>NC_063176.1:25650301-26850301 GCF_023159225.1 Perognathus longimembris pacificus | reverse complement strand
AGGTGTATGCCACTGATGCTTGGCTAAACCTTACTTTTAATATTTTCCTCTGAAATGGCATCAGCAAAATACAAGCATTCTGACAAATATTGCAGGTTCAGTTGAAGACCATCCCCATAAAATAAATAGCCCAATAAAATGGATCACCTGACATTTTCTCTTCCCATGTATGTAATAATTATATTTACACTATACTGCATTTTATAAGGAGTCAAATATTTTCTATCTTTAAAAGATAATGTATGAACCCTTAATTTAAGAATATTTTATTGGAAAGCATACTAATGATCATCTCATCCCTCAACAAGTCTTGGTGGTAGAGGGTTTGCATCTATCATCATGACGGCTGCCTTAAAACTTTTGCTGAAAGTTGGGATGACTATGGCTATTTATTACAATAAGACAATCAAGTTTACTGAGTTGGCTTTTCTTTTCTTGAAAGACTTGTCTGTGT
Organism: Perognathus longimembris pacificus; assembly: GCF_023159225.1. Taxonomy (NCBI): domain Eukaryota; kingdom Metazoa; phylum Chordata; class Mammalia; order Rodentia; family Heteromyidae; genus Perognathus; species Perognathus longimembris. The sequence goes on along the minus strand of NC_063176.1, from coordinate 26,849,847 downwards.
CATGAGATGCTGTTTGGTAGTATTTTATCCATAGTAGAACTTTAAAAGAATATTGGAGTCAACCATCTCAAACTGTCATTGCTTTGTGAATTACATTACATCTTTTTTTTTTTTTTTTGGCCAGTCCTGGGCCTTGGACTCAGGGCCTGAGCACCTTCCCTGGCTTCTTCCCGCTCCAGGCTAGCACTATGCCACCTGAGCCACAGCGCCCCTTCTGGCCGTTTTCCATATATGTGGTGCTGGGGAATCGAACCAAGAGCTTCATGTGTAGGAGGCAAGCACTCTTGCCACTAGGCCATATTCCCAGCCCTACATTACATCTTTTGTTTTCATCTCAACAATGCTCACTACACTTTCATCAAGAGTACAGTCTGTTTCCAGAAAACCCTTTCTTTGCTCATATGTAAGAGGAAATTCTCATCCACTGTTTATGTGAGATTATAGCCAGCCATTCACACCTTAGACTGCATTTCTAATTAACTTGGTGTTTCTATCACATCTATAGCTCCTTCCTCTACTGAACTCTTAAACTATTCAAAGTCATACATGAGGGCTAGAGTCACCATTTTTACCTCATTCTGTGAATTTATATTTCTAATGGCATCTAGAATGGTGAGTCTCTACAAAACTTTCAATTTACTTTGCCCAGATCGAGAGGAATAGCTGCCTAAATAGCTATAGGCATTATGAAATGTATTATGAAATTTCTTCTTTTTTTTCCTTTCTGCGATACTAGGGATCAAACAAACCTAGGGCCTTGTGTATGCTTGACAAGCACTCTATCACTGAGTTACAAGTCCAGCTCTTGATATTTTGAGACACAGTCTCACTATGTGTCCATGCTGTCTCTGAACTCACTGTTTTCCTGACTCTGATTCCCCAAGGCTAGAATTACAGGTTTGCTTTACTGCAGTGAGTTCTGAAATGTATTCCTTGAATAACAAGAAGTAAAAGTCAAATATACTCCTCAATCTATGTTTTAAAGCATGGGAATCACATGAATCTTGCTGTATGTCTCCACTAAAACACCTAGGCATCCAGATGCACTGTCGATGCGTCTAAATATTCTGTTAAGACCTTCCTTTCCCATCAGTTCATCTCAACATTGGGCTTTGAGTATCCAGTCAGCATGCTGCTATCCAGGCATTGTTGTTCCAGTTACATGTATAATTCTTACAGGGTGGTAAAGAGTATTTATTATAACAGCATCCTATTCCTGGTACCAAAGCCTATGTTAGTTAGGGTTCTCCAGTGAGAGAAAACCAACAGACTGTATATATTGAAAGAGATGGGCAAATATTTGTTATAACAGATTGCCACATACAGTTGTAGAGACTGAGCAGTTCCATAATCTGTTGTTTGCACACTGTAGATCCAGTAAAGCCAGTAGTGTACGTGCAATCCACACTTAAAGATCTGAGAACCAAAGGAACTGATAGTATAGATCCTAATCTGAGACTAAGGACCAAAGAAGAGGGAGTATTGATATCAAGGGGGAGGGGAGGGAAAAGCCAGATGTCCTGGTTCCTGTAGGGAACCAATTTGGCCTTCTGCTTCTTGTTCTGTCCATGTCCACTCCCAGTGATGAGGGTAATCTATTTGTCTAGCCTATCAGTTCAGTGCTAATCACTTGAGGTTGCAGACAATCTCACAGACACACCCAGAAATGTTTTAGTAACCCTGAGAGATGCTTAGGCCAGTATAGTTTATGCATACAGTTAACTCTTCTCCAAAGGAGATGAGCAAGGAAGATAGAAAGATATCTAGCATCTTTAATCTCTAGGGAAGTGCAAATTAAGATCATAAAGAGAAATTATTTCATACTCACTGTGATGGCTATAATAATGGAAAAAATGACAACGCCAAATGTTGATAAGGCTGTGGAGAAATTGGAACCTTCATACATTATTGATGGAAAGATAAAATAATGTCACTATGGAAAATGGTTTGACAGTGCCTTAGGAAGTTGAATGTAGTTACCATATGACTCCTAGCAGTTATACATTTTTAATCCAGCAATTATTCTCTCCTACACAAGAGTATTGAGAATATATGTTCACATAAAATTTACACATGAATGTTCAATTATTATTAATCACAGTAACCCCAAGTGTTTATCTACTGATGGTTTAACAAAATATATTACATCCATACAGTATCCAGTCATGAAACTCGATGAAACTCTGACACGTACTATATCATGAACCAACTTAGAGCACATCATGCTAAATGAAAGAAACCAGAGGAAAAGGCCACATATTGCAGGTTTCATTTGTATTAAATGTCCAGAGTGGGCAAATCTGTAAATTCAGAAAGATGAGAGGTTGACAGAGAGAAAGAAAGGAGATGTGGGGAGGAGGGGGAGAGATGAAGAATGGCTGCTAATGGGTCTATGTTTCTTTAAGAATGATTTAAATGTTCTGGAATTAGATAGTGGTGACAGTTGTACAATCTTGTGAATGTGATAAAAATCCACTGAATTGCAGAGTTTATAAAGCAATAAATTTAATTGTATGTGGTTTCAAATGAAAAGAAAGAAAAATAAATTTAAACATTTTAAAAAGAAAAAAACAAGAAAGAGAAAAATCAGTACAGGAAACTCATACACATCATTAACCACTTAGAGTAATTTAGATATACCAATACAATAATCACCCAGAGTTAAATACTTACAAATATGAGTTATGCATAACAAAAAGTACTCCTCCCATGATATGAAAGAGGGATTATACAGAGATATCTTAGATTTTATTAACCCACATAGTAATTTCTGAAATTCTGCTTTAAGAGAATTCAGGTAGAGATTTAACCATGCATTGTACTTCGGAATGTTTGGAAGTAGATAGTACTTTGTAACAAGTAGTGTACTTGATAATTCTGAAGGTGTAATGATTAGATACTACATTTCATCTTCTGTAATATAAACTTAAAAATTTTTGAGTCATTGGGATATCTTTGGATGATGTTTTGGATATGATGAACTATGGCAGATATGTATGCGCTGTGTGTGGCTTGAAATGTCTTGTGGAGTACTTAAACATAGAGGATCAACTTTTATTCACCAAAAGGGTTGTCTATATTGAATCATAGCCAGTGCACCCTCGGTGCTTTGTTTATCTTGAGGTTTTGAAATCCTATTGTTGACATATCTCTTAACTGTACAAAAAGAGTTCTCAGGTGTTATATGAAGGCTTCCCACATCCCCTCCCTGTCTTTCTGTATTATGACTGTTGAGAATGATAGCTTTCTTTCATTACTTTGTTAGGCAGACAGAGAAAGGCCTATTAACATGTTCTAGCTATTTAGTAAGTGAAACCTTAATGAGACATTTAAAGTCCTCCTTCTGGGTGTATGTCTGTAATCCCAGCACTTGGTAGACTGCAGGGGGAAGATGAGTTCAAGGTCAACCTGGGCTACATAGGGAGATCCTTCTTAAAAAACAAAACAAAACAAAGATACTGTTTCTACATATGTTATTTCCATTGAAAACTCTGACTTTCTTCAATGTTTACATTGCAGAGTATAATTTAATAGTTTTTCATTGCTATAACATACTCTAATTAAACCTAAATATCCTGTAATACTACAGAATTAAAGTTATGCCCCTGTGTCTTCTTTATGGCCTTGTGAACCAGGTTCTTGAGTGAAGGCAGATGTTATTAATCCAGGGATCGTGAAATGTTTGTTTTACCCTCAAATGCAGACTGAACCTAGTTCAGTTATTTTATAAATGGTCAAATGTCTTAAAAATCTAAATGTTAAATGAGAACTCATTAAGTTTAGGCTAAGAAGCAGTTGTGAGTGGGAGTGTAAGGGGGGGTATTTTATTCTTAGAACATTTGGTCTGTGTGGTGATATCATTTTCCAAAGTCAGAGCTTCACTGGCATTACCTTTAAACAAATATGTTAATCCTTACCATCTGTCCATATGTGTTATACAAGAGGAATACCTAACTATTCCCCTGTGAAGAAAGGAATTTCTTCATGTGTATATTAAAATGTATATTTATTCATAGAAATCTTATGAGTGTTTTCTGTATGGCATAATTATATTTTGTATATACCATATAGCCTTCAAATATTCCCTGGAGTTTTAGCTCAATAATGATTTGTAATAGAGAGAGTGGATTTCTTCTTTTCTTTGGTTAAGGATTTTAAAGTGCATACTAATGCCAAATGGTGATATAAATGGAGGGTAGGCACTTGGTTAAGAGTTCTCATAATCACTTTGCCAGGGCCTATAATGGTAATTATTGAGTGCTTTGAATGTTCTTACTTTTTAATTTCAATTCTTGTTATTAAAAATCCTTTGGGTCCCAGGTTGATCACATGCACTGGACAAGCTTCCCTCTGCTTTCTTTCTAGCCTAGTTCAGACCTGCCCTGAGGGAAGGGGATTAGCTTTTAGAGAGAAGAGTCAGCTACAAGAGGTCAATAAACTCTGCTATTTCTACATAGTTCCTTTTGTGTAGCCATTCTAGCTTGTGAGATACAGACTAGAATGTAATGTAATTGTAGGATATTCCATGAAAACCCATGCAGATCCATGATGAATGCTGTGTTCTTGCTTGATTTATACATCCTGCATTCTATCCTCACTCAGTATGATGGTTACTTGTATGTATCAGTTTGACTGAGCTAAAATGCTTAGCAAACTGAGAACACATTTCTGGATGAGGATATTTGCAGAAGTTAGACAAGCATTACAATTGGTAATCTGAGTAATGAGGATGACCCTCACCCTCTCTAATGGAAATAGGTATCATCCAATTCATCAATGGCCTGAATAGTACAGAATTGCTCTCTGAGAACCTAGTTCCTAGGCTTTCAGACTCAGGCCATGCCCAAACATACAGTCATCAATCATCTTCTCATTCTTAGGCCTTCACCCTCAGAACAATATATCATGGTGTACACAGCCTATTGGTTCTGTTACTCTAGCAAACCCTAATCTACCAAGTGAGTGTAAGTTAAAGAATGAGTCATGGTCATTTGATGGTTGACTTTTAAAAACTATTCTTACGGGCTGGGAATATGGCCTAGTGGCAAGAGTGCTTGCCTCCTACACATGAAGCTCTTGGTTCAATTCCCCAGCACCACATATATGGAAAACGGCCAGAAGGGGCGCTGTGGCTCAGGTGGCAGAGTGCTAGCCTTGAGCAGGAAGAAGCCAGGGACAGTGCTCAGGCCCTGATTCCAAGGCCCAGGACTGGCCAAAAAAAAACCCCAAAAACTATTACTTACCAGTCTGTGTGGCAGGAGTGTGTGGCAGAGGCTGCTCATCTCATGGCAGCCAGGAAGCAGAGTGTGGTAGGAAGGGGCCAGGTATTAGGTATTTTCCTAGGGCACACCTTCAGGGACCTGCTTCCTCCAACTAGGACCCATCTCTTTCCTCCTATCACATGTCCATAATGGCATCTTATTATGAATCTCTCAAAGGATTAATTCGTTGCTTGGGTCAGAGCCCTCAGCATCCAATCACTCCCCAAAGCTGGCACCCAGACCTTTAACATGTGAGCTTATTGGGGACAACTTATGTCCTAACCATAGCACACACCTATGGTGGTTTCCATGTTCTTGCCTTTATGATGCTTCTAAATATGCTGGAGCTTAAAAATGATCAGAGCACACAGAGCTGTCATGTAGGATTTAAGTAATACTTAAGTGTTTTAACACTAAGAAAGATGGTATGAGTTTTGAAGGTGAAATCCAGAAAACTAGTAAAGCAGTTTACGTGTTTTTATATAAGTTGCCTTTATTGTTCTTTGCCTCATTCTTAATATGGGAAGATTTGCCAAGATTAATGTTCATTTATCCTTTGAAAGAAATGTTCGTAAGTCCAGGAAAGATAGAATAAGCTTCTAATATATTGAGACAACTGAGCATTTGTCAAGCTAGGGTATAAATGTTACTGGGTTTCCCATGCATGCTCTTTTGAGAAAACTTGTGGATTTGATAAATGGAGAAGTGAAAGTTAGATCCTAAAATTGAGATATGACCTTGTCTTTCACTTAAAGGAATCATATTAATATTATCTTGAGACACTGTTTTAGTGGTGGAGATAAGTGCATATAAAAAAACTTCTATTTTTATACTGTTATTTTTCCTGTCCACCCTATGAGATCTTAAAATTGAATGCGTTCCAACTTATTTAGACAACCTTCATATGTGTGTATCCCTATCCCAACCTATAATCCCTAAGAATTACAAAGGAAGGTCTTGCTTGCAGAAGGATGCTGTGATTTCTGTGATGCCGGTGGGTGCTCCAGTATTAGTGTCTTGTCGCTGAACTACATTCTTAGACCTTTCCTTGGCATACTTTCAGCAACATACAAAATGACTCCTGGTGCATTAATATGTGAAGTTATTAAGCCTGTTGTTTCTAGGTCCCTCTTTGGTGCTGAAAGAAAAAATAATGTCTTCTCAAATTTAAAAAGGCCAGTGGAAAAGCACGTTGGATAAACTCAATTTGGCCAGCAGCCTCCTCTGAGCCAGCACAGAGAAATATTGCAGAGGAGCCTCAGCCCCTCCTCGCTCATCACCATTTAAAGATTCATTAAGTTGGATGGAGAATTATATCAAAATGCTCAAAGTTGGCAGGCCCTTTCTTCCTCACAGCTTTTTCAGTTCCTTCTTTGGAGCCTGATTGGTCCATCCACCCTGTTTGCCTCCTGCTGCTTCACCAGCACCTCTGCTCCTGACAGTTATGAGGACACAAGGCCAGGCAGATATCAGCACGCTCCCTCAGCCCAGCAGTGGCTTGGGAACGCGGCTGACAAGAGCCAGGAAGCAGATCTTTCCATAAATAATGGTGTGCTCTTGTCAGTGGTTTGGCCCTCTCAAGATGGTAACATGTTTCCATCCAGATGGCTCAGCTCTTGCCTGCCATTCTGTCTTTTGAACTTCCTGTTCAAGGGTATGGTTTTCATCAACCTTGATACTATAGAAAACACCTACTTTAGAAGATAGGATTTTTTTCCAACCCAAAGAAAATAACTGAATGTGTATATATATAAAGGCTTCTTTGTATATACAAACAACAACTAGCCTGGGTGTCCAAGTGAAAAGTTAAAACTGTGACAGCAACTTTCTCTTGAAATTCATGAAAATTAAGATTAAAAAAACAACACTTTTTAGGATCAGGTTTCATTAAATGTCATTAAAAAATTATGCCTTTTACTATAAAACTGCCCCCATCCTTTCTTTCCTCTCTTACAAATAATCTTGCACATGCCTGTAATTTTTCCCACTTATGTCTACAAATCTTTTTCAGGAAAACAATGTCTTCTCCATTTTCTTTTGTTACTTTCTTTTTTGGTGCTGGTACTGGGGCTTGAACTTGGGGCCTCATTCTTTCACTTGGCTTTTGTTCAGCCCAATTACTGGCTCTCTACCACATGAGCAATATCTCTACTTATGGCTTTTTTGCTGGTGAGTTGGAGATAAAATAAGGAATTTTTCTGCCTGGCTTGGCTTCAAATCTCAGCTTTCTGAGTAGCTAATTATAGATGTGAGCCACCAGACCTTGCCTGTCTTCTACTTTTTCCTTTTGGCTTCTTGATCTGATATTCAAAAGAACAATCCAAAGATGGTCCCTAGAATTTGAAATGTTTTTGATATCAGCTTCACCCACATGCTATTTACTACCAGGAACAAAACATGATGCAAGTAACTTATAGGGACCAGATCAATCCTTGTAGATGTTATCCAAACAGTGAAAATTAGCTTTATCCAAGCAATGGAAAATGAGTTAACATTCAAAGTTTGTGAATTTCTAGAGGAGAAAATAGCAGATTTATTTCTGTCATGTACATATAATATAAACAGAACTGTGTTCTGCTTTAGAGAACCTTAGTGTATAAAAACAAAAATGTAAGAACCATAAAAATATTGATGATTATATACCAACTACATTTCCATGACAGAAGATAGTTGGCCAGCTGTTAGAGTCAAAAGAGATAATTCCATGTACCATGATTCTAAGAAAGATTTCTGCATTATACAATAAGAATCTGCCTATCTATCTAACAATCAATCACCATCAAAAAGAAATAGCCTCTTTGAATTTATAACCAAACAAATAAAGGAATGAATAACAATTGAAATACAATTCACATCTAATTTCTAAGGCATATAATTGCTCCTCTTCACTGACATCCACCATAGAATCTAGCCTACCTGCTATACCAATGTGATTTGTCTAAAAAGAGCCCCAATGGGACATATTTTTATTCTAAAGCCATTAAGGAAGACAATGGTATCCACCTCAGGAGGGAAGTTTGCTCCTTTCCATGTGTGAATATTTAGCAGAAGACATGAAAAATTTAAATCTTGTACAGACATTTATGGAGTATAAAACCAACCAGCAACACAGGGCAGATATAGTAGGGTTGATAAGTGGAAAGGAAGAATTAGCAACAAGAATCAAAAGGGAAGGAAAGAAGGAAGGAAAAAGGGTGTAATGAAGGAGAAGACTGATAGCAAGTGAAAATGGAAAATGATCTGAAATCTCTCTTACAGCGGGGATGGCAAGTGTATACTACCACATCCACCTATTCACTGAGATAGCTCTCATGAATTTTTATCCAGGCTAGCCTGGAGCTCCATTTTCTTGATCTCTGCCATCTGAGTAGCTAGGATCATCAGTATGAGCCTCCAGTGCCTGGTCACTTAAATATTCTTAGTTTTTAAAATTTGTCCATACCCCTTTCTTCTCTTATCATTTTGGATACTAGTTAAGACTTCTGGGCTAGAGTGGAGCTCCTCATAGCAAGTGTAAGGCCTTGAGTTCAACTCTCAATACCTTTAGAGAGACAGAAGAGAAAAAGTACAGAAAGGGGGAGGGGAGATTCTGAGAATTGACTTTCACGTTTCATAATTTATTTTCAAATTAGCAAAGAATAAAGCACAGCTTATTGAGTTTAATTGGATTTTGCTTTTAATGCTTTTGCTTTGTACAAACCGTCTGATCTTTTTATTTTCACATGTTAAGTAGCATACGTTAAGTAACACAAAAACTGTAATTCATTTCAAAAGTAAACAACTGATAAAACCAGCTCTAAGAAAGTACAGTTTTTTTAGACATTTTAATGGTTTTATTTTTGTTTTTGTTGTGCATACTCATATTTGCTTATGCAGAATTTTGTTGCTATAAATGGTTGTTTATTTTAATGTCCACAAAGAAGTGTCCCTCCTTAGAAAAAGGCCACATGTCAATATTGAAACACATGACTCCCCTCAAATAACCTTATGAATTTAATTGTCAAAATAAAAACAAAACGTATTAGGACCTTAAGAGTATTAAAATACTAGCTACTTATCCAGTTGTTAAAAAAATGAGCATTGATTGACACAGAAAGATGAATATGCATCATTAAAGTAGGCAGGTTACAAAGCAAGAGTATCACATTTTTCAAGTACTTGTGTCAGGGAAATATCAATTTCTAACAATATACACTAGTTACCCCACCTTTTAATAATGCCCATCTTTGGATGTTGGGGTTAAAGTTCATCTTCTCACTTTCTTGTTTCTTTTCTCTGTTGTATGGATTTTTATAGTATCATTCGGGATTACTTTTATTACTGGATGGGAAGTGGGGAAGGGAATCTCACTAGTAAGCCTTTTCCATTTGGGAGAAAAGGTAATCAGAAAATCTACAAACAAAGGTGGCATTTTCCCCCACCATACGCCCTATACTCTAAAACTAAAACAGCCACTTAGAAGGTAAAATTGTATACCACAGAACTGACTGCTGTGATTTTGAAGTATCACACTGGAAACATGGTATTTGGCTGCTTTTGTTGATAAAGCTTCTTTGCTGAATTGCACTAGCTACACTGAATTGCAGTAGAGTGTGGAAACAGGGTAACTCAGTGTGAATTAGAAATCCACGTTCCCAAATACCCTTCCCTTCAGAGTGAAGACTCCATGTTAATGAGGGCTTGTGTATATTACTTATTTTAAGGTGTAAGATTAGCAGATGACTGCTGGACTCATCAGTAAGGCTTTTGTGTACTGTGGAAGCAAGAATAAACCAGCTATTTTACCCTAAGTCCAGCACTCCCTTCACTGTATTCCCTGCAAAGCTTTCAGCTGAATTTGAGCCTTAAAAATAAAGCCACTTTCTGTGTGCCTATTGCAACTTGTGCCAAAGCCTTCTATGAGGTATCTGTGAGCTTACCCTGGGAGAACACCACACAGTGTCTCTGGCTTCCTGTTCTAAATGAGCCACTCCAATGACACACTGTAATACTACTCAAGGTAGGGAGAAGGCGCTGCCAGAATCTATTTATCACTTTGCTGCCCTTGGACTGTGCACATCCGCCCCAAGTTAAATAAGGGTCGTGGCAGAGCTATTCTCTCCTGCCTTGCCAACATTAGGATCTTGTATAAAGATTAAAATGAATTATCTAGTGTGTTACTGCATTCGTTTTCCCACCCTACAAAGTACCGTTCTTTAAAGATGTGTCAAAGAGTGAATGGGGAAAATAAGATACTTGTAGTTTCACAAATATATATTGAATGTCCAAAGCTAGGAGATCCTGGTTAAAAAAGCTGATGGTTGTCAACAAAATGAAATGTTATGGTTCCTTCTCAGAGAAATGTTGAAGGATACTTAATACAGTACAAGGGGGCCCAAGTTATTCATTGCACAGATCATTGCCATCGTTTTACAAAAATAATAAGTAGAATGCTGTTTTGTTTTTAAAAGTTAAATATATTGTTTTGTTTTTAAAAGTTAAATATATATAAAAACACTGAAAATGTATTCAAATACACCTTTTATACTTTATTAAAAATAGAAGAATAATCAAAATACAAAGATTTATGGTTGAAATTTCCTTTTCCTTTCCATCAGTATTTATTAAATTTTCTGCTTTCAACATCAACTAAAAATGAAGTTATTTAAAATAATTAGTGCTACACCAGCACAACAATGTTCATCGCAGCACAATTTGTCATAGTGAGAATCTGGAACCAACCAGATGCCCCTCAGTAGACGAATGGATCAGGAAAATGTGGTACATATACACAATGTAATTTTATGCCTCTATCAGAAAGAATGACATTGTCCCATTTGTAAGGAAATGGAAGGACTTGGAAAAAATTATACTAAGTGAGCCAGACCCAAAGAAACATGGACTCTATGGTCTCCCTTATTGGGAATAATTAGTACAGGTTTAGGCAACTCATAGCAGAGCATCACAAGGCCCAATAGCTATACCCTTATGAACACATAAGTGAAATGAACTCCATGTTATGGAGACAATTGTTATATCACAGTTGTAACTACTTTCAACGTCCCATGTGTATCTGTAGCTTCTATTATTGATGATGTTCTTGTATCACCTTCCTGTGGCTGTACCTATACTATCTCTGTAATCTTATCTGAGTATATTGGAAACCGTGTATACTGGTATTGGAAGTAGGAAATTGAAAGGGAATACCCAAATTGAGAGACACAGGGTAAAAAAGACAAACAACTACAAAAGCAATACTTGCAAAACTGGTGTAAGTGAACTGAACACCTCAGGGGGGGAAAGGGAAAGGGGGAGGTGGGAGGGGGATATGAGGGACAAGGTAACAAACAGTACAAGAAATGTATCCAATGCCTAACGTATGAAACTGTAACCTCTCTGTACATCAGTTTGATAATAAAAATTTGAAAAAAATAAATAAAATAATTAGTGCTAATACTTACCTAAAATAGAAAAATGGTCAATTAATTAGAAACAACTAGAACAGCTTTTAGAATATTTTTGGCAGTTCTTTTGGAATCTTTGTAGATGTTTTATGAACTGTGCAGGGGAGAAAGCAGCAGTACAGTGGAGCTCTGCTTCCTTCTGAATTTTCTGTACCCTTGAAACTGCCCTTAAAATGAAGCCTATGTGAAGACTACATAGCTGTCTTTGGTCTTCTTACCAACACAGGAAGTGCCAGAAAACATAGTAACACCTGACTTCTTTTTTTTTTGGCCAGTCCTGGGCCTTGGACTCAGGGCCTGAGCACTGTCCCTGGCTTCTTCCCGCGCTCAAGGCTAGCACTCTGCCACTTGAGCCACAGCGCCGCTTCTGGCCATTTTCTGTATATGTGGTGCTGGGGAATCGAACCTAGGGCCTCGTGTATCCGAGGCAGGCACTCTTGCCGCTAGGCTATATCCCCAACCCCTGACTTCTTTTTTTTAATTAAATTTTATTGACAAGGTGATGTACAGAGGGGGTACAGTTACATAATAAGGTAGTGAATACATTTCTTGTCACATTTGTTACACCCTCCCTCATTTTTCTTTCCCTTCCCTAGTTCAGGTAAGCATATATACAATATCCATTGTACCAAAATCACATATAGTAACCACGTGGGGGTACTTCAAAGGAAATTCACCTAGAATATTAAACGTAACAACAATAGAATCCTCCTGTGTCCTTCTCTTGGAGTTCATTTTGCTTAGCCTCATCTTATATAATCATATGTACATAGCTGTTGAGCTATTATGATCCTCTGATAGATATATCCTAGACCTTTTTATGTTTGTTTAGTAGTTGTTTGATTTTAGATACATAATGTAAAGCCACTGACCCAAACACGTGGAAATACCATTTGAAAAGAAGTTTGTTATTTTGCAGACCTGGTCTCTACTGTTCTCCCGGCCACCCCCCAACAATCATATATTGAGGAGACCATGCGCCTTTGTTCTCTGTGTTCTAGGCTTGTCTCGCTCAACATTACTTGTTCAAGATATGACCATTTCCCTGCGAATACCATTATTTTATCATTTTTAATCACGATGTAGTATTCCATTGTGTACAGGTACCACATTTTTTGGATCCATTCATCTGTAGTGGGTCATCTGGGTTGTTTCCATATTTTGGCTATTGTGAATTGTGCAGCGATAAACATGGTTGTGCAGATGCTTTTATGGTATCTTGGGACCTGTTGATCAGGATAGATGCCTAGGAGTGGTATGGCTGGGTCATAGGGTATGTCTGTGCTGAGCTTTTTGAGGAACCTCCATACTGTTCTCCAAAGTGGTTGTACTAGTTTGCATTCCCACCAACAGTGGAGAAGTGTTCATCTTTCCCTGCATCCCCTCCAGCATTTGTTGTTGCCTGATTTCAGAGTATAGGCCATTCTAACTGGAATGAGGTGGTATCTCAGGGTTGTTTTTATTTGCATTTCCTTTACTGCCAGGGATGTTGAACATTTCCTCATATGTTTCTTTGTCATTTTTATCTATTCTCTTGTGAAGTCTCTCTTTAGCTCCTTTGCCCATTTAATAATTGGTTTACTGGGTTTGGAGGGGGTTAGTTTCTTGAGTTCTCTGTAGATGATGGATATTAGGCTTTTGTCTGTTGCTGTGCTGGTGAAGATCCTTTCCCATATGGTTGGCTGTCTTTCTAGTTTGGTGGCCATGTCTTTAGCTGTGCAGAAACTTTTTATTTTGTAGTAGTCCCATTTGTCCAGTCTCTCCCCTATCTCTTGTGCCCCTGAGACTCTGTTCAGGAAGTTCCTACCTGTGCCTATAAGTTCTAGTGTCTCTCCTACTTGGTCCTTCAGTAGTTTCAGGGTTTCAGGTCTGATGTTAAGGTCTTTAATCCATTTTGAGTTGATCTTGGTGCATGGTGATAGACTAGGGTCCACTTTGAGTTTTCTACATGTGGCTGCCCAATTTCCCCAGCATCAGTAGTTGAAGAGGCTATGTTTTTTTCCCATTGTATGTCTTTAGCTCCTTTGTCAAATATCAGCTGACTGTAAATATGCGGATTTATTTTTGGGTCTTCTATCCTATTCTATTGATCTTCAGGTTTGTTTTTATGCCAGTACCAGGCTGTTTTTGTTATGATGGCTCTATAATAGAGCTTGAAATCTAGTATTGTGATACCTCCTGCGCTGCTTCTTTTGCCTAGAATTGCTTTGGCTATTCTAGGTCTTTTGTTGTTCCATATGAATTTGTGGGTGTTTTTCTCTATTTCAGTGAAGAATGTAGCTGGGATCTTGATGGGGATTGCATTGAATTTGCATAACATTTTGGGCAATATGGCCATTTTCATTATATTGATTCTGCCTACCCATGAGCATGGGAGGTCTTTCCTTCTCCTTGTGTCCTCTTTGATTTCCCTTTTTAGATTTTTATAGTTCTCATTAAATAGGTCATTCACATCTTTAGTTAGGTTAATCCCTAGGTAATTTATTCTTTTTTTAGCTATTGAAAATGGTATTTTTTCCCATAATTTCCTTTTCTGCTGTACATTGCTGGTGTACAGAAAAGCTGCTGATTTTTGTGGGTTGATTTTGTAACCTGCTACTTTGCCAAAATGTTTTTATAGTCCTAGGAGTTTGGTGACTGAGCTTTTTGGGTCCTTCAGGTATAAGGTCATGTCATCTGTGAGTAGGGATAGTTTGATTTCTTCTTTTTCAATGTGGATCCCTTTAATGCCCTCTTCTTGCCTTTTTGCAATGGCTAGGGATTCCAGCACAATGTTGAACAAAAGCCGGTAAAGTAGGCATCCTTTCTTCTTCCTGATTTTAGGGGAAATGGTTTCAGTTTCTCCCCATTTAATATGATATTAGCAGTTGGTCTGTTGTATATGGCTTTTATTGTTTTAAAGAATGTTCCTTCTATTCCTAGTCTCTCCAGGGCTTTTAACATATATGGGTGTTGTATTTTGTCGAAGGCTTTTTGAGTATCAACTGAGATGAAGATGTGATTCTTGGTCTTAGCTCCGTTAATGTGGTGAATTATGTTTATTGATTTGCGAATGTAACACCTGACTAACAAGTACTAAGGTCAGGGTGTATGAGCAAGATGGTTGTGGCTGTGTCTGCAAAGAAGTGAGGGCTTGCTGAGAACTGTTACCCCCTACTCTCTCTCCTTCTCCCTGGCTCCTCCTGCCCTTGAATCCCTAGCTTTACCAGCCCTATGTTGGCTATAGAACAAGCAGACTTTGCCCCAGTTACCTATGTGTTCATTGGGAGAGATCGTGATCCTCACAAGCTTTACTTTCTTCCATGGACACACTGGTTCTTAATGGCTGCCATAGTGTATGACACTCACTCTGGCTAGAAACCAGTCCCCTGACAGCCTTCACTGAAATGTCAGTATGACTACCAACCCTGTTGCTTAAAAGCACAATGTGATGTTCCGGATGAATAAAGCAGTTCTGAAGTAAATGTAGATGTTCAGTACTAGATTCTGTGCCAGTCCTGTGTTCATGTTCCAGTCCATGTTCCCTACAGCAAGAGGAGCAAAGGAAGAGAGGAGACAGAAGGGAACCAAATATGATTGGTAGTGACTTAATAGTAACATACCACACTCTCGTGCATGGCCTGGAGTAGAATTTGAATCACATTATTACCTAGTAATACTAGTAACTATTTCACTAAGTAACTGCCACTACTTATCACCCAGCCCTTTCCTTTTATCCTTCCATAAACACATGTTAAATGTATGCCTGGCTCTACCCTACGTTCTGAGACTGTAAGGAGAAGAACAAACCTTCTCACTTCCCTGCCCTCTGAACATTTATCCTCTAATGGGAGAGAACTGATCAAATAGCCCCACATAATAATGTCAAGCTTCAGCTGTAACATGTGCTGTAGGGGAAAGGTATGCATATGACACAGAAAGTTGGGATCTGGTGAGGCAGGAAAGACATCACCAAGGAAATGTCCCACAGGGTGGGTTGAAGTGAACTAGCAGGGAGAGTGAAAGCTTTTCCAGGCAGAAGGAGCAGCATGTTGTATGTAGCTCTGTTTGGTTTGGTTGGATGAAGTTCCTAGCTCACTGAGAAAAATTCAGTTTTTAATGTTCCAACTTCTAAACACGCCATAGGACTCACCCAGGTGCAAATGCACGTTCTTCTAAACTTCTTAGATTTTTTTTTTCATTTCTGTCAGCTATGATATTTGTTTTTACAGCTGTATTTTTTGGTACAGAAAGTGAACACATATCATAAAACCATCACTAGAAAAGAGTTCACTCATTGACTGTTCTGATTTTGATTACTAAGTGCCTATTGTCACTTAGCAATTATGTTTTCACCCTGATGACTGTAAAATACGACAAAGGTTAGACCCTCAAATTTAGCTGTCTTAATAACAGATTGTTGAATAGTTTTTAATTATGTGTAAAGTTACAGCTTTGATTTTAGATACAAGCCAAAAAAGATTGGGTCTTGCCCACAATTTGTTTCCTTTGTAACATTTTGATAAGGTAGAGTTTGTCAGATACCCATTTATAATGTTTGAACTTAGAGAACTTCAAAGACAATTAGTCCTGGCCAGAACATTCATCTGTAATTATTTTCATGGTGAAATGGTAGTATTAAATCTCCTGACATTAAATGAATGGTTTTGCTTCAAAACATAGTCCCAGAATGTTCTATTTGGTCTTACCACAAGTTTGTGTTTTATTCTTGTAAGAGGTGTTCAATGAACGCAGTAGCAAGAAAAGGGATGGGAAACACGTGGTGCTATTCACTCAAGAGTAGGTGAACACGTTCTCTTTTAAAACTTAAGTCAGCAATCTCATTTCTCCAGAATATGAGATTCTACTGTGCATAAGTTCAAGTGATTGACAATGGTGAACCATAGTATGGTAGTAGAGCACTAACAGGAAGTATTATGTGTATTTGGTTTTTGTAAGTTAAAAAAGAGACTCAACTTGATATAAAGTGGAAATAGAAACTAAACAGAAAGACAGAAAATTATTATAAAATATTTCTTTTAAGATAAAACCTTTTTGGAATAGTGTACAATAGTAAAGCAAGGGCATAATACTGATCTATAAGATACCTCGACATATTTGAAATATAATATTATTAATATAAAAACAGTAGTACTTAATATCCTTAAATATGATGATAGCTTAAGGAAAAACCATAAGCTGTATGAAATGAACCAGAGTGTTAGTGATGGTTTGCTTCGATTGGCTCTCAGCAAGACTGCAGAGATTTTCTATGCTTTCTCCTCTCTGATTTGCATTGTGAATTTTTCTACTGGGGAAATACTCATTTTTTTTTCATATCTCCTTTCGAGTTAATTCCAAAGTTTGTCTCTGTTATCCTTTTCCCTAGGTGACCTTCCTGATCTGTATCTTTGAAGTAATTTATATTCAGAATGAATATTCTTTTTTATATAAAGAAAGACATTGTATTTATTTGTGCATGATGCTACATATACGGTATGAATATTCTTAACTTGTAGGCACCATATTGAATTGATCATGCTCAACTATACAAAGGACCTATGATCACTGTAGTTACAGGCTGTCATACGTGTGGTCATTTTCTACTGAGAGAAAATTCTGCTAAATTTCCCCTCTTATTCTTAAGGGATTTCCTATATTTTTTTCTGATTTAAATTTACCTTTATTTCCTTTTTGTAACTATTGGAAAAAACTAGTTGAGTCTTTTCTTAAAAGAAACATACTTACATAAATAAATTATAGAAGCATACATTCTAGTGAAAAATTACAGGTGTTCCAAAAGAATATACTTAGAGCATTGCTAATTGCAATTCCAAATTGAATCCTTCCTATGTGATGGGCACTATGCTAAGTTCTTTACATGGATAACCTCACTGAACCAGGTAAACTAAATGCTTTTTTTCTTTTTTGATGCATAGTAAGTGGATTTTGGACTCAGGACCATGAGTTTGATAGTCAAACACTCTGGCACACGAGTCAAGACCTTAGCCATTTTTTACTTTGGTTATTTTCTCAATTGTTTTTTTTTTTTTTTTTTTTTTGGCCAGTCCTGGGCCTTGGGCTCAGGGTCTGAGCACATCCCTGGCTTCTTCCTGCTCAAGGCTAGCACTCTGCCACCTGAGCCACAGCACCCCTTCTGGCCGTTTTCCATATATGTGGTGCTGGGGAATCAAACCAAGAGCTTCATGTGTAGGAGGCAAGCACTCTTGCCACTAGGCCATATTCCCAGCCCTGTTTTCTATTTTTGCCTGGGTCTAGCCCCTTATTGGTGTTCCTACTTCTCCCTCCTATATACCTGAGATTGCAAGTATGACTTACCACCATGTCTAGCTTGTTTGGCCATAGGCAAAAACGCTCAGAGACAGTTCAAGACTCAGGCACAAGAGCAACAGGAGAAAGAGATGAAGGAAGGGAAGAAAGGAAGGAAAGAAGTAAGGAAGGAAGGAACGAAGGAAGAAACAAATAAAGGAAGGAAGGACGGACCTCACCCCCCGCCCCCCCCCCCCAAAAAAAAAAGCTGGTGTTCATCTGGATCAGTCCTCAGCAATTACTTTATCCAGTGAATTTACTTTTAGTAACCAACAAAGTCTTTTACGATGAAGAGAACTTAGATTCTGGGCATTTCAGCAGTGACTTTTATTCGAGTTATGTTGTGGTCATTCATTTTTCTTAAGAGATTACCATTATTGTCTGAGAGGCAGAATCAATCCTAACTTCCCTGTTAATCAGGGCTAGGGCAATTAACATCACCTCTCTAGCTTCACTGTCCTTATCTACTAGAGGGGATAATCACTTGTTTAAATTTGCAAAAGTGAGATCAGTCCCCTCTCCTGCTTTACCCTTTTATCCGTTTCTAAATGGAAGTGATTATTTTAAATGTATTAATCTTTTGTCAGAGGAAATAGGACTCTCTTATTTTCTGGAGACTTGTTACATTGGGGTTAAACTGTGTACAGTATAATTTCTCTGGATGTTTTTGTTTGGGTTTTATGAGGGTTAAGACTCCTAATATAAATGGCAATTCATTTTTACATTTAAAGTTGAAAGCTATGAGATCAGTATTGATAAATAAACAGGAATACACCTAACAAATACTAAATATTATTTCCAACTGTAAAGAACATGAAGTTGCTTAATCTATGTTATTAGCAAACTCTTATTATAGGCATGATTTTAGGTATTTTTAAGTATGAACATTTATTGTTATAGTTGAATCTTACACATTGACATCTGGATGTGCAAATAACTTGTAATTACTAGATAAATGATTCTGGGTTTTAGTAGGGCAAGATCATTTCATATTCGTAGTAATGTTTTCATACTGTCATGTGCCTTCTAAATAATTCCAGCCTTGTTATCTATGAAGAAATCCCAAGCAGGCTTTCAGAAAGTCTTGGAGCAAGTCACAGAGACTCATGACCTTTGCATCCTCTTCTGTGTACCACTGTTAAGATTTTATCCTGGGATCACATTTGTATCATGACTGTGTAATTTGTAAGATTTGAGCAAATTTTTGTAAAAAGAAAAAATGTATAGATGGGAAAAGCTCCTGATTTTGATTAGCATTCAGAATATTAGCTCTTTCCCGCCTGAGTCTGAAACTGACTGGAAATAATGTTTTTATTAATAAGTCTGTCATGATACTAAAACAAACATACTTGTAATTCTTCACTTTTCTAATAACTAGAATTTGAGTTTGAGCAGAAATACAAAGGAAATTTCCAGATCAGCTCTTGTCTACAAGGAAGTAACGGCCTTGCTGCAGGCAAATATTACTTCCACAAAAGACTATTATTATTACAGTGTCACATATTATGTTACATAACTATAGTAATAATAGTATGTGCATATATATCCATATATGCATATATATCACACACATATAATTTCCTAATTGCATATTGTGACCTAAATGCTGGTGTGGTACCGTATCTGAAGGTAACATTATCAAGTCATCTACCTCTGTCAACCCTCTGTCCAGCTGTTGGTTTGGGAAAAGTGACTTACTGCTTCCCTTGTACCAACTTGTCTATAAGAATACCATTTCTTTATAAGGTGACAAAGAGGGACTGAGTAAGGCAATTATATTTGCATAATGAAAATTAGGGAACATATTGCCTTTATGAGAATTTCTTGTGACATACCTCCCCAGGGAAAAAGTCCTTAAAAACCCACCATCTGATCTTACCCTGAAGCGCTTCACACATAGGGTGTTATTTTCCAAATGAATAGATAACACAACTGCAGGGAGCAGAACTCTGCCCTGAAGGAATGCACATGTAAAGACAACAGAAGGGAGAAATAGGGACCCCATCTACCTTATGGACCTGGCATGTTCTTGAAAGCCTTTCTGATTTCTATTCTCTCTTTCCTCATTTTCACTAATAAAACCTTCTGTTTTGAGAGGAAGAAGAGGATTCTAAAGGCCAGAGTCACTAGATGAGACCAGAGTCACTGGATGAGACCACTGTGGTCTACCTACTGATTTGGAGTGGGAGTAGAAGATCTTGGCTCTCCCATTGATCAGCAGTCAAAAGTTACTCAAACCTCTTGGCTTCAGTATATTCTCTAGTGTTGTTAGGAGCACTCAGTGGGGAGAGCGAGTTGTAAGCTCTTAGAAAGAGGCCTAGTACATTGTGAGGGCTCAGCAAATTGATATGAGTTCAACTTTGTCTTTTCCTTACTATTGGATACAGCTCAAGAAAGACATGAGTTTCTGTCTTTCTTTTTTTAACTTCTTAGCACATTGTTAAATAAATACCAAAACAGGTTTATAAAAATAATGATACATCTTTTTTTAAATAATGGTACATCTTAATATCTCTATTTTGTATTGTTTATGTTTGTACTAGATGCTGTTTATGTAGAAGTACTTTGGTTAATGCTTTAAAATAAAATGTACTATATTTTCGCTATTTAAAAGATGATTGAAGCTCTTTTAGTTGTTATGACCCAAAAAAGCAGCATTTCTTTGGAGTATATGATCATTAGGACTTCTTTATACTCTCACAAATAATGAGGAACCCAAAAAGCTTTTTGTTTTTATCAGCTCCATGGGACCACCATCATATGTGCACTCTATTGTTGACTAAAACACCATTATGTGGCATATGGCTCTATTAGTATAATTAAGAAAATAGCTTTTACCTTGCAGACAGCTAGACCACACTTGAGAACCAGTGCAATAAAGAAATTCAAGTTTCAAGTTAAACCATAAACATCTTTCAATCTCATGAGGCCATCTCTGTGTCTGCTTACACAGAAATCTCACTTGGAGGTCCTGCCACACACTACATTTTCATCCTAATCAGAGGCCTGAACAATCTTTCCTTTACACTTATGATATCTTTGGAGTAATGGAAGCCCAATATTATTTTTGTTTTCATAGAAAAAGTGGAATTTCTAGGGACTCTAATTGACTTAATTCTATACTTTCTTTTCTTATTTTCTTCTTCTCTATTCTTCATGGAAAACATTTTATTCATCCAAGGGAATAATTTTTCTGGATCTTAGTGTTCCCATTAGGAAACAAGCATGAGAAAATTGGACCCGTGGACACAAGAACCTTTTCTGTATGATATTCTGTTTTTCCCAATAAGAATGAAAAGACTGTCATTTAAAAAGAAGTGACACCTTGCTCTGTGTATCTTGTTACTGTAGCTCTAGAGATTTCTTAGTACGCTCAGTTTGCCAGGAACAATAAGTTTGTTCTAAGAGTTAATAAAGTCCATTTCAGCTACCTTCTTGCCAAATCAAAGAGTCTTGAGTTGAGCTAAATTGCACTGAATTTATTTTTAAATATGTCTGATATGGAATAGGAAGTAAGAGAAAGAACCAACTCAGAGGGACTGGTGAAGAAATCTGGCAATGTAAACTTCTTGCACAAACTTTCATCCTCTTCTCCTCCTTGGCTCTTCTCTATACCCTGGTCCACAGTGGCCTGGTATTCCAATTCTTGACAATTGAACATTTCTGAGACAGTGTGTCATTAGTGTCATGCATCATGATCATTTCCTTAGTTTTCAGTCATTTATAATCTGCCTCTGTACTTTCTATTTTCCAAAGTCTCTTTTTATTGAGTTAAGTTCATTTCCTGTCCCATGTTCTTTGTCCCATGGGTTTATTCTTTTTGTCTATTGGTTTGTTTCCTCAGAGCTTTATTTCCAGTTCTACGGGTTGGAGTCTAAGTAGATGTTAAATTGTATATTTTTATATTAGTCTTCTTTACTCACCTGGAAGCTCTCATTATTGTTTCTTTCTTTATTTCTTTTTCTTTTTTTTTTTTGTCTGTCATGGGGCTTGAACTCTGAGTCTGGGAGCTATTCATCGTTGTTTCTTAAGTAATCAGTAAAAACTACATTCAAAGCCCCAAATCGTAAGACTCTGTAGGTTGGGTTGTTGAGCTAATTCTGCTTCTGGTTTTGACAGTGTTTTTCAAATTTGGCTACAAAGTAAAATCTCCTGAAAAGTTTTAACACTCTTGTTGCCTAATCTTGGTCTTTAGAGACTGATGTCATAGCCTGCAATGTGATCTTTAAACTTTTCAGGTGGTTCTATGTGCAGTCAGTTCTGCTGAAAGGACTGTAGTATGGAATTCTGTATATATTGAAAACAACCATTTACCCTGGAACCTTGTACATATTTTAACTGAAGACACACACTTGGCTGTTTGTGAGGCTATCTGATTGATATACTAAAAAATATTTATAATTTTTGTTTTGCTTAATGTATCATTAATTCAGATCTTTGCTTAACATAAATAAGTATCCTTTTTAAAAATTTAATTTTATTATCAAGATGATGTACAGAGGGGTTACAGTTACATACTTTGAGTACATTTCTTGTCAAATTTGTTACCCTCTCCCTCATTTTTCGCCCACTTTCCTTCTTCCCCATACCCTAAAGTTGTACAGTTCATTTCTAACATATTGTCTTGTGAATATCGCTGTTGCATTGGTTCACTCTTTGTCCTTTGTCTTACCATTTTGTTGTTCCTCTTCCCTTCCCTAATTCAGATAAACATATATACAATAGTCTGCATACCAAAATCAAATACAGTGAAAATAGGGGATAAACGATAGGAAAAAATGCAAGAAAGAATAAATAACTTAACATAGGACATTAACAACAAAGAAAAACCTCTTGTTTTCATATCTTGGAGTTCATTTAAATTAGCACCATTTTATATGATCATATGTACATATTGAGCTGTTGTGATCTTCTGCTAGGACTATCCTAGACTTATACTAATTATTACAAATGAGGGAAACCATGAAGCCTATGTTTTTTTGGGTCTGGCTTATTTCACTTAATATGATTTTTTCCAAGTCTTTTTCCATTTCCTTACGAATGGGGCAATGTCATTCTTTCTGATAAAAGTATAGAATTCCATTGTGTGTATATATACACATTTTCTTGATCCCTTCATCTACTGAGGGGTATCTGGGTTGGTTCCATATCTTAGCTATGGTACATAATGCTGAGATGAACATAGTTGTGCTGGTAGCTTTAGTATGGCCTTGTTTGTAGTCCTTTGGGTAAATGCCCAGCAGTGAGATTGCTGAGTCATAGGGGAGCTCTATGTTTAGTCTTTTGTGCAGCCTCCATACTGCTTTCCAGAGTGGTTGAACAAGTTTACACTCCCACCAATCATGTGGTAGGGTTCCCTTTTGGCCACATCCCTGCCAGCATTTGTTATTATTATTTGTTTTTTTTTTTTTTTTTTTTTTTTTGGCCAGTCCTGGGCCTTGGACTCAGGGCCTGAGCACTGTCCCTGGCTTCTTCCCGCTCAAGGCTAGCACTCTGCCACTTGAGCCACAGCGCCGCTTCTGGCCGTTTTCTGTATATGTGGTGCTGGGGAATCGAACCTAGGGCCTCGTGTATCCGAGGCAGGCACTCTTGCCACTAGGCTATATCCCCAGCCCATTATTTGTTTTCTTGATAAAGGCCATTCCCTCAATATTATATGGAAATATACTAGTAAAGTAATTCCTATAAATGACATAACATTCTTTTTAGTCTCTATAGTAGCATGGAACACTAAAATTGCCACCCCTGTCTTAGCATTTTAAGGTACAATATTAGAATTAATGCATTCATAATTAGATTTTTGATTAAGTTTATCATAAATTCAAGTGAAGATTCA
Source organism: Perognathus longimembris pacificus (assembly GCF_023159225.1). Lineage (NCBI taxonomy): Eukaryota > Metazoa > Chordata > Mammalia > Rodentia > Heteromyidae > Perognathus > Perognathus longimembris. The sequence goes on along the minus strand of NC_063176.1, from coordinate 26,825,998 downwards.
TCTGGTAGCATTACTTGTACTGGAGTATTATGTGCTGGGGATCAAGGGGTGATGCCCTTTTTGTTGACTATTCCCATTGGGAATACTGTGTACTTACTTTCTCAACTTGTGAGCTGATATCAACTTCTTGCTAGTCTTTGCACTCCCAGTGTTACATTACTGTTTGGCTTCTGCTCTAGCACAAAGTATATATGGCCTTCTTTTTATGCTCTACCACAAATGGAAAACTAATGAGAGGTCTCTAGTGACCTGTCCAAAACTTGTCTAGCACAAAATATGAACTTGCTGCTTTATTGAGCCAATGCCTGTTCCTGATATTCTCCCTGTTCTTGATTTCCCTCCTTTCCTCAGTATTTCCTTCCATGACCTCATTACTTTTCTTTCTCCATCTTTGTTAGTCTCCTCACACAGTGCTCCTTCTCCCCTTTCATTACTGTGTTCCAGGATGGACAACAATCCAACACTGCAGTTTGGGGAAAGAAGAGGAGTATAAGTTTCAGGTGACTATAAGTGGTCAGTCCTTCCTTTACTAGAGAAATTGGTAATTAGAAGTAAGCACAAAATAGATAGTAGAAAATCCCATCTCTATGTCAGTGTCATGACTATTCATGCTGCTTATTAATGTTAACAAATTATGGATCATGTTTGATTATACAATTTAAATAATCCTTAGGGGGAAATGTTTAATGTAAATCCAGAAGAATGAACATCATCCTGTAAAATCTGCTCTTAACCAGTGGCTGTCCTTTTTCAAGAAGCAAAACCTGTATGTGTCACATTAACATCTGAGAGATGTTGATGGAACCCAATCTTAACCTATGGCTGAGGCTGAAAGGTTGAGATTTGCTGTAAGAATGGACATCCCCCCAAGTCCTCACCTGAGGTCATTAAATTGATTTAGTCTAGGTCCACAGACTATATTTTAATGCAGCTTAGCTGTAAAAAATACAAGGCCCCATTGTATAGTACAGGCAATGCATTGTTATTTTTTTAGTCCTGTCAATGTGAAAAATGTGTCTGCTTGCTTTCCCCTATGACCTGGAAAAAAAAAATCAGCTACATTACAGAGCAGCAGGACACTCTGGAAATGTTGATTTTGGAAGGTACCTTGAGGAATAACATATTAAAAAATCTGGCAATGTAATTTGGTAAAAGTGCCAGGGACACACATGTTCTTTGGGACCCTTCATTATCCATCCTTCCCAGTTAAGTGCCTGGGCCAGAGGTGAGCCACATGAAGGATCTCTATGAAGATGTTGGTTCTCCTGGTGGTGGTCTGCTGTGCCCAGTTAGGTGGTTTTTTACTGCAGCTAGTTGGGAGCGAGGCCCAGCATATGGGCACACACTTCAGTACCCAGAACCCGAGGCAACCACACTAATTATACCATGCCCAAGATTTGTCCAAAATAAATGAGATGGCATTTGGTGGACCAGGTCATTTTCTAGGCTGTTTGGTGTGGGTTGTTGCAGGACCATATATCTGTCTTAAGACTGGTGAATCCTATTTTCATTTTTTGTTGTTATTGTTATTATTGGTAGCTATATCCTCCGATCTGTTGTCCTTTGGGTTTTTCCAGGGTGTTCTGTTTTATCGTAGTAGGTACTGCAATGGATTTCTTACAGGAAACCACCACCCAGTGCCATGTGTGTTTTTGTAATGGGCCTGTCTTGAGGAACACCCATAATTCAGCCATTCTTTCACAAGGGTAGCTCCTAGCAGCTGCCCAGGTTTAAGTGCTATAAATGGACAGGCCTTATTTTTTTCATATTTAGAACATTTCTGTATGGTTTCTCTCCCTGATGTCCTAGACTTTCAGAATTTTCTTCCTTTCAGTAAGCTATGAAGTGAAGATCTCAACAGAATGAGTTTTGGCTTTCTACTTCAGTCTTCTTTCATGGTTAACAAACCTCAGGACTTTAACTCCAGACAGTGAGCACTGAGCCATCTCTAGTTTACCCCATTGCCATTGGCTTTACTTTAGTCTAGATTGAGAACGGTAGTGATCTAAGCAGCTCTGCTAGCCATAGTAACTAACCTAGCTGTCTAACCTGATAAAACTGTTTTCTCACTCAAAACATGGTTCAATAAATAGCTTGGGACCTGGGCTCCTTCCCCTAGATAGTCATACCAGCTTGGAATGATCAACTGCTTATCACACTACTGGATGGATAGAATGTTCTGGTGCAAGTCTGTAAATAGTTCACATCAATTCTGCATGCATCTGATTGGCTGCAGCACAGTCACAGGCCCCAGTACCCAGCTGGAAGGAAGGACAAGTGTCTCTCTGAGTACAAGGAGCAACAGGAAGTAAGGGGTTTCCACAGTGATATAAAATGTGATAATTCTATGTTGTTACCTTCTATGAATTGCATTTACTTGTTCTTATGTTCAGTGAGTCTTTATTGGTGCTTACACTGTGACAAGTACTATGAATATAGCAGGGAGCAAGATAGACATGATCTTTGCTTTCGGGGAGCTGTGTTTTAATAAGCAGACAGAAACCAAACAATTGAACAAATAAATATTTAATTAAAATGATAATGAAGAAAATGACCTGGTGATAATACACTTCTCTGGAGACCTGAGCCAGTGGAGAAGTGTTTGGGGAAGGCCTCTTTCAGAACAGGGAAGTATAACTGCCACCTGACATATGGCAGAAAGTTAGCAAGTCAGAAATGAGAAATGGGAAGCTTCCAGCAGGAGTAGGAATGGGTACCAGGATTTAAGGAACTGAAAGAAGCATTCCTGAACCCAAGGAGAAAGAAGGTGGTTTCCAGATGACCTAGGGCCTGATTGACCACAGAAATACAATTTGGGTTCATAAAGCAGTGAGAAGCTACTGCTCACATGACTCACATGATCGTCTCTGTGTTTTGTAAAACACTGACCTCAATGTGAAGAGTGGATTGGAGAGAGACCAGAGGTGGTATAGGCAGTCAGGTGCTTCATCTGTATGGTTTTTCCCTGGCTTTTGTTTTTCCTTGTGGTATTTCCTTGTGGTATACTTGTGGTATCCCACCACAATATACAAAACTCAGGTTCCAGTGGGCAGGCTGTGATTTCAGTTCCAGACATGGAGATGCTGTCTGTATTGTTGAAGTAGAATAATCTAATCCAATTCTGAGTTCTTTGTCATCTTGAAATGTTCCTCATGGCCTCTCTACTATTTGTCTCGATTCACTTAATCATATCAGCTATTTAGTCAGACTATTGTTGGTGATGTTGGCTGCCACTCAATCTGGAGATAGTAAAATGTGGTACCCCTTTCTGTCTTAGACCATTTTGAAAATATCTAATTAACACTCCATTTGTTCACCACTGCTGGGGAAGATAAACTATCTTCTATGTGATCTTGCTTCTCTAGGCTGGAGACTTGGTTCAGCAGCAGGGCCCTGGTCTATCATGTACAAGGCCCTGGTTTTGATCCAGAGCACTATAGGATTCTTTTTTAAGCCACAATACATGTGTGCGTGTACCTTGCTTTTCTTAAGTGTTCAAATATATTTTAAAGGTTATTTTTAAATTTTCTGATTTCAAAAGTGTCCACAATGTTAAAGATAGAATTTTAAAGGAAAACTATTGCTTGTCTCCATTATCCAACTACTTTTGCATGGCGTATGTGTGGTCATAGGTACATATATCAAACTATCTTCCGATATTGTGTTTTCCTTCTGAACCACTATAGCAGAATTAAATACACATCTTGACAAAGTGAATTGATGTACAAATGAATATATGTACGTACACTGAAGAAAAATTTTAATATTGAAAAGCTAAGAAAATTTAAATAACCTAAAGGAAAAACTAACCACAAAAAATGACCCATCATTCCTCCACCAAGTAAATGCAGTTTGTTTGTATACTTTTGCATAAATTTGAATTTTCCTGTGAATTTTTTATCCCACTTTTCTAAATAAATATTAAAATGATTATTTTCTTAAAATATTTTGTACAGGGCTGGGGATATAGCCTAGTGGCAAGAGCGCTTGTCTCATATACATGAAGCCCTGGGTTCGATTCCCCAGCACCACATATACAGAAAATGGCCAGAAGTGGCGCTGTGGCTCAAGTGGCAGAGTGCTAGCCTTGAGCAAAAAGAAGCCAGGGACAGTGCTCAGGCCCTGAGTCCAAGGCCCAGGACTGGCAAAAAAAAAAAAAAAATTGTACAATTATCTGACATGAAGTAGTTAGAATAGATCTTAGTATCCAAACTTTTACAAAGAAGCCAGACACTGGTGGCTCATAGGTACAAATTCTAACTACTCCGAAGGCTGAAGATCTGAGGATCATTGCTTGAAGCCATCCCAGGTACAAAAGTCCATGAGACTCCTATCTCTAGTCAGCCACCAAAAGCCAGAAGTGGAGCTGAGGCTTGAGTGGAAGAGTGCTAGTCTTGAATGGATCAGGAAAATGTGGTACATATACACAATGTAATTTTATGCCTCTATCAGAAAGAATGACATTGTCCCATTTGTAAGGAAATGGAAGGATTTGGAAAAAATTATACTAAGTGAAGTGAGCCAGACCCAAAGAAACATGGATTCTATGGTCTCCCTTATTGGGAATAATTAGTACAGGTTTAGGCAAGTCATAGCAGAGCATCACAAGGCCCAATAGCTATACACTTATGAACACATAAGATGATGCTAAGTGAAATGAACTCCATGTTATGGAAACAATTGTTATATCACAGTTGGAACTACTTTCAACATCTCATGTGTATCTGTAGCTTCTATTATTGATGATGTTCTTGTATCACCTTCCTGTGGTTGTACCTACACTATCTCTGTAATCTTATCTGAGTATATTGGAAACCGTGTATACTGGTATTGGAAGTAGGAAATTGAAAGGGAATACCAAATTTGAGAGACACAGGGTAAAAAAAGACAAACAACTACAAAAGCAATACTTGCAAAACTGTTTGGTGTAAGTGAACTGAACACCTCTGTGGGGGGAAGGAAAAGGGGGAGGAGTGAGGGGGGCATGAGGGACAAGGTAACAAACAGTACAAGAAATGTATCCAATGCCTAACGTATGAAACTGTAACCTCTCTGTACATCAGTTTGATAATAAAAATTTGAAAAGAAAAAAAAGGCCAAAAAAAAAAAAAAAAGAGTGCTAGTCTTGAGCAAAAAGACTCTGAGTTCAAGCCCCAGGACCAGCACCAAAAATGTTTTTTTAAATAGAGACAAACTTCAATGAAACAATTTATAATTTGACAAGAAAAACAGAAAGGTTAGCTAAGGATTCAAGTGTGGAAAGGAGAAGAGCTGAGCTCTGGAAAGGGAAGGTGCAGCATTGCCTAAAAGCCCAGAGGTGGCTCTGTGCTTAGTCCTCTGGACAGCAGGTACTGGGACAGAACTGGAGGTTAGAGCTTTGTAGAGAGACCTGGAAAGATAAAAGCAGAGGACAGAGAACATAGCAGGGAGAACTTCCCCCTGTTTGACGGGAGGGAAAGAAGAGCGGGATTGGGGAAGGGGGGTGGGGAGCACAGACTTGTGAGGTTTGCTGTCAACAACTCCACAGGGAATTCAAAAGAGTACAAGAAATGTACCCAAGGCCTAATGTATGAAATAGTAACCTCTCTGTACATCACTTTGACAATAAATAAGAAAAAAATGTACTCACTGCCTTACATATGAAACTGTAATCCCTCTGTACTTCACTTTAATAATAAAGGGGGAAAAAAGAAAAAAAAAAAGGACAGGTTGCCTATTGCAAGGATTCCTTAGGAGGAAATGACCTTAGCAGGGGAAGCCAATGCCTTTTTCATCTTCTGGGACTGGCTAGTAATGCCTGGGAGGACTGTGGCCTGGGCTCAGAGGTGGAGAGGGATGTCTGTGATGTGACTGCTGGAGGCTGGCTGTCCACTAACTGCACTCCTTACACTACAGGTTAATTCTCAAAGGAGTCTGAGAAGTGAATGTCAGAGCTGCCACCATGTCTAACATTGTGATGTGTTTTCTCACCATGCGGGAGCTTATAATCAACATTGGGATATTGGTCAATGTCCAAACATAAGAGACATTTCTTATTTACCTATATACTTAAGAAAACTTATTATTTTAAAAATTTTTTACATTTCTTATTTTAAAAGAATATTTTAAAGGAGTTCAGAGGGCTTTTTTTAAGTTTATAAACAATTGAAAGTACATAAATGTTTCCCTTCTACTGCAATTTACCATGTGAAAAATCTTGTGTGTCTCCTCACATAATGTTTCTTTCATTATATATTTTGATTATTGTTATTCAAATGACATATAAATATGGAAAAAATGTTGAAAATAATGTTTTGTGTTCAACAAGGTAAGAACTTTTGCACATGTAAATGTTTTTTCTTGCTCCAACCCCTGTATTTTACTTACAATTATTGAGAATTTTTGTTTCCAATCATTATTTTTTACACATTTTATTTCTTCAACTAAATTTTTATTTACAAATGCATGAAATTTCACAGCAACATGGTCAATAGTCATTTTGAGTTATACACAGCTGATTTCCTTTCTCATCCGTTTCTTGTGTGTCAACTCTCCCTAATTCATTTGTATTTGTTAGTTGACAGCCACCTAAGATCTCCAGTCTAATCATGACACTTTAATTTTGCTGCCATCTGTCTTCTGCCTCCTTTTGGCTGGAAGCCATCCCTACTACTTCACTCTTCACCGATGGGCCTCATTTGATCCCCTCAGTGCCTTTTCTGACGCCATCTCACCTGCTGTTACCTTCAGTACTTTAAAGCAGAGCCTCAGTGAGATGTTTGCCTGGCTTCTGTCCCTCTCACCCTGCTTTATTTAATAAGAAGCCACTTGATTAATGTATAATATAATTGCATTTTGTCAGAAACAAGTCCACTGCCATGACAGAAATGGTGGAACTGATCTTTACATTTAGAAGTAGTGCCTGTGACTCCATTATTGTTTTAACTCATAAAGTTCAGGGTCCTACTGGTTTCTCTATCCCAAAAGAAAATAAGGGCTGGGAATATGGCCTAGTGGCAAGAGTGCTTGCCTCCTACACATGAAGCTCTCGGTTCCATTCCCCAGCACCACATATATGGAAAATGGCCGAAGGGGTGCTGTGGCTCAGGTGGCAGAGTGCTAGCCTTGAACGGGAAGAAGCCAGGGACAGTGCTCAGGCCCTGAGTCCAAGGCCCAGGACTGGCCAAAAAAAAAAAAAAAAGAAAATAATTTACCCAACCTTGATCCACAGTAAACCAGAGATTGTGATGCTAACCACATAGACTCAGAAAAAACCCTCAGGGGCCACTCTAAGTGATTCTGGGGCTCCGTTCTGTTGCTCCTTTTGTTTGTTTGTTTGTTTTTTTGGCCAGTCCTGGGCCTTGGACTCAGGGCCTGAGCACTGTCCCTGGCTTCCTTTTGCTTAAGGCTAGCACTCCGCCACTTGAGCCACAGCGCCGCTTCTGGCCGTTTTCTGTATATGTGGTGCTGGGGAACCGAACCTAGGGCCTCGTGTATCCGAGGCAGGCACTCTTGCCACTAGGCTATATCCCCAGCCCCTGTTGCTCCTTTTGGAAATCTAACATTTGCATAAATGGGGAAAAGTCAGAAAGCATGGTAATATTCAGCTGAAAAAAAGTAGTCTGAGACAAAATAAAGAGGAATATGATCTAGTATGTGAAGGTTTTCAGAGAATAATTTGTCTGATACCAAAACATATCCCGTGTATATTTTCCTGGGCGTATTATTTTATTTGTTCGTTGAGATACTTAGGTTCTGCCATAAGTTCAGTTTCCATTGGAAATCCCACTTTGGATAAAAGCAAAAAACATGATATGTAGAGCTAGTATGTGTCACACACAGTGACCAGTATGGTTGCTCAGCCCTGACTGTGGCCCTGTAGGAATAAGGACACAATGTTGTCAGAGTTTTCATTTTGTTTTTAGGAAGCCTCGTACTGCTCACACAGACATGGATGTCTATGATTCAGGTCGCTGAAACCAGAGCAGCAATTTTATGCACTTCCATATTTGGGTGGGGGATTATTGGTACTGGTGCTACCATATGTACAGAGAATGAAAGAAAGAATTATGTATCAGTTTTCACTACACAGCAGACTTTGGATTACTCCTGGCCCAGAGACCATCCATGGTAAGTGCTGTCACATTCTGCAGGGAGAAGTGTGCCTGAGCTTAATTAGACCCAGGAGACCAAGATTAAGTATATTTGAGATGTGTTTTATCTTTATGATGGAGCCAATTCATCCCTCAACTTGCCTTAGCAAAGCGGACTATTTATGTGCCATGCTTTATATTAAAAAAGGGGTAAGCATTAAAAATATGGAAACTCCTGACAGCAGATAATAAAATGAAGAGCTAAGTATGCTTGGAAAATAGCTGTGAAATAGCCAAGAAGACTAAAATTCAGCACTTTAATATCAACCGTCACAAGCTATTAGGTTTCTATTGGTGGACAAGAAATGTAAAAGAAAGAGATAGTAAAGGGGAAGAAGGGATACTCGAAGGTGATGAGAGTCAAAGGACATTGCACGTATATACATAAAGACTGCATATTGAAACCCATTGAATGCTATTTGAAGAAGAGGAGGAGGGAATGGACATTTGGAGGAAAATTTGTTCAAACTGAACAATGCACTTGTATGGAAGTATCTCAATGAGAATCCCTCATACTATATATGATAATTCAAAAACAAAATAAAATGGTAATTATGTCACCATTGAAGTAGTGAAGCACAGTCTATGAAGCAATTGTGGTTAGAATGTTTTCTGTTTTTGTTTTTGTTTTTGAGATTGGGGCTCACTGTGTACGCTAGGCTGGCCTTGAACTTGTGATTCTCTGGCCTTAGCCTTCCAAGTCTGGGTTTATAGGTATGTGCCACCACTAAAAGCTAGTTTGTTTCTCTTTTCTTTTTTTTTTCTTTTTAAAAAATAGTTAATTTATTGTCAAAGTGATGTACAGAGGGGGTTACAGTTTCATATGTAAGGCAGTGAGTACATTTCTTAGCAAACTTGTTACCTCCTCCCTCATTTTTCCTCTGCCTCCCCCTCCCTTTCCCCCCACCATGAGTTGCACAGTTGGTTTACAGCATATTGTCTTGTAAATCTTGTTGTTGCATTGGTTTCTTAAGAGCTGTATCAGATGAACACAAAGTGGCCGTTTTCATTTTCAAAGACAAAGATATTTCTTTGGTGTTCTCATACTCACCCAATTGTTACTCTTGTAAACCTAAGTTCTTAGACTTCTCCCAGTTTGGGACCCAGGATGCAAAAGTTATTCACTACTGACTCACACCAGATGTCTCATGTCCTGATTTAAATGCTATTTTCCTGTGCATAGGGGTGGTAAATAGATAAACATATGATAGTAATATGTATTCCGTGTAGAATTTTTAGAGCAATCTAACCATATATAATCTTAAATTCTAAGTTGTGTGCATGATTGTAAATCCCAATCAAGTATGAACTCACCTTGTGAATCCATCAGATCCACCTATTTGTTTCCATCACCATAGGTGAGAACCCAGTACTCATAACATTAGAGGAAGCAGTACAGGATACAACAGCACGAAGGGGTGTATGCCTCAGCTGCTGAGAATCCCACAGATGGCTGCATAAGCCCTTTCAATTAGCATATTCCTAACCCAATAATAGCTTCTTCTTAAAGATGTGTTTTCTATTCCACTCCACCCATCTGGCATGGATATGCTGCTTAAGGAGCACATAATAAAGGTCTTTAGGAAAATACGCATAGCATATGTCTAGTAGCAGATTTATAGGCTGAATAGTCCCTGTGGTTTTCTTTTTGTCCCCTTCCCCAAATAAAGGGAATGAGAAAACATCTAAAACCTGAGCAGTTATTGAAGTTCAACAAAGGTTTCATCTTATTCATAAAAGATTTTGTGTCAAGTTTAAAATCTGCAAATTTGATTATTGTTTTCATTCTTCATAATAATCTTTTACAAAATGCATCGGTAAGGTTTGAACCACTTAAAAGGGCACAATATATAAACAAGTGTGGTGCATATCTTTAATCCCAGCACTCAGGTTTGTGGTAGGACTGTCTCTTCAATCCAGACTAGGCCAGTCCGAAGCCAAAATAGTTACATAGTGGGATACTGAGTGAGACTATCTCAAACAACAAAGTACAGTACAATACTTATACTGTAAAATTATGAACTTGCTCCTGAGATCAGTGAGTAAGAGTTCATATAGCAGAGGCTTGTAGAAAATTTGGGAGACCTAAAGAATAGGGATGTCTATCATTATACAATTTAGAGCATTTTAAAGAAGTGTTTGGCCAAATTCTATACAAAACAGTCAAAGTAAAGCAAACTATTTGTGTTAAACAAAGCAACATATTTTTTATTTTACAAACTAGCAAACTTTCATAATGGAACATTGTAGACTCTCAAGATTATTTCATGTTTATTGCTTGGTCACAAATTAAAATTGCATTTGAATGAAGGCCGTCTGAAAATATTGAGGTGTGATTAAAGAAAAATTGTCCAATTCCAACCAAACTACCATCTTGAGAATCTATAAAATTATTTTTGTCAGTGTTCAAATGCTCATGTGTGTGTAATACTCAGCATTTTGTTGCTTTGATTCTCAATACCTCTTCTTAGAATTATTTATATTAAATTAATTAATTAATAAACTAGTGTTAGATCTTGCTGTTTCCCCTTCTGAATTCTTTCTGCCAGTTCTGTTGTACTCAGCGGCTTCAGACAGTGAATGCTATGTAAGACTCTCCTTGTGAATCTGTCTTCATCAAAACTAGACTATCTTACCACAAGAGTGATTTAAAACCAAAGATCTCTGCAAACACTTGAACATCTCTACAGAAATATACAGGGGTCTAATTATCAATCTGAAAAATTTTTATCTGTGAAAATCCAGTTGTCTTTGCAGTTGAGGAAGGTTCAGAGGAAGGGAATTTCATCTGAAATGTTTAGAGAATCCTCTTCAGACTCATGGAAGGACTTGCCAATGGCATGGATGTGGAATTCTTTCACTGGATTCTAGTGGATGCCAATAAATAGCTTAGTAAATCATCAAACATTACTTTTCCAGGATTGTGCTCATTTTTCTTTTAGAAGTATCTCTTCAACATACTGTTCTTGTTAAGGAAAATTCTGAGAACCATGTGTTTTTTTTCTAAAGTCAATTTATGTTTTCAATTAATTTTCAAAAAAATTACATTTACAGTCTAACATTGGCTAGTACTGAAGACCCATAGTGCCACCATTTTATTTTCACTGAATGCAATCTTAATAAAAATGTCTATATTCTGGCTTACAATGAAGTATAGTGTTCCAAGAAAATATCCAGATCTGTATTTCCCAGGGTTTGGTTGAACTGTGACATGATGTTCATTGTTGGATTGTTGTCATGTTTATTGTAGATCTTTATCCTTGGCCTTATGTTCCAAGATGATTTCTCTGGCCTGTATCAGATACATGTGGTTTTAAAGTGATTAGACTTTTTTTTTTCCTGTGAAAAGATAACTTTGGGTTCCAGAGAAGATCAGTATTCAAAAAGACTCAAGTCATGGAGGCTGTGAGAAGCTGCTCTCTTACATGCACCTGTGCTTATAGGATGTGTCTCATATTGGTTTCATTTGTCATATCCAGTGTTCTCTTATACTTGGCAGCCATTGCTGATTGGCAACCCAAATGTCTGTATGATGTACTACTGGGTTGTATTTCATTAAATGCTATACAAATGCTGGCTCTAAGGGAAACTGCCAATCTTACTCTCAACTCTAACTCTAAGCTAAAAAATCAAGCTTCCATGCCAAATTATTACCAAACCCTAATTTTAAAATACTTGGCATGAAATCAGTTAAATTCTGTGATTTTATGGAAAAATAAGCACATTATCTTCAACTGGAGACATAGATATTATAGCTTTCTGATTTTGCATTGTGAAAAAAAATCTTTAAAAGAACCTCCATACCATATTATCATATGTAAATCATAGAAAATGAGACCCTTATCATCTAACTTTTTAGAAAATCTCTTTCTAGGCCAGATGGGTGGCACATAGCTGTAATCCCAGCTATTCAGAAAAAGAAGACGGAGAGGTTTTTGGTACGAAGTACACCCCAGGCAAAACAAGAGACCTTATCAGAAGCAAAAAAGAGCTGAACACATAAAGTATTGGATGCCTGCCTTTTCACTTTTTAATTTATATACAGTCGACTTCACTTTGGGAGTAAAGTCCTATAAGAATTTATAATTGATAACCACCTGCCATTCAGGTCTACAATTGTCATGTCAATCCCATAGCTTTCATATACTGTTAGTTGAAGTCCCTGGAGTTGATAGGGAAAGAGTTCCATATCACTTTGCAGTCCCTGTCTGCTTTCTGTTCTTATAATCTTGCCTTTTCCAGAATACTATCCAAATAGACTCAGTCAGGGTATAGCCTTTCAAATGCAACTTCTTTCACTTAGCATTTGAGATCCATCAGTGTTGGTTGTGCCAGTACTTCATTTATTTTTTTTATTGTACATCAGTCTTCCATTATGTGGAGACAACAGTTTATTTATCTATTACCGTTTGGGTAACATTTTTCAAGAAACGAAGCTAGTAAATCTCATATAGACTTTGCTGTTTTTTATGGGTCAATGAAGTCAATCTGAACACAGTTAAACTCAAGCCATTAAAACTTGTATTGTTTAAGGTGCAGGCCTCTCAAGTGAAGTGTATATCTAAGATGTTCCAAAGAATCATGAAAGAAGATATTAGAGTGTGCAGCCAGTCCTCTGGGCCTCTGACTGTATGCTTACCAAAGGCCCTATCTCATTTCATTCTTGCCACTGAGGGCACTGGAATAGGACATGGGACTTTCCAGAGTGGGACTGAGTGGGAAGAACAAAGTTAATGAATTGCAAAGTGTGCACACTGGCTTTAAATATTTTTGGTAAAAGTTTTCCAAAAACTCTTCCAGATTCTAAATAGGGAAGGCACATACAATATCAGAAAGAAAATTTCATAGTGCAGAAACCATTGTTATTTCTTTAAGTCCAAATAACAGAATTTCCTTTTTGTACCTGAGAGCTTGCACCTGTTGTTCTTGTGTTAGGACAGAGTAGTAGAAGCTGCCATTTTTTGGCATCCATCAGCAGAATCTGAAAGCAGGCTATTAAACATTTGTAACATGCATCTATCTATTAGTGAAATGGTTCAGAGAATCACCCTCCTACCCACCTGTCTCTGCTCTCCAACTTGGCAACTTACTGCAGTGCATCTATGCAGCCTTCATATGCTCTGAAGGCATTTTGTTATTTAACTGAACCAACAGTGTGGTAGGAGAATTAGAGAAAAGTTACTTTAGCAAACTTGAAAAAAGTCAAGCAGCCATCATCCATGTTATACTTAACTCATAAAATGCTTTTCCAAAGAAAACTTTAAACCCCGGGGAGCTCCCCCCCACCGTGCTCGCTTGTTCTTTCTCTCTATTTTTCTTCTGTTTTCTCTTTCCCTCTTTCTGTCTCCCCTGCTTTCTTTCCCTCTGTAACTTCGTTCCTTTCATGCATAGTCAATAGATAACACTGCACCACATTATGAGGGAACGAATCACAGGAGGAGTATGTACCAGACCCTTTCTGGCTGTTCTGGGCAGAGAACATACCTCACAAGACAAGTAAGTAATTCTATGGCATAATTCTCAAAGAATTGTCCCACCAAGCCTAGCTTTACCATGGTGCACTCATACTCATTTCTATCAATAAAACAAAACAGTGACAGTCTTTTGTTTAATTTGTTTAAAAAATGGTTAGTGGAAAAAACCTTTAGTACACAGTACTCCTACACTATCCTAGAAAGAAAACAAAGATATTTCCTTTTCCTTAAATATACGTATATTATTAGTTGTTCATACTCTTCTACAAACCATACCTTTCCCCCCAGATTTTCATTGAGGATTAAAACGAAAGGTTAAAGTGATAAATGTGAAGAGTACATGGGATTTAGACATTGGGACTGTCCAGAACCTCATGAATCATCTACCCCTTCCATCACCGACAGGATCGGCACAAAACCAACATGGCAGGTTGACCTGCTTTACCCAGGTCACTGCTCAGGACATTTCAGAGCTGTACTGACCTTCCTGTCTTCCTATAAATAGCATTCGAGAGATGAGTGTGTGAATGGGCATCTAAGTAGGGTAGGTAAAGAGGCAGACAAACAAGCCTGGACAGGTGAGACAAATAGGTAGGCTGAGAAGATATGCTTACACAGTTGTTGTGTTTTTGGTTTTGGGGTTGTTGTTTTTTTTTTGGTTGTTGCTTTGTTTTTTTGTGTGGAGCCTGCAAGAGATCTGGCCTGTGGTCTGGATAAGGCTGGCATAGTTTGAGCACGTCCTTTCACTGACTGTGTAGTCACTTTGGAACATAAGGGGATTTCTGTATCTGTGTATATTAGTTCTGTCACATTCGTAGGCTAACACTTAATTCATTGCTATTTCAAAATAGTATAATGTGCACATCTCACTTGACCAGAGGACTTATTTTATAACCTCACACTTTTACTAGTAGGAAAAAGCTGGAAAAGTGAAGTAACAATTTTCAACTGTGGAATTTATCATCTCATCCCCAACCCCCACTGCCCCATTCCAGTGGTTTAAGTTTGAAATTTTGCTTCTCATTACATTTATTCTTCTTGTCCTGTGTATATTCTATTCTAGTGACCTTCAAGTGGTAGTAGTGTTGATATGCTGGTTGCCTGGGAGTTAGGGAGTGTTCCAGACATCTAGAAGGACCTGGTTCTTCCCAGTGAGATTGTCTAAAGAAGAGAGATTTGGTTAGGAAATAGCAGCATGATAAACCAGTATTTATTTGTAGAGTTCTCATTGATTTTTGTCCTGATATCTGCAGATTAAAAGAGTAATTCAGCTTTGGAAAAGGGACCTGATATCCTTGTTTTCCATCTAGTGCATCACTGAAACACTGGTCTGATGGCTTCCAGAGGCCTGGACTAGGACCTCAGAGGCAGCATTTTTACCTCTTGTTGTATCATCTGTTTATCCATCTAGTGTCTACTCTCTGTCTGCCATGTGCCAGGCATTGTGCTGGTCACTAGAAACAGTGGTAACACCCACTTTGATAGAGCTTCAGCTATGTCTCTAATTAGCAAAGGGCTCTGGTAAGTTTTTCTGTTCTTTAGTAGTGAACTTAGACTGGATGTTTTTCAAAAGTACTTAAAACTCCAACATTCTACATGTAAAAGGAGAATGTTCCCTGATATCTTATGGGGTGAGGAATGAGGGCAACTAGAGTAGTAGAAATAACAACAGTGTTTAACAGAAGGAAATTTTTTCTCCTCCTGATGGTGATTGTTTCTCTTCTTGGAAAATTTTATGGAATTTTTCCTAAGAGAAGAGAAAGGGGGAAAAAGAAACATTAGCCATTTATCCCATAAGTGTTAACTAAAGTAGCTTTTTTTTTTTTTTTTTTTTTTTGCTGGCCCTGGGTAAAGTAGATTTTTACAAATGTAATTCATTCTAAGTAAAGGGGATTTTTTTGGGAAATGTTAATATATGAAATTGCTCTTGTGCATATCATGTGTTATATTTATAACAAGTTAGATTTTGACAAAGTTTTACTTATAAATTCCACTCCGAAAAGCAATGATAGGCCTCTAAATAAGTAAACAGTCTGTGCCTGTTATGGTACCCAGCAGTAGGTTACCTGTGCCATCAGAAGTAAATAAGACATGGTCTGTGAATTCATACAGTGAATTCCAGTGTGGCAGTTTGTCCTGCCTGAATTGGGTAGCTGAGTGGATTTCCTTCTTATCTTCTTACACACACACACACACACACACACACACACACACACACACACACAGACCTTCTCCCTTCCTTCTTTTCTCTCTCTCTTTCTATCGCTCTCTCTCCCCCCCACCTCTGTTTCTTTTTGCCTTTCTCTTTTTTCTTTCTTATTTGGTATTTCATCATTCATAATGTGATATTCTGCCTTTGGATAGTGACTGGCATTGTGAGAAAATATACTGAGAAGGTAAAAGTTGTAAGTGAAAACTTGTACTTTACCTAAAATTACAGAAACTGAAACAGCTGCCTGTTTGCCAAAAGGGTGATCTTCAAAGTCTACTTATTCTCCATTAACAGCCTAGAAAATGTGGGTTTTTAATGTGCTTCTTGGTTTGGAAATATCTATACTATTTGGTATCAATTAAACTAAAAATATTTTTATGGATTAACAGAAATATTTGCCTAAGTGTTGATTTTCTCATTCTGTTTTAAAACGGATATCACCATCTGCACTTCATCCACAACTTGGAAATGCTGATATTTTAAGTATATAAATATGATTTGAGTATTTGACCAAGTTAGTGTGGTATTTATATGAACAAGCATAGATTTCTATTTAAGAGGTGGCCACCCAGAAGCACTAAGCCACCTTCCCTTCTCTTCCAATCCTCACCCCTTCTTTTCATTCCATTTCTTTTATTCCTAGCTGTAATAATAGAAGCTACCAGCCCAGCCACACAGCAGGGCTGTGGAAGAACCCACAGGTTGGATTAATCCCATGTGCCTCATTCAGCCTAGACTAGATAAGGTGCATTATAACCAGTGGGCTAGAATATACAGAGTATAAATTGATATTCTGAGGAAAAGTATAAAGCTGCATCAATATTTACAAGTTCCAAAGTACCTCTTTCTTCTAACTGTTTCGGTAGGGAAAGATCTGAGCCAATGTATGATTATTGAGGTGGTGACAGGACAGCATTAAAGGGGCAGTCGACTTTTGTTTTTAATAGTAATGTCATCCACTGGTCAGCTACAAACCTTATTTAAAACAGCCTTAAAAGTAGTCTTCTAATATAAATGCTACCAGTGATTACTGGGAAAAATTATGGACTATTTTACTTTAATTTTTAAATTTAATTTTATTGTCAAGGTGATGTATAAAGGGGTTACAGTTACATGCATAAGGTAGTGAGTACATTTCTCGTAAAACTTCTCCCTCCTTCATTTTTCACCCACCTTCCCTCTCCCCTAGTCCCCATCCCCAGTTGTAAAGTTCATTTCCAACATACTGCCTTGGGAGTATCCCTGTTGCATTGGTTCACCCTTTGTCCTTTGTCTCACCATTTTGTTGTTCCTCTTCCCTTCCCTAATTCAGACAAACTTATATACAACTCCCA
Organism: Perognathus longimembris pacificus; assembly: GCF_023159225.1. Taxonomy (NCBI): domain Eukaryota; kingdom Metazoa; phylum Chordata; class Mammalia; order Rodentia; family Heteromyidae; genus Perognathus; species Perognathus longimembris. The sequence goes on along the minus strand of NC_063176.1, from coordinate 26,808,846 downwards.
GGGTACCAAAATCAAATACAATTACAGCAGGAGATAAACTATAGGGGAAAAAAAGAAATAAGAAATAACTTCAGGGGCTGGGAATATGGCCTACTGGTAAAGTGCTCACCTCATATACATGAAGCCCTGAGTTTGATTACTCAGGACCACATATATAGAAAAAAGCTGGAAGTGGCTCTGTGGCTCTAGAGGTAGAGTTCTGCTAGCCTTGAGCAAAAAGAAGCCAGGGACAGTGCTCAGGCCCAGAGTCCATACCCCGGGACTGGCAACAAAACAAACAAACAAAAGAAATAACTTCACATAGTACATTAACAACAATAACAAAGAAACACCTCTTCTTTCCATATCTTGGGGTTCATTTCACTTAGCATCATCTTATATGGTCATATGAACATAGCTATTGAGCTATTGTGATCCACCCTTATTTGTAACTTTTTAATTTTTTCAGCAGCAAATAGTTATCCCAGTTAAATACCCAGTCTTCAAAACAGGTCAAACCATACAATTGTAAAGAACTTAACCTCCCATTAATTCATCCAGCCATTTGTTCATCAAATAGTAATTGCCTCTAGTAAGTCATGTCCTCCAAGTCTTCTTCCTCCCTCCAAACCATTTTTTCATGATTTTCATTCAAGTCAATCCTTCCTTTTGCTTTTTTTTTTTTTGAAAAAAAATTATGGCTTTAAATATCTTATTTGTTTGTTTGTTTATTGTGCTGTACTGGGGCTTTAACTTAGCGCCTGGGTGCTGTCCTTTAGCGTTTTTTTTTTTAAGGCTTGCACTCTTTAAAAAAAAATTATTTATTTATTGTCAAAGTGACGTACAGAGGGGTTACCGTTTCCTACGTAAGGCAGTGGGTACATTTCTGCACTCTTGAGCCACATCTCTATTTCCACCTTCTTTGGTGCTTATTGCAGATAAGAGTCTTATGAGCTCTCTCACTCAGGCTGGCTTTGAACCATGATCCTCAAATCCTAGTCTCCTAAGTAGCTACAATAACAGGCATGAGCCATGGTTGCCGGGGATGGGATTTAAATCTTGATTTCCTGCTACCTGGAGCAAGCTAGATGAAAAAAAAAACTTTCATTACCAGTGTTGTTAGCCAGCTTGTGCAAAATAAAAGAGTAAGCCAATCATTAGACCTTTAGAGGACTTTTCTGGGGCCAAAATTTACCAGAGACTCCTTCATAAAGAGGAGGTAAGTAGATATTCAAGTCTTCAGACTTCCTTGTGACAACTGAAACTTGCCATTGGGGTTTTAGAGACAGAGCCACAAGAACTTAATGGAAGCAGACACAGTGAGAACTGCAGGACTTTTGATCCGTTGGTTCTGGATGCCAAGATTAAAACCTGTATTCTCTGTGGAATATCCATTCCAAACCATCCCCGAGTCATTTAAATTACATTGTCTCTAGACTTTCATCAGCAGAGGTTTCCTCTCCCCTGCAGCCCCACACCCAGAGAGGCATTCTCAATGTCAGCGGATAGCTGACCATCCAGTGATTAACTTCATATGATAAATGAGCCACGTCGCAGGACAGCTCACACTCAGAGCTCTATCTCCAGGTTCATTCTGAAAATCTCTGGATTGGCCCCTGGAATTTCATTTGTTCATGTTATGTTTCATTCCAAAGGAATTCCAAAGTGGTTTGAGAGGAACATACTATTAAAAAACAAAGTGACTACACCTGGGCAAAAAGAAAAGAACAGAAAATAAAATGAAACTATAGGCATGGTAAACAAAACAAGTGAACATAATTATAAAATATGCAGTTAAGAAGCATGATATCATATGTGGTTCAAATAGGTATGGTTTCAGAACAGAGCTTTCTAGCAGCCCAATAACAACAGCAGCAGCAGCAATAACATAAAGCTAAGAGTAATTAGACTGCATCCTGGAAAGGAAAAGAGGATTGTGTTGGAGCATTCTTCCCACCCAGATCACACCCTCAACATGTGGATTCTTCTTGGTATCTCTTAGAGCTGTAGCAATATTCTGGGGGTTCACTTGGGCCCATAATTCTTTTTTATTTTATTTTATTTTTTAAATTTTTTTAATTTTTTACCATAATTCTTTTTCCCAAGTGCTCTGTTGGTGTTCATTGAGTTTGAGTTACAACTCAATTTCACATTTCAGGAATATGCACCTTTTAGAGAGCAGATTCAAATCAGAAGGAAGGACTAAGATATATAAAGGAAATGAACCATTTCAAAATTAGATGTAGTATTGTAGGCAAGGATTTTTCCTCCCTATAATTGAGTTCAATATTTAGATGCCTGACTCTCTAAACACAAAGGCCTCAAGAAGATACAAGGAGCCACAAGCCCCCATAAATTAGATCAGCTTCCTATGGTATAGTAAAGAATAGTCTAATGCAGCTGTCTTCATCTTTTTGGATAGTTTTTTTTTTTTTTTTTGGCCAGTCCTGGGGCTTGGACTCTTGGCCTGAGCACTGTCCCTGGCTTCTTTTTGCTCAAGGCTAGCACTCTGCCACTTGAGCCACAGCGCCACTTCTGGCCATTTTCTGTATATGTGATGCTGGGGAATCAAACCCAGGGCCTCTTGTATATGAGGCAGGCACTCTTGCCACTAGGCCATATCCCCAGCCCCTTTTTGGATAGTTTTTAAAAAAATTTTTTTTAAAACTTCTACTTAACCTATAGTTATACCTTGGATCCCTTCATTTCATTTTTATAATAAATAGTTTCATACTCCAACTATTTGTCAAGTACTATGCCAGGATAAAGCAATGAATAAAAACATCCAAATATCTAACACATCCATCTCTTGTATTATTTTCTTGTTTGTTAGTTAACATTAAGAAGAAAGACAACTTCTCTTGATTTTTTATGACAGTCTTTTAAGTACTATCTCATTTCTATTTTGATCTCTAAATTACCCTATGAGGTAGTTTGTTGGAATTAATTCCCTCTCTAGAGATGAGAAAAAGTTTAAACTTGCCAAGGTCATGCAGGATTGCAATTCAAAACCAGGTCTCTTATTTAGTTTCAGTGTCTTTTGTTATTAGAACATTCTCTTCAATTTGCTAAATGGAAAAGGATAAACCACTATTGATGACAATATTGATATGGATACCGAGCTTTTACAAGACTGAAAACATAGAGAGGAATAATCGAAGCACAAGGGTTTTTTTATTGTTTTGTTTTAGATTTGCTGTCTGATGTAATAGATTTGACCTTCAGTGGTCTCAGAGGCCCTAGCTTTGTAAGTTTGGGGATATTTTCAAAGCTGACTTACAGGCAGAAAACAGAATGATAATCTGTTCTTATCCTTTGTCACAGTCAACTTCCAAACAACCCAGTCTCCCAATAAGAACCGTGTATTTCAGTGTTCCTTCTTGTTTGTATATGCCTCTCTCACTGGGTCTCTCAGTGGGTAACTTGCACTTGACATCCTTTTGTAGTCGTACTTCCTTTCCCAACCTACTAGAGATAATATTTTTTTCCTACACCCAAAGTGTAAATAATAAGGAACTATCGTAGCAGAAGAGTTTCTGACAACCACACAAATCACTTGACAATGTCCCCAGTGGCATTAACCATGGTGCTCCATGATTCAAGGACCTGTGACCCTTCCTCATTTTTCACACGATAGTGTTGGCATCCAGTCACTGGGGGTAGAATCAACCCAGTAATGTTTTCCATCTGCTAGCTTGGCACTAGTCACTAGTTGTCACAGAGTGTCACCTGGATTCTGTCTAATGGTCTCCAGGTCAGGGCAAGAAGTGCTTTGCTACAGTGCCTTCTATAGAAAAATAACTTCTATGCACATCAGTAGACTCTGTTTATGTGAACAAAACAAACTTGGCTGAAGTATATAAAAGAAATTTACTAGGATAAAAACCTTTTCGAAAAGTCCAAAAAGACCTTTCTGTACCATCTCTCTTCCTGTCCTTCTCCCACATCTTCAAATCCTGACACATCTCAGCTGTCACCTTCTCTAAGGAACTTTTGCTCAACACCCCAACTCTTTGTGTGCCTCTGGAGAGCTTAATTCATACCCCACACAACTGCTATTATTTATTTGTATTTCCCCCTCTCCCACTAGAATATAAACTCTTCAAAGGACAGCAGGCATTGCATCTTTTTTAAAGTTTGTAACATTACAGTATATTTCCATTCAGGAAATGATTTGCAGGAAATGATTAGAGAAAATTAGCGATCTCTGTTACTTTTAAACAAAACCTACTAGGATAAAATATGTTAGAAGCTGCTGTTATTTTTTAAAGTAGTAGTTAGGATGTTTTCTTCCCTTTTATAAAGCACTGGGACTAGGAAATTCAGTATTTTGAGCAATCAGACATTTTTTTAGATGAAAAGTTATCTTTAATGTACAATAACTTTATAGATGTGCTGATTAGCCATGCTAACGTATACACAGGATCAGTACATAAATCAAATTAACATTTATAACAAAATATATCCTATGAAATAACCCTAAAATTCTGAACTCATTAAATAGTGTGTTCTCAGACTGGGGAGCATGAGACACAAAGTGAGTGGTGTAATTTAGTATGCTAAACAGGAGGAAATAGCAGAGCACAGAGCTAGGGAAAGTCATTTGGTGTTGTTCTTCATTTTGGTTGTAGTGCTTTCTTGTCTTCAGGTGAGAAAACTTCAAAAGTAACAAAATATTTGAGAAGAGAATTTACATCATTCAGTTCCAAGTAGTATTCTTGTGCTATTTTCTCAGCAGTCCACATTTCTGGGTAAAGTTTATGATTATTGAGAAGCGTCAGTGCCTCTATAATGGAAATTTTGCCTTTAGGAATGCTGGTGACAATCATTTCCGAGTGATGGTCTTTTGGCATTCTCAACTCCTCTGGCAATGGCTTTGGTTGAACTTTTACCTTCAATGAAGGCACGGGATCTCTGGAATCAACATATACATCTTTTTAAAAGTGACAGCAGCTTGTTATCTTTTTTAGTAACTTCTCCCTCAATTTCAGGATGATGGTTTACATGCTCCAGCAGGAGCTTCTTGGTGGAAGGGTGGAAGGGAGCCATGGAGGACTTCCTTTTGCTGATCTCTCCTTCCGCTCGCTCGGTTCTCCAGGTTGAAATTCCTGATGGCGCGGAACACGGAAGCCCCCATCTCTTCCAGAGCATGGTCCCCACGGGGCTCGCGGCGGGCCGGGGTGGGTGACCCAGACATTTTTTTTAAAATATAGCTTTTGACTGGAAAACAAAAGGACAGAGCCTTCTATGTATCTTGTGTGTATATGTGTGTACCCACAATATGTAAATAGAAGAGACCAGATACTCACCAGCTAATAATGGCACTCAGACTTGAGAGGTAGAAAATTGGGAATAATTAGTACAGGTTTAGGCAAGTCATAGCAGAGCATCACAAGGCCCAATAGCTATACCCTTATGAACACATAAGATGATGCTAAGTGAAATGAACTCCATGTTATGGAAACAATTGTTATATCACAGTTGTAACTACTTTCAACATCTCATGTGTATCTGTAGCTTCTATTATTGATGATCTTGTATCATCTTCCTGAGGTTGTACCTACACTATCTCTGTAATCTTATCTGAGTATATTGGAAACCGTGTATACTGGTATTGGAAGTAGGAAATTGAAAGGGAATACCAAATTTGAGAGACACAGGGTAAAAAAAGACAAACAACTACAAAAGCAATACTTGCAAAACTGTTTGGTGTAAGTGAACTGAACACCTCCGAGGGGGGGGGAGGGAAAGGGAGAGGAGGGAGGGGGGCATGAGGGACAAGGTAACAAACAGTACAAGAAATGTATCCAATGCCTATATGAAACTGTAACCTCTCTGTACATCAGTTTGATAATAAAAATTTGAAGAAAAAAAAAAGAAAATGACACTAAACTTTAACTTCATACATTTCTAAGTACTTTTTTAAAAATTTAAAAAAACAAAGAAAGTAGAAATTTTATATTGTTGAGACGGACAAAATATTTGAAATGATTCCTACCATATATGTATATGGCCTCAAATTCATTATCTTCCTACCTCAGCCTCCAAACGACTGGGATTATACATGTGTGTCCTACACTTGGCTTCAATATCATTTTAAATTAACTTCAGACATTCAACAGCTTGACCATTGCCAATTAAATGACTTCAGTTCATGTTTACCATAGTAAAGTGGGTTTCTGTACATGTGGAAATGTGCCAAAGAAATCCATCCCTGTATAATGAATGTAAGCCAATTAAAAACATAAAATGAGTTTCCAATTTATTGGAAATTTTACATCATTAGTATATTATCTAAGATGCATATGTTTTTTTAAGCTTTTATATCAACTTTATTCATAGAGCCAACATGTGTGAGTTAACACCCCCCCACACACACATTGCCAACTGTTGTAGAAATCATATTCCTTCTTACACGAACCAAAATCTCATATTCAACAATGAGTTCTGGGTTGCAAAAAAGGATTTACTATTTGTACCTGTCTGTAAGGTTTTGTTACAAACTAAACAAAGACACACACAAATGCTTGATGCATATTCTTTTCCCGGGTAAAAGTTACTTCTTTCTTTAAAAATTTCTAAGAAGTTATATAAAGGAGTTGTCATTAAAAAAAACAGTTTATAAATGCAATGCATTTTGACCACCCCTTTCCACATTCTTACTCATTCCTCCCAACCCGCCCCTTCCCTCACTTTTCATTATTTTGTATGATATACAGAAGAATATAGAACTCTGAAAAATCTGTCACTTTGAGGGGGCTTTGGCAAACATAAGGAGAAATGATGGGGTAATCACAGTAGAAGTAATTTGGGGACAAAACTGTAACTTAAACTAAACAAAATCATCTAACCCCGGCATTAAGACCCTTCACACCAACTTTTCATCAGAGGACAGGGATATGTACTCACAGCTGACTCTTGATGAAACATAACCTAAACACCTTGTCCCCATATTCTTCAGTGCATGGACTTTGTAACCACACAGACCCAATGTGGCAATGTTATGTCACTTGCACCAACCCTAAGGCACACAGCTCTTCCTACCTACCAGAGAGGCTGGGGAATATGCTCTATCCATGAAGAAGAGGAGAGAGAGTACTGGTCTCTGAAGATCTAGAATCATCTCTCAGAAAACTTTGTTCCAGGCATAGAGCCATGGAGTAAACTGAAAGATACAAACACCGGAGTTATTTGCTTTTTTATTTTTTCCTAATTTTAAATTTTTTCCTTATTTATTTATTTTTACAAGTTGAACCCAGGGCCTCCCACATGCTAGGCAATCACATGACCAGTACCTCTCTAGCCCACTCCATGACCCTTCAGGATATGATGAAGAGGTAAAAAAGCCAGGGCAGTACTGACAGTTTCCCAGGCTTTCTCCATAACTGTCTTTTTGAAGCTGTCTGAAAATTATCTCTAAAAGTTTATTTGCAATAATTTGTCTGTTTCAAACTCATTCTGCAACAATGACCTTTAAAGTCACTAGATGTGTATAAACTGACTTTCATATCCACTCTAGATCACATGGCTTTCAGAGGGATCTCAGTCTGATTTGAAAAAGAATATCATTTAATTAACATGAATTAACATGAACAAGTCCAGTACTGTTTCAGATACATCAAAAGCCTTTACAGTGAAGAGAAGTCATGAAATGACTTGTTAATTTTCTGTGTGGGCACCGGAAAAGCCATACCCATTAAAAAATAGTTGTTTAAAAAAATCAACCAGGAAAAGCTGATTGCTAAGTATTTAGCTCCCTTTTAGCCTGGGAGGAGGAAAGTGCATTGCAATTCTTGGCTCTGAGGTGGGGTCAGCAAGATCACTAGCCCGGCCTTGACCTTTGTGTTTGGAATCTCTCCTGTTGACTCACCAGACTCATGTAATTTGGTGAGCCAAATAACAGAAATATAGACAGTTCTCTGTGCCTGAGCCTTCAACCTCCTGAGTAATAATTGCCATGGCTTGGGAACCAAAGCAGAGCAGTCACCTAAGACCTACTATATTCATCTAAATTAAATCAATGAATAACTACCAGGCAACCCACAGGGAAGATGGAGTCCAGAGGCTGAGTAGCACAGCTGCAGAAATTTGTATATTCCTTGTTTTGAAATGACTCTGACAAAAGTGATATGCCTGAAAGGAGAGAATTTAGCAACATTGAGGATTCAGACACACAGTTATCAAGGGCCAGGGTCATCCTACCTTTTGGAATCCAAGTGGAATTTTTCTTTTAAATTTCTTCTCCTGATGATGAAATAATGTGTCCTGTTATAATAAAAACCAATAGTATTTTTCAAAATTAAGCAAGATTATGAAGATTAAAAAATTGAAATCAACTTTAATTCCATCACCCATAGACAATCACTATAAACATTTCAGTCATCCTCTTTCAATTCATAGGAATTGTATATTAAAACATAAATCTACCTATGTATAGAAAGCTTTAAGTGCAAACTAACTTACATATCAAAGGGTACTTTCCACGTTATTTGTTTTCAAAAATGTATTTGTAACAATTGCATTATATTTTAAGATTTACAATTATTTATTTTGGTGTTTTTCTATTTTTACACATTTCAGTTTCCAGCTTTTGAACATCCTTGTACATAAATCTTTGTTCTTATCTTTAATTACTTCCTTAGGATAAAGTCCTAGAAATGGAATGAGTAGGTCAAAGTTTATAATCCTTCTTAAGGCCCCTGATAATTATGAGTCACACTGTATGCTAGGAAAATTGCCTTAGTGCTTTCCCATCATTTGGGTATAAGAGGGCCAATATCCCCCAAATAATCAGCACTGAGTATTTTTCTTCACTTACCAAATAGGAACTGGATACACTCTGGTCTCTATACCTTTATGGGTTGACTCTGCTTAATAACCTGGTCTCCTTGGATGCACAATGTATGAGAGACTATTACAACAAACTGTATTATGGTTGTTCCAAAATATAAAGGCTAAAAAGTGCAGACACAGCCATCTAAGATGTGTTCTGCATGAACACATATGCCTTACATTGTTTTTAATGAACAAGGTCAGGCTAGTATGAGTTTTGTTGTATTTAGATGTCCTGAGTATCCTTTGGGAAGGCTGTGTTTGGTCTCTAGGGTTGACATGATAAAACATTTTCCCAGAAATATCTAACAATAAAGAAAGATCCAAGCGTGAAAACTGTGCTTCATAGACCCAGTGGAGTTTTCCTGTTGACAGAAAACTGATTGACTGAATATAAATCACTGTGACTGTCCACTCAGGACAAATTGGGAAGAAATCACCAGAAGGAAATTGGCCTCTGACGTGTAAGAGCATTGGATTATTGCCGTCAGGAGTAATGTTTGTCAGGGGCATTGTGTTTTTGCCTTTTTTTAGTTGCATGTTATTTGCAGCAACATTGAGTTGCCCTAAGATTTAGATCCACTTTCCTCTAAGTGTGCATGTATTACTTATTTCCTTTTGCATTTTAACAATCTACAAACAACAGATTTAAACTATCTATGGTTACAATGCTTGGTTTATCCTATGACATCAAATTTTCATCCACTTTCATTAAGCTTAACAATGTCACTAAAATTAATCAGATAATTTGCTGGTGCTGGTGGCCCATGCCTGTAATCCTAGCAACTCAGGAGGCAGAGGTCTGAGGATTGTGGTTCAAAGCAGGAAAGCCCATGAGACTCTTATCTCCAATTAACTACCTGACAACTGGAAGTGGAGCTATGGCTCAAAGTGGTAGAGTGTTGGCCTTGAGCAAAAAGGCTCATGGACAGTAGCCTAGGCTCTGAGTTCAAGTCCCATGACCACCACCACCACCACCAACAACAACAGATTATACAATTCAATAAATATGAGAGTCAAGACCACTGATAGGCCATGGGATTGAAACAGAGAATAAGACCACCAAGTCCTGTCACCATAGAGCCTACCCTTGGTCATAGGAAGACAATAAACAAGCATGGGTATGTCACATGCTGACAGTAGCTCTGAAGAGAAACATAATAGAGAGAGAGAGAGAGAGAGAGAGAGAGAGAGAGAGAGAGAGAGAGAGAGAGAGAGAGAAGAGGTAGGGTATAGAGTAGAGTTCCAGGGTACAAACTTGCTATTTTATATGACATAGTTGTGAGAAGCTGCTTTAAGGAGGTTTTATAAACAAGCCTGAATAGATTAAAGCCATAAGCCTTTTGCATATAGCAGAATGACTTTCCTGTCCCCCAGGTGTGGGGAATGTTAAGGCCAAGGCCCTGATATGGTAACTTGTTGAGTCTCCTCCAGGAACATCTATAAGGTCAGGTTGAGCAAGGAGAATGGCAAAGCTAAGGGCAGGTAGGCCCTAGTTGGCCTAATGTATGTAACAAGAACCTCTCTGTACATCACCATGACAATAAAATTTTTTTAAAGAACAGCTATGTCATCAGTGTCATGATCATCACTGGTTTCAGTAAAGGACCAATAGCATAAAAGCTATTGATGCAATTGTGTTCAGATTCTCCTTTCAAGCAACTGTCTACTAGCTTCAACCTATAGCCCTTAGTTGAGTTTTTTTTTCTTTGCCAGCATTGGTGCATTACAGCTCTAAGAATTTGACTGAAATAACTAAAATTCTGGACTCATATATCGACCTAGTGAGGGCTTTAGGACCCATCTAAGTCTACCCCTTCATTGTACAGATAAGAGCTGAGTGCCCAGGAGATAAGGGAGCTGAGTGGTCTCCCCAGGGTATATTACTCATTGCTTGCAGAGCCGATTTCAAATCTAGTGCCCTTTATACCATCAGAAATAGCTCATTTTTTCCCTAAAAATTTATTTTGAAAGAACTTAATCTCACTAATTGTATATTTTAAAACCCCATATTCTGTTGGAATCTACATGATTTAACTTTAAAAGATAAAGCAAATTTGGGCCAAATGCTTTTTTACTTAGGTTTGTATAACCCATGTCATACTTACTATTTCATCCTTCATGGTTAATGTAGATAGAAAACAGACAACACCATAACTTGAAATTTGGGGACATTATCTCACTCTTTTACATAGTGTGTTTTTATTTAACTTGTTTTTATTCATACTTCTACTTTTTAATATATGATTTAAATGTTTTCCATGTTTATTTCTAAGTGGGTGAAGTGTGGTCCATGTGGTACCATTGCACAACCATCCCACCCCTGGATATTTTGTCCCTTATTTTTAGGAAGCAGAAAATAGCCTATTGTGTTATAATTACTCAGTGGTGCCCACCCAAATGTGATTATTATGGCAAGAACTTTTCCTGCTTCTCTGTTTTAGGAGAAGGGATGAGGATGAGAGTAGGACCATTTTTTTTTAAAGTCCTGAAAGTACTTGAGAAAACTTAGGGAAGACTCATATTTTTACAAATCCTTTAAGAGACTTCTAAAAAATCCACACAAAGCCACACAAAGCCACACAAAACTAAATGCTCTTAACAGTCAGAAGCATAAGTTTTCTTTTGTTTCCTAATTAGAACCTCTTACTCATTTCTAGTACTACTCAGTTATTCTATATAGTAACAAAGAAGATTTGAAATACTGGATCCTGGCTTAAAGGACTTGGGAGTGGTAGGTAGCGACGTATTTTTAATCACTTGAGTTCTGGAAATCTGTATAGAGATTTGGAAAACGTTTAAAATCTTTATCGAAACAGGATATGTTTGTCCAGTTTTCTTGAATCTCTTTGAGCCCTAACAAATAATGTTAGTGAAGGATAGATTTGACTTTCTTGCTTTCTGCTCCTATATGATCCAGGAGTAGTAACCAAGCAGCTAAATTTGTGACAGCAGATTTATTTTCATGGCAACTAATTGTAATGTTACAAACATGAGGTTATCGACTAGTTCTACATGAAGATTAAGTAAGATTCCTATTTGAATAGGATCATTCACAATCTGTGCCAAGGGGAATATTATCAGCAGTGTGTCCTCAACAATCTTCTCATTATTCTAAGAGCTTTGTTTTAACTTGAGAGGGTTTTTGTTTGTTTCTTTTCATTGTTCAATGTTTTAGTTTTGTTTGATGATTTGTTTTATTAATTTCCTTACCCCAGGTGACCCAGTTTTAAAAAAAAACAACTGGTTATTTTTAGCATTGGAAACTCATCTTCTGAGGTCTCTGTCTTCATTTAATTCTTTCTTCATAAGTAAGATCTTTTTTGGAACTTTTGTCAAAAACATCTGTACTTTGTGCTGGACAAACATCTGTCTCCCTGTAAGAGCTGCTGGCCTTCTGATGTTAGATAAATCCCTTTTGCTCTTTAGAGGGGCCCACACAGAGTATGCAGAGGAGCTATTCATTCTTTAAGCCAGAGCGCCTCTGTGTGGCTCACACAGGTAACTACAGAAATAGGACAAAGCCTCCAAACTGCTCACCACTTTGTTCTCCATTCTTCCTCTTCCCAAACTTACTCAGTTTTTAAAAAGCAGATTGTCTTTGAACACATTTACTCCTTGATGTTGTGAATATCCTGATCTCCAAATATCAGGGATCACTAGAGCTAGGTTGCTGTGCCAGAATATCTTCAGAGATGGGGTGGTTATATGCCTCTTCTGAGCTGTTTTTCTAATGGTGACAGCCAATTGTCCATCTTCTCTGAACTGCCTGATGATTGACATCCCACACTTGAGAGATAGGACTGCTCTTGATAAGCTTGTCCTGCCAAAAGTGGACTTTGTTGTCATTTTATTTACTGTTTTGTATCCTTCACTTAAATTCCTGTTGTCTTCCTCATCCCTGTGTCTCCAGTGTACAGCTCAGTGATTAGAATACCATAGGTTCTCAGTAAGTATTAGAAGAATGATAGATGTTAAAGGACCAAGTGTAATTGATCAGAAACATAAAATTCCTGTGTCTTAATCACTCAACAATACAGTTCATTTTCATTACTGTGTTTCTCTCCACTTCTTTTAAATTACCTTAAATATAGTGAGTTTTGCTTACTGAAAAACTGAGTTAGCAAATAGCAGACCCTATAACAACACTGGACATTTTAACTTCACTCCTTTTCCCTCTCGACTTGCTGACTTTTGGTTTATTTTGCTAAATCATTAGCTTGTAATGTCTACATTTTATTCAAAACATCTGCTACCCAGTACTCTGTTAATAAATTTTTCTAGTGGAGACTGTAAGCTCAAAGTAAAAATAAAGCTGACTTATCCTAGTTTTCACAGAATAGGGATCCTAAACAATGTTTGTCATCTTACCATCTGCATCAAAATGTGCTGTATACAATATTAATATGTATATATATGCAGTGTGATCTGTGCTGCAAGGAATATGCACAGGTGACAGAGGCAGCATGGTGAATGTGAGGCACAGGTAAATGCTTCATGGATTGCATTCAAGGCCTTCAACATAAATGGATTACCTTTGTGCATTGGAAAGCCAGTGAGAAGAGTGTCTGGGATGACAGGAGAGAATAACTATCCAGATAATGCTACATACCTACCACACTTAGAAACATTAACTTGGGCAAGGCAAGGAAGGAACGCTTGGATTTTAGGTGTGGTCAGTAAAAAACAGACTGAGTCTATAATCCTCTCTTCACTTCTCCAAAGTGTATTACTGATATGTTGACATTAGAAAAACTCGGCAACTTTCTTCTCCAGACCTTTATACAGACCTTTATTCCTTCTTCCTGGCACGTGACTCAACCCAGTCCTTTCATCCAGCAGGAGGCCTTTTCTCTCCCAGAAGTCTGTCCTTCTGTACTATGACACTGACTGCACATCATGCCACACATAGGTCCTGTCTCTCTTGCACACAGGAAAGGGGCATGTCTGTTTCTCATCGGGACCTGGCCTTGTTTGGCACCTCAGGACTTACAAAGGATATGTAGAACAAATTGAATAGTTGGCTCCATGCATAGCATATCTGCATATGACTTTAGGACATCAGCTATTTTGTTCATTGATCCTCTTCATTTTATGCTGAAGGAAGAGATGCCTTTCTATATAAATCAGAGAACATAAAAAACCTCAGGGCATAGAATTCGAGTAATATTATCCTTCCTACAGTGGTAAACATGGAGGGTTTCTTAGAATGTAAAGAAGTATGTTTTTTTAATTAAAAAAGAAGATGTATAGTCTACAATCTGCCCTTGAGCCTATTCTCTATCTGTAAATTAGGGGTGGCCTGATGATTGTAGATGTTGAAGCAAACATCATCTTAAGAACTGCCTCATGAATACTATAGAACCATCTTATTATTGCCAAGAGCCCATATGATGTTAATTAGGATTCTGTAGAGTATTCATGAGTAGTCTAGAGGGAAAACAGAAGAGACTGTCATCCCTAGCAGACTTTAGCACACAACAACTAAATGATTCTTATTGACTAACTGAAAAAAAAATCCATATGAAAAAGCCTAAATAGTAAAGAAGGAAATAAAATCACTGCTGCTAGAGATTATTTTTTTGTTGAGACAGGGTCTTGCTTTGGGACCCAGGCTGGTCTTAAACTTGAGATCCTCCTGCCTCATCCTCTAGAGTATGGGGGGTGGCAGGTGTATGCCATGGTGCTTAGAGAACCCTATATGGATGTTTATAGTAAAAAGGAGTTCTGTAAGCAATTCCATTACTTATTTACATAGGAAAGAGCACTTAAATGTACACTGAAATAACATATCTAGTGGGGGAAGTAAAGCCATGAATACAACATAGCTGTATTTACAGGCAAGTCCTTGATAGATGTCCTTGGACTAAGGAATGGGTCAGTGAGGTGTCTTTGAAAAGAGGAATCCTTGGAAGGTGAGACTGAAGATTCACCCATTCTAAATGAGTTTCCTTATATTGTCTCTGTAAGATGGTGAACTTTCGGAGGCTCCCGACAGTTTCAAATACGAAAGCATGGGGTGTTTGCTGTGGGCAGGGCGGCCATTTCGACTTGGTGCAAGAGTTGTGCAGCTTCTTTGCTCTGAAACCGTCTGAGTGTGGCGCAGTTCAGTCTAGCGGGGGGCCCCTTCCTGTCATAAATAAGATTACTTTCATTTCACTTGTGGAGTGTGCTATTCCTCAGAGTAATGAATTTCCTCTGTGCCTTTGAGCACATAAACATGGTTTTCATTAGCTTTCTCTCTTTAAAAAAAAAAAAAAGGAGGGGAAAGAGAGGGAAGGAGAGATGGAGAAGAGACTGAGCAAAATTAATAAAATGTCAATTAACTCCATAAATGCAGATGCTTTTTTTATTTCCCTGACTGACTAGAACAGATTGTGAGCAGTGGCAGAAAGGCACAAGTTCATCTGTGGTGTGTAAAATGCTGGAAAAGTGAGGGTGGAGCAGGGCACAGATTTTACCCTGCGGGAACAAAGGAATGAGAGAATGAGAAGCATATTCTTTTTCAAATCTTATTTAAGGAGAATTTCATTAAAAAGCCCATTAGAGTGACAACCAAATGAGACAAATAGCTGTGGGCTCTTCTGGAACTAAGGAGTGTTACCCACAGGGCAATCTCTGAAACCCGTGTGTGTGTGTGTGTGTGTGTGTGTGTGTGTGTGTGTGTGCGCGCGTGCGCTAGTAAGAAATCCTAGCCTTTCCCAATTTCAAATGGACCCCCCCCCACACGCCCTCCCCCCTGAGATTTGTAAGTCATGCAGTTCAGAGTGCTAAATCTGCAGTTGTTCAACTTTATGGTTTGGAATCTCTTGTCAGGGGTGACTCATGATAACAGAACTAAACTGGGCTTTGCTCCTTGTGGATGCTGCATATTTGAACCTGAAAGCTATTTAGGGTCCATTGACCCTTTGACTTCTGCCAGGGTCTTTTTTTTTAACTGTTGTTTTTGGGAAATTTGTGGGTATTGAGTGGAGGATGGGAGCCTCTCAAATTACCTCAATGACAAGTTAAATCATTGTTTTTTTAAAAAAGTTTAAAACCTTTTCTCAGTGGAAAACCCCTAGATTTATCTTCCCAGCATCCTTTACTCTCAAATCAGTGTGCATTTCAGCCTCTAATTTATAGGATAGCATGTGCTTATTATACCTCTAGAGAGGAAGAAATAACAATGTTATGAATGCATCAAGGAATTAAATTCCAAGCCACAGGTTGTCACTGACAATTCACTGCAGACCAAACTTGTAACCTAGAGAAAGAAACTTGAAGCATTTCACAGCAAGGTGTCCTTCAGCCCAGCCTCGACCTCCTGGATACCTGTTGTTATTACAGTCTAGAAATACAGCTGTTTTCCATTTGAGCTGAAAGGATGGAGTTATTTAAGGAGCCAGCACTTCTCTTAGGTGAAAGCTGCCTCTGAAATGTCTACAACACACTAAAAGAACCTTAAAAATAAGTTTCTATTTCTCTTAACTGTAGCACAGGAAATTGTTTCTGGCTTTTTTTGTTGTTGTTGTGAACAGAGAGAGTATTGCATATTAAAAACTCCTTGTAGTCATTTAATACTTGTTTGGTAGTGTGCTGGTCCCTAATCAAGTCCTTCTTCCTGGTAAATCATGTCAACTCTGGCACTGTTTTGATTGGAAGCATGAGTTGTAACATTGAAAATCTCTCAGGACATAAACCTCTACAGCTGTGGAAGGCTAGCACTATTTACTGGCATTATGAAAGGAACCTGAGTGACTTCTTTGGGGAAAAAAAACACCAAGATGGAGTGAAATTCATAAGGTGCACAGAGATTTAGGATGAAGGTTTTATTGTGAGCACAGCCCTGTAACAATATCTTCATAGAAATAGATACAGAATAGTAACAATTGTTCCATGAATTGGAAAACAGTATTCCACTATCTTTTTTTTTAAAGCTTTTAAAAAAGCTTTTTTAGGGAGTAAAATAGAGTCCAAATGTTAAATATGAAGCCTGGAAGATTGAGTTCTTTTGACCAGCATTTATACTGGATGTTTTTTAAGGTACTCTATAGAAAATTTGCTTCTTGAAGGCATTTTTGCAGAGTTTGCCATTACTGTTTAGATAGCACTAATTTTTCTTGAATCAAAAGAGATGTAGGGCATTTTAATTTCCATTATTCAAAAGACATGGCTTGCTAGATTACTCCTGCTGTATTTGCTATTGGAGGAGTGTCCTTGAAGTAGAGGACATGTGTCAGAAGGTCTGGATCCCAAAGAATGGGAAAAGGAGCAAACAGAACTAAAAAAAGGTATTTTTAAAGAGCTGAGAACAACACTATGTTTTGATATTTATTTTCCAAATTATTTCTTTGTTCACATGTTCACTCCTTTATTCAATCCCATGTTCCCCTCAACATGTTTATTGAGCATCTACTGTGAGCCCAGAACTGTGCCAGGTACTGGGAGGTCTAAAGGCAATTTGCCCATGAGGACAAGGATTCCTGCCAAGAATGTCCTGTCCTTGCTCTGTAGTGTAAGGAGCAGCTGGACTCTGCAGTCAGCCTTGACATTGAACAGAACTCAATATGTCTGCATCTGAAAGCACAAACCTGTTTGTCCAAAATGATTCTTTTCGTTGCCAGCATCTTTGCTAGTGTACATAAGCTATTTGTCTTAAAAGCAATCTTCTAATTGGACATAAATCTCTGTCACATCTTGAGAAGTTGTACAAGGCCCAACAAAACAGTTCATGTGAAATAACTTTAAGTAATTTAAAGAGAGTAACTGTAAAATTAGAGTCATTCTAAAGTTATCTGTCAAGTGTAAACATCAAGAAAATCTTACAAAGGCTGCAGAAATATGACAAATGGGTTTTCTTTGAGGTCAGCATAGGATAATCAGGGAAGAAACTTCGAGAACATTAACTCAGCAAAGCAAGCACAAGACTTTTAAAAACTCATCATCATTGAGGAGTCAGAGGACACTGTGGGAGATGCGAAGCAGGATAAGATGGTCTCCAGCATAAGCCAGGGAGAAGAAAGGAAGCATAAGCCTTTCCCTTAGAAGATGCTATGCTCTGAGCTATCAGTACAGCCTAAGGAAACACAGTGGGCTCTGGGATTGCAGGCCAGAAGCCAGTGAGAAGCTATGGTCCTGGGAAATATACGGCACACCAGACTGGAAATACATAGAAAGCCATCCTGTGTTCCCATGTGGAGTGTACATGCTGTTCCTGGCCTTCCTCTCCAAGATAGATAACTCAGGATTGGCAATGGTTCTAAGAAGTGCAGTTAAAATAGGGAGGGAAATGGTGATAGTCAGATCAGATGCCATGTTAGGAGGTAATAAAATAGTGAGGGTCCTCCCATGTGATGAAATGCAGGTGAGACTATTTGTGTCTACAACCACCCAAATATAAGTCAAATGTACAAGGTCAATCTTAAATCACAGTTTTACCAGAACCAGGAGAAAGCTGCATTTAGCCACGGAGCCATGAGAAAGACGTTTCCTTCTTCTTCCTCAGTTTCTTTTCTTGTAATTGAGATTCCAAGGTTTGTTCAACAATGAACACCTGTGGGCTGGGGATATGGCCTAGTGGCAAGAGTGCTCGCCTCGTATACAGGAGGTCCTAGGTTCATATTCCCCAGCACCACATATACAGAAAATGGCCAGAAGTGGCGCTGTGGCTCAAGTGGCAGAGTGCTATCCTTGAGCAAAAACAAGCCAGGGACAGTGCTCAGGCCCTGAGTCCAAACCCAGGACTGGCCAAAAAAACAAAACAATGAACACCTGTCCTACCAGGTGCTGTGGCAAAAGGGATTTTTCTGCCACATAAATTTTAAAATCTCTGCAACCCATGTTTTTCTCCAATGCATTCAATATGCATATTTGATATTAAGAACTCTCAAAAGGTTATCATTAAGGGAAACCTCATTTCTTCCATTTGTCTGCCCATGGAGTCCTTTTTCACATTTTGTTCCTGAGAGGACTTTAGCAAACACTTTTGGAAAGACTGGACTCCAAGATCTTGAAGGTCCCTGGAAGGAGCTTAATCAAGACAGAGTAAGTGTTTCCTGATGTAGGAAATTTGTTATTTCTAGAGCTGATGGTGGAAGAAATAGTTTTCAAAGAGTAGCCATTTGTGGATGGTGACAGGTTTATCACAGGTAAATGGGAGGAGAGGCAGACAATCCAAAGGGATAAAACTACAGTCCATCCAGTGCTTTGGAATGAAGATTATTCCATTAGGATCACATATCTCTTTTGCAGCCATTGAAAGAGAAAGCACATAGAGAATGCTTATGCACGTTTTGCCTGAATCAAGCAGAGAGTTCTGCATGAGAATGAGATATGAAATTGGAAAATAGTTCTCTTGCATTGTGAAGCCAGTTACTTTCATTAAGTTTGAGTCTGTGCCCATTAAAATAGTATTTACTGTGTTCTATAGCTTGTCTCTGAAAACCTGGCTAGGCATTCAAGTTCAACAGATTTGTAAACTTGGGTCTTTCTCCACCTCTACTCACTTTTTACTATTTTGAAATATGTTTAATGCATGCACTTCTCCATTTCTTGACCTACTGGCTGACTTTTTCATCCTTCTTTCACTTCCCTACTTCACCAAGCATGTTTATGTAGCTACAGTGGTCTTCCAACATTGCTGAGCATTTTCCTGATATTTATTAGACTTTTGGGAGAGCAAATGAATATGGTGATTGAAAAATTAAGGCTTTATTTTCTCCAGCCCAATTTAGTCTCTGTTCCTTTGGTTTCATTTTTCCCTGTGCTACTTTTTACTCTGCTTTATACTCAGGTTGAGAAGGGGTCTGAGAAGAAAGCTGGCATCCTGCATGGTCTACCTTAATTGGGTGCCTGGCTTTATTGCTTCTGGTTGGGATTGGCTAACAGAGAGGCATCTACTATAAATCTTACTAGGCTACTGGGGCCACCCTCTCCACTGAGCACCTTTCTCTGTGCTTTGAGCACTTCTTCCTTTCTCTGTCTTTTTGGGCCTAGGCATGGCCTGTTGTAGTGGACCTCCACTAATTAATTGTCTTTAAACCCTGCCCATATCTTTATAATAGCCTTTTTATTAAGTTCTCCTCAAATGACCCAGTCTGAGTATGTCATCTGTTTCCTACAGAGATGTTGACTGAGAGGTTCCCACCTTCCCATAACCAACTCTGTCCTTTTGCTGTCTAGCCAATAACAATAAAGGGCAGTTTACATTCACTCACTGTCTTAAGGAAGGCTCTGTGTTCCATGAGTCTCTTCTTGACTCCTACCTCTTCTACTCTGACACACACACACACACACACACACACACACACACACACACATAATATACACGTATGTCTACAAAAAATGTTCCCTTGTATACCAGCTTATGTTCAGTCAGACCAAAGCTGCTCGTGCTTCTAGCCACTGTTTCATGTGTGTGCAAATGAGGAGAGGTTGCCAGTTGACAGCCTAACTTGGCAAACTAACTTGGCAAATTAAGTTGATAGTCATCATTTACAGTCACAAAACTTTTATGAAGTACCACCAGGCACTGGTAAACAGATTATATATGTAGGAGGAAGGAACTAATATTATTTTGATTTTATAGATACTGATAAAGAGGATTTAGATTGCATCAAGATATGCCTATAATAAGTACTAGAACTAGCATTCGAATTTAGACAGTCTAACTCCAGAATCAATATTTTTGTTTTTTGTGTTTTTCAATGGTACTGAGGATTGAGTTCAGGGCTTCATGTTTGCAAAAAAAAAAGTACTGATTAGCTTACTTATGTAACTGTAATCCCTTTGTACATCAACTTTACAGTAAAATAATATAAAAAAGAAAGTGCTCTACCTCTTGAGTCACAAACTAGCCATTTTTACTTTTAGTTATTTTGGGGATAGAATCTCACATTAATGCCCAAGCTGGTCTGGACCATTATCCTCCTATTTATGTTCCTAGACATTAATGCAAAAGAACAGAATTTTCAGATATCTTCAACATCTGTTGTCTTGGCCACTGTGGACTTGGGGAGTAGAGTTGTAAACTAAAGAGTGAAAATACCAAACTTGGCTCTGGTGGCTCATGCCTGTAATCCTAGCTTCTCAAGGGAGGTTGAGATCTGAGTATTATGGTTTAAAGCCAGCCCAGACAAACAAATCTGTTAGACTCTTATCTCCAATTGACCACCCAATAGCTGGAAGTAGAACTGTGGTTTAAGTGGTAGAGTGCTAGCCTTGAGTGAAAAACCTCAGGAACAGTGCCTCGACCCTGGGTCCAAGCCCCGAGACTACCCTCTCCCCCCACCCAAACCCCCAATAGAATTCCCAAGAGTAGTAAGCTTCCCAGGGAGGGTAGGAAGGGAGTGATCTAACACTGAAAAATACCCACTGACCATGAGTAGTCTGTCTCCTTGACTCTTCGCCCTCTTTACTTCCAGTGGTATTCAGCCTATCCTCAGGGCATCTGGAAGGTTTCCAGGATGCTCTGACAACATGTACAAACATCCGATCTCCCATCATGCTACCCTCATTTCCACAAGCACAGTGATCAATACTTCCAAATTCCCACTGGCTACTTAACTATTGAGCCATGTGGTGCTGAACGAGCTACTTGTCCTCTGTGAAAGTTCTTTTATCTGTCTGAAGGAATCCTGGTGGCAGCCATCTTGCAGGGTTGGTGAAGGAATCAAATGAAGTAAACAATGGCTGGAATGTAGTATTTAAATGTTAGTTATGGGTGTATTCTGATGACAATGACAGTGGTGGGTGTCTGGCCATCTACTAGGTCATCTTTATGAGGGATAATTTCCCTCCAGTTTCCCTGGTCCTCAGACATGGGTCACTGAAGTTGGCCCAATGTGGCCTCCACGTGGCACTTGTTTGTGTCTCTCTCAAACCTCCCGCTCTTCTAGTTCTCATATTGCCAAGAAGTCCACAGGAGTGGACAGCTCCAGACAAGAGCTATTCTGAATCAGATCCCAAAGGTCTCCCTCACTGACCACATAGCGTCTGTATGTTGTTATTCAGTTTCCTGCTGAAGCTAAGGGATGGACACCTAAGTATTGCTTCTTTTTATAGCTGGCCCTGACTAGCACATTGGCTGATTAGAAGGAAGGCCTCACAGAACATTCATTTTGAAGAGCATAGTAATACTTAAGAACCAGGACTATTTCAGACATTTATTGCAAACTGTTTATTTCCTAAAATCGGAGGGCCTACTTTTGTTTACTTCCCCCTAATGAGAACTCCTAGGGCACTTGAAAGCTGCTTTTGTGTCCTTTTGCTGCCCTCACTTGGCAGCTGACCCATCCAGAAACATTTGACTAGTGCTGTCTTTACAGTTGTGATTTACCTATGGAAGGGATCCTCTGTCCCTTTAGAATTGTGGCAAGCTGCCTCTATTGGCCAACTGCAAATCACAACTTTTTATCTTATTTCCAATCCTGTCACTAGTTCCCTTTTCCTTTAGAAGACATTTCCTTGAGCTCACCTTCATAAGTAAAGTGCTTCCTCCTCTGTTTATTGATGTACTGGGACATACTTTTATGTTGTACACATTATGTTAACATTACTAGAGCTTACTTATATGCCAGGTACAGCATTGGCAGTGCTAAAGATGTCATTGTAAGTAAACTCCAGGACCAAGCTAACAGAACTGTCTGTGATGCTGGCAATGTTCCGCATCTGCACTGCACAGTATGGTAGCCACCGTCCATGCATGTCTGATGAATGAAACTTGTGATTTTATTAATTAAATTTATATGTCAATGTTTACATTGCCTCCTGACTACTGTATTGAATGGAACAGTTAAGAACATGACCTTTTTAAGAACAGTGATCTTTCTTGATCTACTTGTACCAGTACCAGCAATATCTGTGTAATAAAAGAAGGAAGGGAAGGGAAATGAAAGAGAGAGAGAGAGAGAGAGAGAGAGAGAGAGAGAGAGAGAGAGAGAGAGAGAGAGAGAGAGAGAGATTTCTTGTTACAGGTTAGGAGATATACTGGAAGCTATTTGTTCTTATATTTGTTCTCAGAAGGCAGAGATTGTCTTTCCTTTGCCTGTCCCTTTAGACCCATTATCTAAAACTATATGAAGGATCATCAGAGGCACTCAAGAAATGTCAAGTTGACTCAAATACTGCCTGCAAACAAGATGACTCTTTTGGTGATAGAAATCTTATGAGCAGATCAGAGTTCCTTTCACTGTAAGTACCTACTCAGCTTCCTGCTGCACACAAATTCTCACATGTGTCCTCTTGGCCTCTTTGCTCTTTGTGGAACCACACTATTCTGGCTTCCTCTTTCTCTTTTCTTCCCCCTTCTTTTTTTTTTTTGGCCAGTCCTGGGCCTTGGACTCAGGGCCTGAGCACTGTCCCTGGCTTCTTCCCGCTCAAGGCTAGCACTCTGCCACTTGAGCCACAGCGCCGCTTCTGGCCGTTTTCTGTATATGTGGTGCTGGGGAATCGAACCTAGGGCCTCGTGTATCTGAGGCAGGCACTCTTGCCACTAGGCTATATCCCCAGCCCCTTCTTCCCCCTTCTTGATAGCCATGTCAAAGCTGTCAGAGTACTACATAGTCTTATTAACTCCAAGACACTTGATATCACTAATAGAAACAGCACTGGCTTTATTAGTTGATGTCTTAGATTCAAGTTTTAACTTTACATCTTACTTCATTTTTTTTTTTTTTTGCCAGTCCTGGAGCTTGAACTCAGGGCCTGAGCTCTCTCCCTGGCTTCTTTTTGCTCAAGGCTAGCCCTCTACCACTCGAGCCACAGTGCCACCCACTCTGGCTTTTTCTATATATGTGGTGCTGAGGAATCGAACTCAGGGCTTCATGTATGCTAGGCAAGCACTCTACCACTAGACCATATTCCCAGCTCCTACAGCTATACTTCTTATGTTAACTTGGGTCCAACTGCCTAAACACTTATTATTTTTCATCTTATGTTGTCCTCCCTATTGTATTATTAAAAGATAAAAAGTACTAAAATAGTAATCTTCCTGATTTTCCCTTCATTTACAAACCAGTCTGTTATATATATATATAAGCACTCAAGAAATTTCCCTAATAAGTAAATAAAAGTCAGCTTTTCATTTTTGTCCCAAAGGTAAATCAACCAAACCACCTACTTAAACTGGATAAACAAAGAGAAAGACAGTGCTAGAAGACAACTTAAGAGTCTAGGAAAAGGTTTAGGGTAAGGGTAGGGTAAACCCTTTAGGGGAGAGGGCTAACTCCCATCCCACTGTGCTCTCCTCAGAGACTTCGTGGAGAGGGCAATAGTTTACACACATAAATTGCCACTGTAGAACAGCTCTGTGAGCGTGATACCACATGCACCCTCCCTCACTGGAGGATGACCTGAGCAAGGTAGCCATGCTGTGGGACCTAGCAGCAGCGGTTTTGATCACTATACTACATGCATGTGTTTGAAAAGTATGAAATGCTAGTGGGATTTTTTTTTAATGAAGCAAACAGCCAATTTTGTAGCATTTATTGTAACTTACAGTTTGTTGTTTTTGATGAAAGATCACACTAGAAATACTCTGGACCCTTTTAGAGCATTCAATTTTAGGAGCCAGTATTGGTCTCAGTTCTGCTATCAGCTAGTCACGTGATGAATTAATTTGGGCAAGTTCTGGAGGCTTCAGTTTCCTCATCTGTCAACTAAGGAAGCAGAAAATGTAGTCGCTCTATTACATAATCTCATCTTACATGTGCTTGTACCACGTACAACAGTAGTCTACCCTTATCCATGCAGTATGTATTCCAAGGTCCACACTGGATGCCCGAAACAGCACAGAATTCCAGGCCTAATTTATACTGTTTTCTCCTCTATATCCATACATTTAGTACAGTTTAATTTAGAAATTAGGCATAGGAAGAGATTAATAACAACAAAATAGGACAATTATAATAAGCTATAATAAAATTATCTGCAGATCTGCAGATTATCTCAGAATATCTTTCCATACTGTATTCACTCTCCCTGTGTGAGATGTTCTGATGGCTTTGTGAAGATAGAAATGAGCGGCAACATAGGTCTTCTGTCATAGCATTGATCTACTATGTGAAGGTTACACAAGCACTAGGATACTGGAACTGGGATAACTGAGATGTCTACCAAGTGGTTAATGGCAGGGAATATGCCCAGTGTGGATAAACTAGACAAAGGTGTGGTTTACACCCAGGGTGGGTGGAGCAGGGCAATGGGAGATTTCATTGTGCTACCTAGAATGGCATGCAATTTAAAACTTGCCAACTGTTTACTTCCTAAAATAGGTTATCTCTGGATGTGATTAATATTATAGTCATTATATTGATATTGTTATTAATAACTGGTTAATCACCAGTAATGATTGGTTACCTGTAGAATTTCTCATTTAATATTTTGGGACCACAGTTGACTGAAGGTAACTGAAACTTTGAACATTGGAACCAAGGATAAAGAGGACTACTGTCTAGATATTAAATATGTGTCCAGTTGTAATTGTAGTATTTGTTAAATATGTGTGGGAAACCTGAAGACCGTCAGCATCAGCAGTGATCTCCTGGAGGAGTAGACTCCTAATTACAGTTTTCTTGATGGACAAGATACCAGGAGTTACCAGGGACCATGGCATGTTCAGGACTATACATCGTTGAGTAGGGGATTCACACAACACGCACGTGCCCATATGTGCATTTATGTATATGTGTGTGCATGGGGAGGGGAGGGTAATGATAGAGGGCAGAGTGGAACAGAGGAGCAGGGAGGGGAACACTCATTTCCAAAGGAATCCAAAGCTCAAGCCTAAGGCTTTGATCTGGGAGCAGCAGAGAGGTGTGCTCTGAATTAGAGGAGTAACCTGATGAAAATCTTGGAGCCTAATAGACAGTAGAAATTTTCTTTTGAACATTTATGGACTTCATTATTTGACACCATTAGCTATGCAATTCAAGGGCTAAGTATTTTCTCTTCAGAGATAGAATATAAAGTTCTCTTTCTTCCTGAGTTACATCTCTATTAAGTCTCAAAGCCTCTCTCAATGTAAAGAGCTAGTGAAAATACGATTCAGTCTACATATGTTTAATACATAAGAAGACAGTTATCACTGAACAAACACGTGTTAAATGCTCACTATGTTTGCCTAACAGTTCTGCAACAACTTAGTTTCCCTTCATTGAGGGAGCCTTACCTCTCCCTGCTAACAAAAATCTACCAGCCTTACTCAATTTTGAGTAAAGACCAGGAGGCATAGCAAACTACCTGAAGATAGGCCAGGGTGCTGAGATGTTTCATACTGAGGCTTAGTACTCAAAATGAGGTTCCCTTTGCTCTTCCATATACAATCCAGCTGGATTTCTAACCTGTCCTTGAATGGAACAGAGACAAATTTACAGGCAACAGAGAGCCACACAGTTGGTATAAACATTAAAGAAGACAGCTGGAAAGTGTGTTATAACTAAAGAGAACAAGAACTGCTCAGCTCCTACTACTTGCTGCCGGTTTAGGATATCAGGCAAATGCTGCAAAATCAAGTTTTTGAAGAAATCAATCTGAAAATCTCAATTTGGGCATGAAATCAGTTTTTAGATATTGGGAATAATCATCTCTTTGGGGCCTCTAACAGAGCTCAAGGAGATGCCATCACTAAGCTGCCCCTGAGGCTCTTCTGGCCTTTCTCAGTCTGTGCTACCAAAAGGAGCTACCTGTGAAAGCCTTAGGCCCAATGGTGCCCTGCGTGCACCCCAAGGCTACAGCCTCACACCTGGTCCAAGTGCACCAAGTGCTAAGCCAGTGTTCTCAGCTGAACCCTACACAGCACTCAGGCTTAATGTGCAGAGAGACAGGCCTTTTATTTTTCTGACATCCAGCTATGTCAAACTAAAGAGTAAAAACTCCTTTGCACCCTCTGTGGTTTGCACTCATTGCCAGCTGCCAGTTCTCCTTTTGAGAGAAAGAACAGCAAGGTTGTTCCAAGTATAGCCTGGCACCTTTCACCTCTCCAGTCTTCTCATCTGTGATTTGTGGTTGAAGTGGCTCATTGTTTAAAAACATAGTTACTTAGTGCCATGAATGAGGGAGCAGTTGGTGCAAACTCTGGGTAAGACCTTTTTTAGTAGATTCATCTGTGTTCCAAGTCTAACAAACTCCACGGAAGGCTTCCTGGACAAGTGACACCTATGCTTAGCCTATGTGGATCAGAAGTTTGCAAGTTGAAGAGGACAGAGAAAGGAATGTCCTGATAGTGGAAATAGCACATGCAAAGGCCTCTGAGAGAAGAAAGCTCAGAGGTGGCCACACTTTCCATTCTAAGAACAGAGTGGTAGGAGATAAAGCTGGACAGGTGACAAAGGACAGTCAAAAGGGTTCGTAATAGGGTATGGTGTTATTTGAGACGGTCAGTCTTCTCTCTGACCAGAGCACAGCATTTTACTTGCTTATGTTGTCAGGGAAACATGACTCCTCCCACGTTATAGTATGATGTCCCCTCTCCTCAGCACCAATCACCAGATGAAAGTATTTTCTCATTATTAGACATGAAGTCATGTATGTTCAGTAGGAAATACGTTTATCCCAATTTTTACAAAATTTTTCATTAAGGTAGAATCTAAAACAAAAATAATGTCCCCGTTTATGTGGATATCACCCTCAATTCCCTCATGTTGGGGCCACCTCTCCCTGTCCAGCCAGTTATGTAAAAGAATCAGAATCATCTTGTAATCTGATGAGAAACTTATAAAGTGGAATGTAAATTCATCAATCTGGTCTTTACTAATTTCAAGACTCATTTACATGAGTGTTGAACTGAATTCTGTGTTGTCATAACTATGAAATGGGGAGTCTCTTATCTTGGAAAAGATAAGAGAACATACCACTTAACTCTATTGTGCCTTTTATACCTGCCACAGAATATTCTGTTGCTGCTACTGGGTTTCCCCAAGTGTTCTTATCCTTCGTCTGCTCTAGAAAGCCTCTGTTAGCAGGGCATCATGAGAGGAGGGGAGCCTGGAGCTCCTATGAAATACTGCATATGGTGCCAGTGGCAGCAGTATGAGCTCCGCAGGATGCAGTCCTAAACATTTCCAGCATGGCAGCATAGAGCAAGACCCTAGGTTTTGGAGAGGCAGGTCATAGTCTGTAGAGCTAAACTAGTCAATAGCCTACCTGGAGTCAGGAACCCCCTCAAGCTGACTGGAAGTTAAACATTGAAAAGTTGCCTGATGACATTGCCATCCTGGGTATTTTAGACTTAACAAATGCAACTAAGTGCTTATTCTGGGCTTTCAGAAAAGATTGGCTTGTCCAACATGTAGTGTTTCCAGCAGAAGCCTGGAATGCAGCCTTATCTGCTCCCTCTCTCAGGCGACCCTCTGTCCCGCCTGCTGACCCTGCTTCCTCACACCAGGACATTTTCTGGATTGGGACAAGTGGACAGCCTAATTTGTTCTTGGCAAGAGCCATGGCCTACATTACTGTTAAGGTCAGGAGAATCTAAATAATTCTGAGTTCTGGTCTTTGGATATAAGATGGGCCAAAGTAAATAGAATTTCATTTTGTTCTCTCACCTGAAACTCCAGATGCCCCTATGTCTGCTTATCCTTGAGGCCAGCATCTTCCCTTCTATTTCTCAGAAGGCGAGGGAGGGAAAATCCTCTCCATCTCAACATGGAACACATTGAGTTGCTATGTGAAGATGCTGGGATACAGAAACTAGGACAACTTGAAAGCCCAAACATAAAACAGCAGTTTAAAAAGGGAAAATGACTCCAATGTGTTTCTAATATGCGCCACACAGGAAACAGAGGCGGTGCGGGGGGTTGGGGGGGAGGCTGGAGTGCAGCTCGCACTCAGGGGTGACCGTCCCAGCCTCCAGCTGGAGGGCTTTTATCATTACTCTGTTATCGTCTGCACTTTAGGTCTCCAAAGCAATGGGTCTTCATAGCCAGAGAAGCTTGGGATGGGACTCTGTGTCTCTTTACCGTTTAAAATTTCAGACAAGTCTACTCTTTGATTTGGGGTGCGAATGTATGGACAAATGCTTCTACCATCAAAGTCAACTTTTATTCTGTCCAGACCATATTCTGTTTTAACTAATACTAAGGGAATAAAGTGACTAAAAGACAGTACCAAGAGTTCAGTGACTTGTGTCAGTGTTGTTCAGACAGTATGTCCCTCTGGCTAAACCTGGCATTCAGCAAGAACCATGCTCAGTCTCTTTGTTGCCAGTAGGGTCAGTCATCCTTTCTGCTACCACTGAGGCCTCCTGGGTCAGGAGCAATAACTTCATGTGTGGGAGATAACACTGCCTCAATGGGACACACGTGGAGCTTCATGCTGGCCCACATAAGCCCGCACTATTCCATGGCTTATAGTTATTTAAATGCCTTCTGTGTGTGTGTGTGTGTGTGTGTGTGTGTGTCTGTCTGTCTGTCTGTGTGTCTGTCTGTCTGTCACTCTCCACTCTCACTTTGTCCTTTTCCTTGGAGACTGAGTTAAGAGAGGTATTGGCTCTTCAAAGCAGGCAGTGCTTCAATAGCAGCTATCAACGCAGGTTGTTTGGAAATTGGTAGAGGACTGAACAGTTTTAGATGATCTATAAACTTCATTCATATCCAGGACCTGGCATGATGCTAAGTTCTGGGCAAACAGAAATGACTCCATTCCTGCTTTTAAGAAACCAAATCCAGAAGATGATACACAAGTAGTCACAGTAATTGCTCAATGATACCATTTTACTTCCTTTCTTACAGGAACAATCATTTATGAATAAAATAACTTCTCCAGCAACAGATATTGGTGTTGTCATTAACACAGTAGGCTTTTACAGAGGTATTTTAGATGACAACAACGATGATGATGAATGTACTTTATGAAATTATATAGATGCAGATACTCTCTTCCTAGTGTTAATGCATTTCTTTGCCTTGTAAACAATGATAGCAGAAGCTGGGAGTCTGAACAACTTTATGGCATCTCATAGAAGATAGGACTTTAATGGTCCATGGTGGGCTATACTCATAGAGCAGGATGGCAGAAAGTTAAGCCCCAAAATCAGAGTATAGCCCCTCATAAGATGCCAGGGGAGCATGTGGATGTCTAAAGCCTCAAATTATACTAAGTGAAGTGAGCCAGACCCAAAGAAACATGGACTCTATGGTCTCCCTTATTGGGAATAATTAGTACAGGTTTAGGCAACTCATAGCAGAGCATCACAAGGCCCAATAGCTATACCCTTATGAACACCTAAGATGATGCTAAGTGAAATGAACTCCATGTTATGGAGACAATTGTTATATCACAGTTGTAACTACTTTCAACGTCCCATGTATATCTGTAGCTTCTATTATTGATGATGTTCTTGTATCACCTTCCTGTGGTTGTACCTATACTATCTCTGTAATCTTATCTGAATTTATTGGAAACCGTGTATACTGGTATTGGAACTAGGAAATTGAAAGGGAATACCAAAATTGAGAGACACAGGGTAAAAAAAGACAAACAACTACAAAAGCAATACTTGCAAAACTGTTTGGTGTAAGTGAACTGAACACCTCAGGCGGGGGAAGGGTAAGGGGGAGGGGGGAGGGGGGTATGAGGGGCAAGGTAACAAACAGTACAAGAAATGTATCCAATGCCTAACATATGAAACTGTAACCTTTCTGTACATGAGTTTGATAATAAAAATTTGGGGAAAAAAAGGTAAAGGAAAACAAAACAAACAAAAAGCAACAGTGTTGTAGTGTTGAGTGTTGTAGTCCACTCTGTGCCTTTGACACAGGGCGCCTCTATCTCATGTGACAAGGTTCAGTTAGCTCTCCCAAGGCATTAGCAGAGCCAGAAGTAAAACCTACTTCTCTGGCACCAAGACTCCTATAATTTCCACATCCCCTTTTACAATTGTAGGGGGTCAGAGGCAGCATAAGAAGCTAGTAAATATTAGGGCTACAGAAAAGTGAAGTAAGAAGGCAATGTGAAGTACTAATAGAGAATTCTTGCGATTTGGTCACAGTCCATGAAAAATTGGTCTAGAATACATGGGATCCCCAAGGCACCCCCTTCTGTGATCCCCAGCCAGTGGGGTTTCTTCAGCTCACCCCTAGTCATTCAGGGGATACCAGAGGAGTGGTCCTACAACTGGCTGTGGGGATCTGCCCCCTCTGAACTGGAGTGTCCTCCAGGGTTGCTTGCTCGCGGTCGGCTAGAGAGGAGCAGCCTTGGAGGACAGATGGGAATAGGAAGGTGTCGCTGTGCCTCATTCCCTCACTGTGGCACTGCCACCAAGGCCTGCAGTTCATGACCCCATCAACTCTGACATGCCCAGTTATCACCGCATTTCCTCTGTCTCCAGCTCTCTTTTCTGAGAATGACGATTGCCAGGTACAAAGTAGTCTGGGACTAATTTTAGTGTCCTAGACAGTTACAGTGATTTTCATTAATTTTATGGCTATTTTTAATCAGCACAGTTTGGAAGCACGGGGTGGAAATCCAGCCAAGTTGCCAACTTTTTTCCAAGTGTCTATACAGTGGCATTTTGTTTTCACCACACAATCACATGTGCCCCTGACTGCCTATTTCTTCCACGTTCTTGAGGTGATCGTTTAAAGGGGAAAAACAGCATGTGTAAAAAATTATATGGAATCTCCTCCACTCAAAAGGCTGTTTTTCGATAGTGAGCCACCAAAGTTATTTGAATGATTTCATTGCAGCACATAAATAAACTACTCAATTAAAGAAAAAAAACAACTTTAAAATGCACTCATTTTTTTAAAGCTGCCTGGGGAAATGCATCCATTACACAGACAGTACATTTTTGAGATTCATGCTCCACCTCATTCCAAGCAGATTTGAGATAGCTTCAGGACAAATATTGGCACATAGAACAAATTTAAACTCCGAGTTTTGATCACAAAATGGCTTCCTGCTTATCCAGGCCTCCTTTCCTGCCTTTCTGATGCTCTATCACAGGTTCCAGGGAAGTGCTGGTCTTAACACCCACTATCCCTGTGGTTGGGTGGAGCAGTACACAGGCATTCTGAGGCTGATCTTCTGAAAGTCAGAGCTCTAATGACCAGGCTGTGTGTTGTCGCCAGTGATCTTCCTCCCTCCTCTAGTATTATCCAGAATTTTGTCTCTCAGTGCCAGTCCCATTCCCAAGAGAAGCCTATCCTTAAGCTTGTGTAATTCCCTGCTCTTCCATGCTCAGGAACCTTCCATGCTTTCCCTGGTTCTCTTGCTGGTGGGAGTTTTCCTCTTCTACCCCAAACCTTTCTCCTAAGGTGGAAGGACAAGAATATAGACTTTGAACACAACATACTTGGGACACAATCATAGTCTGTCTTATTATTGTTGAAATGTTGACAATTCAGCTTCCATTTCTTTACTTTTAAATGGTAGGAATAATAGTATCTACCTCACCAGTCTTCACCTCTGTGTTTCTTTCAGGACCTGACATAAATATTTTGTTCAATTATTATTAAACTTATCTCTGGGCCAAGCCTAATGGATGCCAGCTACCTAGCTTCTGGGCTTCTTCGTGCTGCCTATAAACAAGCTTTGCTCTCCTACAGACCAGATCTGCTCAGCCCTTGCTCTACCACTGCAATGCCATGTAGTGTCCCTTAATGAACCTGTTTCCCTATTTCTTCCTGTCCTACTGTGTACCCCTCATCAGCATTCTCTCCCCATTCTGCACACCAGGGCCTAGTCTGCCCTCAATTCCATTGGGTCTGCCCAAACTTGGTGAGTCCATGCCCCCCATCTCAGTCCTGTCTCTGCTGCACAAGAAGACGAAGAGCACACAGCAGAGTCCCTTCATTGTCACTTATCCCCTTCATTACAAGAACCAATCCTCTAGATGTCATTTATTCTAAAACTACTCATTATAAAACACAGTTGGATATAATGGTGGTGAATACAAGTGTACATGATATCTGCCCTCAATTTGTATGCTTTAGTAAGGAATACCAGCCAGGGGCTGGGGATATGGCCTAGTGGCAAGAGAGCTTGCCTCGTATACATGAGGCCCTGGGTTCGATTCCCCAGCACCACTTATACAGAAAACAGCCAGAAGTGGCGCTGTGGCTCAAGTGGCAGAGTGCTAGCCTTGAGCAAAAGGAAGCCATGGACAGTGCTCAGGCCCTGAGTCCAAGGCCCAAGACTGGCCAAAAAAAAAAAGGAATACCAGCCAATGTGGAAGATATTACACAGTTGACACTGTCACTTGTCTCAAAATACCCTTCTTTAAACTGGTAATCACCATGGTTCTTCTACTTGGACAAGTTACATAGCCCCAACTATGCCTCATTTTCCACATCTGAAAAATAGAAGGAATGATGTGGCAGGCAGCCTTGCTTTTCTGCCTTGTCGAGACTCCTTAAAGCAGTACACAAACTGTGTAGTTGTATCATGAGCCTTCAATGAGATAATTCTCTTAAAGTAGTTAAAAAGGAACAGTAAGAGAGGCACAGTGCAGTGCACAGTAACATTATTATTCACTGGAGCAGCAAAACAATACTAGGGCAAACATATTGCTGGATTGGTACCACTCAGGGCCTTACATATTTTTGCAGCTGCTTTGTCTCATGGAAACATGTTTGCAATCAAGTTTAAACAGCTTTCTTATTAGGGCTAGTCTATCCTTCAGGAGCCACTGAATCATGTATGATGGCTTCTTGTCTGACCCCTACTTCAGCTCTTCTTCTAAGAGGATAATAATTGAGCATGTCAAATTTGCTGCAGTGCCATAGAGTCTGAGAGAACATTTGTATAAATGACAGGTTTAGCCATGCAGCAATAATGAGGCAGGAGTGAAAGAGGACGGAGGAAGAGAGGGAGGAAGAAGGGAGGTGATATAAGAAGGTGAAGCATGAAGACAGGACAGGAGAGTCGAAGGACAACATAAAGGGGAGAGAAGACAAGCCTGGACACTCATGAGTACTGAAGGTGCAGAGAGAGAAGTCATTCATCATGCAACAGAAAAGGCAGGATTTTGAGAAAACAAAGTACATCAGGCAGATTTGAGGGGAAAAAAAGATAGAATTTTAAAAAATGAACCTAAAGATTAGAAGGAATATTATTCGATAGCAAAATAGAAAGCATACCTTATTAGATTACCTCTAATGAAGAGCAAAGTTTGTCTGACACAAATCAGTGCACACTCTTAGGGCACTTCTGAAAGTATCTCCCTGCCCAACCCCCACCATCATCATTTCTTCCTTTCCATTCTATTTGAAATGAACACACTGAGAAAACATAAAGGGTCTTTATCACCCATCAGTAAAAACATGGGGTGCCGAGACAGAATATTATACTATTGTGCTTTATTCATTATATGTAATATATTATTATATTGGAGATTACAGTATAGATAAAGACAAAACTGAAGCTATCCTGTTAGTAAGACTTTTAATTCACCCCTCTTCCATGCACAAATAGTGGCATATCAGTCACAGAGCATACCCTTAAGTTCAGTAGATGAGGATTCCACCAAAAGACATGAAAAAAATACTAACCATATAATACACAAAACACTAGCCACATGATTCACAAGTCACTTCCATAACTTCCATCACTTCCTTTCTAAGAAGGGAAGAGGAAACCTGCAGAAACATAATCTTCTGACCCTCACCCCTCCCTGTTAGAGACTGGGCTTGCTAATGTGGCAAATGGAAGGACTTAACTTGGCTTTCCCAAAGTACCAATTTTTCATGCAAAAAAAATGCAAATGTTGACACTTTTCCTCCAGATTATTGTGACACTTAGAAATAAAATATATAAGTCAGGTGCTGGTGGCTCATGCATATAATCCTAGCTACTCAAGAGGCTGGGATCTGAAGATCATTGTTAGAAGTCAGCCCAGGCAGAAAAGTCCCCATGCGGCTCTTGAAAACTCAAAAACCAGAAGTGGCTCAAAGTGGTTGAGCGTTAACCCTGTCCCTGAGTAACTCTTGCTCAAGGCTAGCGCTCTACAACTTTAAGCCACAGCTCTACTTCCAGTTTTCTGGTAGTTAGAGATAAGTGTCTTATGGACTTTCCTGCCTGGTCAGACTTTGAACCATGATACTCAGATCTCAGCCTCCTGAATAGCTAGGATTATAGGTATGAGCCACCTGCGCCCAGTAAGAAACTTAAAATTTTAAATTAAGGAATTTGTCAGAAGTCTTGTGAGTTGAGAAACTGGTGCATCACCACAGCATGTAGCACAAAATAGCTGCTGGGAGAAAACTCACTTGCTCAGGCAAGCTTGAGCCCTCATTATCAACTATGAAAATTAGGTTTTTACTATCAAGATGTCTTCCCCTACACCACAAAGAAGAAGCTATGAGAAATTTAAAGTCTCATTTGTAGTTCATAGCTTTAAGAAAACTTGATAGGACTTTCCTTTCTAAATCACCCAGGGAAAGGGGAGGTGAGACACTATGTCCTCCACAGTGCAGAGGGCTAGCTGTGGAGGGAAGAGGTTGTGTGTAACCTACCAAGATCTGCCTGCCCTGCCATCCCATGTCAGGAGGGACAAGGACAAAAGTAGAGTCTGGAAAATTACATGCCACTTCTGTCTCCTAAATGTCTTCATAGAAATTATCTCTACAATCTCTTCACCGCTTGAAAAAATAATCTCCACATAGAGCCCCTGCTCTTTTTTAGTGTTTTCTTATCTGATTGGAAATTCCTGGATGTGTTCAGGCTCGGTTCTAGAATGGGTGGACATAGCTGGAATTGCAGAGCGTCATCTGTTGCATATTTGGAGCAACTTTCTTAAACCTAAATCAACCTTAACCTGCTGTCTTTGACCCAGAATTCCAGACAGATACGTGGGTCTTCTAAAATCA
Source organism: Perognathus longimembris pacificus (assembly GCF_023159225.1). Taxonomy (NCBI): domain Eukaryota; kingdom Metazoa; phylum Chordata; class Mammalia; order Rodentia; family Heteromyidae; genus Perognathus; species Perognathus longimembris. The sequence goes on along the minus strand of NC_063176.1, from coordinate 26,773,249 downwards.
TAAATATTTGATGTTTTTATTCCTAAACTAATTTTTAAAGCCAAAAAAGTTACATCTGGCATTTTGCAATCTTCTAAAGGAAGTTTTCCAGACACCTCTGGGCACGGGGTGGGGCTGGGGGGGGTTCTTATTAGAATAAAACTGCCATGGTTTGTAGTGTGTTGTTCAGTGGTACTCCACACCTCTGTAAAACATTCTTAAAAATGTCTCAGCACTCGAATCCCCGAAGTCACAAAGATGATACTCACATTTCATAATAAATACATTTTGGATTCTTAGTGACTTGAAAGGCTTCTATTTTAGGATGAAACATATGGCTAATTAATAAAATGTGGAGCCAAGCACCATGCCAAATGAAATAAATACTTATTGGAAATAACTAAAATGACAGCTAGAATGGTCCATAACTGTTGGCTGAAGAATTCTGAATCTGCTCATATGTTTTCACTAACACGTGCTGAATATGCTGTTCTGCTCTCCAGAGCAGCATCGAAGGGGAATCAGGGTTACCCGTAGTGCCACAGAGCAGTCACACAGTCTAACAAGATTAAGTAAGTATCTTATGATCAGTACCCTTAAACTCCAAGAGAAAATTTAAACTTAAATCGTCTGAGACTCAACTACATGGTTCCCAATTAAATATGTGAATTGTGTTTTTAAAGACCCATGTTCTACTCAAAATTCCTTATAGCCCCCCGCCCTTTTTTAAGTTATAAAATGGGTTCCCGGTGACAGAATTCAGCTTAATAAGTTTCAGGAGGTTTTGATAGTATGTTCACACTTTGGCTTGTAAAATGTGTGGGCAACTAAACAGAATCATTTTTTCCATCTCCTACATTATTAGTAAGGGTACACAATCCAGCTGCATTTCATTAAAGTTGTTTTGGAAAGTTGAAGACAACCTATGAAGAAAAGAAGGCTTAAACTGAAGTCTTTGGAATCCAAGATTACACATTGCATAGAGCTCTGTGCCTTTCTCTTTATATCAGGATGATAGATCATTTTAGGACCCTTCCAACCTGAGGTTTTGTCACTAATAGTTCAACAAGAACTATTTAGCCTTGGTTAGGAATCTCAGGTAACTATTTCTCATTATTTCCCATCAGTTCTGTCAATCATAGTCAAATAAGCTTAGACGCAGAAAGAGAAATACTATAGGTTCAGTGTCATATGTGAATATTGAAGAAAAAGTCAGTTGGAATGTGTGATAGTTATTAAATAATATATAATAGTGATTACTGGAGGCTGGGAAGGTGAGAATGCAGAATAATAGCCCTCAAACATAGATAGAAGTAGTAAGTGCTAGAGGTCAGAATAGTCGATGAAAGGAAGGTTAAAGCTCATGGTAACCTATTATACAGTCTATGAAAAAATAGAAGAGAGGAATGCAAATGCTCAAAAACAAACTAATGATAAAGAGATGAAAATGTTACTTTCCCTGATCAGTACATAAAAAGCAGTACATAAAATACTACACTGTAACCTTTAAGCCTTTACAATTATTCTGTGTTAAATTAAAAAAGTAAGCAAATATTTAATGAGAAGGAATTGTTAACCACTCTGATTTGATCATTCCAAAATGGATACATCTATCAAGTCATCCCATTATATCCTATAAATCTGTACAATTAAAATATTAATTTATGAAATAAAAACACCCATCCGTTCTAGAATTTGCTAAGTAAAATCAAATATAGTAGATGGTGTTCCATTTTAAAGAAGTTTAAATGCTAGCTGGATGTAATAGAGTATTTTTCATAAGTGTCCTCCCCATGAGAATCCATGTATTAAAATGGCAGTTGTCAACATATTGTGCCTTACAGAATATTTGATATTTAGGAAGCACCTCAGGTTAGTTAAAAGTGAATTTGATTGCAAGGATACAGGAATGGGCCTGGAATCTGTTTGCTGGTGTATAGCATTGCCTTTACTGGTGAAAACCTAATTTTGTGACTTGCTTTCACTTTTGTTTCAATAAATCCAGATACACAAAAATAAGGAAGGGAGGGAGGAAAAGAGAGAGGGAGTCAATGTTGGTATGAGACCTTCTTTTAGGAAGCCTCAGGTCTCCAGAATAGAAGATACCAGCAGGTGCATCAGTATTAATGAGGGTCTATTTGCTGACAGGCAAGGAGATTAGCAAATATTTCTTTTTCTGTATTACAGATCATGAAAGCAAAGCAAGGAGAGAAAGAGGTTTGTGACTCTAGTTTCTCTTGGGTTTTCCAGCAGAGGTCACCATTTCACGATCTTAGAGGGGTTTCAAAGTCTTAAACACAGGATCTCTTAAATTCTCCTAAATTCTTAAATTTGAATCAACAAATTATTGAACTCAGCCCTAGAGCTGAGAAAAGATATTCTATAGATAAGAGAAAACTAGTAATGTCTAGAAAATGCTGGCTATTGAGGTTGTGTTCAGATTTTTGAGACAAGCATCCATTAAGATAAAGTGATGCATCTCTTCTGAACACTGATACACACATGTATGAACACATACAAGTACAGTTTTTAGATTGTTTGGGGGTGCTTTAAAATAAGGCTTCCATCCCTTCTAGAACATTTAACACCAGAGACATAAATATTGCTTTCTACAAATCACTGTACCACTGTGATTTCACATACCTTAAAGCCAATTCTATAAGCACTGGAAATTGAAAATGTTGGTATTGAAATATTTAGACTTCGTTTGATAGGATCTATGTGGTTAGGTATCCAGTTTCATGCTTTTCTGTTTCTTCATTCATGAACTTTTATAGCCTTTGTTGTCTGGCAAGCACCCAGGTCTGAGGTTGAAGTTATAGGAACAATACCTTATTTAAGTTGAACCATAGCATTGGAAAAGGCCATCACAGGAAAGCAAGGGATGGAGAAGTTCACGACAAGGTAACAAACAGTACAAGAAATGTATCCAATGCCTAACGTATGAAACTGTAACCTCTCTGTACATCAGTTTGATAATAAAAATTTGAAAAAAAAATAAAATAAAAATAAAATGCCCTGTTTGAGTGAGCAAAAAATCGTGATCGAAGGACTTGGAAACAATTATACTAAGTGAAGTGAGCCAGACCCAAAGAAACATGGACTTTATAGTCTCACTCATAGGGAATAATTAGCGAAGGTTTAGGCTAGTCACAGCAGAGGATCACAAGAGCCTAATAGCTATGCCTTTATGAATGCATAAGATAATGCTAAGTGAAATGAATTCCATGTTATGGAAATGACTGTTATATCATTGTTGTAATTACTTTCAACATGCCATGTGAAACCATAGATTCTATTGTTGATGATCCTCTTGTATCCCCTTCCTGTGGTTGTATCCACACTATCACTGTATCTTATCTAAGTACATTGGAAACTGTATATACTGGTATTAGAACTAGGGAAGTGAAAGGGAATATCAAAATCGAGAGACAAAGGATAAAAAGACAAACAACTTCAAAAGCAATACTTGTAAAACCATTTGGTGTAAACCAGCTGAACAACTCATGGGGGGAAAGGGAAAGGGGGAGGGGAAGGGGAAATGAGGGAGGAGGTAACAAACAGTATAAGAAATGTACCCAGGGCCTAACATATGAAACTGTAACATCTCTGTACATCACTTTGACAATAAATAAGAAGAAAAAAAAGAAATAGTGATCGTAAATAATGCCCCATAGAAATCCTTGACAAATACTTTTTAAAACTATTGATTGCCCCATGAGGGTAATCATTTTGACTGGTTCTACACATGTACATCTCTCTAAAATAAACTTGGCTGAACTATAGGTAGAGACAGTAAAAGATACATTTGATGCATTGCCGAGTCTACAGACATAGCTGGCTGCTGAATCATTTTGGACAGTAGGGAGCAGTAGAGGAGTGTCTAAACACAGAGCCTGCCAAAGCTCAAGAGGCTCTGGGGGAAAAAAAAACTGTGCTCTCTTAAGATGATATCAATCTTCACTAACAGTGAATGACACTTTTGTACTCTGCTGTAAATGTTCTTTTTTTCTGGCTGGTACTTGAACTCGTAGCTTGAACTCAAGGGGCTTGTGCTTGTTTGACTTCCTTATTCAGCTGGTGCTATACCACTTAAGTTATGAGTCCAGACTGGCTTTGTGCTGGTCATTTTGGAGTTGGAGATTTTTCTGCCCTGACTGAGATCTTCTGGATCCAGATCTCAGCCTCCTAAGTAGCTAGGATTACAGGTATGAGCCACTGGCTTCTGGCCCAATGTACCAATTTTAAAGAATAAGGAATACTCACATAGGGATGCTGATAAACTATCTGTTTATTTGCTGTGAGTTAAAGCTGCTTACTTTAAAAGAATGGGAGAATCCTGTTGACAAGTGCTGCTCAAGCTTTTGATAAACAGTAACAGATACAATTCAAAGCAGGCCTCTGACTAGTTACAGAGAAGTTATCAAAATAAATATCATTTTAGTGAATACCATTTGTACCCACCATTCAATGCATTTGTATCAATTACACTGTAGCTACACTACATCATTTTGATCTGTGTCCTTTGCCTTAGCAGCTTTCCTTGGGTGGTTTCAATGGGGCAAAAGGGTAATAACGGAACCAGCAACATGCTTAGTCTGTGCTGATACCACGCAAAGCAATGTCATTTACATTGTTTCTATTTCCAGCCTTACATAACCCATGTGTACAAAACCAGCTTCTTGGTTCCTTGCACTCCTATCTTCCCATCTCAGAAAAAGCACTACCCTCTGTCCAAATCAGAAACATAAGTCATCTTGGATACCTCCCTCTTCTTTCCCACCCAGTGCTAAAATGTATATCAAACCCTTCCCTTCTTTCCAATTCTGCTGGTACACTCTCACCTAGGCCCTATAATCTCAGCCTCAAGCTAGTCTTTCTCCTCCCAGCACAAGTGATATTTGTTTGATGAGTATCACCCTATATAAAAACCAGCTTCATGCTAGTCTCCAGATGCAACCCAAATCCCTGATAGATGCCCACTAAACCTTGACTGTGTCCCCTGCCTCACCCTGTATCCACTCCAAGTTCTTGCTGGCTTAGGACATGCTACTGGCTGTCCTGATTGTATGTGATTTGGAGAACTCATTGAACCTCTGGGGCCTTGGGTTTTGCCTCTGGAAAATAGAAAGCTTGTTAATTTCTAGCAATGACCTTCTTATTTCCTTGGAAAAGACGGGAAATCTCTTGAGTTTGTTTTTTAATAACTCTCTCCCATGCACTGATCCTGAAATAATATGAGAGGTAGGCCACAGTCCCCTTGGAAAATATTTTCCAAGTATAGTACAAGAATATACAAACTTTGAACTTGAGATGTGTATGTTAACACGCAGTGTTTTCAGTTAAAAGAGGGATGTTTATACCATGTGAAAAGCCTCAAAGTCTACAATTAACACAGAGCAGAGATGTCTTCTTTCATAGGAAGTAAATGTACTGCTGTCTCACAAGTGTCTATCTGAGTGCACGAGTGACGTGTGGGTTTGCATCTAACATGGAATTCTAACCATCTTTATGAATGTTCATTTTCAAGATTTATACTGTTCTCATACTGTTCTCATGAGAAGGTCAGTGTTGTCGGGTTCCCAGTCTTATGTTGTCAGCAGAATTTTTTCCCTTGCTTATAGCAGATAATAAATAATTAGATGCCTTTAAACTAGTGTACCATGAAAATGATGTTTGAAAAATGCTTATTTATAAACTGAGCCAATGTCCATACCATGTAATCCAGTTTCTACATACTTTGCTGAATATCTAGCAGATGATAGACACCATACCAAGGGCAGGCTCACCATCTAGCAGGATGATCCATAGGCAAAAATCCTCATGTCAGAAACCAGGTGAAGAAATAGAGGAAGGTACCATGAAGTGAGGTGGCACCCAGTGTGTCTGTCTGTGTGAAGGGACCAGACAAATGATAAGTGAATGGTATTTACCTGTCCAAAAAGAAATCAACAGTCAAGAGAATTTAGGTGTACAGAGAAACAGGAAGTGCATGAAGAGGAGGAATCAGGTGTTCATAGAAACAGGAAACACATCAATGGTGTCTTCTGGCAGTAGGCAGACTTCAGGAGGTCTGTAACTAAAGACAAACCCAGAAAGAGAGGTGTGCTCCATGTCACAGAGCATCTGCTATGTTCTTCTTGCTCTCTCTAAGTACAAACAGTGAAAAACTGATAACCTTAGCTAATTTTACTGAGCCCTCACTATCCACTTCATGTAATCCTCACACAGTAGAGGAGACTTCAGCCCAGTTAAGACCCCTTTTGATACCAGCTCTGAACCTCTATACTATTCTTCCTTCAAGGAAGAAGGCATCATAGAAATTGTATGACTTTAGAAAATGAATCACCACTTCTCAACCTCATCACATCATCTGTAAAATGGGAAACATGATTAGAACCTGATGCTGTGGGTTAAAGAACTCAACTAGTTAAGTTTTTTTTTTTTTAAATGCCTGGACCATGGTAGGAACCTGCTGTTATCATCTTCAACATCACCATTAGACTCAATATCCAAGGTTTTGAGAACTAGAATACCATAACCATATTTATATTTTAAAGAGAACTGAGAGGGAAAGCTGAAACCAAGTCTTTCATAGTCCCAACTCTAGGAAACATTTCTTCTATGCAATCGATATCAGTGGGGTCTTTGGGCCTGACTTGTGCAGCAGCTCTAAGCAGTACATGAAAAGAAGTAATGTGGGGTGATTGAAACCAGACTGGGGAGCAGAGATGACAGAGTAGTGACAGATCCTGATTAGAATACCAATTGTCTTTGTATGAAGGGTGCATCTCTTCCTCGCTTGAGTATAAACAGTCGGACTTCAATGTATCCCCAATAATGATATTCCCTAGTGAGGTCCAGTGCCAGCCAGAACAAATGGCAGAGTCCTGTTTGGGTTTTTGCTGTAGCAAACCCTTGTCTGGCAAGACAGACCTTGTTAGTTCTGAATTGATGATTTCAATCACTGAAGGCAGCTTTGCAATGAAATGTGAAGCATACAAATGAAATGTCGTATTGATGATGGAAAAGCTCTTTATTTTGTTAATGCATGTTTGAAATACCTTATTATAGGACATGTGAAGTTTTAACTACACAGAAGAAAAATAAATCTGTGTATTTTTCTTTTAATAAGGACACTGTTAGAGTGTGCTGAAGACAGAGAGGCAGAAGGAATAAGGGGTGTCATTGCTTATTCTCCCTGAGTATTATTCACAACTACCAATTTGGGAGAAGTCTCTTCTGAGAACACATGGAGTATGACAAGTATTACAAGGTTACGAGATGACTTCTTTAGTCCTTTCACTCCAATAATACACGTTCTATTTCATCTTACTTTAAACGACTCTCTCAAAAACAGCCAGTTCAATAGTTCACATGAGTTGGAGCACATATTTCTTGGGAATCTAATTGTCACCTCCACTTTATCATGAAAGTGATACTTACCAAATGTAACACATTTTTAATGCTGCTTCACTCTTAGGGTCCAGAACCAAAGAGCTGTGGATGCTTTGGTTACAGTTCAGGACATACTCTGTAAGCACACACATTACCCACGGTCTAAATGCTAACCACAGTTCTCCACCACTGCCCTTTCCTTTGGTTTGTTAGCTTGCCTCAAAGTAAAATATATGACTTTATTTTCAAAAACAACTAATCACATTAAGCATCCAATAAATAGAAAAACAAACTTTAACCCATCTATAGAACTTGATGCCTTTAAAGTCACAAACAGAGTATAATGGAACATACTATAATCCCAGCACTTGGGTGGCAGTGCAATCGAGGATCCTAAGTTTAGGTCAAGGGGCTACATAGTGAGTTCTAGGACAGTCTGGAACACAGAGCCAGGATTTAAAAATCAGCTACCAGAAAGATGGCAATAACAATTTGTCCAGTGCCAATTTTTTTTCTTGAAAGTTGTACACTTTAATATTTTAATACATTGTCAGCAATAATATAATGAAATTATAGAAATTACTAAAACTAACACTGTGTCAATCAGGTAAAAATAAGGACAGTGAGGCCAATAAAAAGTGAGTTAAAATAATTCCATAAGCATAGGATGTGTTGTATGTACACATATTAATGTCAGTATAGGAGAACAGTTGATTACTAATTGAGCAAAACAATTCTTGGGCAAAGAAGACATCTACTGTCATTTCATACTTTGAATTTGGGCAAGTTAGAGAAAGAGAGTGTCATTCATCAAGGTTAGGAATAAAGAAAGATTTTTTTCAATGTTGTCACATGTTTTAAAATTATCTTTACCTAGTTGTACAAAGGAGTTGTCATTCAACAAAACAGTTTATGAATACAGTACACCTTAATCAGTGTTTCCTCTTTCATCATTCTCTCCCATCCCTCCCAATCTCACCCCTACCCTCAATCTTCTTCATTTTGAAGGACTATGCCAAGTTTTGTGCTACATAATTTACACAATCTTTGCATGAGATCCCACAAACCACTTCCATTGTCCACACAGAAAACTTTCACCAAGTCCTTGATGATAATATTTGTGAAGGGAATCAGAGGCACATCCAAGAGTCGGGTCAACTGCCAGCGAGAGCAGTGGTCAGAATCTGACAGAGTTACTCCTGGGTTATGAGATCTCTCCCTTATTTAGGAATCCATTCAGTGTTGTCCCAACTTCTGGCACCAGCTCCTATGTTGGTTAGGCTGGCCTCAAGGCTCTTGACTCCAATTCTTCCACAGTTATGCATATGTATTTAAAACTTGCTAACCTTCCCACAATACGTCTTCCAGTCCTCCATTTCACATCTTCACAAGGAGATATTGGGCACTTCCTATATGCCAGCTACTGCCATAAGGACACAGCATTGAACAAAACAGTCTATATTGTATGTCTGTTCCATAGAGCTATTGAGAGGAGACAGGAAATCAACAGGGAACAACTGATGGTGAATCTTACTTTGAAGTCAAGCCCCTTTTAATCTCCTATGTGACACAATTCTGACACTCACTCACATGTCAAAACTTGCATGAGCCATGTCTCTTTTCTCTGTCCTCCCCAGGCTGTAAGAATTCATGGATGGCTGGGTCTTTGTGTTTTCTACTCGTATGTCTAAATAATGTCCATGGCAGTACAGGATGAGCAAATTCTCTATATATAATTTTTCTCTTTATTATGTATTCATCTTTTCAGTAATGACAGCATGAAAGGAGCTAGTAAGAAATGTACTGTAGGGGCTGGGAATATGGCCTAGTGGCAAGAGTGCTTGCCTTGTATACATGAAGCCCTGGGTTAAGTTCCTCAGCACCACATACATAGAAAAGGCCAGAAGAGGTGCTGTGGCTCAAGTGGCAGAGTGCTAGCCTTGAGCAAAAAGAAGCCAGGGATTGTGATCAGGCCCTGATTCCAAGCTCCAGGACTCAAAAAAAAAAATAGAAATGTACTGTATTCCTAAACAGTGTCTGCATCAGATCCTTCTGTCTTTAACTGAATGGAATTATGTAAAAGAAAATCTTTCTCAGTCTTTCCCCACCAGGTGCCTTATATTTCTTCTGGTTATGGTCTAGCTCCTTGTGTTCAGTGGTAATACTTACCATTAAAGGAGGGGGGCACAATGTGACTTGCTTGAAGTTGGGCTTTGTTGTGGTAACACAACTTTCAAGTCTCTGGGGCTTACCACACCTCGGTTTCCCTTCTCACTCATTCTGCATGTCTGCCTTGGGTCAGCAGAGGGCTCTGCTTTCATATCACACTCACTTCTGAACTTGAGAGGTCAGGTCACACCGTGACACACATTTCCATGATTGCTGTAGCTGGGAAGAGAAACAGCAGGAATCACACACATGGATGATTAAAAGCTCTGCCTGAAGGAACACCATTACCTCATCTCACTTTCTACCAGAGAGAGAGTCACAAGCTAGCTTCAAGGGGAATAGCATGATGAACACATACTATGTGGAGCCTGGAAGGATGAATATTTGACTGAATATTTGAGAATAGCCTATGTGGTTTCATAAGTGTGTCAACATTCTATAATGAACCATAATTTGCTGAACTGTTTTTCTGCTCTAGAATAGTTATGCCAGAAACAATGAGCTTCTATGTGATTTAAAAACATGTATTATGAATATCTTTTATAGTATCATCCCCACATAACCTTTAGCTACTTGTAAATGAAATTCCTTGTGTGTGTATATATGCATATATATATGTATATATATATATATATATCACACATAGTCTTCTCTTACTCTTTGTTTCTGGTTCTGTTTCTCTATCTGCTTCTATGTCTCCCTCTTTCACACACACACACACACACACACACACACACACACACAATCTGCTAGCAGTATTCACACTAGCATCTTCAGCCTCACCCTGTCCAGTTGCATCCTGTGGTGACTGAAGTATAAATTGTCACACCTACTTTCCTGACCAGGCTCTTGGCCACCTCTGTGCAGTATTCCTCTATTGCAGTAAAGAAATTTATAGTCACGTCTATCTTCCACGCCAGCCAGCTGCCACTGCTCAAACACTGAACACATGTGCTCATATCTGATCACCTGTTTGCCCTGTGGCCACAAATGGGTGGATCAGATACCAACAAAGCCCAGCTCCATGACAAAACCAAATGTGTCTGCATGTTCTGATTTGCTCACTTTGAAACTCAGGTGTCATCCTAAGCACCTTGACTCTGCCCTGCTTCAGCCTCTGACATGCCATCTTTGATTAAGAATAGCTTCTATGCCCAGCGTCCAAAGTGCCAAGAACATCACCTGCATCCTCAGGACAGAGCTTGGCACACCTCAGTCCCTGGACTGAAGGTTATGCTGTCCTGCAAAAGTCGTGTTGTATTCCTTTATGCCCTTAGTAACCAGGATACAGACCACTGTGGCTTTTGAATGGGATTATTATATATTGCCTGTCTTCTAGATCACTAAGTCTAATGGTAGTGACATTCAAGAGCTTTTGGATCTATAGTTAAATAATTGTATCTAATTAAGAATTATTAATGATGGAGGGGACTTCAGCTAAAGTTATGTTCAAACTAGTAAACAGTTCACCACAGATGGGAGTGAAGTAAAGAGGGAAGAGAAAAAGGATGGGTGAGTGCAGAGCAGGGCAGAGCATGGGCTTCTGAGCCCAGGCAGTCCACAGACCTGGGTACAAGGGGCCTCACAAGCTCAGGTGTGGCTCAGGAAAACACTGGCAACCATCTGGCCTAACAGAGTCCAAGGAGAATCAGCCACATCTGTGGTTTGATGAAGAAGTGTGTTTATTTGTGGACATATTCAGCATAAAGAGAACTGGACCACTTTTCCTGTGGAAAGAAAGCCAGGACCGGCAGGAACTAAGAAACATCACAGGATGTTTGGAACTGCCTAGGCTCTCATTCTGGGACTGCCTTGTGTGAGTTGGATTCCTTTCAAAGTTACTGAACCTCCCTATGCTTCTGCTTCCTGATCTGTAAAATGGCATTATATAAGCTAGTCCCTACCTCTCAAGGGAGTTGTGAAGATTAAACAAGATAATTTATGTAAAGCTGCTTAGAATAGGACTGTCATTAGTCAGTGCTTTAAAAATGTAGTCTAGGGAGGGTTTGTGGGTCTCAGATGCTAAGTGAAACTTAGGGCAAGATCCCAGATGGAGAAGCAACTGGGTTTCCATGTAGAAGAGGCCTTGTGCCATGGAGAAACAGTGAGAAGGAAAAGTAAAGCCATAGTAGAAGATCTAGAATGTTCACAAACAAACCTTTGGGAGGTTGGCTAAAGCAGCAGTACATGGATACAGATATCTTGAACACATTATACCAGTCATAAAAGGACAAAATACTATGTGCCTGCCCATACATATAGTACTCCAAGTATGGCTGTTTGTAGAGACAAAAATTACAGTGTTGCATGCCAGTAGTTTGGGGTGGGAGGACTGAGGAGTCATGATTAATGGGTGCAGTAGTAATTATGCAGGAAGAAAATAGTTGTAGAGAGAGTTGTAAGAGTTGTATAGCACTGTGAATGTCCTTGACAACTGTACTATACTCTTCCTCCCTTTCCTTCCCTCCTCCCTCCCTCCTTCCCTTCCTTCCTTCCTTCCTTCCTGCCTCCCTCACTCCATCTCTCCTCTTCTCCCTCCCTTCCTCCCTTCCTTCCTTTTTTCCTCTCTTTTTTTCTTTCCTTTTCTGGTGCTGTGGATCAAGTATAGGGCCTTATGTATGCTACACAAGACCTCTACCAGTGAGCTACACTCCTAGTCCCTACCTCTAAATGTTTTAATATGGTAAATTTTATGTTGCATTTTTTTATGATTAAAAGCTAAGGAAGTGGACTGGGGATATGGCCTAGTGGCAAGAGATTCCCCAGCACCACCTATACAGAAAATGGCCAGAAGTGGCGCTGTGGCTCTAGTAGCAGAGTGCTAACCTTGAGCAAAAAGAAGCCAGGGACAGTGCTCAGGCCCTGAGTCCAAGGCCCAGGACTGGCAAAAAAAAAAAAAAAAAAAAAAAAAAAAAAAAGCTAAGGAAATCTGTATAAAGTATAGGCTTCATGATAAAATTATATCAAAATGGGTTCATTAATATTAACCATTCTATTGTAAGATGCCAGTAGCAGGAGAAACTGAATACGGATGTATGTGGGAAATCTCTGTAACATTCTCATAAAATTTTTAATTGTTTTAACTGGAAAATAAAACTTGTATGCATTTATAGTGTACAATATGATGTTTTTATATATGTAACATTAGGAAAGGATTACATTAAGCTGATTGACATATCCTTTACCCCACATAGTTAACTTTTTTTAGAGTAAGGAATAGTGGAGATTGGTAGAAAGCTCGCCACAGCCTGAACACAAATTACAAGTATGAATAGGATAATAATGTGAGAATGAAGAAAGGGACTTAAAATCTGTGGAGATTGGTCACAGCGACAGGTGAACAGGTGACCATTGACCCAGTGGAAAGGAGCCAGGCGCCAGGTGGGCCTGTGCTCACTCGTCTTGCTTTGCACCTGTGTGGGAAGGAGCTCTAACCACAGACACATAAATCATTTAAGGGTTTCTCACATTTCAAATAGGGAAGAGGATTGAACCTGTATCCTTGCACATTTTCTTTAAGCAAACCAGAACCTTGACTATTAGGAATAGACAGAATGATGGAGAGTAGTGTGTAAGGTCTTGACCTCAGATCTAGGTGGTCTGCTCTGGATCCACATGTTTCAGGACTGAAATGCCATGTGTTAATACTACAAATCATCCAGATGTCACTCTGTGTGTGTGTGTGCGCGCACACACGTGCGTGTGTGTGTGTGCATACGTGGGCGGGCATGCGTGCGTGTACACCAACACTGGGGCTTGAACCCACGGCCTCATTCTCTTGGGCTTATTGCTCAAGGCTGTTAGTCTACCATCTGAGCTACCCCTCCACCTCCAGCTTTTTGGTGGTTATTGGAGATAAGAGCATTATAGGTTTTTTTCCCTAAACCAGCTTTGAATTGTGATCTTCATATCTCAGCTGGCTGAGTAGCTAGCAGTTCAGGTATGAGCCACTAGCACCCAGATATCACTTTTGTTGGATTATCCTAAACTGACCTTAAGTCATGATCCTCCAGATTTCTGCCTCCTGCACATCTGGGATTACAGGCATGAGCCACCACATGTAGCCAAGTGTGTGTGTGTGTGTGTGTGTGTGTGTGTATGTGTGTGTATGTGTGTGTTATCATACCTTCTACCTTTGGGATAAGGAATCGTGTAATTAATATAAACTTTGTAACTCAACAGCTTCTGTTCAGCTTTTCCCATTATGGCCTAAAATATAAACTTATACAGTACTGTTTGATAAATTGTAGATGAGGCTAACATGGTGTTCTTTTGAATACTTATCTTAGACCACTTTGTTTCAAGCTGGCCTTTCCTTAGCAGGACTCAAGCAAAAGCCCAAAAACTAGCCACACTGGCTTAGAGTTAGAGATTAAAAGGTTCAAGGACCGCTTCTATCCTTCTATCTCAGACTCCATTATCCATGACCTCCAATCCTCACAGCTCAATTCTTTTGTCAGTTTTTCATAGCTGGGTATCTTGTGTTTACAAAGCAAACCAGTTTTGTTTAGCCTGAACCATTCACTGAGTAACATGAAAAGTCAAGCCATCAGCCTTTTGTTCTTCTAGCATGTGCCTTCGACTGTGGATGGAGAGCACCAGGGTTCTGTAGGGACCACTAAAAAGACACTGGTTTCCAGAAAATGTGAGACTCCTCATCATGTAATAAAATGTCTCCCTTTCCTAATTTGGGAAATGTGGACATGTTGGTTAAAGCAATTGACAATCACTACAAATTAAGGACTTACCATTGGACCAAATCCAGCCCTATGATAAACATCTCCATCCTTCTGCTAATCTCCTATTGCTGTCAGCTAGTCTAAAACTTAAACAACTAACAGGCAGACAAGTGTCTGACCTAGTTTTTGAATTTTTATATGATGAGTAGATAACAATAGTTTCTCTACACTAATTAACTTAAAAGTCTTGGAACATAACAGCTTGGAGGCTTTCCATTTCTAAAATTGGTGCCTAGAACATTGCTAAGTGGCCCACACTAGGGAAAGATGTGTTGGTTTTAATTAACTCATTATTGAGCTCTTCAATGAAAATCATCTAATAATAGCTGTGTATTATTCTCTCTCCCAACTAGCCATAATAAAATAATACAATGCAAGAAGGCCAACCGTATGACTAATCCTTCATGCCTAGGTCTAATTTTTCTTAAGTATCTTTTGGTTTTCAAGAAGATTCTCCACATTGAGTTCAGACAGCTAATCATCATGGAATGTTAACATCCCATACTTATTGCTTCTTGTCTTCTCAATTTATGAGGTCAGAAAGCAAAATTCAGCTGGGTACCTGTGTCTCATGCCTATAAGCCTAGCTACTTGGGTGGCCGAGCATGGGGTGATCTGGTTTGAGGCCAGCCTGAGCAGAACATTTCCCCATAGCTTGGCATAGGGGAGCATGCTTGTCAGCCTAAGCACATGGGAGGCTGAGGTTGGAAGGATTGTGGTTCTAGACCATTCTCTGGCAGAAAGTTCGCAAGACTGTCTCAATAGAAGAAGCTAAGTGTGGAGGCATGCACCTGCCATCCCAGCTGTGACAGAAAGCCTGGGCAGGAAGCAAGACCTATCTCAAAAAAAAAAAAAAAAAAGTCCCAGAGAGAGCTATAGTACGACTCAGTAGTACCTGCCTACTGAGCACAATGCCCTGAGTTCAAACCCCAGTACTGCCAAAAAGGAAAGAAAAAAAAGCAACATTTTCTCCTTTCCTACCTGTGATCTTCTCATGTGTGAATTTTGTGGAAGGCTAAGAGGCTGCAAAACACCTTACATGCAGAAGACATACCTGGCTCAGTGACATTCTTTCCCGCTCTTTCAAGAAAATCAAATAGATAATCATTAGTCATTGCTCCAAGAGAAGGAAAAGGGAATTTGAATTCATTTAATGAAGAAACCTCTCTTCACAGTGCTGAGACTCAAACCCAGGGCTTGTGCATACTAGACAAACTCTTTACCACAAAGCTACATGCTGTCCCTCAATCCTTGATAGAGAGACTTTGGAAGACATTTCAATTTTTAACTGTGTGGTGGGTGCTTATATTTGAGAGTTCAGTTTGGGGGTAGGAAAATGGAGGGGGTCATAAAAATATATATACAAAATTTCAGGTTAAGGAAAACAATTAAATATCTTTTAGAAGTTGGCACCAAGAAATGAGAAGAAAAAGACTGGCCAAGGACCTTATAGCAAATTTGTAACTGAAAAAATTAAGTATATGTAAACATTTTTAATGCAATTAGGCCAGTGCCCCAATAGTCTTGCTGTTCCTCCAAAGTTATGTTGTATAGGAGAAGTTAACAATGAGAAAAATGGCAATGAGAAATCTTTAGTTTTTCAATCAAAATAGTCTGACTGGTCATTGTATTTTTGTTTGTTTAATTAGTGATCAGAGCATTTCTGATACGTTTTAATTGTATTTTTTGTTTGTTTAATCAGTGATCTAGGCATTCCTGATAAGTTGGAAATACATTTGTTTTCCTGAACTGGGAGTAATGAACATGCTTAGTGGTAGGAAGTAGCACTGTGACTCAAGTGGTAGAGCACTAGCTAGCCTTGAGCTGAAGAGCTCAGGGACAGTGCCAGGCCCAGAGCCCAAGCCTCATGACTGACAAAAAAACAAAACAAAACAAAAATAAAAAACAAACTTGCTCAGTGGTAATAAAGTACTTCTAGAGGCTTCAACTTGGTAAAACTTGTGTTTGTTTAGTAACTTCTTGATTTAAACAAAGCCAGTATTTGTGTGTACTGGGCTGGGGGAGGAGACAGAAGGCAATCAATGAGCTATACATAAACAAGTCACTTCTGCTTGG
Source organism: Perognathus longimembris pacificus (assembly GCF_023159225.1). NCBI lineage: Eukaryota > Metazoa > Chordata > Mammalia > Rodentia > Heteromyidae > Perognathus > Perognathus longimembris. Next base: position 26,756,888 of record NC_063176.1, on the reverse strand, counting down.
AATTGAGGGTTTGTTCCTGCTTTCTATTTTCCCCTGTGGGGAACTCACCCATCTAAGCTTGTAACATGAGCTATGGAATGCATGGAGATTAGGTTGGAAAAGGAAGGTCCATAGTGACCGTGATAGATTGACTAAACTGTCCTGGGGAAAAGAGATTAGACTTGACAGACAGGTAATGCCATCATCTTGCAAAGCCATCCTGGTGTGAGACAGGTTTCCTACCCGAATCAAAGGCAAGCAAGAGGTAGCAAGGAGACACATTTTGGTACTGTCTTATTTCATGGGCATGCTGCTTCCCCTAAGCTGTTCACAGCATCAACACAACTATCTTTTAACATATTACTTCAGACAATAGAACAATGGATGTGTGACACCTGCCTTTTGAACATATTGCCAAGGAGAAGGCCCTCCCCATACTTCCCAGCCTGGCCCTGCATTTTCTTCCCTCTGTAACCTTCAGGAGAAAATGCTGTAGGCTACAGGGAACTGAATTTATAAACAAGACCATTCCAGCCCAATAAAAGAAATCATTTGATAATAGAGACACATGGGAACAACAGTTGTGGCATCAAGCATTTGTAATTAAAAGTGTTCAGGTTGTGCCAGACATTGGTGGCTCACACCAGTAATCCTAGCTACTCAGGAGGTCTGAGATTCACAGTTCAAAGCCAGCCCAGATAGAAAGTCCATGAGACTCTTAATCCCACTTAACCACCAGAAAACCAGATGTGGATCTGTGGCTTAAAGTGGTAGAGTGCTAGCCTTGAGCAAAAGGAGTTCAGGGTCAGTGTCCAGGCCTTGAGTTTAAGCCCCACAACTAACGAAGGGGGAAAAAAAAAAGCATTCAGGTTGAAATGCCAGCTGTCAGAATTTCTGGAGAGGCGATTCCTGCAGTGGGTTGAGCTTTTGTTAGGTACCCTCTGGGTTATTCAGATCCCTGTGTTTCTCTTTTGCTCCAAGCTACATTTGTAGTTCTGACTGCTTTCTGAAATCAGGGAGCTATAGTACTGACCAGGACCTCAAAGTTTATCTGGCCAAGCATTACACATTACAACAGATTGACAGTATAGCTGTTTCCTACACATTATTCCTCATTCCCACCACTCCAAGCCATGCTGAGCGCTATCACCAACTACTGCCTACCACATAGATGAAAGCAACCCCAGAGTCCATCTGGCTTTACATTCACCAATGCATAACTCCTTGGTAAACATTTCTTCCATCAGTACTTTCTTACTCGGAGATTGCCGATGCTGTTCTTGCCTACAGTTATACCCTCCTTAGCCCCTGGCCTCCTCTCCCAACACTGCTAGGTCTGGCCCTTTCTCACACCTGATCTTCCATACTCGCTGATGAGTCTGGTTTTTCTACTATTCCATGAACACCTCCACACCATTTTTGCCTCCAAGTTACAAATAACAGCTAATCAACTCTACCAAACTTTAAAAAATAAATTCAAAGGAACAGTTATTAAATCTGAGGGCAGGGATATATCTGAGTCCCTCTTTTTCCTCAGGAGTCTGTCTTCATTTTGACTCTGCTTTCTTCTGTGCTTTCCTCTCAGTCCTCCCTCCCACTTCTTCACATAGTAGCAAAATAGGGGAATCGGTAGCTCCAGGCTTATATCCTAGGCAGGAACATACACATACACACCCTGCAACAACTAAAGAGTTTCCACAGATTCATCAAATATCAGGATCATGTCCCATTGGACTGATCTGGATCACTGGCCCATTTTGGCCCTCCCAGAGGGCAGAGGAATCGGATGCTTTGGTTAAGTAGAATTAAGTTGCTGAAGATAAGTTTAAGAAAAATGAGGGCACTGTTACCAAAAGCAGTGGGAATGGAGGTGCAATCTTTCCCATATAGGACTGTCCTGCCTCCCTTCCTCAGGCCTTGCCAAGTCTCCCCATGATAACACAAGTTGCTATCCTGTGAGGCCCCAAACATGAGGTGCTAAGATTCTCTTAGGGATCTTGTGAAACTATACATCTTTCTTCTCCTTACAGCACCAGGACTATGTTTTGTGTGTGTGTTAAGTGAAATAAATATTGAGTTTTTATAATGGAAAGTGGATCTTGCCATTATGTGTGTGCATGTATATGGAGGAGGTGGGTGTGTGGGAATGGGAGGGACAGAGAAGAGGACATCGGGGAGAATGTATACTCCTCTATGAAATGCACCAGCATTTCATGGGCCTGCTGGCTGCACAATGGATGGAACAGCTGGCTATCTTGGGGCAGGATTGAGGCCTCCACAAAGGGATGTGCAATGGTACATGAAGTCCCAAACTGTACATAAAGGTGTACATGAAATTTCAAAGTAGACAGAGTACAAGTTGATTCATCACTCTCACCTCAGTTTCAGCAAGTAGGGACAAAAATAAATGGACCAAATGGAAAGAATGGAAACAAAGGGTTAAGAAGGGAATTTTAGGGAATAGTCATTATAGAAGTATACCCAACCATACCCAAGACCAAATGTAACAACACCCACTTATTCTCATGGATGATAAGCCTTATTTGTTCTCATACTATTCACTTACAGCCTAATTTTACTCCTCTTCTCCTGTGTTTGTGGTTCAGTTTGAAATCCCACTATCACTTTATATGCTATAAATGTTCTCTGAAGCAGTGACCCTTTCTTCAGTAACAACTTCCATATGCTTATATGTCTATTTGTAAAACATCTTTAAGAAAATTATTCTAGCTGAGGTCATGTCATTTTGTTTTTCATTCCTTTTAAATGGGGGGAAATTGTTTGGTATGCTTTAAATCTTTTACAGAATGAAGAATTTGCCTGTCATATAAGAAGCAAGTTCATTTTTTTGTATAAAGCAGATCTAAAGAAGGTATTGTCCCTACTTTGGGGTTTGCTCTGGGCCTGAGGAAAGAGTAAAGCTTGCATTCATTTTTGTTATTTTATTAGTTAAATTTTGTTGACAAGATGTTATGCAAAAGGGGTAGAGCTACATAATAAGGCAGTAAGTACATTTCTTGTGATATCTTACACCCTCATTTTTCTTTCTCTTCCTTAGATCAGGTAGGCATATATGCAATATCCAGTGTACCAAAATCATATACAGTAACCATGTAGGGTACGCCAAAGGAAATTCACCTAGAACATTACATGTAATGACAACAATAGAATCCTCCTGTGTCCTTCTCTTGGAGTTCTTTTTGCTTATTCTCATCTTATATGATTGTGTGTACAGCTGTCGAGCTATTGTGATCCACTGATAGATCTATTCTAGACTTTTTATTTGTTTTGTTTTTTTGTTGCCAGTCCTGGGGCTTGGACTCAGGGCCTGAGCACTGTCCCTGGCTTCTTTTTGCTCAAGGCTAGCGCTCTGCCACTTGAGCCACAGCGCCACTTCTAGCTTTTTTTTCTATGTATGCGGTGCTGAGGAATCGAACCCAGGGCTTCATGTATACGAGGTGAGCACTTTACCACTAGGCCATATTCCCAGCCCTGTTCTAGACTTTTTTATGTTTGCTTAGTAGTTGTTTGGTTTTAGATACATAATATAAGGTTGCTGACCCAAACCTGTGGAAATACCATTTGAAATGAAGTTTGTTGTTTTGCAGACCTGGTAAAGCTTGCATTATTTTTTTTTTTTTTTTTTTTTTTGGCCAGTCCTGGGCCTTGGACTCAGGGCCTGAGCACTGTCCCTGGCTTCTTCCCGCTCAAGGCTAGCACTCTGCCACTTGAGCCACAGCGCCGCTTCTGGCCGTTTTCTGTATATGTGGTGCTGGGGAATCGAACCTAGGGCCTCGTGTATCCGAGGCAGGCACTCTTGCCACTAGGCTATATCCCCAGCCAAGCTTGCATTCTTGAAGAGCCTCTTAGCAAAGGAAGCCATGGGCCACTGAATATCACGCACAGTGCTATCTCTCAATTTCACATGCCTAAGTTAGGATTGCCTAGGGTTCTTGTATAACAGATACATTCCTGGGCCTTATCCAGAGGGATTCTCATTTTGTGGATCCAGAGTAGAGCTCAGAGAAGCACCCAGGTGATTCTGGTGAGAGTGGTTATATATGCTCAGCTCTGGAAGCATGAGAAACTGCATCCAATAGTTGTGAAGGAACCCAATACACCTCACATGGTCAGTAGACTGAGACTGTGGTAGATTTCTCCTAATAGCCTGGCCCTGTGCCTTGTTCTACTACCTGGCCTGTGAGCAGCATCATAGTACAGGTTAAGACTATAGACCCACAAGTTCAATCATATCAAGTCCAAGGCTACCTCGACCACCTGCACACCATAAGCCCTCCCTCTAAACCTTGGATTTTTACTCAGAATAATAGCACCATCACTTTTAGAATGTCTAATGCAAAATAAGTCCAGGTTGATATTTATGTTGACTTAGAGTTATTATTTATAGTAAACAATCTCCTGCTTGAAATACTTAGTCAGAAAGCACAAGTGCCATTTTGGATGGAGTGGCAGGAGGTACCTGGGGCCAAGAATACTCTCCAGAGTCATGCCTTCCATCAGCCCTGGCTACACGTTCTGATAACGGGCGAGATTCAGTATTTGAATGTTTAAATTTGGAACTCAGGATAGTTTCTGGAATTGTGGTATTGTCTCTGATCCACTTGACCCCTCCCTTATGTAAGTACTTTTCCTTTGTCCCTGTGTCCATGGTAGACATCTGTGGACATGAAGATGTTGGATCCATGGTAAGCAGACTGAAGTTGGGAGGAAGTAGAAGAGAGAACGTAGGGAGAGGTCAACATGAGAATGCCTGAAGCACTTTTTTTTTTTAATGCCAACACATATAAAATATTTGCTGAAAGGAACCTCAGAAAACATATGGTCCGGCACCTTCGCTCCCTCTACAAAGAAGGAAGAAAAGAACCTGGCTGGAGACAGGGCTGGGATAAGAGCCCAGTAAATTCCCTTCCTGACCAGAAATAAACAAACACAGAGAGCCTGCCTTATAGTATTAACAAAACGGCCTCACAGCCTCATCCAACTTTAATATGTACGCACAAGTTCATGACCTTGTAATAAAGATGGGGATCAGATGTGTATGCATGGGTGTGCTTTCTAACTGACTTAAAGTGGCATTGTTTTTCACCTCACCTTGGGGAGTAAAATTAGCCCTGCCTGGTCTGAGGTAACAATTTGGATGCAGAGAAGAGAAAAGGAACCTTTTTCCTTTGTGTCTGACTTGGTTTCTTGGGTACAACAAGCCTGTGTTCTGGGGGGTTCCTGAAAATGACTGTTAGGTTGAAATCGCCTCTCCAGATCAGCAGCACAAGGAGGCAAACATCAGGTTTACTAGGACCCTCTTAAATACAGCACCAAGCAGCTAGTTAATTTAAATTTTTTAATTTAATTAAAAAAATTTTTTAAACCCTTACTGATCCTGCCTGCAATGATTAGCTTTGATTTCTATTAACAAATGGAAATGTAAGTGCAGCCTTGGTCTGATGGAATCACATACTTGTGCCATGCTAGGTTTTCATCTACACCTGGGCCACCTGCGCATGGAATTCTTGGCTCTGTGAAGCAAATCAAATGAGACTTGAGTTGGAGAGAGTGGGCACTGGGAGAATTGTTTCACTGACATTTCCATGAGTAGCCTCTCTCTTTTTTCCTCTGTTTGGGGGCCTGGTTTGTGCCTGCCATTGTGCAGCCCTGTGGAAGGAAGAGAAACAAAAGCCTTGCAAATGTGTGTGGTGAGCGATGATGGGGCTGAAGCCCTGTGGTATGCGGGCCCCCAGCCTTTTGTGAGGGATCACTGGGATTTGTGAGAGCCCAGAAACTGCCGCCTCAGGAAGAACCACTGCTATTCTCAGCAACTGAGAGCTGCCAGCAGCCACCAACATTTTTTTTTTAAAAAAAACTCAGACCACATCTCCTGCTGGTTCGCTAAGTGGGCCTCTCCGAGTGGCAGATGGTGACAGTGCTCCAGATGTTGCAGCTTTCATGTTCATCTGATGTTTACACTGGATGCCAGGATTATTGATGTAAATAGAATGGCACACCATGCTCGAGGCCCCAGCTGCGTGTGTCATGGGCTGGCTGTCAGAACAGCTCTGCACAGCTCAGGTGAAGGCAGAATCCAGACAGATTGTTTTATATTTGCCAGCCCTCATACTTAGTTCAGTTTGGAGCTCAGGGTCATTTCTGGACTTATGGTATGTCTCTGATCCACTTGCCCCCTCCCTTATGTGACTTTGGTCTCTCAGGCTCCAGAAGTGTACAGACCTGGCTTACAAAGAAACACTTCAGAGTTCAAAGACTGAGGGGAAAAAAAAAAAGAAAGAAAGAAAGAAAGAAAGATTTCATTCTGACCTACAGTTGAATCTTACTAGAAGTTCAGCAATTCCTGCTTCTTTGACCTACTGGTGGCCACTCCCTCTGGAGCTGATCCTCTCAGAGCTGCAGAGACTTGGGGACCTAGGACTCTGAGGTTCTTTAGTGACAGCCTGCCCCACATTCTGCCTCCTGCGAATCCTTTGTGGGAGAATCCTCTCCCCCTTCTCCACTGGATCTTGGTGTGGATTGTCAGCTTTCTGGTCACTGGGAGCCATTTAGATTCTCAACTAGGACTTTACTCAGTAAAAGAGTGCACATTATTTCTTAACCATACAGCTGAGAGGTTGTGCTTGTGAAAGCTGCTGGAAGCCATGTTTTTCAACTGCACAGATGAGGGAAGAGACATGAAAAAACTGCCTGGAAAGATCCAGAGCCTAGCCTCTCCATCCCAAGACCCAGCTGGCCTTTCCCTTGGCTGGGTGATGGAGCTAATACATCTCTTTGTTTTAAGACTACTTAAGTGTGTGTGTGGGGGGGGGGGGTCTGACACCTGCAACAAGAGTTCTATTTAATGTAGTCCCCTTGACTTCTGCTCTAGGCTGTTCTAAAGCCATTCCGCTCTCATCTGACCTCTCGGCTCCTGGGTCACACCTCCCCTTCCAGTCTCCCAGGAGAAGGAAGTGTTCCTGTTCACTGTGATAGTCATTCACACATACTACAGGGAGACAGCCTAGGAATAGCAAGTCATTACCTTCTGGGTGTAGTCTTGGGCTTCTGCTAGATTTAGAGCTCTGATTGTGACACGTTTCTTAGATGTCACTCTGACACTGTGAGGAAGATGGAAACCCACTGTAGCCTTCACTTCCCCAACAGATTTCCAGAACTCACATTGAAGTTCCCGTAGTGTTCCTGGCAGAACAGGAGCCATCTCAAGCTATTGTGAGACACCAAGTTAGTGCAATCCCATTTTCTGTTCGTGGGAAGTGTTTCTACAGCCAAATAACTGCTTTTCCTTGAATCATAGCATTCTACTCTGCCAATCCAATACAAGGAATGGTTTCTCCGCAGCCTCCAATCGATGCTGTTCACCACACCCTTGTTCTATAGTACCATGGAGTAATAAATACATGTTTTTCTATCTCTGTGTGTATATTCCTTTCTTTACTACAAATTGCAGAAGTAAATACTACTGTGGTCTCTTCATTAGTGTTCTACCAGGTTAAGGGGAAACAAGGCCATTTTCAGGGGTATTTTAGAGAAAGATAAATGACAAGACTCTAGGGTCTACTGTCCAGTTGGACTTTTGTCACTTACCAATGCTCTCCCAAAACAAATCACCTAACTCAAGATGTAAAAAAATCAGAATTATAATAGTACCTATTTCACAGAGCCATTGTGAGGAGTTTAGAGTTACAGACATACATTGCTTAACATCAGTTATATCACACTATCAATCATTTGATAAATATTAGCAATAAATAATTGTCTCACATGGAACCTATGAGATCTGCTTTCTTTTTTAATTTTATTGTCAAAGTGATGTACAGAGGGGTTACAGTTGCATATGTAAACTTCATTTTTTTCTTTTGGAAAAGGAGATGTGGCCAGATTGTCACAAAGATGACCAATGATGCTGGCATGATTCTTGCTTATTGCCTTGAGTAGAGCTCAGGACTGGGCACCCCACTGCCCTAAGCCCTCCAGTATAGTCCAAAGTCAAAGGGCCCCCCAGCTGCCCACTGTGGAAAGCCAACCATTATCTGTTCTCCCTTGCTCTCTCACTCTGCTGCTCGTAGGAGAGGAGACAGACCAGTGAAGCTGAAAGGGTGGGAGGAATGTAGCCACCAGATGGAGCGAGGAGAGTTTGAAGTACAGGGTCCAGTGTGGGAGGCTTGACGTCAGGAGTGGGTGAGTGGGTGAGGTGGTAGATCTAAAGGAGCAGGGTCAGAAAGCTGCAGATGAAACAGGCGTGTGCAGCCGGGCAGATAGGAACAAGCTCCTGGAGGAAGACAGAACCCCTTCCCTCCCTCTTTTATGGCCCCAAAGAATCACTACTCTTCCTATTCCTTAGTCAGATGTGTACATCTGCAAGCCTACTAGCCCTTGAGTCCTGATGTTTGGGTTTGGAGGACATGATTAAGTCCTGGACTTAATTTATGCATTGCTTTGATACAGATGTGGCTGTGTACACCATGTTTATTTTATTTATTCTTCAGACTTTCCCTTTATGATTTTTGCTAGACTACTTACTTGTTTTTATTGCTGCTGTTTTGAGCCTTTGATCTACTTGCCCATATGTATTAGTTTGAAGTATAGAAAATGGCTGATTTTCAGCCATTTCTAACCTGCCCAAAGAGCCATTCCATATGATTGAAATGAATATGTTTTAAAGCTCTAATTATAAAGATAACTGTCCAGAAGAACAGGCCCATAGCCATCAGCCTGATTCCCTGCCACTGAAGAGCAGCCTGATGGTGAAAGAAATTTAGTTAACTGTCAGGATGGATGTGAGTTCCTGCCATGTAGTCCATGGAGCTCTGTGTCCAGCACTAAAATGCTACTAAGAAGCTTCACACCCGCCCCACTTGGGGTGTCCCCAACGACCATGAGCAAGCAGAGGCACAGAGAGGTAAAGCAGCTTGCCCAGGCCACACAGCTAGTAGATGACTGAACCCAGATTCAAATCCAGAGAGCCTGGCTCAGGAGCCTGTGATCCTAGTCACCGTGCCACAGAAGGGCATCTTGTCAGACATTTGAGTAGTCAGTGAATGTGTCCTTGGCCTTCACAGCAGACTTCTGATACCACTGTTTATCAAATAACCCTGCCCAGCCTTCTCATCTGGGAGACACTGCTGTGTGGTCGACTTACATGGTGGTGTTTTTCTGCAGAAGTCCTTTAGTAGTTGCCTCCAGATGATTCATCTCCCCAGGCATTTTATCATCACCCTCCTCACACTTGTGCCACTCCTGACACTGCCCAGAGCTGCATCACGTCACCCTCTTATCCACTCCTCACACTCACTGTTTCCTGGATTAGGAAAGTGAGGCTCAGGACAGGGAAAAGCACTTTCTTGGGTCACATGGGTGGTGGCCACCTACAGACAAACTAACAGCCATGACTCCCTGGGATGCTGAACCATAATTCACCTGGCTTGGGCAAGCATCGCCACTCTAGCTTCAGGTTTTTCTTTTCTTTTCTTTGCCAGTCCTGGGGCTTGAACTCAGGGCCTGGGCACTGTCCCTGGCTTCTTTTTGCTCAAGGCTAGCACTCTACCTCTTTAGCCACCGCACCACTTCTGGCTTTTTCTATATATATGGTGCTGAGGAATCAAACCCAGAACCACATGTATGCCAGGCAAGCACTTTACCATCAGGCCATATTCCTAGCCCATCTTAGCATCAGTTTCTTACTGTTGGATTTAAGACATGCAGGTCTGGCAGAAATGGTGCTCAGGCCGCCTTTGAACAGCTATATGATGGATGTAGTAGAGGTTCTTGCCTTCCTTTTATACTGCTTGAGGCTGGCTTTTCTGTTGCTTCTCATCACAGTCACTGACTGGCATAAACAAACACTCAATCTGTAGAACTCCCAACAGACTCAGCTAGATCACCTTCCTCACTGTTCCATTATCAAAATACTCTAGGTAGGATAACTGGCTGCTTGTTGGTGTTTCATTAGCAGCTTGGAACAATAAGTCTCTGAAGGGCTCCTTATGAGGACTGAAGGTATTAAGGGCATATGCTCACAGGCTTCTCTTAAATGCTAAAATAATGTAGCAGTTGTGGTTTTTGTTGCTACTGTTTGTTTACTATTGCTTTTCCAATAGGCCCTTATATCCAGCCTAACCAGTAGCATAAATTGCTAGCCCTGTGGGACACTGTAAAGTTATAAACATTTTCTTACTATTGTATAGCTACTAAAAAGATACCTTTACCAGATTTCCAGATGCTTTTTGTCATTTTATCATGGATCCTCTACTATTTAGTGACTTTCTGAGGGAATTATTTGGTCCCATGAAGATCTTTCTATCTGCAAAAAGCAGGGGAGAATTTAATGTTTAGAGGACTAAAATAATTATTCTTCAAATGAACTTGTCTCCTTACACCAACAGATTATAAAGCTATAGACCTTCTTGTTGCTCTCTGAATCAGGAATTACATAGTTTTCTTTTTCTGAAATCTAGACATCAGCTCGTGCTGCTTGGTCATCAGAATATTGCCTGCAAGTGGTTCTTAACCATTCAGAAAGATATTCATAAGTGAGCCATTGCAGAGATAATGGAAATATTTTTTAAAGTCTATGTTTAGTGTTTATGAGAGGAAGAAGATAAACTTTGTTCCAGAGTAAAATTAAACTGGCCTTGTTTAACCACTGTGTTTTGTTTCTCTCTCTGGACTTGTCAGCCTTTGAAAGGCATTGAAGTCTTAAACTATTCATTTCCTCTGAGCAAGCTGCAGGAGGCTGTAGAGAAAAGAAGCTGCCTTGAGATGGCCTTTAGAGAGTCCCCAGCTGTGTTGTGTAGCTGTCCGCACCTCACCTGATCCCTGGGTCCTGGGCAGGGAACTGGCAGGGCATGTGTGAGGAATGGTTGGCCATCAGAAAACAGAGAAGTAGCTTTCATGCTTTCCTCCTGTCTCTTTCTTTTTGCCATCTAATCCCAACTCTGGGCATTATGTCTATGGATAGATCTCACTTTAACGCATGTCACTTTCTTTCAGAAGTTTGTTTTTAAAATACTGTTCATCTTCTCTTCTGACCAGTGTTAGAATATTTATGAATAGTCTAACTCCTTTTTAGATCTTTCATCATTAGCATTGGTCAGAATATTCTAGATTTTTGCTACATTAACAAATTAACCCCAGAAGTTCAAGAGGTTGGCCAGGTGTTGATGGCTCGTGCCATCAATGCTAGCTACTAATGCTAGCTACTAAGAGGCTGTGGTCTGAAGACTGTTTCAAAATGAACCCAAGCAGAAAAGATTATTAGACTCTTTCTTTCTTTCTTTCTTTCTTCCTTCCTTCCTTCCTTCCTTCCTTCCTTCCTTCCTTCCTTCCTTCCTTCCTTCCTTCCTTCCTTCCTTCCTTTTTTGGCCAATCCTGGGGCTTGAACTCAGAGCCTGAGCACTGTCCCTGGCTTCTTTTTCCTCAAGGCTAGCACTCTACCACTTGAGCCACAGCATCACTTCTGGCTTTTTCTGTATATGTGGTGCTGAGGAATTGAACCCAGGGCTTCATGTATACGAGGCAAGCACTCTACCACTAGGCCATATTCACAGCCCTAGACTCTTATTTCTAAACAACCAGCAAAAAGCCAGAAATAGAAGTGGTGCTCAAATGGTAGCATGCCAGTCTTGAGCTAAAAAAAGAAACTAAGGGAAAACACTCTAACCCTGAGTTCAAGCCCCAGTACAAGCGCGCGCGCACACACACACACACACATACTCTCTCTCTCTCTCTCTCTCACACACACACACACACACACACACACACACACAAGTTCAGCAGCTTAATTCTATTTTGTGCTTACTTGCTCAATTTATCTGTGCTGTGTAGCCCATCAGGGTTTCTGTTCTATACATCTTCTCATGTACTTAGGGTAACGGAGGCTCAGACATCTTGAAGCTTTGCCATCTGGAGACCTTGCACAGCAGCTGTGACAGGGAAGAGCAAGGGCTGAGTTGGAGGCTCTCAAACTGTCTGGCTCTTGGACAGTCACTTCCTCCTGCCTTTTGGCAGGACTAGTCACATGGCTTCTTGTAACTTGGAAGGGCTGGAAAACATTAGGAGGATCTCATGGAGAGTGTATGTACAGAGATTGTCCTTGCCACAACCTCCTCTTGTATGTCCAGTATTACTGAGTAGACTGTGACTTTTTTTTTTTTTTTTTTTTTGCCAGTCCTGGGCCTTGGACTCAGGGCCTGAGCACTGTCCCTGGCTTCTTCCCGCTCAAGGCTAGCACTCTGCCACTTGAGCCACAGCGCCGCTTCTGGCCGTTTTCTGTATATGTGGTGCTGGGGAATCGAACCTAGGGCCTCGTGTATCCGAGGCAGGCACTCTTGCCACTAGGCTATATCCCCAGCCCGTGACTTTCTGATTATAAGTTAGTCTTAAGGATTCTGGTTGGCTAAATAAGAGTTGAGGACTTTCAAAGATTTCCAGGATCAGATTAACAAGCTCTCCTCTGTTCCTAGGTCATGCAGCATGCCTGCTGATATACAGTTTACCACACCGTGTTAGATGTAGTTGTCAGTTACTTTTTCTGCTTCTCTTCCTTCTTAAGGAGGCTATAAAGCAGATATTTAGAGTTGCTTTTAAGGAAAAGTACTGCTAGTATTCAGTACAGGCCATTCAGTGAGCCAGAAGGAAAGGAAGTTAAGGAAAAACAGGAGAAAATGAATGAATGAATGAATGATAGATGAATCAGTCAGTTAAAACTATCTTTTACAGTAGGTTATCATAAACAAAACTGACTTTTATCAATAGAGGGTGTCAAGGATAAATGTTCTGCTGTATGATAAATTGTATTATACAGTTTCTCATTGCTGTGACAATGGAAAAGGAGGATCTATTTTGGCTCCTAGTTTTAGACATTGATCACTTGGCCCATCATTTTGTGTCTGTCTTAAAGCAGCATATCATGATGGAAGAATGAGACAGAGGAAACTGTCCCAAGATCAAGTTCAAAGCCAGCTCAAGCAGACAAATCTGAGTGAATTATCTCCAGTTAATTAGCAAAAAGCCAGAACTGGAGGCATAACTTAAGTGGTACAGCACCAGCTTTGAGTAAAAAGGCCAAGTAAGAACAGAGGTCCTGAACTCAAGCCCCAGTATCAGCACAATTTCTTTTTCTCTAAGCCAAGAGCCAGTGGATCACACCAGTAATTCTTGCTACTTCAAGACCAGCCATTGGTATACATAAAAATTCCTTCTCAATCAATAACTGGGCACAGTAGCCCACATCCACCCCCATCTTCTTGGCTGCATAGGAGACTGAGATGGGGAGGAGTGAGGTTCCAGGCCAACCTGGGCAGAAATGTCCATGAGACTTCATCTCAGCCAAAGTAGCTAGATATGGTGATGTGTGTCTGTTATCCCAGCTACCATGAGAAATGAAAAATAGAAGGATCACTGTCCAGACACAGGTCTGTGCAGGAAGTAAGACCCCATCACAAAAATAACGAGTACAAAACAGGGCTGAAGGCAGGAATCAGTGTACAGCACCTGCCACAGGCTCTGCTGGGCCTGGGAAAACTCTGTGACTCTAGGTGGCACTTAGGTTGTTTGCCATTTCTGTTGAGTCTTTGCCTTCCCTGTGTTCCTCTCGAGAGGTGAAGCATAGGACCTCCCCGACCTCGCTTTGTTCCCTAAAGGGAAAAATGTGTCTGAAAGTCTCGAGGCTTTGCTGTGAAGATGGTAGGGAGCAGGGCCTCCTTCGCTCAGGAACCTGTGGCATTCATTTATACTATGTGCTCCTAGCAGCTCTCCATTTTCTCCACCCCAACTGAATCCAGTTCCATAATGCCCACAACGCTGGGTCCCTACTGCAGTCTTCAGAACCAAAAGTTTGACTTGCTACTTTTGATTGCCCCATTATCCCCAAGGCCTAAACAGAGGAGATGAGTTGTAAGGTCAAAATAAATGTGACTTTAAGTATGATGTGCAATCCATTAATATTTTAAATTATTATCTTGCCAAGCTAGTGCCATTTGTAGGGTAACTGACTTCTTTTGCCTCTAGATACCATCTCTGGCATCTTTTGTCTTGTCCCCTGTCCACTAGTGTCTGGTATCAGATATGCTTATTGGTGTTGTTTGCCCAGCCTTCTGCCCAAAACAGACCCACAGACAACTTTACAAAGTGTATCAAGCATGCACACTGCAATGCCAGGCTTCATGGCCTACGGGGCCTCTGTGTCCAGGAGCTGGGTTTGTTCTGTACTCTTGGATTCTGCACCTAGGTCAAAAGACATGTGGTGCACTGTCACATTCTGGTGGTACAGGTCCTAAAAGAAAAGATGGAGGATTTGGACTACTGTTGTTTCTGCAGAGCATTGGAGACTGGCCCTTACAGATCCCCCTGTATCCATCCATCTTCCAGGAAGTGGGAAAAGAAAGGATAGGCCTTCAGGGTGGTCAGAACATTGCACTTCTCGGAGGGGAGCCAGTGGCCAGGAGGATTTTATTTCTCTGGGCCTCCCAGTAACCTTGTAGGGGAAATTCTCTTCTGGGAACCCTGGGGGAAGACAGACCATGTGGAAAATAATTTGAGGGAAAGCACCTGTTGTTTAAGTCAGAAATGAAAGTGCTAAAACCTCAGACATGAAAAGGGCACAGGGCTGCCACTGGGGACAGCTGCAGTTAGAGATGATTGTCAGAGATGAAGACAACATGCTCATAAGACCAGCCTGCACATTTCCTGCTCTTGAACTCAGAACCTGGGGCCAGATCTTCATCGTGTCCATACTGGGAATGCTGTGGTTAAAATATGAGCATGTAGGTGTGAGTGTGGTGAGCTAATGTTCTGAGGGTATTTTATCATTTTACACAAGCACCAGCGAGGTATGTAGCTTTGCCTCTGCTCCCAGACAAGTCATAGCCCAGCAGAAAGTTGACAAAGCCCAGACTTTGGACTGCCCATTACCTTCCCTCACCCCCAAAGCAGGCTATGGACTTAGAATTTTAACTCAACCTCAGGATGCCAGAGTCTGTCTAAGCTGTCGCTGAAGATGCCGCCTTTTAATAAATTGGTATTCAAAGTGCCTATGTAGGGAGAAGAAAATAGAAGGCAGGATGTGGGAGACAGAAAATATATATTACGACCTTGGAAATAGACATAAAAAGAATCAACCCGCCCATTGATTTAAATCCAGCCTGTCCACCCCCATAAATTATACCCTGGAAGGCAAAGGGAAGGATTCAGCTGTTCTCGTGCTGGTTCGGGTGCTGGTGGCACATGGCACAGGCTCACCCTCCACACATAGACGCAGGAGTTGAAGATGGCCACATTTCGCTGTGTGAACTCGGTTGTAGTAAGGAGACTCAGCACACTACCACTAGTAGAATAGGAGCTCTGAGCACAGGTGTGCAGCTCTGTGCGCTAAGGTTGCGCTCTCACATTCGTGATGGCTCTGTGGTTCTGTCTTTATAGAAGAGAAAAGTAAGATTTGGCATTGGAAATCTTGCCCCAAATGCCATAGTTAGTATACCCAGGTCCTCACAATCCCTGTGTCTTTTTTTTTTTTTTTTTTTACTGCCAGTCCTGGGTCTTGAACTGAGGACCTGGGCACTGATCCTGAGCTTCTTTTGCTCAAGACTCTACCACTTGAACCACAGCACCACTTCCAGCTTTTTTTGCTTATGTGGTACTGAGGAATTGAACCCAGGGCTTCATGCATGCTAGGCAAGCACTCTACAGCTAAGCCACATTCCCGGCCCAGTCTCTGTGTCTTCTATGACACTGCCTGCACACGGGATGTATAAGTTTTATGGTGGTGATGGACCTTTGTGAAAGTGCTAGAATCACTGTGGCTCTGTTTATTAAGACCCGTGCTTGCAAGGCACAGTAGTCCACGCCTGTCATCCCAGCTACTCAGGAGGTAGAGATCGGAAGGATTATAGTTCGAGGAATTAACAAGCAAGGCATGGTGACTCACATCTATAATGCTAGCTATACATAGGATATAGAAGATTGGGGTCTTAAATAACTAAAACAAAAAATGGCTGGGGGGCATGGCTCAAGTAGTAGAGTGCCTGATAGCACTCAAACTCTAGTGCCAAAGACAGAGAAGGAAAAAGAGAAAGGAGGAAGGGAGGGACCCTGCTCTAGGGGGAAAGAGAGAGGGAAAGGGGCATTTGCAAAGCACTTGCTGGACTGCCTTCTCTCATTTACTCTCTTTTATTCTTAACCCCCTACTTTCTCTCCTGAATTTCCCAGCATTTGCTGTGCCTGTCTCTGAAGGACATGAAGAGCATCAGGCTTGGAAGTGTTGTGCATTACTCCTGTTTCCCTGATTCTGTGTGAAATATTTCTGTGCATGTTTTTTCAGTTCACTTGATTTTTTTCTCAACTTTGCTTATTTGTGTTCTTTGTCTATTTTCAACTTGGATGTTTGTCTTTTCCTTTTGATTTGCCTCTGGATTTCTTCTGTTTTTTAGCTATTTCTCTGCTGGTTCTATATCTTAAAAATGCCTTGAGTTGTTAAAGTCTCTCTCTCTCTCCCTCTCTCTCTCTCTCTCTCTCTCTCTCTCTCTCTCTCTCTCTCTCTCTCTCTCTCTCTCTCTCCTTCCCTTTCATTCCCTCTCATTTGCTTGAATTTAGTAAATCACATTCTCCTTGGCTTTTCTTGTTTATGTACCAAAGGAGCTATGCTTCCAGCCCAGCCTTATGTTGCGTAATTGGAGATGGAATCTTGGACTTTTCTGTATGACTGGCTTTGAATTTCTATACTCTAGCTCTCAGTCTCCTAGTAGCTGAGATAACAGGCATGAGTCACTGTCACTGTACATGGCTCCGAACTTTCTGCATGGTATCTTTTTTTTTTTTTTTTTGGCCAGTCCTGGGGCTTGGACTCAGGGCCTGAGCACTGTCCCTGACTTCTTTTTGCTCAAGGCTAGCACTCTGCCACTTGAGCCACAGTGCCACTTCTGGCCATTTTCTGTATATGTGGTGCTGGGGAATCGAACCCAGGGCCTCATGTATATGAGGCAGGCACTCTTGCCACTAGGCCATATCCCCAGCCCGCATGGTATCTTTTTTTTTTTTTTTTTTTGCCAGTCCTGGGCCTTGGACTCAGGGCCTGAGCACTGTCCCTGGCTTCTTCCTGCTCAAGGCTAGCACTCTGCCACTTGAGCCACAGCACCGCTTCTGGCCGTTTTCTGTATATGTGGTGCTGGGGAATCGAACCTAGGGCCTCGTGTATCCGAGGCAGGCACTCTGGCCGCTAGGCTATATCCCCAGCCCCCGCATGGTATCTTTTAAGTTCTTGAAATTTCTAAGGTTGTAGACTTTCACATTTAGGTCTTAACAAATATGGATTTTCCCATTTACTCTATACTAGTGGAATGAAATTTAATATTGGTTTGGGAGTAAGCACTTGTCTTTCCCCATGGAATTTCATTGCCATTACCAAGTGTCAGGTTCCACGTGTGCCTGGGAATATAAAGATTGTTCATTTTAATTCATCTGTTGTCTGTATCTTAGTTATTACATATATAAAATGAGCTATTCATCTTTAAATTTGCCTTAGTCATTCTTACCTAGTATTATGTTCACCAAAAGTGGTTTGAGTCTTTTTTAATCTCTCTCTCTCACACACACATACATACCTTGTTTTGTGATTTTTTTTCTTGAATTTGTACTGAATTAATAGATTAATTTAGAGAGCAGTGCTATTTTTACCCTGGTAGAACTAGCATTCCACTGTCTCCATGTATAAAAGCCAGGATTCATTCAGAATAATGACATGACCGTGGCTTCTGTGTCTGGCAGTTTCTCTGTGAATGGCAGGCCCTCTCCAAATGGCCATGCCTGACTAAACCAAGGGTTTATTACTGATAGTTTTCTCAGTGTGACCTAAATGGGAGAATTGATTCTTGAAGTGTGATTTGCTGAGATGTTTTTCTAGCTGAATGATCAACCAGATAGAATTAGGGAGAAGAAGCCATGCAAGAGCAGTGAGACCAGTGAAGTTTTTTTGGTTTTGTTTTGTGTTTTCCATTCCTGGAACTTGAACTCTAGGCCTGGGCACTATCCCTGAGCTTCTTTTGCTCAAGGCTAGCACTCCACTTGAGCCACAGAACCTGCTTTTTCTGTGTATGTGGTACTGAGGAATCAAACCCAGGGCTTTATGCATGCTAGGCAAGCACTATACTGGTAATCTACATTCCCAGCCTCCAGTGTAATTATGATGGCTGGAATCACAGGGCCCTGGAAGAAGCCTTTCTTTTGAAAATCCCAATGCTGAAAAATTCAGATGTGTGAAGGATGCAGGCTAATCTCTCTCTCTCTGTCTATATCTCTCTCTCTTTCTATGTGTGTGTGTGTGTGTGTGTGTGTGTGTGTGTGTGTGTGTGTGTGTGTGTGTGTGTGTGTTCTGGTCCTGGGGCTTGAACTCAGGGCCTAGGCACTGTCCCTGATCGTTTGTACTCAAGGCTAGTGCTCTACCACTTAAGAAATAGCTTCACTTTCAGCTTCCTTTGGTGCTTAACTAGAGATAAGAGGCTCACAGACTTTTCTGCCTGGGCTGGCTTCAAACTGCAATCCTTATATCTCAGACTCTTGAGTAGTATTACAGGCATGAGAAACCAGTGGCTGACTTAACTTTTTTTTTTTTTAGAAATTAAGTAGCTATAATATGGAAAAAATCAGAAACATAAATAATATTTTTGATAGAGAAGATTAAAAACTGTAGTAATTGCTGTGACCTTCCTTAGTTGCAATGATAGTTGTGGCAAATCCTTTGCTTTCCAATTATAGAAAGACTCATTTCTGGTAGCTTGCTTCTATAATCCTAGCTATTCAAGAGGCTGAGAACAAAGGACTGTGACTCAAAGCTAGCTCACACAGAAAAATACCAGAGATTCTTGTCTCCAGTTAACCAACAAAAAGCAAAAGTGGAGACATGGTTCAAGCAGTACCAGCCTTGATCAAAAAAGCCAAGCCTCAGTACTGAAAAATAAATACTCTGAAGAGCTTTGTTCAGAAAGCAATTTGAACTTGAAATGTGTACATTCGACATGTTTTTAATGTATATTAAGTAAATGAGTAAGGGGAACAACTAATCTTTTTAGAGTTGGGATGCTTTGGTAATTTTGAAACATGGCCTTCCTTATTCTTCTAAAAATGCTCATTGAAATATATTTATTTATAACATAAGACAATTTTTACGTATTTTCCTTTGGGATGGTCAGAACATTTTTGGCCTCTGAGATAAGCCTGTGATACCCTTGGCTGATGATCACAGATTTGAAAGATGTGCTTTTTAGCAGGAAAGAAAACTATGGTACCACTCTCAGAGCGCTGGCCTGCTATTAGCCATCAGTGACTATTTTCTCTTCTATAGAGAAAAATCTCAACCTTTTATAAGCAATCTATTTCACTTTTCCACTATCATGTGTTAATTCAAGTTCATGGGCTTCTGTTTTCTCCTAAAACTTTAAAAGCTTGGCAGTGATTTTAAAGAGATTTAGGATTTACTTTTAAGATTGAGTTAATTTAGGAATAAGAACTAGGCAAAGGTGGCTCACACCTGTTATCCTAGCTGCTTAGGAGACTGAGACCTGGAAGATCTCAGGTGGAATCCAGCATGGGCAGAAAAGTCTGCCAGCCTCAAGACTCCATCATCAATTATCCAGCAAAGTTCTGGACTGGAGGCATGACTCAAATGATAGACTATCAGCCATGTAGCAAGCAAGCCAAGCTTGTGGGAGACCCTTATTTCAAGTTTCTGTACCACAAAAGAAAAAAGAGAAAATGTGAAGAGCCTTCAAAATGTTTGACATATAAACCTGACACTTATTCTTTCTTAAAAAAAAAAAAAAAAAAAGGAAGGAACATTCCAGATCACATAAATTCAGTTCTGTAGTGACAGAACTGAGAGGTTAGAGGAAAACAAAACAAAAATATAGTTAAAAGTCAATGAAAGAATTATTAAAATGTTTTATTTTGTGTAGCCTGGAAAATATGCCTAGGAATAGCTGATGTCTGACACTATAAGGAGAGCATACATTAGTGGGAGCTGGAACTTTCTACTGATAAGAAACACTATCACTATCATCTGGCTTTTGTTTATTCTAGTGTGATATTTTTGTGAGCTGAAGATTGTGCCCTTGACTCTAGCAGAAATACAACACATTTTACCATGGACTGTCCCTGAGCACTGGCAGAAAAAGAAACTATTTGCCAAGGTCAGTTTCATGACTTTGCCAGAGTCAGTTTCAAATGTATGTGCTAAAAGAAAGAAAATTGGGAGCAAGTTGCAGTGAGGGGGAGGAGGAAATGGTGGTGATAGTAGAGAAAATCTTATATAGAGACCAGGGCTCTAGAAGTAAGGAGGAAACCAGCTTTTCTGGGACAAGCTTTTAAATGAGATTCACAATGCTTCTATGTATGAATGCACCCTCCTTAACACAACGTTTAGACAATATAGATAATAGCATGCATCCTCCCAATGTCCTTTCTTTTCTAATTACACTCCTCATTCCCCTTGGTGACCCAGTCATCAGTAGATACACTCTTCCACGTTCTTTTTGAGTATTCCCATGCAAATGTATGTGCTTGAAAGCCCATAGGGTTTTTAAATTCATGTATGACATTCTACTCTGCGGTTCTCTAACTTGCTTATCCCACTTAATATTTCATAGTTATTTTCAAGTTGCTTCATACAGATGTTTTTAACTGATTATTTATTTAACTGATTATTTATTTAACTGATTATTTATTGTCAAAGTGATGTACAGGGCTGTGGATATGGCCTAGTGGCGAGAGAGCTTGCCTCGTATACATGAGGCCCTGGGTTCGATTCCCCAGCACCACATATACAGAAAACGGCCAGAAGTGGCGCTGTGGCTCAAGTGGCAGAGTGCTAGCCTTGAGCAAAAGGAAGCCAGGGACAGTGCTCAGGCCCTGAGTCCAAGGCCCAGGACTGGCCAAAAACAAAACAAAACAAAACAAAACAAAGTGATGTACAGAAGGGTTACAATTTCATACGTAAGGCAGTGAGTACATTTCTTATCAAACTTGTTACCTCCTCCCTCATTTTTCTCCCACCTTCCCCCATCCTACTCCCGCCCTCACAAGGTGTACAGTTGGTCTACAGCATATAGTTTTGTAAGTATTGCTGTTGCATTGGTTCTCCGATTACTATTTGTCTCTCCATTTTGATGTTCCCCTTCACATAGATTTTTTAATTACCTTTAAATAATTGTAAAAAGAGATTTCAGTTCAGCATTTTAGTTTACAGAACACAACATATCTTGATCATTGTCATCCTTTCCATCATTCTCTCCCATCTGTCTCAACCCCCAACCCCAAGTTACCTGGTTTCATTTTCACATAAATCCATTGGATATTATGACTGTATTCAATCACCCTTCTTTTCTCCTTTATCTATAGATCTTTTAAATTATGTCACATGTTATTTAATCTTTATCCATTAATGCACATATTAAAGAATTGCTTCTAATTATTATTGGTTGTAAGCCAGTATAATAAGCACCCTTATCCATGCTTTTTGTATTCCAAGTAAACTTACTTCTAAGGTAGATTCATCCAAGTATAATTACTAGATTAAAAGGTACACATTTTCTTTGTGTTTGTAATTTTAGTACATGCTACTATATTGCTCTTCATTTGGTATTATTGAGCTTTAAAGTGTTTGTCACTCATAGTGAAGGAAAAACTATTTTATTTTGATTTAATGAGATCTAGTTTTGAATACCTTTAAGAGTTTTCATGTTAGCTCACAGGTATAAACACAGAAGAATGCCTTCTTGCCATATGATCATGGCTGAATTCACGGTAAACATGCCTTGATTCAGGATAAAGTCAATACCACCTACTGCTCAACTTGAAAACAGAATAGGTAGCTAATATGGCAGACAGCTTTGTGCAAGATGCATCCATATCATGAGAAAAGATATGCCTTCCAGAAAGCACTTTCCTGCTGGAATAAGTTGATGTCTAGAAATTTCCTTTAAGAAAACAAATCTCTTTGAGTTACTTATTAGCCCTTTGTAAAGCATCCTGTCTTTACTAATAGAAAGGATGCTCAGTGGCCTCAGTGCTCCTTGCAGCTGGGGTGCACAGAGATTCTCCTATGAGTTCCCTACTTAGAAGGAGTGCACAGAACCTTGTAGGATGTCTCTGGTTGAGCATCTGATGACAATGCCCAGCTAATCGCTTGGAATATACTGTCGCTCATCTGTGCTAGTTAACCCAGATATGTGGAAAGAGAGGCCAGCCAGTCTTGTCCTGAAAACAAAGTTTAGATGATATACGTGTCACTAGAAAAGTATCTATAGGTAGTTTGATTTTTATCATAACTCATAAGACAGTGATGACAAAGGGCTCTTGTCAGTGCTGTGGAGTTTCTGGCTTGGAATTTGAAGGATAGCTATTTTCCTCATTGTCCTTAGTGCTTGGCGCTGCTTTTCAGATTCTGCTCTGACCTTGTAGACATATGTGCAGTAGAAAGAACTTACCATTTCTGAGACATGGGATAATGAAAACAGTCCCTGTATCACCCTCCTGTGGTTGTACCTACACTATCTCTGTATCTTATCTGAGTATATTGGAAACCGTGTATACTGGTATTAGAACTAGGAAATTGAAAGAGAATACCAAAATGGAGAGACACAGGGTAAAAAAAAAAAAAAAGACAAACAACTACAAAAGCAATACTTGAAAACTGTTTGGTGTAAATGAACTGAACGGGGGCGGGGGGAGGGAAAGGGGGAGGAGGGAGGGGTATAAGGGATGAGGTAACAAACAGTACAAGAAATGTATCCAGGGGCTGGGGATATAGCCTAGTGGCAAGAGTGCCTGCCTCGGATACACGAGGCCCTAGGTTCGATTCCCCAGCACCACATATACAGAAAACGGCCAGAAGCGGCGCTGTGGCTCAAATGGCAGAGTGCTAGCCTTGAGCGGGAAGAAGCCAGGGACAGTGCTCAGGCCCTGAGTCCAAGGCCCAGGACTGGCCAAAAAAAAAAAAAAAAAGAAATGTATCCAATGCCTAATGTATGAAACTGTAACCTCCCTGTAATTCAGTTTGATAATAAATACTTAAAAAAAAAAAAAAAAAGAAAACAGTCCCATTTCCAGTGTCCTATCCCCAGACCACAGACAGTGTGGAACTCAATTACATTGTTGCGCTATTGTACATCTGTTTGTTGTTGTTCCTGCACTGGGGCTTAAACTCTCGGCCTGGGGAATATTTCTAATCTTTTTCACTCAAGGCCTATGTCTTACCAATTGAGCCACACCTCTACTTCTGAAACTTTGGTTGTTAGATAGAGATAAGTCTCATAGACTTTCCTCCCCAAGTTGTCCATGATCCACAGATCTCAGCCTCCTGAGTACCCATGGTTACAGGCATGAGCTACTGATGCCCAGCTGAAAAATCCAGTTTTAAATAAGTAGCAATATGCCATATACAAGTAAATAAGAGAACTCGATATTGGTCTACGTTAACGCTAAGTACTGAGAAGTAATATGTATAGCAATTATAATTCTATTAATCCAGATACAACTAAATGAGACAAGATAGGCTTAAAATGACAAGTATTATCAACCATTCAGTAAAGTCCATTGAGAATATTTTTAGCTTTTTTATCCTTGTTAGTATCTAAGACCTTACTTGCTGAATAATTGCCTGTACCACATCCAGGTGTTCTTATGTGTTAGGCTTTTGTTGCATTAGATTGTTTGAGAAATAAAATGTTCTCTGTGGCTAAAAATAAAGGCGCACCATGTGTCTGAATGCAGCCCTCCCACGTGCTTCTATTTTAGGTACATTGATGGGTAGGAGGAGACCCAAGAAACTGAGGTAGGGCACACAAGGCCCAGTGCATTGTGGATTCAAGGATTTCGTTTCCACACTGTAGTCTAAGTGTGTCCCTCAAAATGCAGATGTTGCCAGTGTGGGAGGATTATGAGGGAGACTTTGAACTGGCTGTGAGGGCTTTGTCCTCGTGGACAGGATGAGGGGTCTAGAAAGATACTAGTTTGAGGTAATTAGTTCATTTTTGCCTTTCCAGCCTTTACCATGTAAAGACACAGCCAGAAGGCCCACACAACATGCAGGAAGCTTCATTTGGGGCTTCTCAGCTTCCAGAGGTATAAGGAATGCTCTTTGTAAATGGCCCAGTCTCAGGCATTCTTCCAGGGGGAATGTCTCACATTTCTTGTCATTTCAGCTATATACCTTTTTCCTAG
This sequence comes from Perognathus longimembris pacificus, assembly GCF_023159225.1. Taxonomy (NCBI): domain Eukaryota; kingdom Metazoa; phylum Chordata; class Mammalia; order Rodentia; family Heteromyidae; genus Perognathus; species Perognathus longimembris. The sequence continues at coordinate 26,732,681 of NC_063176.1, read as the reverse complement.
GTGAAATTGAGATCCCCAAGTTACAAGAGTCCTTAAGTTCATCCTTGAGTCTATCTGAAGGACTAGCCTTTCTATAATAAGATTATTAAGCTTCTCAAAGATGAGGACTGTGCCTTTAATGCCCAATGTAGAGTTTCTCTGCTTGGATTCTTGAGCCTGGAGTAGGGACTACCTTAAGCCACGACTACACAAGAGTATCATTACTTCTTCATGTGTGAAGTGGAAGGATTCTCCTTATTCAGATTATGTCACCCACTATGTAACTGAAACCAGCTTAAGCTGTTCCTCTCCTCCTGAGTTGAGTGCAGCTGCCCCCAGGGAATGTGTGCTCCCTGCTATAGTTTGAATGCCTAAGCCAGCTGGGCTGCAAGCTGCTGCTCTTGAGGGTGGTTTTGATGCCATCAGCTCACGGCAGCAAGCGCTACAGTGTATGTGCCAGGATGAGGCATTTGCATATTCCTGCCAAATGTGTGTAGATCAGTACAGGAAGAGAGTTACATTAATAGTATGTCTTTATTTGGCCATTACTCCTCATTGCTTTCCTAGCTTTTCCTTCTCTGTTGCCTTTTCCTTTTCTTTTTCTTCCATACTTTGAATGTACTCTAATGTGTTCCCCCATCCCTATCCTAGCTAATAGATCTTCCCTTACCACTTTGCTCCACTGTAGCCTACTATCAGCTTACCACCAGAGTTGTCTTGTTTACTTGGTAACTTTCCCCACTGCCTGATAGTAGTCACATGCTATGAGATGGAGGCAGACTGGTGTTTGTAATAATTGTGACTGATGTCTTCTCTATGGTCCCTGTCTTCATCGGGACTGTGAGGCTCAGGTAGACAGAGCCTCCTAGCTTTCTTGGTAATATGCATACCGGCTTCTGATGCCAGTTAGAAATGGCATCTGCCACTGCCACTGGCATTTTCCTGCCCAACCCTAGTGTCCATCACATCTGAGAAAGAGACCCAGAATGCTGTTGAGCAATAATGGCTGCCCCAACAGTATAGAAGCAAAGTAGACTTGGGTGTGGAATCTTATTTCCTATTTCGTAGTAAGTTACTTTCACCTAGATTGAAAGTAAGGATGGCTAAGTAAATGAGCACACCCAGTAACATTGTTGTGGTGACCATTAGCCTTCTGGAAGGAACAAATGTCTTCCAGGGCAGGGAGTGTTTGGTATTAGCCTCTTCTGACATGTTATTGCAGCTGAAAGCTGTGCTGGTTAGTGTCTTGCAGCTGAGCTGTAGCATCCGTAAGTAATAAAAGTGGACATCCTTCTAAATAACCCATAAATTGGACTTGTCAAAACTTAGACTGATCTTTCTCCCAGCTATTTGCTTACATTTGAACTATTTTACCATGTTTATGCTGCTTGTGTTCTCATAATCCTTCAGGTGTTTGTTGATTTCCTATAAAAACACAACATTTAAGAACCTGGGTTCTGAGTCTAAACTGCCCAAACTTCCAATAATGGTTTTGTCATTAATTGGCTGTGGGGCTTGGGGCAAGTTACTTACCCTCTCTGTGCCTTATTTTCCTCATATGTGGAAAATAGAACTTCCTAGGGATGTTCTGAGCAGTAAGAGAAAGAACCTAGACTAGCACCTAGTACCTAGAAGCACTCATAAATGCTAACTTTAACATAATCTCTAGCCACAGTGGGGAAACACAAAGGAAACTGATGCAGGAAACAACTTTAATGCATGTTTGCTATTCTATACCATGCCCTCAGCAGCGTCATGGCAAGGACTCAGTAAATATTTGCTGAGTGAATCAGCACATGAACCAGCCCTGGTGAAATGTAAAAAGCACCTTAATCCCTAATTCCTCTCTGAGTAACAAGCGCCCTTTCTGCTCTGAAAGCTACCTGATGAACCTCGAATTCTCAAACTCCAAAATAAGCCAGCCTCTGACCTCGCTATCTGACAGGTTCCCCCTTACCAACTCCCTTTCAAACAAGTACTACCAGAGATGTGAACCAGAGGCCTCTCTGATTCCCCCTCCTCCCTCCACACCCTCTGATGATGACCCTGGCATTACAATATTGAGTCTCTCACAGAAATGGCTGACAATGATGCCAAGCTGATGTGCTAGCTTTCTCCTGGGACAATTTGGATGGTTGTGTTATTTTTCCCCCATTGGGCTTCATTGTGTTCCTGCTATCAGGAAGGGACAGGGAGACAAAATATTTGAATGCGTAGAATTCCAGAGCTCCTGTACTTCCTTGTTACAGCAGCCACTCCAGATGGCCTGCTACTTTCCCAATCACACATCCCACACACCCCACTGCGATCCCCTCCGCACAAGAAAGTGTCAGGCTGAGGAGATCCTTTGCCATCCAGTCCTTACCCAGCTGTGTACTCTCTCCTGCCTGCCTCTCCGTGACTGTGGGTCCCTTCCCTCTAGACCAGCCACTTGTCTATGGCTGTCTTGGAAACCCGAAGATTTTCATGTATCAGAGCCTTTGCACACGTTACCTTTCTGCCTAGAAACTTTTTCCTAGGTATCTGCAATATTTGCCTATGCACCAGAAAACAGTTTATGATAAAATGCAACTTGTCCAAGATGCTTTTTTGAGCCTATCAAAAATGTTTTCTAGGGGCTGGGAATATGGCCTAGTGGCAAGAGTGCTTGCCTTGTATACATGAAGCCCTGGGTTCAATTCCTCAGCACCACATATATAGAAAAAGGCCAGGAGTGGCGCTGTGGCTCAAGCAGCAGAGTGCTAGCCTTGAGCAAAAAGAAGCCAGGGACAGTGCTCAGGCCCTGAGTTCAAGCCCCAGGGTTGGCAAAAAAAAAAAAAAAGTCTCATAGAAAAATGTTTTCTAGCTGGGCATTCATGGCTCATGTCTTTAACCTAGTTACAGAGGAGGCTGAGCTCTGAGGAACACTGTTCAAAGTCAGCCTGGGCAGGAAAGTCATGAGACTCTCATCTCCAATTATTATTATTTTTTAAAGCTAGATGTAGAGTGTGGCTTAAGTGGTAGAGCATTAACCTTGAGCAGAAAAGCTCAGGGACAGCACCTAGGCCTAGGACCAGCACACACACACACACACACACACACACACACACACACACGTACATACGTGCGCACGCGCGCGCGCGCAAGAAAACATTTTCTACTCCATTTTTCATCTGGAAACTTACTTGTTTCTGGTAACATAGTATGGTCTATATGTTTAATATGTGCATTTATGCGTATATTCCTCTTTTCCTTTCCTGTAATACAGGTTCTGTGAGTATGCACACAACCTCTAGTGCCTGGCACAGTTAGCCTTCAATAGATGTGAAAAGGAAAAATATCAGTTTAAGATTTTAAAAAATGAGCTGGTTTACAGTCAGCCTGTGGGAAAAAGGCTGTATAAATATCAGAACAGACAGTACATAGACACTGGTGGAAAGACTGAGGTTTGAGACATGGATGTTGCCAACCCAGGATCTACAGGCTCTGGGAGGCAGAGTGTGGTGCTCACCAACCAATTTCTAGCTCTAGCCACGGAGGGAGGAAGAGCAGACAGAATAGAGCTTGAGGCACTGGCCTGACTTGGGAGGTCAGGCAGCAGTAATGCCTGGGGAGAGGACTGAGGGGAGAAGGGTGGGACTGGGGTGAGCAGCCAGACTTGTCAGGTACACAGGGATAGGAAGAACTATCCTAGGAACTGACTACTAAGATACAAAGTGATAAATCAGGTCTATGGCTGACCTTGTAAATAACCAAGAGGAATGTGCCTGGCCCCACATTCTAATGACAGAGATGGTATTTTCTGGTAAGTTTTCTACCCCCCTAAAAATTGAGATTCTGCTGTTGACCTCGCTAGGACTTAAAGAAACCCTGAGGCCTGCACGGGAGGATGAGAAATGAACTTTTCACCACCTGACCTCTGCTAGGTAGCAGGGACAAGGGGCTGAGGTTCAGTGGCATCCAGCAGTGTTCACCTGGATTAAACTACCCACTGCCCAGGGGCCAGCCTTGCTTCCCACCAACCCAAGCAAGCCAAAGTTTGGGCAGCCAGGAGGAAGGAAAAAATGAGAATGATATTTTTTCAGAATTTAAATGTCTTCTTGTTTCCTGTTAAGTGCATACATTTTATGCTTATGAAAAATCAAAGTTGAACAGAGTATATAAAGTAAATGTCTCCCATGATTCCAGACATAACAGCCCTTATGAAATTATTTCATTCAATAACTATTTATTGAACACCTACATTTGTCAAGCACAAGGACTAAAAGAAAGATCTCTGGCCCTCTCAGGGTTATAGTCTACTTCTGTGCCATGCTAAAAAGAGTCCACTAGCCACATGTGGCCATTTCTATTAATTACATTTAAAATTGAACTGAGTGCTAGTGGCTCACACCTGTAATCCTAGCTACCCAAGAGGCTGAGATCTGAAGATTACAGTTTGAAGCCAGCCCAGGCAAATAAATCTGATAGACTCTTATCTTCAATTAACCATAAAAGCCATTGAGCACCAGCCTTGAGCATAAAAGGTAAGTAAGAGTAAAAGTACCATTACACATACACACACAAAATATTTTTTAATTGAGACCCTCAGTCGTACTGACCACATTTCAAGAGCCCAATAGCCATTTTAACTATCATATTAGGCAGTACAGAAATAAAATATTCCCATTATTGCAGGAAGTCTTGTTGGCCATTGATATGCTAGGGAATAACTGTGAACAATATGTACTTGCATACACTCATACAGTCGTATTTTATACTGTTCAACATATCAACTATACATACTGCTCAACAGCTACTCTTAACACTTTAATCAAAAATAAATTGAACATATTCATTTTTATCCTCTTGTTGGTGGATACTTAATTAGTTCCAGTTTTCACTATCATAAACAATATGACTGTGAACATCTTTAGAACTTACATCTATATACATCTCTCTAACCCTTTCATTTTGTGTGTATCTATACATATATAGTGATTTGTTATTGTTGTTGTTTGTTGGACAGGGGTTTGACAGGTGCTCTACTAACCCTATTTTGTTTGTTTGCTTGCTTATTCAAATAAAGTCTCACTATGTAGCTTAGGCTCCCCTGAAAATTCATGATCCTCCTGCTTCAGTCTCCCAAGTGCTGGATTACAGTCATGTATCCTTGATCTGTCTCCAGATCTTAAGGAGAATTCTTTGATTTGAGAGATGACACAGGAGTGCTGACCCACAGCCAGCAATCAAAGCATTCTGAGTGTCCTGCATTTCTAGTTGCTGCAGCTTCCAGAGCTTTCTACTTAAGTAGGAATAGGAAGCTTCTCACACAGCCAGAAATTTCTATGGAGGATTTTTTTTTGTTTCATTTTATTTTTGTCTCCCTTCTTCTGCCAGAATAATAACCTGTGAATCCCTGTTACATTTATTGACCACCTCCAGGGCACCTGGCCTACATGAAGTGTGAAACACATTACAGACCTGAGACTCACTGGCTTAATGAGCTCCCAATGGAATGCAAGCTGGGGACAGGGCTTCTCCCCAAGTCTGGGCACGGTGTCTTTACCAGGAGGTAGGCATGCCCTCTGCCCAGAAATGAAAGCAGTTGTGGGCTTCTGTGTGTATAGAATATTAGTGCTGTCCACCTGGCCTATCTGGCTTGATTGCTTTCTCTCTCCTTAGTGGAAGCCCCAAAGGAATTCCAACCATTCTAGGGTCTTTATTTCTAATCTAACTCCCCCACTCTTTTCAGCTGCCAGCGTCTTCCAGCATTCTGAACTGGCCAGCCCTCCCCCACCCTGTCCTTTAGCCATGCCCATTCCTGTTCTACAGGGGGAACAAGACTACCCCACCCCCTCAGTGTTACCCTTCATGACAGGGTGTGCACAGAGGATCACTGTCTACTTAAACAGCTGTCTACTTAAAATGGCCCTGAACAGAAGTAAGTGAAAGATGAGTTATGGTGGTCATTCTTTTTTTTGGCGGGGGGGGGGGGGGCAATAAAACTGTAACTGGTGGTGTAGACACCCTCATTCATCTTAGTGACCTCCACTGGAGAGAACCTGTGTCATCACTGGGCTCAGGAGCTTCTCTCCATCCAGCCCCTTCTGCAGCATGACTCCCACTGGAACAGGACTTCAATGCGGGTGGAGCCCTGGCTTGCAGAGGACAAGCAGGGATCTGTCCATTTTGCTGCTGCTTCTGCACTTGCTTTGGACTCCACCCTGAAGCTTCCTTTACCCTTAAAGGATGGGGAGAAAGCCACTATTTTTACCCTTCTCTGTCTTGCTCAGGCCCCTTGCCAGTCCTTTCTGGACAACAGCCCATCTCTCAAGCAGGCATGGCTAACCCACACACTAATCCATGCTGCTTCCAAAAGAAAATACAGAAAGACATAGATAAGAGGCCTCATTTAGTGGGAGCTTCAGTTTCAGGCCTATGGGTGCCAGCTCCATCTCCAAGGGGTCAACAGAGATTTACAATAACAGGTGTGGGGACCTTAGATCCAGGCAGAGAGTGATTTGTGAGTGTGTTGGGGGAAGGGCAGCAGGGTGCGTTTAACCTGACTGCTACTGGAAGAAAAATAAACGCCATTTGCTCTTCTATTCTTTCCTGAAACAAAAGAGATGAAAGAAATCTAAGTAAGGCCAATAAGCTTCTCTTCCATTCTTTCCTTTAACTCAAATAGATCAGAAAATGATCCCACCTCACCTTCCCCCCAAAATGGAGAGAAAGACACTAGAATCCCCTTGGGCTTATTGAATGTCCTCATAACAAGCTGAGAAAGCCTGGGATCAAGAAACAGAATGGAAAAGAAGATTTTAAAGAAAGTTTTAAAAGAAAGCTTTTAAATAATGGCTAACAAGAAGTGAGGAGGGCCAGGAGAGAGATTTAAGACTTTTAAATATGGCATGATTTGAACTTTTGATTTCATGCTTTTCTCCTAATGGGCAATTAACCATGTCATAAGTTTCTGTAATTAGCAGAAAGCATAACTCTGAGGAAAGTACTCACTATAAAGAAGGATTTCCCAATAGCACAGCCAGAAATGACAGCATGTTATTACCATACTCTTTGCTCCAATTGAATTGGTGTGTGTGTGTGTGTACATGTGTGTACATGTGTGTACATATGTGCACGCACACCTGTCAGCCCCGGGGTTTGAACTCAGGACGTGGGAGCTGTTCCTGAGCTTTTTTGCTCAATGCTTGCACTCTACCACTTAAGCCACAGCTCCACTTCCAGACTTAATTGGAGATAAAAGACGTTCTTGCCCTGGCTGGCTTCAAACTGCAATCCTCAGATTTCAGCCTCCTGAGTAGCTAGGTTTACAAGTATGAGAACAATGGTGCTTAGCTTTCATTGGCATTTTTAATAAAGGAATGCATAACATTATCTCCTTAGAAAAATAAATTCTCCTATGCAGTGGACTTTTGGTAGAATTCTTAGAGCTGATAATCACACTGGACTTGGGCTGAGACTCTAAGGGGAGTAGAAGCCGGAGACCCCAAGGCAATTCTGCCTGCACCTTCTGGAAGCCATTCTGAGCTATCCAGAATCATCAGAAAGATGATTATTTGAAAGAGGACTTCCCATCCTATAAATGGCAAGTCTATAATTCAGTAAATTTACTTTAGCAGAATAAAAACAAGCAACCTTTTCGGAAGACTCAGTTTGAGACTTTGGCTGTGATTGATGGTGAGCTTGTGTGCCAGCTGCCTTGCGGATGGCATGGTTTGTGAACATGAGCTCTGGTATTGAGTGGCTGTGTGGGTATCCCCCACTTTGAAAGGGTTTCAGGGCTTGGGAAAGTGCCCAAAGTAAAAATGATATGAACTAAATCTTATTCAACTGAAATGACAGCCTGCTAATAAGTGATCATATATCTGACCTAAAAATCTAATCCTTCATAAAAAAAAAAAATAGTCTAGCTGGGCACTGGTGGTTTGTGTCTATAACTCGCTATTCAGGAGGCTGAGATCTGAAGATTGTCATTTGAAGCCAGTCTGGGCAAACATGTTTGTGAGACTCCCTCAAAAAGATGACAAAACTGCAGGACTGAAAGTGTGGCTCAAGTGATAGAGCACTAGCACTAGCTACACTAGCACCAAGTATGAGGCTCTGAATTCAAATTTCAAATCCCAGTACTGCTGGAAGGAAGGAAGAAAGGGAAGGAGGGAGGGAGGGAGGGAGGGGCTCAGATATTGTTGTATTGAATTTTGAGAACTTTCTGCCTGCAGTGTGTTTACCTTGATTTAATAGACAATGTAATAACCAGCATGTAAAGTTGTACAACTATAATACAGAATCACATGGTTTAAATTCCTCAAGGCTTTTCTTACTTAAAGACATGACATCATAAGATAAAGAAACTGATTTTCTACAGTTATGGCCATAGAAGAGCCACTTTGGGGAGATTTCCCAGAGGTATCTTAGGGGAAAGTCCTGAAGCATATTCTTGCTCGATGTCCTTCCTTCAGGCTTTTCTATCACCCAGTGTCTCATAAAAGGCCTCAAAGCTAAGGTGACCATTCTGGGCAGCCACATGTAATTATGCCACATTTCCTCCTGAATATACAAGTTTTCCCCTGTCCACCATACTAGGCCTGCCTAATAATAATACCTTTTAGCTGTGATTTGTTCCCTTAATCAGCTATTTTTAAAAGCTGAATTTGCTGGAGGCTTAGGTAGTGGAACTGGTTTTGGTTCCACTTTTAAACCTGATAGCTCATTTTAGAGGAAAGGTCATATGATATATGATACCTGTATATGTATATGTATATTATAAAGCACAAATTATATAATAAATACCCATGGACTCACCACCATATCACATGTCCTTTCTTACTTGCCTCCCTACCAGACATAATCACCCTATTCTGAGATAGCCACTGCCTTACAGTTTGTATTTAGCATTCTCTTGTATTTTTATAACAGCTTTGTCACATACTTAAGCTGCATGTAGTTTCATTTTGTGTGTCAAACACACAAGCAGATTTATCAGCCAGTCGAGGTTGCTCTTCTCCAGGACCCTTTTTGGGAGTTGATCCACTTCTCCTTGTAGCTGCAATTGCTCAACACAAGCTGGAAGCTCTTTGTTTGAAATTCCCTGCAGAGGTAGTTTATCATCTGCTAAGAAAATCAGTGCTGTTGCTTTATAGCCTGTTTGGTCTGATTTGACTTTTTCCTCTAATTTTCCCATTCATTCATTCCAGAAATACTTGATAGATATAGTCTGTGAGCTAGGCACTGTGTTAGAGACCAGAAAGGAAGCAAAGAACCATCCAGTGTCTCTTACCCACTCAGTAGTTTACCCAACCCTCCTGTCACTTGAGCTACAACTGTAGGCTCTAGGATATGGAGCAGGATTCAGTGAACCCATAGGCTGGGAGGTCAGGAAGCACAGGAGCCACCAGGGAGATTTACAGAGGGTCTTCCAGAAGTGCTCAGCCTTCGTAGGCATCCACATGTCTTGGGCTTTTTATGATGTCTTTATGATCATGGGCTATTCCTGGCTAAGGTATTGTCAGGCTGCTTCATTTAGTCGTCCAAGCATTGAGCATTATGTCCTTATCTCCAAACCTGCTGAGGAACTCGTGCCAGGCTCAAGGACCCCACAGCCAGGGGGGAAAGTGGCCTATACAATGTAGAAGATCTGCAATAATCCAGATTATGATCATTCTTATAATAGAGGAACTTAAAAATCAGACTATCTCAGTAAGCATGAGATTCGTGAGCTAGCTACAAGTACCTGGGTAATATAAATATGGAACTTCAGAAATGCAAATGTATTCTTAACTCATAATAGTAAAGATGGGCATGTATTCATGTGTTTTACACCAGCTTCCATGTGCATGCTCCAGTCATCAGAATAACATTCTGTGGATCTACTGTGAAATACAATGACACTGCTTTAAGCCATCCTAGGCACCCAGTATGGCTACTTGTCCCCATGGAGTTAGGAGATTTCCAAGAGTCTGCTATGTCTGTTACTAAATCTGCTTTTCCCAGGGGTGCTAATTACTAAATTGCAAAGTTTAGTTAAATGTTTCCACATTAAGAAAACTGTCATCAGTAACAACCCTAATCGTTTGCTTTTGAAAGACTCAATACAGAGGAGTCATTTAAATGCCTAACGTATGAAACTGTAACCTCTCTGTACATCAGTTTGATAATAAAAATTTGAAAAAAAATAAAAAGATACTTTTGAATTAGGTACCAACAAAGCAATTATAAAAATCTGATAAATAAAACCCAAAATATTAAAATCTAGAAGAAGTCTACTCTCTGATTGTGCTCCAGGTGTTGCTAACCTCTGATTCCACTTAAAATGAACTACATATTATGTCAGAAATCTTACATAGTATCTCAAGGTTTGTTGAAGAAGTAACTCTAACCAGCAGACAATATTCCAAGAAAAGATCTTGAATAAAAAACTACTTGAAAGGATTAGTGAATGGGAAACACATTTATGTTTTCATTTTAACTAAATTGTAAGTAAGTATCCTTGGATGGATGGAAGGATGGATGGATGGATAAGTGTGAGAATGAGATTAGATTTTCATGATCATCTCATAAAATGAATTTCCCAGCCTCCTGGGTGTCCCAGCACACTTAGGAAGAGGACTTATATCTTAGTTTGCCTTATGTACTTAGCAGGAGCTGCCCTCCTCAAGAGCCATTTTATGCGTCTGCATCACTGGAAGATTTCAGATGGGATACCACTTGCTAGGGCTTATTTTATTTTTTATTTTATTTAGTTTTGTTTTCATTGGCCAAGCTTGAGAAGCCTGGGAGAAGACTCCATTTTAAAAATAATAATTTCAAAAGAGAGAAAAGACCATGTCAGACTGCTGGATGGATGGTGGAGGTCGTGACCTCCCAGTGCTCTGCCCTCTCAGGCAGTGTCAGAGCAGACCTTTGCTCTGACTGCCCCATGGAGGTGGGCACCCTGCTGCCATGGGTTGCTGAAAGGCAGAGGGGCGCAAGCAAGAAAGTGGGCCAAGTGTGCCCAACTTCAGGCCAGCTGGATGAGAGAATCAGATGAGAAAATATCCTCGTGTTTTGCCCATACTGACTCAGGGACCTGAGTGGTCTTTGGAGCCATGAGGAAAAATAATGTTCTTAAATAAGGAGACATTTCAAATAATATTCTAGCCACACACCCTGCTCTCTAGCATGTCCAGTCCAGGTGACACACAGTATGTTTGATATGTGTAAGTGTGTATGTGCCAGAGGCCTTAAATAAGGACTCCTTCAATTGATCCAGACTAAGCTCCTTAGGCAACATATTTATTTACTTGAATACCTAAGAAAGAAGGCCAAACTTGTGCCAACTAGGTTCATGTGAAAAGATGTCAGAAGAACTAGAAAGCTTCAAGCCTGCAGCTTGAGAGAACCAGACTGAACAGAAGAAGTTGGAGGTGACAAGGAAGGCTTGCAGTTTCATTTCAGCACCCCAGCCATCCCTCTGCTAGTTTCATGGCTGGAGCAGTGGGTCCCTGCAGTGTTCAGGGCCAGGAAACCTTTTCTGTCTCTGCTGAGGTAAAGGGCCTTGAGTAAGTGGAGAAGGGTGAGAGGGAATGGAGAGAAGACTGGCATGACACAGGAACCCCATGTGGCTACTCCAAGGAGTAACTGGACCCCTGTCCAAGAAGTCCCCAAACTCTCTAGAGAAAGAAAATTACAGGAGCATGAGTCATCTCCCATTGTAGAAGAATACACAGGCACCCCAGAGGATTGGGGGCCTCCCTTATCACAAGGTAAGCAAATGAAGTACACAGACCACACGTAGCTGAAGGCTAGGATCAACTTCTGGTTTATTATCTGTTTAACTAAGTGGCTTCAATGAGAACTGGCTGGAATTGTACACTTCAGAGTTCCCTTACAAAATGCTGTTATCTCCTGAGCTGGCTTAATGGAGCAGCCTGGCAGGGGCTTATTAGAAGTAACTGAATACACACCTGACAGAGCTGAGATTCAAAGGAGGCTGAGGAGGCTGTGCAGCCAGCCTGGGAAACCTCACACCTTGTGTGGCCCGAGAGAAGGGCCTGGATCTAACTTCCATCCACCGGGGAACAATGCCCCAGGGACAGGCCCAAGTCTCCCCAGGAAACTTACTCTTCATTTGAAAAGTTTGGTTTACAGATGAACTGTATCTTGACTGATTTCTTCATACATGTGATGTTAACACACATAAAATACGTGGAATGTCTGGTGACTTTTATATGGCTGTGTTTCTCCATCTGCACAAACCTACCTACAATGTTAGGTTTCTGTGGACATTAAATATGCTAATATGCATTAATTTCTTAGAGTACTTCCTGACATGGGGTGAACATTCAGTCACACTAGAGGTTACTGTTATCCCAGGAAATAACTCACCCCATTTCATAACCTCTGTATGCATAGCTCCTCTTATCTACTAAATACAGCCTGAAGTTGGCGTGAGAACCATGCACATGTGCCCCCTTGGTGGAGACATCATACATAGAGAAATTTAGGTCTACAAGGGACATTTTGAACCCAAGTTTGCTGGAAATGGTGCTATGTGATCTTGAAAGTCTGCCATGGGCTTTGTTAGCACATTAGAACTTAACCTGTCCCAGCAAGCTCTGCTACTGGAGCAACTCTGCATCTTTCTCAGCCTTGCCAGCCTGATTCATGGAAACTTTGGGTGAGTTTCGAGCAAGGGAGTTTATCATGGCACTGTCTTCTATTTTTCCTTGTGTCTCTTCATAGTTTCCCACAGATATGTTCTGAGCATCATAGCCCTTAAGGCACTTGCTTTCAGTGCCATGTCTGCAGTATAGGATTAAAGCCAGTGGCAGTGACCCCAGGCAATTCCAAGTCCAACTTCTGCCTCCAGCACTTACACTCATTTATGTTTCATTGCTTGGAGTGATTAAAAGAGTCCAGGTGGTGAACAGCCAGGGAAACACAGGGTTAAAGAAATTCCCAAATGTGTTACATTGAGCTCAAACTGTCATGAGAAGACTTAATTTAAGGATTTGTTCAACTAAGAAAATATTTCTGGATTGTTTCAGGCTGTGATTCTGCAATTAACCTGACATTTCCTAAATCCAAAATTGCTGTGGATGAACTCTTTGTTTCTCTTCACGATATTGCTGAAGCTCGGAATCTCATGAAGCAGTTCAAGTCTGTGTACATTCCTGGAACTCACACCCACCAGGCAAGTGCATGGGGTTTACAGCAACTGACTAGTCTGTTTCAGATTTAGGATTCAGACTATAGCTCCAAAGAAAGTTTCTGCTTAAAATCTCTAGGATGGGATTGGAGGGTTCATTCTAGATAGACTCCAAGTTCCCTTTTGGTTGAGAATTTGGGATTTTTACCAACTCCACAAGCCTCTCAATTCAGCTTTGAGGCAGTTGTATGGGCACTGGTTTGGAGTCACAAGGCTTTGTAACTGTGGATTTGTCACAGATTTATTCTATAGCTTTGGGTAAGGTCCTTCATTTCTTTGGGGTCTATTTGCTATAGGTACTAAATGAAAGACTGGTCCTGTGTAATTCCTAAGTTTTGAGATCTAAACAATCTGTAATATTTTGGACAATCAGAATAACAAAATGACTTAATAATATTATGGCAAGGAAAGTGATATGTGTGATAAAGGAAATAGTTATTATTGAAATTCTCTTGCAGTAGCACTGAGGAGGCCGAGGCAGGAAGATCACAAATCTGAGGTCATCTTAAGCTACATAGGAAGTTTGAGGTCAGCCTGGGCTATCTCACGTAACCTTGTCTCAAAATATATGTATAGTTAATTAATAAAATAAAATAGAGGTCAGTCACTGCTGGAGCATAACTGTAATCCTACCTATTCAGAAGGCAGAGACTGAGTGGATTCTGGTTCAAGACCAGCCTAAGAAAAAGCATTCATGGGATCTTCATCTCAACCAATAGCTGGGTATGGTGGTACATACTTGTCATCTAAGCTATGGAAGGAAGGATTAACAAGAGGATCAAGCCCAGGCAAACCTATCTCAAAAAATAATCAGAATAAAAAGAGCTGGAGTCTGTGGAACACCTGCCTAGCAACTATGAAGCCCCAAACTCAAAACCTTAGTACCACCAGTAGATAGACAGACAGACAGACAGACAGACAGACAGACAGATAGATAGATAGATAGATAGATAGATAGATAGATAGATAGATAGATAGATAGATAGATAGATAGATAGATAGATAGATAGAATTTGCCTACAACTTTCTACTGAGGGGAAGGGCACCAACTAGGAATGATTTGACCATTGATAGAAAGATTATGTGAGAACCCAGTATTTATTTGAAACTCACAGGGGAGAAGAATGCATAGAAAGTCCTAAAGGGAAATTTAGAGAGGGTGGAAGGTCGGGGACCCTGGGGGCTGAGGAGAGCCTCCAGGGAGGATCAGATGTTTCCGAGGGGAAAAGCTAATCAATAATAATCTTCTATTCTGCCTTCCCATGATACCTCTAGGGAAATTTACTTATGATTGTAGGGGAGTTGATGAATTGAGTGTACTTTCAGGAGGAGGCTAGAGCATCATGAAGAGTACCACTTCAGGGGACTAACATGTGTAGACAGCCTTATCTTCCCACTACAGCCCTGCAGAACCCCAGTGCTTCCTCTTGTATATTAGCAGCTGACACTTGAAAAGTACATCTTTAGTTATTTTTCTTTCTTTGATTCTTACAATAAGTAAGACAGAGAGGTGTTATTCTGAGAAAGGAAGGACAAATGGTTTTATATAAGCTCACAATGGCCAGGAGCAAGACCCAGGTCTTTGCAGTCAACACTGTACCATGGCTCTTGTGAAGGTTCTAATTTTTTTTATTTAAAAAAAAAATTTTTTTTTGCCAGTCCTAGGCTGTGAACTCAGGGCCTGAGCACTGTACCTGGCTTCTTTTTTGTGCAAGGCTAGCACTCTACCACTTGAGCCACAGCTCTTGTGAAGGTTCTAGAAGTTCTGATAGATATAGTTCAGGCTTTTTCCTAGTGTCTTCTCTCCTGATATGATGATCATGTGCTAATGCGCCAAGCTGCTTTTGTTTTCCTTATCGCACTAGAGGTGCCTCTTACCTCATCTTCATCTATTAATCCTTCAGGAAAGTCTATCAGTCACACTTTGGATGTAGAGAGTGGCACTTTAAGGAAAATAAGTTTACTATTGGACTTAATCAAATTTCTAAAAGAAGCAGAGGAATGGACTCTCCAGAAATGAATCCCATTACCAGGCCTGGGGCTCCAGGGATGCTTGGACCCTGCATTCTGAGGAGAGGGAGGTGATAGGCACTAGGAAACCAGCTAAAACTATTGGCTTGGCTTTTTTTTTTTGCTCCCAGCTGGTGCTCCACCACCTGAGCCACACCTCCAGATCTTTTCATTGGAGACAAATAGTCTCACTGAGTTGTCAGCCCAAGCTGGCTTCAGGACACAATCTTCAGATCTCAGCCTTCTGAGTAGCTAAGGAGTGAGCCATCAGTGCCCAGCTTCTTATATAATTAGTAGGATCAACATGATCTTCAAACTGGGCATCTAGATTCATCACCCAGCTGTGTGCTACTATGTGGTGTTCACTTCTCCCATCTCTTTTCTGTTGTTGGGATAAGGGCTACACAGAAGGAGCAATGATTTGAGGTCAAAACATCACTTTGACCTTAAAGTTCCCTTTTTGTCTTTGTGATAGAAAAACTATAGTAATTTTGTGGGCCCCCAGAAGTAACATGAGCTCGAGGCACTGGTGTCCTGTACCAAATAGTTAAGTTAGCTCCATGGTCCCACCCCATTCGACAAACCCCAGTTTGCCCATGACAGGATCATAGATCAGCATAATGTTTAGTGGTGACACATGCATGTGGGAAAAAGTTTTTTGTGAGTTACCAAACACCCATTTCTTCTTGCATGTGTCACCATTGTATGGGATGCTTGGGTTCCTTCCTCAGTGCCACAGTATTTGACACATTGCTAATCCTCAGCTGTAGCATCAAGAGGACATTAGTGGGCTGGGGATATGGCCTAGTTGCAAGAGCGCTTGCCTCGTATACTTGAAGCCCTGGGTTCGATTCCCCAGCACCACATATACAGAAAATGGCCAGAAGTGGCGCTGTGGGTCAAGTGGCAGAGTGCTAGCCTTGAGCAAAAAGAAGCCAGGGACAGTGCAGGACTGGCAAAAAAAAAAAAAAAAAAAAAAAAAAAAAAAGAGGACATTAGTGATGACTCAAGACTTACTGGCTCTGCCCTGATGTACTTTAGCACAAGTCTCCTGAGGCAGAGTTGCTCTGCTAAAAACTCCACACAGAATGTGTGCTGTCTTTTGTGCCTCTAGCATGCGAACAAGAGCACATGAAAGCAGCAGTGCCCACGGAAGTTTGTTTCGTCTTGTGCCAGGGAAATAGGGCCCTCTGAGCAGTCTTCAAGCACAGTGCCCTGTCAACACTACCCAGCCCTGGGCACCAGCTGTTCATATCCCAGGCCAATTTCTGTCCCTCCTTCTCACCCCCGCTCCTACATACCTAGCCCCATAACTCAGAACTTTTTGAATTAATTAGTATGGGACAGGATGAAACTCAGGGCCAAGAAACTTGACATTGTTTTGAAGTCTAGTTCTACCTCATGTGTGAATGCAAGCAAATTCTTTCTGAGTGTGGACTTTGATTTCCTCATATTGAAGTTGAAGAGACCACATGTGAGTTTTGTAAAAAAAATAGTATAAAGGATGGAGAGATGGATAGATGGAAGAATGCATGGATGAATGAATAGATAAAACATCTTAAAATCTGCACACAAGCCATTTCCTTTAAGAAGAAGATGAAAGGAGAAAATAATTTTAATCTGGCAAAAATAAAAATTAAAAAAATCCATGGCATTGTCAAATCCCTCGACAGTTTAAGCAGATGTTTTTCTATGCAGTCTTGAACTGAGAAATAATGAATACCCTTGACAAGTCTTGTTTTCCTAAGAAGTTGGTGCTTAGGGCCACTGTGCAGAAAGGGAGAGCAGGCTTGGGCCTCCTAGCTTCCCCCTCTCCAGCCATCAAAGACAATGTCAGTGACCCACATGATGGGATGGGTAGCAGCTATTTGGGCATCCTTTGAAATTGTTATCTAAGGCCATCTCTGAAATGCACCTAATTTCAGAAGTTAGACTACATTTTATAATCTTAGAAACTGCTGCCACAGAAGCCAGCTCAGGTATTTAGGGAAAAAAATCTTCCCAATATAACCACACCTTCCTTATCTCCAGCACAAAATGAATCTGATACAAGCATTTTGTTTTTCACATTTTCTTTAAATGGTCCATTGTTTTAAAGCCCAGATTGTTCTTGAAAATATATAGTTCATTTAAAGAAGGGGATAAAGAGAGTTTCTGATAGAAGATCAGTTCTGTAGAACTCTGATCCTTTCAAAGATCGTAGGCATTGGGGTCTTTTTAGGTGCTATTTCCAGCCTCAAAACACCATCAGAGCTAGCCCAGGATGACCTTCATGGTGCCAGGTGCCTTGGCCTCTGTGAGCCCTTCTCTTTATAAAAATTAAAAGTACTAAAACACCTAAGGTATGGTTATATTGGTGTAAAGGTAAGTCATTAATTTTCTATATCAAAACATTATTCTGACCTTTATCATCTGATATTTTTGAAAGCTAAGGCATTTTGCTCAGAGTTGGTGGCTCACACCTGTACTCCGAGTAACTCAGGAGGCTGAGATTTGAGGATCATAGTTTGAAACCAGCTCAAGCAAAAAATAATAATAATAAAGTCTGCAAGACTTTATCATCAATTAACCAGCAAAGAACCAGAATAGAAGTGTGACTCCAGTGATAGAGCACCAGCTGTCAGCAAGAAAGACACAAGGGCACACGGTTCTGAGTTCAAGCCTCAGTACTGGCACACCTGCACACACACACACAAATAATAGTAATAAAGTATTTTTATGGTCTCTTAAAGAGCCCAAGGTACTAGGCAACCTATGCCTGAGAGATAAGCTGGCTCTGTGGTTCTGGTCCCCCCTGACAATAGTCAGCTAAGGTATGGCCATAATTTGCCATCTGAAGAGTGTCGGGCACCTTCTCCCTGAATCAGCCCTTGTGACTGCCCATGAAACACAAAGCAGTCTCTGCAGCCATCGGGGAGGCATATGATTGAGTTCTGAAGTGACAGCCCACGACTGAGAGAACTAGGTTGCTACTAGGTGTGTATGGGTGTTCCTTGGTGTGAAAACTATATAGGAGATTTTCTCAGCCACAGTGCAGTGAGCACAGCTTCCAGCATTCCATAAAGGACACACTTGATTATTATTCAAGAGTCATCAAGCTCCAGGTGTATCTACCAAATATCTGAAGTTCCCTCAGTACTGCAATTTACCAAGCAGGGGTCACTTTTGTTGTAAGCACTCTTGCCAGTGTAGTTTGACATTCCTTCTTTATCAGGTTTCCAGGGAAACAGAGCTAGAAATTTAACCAGAAGCCAGTTTCCTATGCAAAGGGACAAATCCTTTGCCCATATATGCAGCTTACCAGTTGTTAGGGAAATAGCCATATTAATATTTCAAATCCAATTTGATTTGTGTCTGAGTCAGAGATGATGCTATATGCTCCCCTATTTCCATTTCCTTTTCCTTTGTGGTATACAGTGAGACCATATTTCCCAAATTGCCTTGCAGGTAAATGTAGATTTGTAAGTAATTTTGGCCAATGAACTATGGGTAGAAGTGATATGTTTTCAAATGAGACCCATTACATCCCTGTGGAAATCCTACTTACTCTCTGTCTACTGAAATAGAATCAGCATAGAAATCAGCATGGAATCTCAGTGCCCCAGGCTAATCAGGGAGCCCCCTCCCCTCCAAAGCAGGAACCTGTATCTCTGAGTGATTGTTCTCCAAACAGACACCCACTGTAACCCCTACTGGATGTGACAGAAGCAAGAATTAAGTGGCCATAAAGAAACAAAGAGACCAAATTTATTGGAGTTTTTAATTCTTCTTCTTCCCTCTCAAAAGAAGTGAACTGGCAGTGAGTGTTGAGTCAGAAACATTAGGTTGCCTCTTCTTTCATGTGTGTGCCAGCAGTGGGGCTAGAATTCAAGGCCCGGGCACTATCCTTTATTTAGCTTTTTTGCTCAAGTCTGGCACTCTACCACTTGAGCCACTTCTAATTACTTGCTGGTTAATTGGAAATAAGAATCTCGCAGACTTTCCTGTCCAGATTGACTTTGAACTGTGATCCTCAGTTCTCAACCTCCTGATTACAAGCATGAGCCAACAGTGCTCAGCTTCACCCTTCTAATGTTAGACAACCCAAATACCAGGCCTCCCCTCTGGCCCTTTCAGACATGTGCAAAACTTGGGGTAGGACTCCAGAGAAACACCTGTCACCTTCTGTATGATCCTTTGGTGAAAAGTGAGGAGTGCCTGGCTAAGTGGAAAATGCCATGACAGTCAGAGTTCTCGTCCAAGAAACTATTGCCAAAACAGCTTGCTCCAATCAGACTTCAGATACATGGTCTGGGCCCCAAACTACCAACTAAATTGCTTGGAGAAAAAAGCCAATAGGTCTCATTCTTAAAGCCCTAAGTGGAAAAAATAAATTTAAATGTATTTGCAAAGAAGGCACAAGACAAGTGCTGCTTCATGTCTGGGAAAGTCTTCCCCGAGTTGTGCTTTTTAACCATGCTGTAGTTCCACAGGACTGAAACAAAAGTAATTTAGTATATCCATGATGAAAAGCCAGAGTCAGCTGAAATTGTTGAGGGGCCATTGCAAGGTGATGTCTTGGGAGGAACGAGGTTCTTCCAGCTCCTGTATTTTATGGAGTCAGAGCCCAGCGTCATAGAAAGAGCTGAGTCTAGAAGGAAGAGTTTGGAGCAAAGAGACAATAAATAGCTTGATAACTATCACATCTCTATAGAAATGTGCTGCTTCAAAATTGTCTTATGGGAAAGATAATCAGAAAGAATGCAACCACACCAAAAAACAAAACAAAGTAAGAAATAAGCATTAGAGGGCTACATCTGACCACTAATAAAAACATTTCTATCATTTTTCTGGATCATGTGATGTGTTTAAAACCATTTCCTTTTTGTATTTTAAGTTGTAATTTTAGTTCCTCATTCTAAATAAATGTCCACACAGTAATCACAGTCTCTAGAATGGAAGTGGGAGGGAACAGCAGTTAGCCCACCTCAGTGGGCTGTGCCTATAATGCACATTCTACAGACTAACCCAAAAAGGAGCAAGGGCAAGAGAGCCAGCACCCTCCCCCACCGTACACCCCATGCCCATGCTGGGGTCTTTGCAACCTTGATGACTATCCTGTCATCTAGGCAAACTGAGCCTGGTAAAGACGAGCAGGGTACAAGGCTGCAGCTTGAGTCCACAGCCCCTGGTCTAAGTCTGAGCTCTTTACAGACTCCTACCCTCCCTTCTACCCCAACTTCTTGAGTCTAGAGAATAGCCCTAATTAACTTTTTGGTGTGCTTTACCCCAGTCTCTTTTCTGTTCATAAATCCTGTATTAATTTAAGTGACCATCGTTGCTATCTATAGTGACACTCCACTCACTGTGGTTTATGAAACAAGAAACAATGGCAAGGGGAAGTCTCCCTCTTGTCTTTGTTTTTACCTCAGCTAAGTTAGTTTCTACTTACTGCAGCAGTTTATTTTTGCAAATTCATTCAATACATGTTGCTATATTCTCCATGCCACATTCTCCACAAATGCCAGTGTCCCACTTTTCCTGTCACTGACCTAGTATACACTTTGGTTTTTACTTTACCAATTCAGAGCTTTCTCAGTCACTTTCCCAGCATTCCTTCCTACAGACACATGTGCTTCACTTACTAAATAACTCACTGTGGAGAAAGGGGGACACTTGGTGGCTTCTAAATCTTTGTTATGTCAAAACTATAGGGTCTTTTGTGTTTCTCATTTGAATATATAAGCAAATCTATTCCAGAGAATAGATTTCTGGAAGAATTTCTAGGTCAGATGCATTTGTAACTTTGATAGCTACTTGCAAATTATCCTCTGTGTTGGTCATAACTATTTCCCCTCTGAAGTGAGCAAAGTATGACAGTGCCTGGTACCCCCAGGGTTCATCAAAGTATGGTTTCAGAAGTTTGAATATTTGCCAGTTTGATAAGTTTTTTTTTAATCTGTCTTGGCATAGCTTTAATTTAAATTTTCTTCTAAGGAGAAAAGTATCAACCTTGCTTTAAATCATGGCTTTAAATAAGCTCCTGTCTTATCAGTGTTCCTGTTCAATGCTTACCCTTTGTGATGATTAATCATGAAATCTCCAGGCATATACAATAGTGTATTTGACTGATAAATATCAAGAAGGTGGCACTTTCTACTGAATACACACTAGCTTTCCTTGTATCTTTTTCCTGAGGAATATGCCAGCTACATGCCTGATGAATGGTCAAGCACAATGTGGATAGGCTATACCCAGCTTCATTTATAAGATATTTTCAGAGACGTAGAATACTGGGGGAAATAAGTCAAAGTGTCTATAAAGTTAAATAAGATAAAGCCAGGGAGAAGTCCAGCCCACTAAATATCCATTCCTTGGTTTCTGGCAAATCACATATTTGGCCAATGGAAAGATAGGCTGAATCTCAGCAGCACCTTCTTAAGAATTTGGGAAAGAGGAGGGGAGAACCAAGCTCAGAGATCTTACAGACATCAGTGAAGCTTCCTCCAGATAGCATCTAAATATGGGCAGGATATTCAGGTCACAGAAAAGAAAAGCACTCAACACCATTTATCAAACCCAAAGAATTGTAAACTAACTTCACCCTGATTGTACAGGAATTCCTTTAGAGCTCTGTGGCCTGCTTTCTGCCCTAACCTAGGTCAGACTCCTCTTGTCATCTGACCTTCTTTTTCTGGCCTAGTTGGACTTGAAGTTGAGCTCTACAGAGGAGGGAGGGATTGCTGTAGGCCTGGATGTTGACAACCCATTGCAATGCAAAAAAAAACAAAACACATTTGTGATCCTCATTGAGGAGAACAAAATGCTAAGCATGTTTGGGAAACACTACAGGCCATCTTCATGTTTATATCAAATGGCAGAACTTTGCTTGCCAGCATGTTTCATGCATAAAAGATTATCTCTTGAAATCTTTTACTTCTTTATTAGCATAAATTGTACAAAGAAGTTTCATTGTGATATTTACATACATGCATATAATATTCTTTGATTAAATTTAACCCCTCTTTATTTCTCTTTCATTATCCCCCTCCTTCCTTTCTCCTTTTAGAGTATTATGAGTTTTGTTATGCTATTTTCATATATGTGTGTTTGTGTGTATATACATATATATGCAAATGTATTTCTACAATGGAATTACACTGTGAATATGGCTCTGATAAGCTGTACTTACAGAATCGGTTATGAGAGGTAGAATGTTGGCATATTGGGGCTGAAAGTTTATCAAGACACAAGGTTGTTTTCGTGTCTTTTCACACATATAAAATCACCACTGTTTTCAGCATCTAACTAAACTTGTTTTGCTTCTTTTAGGGCAGATTAAACTGTGCTTTCTCCAGACATACCAAACAAGTGCCTTTAGCACTTACAGCACAATATTTTGTCTCTCCAGGCAACCTATAAGCCATTGTTGAAGCAGGTTGTGGAGGAAATATTTAATCCTGAGAAGCCAGATCCCATTGATATTGAACATGTGTCTTCAGGCATCACTGATCTCCTTAAAACAGGATTTAGCATGTTCATGAAGGTAAGTAACCATGAAGAGGTAATCCTGAGTGCTCCAACAGTTTCTTGTCTGGGTATGAAAATGCTGACACTCCACTAGCCCCGGGCAGGACCGTACAGACAGTAGTTGGTATTTTTGCTCTTCTATAACCAAGGCCATCTTTATTTACCTTTCTGTTATAAGCACCCTGACCCTACAGCCTCCTGCAGCTTCTTTGATCTGAGCACTGTGCACTGTGTGGCATCATTTCCAGTCAACATGGACAGTGTGTGTGGTGGACATATTGCCTCTAGAAAAGCACCATGGGAAATCTGTTTCCTTGTGGCCCTCATTGTCACTTACCATGAATCTATAAACTATTTGCCAGCCTTAGTGACAGTCTGTCACTATTTCTGTGTGTTGGCTGTACTGGGGTTTAAACTCAGGGCTGGGTGCTGTTCCTTAGCTTTTTTTTTTTTTTTTTTTGCTCAAGGTTGGTGCTCTATCACTTAAGTCACAGCTCCACTTCTGTTTATTTGCCAGCTAATTGGAATTAATTGGTTAATTGGAGTCTCATGGACTTCCTGCCCAGACTGGCTTTGAATCATAGTCATCAGATCTCAGCTTTCTGAGTAGCTAGGATTATAAACATGAGCCATTGGCTCCTGATTAGGTCTTCACACTTAAGTCTAAACTTTACTATGTAAATCTGTATAGTCCCATGACTAGCATCACCCCAAAACCCACTTGGAAATGACCTATCTTTTGGTCTAGCAGACTCATACAAGAGAAATACTAGAATTTTCTGGCTTGTATTTGGAGTGGGTCAAAATGAGTAAACAGCCCTTGA
Source organism: Perognathus longimembris pacificus (assembly GCF_023159225.1). Lineage (NCBI taxonomy): Eukaryota > Metazoa > Chordata > Mammalia > Rodentia > Heteromyidae > Perognathus > Perognathus longimembris. Next base: position 26,709,191 of record NC_063176.1, on the reverse strand, counting down.
AGTAGGGCTGAAAGGAGGAAAAAGTACACAAATGTGATCTATTTTTAACCTACCATAAAGTTTCTAAATTTAAAAGGTTCTAAACAAGATTACAGGCTGACCTCACAGGCTATGCCAGGATTTTAGTGGTAATAAGTCTTGGAAATAACGGAATGTTTTGCCAGCTTCAAAGAGCCTTTGAAATCGCGGATTAATCTACATAGAAGATCTGGCCTTTCAAAGTTCAATAAATGCATATTCCAGGAAAACTGGTCCACTCTAAAAGCCAGAGGATAGATACCAGACAGGCAGACTGGAAACCAAGCAATAAACTGGCTGGCTTGAATGGCCACGCCAGTCTCTCTGTTCTGCTGTTCTCAATTACTAGCCATTTCTGATACAATGCCCTCCTCTCTCTCTCTCTCTCTCTCTCTCTCTCTCTCTCTCTCTCTCTCTCTCTCTCTCTCTCTTTCTCTCTCTCTCCCTCTCCCTCCCTCTTTTCCCTTCTCCCTCCTCCCTCTCTCTCTACTTCCTAATAAGCAATACAGACCAACTTACTAAAAGTGTCCAGGGATTTCTGTACCTGACTATAAGTAAGCCCTAGAGTTGGTGAGTGGCTCCCTGTCCTGAGTAGGTGTTTGGTTTGTACTGAGACTTCCAGGCTAGACATGGTTTCAATCCTTCTCCATTAAGCACTCTCTTCCTTCATTCACTCATGAACTTGGACTTCCTGAAGTGACTGTGGACCACATTATGATGCATAGTTGTGTCTTTGGAAGACTAATCATGTGCATCTGTTGCTGTTCCATGAAACAATATTCATCATAATTTAAAAACACTCCTTTAAACTCTGCAGCTTTCACTATCTCTGCCTGTGATCAGAAGCGCCACTGTCCCAAGCATGCATTGTTTAGGAAGTTTGGAACCACCCTGAGCCAGCACTGGGAAACTGAATGATTTTCCCCATTCAAAGCTGATCATTAGGGCTTCTCTAGAAATGCTCACACAGCCAAGGCTGAGCTCAAAGGAAAGTTTCCAAGGAGCACATTAAGAGGAAGGAGTCTGTCTCCCAGCAGCTTAAGAAATCCTGCACCTGTCCACAGAGATGCTGGGAATTTCCTTGGCCCCGGACAAAGCCCCTCCCTCCTCACCACTCCAAGGGAGAGTCATTTTGCTTCATTTCTAAATGGGTCTTGGGAGCTGAGATTTCCTGTCATTCCCAGAACAACTCATCAAAGAAATTTTTATCTAGCCTGTGTGTTCAGGATTTGAGCAAAATTGGAATAAACTTAAGGAGGACTAGCTAGTAGGAGCTACTTCTTTGAGATGGATGTGCCTTCCACAGGCTTCCATTCTGCTTTAAGGTCCTTGGAGAAAGAATCTAACATGGTCATGGCCATGGACCACGTTCCCTTGTCCTGTATTCTATTGCTTCTCACCTGCCCAAAGTTATAAAGAAACCTGTGGTTGTGATGGTCTTGAGTCAGTGAGAGAATTTCCCTTCTCATGTAAGGAATAGAAGGTTGTTATGACAACCTTGGGAGATATCTCCATCATTATCCTTGTTCTCCAGTGAGGAAACTGAGGCCTAGAGTGGTTCATTGTTTCTATTCTAAGGTATCTCCCAAAGAACACACTGTAAGGGATGACTCCAGGATTTGTCTGCCAAGCTACTCTTATTTCAAAGCCAGTGCTCTTAATCACAACATATCTTGGCTCTAGGATGCTGCCAGGAATTTCCTTGGAAGTTAAATGTTAGTAAGTTATTAATTCTGGTTTTCTTCAGGATTACACATTGGCATAAGTACTTTCCCATTTTGGTACTTGTAGCACATGAATACTCTACCTAGATTGCTCTTGGTGGCAGCCAATTGAGTGAGATCTCTTGGGGCAGAGGGAGTCTTCTAGTTCTCTGTCTGCTTTTGTGGGACTTGGGCCATGTACTGTAGGCTCATTGCAATTGAGGTTCATCTTCAGTCTGTATCAGTAGCTGCCAGTCATCCCTCTGTCTTTCTTGTCACTTGTGGCCCTGCTCTGTGCCTCTGGCATCTACTCCACTCTGGGAGGAAAGCAAGAGGGGGAGCCTGATAAAGCCTTCCATGTGGAATCTTGCCGGTCTCATGGGTACTGCTGTACTAATTCCAGAAATGGAATTCAGCTGGAAGGAAGCTGAATGCTGCTCTGCCCTTGTTTTTTCTCTGCTCAGAGATGATATTGACTTGGGGTAATAACCCAGGGGGCAGCATTGATAGACTGCGAAGGAGAGGGTAGATTGGGAAGCCAGGGAGAGATGAGCTAGGAAGTAGAGCCCACAGTTAGGCCTTATTCTTCTCTGTATCCTCAGCACTCAGCACCTGTGTACAGCAGGCCCTCACTAGGTGAAGGGTGGTCAGAATGGACTTACTATAGTGCATGTTCAGAAAGACACAGCTGTAAGCCATTAATTCCTCTTCCCAATTACAGTAGTTTTTCCCTCACCATAGGAATACATTGCAAAACCTGTGGTAACTGCATGAAACCAGGCAATATCAGCCCCTTTATATCCTGTGTGTTTCCTTGCACACATCTACATACACACACGCACATGCACACGTGCATACACATACACAAGTTGAGTGGTCATAACATTTGTAGTTTATGTGTGACAGCAAGACAAGCACTGATTTCTTTTTCCTTCTTCGCAGTTTCACAGGTGGAAGATTGATCTTAGCAACCTCAACGCACAAAATTAGTTTTCTTTCCTTACTGAGTCAAGAACTTACATCTGTTCAGCTAAGGAACGCACTTATCAGCTTCTCTTTGACCTGAGTTGCCCACATTGTTACCCTTGTGCTTGGGGGCCAACAGTGAATTTGGAGTTGCTTGCACACTGGCAGTGCCAGGTGACTAACAGGGGAGTAGCATCCACAGTGCAGACACACTGGACGAAGGGGTGAATCAAAGGTGGAACCAGGCAGGACAACACAAGGTTAGCGTGCAATTTAAAACTTAAGAAGTTTATTTCTGGAATTTTCCATGTCATATTTTCAGACTGTCATTGACTGTAGGTAATGGAAGTTATGGGAAGCAGAGTAAGACAGAACTACTGCATGACCCTTAAGCCTGAAGCTTAGGAGGTAGCAGCCCCAATAGCCAACTCCAGTGTCCCCCCATTGAGACCTTGGCCCTCCTTTCCAGCCACTACTAAGCAAGGCGCAGCTCATGATTACATACCCCAGTGGCCGGACATCTTGCCTACCTCACCCACAGTGCAGTGACCACCCACTCAGAGAAACAGAAGTGAGCCCCCGCCACTGTCTGATCTTGTGCAGAAACTACTTTCTTCCAACTCTTTGTTGCCCCAGAGACCAGAAGAGAGATAAAGGAGCTTAATTTACAGAGTGAGAAATTGTATGTGTTCATAGGAAAAATGCTTCAACAGAGTGGTCAGATGGAGGGATGAATGATACCGGGAAAGAGTTAAAAGTTTAGTTTCTATTTAACATCTTTATTTTTTTATTGATTCTGTATACAATAGATGTTGATTTCTCCTATGTATTCCTTCCTCACATATCTATTACTCACTTAAGCCACCTTGAGTTTACAAGAGAGGGAGTAGGGAATAGCTTAACACACCTGGAGTCAGACTGCACTAAATACCGTACCTCACTTGTGCCTAAGTTTCCTCTTGTATAGAATGGGGTAGAGTAGCACCAACTTGGTAAGGGCTATTGTGAGAGTTAAATAAGGGACTATCTACACAGCACTCAGAGCACAATCTGGTTATGGAAGTACTTGCTATTTATTTATTGCTCTGGGCTTGAACTTAGGACCTTAGCACTATCTTTTAGATTTTTTACTCAAGGCTAGCACTCTATCACTTGAGCCACAACTCCATTTTTGGCCTTTTTGGTGGCTAATTAATAAGAGTCTCACAAACTCCCATACTGGCTTAGAAACTCCATTCTCAGATCCCTCTCCTGAGTAGTTATAATTACACACATGAGCCATTAGTGCCCAGCTTACTTTTTCTTATTTTTACAAGTTTGTGATTCCTCCAGACTGTGACTTCCAAATAAAAAACAAAGCCGCTGTTGAGCATCTCTGTATCACTGGACACAGCCAGTGCTCAGATATGTGGTATATACAACCTCATTTTGTGCTGAACATGAAGAGTAAGAAGACAGTAGACCTACCACCCCCAAAGATGTCATCGCAAATTTTCCTAGAATTTGCCCTTGCTAGGAAGATATAAAATTGCATGCTGTATTGATGTGTCTATGGGAAGTCTTGTTCATAAGCCTATGTGTGCTTTTCCAGATCTTCTTTTCCACTCCACTTTGAGTCTAACTTGTTGATCTCCTGTTGGGGGGACATAGGTTACTCTTTGTAGGGCAAACCATGGCGAGTTGGTGAGGTACCATACATGGACATGATCAAATTGATCAAGGCATAGAGGCCCGACAGGAGACCTTGACCACCCAGAAACACAGAGCTGACTGGATGACTTGGGGCCTGCCTCCCCAGAGCACCTCCATATGCAGCAGCCTCATGCTCAGAGAGAGCTGCTTTGCAGCTGCTCCTGAAGCAGCCCCAGTGCCGGAGTGGTGCAGACTTTTTCTCCAGTCCCTTTGAAGTGGCTCACAGCATTCATTCTTACTTATGTGCATTTCTGCAAGCAGCCATAGCTAAGGAAAAGGGTCTGTGGGCCTAAGATACTCTGTACCCCCCAAAAATCTTCCAGCAGCAGGACATTCAGGCACCTGGATTTTGCCCTAATTAGAGTCAGAACTGTGCATTTGCATCATGCTGCATGTTGCTAAGCCACTTTCTTTGCAGAGATTTTCTAAGTCACAGGGTCCAGAGAAGTCTTTTATCCTTCCTTGTTCTGGTTACCTAATGATGCATATATAGTCACACGTGAACCCTCGGTTTGCAAGAATACGCTTCTGCACTCTAGGCATAGCTCAGCAGAACAGGATTCACTTTCAGTATGGCTGAGCTCAGCTGGGCTTGGGGCCTTGGTCTCTCTCTACAGAGATCCTCTCTCCTAGATGTTCTCATTGCACAGCATCCATGCCCAGGGCAAGTGACCTAAGACAGATAGCAGGTGGAAGCCACTGAAAGTTCTGGACTGTCCTCAGAGGTCACATAGCATCCTTTCCACAGCTGTGTGTTGGGGGGTCACAAATGGTGACAAGTACCAGCTTCAAGGGGAGGGAACATACACACTTGGTTTTGAAAACAGTCCAAGAGCATGAGGAGAAGAAAATATTTTTGGAAAATATAGTTTGCACTTGCCTAAATATATGTTTGGCTGACTAGCCTGGCAAGAGTGGTGCTGGCTAATCCTGTTTCCCTTCCGATCTAGCAGACATGAAAGTTATTCATGCTTCTGACCTGGTTTCAAAATAAGTGATTACAAAAAGGCTTTGATAACAAAGGCTGACTTGCTGTTTTCCATAAAGTGTTTTGTGTCTGTGTGCAGTACTGGAGATTGAACGTGGGACATTTGCCTTTTTTCTTTTTTCAGACAAAATCTCTGATTTTGTAGACCTTGGATCACAATCCTCCTGCACCTGCCTTCTTCACAGCTGGGATCACGGGCATGCACCACCATGCCCAACTTGGTTTGGTTGTTGTTTCATGTTTGGTTTTGTGAGATAGGGTCCCGTTCATTTTTTTTCCAATCTGTCCTTGGGCTTTTGTCCTCCTATATCCACTTCCTGAGTATGTAGTATTACAGAGGTGCACACTTGGCTGTTTTTTTGTTTTGGTTTGGTTTTTTGCCAGTCCTGGGGCTTGAACTCAGGGCCTGAGCATGGTCCCTGGCTTCTTTTTGCTCAAGGCTAACACTCTACCACTTGAGCCACAATGCCACTTCTGGCTTTTTCTATATATGTGGTGCAGAGGAATCAAACCCAGGGCTTTATGTCCATGAGGCAAGCACTCTACCACTAGGCCATATTCCCAGCCCTTGGCTGTTTTTTAAAAACATAATTTTAAAGATGATCTGATTTAAAAAAAAAACTGAGCAACAATCCTCTCTCTCAAGTTTGTCCCCATTGATCCCTGTAAAGCAAGTCAAAACAGCTAGGGAGAAGAGCAGCAAGCATTCCCACTAGGCCTGAGAGTGTTTCAAGTTAGTTTGATGCACTTCTCAGCCAGGGGTAAAATGTATGTCTAGCCCGTAAGGCTGTCAGCTTCAAAGGACAGCCAGGGAGCCCATTGGGGGATAGTCCCATTGAACTGGTAAGAACCAACCAAGGCAGAACCTGAAATTCCTTAAATAGCCTGATTCTCACTTTCTTAAGTCTTTGCCCAAAGCACCTTGAACTTGCTAGGGAAAAGCTTGATAGCGATCTAATAAATAAATTGAAACATACCTTTCCTCTCACTAGCACATTAATTTAATTTAAAACTAGCATGTCTAATAGGCTGCAATTTCAAAGTGCATTTCTGGAATTTGTGGTTTGGATTTCAGTCTTATGAAAATAATATATTTTATATCTACTCCATGTGTTGCAACCACAGCTTGTTTTGACTAAAGGACATGATTTGTCAAGATGTGTTCTCTGCTAGAGTCAACATGACTCTAATGAAAAAGGGCACAGGTTCTTTTTATTTCATGTATAGTTTTTAAGAAGTTGTTGCTGTCCTTGTTGTTCAGCTTCTTCTGTGGCTATACTTTATAAAAGAGAGAGAGAGAGAGAGAGAGATTGAGATTCATGACAAAGACTAGAAGTAGTATCAGTGTGCTCTGCCCATGTTTAGTTACTGAGTGCCTCATCATTGTTGGCCTCACTAGAAAAAGGCCATAAGGACAGACAACCAACAACTGCTCAGGCAGGCCCTGAAAAGCTGGTGGCAGTGAGGGACAACAGTTGAAATTCAATGGCGATTAAGATGCCAACCAATTGCAGAAACTTAATCAATGAAAGGGTATTTATTGTGAGGACTGTGAGGACAAGGGGTGTCCTAGGGGACCTAAGGACTTCCATGGACCAAGGAAAGGATTCATACCACCAACTGGAAAACCATCAGAAAAGCAGGATGCTGGATGGTCCCAGCATAATGTAGGTTCTCCAGCAACATTGAGTAGCCTTGCTGCTGCTTTAGGGTCTCACTGGAAGTCCAGTTCTGACTGAGCCTTATGTGTCTTAGATCAGCTCTTTGATTCCTAGGAAAGTTGGCCCAGCCTGGCTCAGGGTGCTATTCCATGACCAATTGACCATGACTACTCAGCAGGATCACATTGTAATGCTGCCAGTAGCCCACTCTCTGACCCTGTGGTGAAGGAGGCTGCTGGCTTCTGTGAGAGATGGATACCTACAGAGAAGGCTGTAACAAGTAGCGGATTGCTTTGGGATGATGGACCAAATGATGGGCTTCAGATAAAAATCATCAGACTTGAACTAAGAGAACCTTGAGAGTCACCTAGTGTAGCTCCTTATTCCTCACACAAGAAAAATTAGACTCAGAACTATTCATTGTGTCCCATTATACTTAATGGTATTTCTGACAAGAAAACATGTTGGCATTCAAGTTTGTTGACCTGTGTACAAGTCCTGGAATTCTTCTTTGCAACACTATTTATAACCCACTGTTTGGATTCTCTTCTTCTTAATTATGCTTCACTATGAGCTAGGGTTTGATTTGTATCTAACATTAGCTAAATCTGTTCCACAAGTTGTAGGGAGATGGATTTGATGTGATTTATTAAACAAAAACAAAAGTTGGCTTTGGCGGTGTTTGTTCTTTGTCAGGAAGAGAAAGAGCATTGGGAGCCTCCTTGTGTGCTGGCGATGTTGTGGGTACAGAAGATACAGGTGAACAGGACACCTTGCCTACTATGGCATTGCTTATATATCATCACTGACAGTTTGTTGAGAGATGCACAAGAAAGCTGGGTCCTGAAAGAAGAGAGAGAAGGGGGGTGGGGAGGAGGACCGAGAGAGCACAAAGAAGGAGTAGTTCCGCCAGGGACTTCAATGAAGCTGTCAGACCAGTAGGAGTCAGGCACAAGTGATGAAATGTCATGGGACATGGAGGGGGTACAGTGTGTTCCTAGCTGGAGCTAGGTGGCATGTGGGGAGTTGAAAATGCAGATGGAGATAGGCAGCAGCTAAATCACCGAGGACTGGAGGCTTGAGATATGGCCCAAAACAAGGCACTGGTAAATGACTTAAAGGAATAGCTAATAACTTTATGTTCATTTTCAAAGAATTGCCCTGGAAGCACTGAGCAGAGGTAGCAAGGACCAGCCTGGCATCAGTTGGGAAGGGAAGAGGAGGAGATGAAAGTCTGTTCTCAGTGAAGGCCCAGTAAGGGGCAAGGATGAAGTGCTAGAGGACTCAACAGTATACATTGGTGTACATTAGCAATAAAGAGAATGGAGCTGTCTAGCTCTGGGATTATTGGATGGATAAGTTGACATTGCCTGTGGATGAGAAGCAGGAATGGAGAAGGTAGCTTGTGTTTTAGTCTTGTTGAGTTAAGGGACCATTAGTGGAACCCAAGCCAGCAGTCCACAGCTGGTGCTGTTGGCCTGTGGGATGCAGGAGGCAACCCAATGAGCAAGTTCCTTCTGGTAAATGACTAATATTTCCTTAGAAAGGCAGAGTCTTAAAGATATAAGGTAATATGCTTTCATTTCAAAGAATAGTTTTATAAATATTAGTGTATGGTATAGCAAGGTGGAAGGTTTGTTTATAGCTCTCCAGTGAGATAGACATGCTTTCCATTCCAACCTTAGCTCAATGTCTTGGAACTAAGTTGTTTATGCATTAAGCTTGAGAGCCTCTGTCTGTAAGGTGGAGTTTCACAGAGTCTAAGGACTACCTACAATAATGCCCGCTTTCCCCTTCCCCCACATGATTGTCCTCTCATTCACCTTCCTACATACTTACCACCTTCTTTCCTTTCCTTCTTACTTGCTGATTTTCCTCCCTGCCCCACACACACTAAAATAGAAGCCTTGTGACAGTGGTGCTCTACTGAGAGCCTGATGCCTGGAGCAGCAGCTGGTCCTCAACTCTTCGTTGCATGGGTGAATGTGTGAAGCAGCAGCACAGTATAGAACATAAAGTAGTGACAGTGGTGGTGTTTTCACTAACTCCTGTTGAGAGAAAAGTCATTACCAAGAGCTGTCACCAAGGTCATTCCAAGACTTATCCCCTTTCAGCCCCTCTGTTTCTGCCTATATAAGGCACTGCCCACTGCTGAAGGGAGGGAAGCCTCATCCTGCCTATTCTAGGAACACGGGAGTCACAGATGAGGAGGAACTGAGCCGAGGAGCACTATAGGGGCGAGGAATCAGCAACAGGATTCCCAGATCTTCTGGAGAGATCCCAGGAACCTGCAAAACCCTTCTCTTGACAACTCCAACTTGGAAGCCAATCAAGACATCAAAGAGCTCCCTGAGGCCTCACACCTGCTCCAGGGGCGTGCAGCCTGCTGTGAATGCCATGCACAGCGATGGGAGGAACCCGTCTTCATTGGCCAGAGTTGGCATCTTCAAGTCAGAGCCCCAGTAGGTTTAGAAAATGAAAGAGAAAGCAGAGGGCATCAAATAACTGCAATTAGGGCTGGGAATATAGCCTAGTGGCAAGAGTGCCTGCCTCGGATACACGAGGCCCTAGGTTCGATTCCCCAGCACCACATATACAGAAAACGGCCAGAAGGGGCGCTGTGGCTCAAGTGGCAGAGTGCTAGCCTTGAGCGGGAAGAAGCCAGGGACAGTGCTCAGGCCCTGAGTCCAAGGCCCAGGACTGGCCAAATAAATAAATAAATAAATAAATAAAAATAACTGCAATTAGAATGGCAGAAGTGGCGTTGAATTCTTCCATCTTTAAAGTGGGTCACACCCAGGAACTAACGTACAAACAGGACTCCACCGTGTATGGCTGCTGTTGGGGTTCAGATGAAGTTACCACTTCCCCACAGCCTGCTGACTGGACACGCTCTGAAGAGAAAGTCCAGTATCAAAATCTAAATCTAAAGTGAAACCCAAATAGCAAACACCAGTGCGCATTAATTGGATCCATTTATTCATGCAGAAACTAGCCTTCCCTCCATGCCTTAGCCCCAGGAAATTGTTCTTTGTTTGTTGCTGCTCATTTCATTTCTCCCCTTTTCATCTCTCAGTGCATCCTTCCAAGATTCTCAGCATGCGCTTCAGATCCCAGACTGTCTTATGGAAAGCATATGTCGTAGGGAACAGACTGTACCATGCATAAGCTTTGCAGCCAGTTGTGTTTCTGTCCTCTGATTAAGTAAGAAGTGACAGTTCTTTGGAGCGCTGAGAGGAATTTGGGGGCCAGTGACTTAGCTAGAAAACTGCACATAAAGCAGAAAGTTTCTAGAAGATCTCTAAGAAAGGCATCTCCTATAAGCCTGTGCCTCTCGTTCATTTACTCGTTTATCTAGTTGGCTTAGGCAACGTTTACTGAAAGTTTACCTGTTACTAGATACTATACTTAGCACCAAAATCAGCTAGGTGAGTGTCCTTCAGTCCTGCCCTCCAGAGCCCAGGGTCTGAGAAATCTTTCGTGTCTGAGAGTCTGGAAAGGCACCCAGCTGGTGATATCCAAAGATATGTTTATGTGCATTTCCTGCCGGGTCACTGAGAGCCCTTCTCATTTTATAATATACTAACCCATTGCTTCATAGATGAGCAGAATTGTAAGGAATTAGGAAGACTCTCTACAGCACCTAAAGTTGGGTTCATATTGTGTAGGCCCTTTGCTGAGGCTGGCTGGAAGAAATCATAGACCCATCAGACTTTAATATATTTGAGGATGGCACCTTTTCCATTCCATCCTTGTACACCATCTAACCCCAACTGCCCAGAGCTCTAGCTTCATTTAATTTTGTAGACATTTATGGAACAGCTGTTCTGTGCTGGAAAAGGTAAGCCCAGAGGCCAGCAGAGAGCACGGCAGACACAGGCCTACCCTAGGGGGAACTCTATTCTAATAGTAGAGATAGTAAAGAAGGAAACACCCACCCACAAATGCTGTAACCTCAGGAAATAAACACAAAGTTATGCAGCAAGGAAGGGCAGCAAATGAATGCTGGGGCCTGAACAGTGATGATCAATGAGTTGTCCTTTGGCCTTTCTGCCCTTACAATTCCACACCTTTGATATTACTTCTAATAAAGTCTTTGTAGAAAGGATGTACTCAGAGGCCATGCTGGGCATTCTCCTGGTCAGTGAGGTCTCTGCTAGCTAATAACCATCAGCTCTCCATGGCTTCTTCCTCCTACTCGCATGAGGAGGGATGGCAGTCCTGGGCTACAATCTGACACTGTTCTGTTTTGCAGGTGAGCCGGCCTCATCCCAGTGACCACCCCCTCCTCATCCTCTTTGTGGTGGGTGGAGTCACAGTCTCTGAAGCTAAAATGGTCAAAGACTTGGTGGCGTCCCTGAAGCCAGGAGCCCAGGTACTGAGTCATGGGTGAGGTGAATAAGGATACAAGGGTAGAACTAAAAGGGAGGGAGAGGATACTCTCCACATCTGATCCAGCCTGGCCTTCTTCTCTCTCATTTGCTGTCCCGGAGTCAGCCCAACACCCATGGAAAGCCTTCGTTACTTGTGGAAGAGGTCTAACCACTTTAGTAAAGTCCATTAGGAGTCCCTGTTCCTTGGTAAAATCTATACAAAAGACTCCCTGTTCTTTGCAAAATAAACTGCTCCAGGTGAGCAGGTGGGGTGCTGGTAAAGAAGAGCTCTCCATTTCCATTCCCCCTGCTCTTCCCAGTCCCTTAGCTCTCTCTAGGCTCCAAGGCCCAGATGTTGTCATTTTATTCCTGACACCTATGGCAGGGACTCTCCAATCTCTGCCTAATCACTGAGGAGTTCTGCTTCCCAGGCTCTAGATCATTGAAGGACCCATGCCAGGGACCTCCTTGCACCCGGCAGTCATGGGACTGGGTGCTATCCAGAAAGACAATGACTGGTATTTTACTCTCTGCCTCCTACCAGTTCCTATCCTGTTTCCCAGATGGGAAGTTGGCCCTGTGGCTCCATGGTAAGAACGCAGACTTTTTGATTTTAGAAGCTCCAGTACCTATCTGGTCCTTTGACTAGCCAGGTGATCTGGAAGAGCTTTCTCAGTGAGGAGCCAGCATGGTGGCTGTGAGTCCTAACTCCAGTGCAGGCTGGAGGGTGTACCTCCTCCCACAGTGCCTGGCTCTCAGCTGTCACCACTTACTCTCTACCCTACTCAGCAGGAAGGCTGAGGCCCCAGAGAAAGACTCGCTGAGTAACTGGCCTGTAACTAAGTAAAGCTTAAAGCCATTGCTTTAGCTGGAGCCAGCAGCTCACATCTGTAATGCTAGCAACTCAGGAGGCTGAGATCCTGAGATCTGAGGATCAGGGTTAGAGGCCAGCCTGGGGCAAGAAATTCTTGAGACTCATCTCCAATTAACTACTACAAAACTGGAAGTGGCTCTAAGTAGTAGAGTGCTAGCCTTGAGCAAAAGAGCTCAGGGACAGCACCCAGGGCCCTGAGTTCAAGCCCCACAACGGACCCCTCTAACCACCCCCCTCCCCCCAAAAAAAACCCTTGCCCTTGCCTTACTGGTTTTCCAAACTCTCCCTGAGACAGGGTCATGAAGGGGACTGGTTAACTTGGTTTACTGTCCACATTGCTCACACAAACCAGCCGGGTAGGGACAGTGAGACTCAGCCCCGTCCTATCTGCTTATTCATCAGGGCTGCTGCCCTGTGTCCTGCCTCCAGCCTAAGCTGTATGTGTCCACACAGCTAGCCATGGAGGCCTGTGCTCCCCTTCTGCAATTCTGCTTGTTGCCCCAGACCCTTCCTGAATCCAAAACCCATACTATGCAATGACACGCTGGAGTGTTCATTGACCACTGTGTATTTGCTAGCCTGTGCTCCTAAACCAGACATGGGTTCCTTGAAGACAAGGACGATCCAGATCAGAGACTTGGCAGTAGCTTAGTAAACCTGGTGGTTGGGGCTGGGAATATGGCCTGGTGGTAGAGTGCTTGCCTCTGGGTTCAATTCCTCAACACATGTATATAGAAAAAGCCAGAAGTGGCGCTATGGCTCAAGTGGTTGAGTGCTAGCCTTGAGCAGAAAGAAGCCATGGATAGTGCTCAGGCCCTGAGTCCAACAAGCCCCTGGACTGGCAAAAAAACAAAAACAAAAAACCCTGGTGGTTTGCTGGGTTCATTGACTTTAAGAGAATGGAGTTGGTGAGAGCAGACTGTTGTTGAGTAACTCAGCCACCTGGGAGGTTGAGAAGAAGACATGGTCCTTATTGTTGCCTAGATCCCAGCTAGAGACTAGAAACAGAGGATCTGGAGAGCCATAGCTGATTCTTGAGTGGGGAAGTGACTAGACTTGAGCTGTGACCACTCTGTCATTATCGCCTCTTATCATAGCTAGTGATATTTCTGCTCAATTGGTAAATCCAGCCTCATTTAGCACCCTCTGTCAGGAGACTGAAAGATCTGTTTTAATGAATGGTTGGCTTTCATTGTTGTTGTTATTGTTGTTGTTTCTTTAAATCACGAAAGTCCCTTCCGTGATGAACCAACTTCTTAGCAGTTCATAACAGGGCTGCATTGTAACAGCAACAGTGGGGCAGACATAGTAATCCCCATTCTGAGAGGATAAAATGCAGACGTTTCTAAGTCCTGTGACTGAATTTGATCACAAAGTTCTGGAGCCTGCCTTAGGTTTGCTGCAGGCTGACCTTGCACCCAGGCATCTGCAGAAAGAGCCTGTAGAGAATGTGGAGCTTTAGGGGAATTCAAGGCTTAAGGCTCAGCCTCAGGCTGCTTTTCCTGTGTGCAAAAAGCCAACAGGCCCTAGGAGGATTCTACCCATCCGGAAAAACTCAGCAGCCTAGTCATCCCCACACCCTTGCCCCCAGTTTGTGAGGGCAGGGGATTATCTGCAGGTTGCTGAGTGTCACCAAAGTTCCTGCCCTGCTTAGAACCAACAGACACAGCTGCCCTGGCCTGAGGCTAACAGAACTCAGCCTCCTGCCTGTCCATGTGCCCCAGACATCAGGGCCTATGCCATGGGTGCCTGTCCCAAGTGGCTCCTGCTGGGAGCACACATGGCCTAACTGAAGGGGTGGATGCCCCAGAACCCATGCACTGTGGGGCATCCAAGGCTCAGATGGATAGAATAACTCTGGCCTGGTCATCCGTGTGAACAGTGCCAATTCTCACAGCTAGCATGTCTGCTCCGTGTGTGCTGGATGCCACAGCGTGGACGATTGTGGAGCAAAAGCCTGCCCCTCCCACTGCAGCCTCCTCTGTTCATGAGGGACTTCACTCTGAGGCCTATCTCCCCCACGAGCAGCCAGATCCTGATGCCCCTCTCCTCCCACAGAGCTCTCGCTCTTCAGTATTGAGTTTAGTGTGCCACACAAAACCTAACAAGCAAGCAGGGCTTGCCCCTAATCCACATGACAGTTCCACAGACATGTGAAGCAAGACTCTACCTCCTCTCCCACATCTTCTCTTCACATCCTACAGCCACCTGACTCGTACCCCAGGATGTGGACTTGAGAACCTTGCTGTCCTCGGCCTCTGGCCTCTATTTGCCTCCCTCTCAACACAGTTGAAGCTGGAAAACACCCCCTTGGTGCCAACTGATGAGTACAGAGGAAATGAAGGCCACCTCCAGCTTCTCTTCCCTCTAGCAGCTTCCAAGGGGCTGTGATAGAAAAGGCTCCTCAGGCAGGGGGTCTTTGGAGCTGAGATGTGAAGTGCATTCAGGGATCAGCTATTCAAGGAGGCTGATGGAACTTTCTTAAGGCATACACAAAATGAACTCCTATAATAAGAATGACAAGGATAGCATGAAACACAGGGTGCCGCCACCATGTGTTCAGGACAGAAGATGAGCCAAGTGAAGAAGCTCTTTTTTCCTTACTACAAAAGCCCTCTTAGCCAGGCCCTGGGGGCTCATGCCTGTAATCCCAGCTACTCGGGAGATCTGAGGATTGTGGTGTGAAGCCAGCCTAAGCAGAAAAGTCTGTGAGACTCTTATCTCCAATTAAACATCAAAAAAGCCAGAAGGTATGGCTCAAGTGGTAGAGTACCAGCCTTCATCCAAAAAGACAAGTGACAAACAACAGGCCACACACACACACACACACACACACACACACACACACACACACACATACACACACATACACACACCCTATCTCTTTCTTCGACTTGACAAAGGAGCACAAGTCCCAAACCCATCCCAAGCAGATCATGATAGGAGCCTCTTTCTGGCCTTCCCCTCTCGTGACGTACTTGTGGGGACACCAGGCCATCTCCTCGATCCGGCACTGGGTTGCATCGCACGAGCCTCTGAGGCCAAACAGCTCTGGACAGCTAGACTCTGCAGCCAGATGGTGACAGTGAGGCTGGCAGAAGCCTTTGATTGTAAGAAGAAAATAATGAGAAATAAGATTCTCTGGGAAGACACAAGATCTGCCAGATCAAGGGGAAAAGAGGATGGTCACACCAGCAAATTGGGCCTGCTTCCGCTGCTTTTCATAGATGGGTGCATGTGTCACCAACCCCCACTTTCTTGCACTAACACATTTTTGGAACTGAATGTTAAATGAAGATATAATTATATATTTAAGTAGGTCCATAAATATAGTCATACACTCACAATCTGCATGCAACTTGAGGGGTTCAAAGAGATGCCTGCTTCATTTTATTTTTAAATTGATGGGAACCTTCAAGGTGGGACAATAATGACAACAAATCATAGGAGACAGAGGTGAAAAGACACCTAAACTTCCCCACTTCCTGCCTTCATCAGAGTCCGACTCCAACACACCTAACTGGAGCATGGAGAAAGCAGATCATGTGGTTCACAGGCACTTTCTAGAAAGGATAATCCATTGCCCCACTGGATTCACGTAGGTGTGTGAGTGTGTACACCTGTGCAGCACGTGTATAACCAAGAGTAGATAGTGCCTCCATATTTTCTGCTCTCAAAAAGCTTTTCAAATGGATGAATATACATGTTGGCACTTGTGCCTGTGTGAGTTGCTTTTGGGGGAAAAAAATCTCTCAAGTTTAAAAGATTACTGTCTGCTCCTTTTGATTCCCACTGTTAGAAATCAGAGGATTATGAAATCCACATCCTAAACTTTCCTGCCTCCTCTGCCTTTGGCATAAATAGAACAGGAACATGGCGCAGCTGCAGATTACAGTGTGACCAGAGAAGAGGAAGGCCAGCCCCAGCTCTGCTGGGGAAGAGAATGTCTGGCCCATGAAATCGGTTGGTACACTATAAGACAGAAAGGTATGCTTCTCCGTGGTTCTCCTTGTCTGCTCAAGGCCTTCTGTTTCTGCATTGTCCCAATGGCCTGTTGTTGATGAAGGAGCTCCATCTTCAAATGCTCCCCAGTGGACCTGCCTGTCATTAGCAAAACTTACTGGCATCTAAGTCATAGTTGCCATGAAGCTACAGTGTCCTTCATTAAAGAATATATTTTTCTCTCTGCTAATTGCTGATTCTCTTGAGATCAGCCAGGAGCTGAATGGTAAGGGTTAAAGTCGGCTGACACTTGAGCCCCAAATGATAACCAAGCCTGAGCTGAGGGGGAGCAAAAGCAACACTAGCTGAAAGGAAGAAGAATGGGCAGGGACAGGAGAAGGAGAAAACAAAAACACAAAAAGAGAAAGAAGAAAAAGAGAGAGACCAGAAAACTCAGAACAGGAGCTGTGAGATGGGCAAAGGGGTTTGTGTAGCCCAGAGAGCTCATACTTGGAAGCTGAATATGGCTTAGTGGTAGAGTGCTTGCCCAGCATGCACGAAGCCCTGGGACAGGAAAGGCTGGAAGTGGAGCTGTGGCTCAAGTGGTAGAGCGCTAGCCTTGAGCAAAAGCAGCTCAGAGACAGTGCCCAGGCCCAAAATTCAAGCCCCAAGACTGGCACCAAAAAAATAAATAAATACTCCTTTGGCTGAGAGCTCTCTAGTGTTCCATTTACCTATGATCATGCTCCAGCTATGTTTAAAAAATATAAACCAGGTATAATGGTACATGGTTGTAACCCTACTACTCTAGAGGCTGAAGCAGGAGGATCAGGAGTTTGAGGCCAACCTGAACTACATAGCAAGACTCTGTCTCAAAAGGAAAATGATTTTATTTGATAAGATCATTTGGGGCTCTTCTGAATATTTTCTCTCTCTTTTGAGTGTTTCTTTTCCCCTTTGGGGGCCTACATTTTAGAAGTTGAAGAGCTATTTTCACCAAATGAAAATACTCAAAACCACTCTGCATGCCAGGAATGCCTAAGATGTAAAATGACTGAAAGACCACCAATTACTCTTCTGTATGTGCCAGTGACCGTGTGACTTTGCTTGCTCTTCACAGAGGAATTTTAGACAAGTATGCTTTTCGTTGAACTATTATGAAGCAAATTTACCTAGAGCCATTTAACTGCCTAGTCCTAGAAACTCCTGAATAAAAAAACTTTCCACTGACCATTGTTGCCAACATCCCGGCCTCCTTTGCTGGTCCTATTCCTCCTATTGATTTTATTATTAATAAACTAGACCTGCACTGTGCTAAGAAACAATGACAGCGCAGTGAAGAAGAGGGGGGTACAGTGTGAGATGAAAACACTGGGGGACCCTCTTCTCTTAAGGATGTGCATGAACAGGAGGAAAGTCTGGGAAGGCTTCCTGGAGGTGGTGATATCTGAAGTGAAGGGCCCGGGAGAGAGGTCTTTAGGCACAGAGAGCCACAAACTGTTCAGATAGCGTCCCTGAGTATTGAGTGTGGCTGGTGCTCAGGACTGATGGTAAAGAGATTTGGAGCCGTGGTGGAGACACGGGGCCAAGCAGTGTGGAGACTCCAGAGCAGGGCTTATCGAAGGCATCCAGGAGGTGGCGAGGATTTGAAGCCTGTGAATAAAATGAGGTTTCCACTTGGTGAGGGTGTTCCGACATCTCCACCTCCTCTGCCTCTTCCCTCCTTCGCCCCAGTGATGGTCATGAGCAAATAATGAGGACGGTGCTGGTAACAGAGACCAGAGGTGCTGCTGTGGTTGGGGGTGTCTCCAAGCCCACATCATGCTATGTGTCTGCGCCTTGTACCTGAGGAGATTCCGCCTCAGTTTCTCCAGGTCAGCTGGCTTAGCAATGGTCCAACTCAGGCTGCACACTCCTAGCCCTGTGCAATTAACCTTTGCTCTCTAGAAGAGTCCTTGGGCTCAGTCCTGCCCTCTCCCCTCCCCACAACCCCATAACCTCTGTTTCCCATCAGGCTCATTTCACCTCTTCCCAGAGCAGGGCCCAGACACCCTCTGCTCAGCCTCACAGAGCAGAACTGATAGCCTCCATGCTGTAAAAATGGCTACTTGTTTACGTGTGAGAAGCCTGGGGTGGAGCCTAAATGCATGATCTCCGCAGGCATGGCTGCCTGACCTGAGAGGTGGGCTGTGGTTGCTGCTCTAGGAGTGCTGGCCTCCACTGACTCTGGCAACTTCCATTCCAACTTCCCAAACCTGCCAGCCAGATCTGCTCATCTTCAGAAACTCACTCTACCCCCTGTCCCTCTCCCCAACGACCCCAGGGATGGCAGTGTAGGGGGCTGGTAGTGCTAGGCTCAGAGCGGGGCTCTTCTGGCCTCTCCTACCTCAGAAGGTCTCAAAGAACTTCTGTCCTGATTCCTGGTGTGTGCATTTTTAAATGGGCTTCCTATGCATTGCTAGGAGTCCATAGTGCTCCCTGAACCCTCTATTGAAATCTTATATATAAATATACATGTTTCTCTAGAGAATTCTTAGCTGTAAGACCCAGCAGCAAAACCACAATAAAAAGCAGCTAATAACTGCCATGCATTTCTATATACCATGCAGGAGCTTCTGTCATCCCGGTGACTGTGCCACGAGCTCACCTATTCTTTTCCTTCTGGGACATAGGAGGTGGCTGACCTCCTAGTTAAACAATTTTGGATGGTGTCTAGACAATCAGCAGTGGCACAGGGTTAGCCAGTGTCTCTGGCCTGCAGCCCCCCCTTCAGTGCAGAAAACCTGAGATGAGTAGAGATACTCAATGTCACAGGGTCAAGCAATATGAAACCTTAAGTGCAGGTGATGGAGTCGGTACCAATGCACACACTGTCCTCAAACTCTCGTTTTGGCTTGCAAGAAAAATGGAAAGCCCAGATGTTTTATGTGTCTTTTTTTTTTTTTTTTTGCCAGTCCTGGGGCTTGATCCCAGGGCCTAAGCACTGTCCCTGGCTTCTTTTTGCTCAAGGCTAGCACTCTGCCACTTGAGCCACAGCACCAATTCTGTCGTTTTCTGTATATGTGGTGCTGAGGAACTCAGGACTTCATGCGTGCTAGGCAAGCTCTCTACCACTAGGCCACATTTCCAGCCCCTTATATGTATTTTTTTCTGCATATTTGACATTGGGTGGGTGGGTGGGTAGGTAGACAGACAGACGGACGGATTATTTCAAGAGCAAATTAATTTTTAGAAAAAGGGCCAAGAAGCTTTTAATTTAGTTATTACATAGTTATTTCTTAAAACAATCAAAAAGAAAATGCTTCCTTTCCCCCTCCCCTCCTTTACCTGTGGCTCCTCCTTACGGTGAGTCAAGTGCTATGGTTTTCATCCATGAGCTGGTTGAGTTGGGAGTTGGTCAGTTCGTGGATGTGGGATAACCTAGGGGCAGGAGAAGGGGTCAGGGAAGTGTCCAGACCAACTTAAGGTCTGTAATCACATACGGTATTGCCATGCTTTGCCTTAGCACCCCTTCTCCCAAATGGTCTCTGGAGTTCCTTCCTGGACCTCCTTCCCCAGTTCGCATGGTCACGTCCTCTCATCAGTGGATGAACAGTTTCTGCTTTTTCAAAACCTCATCTGACCCTTAAAAACATATCATACTCCCAGCCAGGCCTGGAAACAAGCTATCCCAGTATTGCAGTGAGAATTCTACCCTAGCAGGAAATCCAGGCTTTGGGAAGCTGAAACCATCACCCAGGAAGCAGTCAGAGGGACTCAAAGGTCTGCGTGTACTAAAGGAAGCCCAGCCAGGCCTGGATATGTCATTGGACCTCCTGACTCAATCATTTAGGTGTGTTCTAGACTGGCCAGTTCACTTTGCCATACTTTGTTTTCCTCATTTACAAAGTAGGAATAACAAATGTCATTATTTCCTGAGGGTCTAATGAGGACTCAGTGGAGATCAAATCTTCATGAACTTGGTGCCTAAGAACTAATAAATATTAACTGCTATCATCATCACCAGTGTTACCCATTGAATTATTCTCCCTACTAAAAATTTTAAAAAGATATTCAAGTTCTGCCCCTCCTCCAAGATCTATGAATGTGTCTTAAAAAAAAAATAGGATCTTTGCTGATGATCAGGATAAAGTGAGGCTATGAGCTCTAACCCACTGTGTCTATGTCCAGATGAAAAGGGGAAATGTGGACACAGTGACAGACATGTATAAACAAAATACAGTGAGAAAAGGCATGGTGTGGATTCTATTTTGCACCCTGAAGAAGGAAGCAACCCCGTTAACACCTTGATCTTAGACTTCTATTCTCCAGAACTGTAAAACACTGAGTAACCCTGTCAGTCTGTGGTGCTAAAAGCTAAGCCAGTCATTATCACTATCTTCATCCCAAAATATAGCACCCTCCTCTTAGGTATAACTTGCTCCTTGTGGAGAAAGACTCCCAGAAAGGATGAGGAACTTCAATACTGAGATGGAATTATGGTAGTAACTGTGTGCAATTTAGCAGCAAGGTAAGGGCTGGGCAGCCCAGACGTACCTAGTGTTCCTCTCAGCCATCCTTTCAGTGTGGTTGATTAACATCTAGGAGCCTTCTTCTTTCAGGGTGCCCCCCACAATATGGGTTGCATTTTATTTCTCCTTATCTAGTAACCCAGGATTGACTTCTCTGACTGTCTGTGGTGGTTTGTCCCTGCTGTTGTAGGTCATTGTGCTGTCCACGAGACTTCTGAAGCCACTTAACATTCCTGAGCTGTTGTTTGCCACGGACCGGCTACACCCAGACCTTGGCTTCTGACATCTGCTAAAACGATAAAGACCTGGCCACGCTGGAAATACCAATGCCAGGCTATCACCGCCTGGATTCGCCTCCGCTTGCAAGTGTCTCTGTTACATATTGTGGCTATGACTGAATTCTGCTAGAAGGCTCTTGAGAATCACAGGTATTGCAAGATATTTCACTTGGATTGCTCATTTTTTAAAAAAAATTCATTTATCTAAAGATGTCAGGTTGTCTTTAGCCAACCATTTCCCTTTCTCTTTCATTTAACCTTTATTCATAATCTTTCTGATTTTACCTCAGAGTTCCTTAACTCTAAATAAAAAAACAATAGATAACAACGAATGCTTTGATTTGATGTTGTTCAAGGAAAAATTAGATGCACTGTAGTATTATGAGTGTGACCTTAAGATTATGGAACTGAGGAGGGAACATGGCAGCTAGAGTCCAAGGCATTGTTTCTATCTGAATCTGAAACATGTCTGAAAAGGCGAAGAAGGGAGGAGTGGCCGTGTTGGGGCTGAGCTGGTCGCCTGCCTGCGCCTGCGTGTTGTAAATCATCCATCTACAACAAAGAGCCACATTGTTCAGGCCCGCGCTGGGGCCGGGCAGCCTGGCTGCCTGGAACAGCAGTGGGAGAGAAGGTGATGGAAGATCCACCCCCCCCCCCCCCCGCCCCTGACAGGGAGTTACTACTGTAACCATCACCCCAGAAGCCTTTCGGGATTGCCAGTTTCTTTTTGAAATACAAAGCTTTCTTTTCTGTACATTTAAATTTTTCGTCAGAGAAAAACAAACAGACCTACCTAATGAAATTATATGAGAACTCAGAACATGGGGCCCCAGGCAGAACTGCTTGGAAGCCAGACATTTATAGGCGTATGGCTGGTGGAAATTTCTAGCATCTCTAGATGTTTGAAATAAGGAGATAAAGCTGAATAACACCTTCTAATGCAGCTTACCAGGTGAGAAAGAACACCTCTGACTTTAGTTCTCTACGAAGTGCTGTCATTTTATGAAAAACTGCAAGTTTGGAAATCAATCCTAGATGTAATCAAAGCAGAGTTTTTATGAAAATAGACATTCATTTTCTTGCCCAAGTATTGCTTTCCATCAACCACCATTTCTTGGACAATGATGAAATATAATGAATAATATATGGTCCTGTAAAAACCTTACATTTTAATGAGGAAGAAAATGGCAGTGGTTCCAAAGAAGTTATAATGTTATTTTCTAAAATTAAAAAAAGAAACAAGAAAGAACCTGTATTCATTTATCCAGTCCATTTGCTCTCAGATGTTGAATGAGCACATGTAGTAAAGATCCCAGGCACTCTGATCTTTTGCCTCACAACCCTCGTGAGCCAGACAGGTGTTCGGCTCTGTGACACTCACAGAATAAGTGGCTCATGCTTCCCCGTGCCTGGCCCCAATGTAAGCATCTCCTCAAGCATAAGCTGTGCACTGTAGGTCCAACATGCAGAGGAATCTTTCTGGAAACATAGAACCGAGTGATAACCTCTGGAAAGACGTACTGAGTGGAGAATCTAAGCACAGTCTCATTTTCTGTGTACTTCTGTGCTGTTTTGTCTTTTTTTGTAACAGCATTATACATTAATTTTTTACTTTAGAAAAGAATAATCAAGTGTTCCTACTGTAATCTAATAGTAGTATGAAGTATTAGAGAGGAGTTATAAAGAAGTGCTGTCCCTGCTGCATTAAATGTGGCTGCTTGGAGGCTGAGTAGTAGAAATGCTGGTGGCTTGGTATATAGCCATCTTTTCCATCTCTGTGGCCACTGGTGGGAGGAACTGAGCCTAGTATACCTCTGGGTGGAAGGCTTTGGATCAAAGGTCAGCCAGAAGAAGTTGGTGGTAACCAGAGTTTGATTTAACTAAGGCAAAAGACACAAGCAGAATGTGGGGCTATGTGCCTATAATCCCTGCTATACTCAGGAGGCTGAGGCAAGAGGATTGTGAGTTGGAGGCTAGTCTGCATAATGATAGCTTATCTCAAAACAACAACAACAAAGTGAACAAATGTAGAAATGGTACTCACTAGAGACTGTTGAAAATGAACTATACAATGCGTAGGTGGGAATGGGAGGAAAACGTGGGAGAGAGCAAGGGGAGATGTGACATTGTCCAAAAAAAAAAATGAACTCATGCTGGGCATGGGTGGCTCTCGCCTGTAATCCTAGCTACTCAAGAGGTTAAGATTTGAGGATCTTGGTTCAAAGCCAGCCTAGGCAGAAAGTAGTCGTGAGTCTCTTTATCTACAATTAATCACTAAAAACTCAGAAGTGTAGCTGTGGCTCAAAGTGGTAGAGTGCTAACCTTGAGCAAAAGAGCTCAAGGACAGAGCCCAGGCCCTGACTTCAAGCTCCACAGCCAACAAAAAATATAAAGCACTCATTACCTAACCTATGTAACTGTAACCCCTCTGCACATCACCTTTATAATAACAATTTGAAAAAAAGGCGAAGAAGGAAAAGGAGAAAGAGGCAGTGACAGCAGTAATACATACAGTACAATGCATGGCTTTCTGAATAAAAAAAGCAAAAACATAAAAGGGAAGAGTGGTAGAGTGCTTGCCTAGAATGCACAAGATCCTGGGTCTGATCCCAGCACCACACACAAACACAAAAAAGGAATGTAGTAAAAATTCATTTGAGGGCTAGAGGTTGTGACTCAAGTATTAGAACACTTGCCCAGTAAGTGTGAGGCCCTAAATTCTAACTCCACTATCACCAAATTAAAAATTTAAACTTTATAGGAGTCCTGCAAAGGACCTTCAACAAGTAAAGGGAAAGAGGTGACTGTGGGAATGGAACACTGTCCTGTGGCGCACTCTCTCTGTCACTACCTGGGTTTTTTCTCATTTCCCAGGTGAGGAGGGGCTGGAGAAGGAAGCAGTTACCCCCTCCACTCACACAGAGGAAGCCTATGCAGAACTGAGCTTGGAAATCTCTGGATTTAAGTCCCAGCTGCACAGCTGAGAGCACTGTGCACTGTGCACTGAGAACACTGGCTCCATGCCTCAGTGTGTATATCTATGAAATACAAATAAAAATGGTATCTCCCTCATGGGAGGATTGCTGTGCAGCCTCCCTAACAGAATGGATGGCATATGACTTCCACAAAATGTGGATCTTTATTGACTCACAAAATGATAAAATGTCAACAGGAAAATGAGTAAATAAAGAGAAAGCTTGGAGACAG
Organism: Perognathus longimembris pacificus; assembly: GCF_023159225.1. NCBI lineage: Eukaryota > Metazoa > Chordata > Mammalia > Rodentia > Heteromyidae > Perognathus > Perognathus longimembris. The sequence continues at coordinate 26,684,978 of NC_063176.1, read as the reverse complement.
TCCCGAGGAGAAGAGAAACAGAGGGGCAATAACACCCTGATCTAACATACTTCCAAGGCCGTCTAGAGCAAGGGTCTTCAAGGGTAGTATCCAGAATCTGATCCAAGGGCTAACTCCAGTCCTGCCTCTCCCACATGGCAATTCACTTCTCTTGGTCCTAGTTCTCCGTGAACTTGGACAACAATAGGATTTACCACACTGGACTGTTGTTGGAGCTAAAAAAGTTAAACACATGCATAGCACTTAGAAGATGGTACATAGTGAGCTCATTTTGACTACCTGTGTTACCTTTCCATCACTGTGATGAAATGCCTGAGAAAAATCAACTGGAAGGAAGCAAGACTTATCTGGGCTCCAAATTTCTGAGGTCTCAATCCATAATTATTTGGCTGTGTTGTTTCTGGGCCTGTAATGAGCTAGAACGTCATGGTGGAAAGTGAAGGATAGAGGAGGCTGCTCACCTCGTGGCAGCCAGGAAGCAGAAAGATATGAGATGAGATAAAGGTGGAGATAGAAATAGACAGAGATGTAATAGAGATACAGAGATAGACAAAGAGAGAGATAGAATGATAGAGAGAGGATGGGGAGGAAGGGGCTTGGGACAAATACATACTTCAAGGGCATCTCCTCCCTCCAGTGATCTACTTCAGCCAATGAAGCCCCTCTCCCACAGTTTTTTACTGCCTCCTAACAGCCCATTAAGGTATAAATCCACCTGTTAGAAGATACAAATGGAACACTTCCCACATGCTCTGCCTGTGACCACTACTATTTTAAGGATACGGCCTTCAACACATGAGTCTTTGGGAAATTTTCAGACATCACCTAGGAGGCACCAACACTGGTAATAAGAATCTGATGGTTGCTCACTCAGGACCATATGTCTCCGATAGATCTTTCTCCATTACTAATGTCAGACAGGAAGTTGTTTGGCAGAATCAGGTTCACATCCTGCTTTGCCATTTCAACCTTATCCACATGTATCCATTTGAAAGAGTCATTCCCTCCCACCCATATGGCAACCACCTGAGGGTGACATAAAAGGCCTAGCAGAGCAGTAGTGCTGATTTCTCCTCTGTCTCAGGCCCGGCTATGAGTGTTTACCATCTCCACTGTGGCTATGCCGGCATACAAATGCAAATCTCCTGCCAAGGGACTCACAGACCACTTTATATACACACATGGATAGAGGAATAAATACTTCATAGCAATCAACTTCTGCTTTTGTAAACCTCCCTTTGGAGCCCTGTCCCAGCAAACATAGCGGGCACAGCAAAGTGTTTGGCAGTACTCCAGAGCTGCCTCAGCCCAGAGATCCCAGGGCCAGGGCCTAGGCAAATAGCTCTTTATTTCATGGCCCCTACACTAGAACAGTATTTCAATAACAAAGAATTTCATCAAGCTTGGCCCAAGACCACTGCTATTTATTTTACCCTGGTTACCAGAAACAGAATCTCAACAACAAATAATACTCCAGTATCTCAAATGTTGTCTCTTTTCTGTCCAAAAAAAACCAAAACAAAACAAACAAACAAAAAAAAAACCAGCAAGAAACTCATCTCTGTTTTAAAAGAAACTTAAGAAGACAAAAACAGCAAGAAAGGGTTTACAGACTATGTGAAAAGGAGGTACAGGGTAGCTGGGGTCTGGTATATCCAGTAATATCCTGTTTTCTCAAATTCAGGAGTAGTGAGGACAATAAGAACTTTCTGGAACCTGTTCTTTAGAGGGGGGTGTGGACCACATCAGTTTTCCTAGGCTAATGTAACCAAACAAGCTCTTTAGTCTGGGCCATTCCCAGTGGGGGCTGGTTGGGAGTTCACAGACTGTGGGCTGCCCCTGGGTCCTCTTAGCCAAGGCAGGAGCACAATTTCCCAACTTTTCCTTTGTGAGGATTTGCCCACAAGCTTGTTCATTTGCCCAGAAAATAGATTTGTTTTTTCCCCCTCTCTTGGGGTATAAAATGAATGTTGAAATGCCTCTGTTCTAGACAAGGGGCTGTCTGTAATCACACCCATAGTTCCTAAACCTTGGGGTTAGTTGCTGGCCAGACATGAATCCACTAACTAGTGGTGCCTTGCGAATGTAGACCAGAGAGCGAGAAGCCAGGCATGGCTGGGAAGGCCAGGAAAGTCCAGCTGCTCTATGACTTCGCAGCGGGGCCTGGCCGGCTGCAGGGAGCTGCAAATGGTTTTGATTTGAAGCAGGGAGGAAACTCAAAAGCCAGACATCATGACAGACGTGGGTCCAGTTCTGAGACAGACTGGCTGCTCGGGCGCCCCTCCTGCCCAGACATCTTTATTACCAAGGGGGCTGGAGGCCAGCAACAGCTGGCTGATGGCAACAGCAGATGTGGCCTTGCTGCAAGGAATGGTAGAAGGGAGATGGAGTCAGGGTGAGAGGGCGGTGAACAGAAGGATGAGAATTTCAGGGGTTCTGCTGAGGGGCCTGCTTCTGGGAGCCAGCCAGGATCAGGGGCTGTTCCCAGAGTTCAGCTGTGGCATCACAAGGACCTGAGATAGTCTTGGGTCTGCCACTTCAGAGCTCAGTCAGCTGCTTCATTGTGTTCAGCTGCTTTTCTTTCTCTGTAGGAAGACTAAAGGTGGAGAGTGCAGGTGTAGAAAACTGTAACTCAACTCCCACTGTGCCTAGTCCACAGATACGGGGGGAGAGGACGAAGACTGGGGCTTGAACTCAGGATCATGTGCTGTCCCTTAGCTTTTTCACTCAAGGCGGCAAAATGCCTTTCCAGCATTTTTTTTTTTTTTTTTTTTTTTTGCCATTCCTGGGCCTTGGACTCAGGGCCTGAGCACCTTCCCTGGCTTCTTCCCGCTCAAGGCTAGCACTCTGCCACCTGAGCCACAGCGCCCCTTCTGGCCGTTTTCCATATATGTGGTGCTGGGGAATTGAACCAAGAGCTTCATGTGTAGGAGGCAAGCACTCTTGCCACTAGGCCATATTCCCAGTCCTCCAGCATTTTGATAATTAATTGGGGATAACAGTCTTATGGACATTGTTGCCCAGTCTGGCTTTGAACTTTGATCCTCAGATCTCAGCCTCCCAAATAACTAGGATTACAGGTGTGAGCCACCAACACCCAAATATAGTTCATAGTTATTTAATAAATGCAGTAGAAGCAATCATTGTGGCTCTAAGCAGGCAGTTCAATCTCTGAGCCTCAGTTTTCTCATCTTTAAGAGGGAAGGGGAAGAGCAGAACCTGTGGTGACCCTATAATTTCAGTTACTCTAGAGGTGGTGACAAGAGGTTTGGGGTCCAAGGCTAAGCCAGGACAAAACTTTGAGTTCCTATCAAAAATAAATAAACAACTGGGCTGGGGATATAGCCTAGCAGCAAGAGTGCCTGCCTCGGATACACGAGGCCCTAGGTTCGATTCCCCAGCACCACATATACAGAAAACGGCCAGAAGCGGCGCTGTGGCTCAAGTGGCAGAGTGCTAGCCTTGAGCGGGAAGAAGCCAGGGACAGTGCTCAGGCCCTGAGTCCAAGGCCCAGGACTGGCAAATAAATAAATAAATAAATAAATAAATAAATAAATAAACAAGAACTAGCTTAGGGCTTGGCTCAAGTGGTAGAGCACCTGCCTTGCAAGCACAAGGCCCTGAGTTCAAACCACAGTACAGCAGCAGAAGGAAAAAGGAAAGGAGAGCTTACCAGACTAATCTAGTGGGTAGAACATGAGACTTCATAAAATCAAAGTGATAGTACCTTCTTCAGGAGTCCTTAACAGATTAAAAGACTGCATTACAAGCTGCCACAGTGGAAGTATTCAATAAATTCTAATTCCTTCCCACTCTCTTCTTCTATGTACACCACAACACACACACACACACACACACACACACACACACACACACACACACACACACACACACACACACACACACACACACACACACACACACACACACACACCCACACACCCTCTACCTTCCTTTGCCACCTGGAGGAAGTGGGCTGTTTCTGAGAGCCAGGGTATTTTAGTGTAAACATTTAGCAAGGTAGGGATTCAATGAAGAGATAGTAATAATGAAAGAGATGCGAAAATAATGATACATGTCACCAAATTCATGAGAAGAAAACATGGTGTATGCTAGAACTATAGTCAAGTCAGCCTGCGGCAGTGGATAAAACTAGGACTTGAGTGCTTTCCAGCAGCGACTGTGTTTGCTTTTCTCGTTCTCTGTATCTGTCTGTGTGTCTGTGTCTGTCTCTCTGCTATCATTCCCCACTCCATGCCATGGCCTTGAGCAAACCACTTTACCACCTCCAGATGGACCAAAGTTCTAAGACACTTTGCAGCTGGAACACCCAGGCGAGGAGCAAGGAAGTGAGGGCTGGTCTGCATGCCGGAGCTGGAGGGGAGTAGGCGCACAGGAAGCCAGCAGTGAGAAGATCCCTGTAAGAGATCTGCAGAGGTGCAGAGGTGTGGGAGGAAAGGGGGATCAGGGTGGCAGTAAGGAACGGAAGGATAGCACTGTTCAGTACTTTGCTGTAGAAGCCTGCCCCACAGGAAGGCTCCTGCCTTCTCTCACTCTAGAACATGGCTAACAGACCAGGGGAAAGACATGCAGGTGAGCCTCTCACTCACTGGTCTTGCTAACACAGCTGCACAGGGTGAATTCAGATAAAGGAGATCCTTTCCCCTGCCATGGTAATTATATTTTTATGAGTATCTTGGCATCATTTTCCTTCCCTGTCATGGATGGACACACACACACACACACACACACACACACACACACACACACACCTCTTTCTCAGAGGTGAGGTCTGACTCAATGTACAGAAAATTTCCCTGTGCACCGGAAGCATTGGAGAATCTCCAGGGCATTTCATCAAAAGCAGTCGGATTTCTCCCCTGCTAAAAAAAACAACTTGAAAGCCTGACTCTCTACCATAGTAGACTTCCCATAGCTATTCATGTTGGCTGCTTTCCCATGGCCCCATTGGTTGTCAGGTAGCAATATATTATATGTACGAATCACTGTAAAAAAATAAGAACATGAAAGATGGATCAATATATTGTGTGTATGAACCATTATAAAGAAATAACACTATAGGGCTAGGAATATGGCCTAGTGGCACGAGTGCTTGCCTCGTATACATGAAGCCCTGATTTCAATTCCCCAGCACCACATATATGGAAAACGGCCAGAAGTGGCGCTGTGGCTCAAGTGGCAGAGTGCTAGCCTTGAGCAAAAAGAAGCCAGGGACAATGCTCAGGCCCTGAGTCCAAGCCCCAGGACTAGCAAAAAATAAATAAGTAAATAAAACTTAAAAAAAAAAAAAAAGAACACTAATGACAGAAGACATTACTGCAGGTCCTTTGAACAGCACTCAAAACCACTAGAGCCAGTTTTTCTCACTTATGTGTTAACTACACCCCTTACAGGATGATTCTCCCTGACTAACCAAGACTGTTGGGTAAAATCCAAACCAAAGGTGTGATTGGTTGCCCATAAAGATGGTGGGCTTACTGAGCCTGCAAGGGAGGGTGAGAAGTCTGGCCATTGTGGCACACGCTATGGCAACAGCTGCACCAGTGGCTTCACCATGAGAATAAAGCTTTTAGAAGCAGCATACCCAGAAAGAGGTTTTTCCAAAAATATCAGGGAGACGCTGTGCAGAAGCATTAATATCCTCAAAGGTTTTGCTAAGAATGTGTAGTCCACCCTTTGTCTTCAGCTGACCCAGAGACGCATGAAGAAATGGCTAGGGAGGCTGTGTGTCTCCTATAAGCCACAGGTTGCAATTCACAATCAGGGTTCTTGAAGTTACCTAATTTGCTTGGCAAGCCTACTTCATCATCTATAAAAGGAGGGAATAATAAAGCCGTCTGAGACTTAAGGGACAGCCCCTGCAAGGCTTGGATGCCTCAGTGTGCCTGGGTAATACTGTATCTAAAGGGCAGAAGAAAAATAATAAATAAATAAATAAATAAATAAATAAATAAATAAAAAGTAAGTAAATAAATAAATGGCAGAAGGTAAATGTTTCAATAAAGACCAAGACAGATGTCTACTCTTTTGAAATGAGATTTATTGTACACAAAATAAATTAATTACAGTTTCAGCCAAAGCATGACTGTCTTTTTAAAGTGCATCTGTGTAGGGGATTTGGTGGGAAGCCCCTGTATCTGGTCACTGTTTGATAGTATTTTTGTATCTCAGCCATGGCTCAGTCAGGCCTAGGAAGCAACCCAACGTCATCATCATGGGCCATTTTACACAAATTACACCAAAATCAATTGACACTTTTCTCTTTCTGGTACCTGATGTAACAGTTGAAACAAACAGACAAAGAGAACTATACAGTCTCACAATTAGTCTGGATGGAAGTTCTTCACAGTACTGAGCACACCACACATGTCCGGAGAGCCAGCGCCGTCCTGCAGACCACAGCGCCCAGCTGTCTGTGCACACAATCCCTCGGCCCCAAACCCAACCTTTACTGGGAGTCGGAAGCTCCTCCTTGTTCTTAAAGTCTGGGCATCCTGTAAGAACCGGTGGTCCAGAGATGCAAATCATACTGATAAAAGGAAAGCAATCCCTCCTCTTAGGAGGAAAAAAAGGAAAAGGAACAAAGGAGGCGGGGGGGGGGGGGGAGCATGTGACTGCATCATGGTGTTCATCCATTCCACCTAAGTCACACCAATATATTGGATGAAACTCTAACTGACCATCCTTTACAAGGTAGGTAAGAAGAAAACCTAAGCTGACTGCCCCTCCCCACTCTACGACACAAGGCCTAGAGTCCATGTGACAGATCCACAGTGGCCTGGGATGCTCATTCATGCCTAGTCCATCTCCCCCTCCTCCAGACGCTTCCTTACACCAGCAGTTCCACAGGCCCCGGGGCCTCTCTGTTCAGCCCTTTCTGGAACCGTGAACCATGGCCAGCAGCCAACAGTCCTGCACCAGAGGAACCTCGGGCCCTCTTTCCGGGTGACCAAACCCCCCTGAATGGTCCTGCTTCAGACAGAGGTGACAGTCCTCACTTTGGCAGAGAGTGCTTGTTTGAACCTCCTCTTCAGGTCCTGCATGTTGGGGGACTTGGGCCTGGGAATGAGGGAGGTTCTCCGCTTTTCAGGCGTGCTGCTGGGCTGCTGTTTGTGACTCACTTCTTTGCAGAGGACGTGGAAAGCATTGTAGACATCGTTATAATTTTCACTAACAGACACTTCATAGAAGGAGCAACCCAGCATGCCAGCCAGCTGCAGTCCATGCTGAGGGTCAACCTGCTTGATATGCAGCAGGTCAGCCTTGTTAGCCACCACCACCACGGGCAGCCGAGTGCCCAAGTGGAGCTGCTGGATGTGCTGGTGAAGCTGGCTAATGAGTTCGTAGCTCTTGTGGTCAGTGATGGAGAAAACCATTACCACCGCATCTGCCCAGCGAATGCATCGGTTCAACTGTTCACTGCAGCTCAAGCTGTTCTCATGGACCTGAAAGAGAGAGGCGAGGGCCAGGTAAATGGCATGCACAGCAGCAAAGAGCTCTGGCCTTGTTGGATTGTGAGTTCAAAAGAGCCCTGCCACCGCAATTGCAGGCTGCAGGTCAGAACCACCTCCCGTCCCCACACACTTCAGCTTTCTCCACAATATGTTGACCCAGCTGCGCGGAGCTGGAATAAATAACAGTGCAGCTCACCACACTCAAGTGGAAAATGGACCTGCAGAGAACGCCACGCAGAGAGACTTTGTAGTTGCACAAAATGGGAAATTAACTGGCTAGACAGTAAGTCTGGGGAAGTAAAGATAGGAGCTGGAAGCATTTAAACCTGGATAACTGCCCAGTTTAAGAGGGGGGAGAAAAACACTAGCAGGCTCTTTTTGTCTATAGAGAAACTTTCCACAACATCAAAGTGATTGAAGACTCTATCTAGATGTTTGGTTTTTTAATGCCAAAGACATACATTTTTTTTAAATGCCTTTTCACCAGAGCAAGGAATCTGTACCATTTTACAAATGTTTGATTTTGGTCCTTCCTTCCCTGTGGAATCCTCCTATGCCACAGCCAAATCTCCCAAATTATACCAGGCCAAGACTGACCCACAGCCAGACACAAAGTGTCCAACAACATGTGAAAGTCTAGCCCTGATTCTCCAAATCCCCTCCTTCTTTAGGGAGGGGCTCTGAACACTGAGGGTTCCCCTGAAGCTGCCCAGTGCTGTGCCCCAGGCACCAGCTCCCAGCTCCTCACCTGAATACCAGGAGTGTCTTGAACTTGAATGGCCAACGTTTCGCCCTCTATCTGGACTTGTCTTGTGTAGAGATTACCTGAGAAGGCAATGAAATGAGATTGTGTGGGTTTTTTTTCTCTTTCAAAATGTTAGAAGAACAGAGCTTGCTGTATTCAACACAGAAAAACACAGTGTATTTCCATGTACTGGAAATGTGCTTTAGACTTGGGGAAAAAAAGCACAGCAATTTTAAAACCATGTTAGGATTTATTAAAAGCAGGGCAGAGTTTGTGAGATTTTAGAGATTGAAATTTAATTGTAAACAGAGTTTTTATATTTAGAATACTTTCTTGAAGCAAAGTTCCTGATCAGCATGTGTGGATTTTGTTTGACTTGGGTGTTTGGCCATAAGTTAATATTTGGGGCACTACATATAATAGATGAGTAGGCAAATACGGTTAGTAAATACATGACTACTGATATCCATTGGAATAAAAATGTGACATGGTTTATCAACTCTACATTAAAGCAGAAGCTTTATCCTGGGGTGGCTGATAGAGACAACATTTCAAATAATCTCCTACAGGGACTTCATTCTGCCTATACATTTCTAGACCTCCCAAAAGCATTTCTTAAAATCAGGCCAGACTCGTTCCTCACATTTATTCAGGAATCTGACTCCTAAAATTCTGCCATCTAGTTATGTCTCTTTGTTAAGAAACGAGAACTTTAGGTTTACAACTGCTGTCCTTTGGCCTTTGCGTTGAAAGGTCACCTCTGAAAGGAAGCGGGGCGAGGGCGGTGGGGGAGGGGCGGGCCAGCGCTTTTTATGACTTTTGCAGGGGTGTTTTGAAGGGAGAGGCCCCCCCGAGTACAAAGGGTGCGTCCACCGGGGGTCCCTGGAGTGAAAACACCCCACTGGGGATACTCGCGGGCACTTGATAAAATGATGGATGGTCCTGGGTGGGGAGGCCAGATGGCAGCGACGCGGGAGGAAGGGGGCACGGGGGGGGGGGCACCAGGGTGGGAAGTGCTCGGACCGCGCCGGGCGGCTACTGGGCCGTGGGCACCGCAGCGCGGGGCGCCGCCTTTCCCTCCTCACCTGCGTTTCTCTCGTAGTCGCCGATGAATCGTTTGGTGAGGAACCGGACCACCAGAGCTGCAGGTCCGAGAGAAGAAAGGGAGCAGGGTTAACCTGGGACTCGGATGGCGTCTCCCCCACCGCGCAGCCCGCCTCGCCACGACCCTCCTAGAGACGGCCAGCCGGCCGTGCCGGGACCTTCCCGCGTCGCTCCCCGCCCGTCTTCCCAACACCGGGAGGGGCGGGGCGCAGGGCCGGCGGCGCGGCCGGCGGGACACCCCGAAGCCGTCCCGCAGGGGAAGGTCTCCTCCGGCAGGAATCGGCTCACTGACTCCCCCTGCGGTGCCAGACGCCACCCGCGGCTCCGCACCCCCGTGCCCGTCCCCGCAGGTCTGGGACTGGGTGCCACGCCGGGTGCCGGGCGGGAGGGCGGCGGCGGATCCGAGGACGCGGGCCAACCGTCCCCGCCCTCCCTCCTCTCGCTGACCCGCCAGTCCCGGGGGAAGGGAGCGCGGGAGGGGGGTCCGGATCCCCGGCCCGGAGCGCGGACTCACCGGTCTTGCCCACACCGCTGGCCCCCACCACGGCGATCTTGACGAGCCGGCGGCCCGCGACCCCCAGGCAGCAGTCGGCGGCGGCGGCGCTGCCCGGGGCGGGGTACTCGGCGATGGTACACATGTTCTGGATGAGGCGCATCGCCGCAGCGGCGGGGCTGCACCACGCGGGACCGGACGTGCGGGGCAGGAGGAGTGGGAAGGCCGGGACGCGGGGCACCGAAGGAAAGATAAAGACTTTATAGAAGTAGGCGCCTGGGACGCGGGACAGCGGCCAGGCGGCTCGGGTTCTGGGCTGGGACTGCCCGCCGCGGCGCGCCTCTTTTCTCCAGCGTAGGCTCCGCCCCCAGGCCTTACAACCAATACCAGGACTTCTTCCAGAGGCCACGCCCACGGCTCCCCTCTTCGGGCCCCGCCCCCCGGCGCTTCGGGGGGCCTGTGCGGGTCCCCGTGAGTGGCGGGGAAAATGAGGCCGCGATCGCGAGGGCAGCCACGTGCGAACCGGGGACTCGCGGCGCAGCCAGTGGCGAGCGCCGCGCCCGACGCCGTGCGTCTGCTCGCCAGGGCCACAGTGGCTGCCGGCGTGCGGGCGTATGGGACTCTAGGAAGCGGGCTGGGCCCGGGGCCGCGGGGCCACAGCTGTGTCCGGCGGAGCACAGCCCGACCTCCGGGGCGGTCCCTGGGCTTCGGCCTCCCGGCGTCCTCCAGCCTGCGCGGCCTCCGCCTGCATCCAGCCGAGTCCTCGCCCGCGGCAGCCGCTCACCCACGGAACCCCGCTCCCTGCCTACCCCGGCTCGCGGGGGTGGGCGGGCCTGTAGCTCCTGCCCCGTTGCGGGCGGGGGGGTGGGCGCATCAGGCTCCTTAATTTTAAGGCATACTTGCACTGATTTGAGTCCATTCTGAGTACAGTTGCACCCCGGAAGATTTTAGCTATCATTGCAGTCATTTACAGAGAACCCCCCCCCCCATCACCACCCCTAAAGTATGACATTTAACTTGGATGCAAAGTAGTCTCACGGACTTTGCTCTGGACCACGTTCTTTAGGCCCTTGGACACAGGGCTAACTCAACACAGGACCAAGTGCAAATACTGCGCGCGCGCGCGCGCACACACACACACACACACACACACACACGGCAGATCAAGAAGTAATTATAGAACAAGCTTTGCAGTGCCCTGGCGCAATCACACCTCCTCCGGCGGCTGTAAAATGGCTAGAAAACAATTACTCAGGCTGTGCTGTCAGTGGTCAGAGACGGCCCACCCGATGTGGGGGCAGCAATCTGCAGGGCCCACACTTAGTCTCCGGTCACAAGGCACGGAAGAGTTAGTTAAAAGTGGCGTGATGCCAAGGAAGACCGGAGCCTCACACTCATAAAATCCCCAGTACAGCTCGAATATTCTCATCTTCAATAGCAGGCCAAATTCCTCCTCCATGCAACCTTCTGTCGCTGGAACTGCCTGTGAAAGACGTCACCAGACATGTAGGCCGACCTTGCTGAGATCTCAAATGTTCCAGAAGCTTTTATCCTCAGGGTAAGACAGAACACATTCTGCAAGTCTGAGTATACCCACATTAAAAACAGAAATCTAAGCTGGGAGCTGGGAGCTCACCTGCAATTCTAGCTTCTCAGGAGACTGAAATCTGAGGATCCGAGGTTCAAAGCCAACCTGGGAAGGAATATGCATAAGACTTTTATCTCCAATTAACTACCAGAAAAGCCAGAAGTGGAGCTGTGGCTCAAATGGTAAAGTGCCAACCTTGAGCAAAAAAGTTAAGGTACAATGTCCAGACCCTGAGGCCAAGTCCCAGCACTGGCACTAAAAAGTAAATAAAAGAAATAAAACAAGGAATAAAGTAAAATAGAACAATTCCTTTATTATACATATCAAACATCTAATTTGAACCCCTTATACCACGGACTTAACAAACCAGGTGTTTGGCAGGATTTAGCTTCCTCAACAGTCTAGCCTCTGGGATGAACCCTCTTATCTATATACAATATAGGGGATGTAGGAATTCAAAGGGAAATAGAATGATAATCTTAAATTGCTTTGGCAACAAGTCTAGGATATACAGCACAACATACAACCAGAGCAATAACCATAATATAAAGATGGTCTTTCAGGGAAATCACTAGAATGAAATAAGGTCAGCCATTTCAGTCAGAAGGAAAATGCTTTCCAATTTGCATTGTGCCTTTCTGTGTGGCTTAAATCCAGCCTGAGTTTTGCCTGCCTATAAAATCAAACTGAAGTGAGTCTATAATTACAGGTAACCATGTACTTTTTATCCCCTCCCCCTACCAAACCTGCAATTCTATCATGTTTACAGGGCAAAATAATTATGTAGTCGACAGTATTTAACTGCTTTATACAGAGAGGGAGAGAGAGAGAGACATGACAGAAGTTGTCAAGGGAATTTTGTTTTGAATCCGTTTAGCTTTTGAGCCTTGATTTTCATTGCCATAAGATGATACCAAACCTATGATTTTTCTGTCTGCTTCACAAAGGCTGAAGTTGGTATTTTCATTTTAGGCCTAAATGATCTGGTTGTACTTTAAAGAGCATAGAAAAAAAACAGAAAGGAAAAAATGGAGAAATGAAATGAGTGCCATTCACATTCTAAACCTCCACCTCAAAAGCCCACCTTCACCCCAGGTGCCTCAGCTGATGCCCCTCAGAGTCGCCCTTCTTGGAAATTTAAGCTAAGTTTTCAATTTTTTTTTAATTAAGGAGGAGGCAGGATAGGAGAAGTGATGTATGCATGTATGCGTATATACATACACATACATGTACATATACATAAAGTATGCATATACATGCATGTATGTGTACATATACGTATGCATGTAGAGATATGTATCCATATAAGTGCATGAATGTGCATATATACAAATGCATATGTGTATACCTATACATGTGCATGTGTGTACATATATGTATGTACACACATGCACACATTCATATACATATATGTGTATAATGAATATATGTATGCATATTTATATATCTGTATGTGTATACATATATACATGCACACATAATAGAGCATATCTTGACACTCATCTCTTCTAAAATGTTTTCACATTGTTGATCGACTTCATTTCCTCAGAACCCATTCCCATCTGGGAGGAAGAGCAGCCTAGGTTTCCTGTTGTACTTTCGTATGGGTCAATAGCCCATGTTTTGAGTTCAGGGGTAGGTGCTAGGGAGCTCCAGGCATGTGCCGACAGGGCACGGAGACGCCTCAGGATAGTCTTGTCACTCTAGTGTTCTATAATGTGAATGTAATGTAGTGTTCTATAATGGTGAATGCATGGCCAAACTTATGACAGGTGCAATAAGTAGAGGAACTATAATGTAAGCTATAGGCTTTTTGGTAATAATGATGTGGCATCATCGCTTTATTAATTGGGACAATGTATCACGTGGGACAAGAATTTTCCTGTGCAACTCAACCAGATTTTATTTTAATTTTTTGTTTTGCTTTGAAGATTTCCTCTGCCCTCTTTCTCATTTTTAATATCAGTACCCGCACTAGAAGACTGTGCACCCTAATGTAGAGCACCTCCTTGGTGCTTCTTTTCTCCTGCAGCCTCCTTCCAGAAAGACAGGCTTTGGCACACTCATGGACTTCCCATACTACTCGCCTGTTTCTGCCTTCCTTTTCACTTTCTCAGCAGCTGGCACGAGCTGGTGGTGAAGGATGCAAGAAAGGGGGCTGCTGGTGACTTAGCGTCCCACGGGAAGTACCTGGTGCTTCTGAGTGGAAAACAAATTGCATGAGAGTTTATAACATTTACTTTTTTTTAATTTAAAAGATCCATGGCTCCAAAAACAAACTGTGGATTACAGGGTTAGGAAATGAATTGTGTATTTCCTGAGAGACCTTTGCGTATGCAACTAGGGATGGGACAGGACAGGCATGAGGACTGTGGGAGAGGAACAGGCCTGTGTGGACCATGTCTCTCTCACAGGCCCAGACCTTCCAGGCCCGAGAGCTATGCTGCCTCCCAGCGAGTGCTCGATGCTCTTTCTCCTTAGATTCTCAACCTTCCTTCTGGTCAAGTCCAGACTGAAAGGCAACTAGAATCCCTGGATTCAAAAGCAAACGAGGAGCAAAGGCAGATTGGAGCTCCACTGGATAAAGAGAATACACACACACACACACACACACACACACACACACACACACACACACCTCTGTGGCCATTAGAAAGATCACCTTTTCTTGGGGGCAGAATGTAGAAGGCAACTGAAGGTGATCATGGTCGAAGTACCATGATTGAGAACAGAACAATGAAACCTGGTGGAATTGGTTTAAGCAGGAGTTCATAAGAGATGACAGATTGGCTGGGGTCATTGGAGGACGCTGAACGCATGTTCACAACTGTCACAATGAAATCCCCCTTATAACAGTAATATATTGCTAAAACAAAGTCCTTAAGGAAAGAATAAGGTTACTTTTACATTAGAAAACTTTAATCTGAGGGGAAAGTTAAGATCTTACATTGTAGGAGGGAAAGCTAGGCTTTGAATGGTCTTCCCTCCCCCCCACATACCTTGGCTGGTTCCTATGGTAACAGCATAGGCTGCATTTCCCCCTTACACTGGTAGTGGGATAGTGTTCCACAATTATATGCCTGTGCAATTCAGTCAGATTTTATCGCTCTTCTTTGGGAAGATTTCTTTTACCTTCTTTCTCTATTTCAATATCATGCATAAACAGAAGGCAAAAGGAAAAAGATGGAAATAATTCTCATCCTTTAGGGAAATAGCTGAGGTCTTTCTTTTTCTTCTCTCAATGACTTGCATCTTAATAGCTCAAGTCATTTTTCTGGGAACACCCACTTGATAAGCAATCTGGTAATATTAACTCAGAATACATTCCAGTTTCACACAGCACTTGGGCTAACGAGTGAGTTTCTACTGTGTTCCTACAAGAAGTAAGAAATAGCTTAATGTTCATTTCCCAAAGCCTTTGGAACACCTAGCATTAGGAACTGACATTGCTATATTATTAATGAAGCCATTTTTAGGAGATTCCTTAGTTCGATGAAAAGTCTAATTATATTTCAAATCGAGAGTGACACTGTCTTTTATATCATTCCCATCTCCAGCAGGAATTCTGCAAGTATGCCCCTCTGCTCTTGGACTAACTCAGCATTTGCCCAGAAGATAAAGGAGCACAGAGAAATGGCTATCAGCCTAGGGCTCTCCAAAGGCAGTACTCTGGGAGTACTTGAGAGACTTTGTGATGAGAAGATAGATGAAAGTAGAAAGGTTAAGAAAGATTCTAACAAGTGAAGCAATTATTGAGCAGGCTCATTTGGTCTCAAGTCCCTAAGTAGATTGGACATACCTAATATTTGCTCTTTGATTGCCCCTATGAGCATAGAAAAAGCCACCCAAGGACACTTAGGCACCCTCCCTTTCTTTGCGTGGATGCCAGAATCTACCAGCTCCTAACATAATGTACTATGAAAAAAAAAAGTAGAAATGAAAGAAGGAGGAAGGGAAGGAGGGAGGGAGGAGGGAAGGAAGGAAGAGAAATGGAAGGAGGGAGGGAGGAAGGAAGGAAGGAAGGAAGGAAGGAAGGAAGGAAGGAAGGAAGGAAGGAAGGAAGGAAAGAAGGAAGGAAGGGAGGAAGGGAGGGCTTGGCACTGTCACATATTCTAAGCCCTAGTTAGTGCCCTGCCTCAGGCCATCCAGGAGGGCCCAGAGGCTCATAGATAATAGTCCGAAGTATAGCAGTATGTGAGGTAGAGCGGTATATGAAGTGGAGAAGGGGAGAGGTATCAGCGACACATAAGTTACTTGGTGGGTGATGATGGAGATACAATCATTTCTTAAACAAGTATGAAGTTCAATCACTACCAGGAGCCACTTTCCTTCTAGCAACAGTCCATGGGCATTTAGGAGTCTCACCAACAGGTTTGCAGTGTTCATGCATTTTCCTTCTGATTGAGAAAGAAAGTGGATAGCGGATGAGAACAATTAGATGTGATGGTTTTTAGGAAATGTACAAATGACTCATGTGCTCAATTTAACAAGGGCATTGATTTCTATATAAAGAAGTAGCTCAGCCCCAAGATAGAAGTTGCGCGCAGAGAATGTAGCTGGTGGAGTCATACATTCCAAGTATTGAGAGTATGAAGGTTGGTATGCCGAGACCTCTCTGTTGAGAACTTGGGGTGAAGCCCACAATTAATTATTAATAATTCATTTGGAATGTAAAGCTTGCCACCTTGGGACTTGAAGTGTTGCAAGATGGGAAAACTCTAATGTTTGTTGCCTGAGACGATTCTTAACACTCCAAAAGCAAACAACAAACTCTGTGTGTGTGTGTGTGTGCGTGTGTGTGTCTGTGTATGTGTGTTGGTCCTGGGCCTTGAACTCAATGCCTGGGCACTGTTACTGAGCTTTTTTGTTCAAGGCTACGTTCACTTCCAGCTTCTTAGTGGTTGATTAGAGATAAGAGTTTCACAGACTTTCCTGCCTAGGTTGGCTTTGAACTTTTATCCTCAGAACTCAGCCTCTCAAGCATGAGCTACCAATGCCTGGCAACAAACCTAATTTTTGTGATAAGTGTGTGTCCCCCATGTGAAGTGAAAGACAGATATTATCATCTCAAGGGCAAGTACATTATGATGGATGTTTTGTCATATAAAATAATCATCTGGGGACACTTATCCTAAGAAATAACCCAGCAAATTATGTAAGTTTAGTTTTCATATTTCTGTGATGAGAGTGAAACAAGGAGCTATTTTTCCAGCCCACATCGTCCTTTAATCAGTAGTTTGGAGCAGTGTATTTATAACCTGTCAAATCCTCTCCCAAATTCCTCATTACCTGGGCCTAGATGGGGAGATAGCAGTGAAGACAGCGCTAAAGCCTTTCTTGTACCCAGTTGCCAAAGCACACAGTGGAGCCAAGAGCGAAGGCATTCCTCTGGCTCCCTAACTGCAAGGCAGAGATGGGATGACTGCTTTTGGACAGGCGATTGCATTGCTTTCTCAAGCAGACCCTTTGTGATGGCAAAGCAGGCTCCTTAAGGCTGCACACAGGCCAGCCCCAGAACACAGAGGTGAACAATATCCAGACCGTTGAACTCACAGTTGGACCCACAGTAGCTTCTCCCTCACCATTAGAAAACAGTCTAACTCCTAAAGAGGAACTTCTTCCATGGCACCATCTATTCCTCTCTGTCCTTCTATCCTTCTCTCCAAGTGTGCACCCTGGACCCAGTGCCACTTGGATTTGCTATTCAAGCTTGCTGCAGAGCAGCCCCTTCACATCTGTGCATCTAGAACACCCCCTCTGCTTGGAGAACCAAACCCCTAAGAGGCTCAAGTCCCTTCTATAAAATAGCATCATATTTGCATAATACATTCTAGTTTAAATAATCTCTAGATGACTTATAATTATATAATAAAGTATAAATGTTACATCAGCACTAGTAATACTCTACTGAAATAGTGATAAGCAAAGAGTTTGCATATGTTCAGTACACATACAAGTTTTCCCCTAGATATTTTGCCTTCTTGATGGCTTCAATTCTCAGGTACAAGGCCCCAGCAACATACCACGCCATTTAGTTATCTGGTTGGTGCTTAAGAAATTGTTCATGGTCTGCCGGGGTCCTTCGCCCCCAGCACTCTCCTGGCCAGCGGGAGAGGCGGGGAAGCACACCCTGGCCAAGGTGAGCCAAGAAAAGGTGAAGAGTCGGCGAACCGCCCGCACCCAGCACCCCTTCGCTTTCGCCGGAGGACAATCAAACAGCTCCGGAGAGAGTTCTCACAGACTCAGTTTATTGAAATAAGCTCCACTCTTAAATAGGTCAGAGAGCGGCAGGAAGGGGAGGGGTGTAGCGCCCCTAGCTAGGGGCTATGAGAGGCGGCCTGAGCTGTCCGTCAAGGGTGGAGGGCCGAGGGACCACCCTAAGGGGCGGCCTAATTCTACTCACAGCCCACAGGACCGCCTCTGGGTTCACCACCAGCTGCCATCTTAGCTACAGGTGGTCCCAAGGCTGGGAGGCAGGGCCAGTTAGAACCGTCTTTCTGGTTCCTACCCAGATGCGGCCCCAGGGTCAGGAAAACAGGCGGGGCCAGCTGATTGCCTCTTAATGGTGCAAGGTGTGCCCCACAATGATCCACCCTAAAATGCAAGCTCCTTGAATATGCTGACTGTGGGGTTTTGGTTTTTTTGCCAGTCCTCGGCCTTGGACTCAGGGCCTGAGCACTGTCTCTGGCTTCTTTTTGCTCAAGGCTAGCACTCTTGAGCCACAGCAATACTTCTGGCCGTTTTCTATATATGTGGTGCTGGGGAATTGAACCCAGGGCTTCATGTATATGAGTCAAGCACTCTTGCCACTAAGCCATATTCCCAGCCTGCCAACTTTATTTTGTTCATGACTATTTCCAGAGCCCAGGCTGCTTAGCACATACAAGAGTGAGTGAATAAGACCCAAAGAAACATGGACTCTATGGTGTCCCTTATTGGGAATAATTAGTACAGGTTTAGGCAAGTCACAGCAGAGCATCACAAGAGCCCAATAGCTATACCCTTATGAACACATAAGATGATGCTAAGTGAAATGAACTCCATGTATGGAAATGATTGTTATATCACAGTTGTAACTACTTTCAACATCCCATGTGTATATGTAGCTTCTATTATTGATGATCTTCTTGTATCCCCTTCCTGTGGTTGTACCTACACTATCTCTGTAATCTTATCTGAGTATATTGGAAACCGTGTATACTGGTATTAGAAGTAGGAAATTGAAAGGGAATACCAAAATTAAGAGACACAGGGTAAAAAAAGACAAACAACTACAAAAGCAATACTTGCAAAACTGTTTGGTGTAAGTGAACTGAACACCTGGGGGGGGGAGGGAAAGTGGGAGGAGGGAGGGGGGAATGAGGGACAAGGTAACAAACAGTACAAGAAATGTATCCAATGCCTAACGTATGAAACTGTAACCTCTCTGTACATCCGTTTGATAATAAAAATTTGAAAAAAAAAAAAAAAAAGAATGAGTGAATAAATGAACCCAAGTATTTTGTGTGCATTGAGGAAGGAGGAGATGGAGCGAAAGCAGATGAAGAGCGAGCCTGAGGAGGGAGGTTGGGGGACGGTGCTGGAGGGGCATGATGAAGGCTCTGGAGCTGTGGCAGGCTCTTGGGGTGCTGCGCTTGCCGGCTCAGCTCCGCCGCGGATCACTCTGCACTGACTTTAGCCGACAGGGCACAAGGATATTTGAAGTCTGTGGTGATGGGGAAGGACGGAGAAGGTGTGGTAAAGGCTAGCTTAAGTCTCAGGGAGGTAGAATCAAGGTCATGGGCCTAGAATCAGGGTAGGTGGGGCTGGGAAATGGCAGGGCAGTCGGGGAGACAGAGGAGGGGAAAGCAGGGGAGAACAGAACAGGCAATGTCTCCTAAGAGCGTCTCAGCAAGAACCAAAGAAAAGGCAGAAGCAAGAGAATAGGGCCTAGAGTCCATGGTGCAGGACTCTTGAGAGCTCTGCAGAGAAGGAGAGCCAGTGCAAAGCCCCCTCGGAGAGTGAATTCAGTAGACTGGCCTAGGGTTTTGGTGAGCAGCTGGGAAGTAAACCAAGGACTCAAGGAGGACTCTGCTTGAAGTAGGACAGCGGCGGGTAGTGCTCTTCCTGAGTCCAGGCCTATGCAGTAGCAGGTGACTCACACCCAGGACAGCTGGGAATGGGCCAGAGGCTCACAGAGCACAGACTTTCCAGAGCTTTCCATTTGTGTCTCATCTCCTCCCAGCACATGCCTGATGTATATTAGACTCTGAATAAGTAGTTGTACACTGGCCTCACAAATGAGAGGAGGTTCTGTTGTTTACTTGGTGCTTTTCTGCTTACTACATACTGTGACAGATAGCCTGGCCCTTATAGGCCCCACACACTTTCCCTTGTGATGATAACAGCAATGGAGCACAGAGCATGCCCAGTAGGTTTTACATGCACCATGGGTAGCAACTCACTTGACTGTTACAACAAACCCACAAGACGGTGCCAATGCCTGAGCCATCCTGTGCACAGATGTGGAATCCAAGCTCTGGACAACACAGCAAGGAGGCAGGAAAGGTGACATTTGAACCCAGACAGTCTGGCTCTAGCCACCCACAGCTGAGCATCTACCTCCACTTTTCAATAGACCCCACTGTGGAGCTACAACACGGGCAAAGCATCCTTCCCCTTCATCCTGCAGCTCTTCTTTTTATCTGTGACTTGCAGGTTGGAGGATATTTGTATTTGGAATGTAAGAAGGGCTGGGATGAACAAAGAGCAGGTTGGACAGAGACTGGAGTGTGTGTGTGTGTGTGTGTGTGTGTGTGTGTGTGTGTGTGTGTGTGTGTGTTGGAGCAGGAGCTCCAATTGTTAAAAATGACTTCTCATATGTTGTTCCCCCGCCCCCCCCCCCCCCCCCGCGAGCTGTGTAAATCACAGTTACACAACAGTGCTTGGACCATGGCATTAACTCTGCCAACTTGGAGTTGGAATATAGAATGTTTGGGACAGTGTTATTCTGAAAAGCCACACCAAATTAAGACTTCCAGCCTGTGCCTGGTGGAGGAAGAGGAAAGAGCACAAGTCCCAGGGTCTGAATGAGAATTGGGTTTGTGGATTGGAATTCAATTGAACTCTACTCTGCTCTAAACCGGAAGACTGCGTTTACCTATTTCTTGATGTTTTGCTTTTTGCATCTTCTGTCCTTTTATTATGTCATACCAGCCCCATTCACAACAAGAATATAATGCTTCACAATAGAGCCAGCACTCAATGATGAAGAACCCATTTGCTGAACACTGGAGGCTGTTGACAAATGCCACAGCTCCCCCTGAATACTTAATCATCAACAGGCCCTTTGCTTCCTGTGTCCTGTCCATGTGACTGCTGTGTTTGGGTGACAGGCTCGGTGGGGTCTGGGTGACAGGCTCTGCCTCTTCCATTGTCTTGGAGGGAAGGTTCATTCCCTAGGGAACACACTGCCCTTCACTTGTCCTTATCAACATGCGGCTGGAAAGCTGAAAGCACACATACTTTCTTTTTTAAAGAGAGAGAGAGAGAGAGAGAGAGAGAGATTTTCTCAGGAAAGATAGCCCAGATACACTGTGCATGCAACTCTTTTTTTTTTTTTTTTTTTTAGAACTTAGCAGTATCTAACATACTGGTCTCTCCTAGGAGCTGGGGGTATTTTAAAATTTGCACAAAGATGAATATTACCACTGTATTTTAGAAAAATGAAAATACATATATAGAGAGAGATGCATGTGTATATATGTCTGTATATATGTGGAACTCATTTTTATTACATATATTAAAAATAATCATATATTAAAAAATATTCAACTCTGCTGCAGGGTCAATCAAATTTTTGTTTTTGAATCACCCCTGCTAGAGAGCCAGTGTGAAAATCACCAAAAAAAAAAAAAAGTGACATGATTCTTGTCCTCATGGAGGATAGAGGAAAGAATGAATGACACATTATGATTCGCAAAAATGTCAGTTTAAGGGGAGAGAGTCACTATGGGCGGGAGCGGCTGTAGGAGCTAGAGAGTGAGCTGTATCCTGAAAGGGAGGCAAGAAACTTCATTTGGAGAGAGGAGGGGTAGGACGTGGGGTGTTGGGAGGAGGAGATTGCTCCAACAAAAGGAACTAGATTAAGGTGGAATTAGGACTTGGGTTCAATATATAAGGTGTTTCTAGATTATGGAAGGATCTGGAAGTTTGGAGGCAGGCCTTTAGACAAGTTTGGGGATGTGCTCAGTTTCCAGCATACTCTAAGATTCTCCACACTCAGTTTCCAGTACATTAAGATTCCAACATGAGAGAGGCCCTCGCTGTAGCCAGCCACCCATCCTGCAGCCCATTGGTAAGACAGATTCACTCCAGAACCTGCTAGAAGCAAAATGTTTGAAGGCCCAAAAATAAATAAATAAATAAAAGTATTATAGGGCTGGGGATATAGCCTAGTGGCAAGAGTGCCTGCCTCGGATACACGAGGCCCTAGGTTCGATTCCCCAGCACCACATATACAGAAAACGGCCAGAAGCGGCGCTGTGGCTCAAGTGGCAGAGTGCTAGCCTTGAGCAGGAAGAAGCCAGGGACAGTGCTCAGGCCCTGAGTCCAAGGCCCAGGACTGGCCAAAAAAAAAAAAAAAAAAAGTATTATGACCTTGGTGAACATCCTAAATGGACCATGGTTCAAAGATTGTCTTGAACAGTGGCATTTGTTTTTCAATGAAAAAGGAAGGTGTTATAACCTCTGACCCACATGCCTTTCATCTTTGTCTTCTGTTGCTCTAACCAAAGCACCATAGTCTGGCTGATTTGTAAAGAATGCTCACAGTCTTAGAGGCTGGGATGTCAGGGACCTGCTGGCAGTTTTTGACCTCATACTGCATCATGATATGATGGAATAGCTATATGTCAAAGACAAAGCTAGCTAGACAGGCACCTCACTATCCACTATAACAAACTCCTGTCACTAATCCAGCCCACAGAGAGTGAGAACTCCTGAGAGACTGTAGGTCCTACCAATTACTTCTTCAAGTTCTAATGCTGTACACTGAGAACCACACTCAACATGAGTTTCAGAGAGGACAAAGAATGGACTCAGGAGTCTCCACTTGGGATCGAGCAGAAGTAAGGAAGAAATGGGATAACCGGATGAAGGGCCAGCCCTGGGTCGCCACAAATCCAGACGAAAAGGAAGAGGGTAAAAGACCCCCGCCCTCACCCCCCAAAAAACCCTGACTACCCGAGCGGGTCTTATACAGAAGATAAAAGAAATAATCAAATAGAAAACAAATAGAATACTCATAGGAACAGAAATAATCTAGGTGCTGATACCATCCAATCAGTATTTAAGGGAATACTTACTACATAAATGAACATATTAAGTTCATGTTAGGAAAAGGAAAACTGGAACAGACAATTTAGTAGAAAGGAAAAACTAAATGCCCCAGGAGAGAAATCAGTCTCAACCAGGATTTCATTCATTCCTTCAAACATTCATTCATTTATGTACCCATCTATTCCTCGGCAAAATACATCAAGTGCTCTCACTGCTTTGCCCAGCTCCAGATAGCCTCATTTACAGTTTCCTATATAAAATTCACCTCTTGGCATCAAGTAGAATAAATATGACCATCAATATGGCCAGACTGTCTGCTATCTTGTGTGCCAGCTACTGCTCAAGTACAGATAGATATTGGTTTTAGGGCTGAGTGGAATAGAAGCTGGCCAACAGCCAAGGTGGGGGAGGGGGTTGAAACAGTAAAGAAAGACCAAAGAGCAAGAGACATCTACACAAGGACCCAAATCAAATCCCAACAGACAACGAACACTGGGTTGGTGATTGCTTGTGTCCACTGATGCCCATCCTTGCACTGAAAATAGATGTGAAAAAAGCTGTAGGTACTTCTTCCACAGGGAGAGAGGGAGAGAGGTGGAAATTGAAGTGGACTTAGAGACAGATGGTGTGCTTATAAAGCATCGTCTACAAGGCCTTCCATCCATGAGGAAGGGCCCCAAAGGGCCCGCCACACACACCCAAAATGGCTAGGAGTGTGAGCCCCAGTGCTGTGCTATGGAATACATATATAGATGGCTTTGCTCTCTCTGGAAGGCTGACAGGGAGGTATAATTTCAAATCCGAAATAACACCTTTTCTCTTGACCTCATTAAGCACTTACTTAAGTGAGAAAAGTGAAGTCAGTGAAAAAATGTATGGACTGCTTTGCCCTCATTTCTGCAGACATTGGCATTTCCTTCTCGTTGGCTGCATGATTTCTGGCACACAGACCATCACACACCTGGCACCCAGTGAGCCTAACGACGCTTTGGGTCACCAATGCTAGTGTCACATCTGTGACCTGAAGGCATCAAGCTGCCCATAATGTCACACCAGACTGTCTTCAGAACATGAACAGAAATTTTCATTAAAAGGCTAAGTCAATAGTGACCCTTACACATAACTCTCTCCGCTCAAGCTTAAGCCCTGGGTCATGGTTGGAAATGGTGTCAACCAAGGTGCCATGGTTGGATGCTAAATACTAACTCGTGGCACCTTTGGTTAGGACAGAAGGCTTTCTGGAGTTGTTTGCATTCCATGTAGGCAGGAGAATTTCCAGAGAGGGTAGGAATAGCTTATCTCTTTTCAAATGAGTCAGGATATGTCCTGGGGGGGAAATGGCAGAAGACCATTTCACAATCAAAATGGAACTGAGGGGTTTTTTTAATGGGAAAAGCTAAAGGTGGATTTGGTAGATCTGGGCATTGCTGATCTGTAGGCTTCAGTGACAGCCATGGGTCAGTAGAACTCAGGCCTGCTTCTCATTTCTTGGCTGTCCTCTCCTTTGGCAGGCTCTGGACAGGTGGATGCCTCTAGAAGCTCCTGGCATCCATCCCCTTCAGAGTGAGCAACTCTCAGCCCAAAGAGAAGTCCCTTTTCTAGTTGTTCCAATTTTTAACAAGTTCCAGAATTGAGGCTGGCTTTGCTTGAGTTGCATGCCCATCCCAGGGCCAATTATCTAGCCCGAGAGTATAGAAAATGCTATTGGCCAAGCCTAGACCGGGTGTCCTGATTGGAGCAGAGCGCATCACCGAGATGACCCTGGTGAACTCAGCCTGGGACTGGAAATGAAAGAGGCATGGTGATAAAAGGGAAATGGATGCCAAGCAGATAAAAGCGAATTTCCAACCCAGAGGGCCACATTTGACTCATCTGGGGTCTTGGCTCACCATATTGAAAAAGTATCCTGTGGAAGCCTTCGAAAGCTTTGTGCTTGTCATACTTACATTCCGTGTCTCTTTGTATGACCAAAAAAAGTAATTGAGAAGGTATTTGTAAAAGTATGTTCTTCTCCAATGGCTTCTGAGACACACTGGAGAATCAAAGCTTTACAGGAGGTAGGATGGAGATGTTCGCATCTGATTTCCAGATGCAACAGGAAATCGAGTCTAATTCCTAGCTCTACCACTTGCTTCCCATGAGAGCTTAGAGTAGTTAATTTCTCAGATTCTTTTTCCACTTAGTGAGACAAGAATAGTGTGCCTTCCACCTAATCAAGGTGGAGATGCTGTGAATACTCAAAATAACAAGAAGGGATTTGATGGACTATTCTTAGTAATAATTAGAGGAACAAATTCCTAAGCTCCTCCCCTGACTTAGGCAACACGTATATTGTTCATATCAGTTTTGTTTTGTTTTTAACCCAGGTTCTCTCGTGCATGCTAGGTGGGAGCTCTACCATTTGAGCCACATCCCCATAACTTTAAAAAAATACTCACATTGTTTTAGATGCATGCAGTCTCACTAACTTTTCCTGGGCTGGCCTTGAATTCATGATCCTCCTACCTTTGCCTCCTGAGTAGCTGAGATGATAAGAATGACTAATTGCATTTTAGTTAGAGTTAAAAAAAATGATTTTTAGAGAGTTTAAGGCTAAGGAACACAGTTGCCCCCTAATAAACAGCAGAATGAGGATTTGAACCCAGACCTTTTGGGTTCCAGGCTGCAGCTTCCCTGTCACATTTCTTCACATATCAAGGGTAGTTTTCCAGTACTGATTAAAATCTCTGGCCTCCACGGCTGCTACCCCGGATGCCTGGAGCTACCTGGATCATATGGTTTGCTTTAAGAGTTACCACCCCCACTGGAAGAGCTACGGCTTCTGTCTCCAACATTGTAGTCCTTTCCTCAAACAAAATTTAAGCTCAATTTCCAGGTGCATTATAGTATGTGCATCATTCACACATCCATTCACTTTCTCTACCAAGTCCAGCATGCCCCATCTTGGCCACAGCTGCAAAAGAAGCACCCATAACTACTAAAGATTTGCCAAGTAATAAAATGGATTCACTGAACACAAACTCCAGCCACTCCTAAAGAGCCCACTCCTTGTTGACTGCCACACTAGCCAAGCCCTCAGCTGGACACTGATTCTGTCACTCCACAGCTCTGACTGTGATCAGTCACTGGGTGGTCTTTCTGAACAACTGCATCTACTATCATTGAAGGTTACCAAATAATTCCGCGCACAACATGATCCCCTTCCATCCTTTCCTGCCTTCTTCAGTGTACTCCTCAGCCAGGATCTTTTGCCCAGTGGAGCAAACCTTCAAGACTCTTCTCTTAAGACAACCCATGAAAAGTCACCTGAAATGGTCCTAGTCCATCCACCTTGTATGGTTTTGTGTTCCTATCCACAGTGTCGTAAGTGACAAATGCGAGTCCCTGGAGTATGCTGTTTGCCTTGCCCAATACTTCCCCAGAGGCCAGCCTTCTCTGTTGCTCATACCTCTCAGAGCCCCTCAGGTCATCTCCAAGCCCAGGTCTCCCTATGAGTAGCTGCTAAGGCATCTGATTTCTATAAGACTGAAGCCAGAGTAGACATTACCTCAACACTCCCCCAAGGGGCATCCATGACCGGAAGGAGCCAACCAGGATGCAGAACTAAATTTGCTTATTTTAGGAATCAGATCAGTGAACTGGTAGGACATCCTTTCTTTCTTATTCATATTACATACTGTTTCCATTTCCCACGAGGCTGGCATCTAAGATGCATGCTTAACTAAATGTGTATTAACTATTTCACATTCTCACAGTTAGCCTCTTGTTCTTTTTATCATGTTTAGTGTTTCACAAACCATTTCCAATTCCCAACATAAACAAACTCATTGAGGTAATGAAGAGAATGGTCCTACAATTTTTAATTTGCCAGTTCTGGGGTTTGAACTCAAGGCCTGGGCACTGTCTCTGAGCGTCTTTTGCTCAAGGCTAGCACTCTACCACTTGAGCCACTGCGCCACTTCCAGCTTTTTCTGTTTATGTGGTACTGAGGAATTGAATCCAGGGCTTCATGCATGCTTGGCAAGCACTCTACCACTAAGCCACATTCCCAGCCCATACCTATAAATCTTGAAGAAAGAAACATAAAGCTATGAGCCACTCCCTCATGTTTAGGTTGTAGGACTAAGTGATCAACTTATGACAATGTTGATTCGGGTTAAGAGTTACAGGGAGAGAGTCAAAAGATGTGGAACATCCATATCTTTCCTCTTGATATGGATGGATACCTCTCCTCACCTGAAACATAGACCTAGGAGAGCCCCAGGCTTTTAAGCCAGAGAGAATATCCAGGAGAACATAAACAGAGGGCACTATCTTACTGCCATGACTAAAAATGGAGATTTTTTTCTGAAATTTGGTGGGGTGTTTGTGAGATAGAGTCTTCTTCACTTTTTGTGCAGGCCTACAGAGAGTAGCTAGGATTATAAGCATTAGCCACCATGCTGCTTCTGTTACACGAACAAGAAAAACAGGTGAAGCTTCACTTCCCAGGCTCCACTGGAGCAAGGTACACTAATTAAGAACATATGAGCATGGAAGGTTGCTGGGCATTTCAGGGAAAGCTTTGCTGTGATGTTACTGCTCCCGCCCCCCTTTCCTCATAGGAGGTCAGCAGCTGCTTCATTCTCTCAGTGGCGTGGAAAGGAAGGCCAAAAGCCAACATGCGGACAAGAACAGACGTGTTGGAGAGGGGCACCCGGATGAGCGGGCAGACTCAGGACCCGTTTGAGATGAGTTGTCAAGAATATAGAGTTCGATGAAGGAGAAGCGATGAGCATTTCTCCTCAGTCCTGTGCAATGGCTGCAGGCAGGCCTGGAGTGGGATTGAATGAGTTCATGATTTACCAAAATAGTTCAAGAACAGAGAGGGAAAGATAGAGAGGAAAGCAGGCTTTGCACGGAAGTGACTCATGGCATCTGTGCCGGGATTAGAGGGAAGTGAGAAAGGAAGCAGCAGGAACAGTCGAGGTGAGCTATCAGAGGCCAAGAGATGGATGGAAAGTAGATGGTATGGGTCAGAGGGGGGATGCTGAAAATGGAGCCTAAGGTGGAAGTGCAGTTGTTAGTTACAACCAGACTGTGACAATGGTGCCTTGTCCTCGGTAGACAACTTGGTAGACAGTGTGCTTTTCTCCTTCTTTGAATTCAGGTCTGACTCCAAAGTGCTACCCTTCCATGTCCTACCAAAGTGGCCCATTGAGCCCTTCACTTCCACCACAGATCAGACAACAGAGCCCTGAACTTCCCCCTTTCCTCCCTATCCCCACTGGCAAACCCCATGGAGGAGCCCAGATCAGGAGGAAGCTCAGCTCCAGACAGAAATGCAATGTAGAGCTGAGGCAGAAGCATAAACTAGAAAAGGTTACAGGGCAAAGAGCCGAGAACCCCCGTGGGACGGTGTGTTCACAGAGTCAGATTGCACATCTGGACAAAGTTAGACACAGATGGTCAAGGCTAGAACAGAAATCTTGGAACTGTTTCAGGGTGCCCACAGCAAGTGAGCAGGGCAAACTCCACAGTATTGTAGGTGTCCCTGACTTAATTTCCACCCCCGTGGCTCCTATTCTAGTCACGAGATTTGAAGTACATTGCTTACCTTTTTAAGACTCCATTCCCTTATTTGAAGAATAGGAGTCCTGACAATTTTCATTTCATGAGGCACATGAGCAGATTAACTGAAAGGGGCTTTGTGCCACTCCCAATCTGATAAACCTTAGCCGTGGTTGTTTTGTTCAAGACTAGACCAGTGCCATGACATATGATAGGGAACTCAACACACATTTACTGGATTAAAATTAATTATTGTCTTCATTATTGTTGCTACAAAGTACCCACAAACTCCATCTAGATTTTTGTCCACTTACTCGGCGCCTGGAAAGATCTGCTTCACTTGATCCATTTTTTTATTTCTGGACACCCAGTTGCTCCAATCGGGATTGACCTGGTGTGCAGTTGTCAAAGGGCAGCTGACGGAGAGACCAGCCCACATCCGCCTACCAGAGCCTGGAGATCGCCCCAATTGCTGCTGCCTCTGCCAGACCAGACATTGCTAATGGCTTTTGTTCATCTGCCAAACTCTCCCACCAGTCCTCTGGGAAGAAAGAGCAGACAGGACTGAGAACTAGGGAGCCCAACACATGCCAGAGGCTGGGAGCCTAGCAAGGGAACAAGGAGGCCACCGGAGGGGACAGGGTATGGTTCTTGGGGATCCTATATAGGCCCGAGTTGTTTGCTTTGAACCCTGGGTGCCTCTGCAATTGCAGCCCTTGCCTGTACTTCCCTTCCTCCCGAGGGAGGGATTGTGGCGAGAAAGCTCACAGGAGTCAAAACAAGCCCAGTGATATGAAAGCCATATGCAAACTTGGCAGGACCCCCATTCAGTCTAATGGGCCTCCCAGACATCGCTGAGCCCACAGACACTGGGCCTTTGTGAGGTTGGGGCCCTGGCTCCCTCTCTCGCTCCCATCTTCTGAGCCAAAATTAAGAAAGAGAAACAAGGAAAGCAGTCAGTCTCTTTCTAGCAGCTTGTCTTCAGAAGAGCTCAGAGACGGAATGACGTTAGATGCCGTAAGAAATGATCAGGATAGGTGTTCGTGACCCCCATTTCTCTCTCTAGTCCTCACTGTGCACCTCACTCTCTTTTCAGTGGTTGCTGAGATTGATGGAGGTCCGGCAGCCATGGTTGCACCACCAATGAGTGTTAGCACAGGCAGCTGGGGCCCAAGTGCAAGACTATTGGCCGGAAATTCTTGACCCTTGCTTGCAGGACCACCTTCTGGTTGACTTGTAGGTTATTTCAAACAAATTTACCAGCATTCAAAATTTCTCCTAAAAGAAACACTTGGGCTCCTTGGCACAGGATGGAACTTCCTTAACAAAGACCCAGAAAGGCTACAAATCAAAGAAAGGTTGGACAAATGGGACTGCATCAAACTACAGATCTTCTGCAGGGCAAAGGACATAGCTCACAAGATAAACAGAAAGCCCACAGATTGGGAGAAGATCTTTACTGGCCATACAATGGACAAAGGACTCACATCTAAAATATATGCAGAACTAAAAAAATTATATTCCTCCAAAACCAAACTGCAAAGAACCAATAGCCCCCTCATCAAGTGGGCTAAAGACTTACAAAGTGACTTCTCTGATGAGGAAATGAGAATGGCCAAGAGACATATGAAAAAGTGCTCTACATCACTAGCCATAAAAGAAACGCAAGTCAAAACAACATTGAGATTCCATCTCACCCCAGTAAGAATGTCATATATCAAGAAAACAATAACAATTGTTGGAGGGGATGTGGCCAAAAGGGAACCCTACTTCATTGTTGTTGGGAATGTAAACTGGTTCAGCCACCCTGGCAAGCGGTATGGAGATTCCTCAGAAGTCTAAACCATAGAGCTCCCCTATGATCCAGCAGCCCCACTTTTGGGCATCTACCCAAAAGACCACAAACAAGAACACACTAAAGCTACCAGCACAACAATGTTTATCACAGCACAATTTGTCATAGCTAGAATCTGGAACCAACCCAGATACCCCTCAGTAGATAAGTGGATCAGGAAAATGTGGTACATATACACAATGAAATTTTATGCCTTTATCAGAAAGAATGACATTGCCCCATTTGTAAGAAAATAGAAGGACTTGGAAAAAGTTATACTAAGTGAAGTGAGCCAGACCCAAAGAAACATGGACTCTATGGTCTCCCTTATAGGGAATAATTAGTACTGGTTTAGGCAAGTCACAGCAGAGGATCACAAGAGCCCAATAGCTATACCCTTATGAACACATAAGATGATGCTAAGTGAAATGGACTCCATGTTATGGAAACGATTGTTATATCACTGTTGTAACTACTTTCAACATGCTCTGTGTAACTGTAGCTTCTATTATTGATGACATTCCTGTATCACCTTCCTGTGGTTGTACCTACACTATCTCTGTATCTTATCTGAGTATATTGGAAACTGTGTGTACTGGTATTAGAACTAGGAAATTGAAAGGGAATACCAAAATTGAGAGACACAGGTTAAAAAAGACAAACAACTACGAAAGCAATACTTGCAAAACTGTTTGGTGTAAATGAACTGAACAACTCATGGGGGGGAAGGGAAGGGGGAGGAAGGGGGAATGAGGGACGAGGTAACAAACAGTACAAGAAATGTATCCAATGCCTAACATATGAAACTGTAACCTCTCTGTACATCAGTTTGATAATAAATTTTTTAAAAAAAATTTCTCCTAAAGCTTAGTTATTAGACAAAAAAAATGTTTCATGTTCTAGAGAGAAGTTGAGATATAACTTTTCCTTCATGACTTTTCTGAATCTTTGGACAAAATTCGAACATGTTATTCTTATTTATGCATGAAATTGCTGTCATTCAAAGCCTTTTGGGTGTGGAGGGAGACTATTTTCCATCACTGTGGTGCATAAAATAAACATCCTTTTAAAGCAACTTTAAAAAAAGGTAAGGAAAAGCTAAATCAGAAAGCCAGTTAAGTGACTTGAAAGCATAATGGCTTACAGTATGGATTTCTACAGAGCAGAACAAAATACCCTTGGCACATGAATACATTTGCAGACTGTATTCTGTCTGTTATCCTTACATACAAAACATGTCTTCTTGAGATGGTTGCCAAAAACAGCTTGAAGATGCTTTGAGCACTCAATGTGCTTGCTCGTTGTTTGGTTTGGCTTTTGGTGGCAGTTTTGAACCCATGGCTCCCCTGTGTCCGCTTTCTAAGTTGCAGGATTACAGGCATGCCATAACACACTGAACTTCTCGATAGATTGGTGCAACCCATGGGACCCAGGGTCTGATTTTCTCTCTTAGGGACTTCAAGGGTGGATCCTGCTGCAGGACATCATCTGGCCACTTTGAAACTTGCTTTAGTCTGGTCATTTTAGGAACACAAGATCTGCCTCCTAAAGAGCCTTAGGAAGGCTTCTCCCAGGCACATGGGGTGACAAAGGGAAGAGCAGCTCACGGAAGGGAGACAAAGCACCTTCATGGCCCACTGGTAAGAATCTGTAGGGACTAAGAAGCCATTTTTTTCACTGTAAATTCTGGGTTTTTAAATGTTTCAGCAAATCTCTTCTGTGTGGACCAGGTATAATAGCTACAGTAGTCTTCCTTTAAATGTGAAGGATATGTTTCAGCTCCCTCCCCCACGGATGCCTGAAACCATAGATAGTACCAGATCCCATACTTACAGTTTTTCCTAAATATTTAGTTTCCTATATTTACAATTTTAATAAACATACTTTAATAACTATATTTCCTGTACTTACAATTTTTCCTAAGCACACTTATGATGAGGTTTAATATGTCCACATTGAGAGATTATCAATAATATTCAAACAATGAAAACACTAAACTATAATAAAAGTTGTTTAAAGCTTATGAATTTTTTACTTCTGAATTCTCCATTTAGTATTAATACTGAGGCTGACCAATGGAAACTGAAATTGGAACTCAAAACCTCAGCTGGAAGAGGACTAGGGTACCACACACGCATCCTGCGCATAGAGCTCACTGCCTTGCCAATGTGCAAGTTACTGCCACAGCCTCTTCCCGCTACTCTCTGTGCCAGAGTGCCAGTCCCCATTCCCGTGATGCTCCAGCTGGAACAGTACTTAGAGGAGGTGCTAATTTAAATAAATTATATAGATACATATTAGATCATGCCTTAAACCCCAGATATGAGACTTCACCATGTTAGCTAGACATGGTAAGCTACAAAGAGGGAGCAGCCAAGTAATAGTCTTCCTGTTCTCCAATAGATGGATGAAAAATGGAAACTTCTCTCACACACTTAAAGAAGTATACTGCATTGTTTTGTTTTAGTTTTTGGTGCCAGGATTTAGGCTAGAACGCATACTGTTGCTTAGCTTGCACGCTTACCA
The DNA here is from genome assembly GCF_023159225.1 of Perognathus longimembris pacificus. NCBI lineage: Eukaryota > Metazoa > Chordata > Mammalia > Rodentia > Heteromyidae > Perognathus > Perognathus longimembris. The sequence continues at coordinate 26,652,344 of NC_063176.1, read as the reverse complement.
TGTGGGCCACATTTCTACTTCCAGCTTTTTGCTGGTTAACTCGTGATAAGAATCTCATTGGGGTATGAGGGACAAGGTAACAAACAGTACAAGAAATGTATCCAATGCCTAACGTATGAAACTGTAACCTCTCTGTACATCAGTTTTATGATAAAAACTTAAAAAAAAATCTCATTGGTTTTTTTTTTCTTTTTTCCCTGCCCATGCTGGCTTCAAACCAGGAGATTCAGATTCAGCCTCCTGAGTAGCTAGGATTACAGGTGTGAGCCACCAGCACCCATGCATGCTGTGTTTTTTATATAGGTCCAAGCAACAGAAAGAATAGCTTTCTCTCCAAAGTCACCCTGAGTCAAGTTTGGCCATTAGGCCAAACTCCACAGTATGCTACTTGTATTCAAAGCAGTACTAATTGCCTTGTTAAGAAAGTTCCTTTCAAGAGGATGAAAACTAAGCAGAGGAATATCAAAGTATGATTTTTTAAGAGCATTGAGTTGATCCCAGAATTGATAGCATTTCCAGCAACCTAGTCTCAGAAAACTCCTAGAGCAAATAAAGAACATTTTAATGGGCATTGTTGGAGGATATGACTTGTCAAGGCAGATTTTCAAACAGGAAAGGGGGCAGAGACTGTTTTTGTCTAGACATCTGATTAGTGGGAAATGGGAGGATTATAAGGAGTGTGGAGTTTTCTGGCTGCCATTTCTGAGGAGGTCAGGCTTTCTATGCAGAGGCCTAGATGAGAGAAACATGTGTATCTGGTTGAAAATGCTGACTAGTCCCTGGCCTCTCTTGGACTCTGGCAGAGATCCCAGAACAAGGGCATCAAAGTAGATGAAAGCACCCTGTGCGGCTGCGTGGAGCATCACAGGAGGACGATGAACTGGGGAGAGTCTGGAACTGAGATGGGCAGAACCCCTGCAGAGGAGGTTGCTGTTGGAGAATCACCCCTTCCCGCCCTCCTATCTCTGTACTTGTTTCTTTCTGACCTCAGTGCTGGCCCTCAGTCAGGACTGAGGACATTTTCTCTGTTGATATAACAAGTCCACCGTTCATCTCCTTGGCCCACCGAGAACACCACAGAAACAACATTTGGGGGATGAGAGTTATGGATTGTGATGTGAGCCCACAAATAATTCTCACTAGGGTGGTTGTGAAACCCCATGAATATGGAGGAGGGTGAAGGATTCCACAGGCTCTGGTTGGTAGTGGGAGGGGGGTGGAACTCTGGAGGTAACAGGTGAGTTCCAGAGGGCAATGGGCTCAGAACCAGGAAACTCTTGAGCTCTAGGACAGTTTTCTTGTCTCCATTCAACTAACATTTGATGTCTCTATGTCCCTGAACCCCTTCTGTTCTGTGCTGTCAGCCACTACGGCCTTCATCTCTGGGATGAATATTTTATGTTGACCTAAGGCAGAGCACCACCAGATAATCGATGCTTGCTGTTTTCTTAAGCAACTAAGTTTTTGTTTTGTTTTATTTTTTGTTTTTCCAGTCCTGGGCCTTGGACTCAGGGCCTGAGCACTGTCCCTGGCTTCTTTTTGCTCAAGGCTAGCACTCTACCACTTGAGCCACAGTGCCACTTCTGGCCGTTTTCTATATATGTGGTGCTTGGGAACCGAACCCAGGGCTTCATGTATACGAGGCAAGCACTCTTGCCACTAGGCCATATTCCCAGCCACAACTAAGTTTTTTAAGTGCTTGGTACTATAGCAATTGTTGGATACCAGGAGTTAGCTGGGTATCCATGGCTCCTGTCTCAGGAAGCTGAGATCTGAAGATCAGAGTTCAAAGACACATCAAGCACGAAAGTCTATGAGACTCTCATCTTCAGTTAACCACTAGAAAACCAGAAGTGGAGCCATGGTTCAAGTGGTAGGGTGCTAGCCTTGAGCTACAAGCTCAGCCCAGGCCTTGCAAAATAAAAATAGAGTTGACTATTTTCAAAACCAAATACCATTTACTGGTCAGAAATCAAGCCCAGAGAAGGAAGTATCTCACTGATTGGTTAACAGTATTAGTATGTGAAGTTTAGGCTTTGGATTGTCTGGTCTCACATCTCCAGCTCCTTAATTGCTCCTGCAGAACAGTTGTACAGCTTTCCTGGATATAGTCACCAGACAAGCTCTTGACATTGTGCCAAAAATAACTTGCAGCATGAATCAGACAAAGGCCCTCAAGTTGCTTTGTTAGGGTTACAACTCAGGAAAAAAAAAAAAAGGTGGGGGACAGCATTTCACCTCACCTATGACCATTTCAGTCTCTAGCACATATTCTTCACCTCGGCTTCAACAAGGAAGGAGAGCCTCAAATCGTAGCTTCCACTTCCTACTTACTTCCTCATCTACTCACATCTGAATGCAGGTGAATCGACTCCTCTTGCTTTCCTTACGGTTTCACTGGGCCTGGATGGGTGAGACTGTATGCAAGAATCCAGAGACATGCTGGCAAATGGAAATGAAGCAAGTGATTCAGGTTCTGAGAAATTTCCCAGTTTAGAGAAGACTAGGGAAGGTCTTAGAGCAGGGAGTAAGGGGTAATGAAAGTCACCTTCTGAATATATTATACAAGTTGAGCCCATAGGATTTTCTGAGGATGAGAAGTCATGGATAGTTCCAAGGTTTCGGGCTTGAGATAGAGAGAGATGGTTTCCATGAACTGAGTAGGGGAAAACTAAGGATGGAAGTATTTTCAAGGTGGTAAGTAGTTCTATTTGGGGCATGCAGAGTTTGGGATGCCCATTGGACATCCAAATGGGAGTGCCAAAGAGACATTTGGGTATGAATGAGGAACTAATAAGAAAAAAAAAAGATGTTACTGAAAATGAGAGATCACAGAGGGCACAAAGAGAAGGGCGCTGATCCTGTGCGTCCATTGGAGCACAGCTGGGCCTAATCCAGCCCACCGGTCAGGAAGGGCCTTCCCAGTAGTCTAGACAAGAGCCTCAGAGCATGGGCTATCACAATAGCATCCTACTACTCAGAGCCCAGCCTTGGGACACATTCAGATTTAAACAACTTGGATCAAAACCTAACATTTTCAAGGAAGATGAAGCAAGGGATTTATCGTTGACAATAGGTTTTGTAAATGAGTCCCCAAAGATCTGTCATCCTTCAACCTTCACACACACACACACACACACACACACACACACACACACACACTTCTGCATTTCAAGCAGAATTCTGTTTATGAAAACAAGGAGCAGGCTTTTACCTGTGCACCTGTTGATTCAAGTGTCACTTTTCCCCAGGTTTAATCACCCAAAGGTCATCTACTCCTCTCACCCGGCGGGAATGTCACCTGGAGAGTTGCCCAGGGAAGCCCTCCCTGCCTGAGAAGGAGATAAATCAGAAGCACTGCATGTAACTCCTGCCTGTCACTGACGCCTATCTCCTCTGGTCACGTGAAAAAGAAGCAAACACTCCCTAGAGATACTAAAGAAGAACCCTTTCCAAAAGGGCTGTGACTTGGACACCTTAACACCAAGCTGAGAGCTCACCATCTAAGTGCTACCATGAGCCAGCAGAGAGCAGCTTCCATGACAAACAAAGGGGCCAAACTTCTGAGAAAGAATCTGTGCTCACAGTCCTGAAAAGCCATGCTTCTCTCTGATAACTGCTAACCACTGCTTGGGCAAACTGTGGGACCAGGTGGCACATCTTGCCAGGGGTAGGGAGATGCTCATGGGAAACTCTCAGAGACCTTGGGTGACCTTGAGGCTCTTCTGGCACTGGAAGAGAGAAGCGGGAGAAGTAAGTGAAAAGAGTCCTAAGCTAAGGGCCAGGAGCAATCCCAGCCAATGCAAGAAGTGACCTGGAGCAAAGGAACCTTTGGGCCCTGACTCAGGAATGATATTTAGTTGCTGGGACAAGGCCTAGATGTGGTACCTTTGTAAAAGTCCATTTCTGCCCCCCCCCCACACACACACATAGAGTCTAGAGGGTTTCAGCAGTACCTACATACATTAACTTACTGGGTCCTAGGGAGTTTTTGGTTTTCATACTTCAAGGTGCCTCACAATTCAGTGTGGCTACCAGAAGTTCCAGAAGTTACATTCATACTCCAGAAAACATGAGGGAGGAACAAAAAAAAAAAAGGAAAAGGGAGTTTTCTCCTCTGCCACTTATAGAATCTTCTAAGAACCCCACACTTCCATGGCAAGAGCTCACACAACCACATGGAGCTACAGAGGAGGTTGTGGGACCTGTGGAGACACTGAGAGTGAGAGGAGAGAATGGGGACTCTTAAGAACAGTGTAGCCCCTGGCCCCAAAGCCCCTCATAAAGCAGGTATTCATAAACTCTTCCCTATCACATTATGCCACAGTCCTCTGGAGGGGATTTTGGCAGAATTAGTTCCACGTTTAGCTTCAAAGCAATGTCCAAACTCTTTTGGAAGACTAGTGGTGGCCAGGTGCTGGTGGCTCCTGTCTGTAATCCTGGCAACTCAGCCTTAGCCAGTGAGATCCAGAGGATCAAAGTTCAAAGCCAGTGCAGACAGAAAAGTCCAAAGATTCTCACTCCAAAAATAACCAGCAAAATGCTGGCCTGGAGGTACGGCTCAAATAGTAGAGTGAAGTTGTGAGCAAGTGAGCTGAGAAAGAGCCCTGAGTATTTGAATGCACACACAGAGAGAGAGAGAGAGAGAGAGAGAGAGAGAGAGAGAGAGAGAGAGAGAGAGAGAGAGAGAGAGAGAGACCGGTGGTCTGACAAGCCTGGCTTTGATTGGAAGACCTAGCTATAGTCATGGCAATGACCCTGTCTGTCTGGATCTTGGACACCTTGTGACTTGGACACCTTAACACCAGTCTAACTTGCTCAGGACATGTAATGCCCATGACCCTAACAACTCCACAATGGATATCTGGCAGGAGTTACAGGAGGACCAAGAACATTATGAGAGGCCAAGTATGAAGTTTTTCAGCAGTTTACTAATAAGTCCTTGACCTCCAAATTGGGAGCTGAAGGTCAAATGGAGATGACCACTGTCAGCTCTGACCTCTATCAGATTATACACCATGACGTTACATGAAGATGTTTTGGACCATAAAGCAGAGAATGCACCAGAGGGCAGAGCTGGAGGCAGGGAGGCCAGGGAGGAGGTAGCTGCTTCCCCCGGTGGCGCAGAAGAGAGGTGGGGGCATGTTGTGTGGAGAAGGAGATGCACACGAGAGCTACTCTACAAGTGGCTTCTAGAGAACTTGGTAATTGCTGAGGAACGGGATCATTTGTGAAGGTGGAGGCTGTCTCCATGATGGCCAGCTCTGGCCTCCGAGACTTCTGGATGCTGCGTTAGAGTTGAATGACAGGGGGAAGGCGAGTACTTCAGATACTGGCCCAAGTCAGCCTCTCTACCTGCCCTACGAGGAACATGCAGCCCAGTAGCAGGAATTGTGGGGTCCAGAAGACAAGTGCTGATTGCAGGGTGAGGTGTTATGCCAAGTCACGAAACAACCACCAAGAAGGCCACCGAGACTCTGACGTTCCGAAATGCAAAAGCAATGCAAGACTTTATTCAGGCGAGCTGCAACTCGGGGTTTGCTCACAGGGCCCGCTTATCTCAGGTTCACGTGGTAAAGTAGGGTTCGCATGGTAAAGTGGGGCCTGACTTCAAAGTCTGGCTCTTCAGAGGGAGGGTGACAGACAGGGGAGGAAGAGATAGGAAAGGGAGCCCTAAGTGCCCAGTGGTCTGTTCGGCTGGGGTCAGCAGGGCTGGGGGAGGTGACTCGTTGGATACCTGGCCATTTGAGCTTCCCAGAGATATGAAGACAACCAGGAGGCAGGCAGAAGCGCCATTTTAGGGGCTCAGGAAACTGGCAGTCAAGTCCCATTCACTCCCCTCAATGTTGCTTGCATGTACAAAGCAGGTGTTGCCCCGCTGTGCGATGTGGTCCCTTCCTACTCCCGTGTTCTGTATCATCAACAACCCCTAACCTCACACTGGCCGAGGCCCAGGCTGCCTCCACATATGGCCGCAAAGCATGTGCAAGTCTATCCAAGGGGCCCAGCCCTGCTCAGCCCAGCCCAGCCCAGCCCCACTCACCAACGTCTTGTAATCAGTTTAGTTACACGACAAGATTCAGATCAGAGTGGGGATTAGCAGAGGTCATTTGTGAGCAGTTCTTTGAACTTCACTGATGAAAGCCCCTCCCCCAGAGGCACAAAGAGAGCCCGAGGAATTAGAGGTGACATAAACACATTGCCACGCCTGGCCTCCCTGCTGCCCGGTGCTAGGAGACTCGGAGACGAGACGCAGCAGCCGGCTGGGTGATCACTTGGCATCCCACCCTGCCATCCTGTGGCATTCCATGGAGGTCTCCCGGGCAGGCTGCAGGGGAGAGGGAGGGGCGAGGACTGGACTGTCCTCAGCCCGCTGCTCCTGGAATGGCAAGCATCCAGGAGGCTGGCTTGCCCAGGGGGAAGCATGCAGCTGGAGACAGCAGTGTGAAATGGGTGCCCACTCTGTCCACACTCCCATCTCCCAGAGTGCACTGAGAGAGCCCAGCAAGTGGGGGCGGACATGGCCCCTGCCCAGCTCTGGCCTGCAGTGCAGGTTATTGTTCCCAGATGGGCACTGTCAGACCCTGTCAGCCTCAGATACACACGGAGAGCTTCCATCCGCATTCCTGGGATGTGTAGCGGCTCTGGCTTCACCTTCCTCGGCCTTCGATTCAATAACATGTCAAATCCCTTCAGTCTCACCCGGACCTAAAACCCTCTCAACCACTTATGGCCTCTGCACACATGCCTTGCGCCTGTCCAAATATTTAAGCTGGGCTGAGGGGAGGTATATTTAGTCTGCACCGATTGCACTCATTGTCCAAGCCAACTGGGTCTCCCCTGCTGTGCCAGGTCCATAGTTGAGCCATAGACCATGGAGACTGTGCATTGTCGTTGAGGGTGTTGTCCCAGGGCCTGGAAGCCAATGAGACCTGGGAGAAGGGACAGTTCAGTTCTGTGGACTGCTCTTCAGTTTATGTGCTGGTCACCGGCATCATAAAAGGACTTGCCAGGAACTGCTGGGGGTCGGGGGCGGGGGGGCTCCCTTCATTTTCCACTCAGCACACTCAAGTCTAAGTTGGCAGAAACCCACCACACAGCTCCTATCCCCCACCCCGGGATGCTCTTAGCATTGCCTGTCAGATTTTTGAGTTTGCTACCAGCCCTGCAGACTCTTTTCACTGCAAATCAACTCCCTTTGATGAATCTGAAAAATGTAGAGTCTTCTTCAACCAGCATTAAATCTGCAAAACAGGAGGCCAACTGTGGGAACAGAAGGGGCAGACCAAAGGCCCAGGGATGCCAAGTGACTGGCTCAAGATCACACAGCAATGGTGAAATCATTGAAGCTATCATTCCAGATCTTTGACTTTCCATTAAAGATTGTGTTATGTCCTCCTAAAAGATACAATGAAGTTTTACCCCTGATACATGTGAATACAGTCCTGTGTGGGCAACTGTTTTTGCAGATATAATCAAGTCAAAGTAAAGCTATTCGGATAGACCTGAATAGTGCTCTGACAATAGGAAGGAAATGTGAACACATTTGGAGAGAAAAGAAGGTAGATTAGAGTTAGATTGCCACGAATCAAATAACATGTGGACAAAGCCACCCTGGAAGAGACAGGAAAGGACACTGTCCCAGAGACCCCAAAGGGAGCCTGGCCCAGCCACCACCCTGGTTTCAGACTTGTAATCTCCACAACTGTGAGAGAAGAAATTTCTGCCACTAGTTCATGGCTTTGGGTTATAGTAATCCTAGGAAACTAATATGCATCCTGAAGCATTTTGGCTAGAGGAGCAGTTGAATTGTAGCTGCAACTCCTTGGAGCAGTGGGAGATGGCCCATTGCGAGTTATGAGTTCATGACCACCAACCAGGTCATGTTCAATGTCCAAGTTATCTTTGAGAAAGACCTACTATTTGGCACCTGCCCTTAACCTGAGAAAAGTCCTTGATTAGGTCCAATGACATGGGAATCTTATCAACTTTTTTAATTTGTGGACTTTAATTTTCTGTCAGTAAAATAAGAGAAACTTTTCTCTTTTCATTTCCTTAGGCTCTCAATATAATCTGATGCCTTGTACATCAGTAGCCTTCTCATTAGAGGGATTTCAAGGCACTGAAATTCTACCATCCTTCAGAATAAACTCCAGAGTTGAGAATTCCTACTTTATATCTGAATAACCACCTCACCCTGTCCCAGTGACTCTGAAACTGAGTCATTTTGTGTTTTTGGACTCAGTACAGATGATAAGAGCTGGCACAGACAACACTGGCTCAGGCTTTGGCCCGACTGTGGGCTGTGGGTTTGGGCAAATGAATGTTTTGGGACTGACCTCAATGTGTATCTTCATTCTCGAGAGATGGGGATTGTGAGCTGGCAATTTTCCGAGAACCCATTAACCAACTGCTGAAGTCTGTGGTGATGTTCCTTATAAGACAATCAGCTGTTTGGTCTGTACTTGTGCCCTAACAGCCAGCAATCCCACACCAAGGAACCCTCCAAGCCTATTGCCTTCTGTCCGCCTCACATGTCAGCTGAGACTGGCTTTCCAAACCTCCAGTCTCCTGGCTGCATAACTTTGGGAATAACTGTCCTCAAATGTATCTTCTATTTTGTCTTGCCTCACCACTCTTCATTGAAACTTCTTGTTTACTATGGAAGCGTTCAGAATCTAAACACATTAAGGGATGCCTGTTGAACTAAGTAGAACCATACCTTCATTTTCTTTCCAAGCCAACGGGCGGAACCAATTTAAAAACTTGTGATCATACAATGGGTGTGCAAAAATTTCCCTGCATATCTTCCTGTTCCTACCAAGTACATAGTGTTCTTGTCTGGGTTTTATCCACCAAAGACAGGCATTGCCTTCGGAGGCCTATCAGTCTAAACAATTGGCCATCACTTCATCTATTCTGGGACATTCATACAATGCACCTCGACATAGCTCCAGAAATCTGTGCTTTGAAAATAAATTCCATGGCAAGAGAATGTGTTTATGGTCTGCTCTTAAGTGAAAAAAGCGGCTTGAAAAACAGAATGTACAGTATGAAAACAATTATGTAAAAGCTATGCATATATCCATAGAAAATCAGGAAGGCTATATTCCAAAAGGTACACAGCAATGGAACATCCAGGGACATGAGCACACAATGCCAGTTGGTCCTGGTGCAAGGGCTTCTCCTGGAGAGCTCAGTGGCAGCTGGCACTTTGGCACAGTTCAGGTCCGCTGGGAAGGCCCCTCCTTTTCTGTTTTTACAATGGCATCATATAAGCTGGCATCAGGGCCAGGAATTGTGGATGGTTTGAATTTTTAATTGCACATTTTTTTCATATTTTTCAAAAGTTCTTTGATAAACATATGCTAAATTTTTTAATTGATACATACTAGAATCAATTTTCAAGAGATAAGTGGTGGAGGTTTGAGCATGTCTGACTATTTGATGAGACTGTTTTTACTTCTAAGTGCGCTAATGGCCTTGTGGTTATATTTATGAGTCATTAGCTTTAGAGATGCACATTGAAATGTGTGTACCTCAAATGATATGATGTCTGGGGTTATCTTCAAAATTAACCAACAAAGTGCTGGAAGGGAAAGTATAACTCAAGTAATAGACCACCGGTCTATTAAATGGGCAAGAACATAGCATACAAAAACAGAAAGGCCATGAATTACATATTGTTGAAGGCAAGTGCTAGAAACATGGGATTTGTAATACTACTTTGACTGTTTCTATATTGGCTGCAAATTACTGTAATACAAATCTAAAATAAAAAATACAAAACTGGGTTCGGTAATTGTAATTGTCAGCATTATCAAAAGAAACATAACATATATGTATGTATTGTGATCCACCTTATCCTTGATTTGGTTGTGCTTTCCATGGTTTCACTTGTCCATAGTCAACAATGGTCTGAGAATATTAGATGGAAAGTTCCAGAAATAACTCATAGGTTTTGAATCGCACAATAGGTAAATCAGGAAGGAGGTACTTGCTTAACACGCACAAGAGTCTCCTCAAGGGATGGGAATGTGGCTTAATGGTTAGAGTGCTTGCTTGCCTACCATGCATGAAGTCCTGGGTTCAATTCCTGAGTACCACATACACAGAAAAAGCCAGAAGTGCTACTGTGGCTTGCTAGCCTTGAACAAAAGAAGCTCAGAGACTGTGCCCAGGCCGAGTTCAAGTCCCAAGACCGGCAAAAAAAAAGTCTCCTATTTCCTCTCTCAATTTTCTTTGCACAATTTCCTCCATTGCCCTCATCTTATTATAAGCTACCTGAATTGTCCTGCTGTGCTGGTTCTAACCCTTGTACCAAATCACCATAAAGTAAATAACTTCAAACCAGGGAACGTGTCAGGTGCTAGCTCTGTGGATCAGAGGCTGGCAGTCTTACTGGGATCATTCTAGAATGTCAACAGGGCCAGCTTCTCTAAGGTGGCTTCCTTTCCTATCTCTGAAAGCTGCCCCTCTTTCTGGGTTTGAGTCTATCATCCCTACTGAAAGGTTATGTATGAGGTTGAGTCCTCTTCCCAAACATCTCCCAAACCCTTCTTCCAAAGGTTTCTCCGTTAAGAAGAACCCTTACACTGGGCCTACCAGAATATTCCCAGGAACCCAAGTCAAGGCTCATAACTTCATCACACCTGTAAAATTCCCTTTGTCCTGTCAAATAGCATCCTCACATGTTCCAGAAGTGAAGATGTTGAACACAATTATTGTACTTACACCAGAGATCAACAAAAACAACCCCTGCCCAGATGATCAAATCCGGACAATGTATTCATCAAGACTATGTAGACTCATGGGCTTGGTACCATGCTTCACACCTATAATCCCAACCACTTTGGAGATTAGGAGGATTATGTTCAAGGCTAGCCCCAGGCAAAAGTGTGAGACTCAAAATTGGACTGGGCATGGCTCAAGTGGTAGAGCTCAAGGCCCTACATTCAAACCTCAGAAGTGAAGGGGGAAAAAAGAACACACAAACCCCAGAGCCATCAGCTTTGCTTCAGAACTGGAGCAAGCCTCCTGCTCGTCATGAGGCCTACTCAGTTCCCACCACCTCTCTTGAGTCTTGAATTCTTTTCCTGCAGGATCCTAGTGTGGCAGGGGAGGCCGTGTGCAGAGTTCCCCGGCTGTACTTGCTCTTAGGATAAGCATTCCCAGCTGCAGGTATGTTGTGGTGACCCCACCCCGCCACCAGGCCACCACGTCCTGCTGGCCAGGCTGTGAGATGGGGTGGAAAGTGCGGGATTTTCAGCAGAGTCTGGACTGGGCGGGGGGGGGGGGGGGGGGGGGGCGGGGAAGCCCAGCACGGCAGGCAGCCATGGGACACAACAGCTTCCCATCCACGAAGTTAGGAAATGACCGAAGTGCTGAGCACAGACAGGTGCTGAGCCAGCAGCAACCTGGGTCAGGCTTGAAGCTGGCTCTCTGTGTCATGTCTACAGGACAAATTCCACTCAGAGAGACCCTGTGTGCATGGCCACCTCCCCTCACCCCTTCGATGCTTCTCTTCTCTGTCCTTGTCCTTTCCTGCCCTGCCTGCCTCTGCCAGGCTGGCCACTGAACCATGTGTCACCCGCATAACCACGTACTCTGGCTCCCCATTCCCTGGGAGTTCATCTCCACATCACTGTTGCTTCACAGGGGTGCTCTCACCCCACATTCAAGCCTCAGGGGAGCAGAGGTCAACAGTGGGTGCTTTAAAACCGCAGGCATTTATTCTCTTATAACTGAGGGACCGAAAGCCCAAAGCCAAGGCAATGCAGTAATGTAACCCCCAAAAGCCCTAGAGAAGAGCCTTCTTCACTTCTTTCAGCTTTGGTGGCTCAAGGCCCCTTGACTTGGGGTTGTACAACCCCAGCCTCTGTCTTTCCATCTGGCTCTGTCTCGTTCTTCCTTTTCTCTTAGAAGGGATGACATTGTCCAAACAGAAATGTACTCTTTGCTGAATGTATGTACCTATAACACCTTTATAATAACAAAAATGAGAGTGGGGGGAAGGAGAAGGAGGAGGAGCAGGAGGAGGAGGAGGAGGAGGAGGAGGAGGAGGAGGAGGAGGAGGTGGAGGAGGAGGAGGAGGAAGAGAAGGGCACTGGTACTGGATTTGAGGCCCACTTGGATCATTCAGGGTGGTCTTGTCTTGAGATTTTTAACTGTTTCTTCAAAAGGTGACCAAATAAGGTCACCTTTTTTGTTTGGTTTTTGAGACAAGGTCTCACTACATAGTATAGGCTGGTCTGAAACTCACTATGTAGCCCAAGTTGGCCTTGAACTTGGTAAAATTACTTCTTGAGGGCTGAGATTATATAAGCTTCATTGGTTATGCTTTGGGCATATTTTTGAATCTTAGACAATATTTTATCTACTTCACCATCCTATTTAGTAATTGCAAAGCGCACACACATACACACACACACACACACACACACACACACACACACACACACACACTACGAATGTCCTTACCCTGTTGTAGTTTCTCTGGTTTTTCCATAACACCTGCCATCTCCCTACCTGCTACACTTGCTTATGTGTGAGGTTTTTTGTCACTGTTCCCTTCCATTAGATTATTAGCCTTTCTGGGGCAGGCATTTCTGTTTTTTTGCATCGCTGTAACACAGACTGTGCCCCTGGAATGATCATAGTCACACAGTAGATGCCCACTACACTCTTGAATGCCATGAATAACGAGGAGCTAGTAATCCAAATAGCTCCCGACACAGAGCATATGTCAATCAATGAAAGCCAGGTATGGGGATTCATACTCCAATACTCAGGAGACAGAAGCAAGAAGATTTTGAGTTTGAGACCAGCCTGGGCTACAGATGGAGACCCTATCTCAGGAAGAATAAAAATTCCAAAGTGGTTGTTGAATAGAATAAAACAAGGTAAATAAAATGGGATGGTAAATAAAATAGTTGTAAGCCCACCATTAAAAGAACTGTGGGAGGTCCTCCCTAGAGATGAGGACTTATTCCTTGTGTAAACACCTTTTCCTAGCTTCTGGTTGTTTTCTTCTTGGATTTCCAACTCCTGAGGTCCTCACTCGGGGAGCAGCCTGCTGGGGATGCAGTATTAACTGGTTCCCGAGCTGGATGAGCTGAAAATTTCTGCCTACAGGAAGAAAAGGTTACACTTCCATAGAATATATATTGGTCTCTTAAGGAGATAGAATTAAACACCCCAGTGAGCATGATGGCTGAAAATAGTTTCCAAAGAATGACTTTAATGCTAGATAATTATAAATCAGAGGGTACACTGAGTCCCAGATCCTCCTAGATGGGAACACTGATGGCCCAAGCTGAGCAAACCAAGTATTTCCCAGGTGCAGGTTCTGCACCATGCCTGACTTCCAGACAGCTGTCTCCTCCCCAGCACACCCTACCCTCATTCCCTTTATAAGCTCGCTTGCCTTTTAGAAACTTTCACCTATGCTTACCTATTTTTATCTTTGGAAGTTATGGCCTTCAAGACTGAAAAACTCTTTGGCCAGTGAGAATGTGATTTTATTTTATGGTGTGTGTGTGTGTGTGTGTGTGTGTGTGTGTGTGTGTGTGCATGCGCGTGCGTGCCAGTACTAGGGTTTGAAGTTGGAGCTCTTCCTTAGCATTTTTGCTCAGGGCTTGTGGTCTATTACTTGAATTATACTACCCCTTCCAGAATTTTATTGGTTAATTGGATTTATGAATCTGAGTTTTGTCTTCCCAGGCTGGCTTGGAACCACAATCCTCAGATCTCAGCCTCCTGAGCAGCTAGGATTATGTGTGAAATACAACATGGTCTTGAGATCCTTGTTCATATTGTGAAATGATTACATTGAACCAACTTTCCTATCTACTGCTTCAGTACTTAACCTTTTTGTGTGTTGGGGGGGGCGAACATTTGAACATCTCCTAGTAGCAATTTTATGATCACTAAAATTCTTCCCAACTGAGGCTCTGCATGTGACCAATCACTGCTTTACCCATACATCTCCTTTCCCAGCCCCTTATCCTGGTTACCAGGGTAACTAGGAGTAGCCTGGTACTTGTGAGAATCTGAGTCTTATGGTCCACATGGAAGTGAGACCACATGGATGTTTGTCATTCTGTGTCTGGTTTACTTCACTTAGCACATATCCTCTAAGTTCATCTTTGCTCTTTAAAAATGACTGAATTTCCTTCTTTTTTAAGACTGGTTAATACTCATGTTGTGTGTGTGTATGTGTGTGTATGCATATATGTATGCATATAATCATCTGTTGATGGGTGCTAATTAGGTTGTTTCTACATATTGGCTATTGTGAACAATTTTGCAATGAACACTGAATGCAGATGTATCTTTGACATGCTAATTTCATGTTTTGGGTGCAGGCCAAGTAGGACTGCTGTTCATATGGCAGTATTTATTTTATTTTACTTTGAGAAAGTATAATTTTAGTGCCTGTGATTTGCATTGAGTTGTCTTTATTTCAATTTGGTTCGGTTGTGTTAACCTTCTCCAAAGTTCACAGCATAATTGAAGTCTTTAGGTAGTAATTTATTTCTTCTTTTTGAGAAAACAGTAAATTTTTTGTTTGTTTGTTTGTTTTGAGACATAGGCTTGTTATGTAGCCCAGGCTGGCCTGGGACTCATGATCTTCCAAAATCAGCCTACTAAGTGCTGAAGTTACAGGGTGACACACCACACTTGATAGTAAGGCATATTTTTAAGGGGGTATAGAAAATACTTAAAATTACCTATAAGCTTACTGCCAACAGTCATGCTCACTGTGCGCATTGTCTTTCACTTCTCTGTGCATCTCACACACCCTCCTGCCGGTCTCAACCTTTGGCTAGAAGTTTGATCTGTGTTTATGATGATGTGAAGATGGTGCAGGTCATCATGAACAAAGAGATCAGAAACGACAGCCTGCCAACTTGCCACCCCTATCTGGGGCTGCCGTCTCAACTCACAGATTGCTCTTGTACTCCTGGGGGGGCACGTGTGCACACTCCCCTCCCTGCCACTGTGGCATCTGCTGTCAGCCTGTCTCACTCTGCTGCCCCTGGGACTCAATTTACCCCCTGCCCTTTGAAACTTGCCAGTTTTCAGCCCACAGCCCACAGCCCTATCCTATTTGAGCTTGAAGAGTTCGCCATTTGTTTTTATCATTTATTGTTTATTTGATTAATTAATTAGTTAATCTGTACAAATACTGGTGCTTGAACTCAGGTACTGGCCCTGCCCCTTAACTTCTCCATTCAAGGCTGGTGCTTTACCACTGGAGCCACAACTCCACTTCCAACTTTTTGGTGGTTAATTGGAGATAAGAATCACATAGACTTTCCTCCCAGGGTTGGCTTCATACCACAACTCTCAAATCCCAACTTCCTGAGTAGCTAGGATTACAGGTGTGAGCCATCAACAGTTCTCTATTTTCACTGTCACTTTGAACTGCATGTAACATTAACCTTTCAAAATCTTCCAGCTTGTTCCAGGAGCAAACTTCAATGTGTTCTGTTCTTTCTTTGTTTGCTAAGTTAACGAATCACTCTGGCAGGTCCTTATTTTGAATGGGAAGAAATCCCATGGTACTTAACATGCATCATGGACATGTGACAGCTCCCACAAGGGCTGGTAATCAGGGATTCAAATAAACAAATAAATAAAAGTGATGTTTTCCGAGAAGAGAATTTTCAAGAATGGAGTTAAAAGACAAGTTTATACGCCAGGCATTGCTTAGGAATGTGCCAGTTAACAAAGTGGTTTCTCAGTGCGATGACATGGGGTACATGCATCTTGTTTGCAATGTTCTTGAAACAACTCCTCAGGCACTCGGGGCCCTTGGAATGAGATAGGTGCCCCCTCTTTAAAGAATCAAGTGTTCCAGAGAGAAGGAGAATTCAACACCTGCTGTGGGCACATCTCCAACAACAACAAGAAAGAAAGAAAGAAAGAAAGAAAGAAAGAAAGAAAGAAAGAAAGAAAGAAAGAAAGAAAGAAAGAAAGAAAGAGGAAGAAAGAAAGAAAACCTTATTAGAATTGTGAACATCTAGAGTTGCTTAAATAAAATAGCTTAATATACTTCATGCTTCTATGCACGAAATATAGGTTTCTCAAAGTAACTTAGTATATCATGGGGATTTTTTCATACCAGCTATTCTTGAATATATTTAATTTTGTCAAAAAACTTTATATGTTTGACTACCTTTATTAATAAGTTTGATAAATGAAAAAGTGTGTTTTCACATTGAGGAAGAGACTTCTTTTCAAATACTTTTCTCATACAATGTTACATAGAAATTATCATATCACAATGTCAGTATATCCATTATTAACTTTATTTTTTTATATTAAGGCCTCTTGCTCACTAGGGCAAACTCTCTACTATTTGAGATACACCACCAGCCTTCGTTGTTGGTGGTGTTGGCACAGAGTTTTGCTAACTTGATCAGGCTCATGATCTTCTTGCCTCTATCTCTCAAGTTACTAGAATTAAAAGCTATTCGTCCCTTCAGGTTGCTATTGCAAAATAGCTTAACCTGGGAAGATCCTATCCCATAGAACTTTATTTCTCACATTCTGGCCACTGAAAGTTCAAAATCAAGGTACTAGCAGAGGGGCTGGGTATATGGCCTAGTGGCAAGAGTGCTTGCCTCCTACACATGAAGCTCTTGGTTCCCCAGCACCACATATATGGGAAACGGCCAGAAGAGGCGCTGTGGCTCAAGTGGCAGAGTGCTAGCCTTGAACGGGAAGAAGCCAGGGACAGTGCTCAGGCCCTGAGTCCAAGGCCCATGACTGGCCAAAAAAAAAAAAAAAGGTACTAGCAGATTTTCAGTGGTGAGCACTGCTCTGTTTCCTTTCCTGATAAATGTCTTCTTACTGTGCTCTCTCAAAGCAGGAAGGAACTACATTGTTGCTGTGGCAGCTCCTGAAAGGTTTACATACTAGAAAATTAGTGGTGGGGTTAAGAGGTGGTAGAACCTTTAAGAGGAGGAGCCCAGGGGGAAGTTGTTAAGTCATGGGGTCTCTGCCCTCAGAAGGGATTAATCTTGATCTTTCTGAGATTTGTTCCTGCCTGAGCAGGGTGTTCTAAAAAGAGTGAGCCTTGCCCCTCTTGGGTCTCTGGCTTCCTGTCATACCACATCACCTCTTCTGCATATGCTTCCACCATTGTGATGCTTTCTGCCAAGAGATTCATCAGAGCTGAGCAGATGCACAGCACTGGGCACCTGAATCTGCAGAACTATGAGCTAAACACACCTTTATACATCTATGGATATTCAAGCCTGAGGTAGTTTGTTATAGCAACCGGAAGTGAAATAAAACAATCACTCCCTTTTTTATACATGTATCCTATTCATGAGGGCCTTGCCCTTAAGACCTAATCATCTCTCTGCCTAATACCTGCCTAATACCATCACACTGGGGATTAGAATTTTTAACATAGAAATTTGGGAGGGCAAAAACCCTCAGATAGTAGCCCCTTACAGATTAATAAAATCTCCAAGGAAATGCATTGAGATAGAGCCTAGGTTAATGAGTCTGGATTTAATGGAATTGACAGAACTAAAGGTTTAATTAGAGCAGGTTTAAGAGAAAGGGAAAGGGGATCATGCACACAGACAAAAGAATGTGCTCTAAAATACACATGGTGGTAGGTAGCTGAGGAGGTATAATCAACACAAGGTCAGGCCCAGTGTCCTGGAGCATACCTGTGATCACAGCTACCCAGTAGAGTGAGGAAGGAGGATCCAGAAGGCTAGTTTTTAAATAGCAGCATAGGAAAATTATTTGCATTAAAGATGTGTTTTTTGGTGCTACAGGGAGGGAATATGTGAACAGTCTTTTCTGATTGCCAGATTTTCTCCTGGACTTCCTGAGCACCTACTGGCTGCCTAGCACAGAGCTGCACGCTAGCCCACAGGTCTCTGGAACACCTTTTCCTCTCTAGGGTACTAATAACTCAGAAATGTTTGTAAGACTTCTGGGATTCGAGTGACCCTGGAGAGATGAGCAGTTTTGCAAAGGTTTCCCTGGGGCCATGGGCCTTTCCTGAGGTCAAGAATTTGAAGCAGTTACCCTATCATCCATGACTCCACACTAGATGTTCTAAAAATAGCAAGGCTAAAAATAAAAATTCCAGGACTTATCTGAGGTTTGTCAGCTACATATTTGGAATCATCTGTACAAACACTTGTATATTTGGAAATGTCAGATCTTGGCTTCCGTGGACATTTTTGTACCTTCATCCTCCTTATCTAGATACTTTGGATTGGCATTCACACAGTCAAGTGCTATGCAAATGATCTGTTTGAAATAAAGCATCCCCAACCAATCCCAGGGACCTGGCTTTGTCCTCCTCCTGACACTGAAGGAAAGAAGACAGTAATCACTGAGGCTTTCTCTTTGACATTTCTCTTTGACATTCATTGCCCGGGGGGGGGGGGGGGGGGGGGGAAATCCCCTCCATCCCCATATTTAGAGTTAAACTCTCTCATCCAATCCCCCTTGTACGCTTTCATTCTTATTCCAAGCTATTTAACTCTCTGATTTTCCTCAATTGTGTCATTGTTTTTCATCTTCTTTTACAAAAAATAATTTTTTTAATGTGCTGATACTGGGGTTTGAACTCAGAGTCACTCTCTCTTTTTATTGTCAGCTGTAGGTCTTGAACTCAGAGCCTGGGTGTTGTCCGTGAGTTTCTTTGTGCTCAAGGCAAGTGCTCTACCACTTGAACCACAGCACCACTTCCAGGTTTTTGAGTGGTTAATTGGAGATAAGAGTCTCATGGGAACTTTTCTGCACAGGCTGGCTTCAAACCTTGATCCTTAGATCTCAGCCTCCTGAGTAGCTGGGATTACAGGCCTCTGACTCTTCACTTGGCTTTTTCACTCAAGGCTGGTGTTCTGTCCCATGAGCCAGAGCTCCATTCCCCAATTTGTGGCTGGTTAATTGGAGATAAGAATCTCATGGACTTTTCCCCTGAAGCTATCCTTAAACCAGGACCTCAGATCAGTCTCCTGAGTAGCCAGAATGACAGGTATGGGCCACCAACGCCCAGCTTCCTCAAATCTTCAACAATGTGGTAGATCTGTGCTCCAGAATTTTCATTAATCCTTGGGGATCATAAAGACAACTTGACTTTCCTGTTCTTTGAACCACAATCTCAGCCTCCTGAGTAACTAGAATTACAGGCATGAGTCACTGGTGCTCAGCTTCAATTGTTTTTAGGGACAGTTTTAGCCAAATCATTAATTATAAAATTACTGACAACATTTCCATTCTCTCCACACTGATCTATACATTCAATGTGATCTCAACATAATGACTGGGGTGAGGGGGTGCTGGGAATGTGGCTTAGTGGTAGAGTGCTTACTTATCATACATGAAGTCTTGGGTTTGGTTCCTCAGTACCACATAAATAGAAAAAGCTGGAAGTGGCCCTGTGGCTCAAGGGGGAGAGTGCTAGCTAGCCTTGAGCAAAAGAAGTTTAGGGACAGTACTCAGGCCCTGAGTTCAAGCACCAGGACTGGGGGAAAAAGGAGAAGAAAAAGAGTAAGATTCACTGGAGAACTTGACACACTGATTCTCATTTTCATTATTTGGAAGGTGACAGTTGGAGATGTGGCTCAGTAGTAGAATATTTCCTTAGCATCCACAGTGCCCTGGGTTTGGTCCTTGCCATAGGGAAAAAGAAAAAAAGATGACTATAGAGGATGTTTGAAAGAGCCAGGACACCTCTAAGATATAGAAAGAAAACCATCAGTCCTTGAAATGTGATGATGGACTAGACACTCATAATAATAATAAATAAAAACAAGCAATGCAAATATTGGACAAAATCATTAATGGGAAAAGGAGAAATCTGGTGAAAACAGCCATGTTCCCGTAGAAATGTGGGATGGGAAAGAGAAGCCTTCTGCCTTCTCAGATCACTTTCGTTTAACAATTTCAGCAGATTAAATGCTGAAAGGAAATGGAGCACATTTTCTATGATATCCAAAAGTCAAATCACCTCTAACATGAAAGATGTAATCCTTTATGGCAAACTCTTCCCTCAGACTGCATATTCCATGAAAGAATAATGCTTTGACCTTCTTCCCTTTAAATAACTAGAGTTTTAAGGATGCCAAAAACTAAAAAGTATATTTAAATTGGTACCATGAGACAACTATAAAACAGAAAGTGCCTGCGCAAAAATGAACAGCAAGCAAGTAAAACGCCTTGATAGAGGACACAGAGCCCCTGATTTGTGATCTCACCAGAATCCACCAAGTACGTAAGGACACTTGGTATTCGCTTAAGGAGAATTTACTGTTATAGACACAACAGAGAAAGTCAGAACAAATGCCATGTTCTTAAAACACAGAGAAAGAACACAGTATGCAGATCAGAGCACTGATACTAGTCAGGAACTCATCCAGAGGTTGTGTGGGAAATCCTATTAAGGAAATTTTGTCTTGGGAACATCTTCAGTAAATGATAATCATTGTTCCTGGGAGAGGTAGAACCAAGCTTACAACTCCAAAAAAGGCATTTTTTGGCTTTGACATTCAAATATTTTGCCTTAAGATACCAACTACAGCAAGCATCTTTCCATCTATCCTATTATGATTCTACATCATCCCATTCTGATTCCAAATATATTGATCCCTTGTTATTTTGATCACATATAAAATAATAATCTACTTCATTATTCACTGCCAAGAAACAAGAAACAAAGTCAACAGAGGTGGACATTTCTAAAATTGTCAAATAAATGCTAATGTTCTGAGGAAAATATTTTGTAGGGTATTAAACCTGAGAGCTTATTCATAACCTCAATTCCTTAGCTCGTAAGTGTCCCACAGTGCTCCCGTGCCATGTTTCTAACAATAATAGCACTCATTGCTTTCCCTGAATCTAGAGCAAAGAAGATATTTTCAGTTTGCTCTTCAAACACATTTTTAAAAATTTAATATATAAGTAAAAATTTGCAAAGGTTTGCCATCCATGGCAAGAAGTACTTCTTACACTATATTAGTGATGGAAAAATCAGTACATATTTGGTGACAGTGATGTTCTAGACACTGTTTTCAAGTGTCCTGTGTATAACATAAATTTAGCATGACTTCTGCCACTCACAGGTGACAGCACTGTCCAGGCTATCTTAGGCTCTGCTAGGCTAACAGGTCTGTGAGTGGATTCCAGCTGCAAACTTTAATTGGGAGGCTGTAAGATGGAGATAGCTCCAGGGCCTTGGATACCTACCAAAACAAACTAAGCCCAGCTCGATGTAAACAGTAAAATAAAATTTAAACTGAGCTAATTTGAAATGCTCAACAAAACCCCACCTTAACTAATGAGATGGTTCTTTCTCTCCTTTCCACCTCTTCTCCCCTCCTACTCCTTTCCCTGGAGCCCCGAATCCTGCCTCCTCCCTCTTGTTCACTCTGGTGATGCCTAATCTATAAATCTCTGTCTACTCAAATAAACTCCAAATTTTTAATAAAAGCCTGGGCAATCTGATAACTGAGCTATCAGATTATCCGAGTTCATGAACTTGGCATTTGACCAAATTCTTAGACCTAGATATGGTGTATAAACATAAAAAGGACATTATTAAAAAAAAAATAGCTACGCTTCCATGAAAGAAATCTCCAAAACAAAGAAGAAACTCAGAGCAAGGACAGTGAGCACAGAGACTGTCACTTTCTCAGTCTGTGCCAGCCATATATCTAGTTGACATCGCATATATAACAGAGGCCTAGTTATCCTCTGCACCTCAGAACTAACAATAATTTGGGTGTGGTTGTCCATTAATGAGGCCTAGCCTATGTATTTGGAGCTACAATTAGACATTGAAAGCAAGTAATTAGAAACTTCATAGCAACTTCACATTGTTGCGACATCTACCTCTGTGATTAATGGGCACATCCCATTAAATGCCATCTGTGCCAGTTCAGGAATTGCCAGACCTGAATGGTAAGCCAACTGTGGAAGAAGCAAATACTAGGAAGGCTCAGTCAGTAGGACTATATGACAATAAGCAATTTTATTTTGCCAGTCTTGGGACTTGAACTCAGTGCCTGGGCACTGCCACTGAGCTTCTTTTTGCTCAAGGCTAGCTCTCTACCGCTTGAGCCATAGAACCACTTTTGGCTTTTTCTATTTATGTGGTACTGAGGGATTGAAACCAGGGCTTCATGCATGCTAGGCAAGCACTCTG
Organism: Perognathus longimembris pacificus; assembly: GCF_023159225.1. Taxonomy (NCBI): domain Eukaryota; kingdom Metazoa; phylum Chordata; class Mammalia; order Rodentia; family Heteromyidae; genus Perognathus; species Perognathus longimembris. The sequence goes on along the minus strand of NC_063176.1, from coordinate 26,630,155 downwards.
CCACTGAGCCACATTTCCAGGCTCATATGTATATTTTTTTTATTTTAGTTTGTTAACTGAAAGATAAATTTCTGTAAAAATCTGAGAAAATGTAAGCTTTTGTCTATTTTGGCAATTCATTATTGCTAATCATTTTCATTTCTAATCCAGTTTGCTCTTTTTTTTTTGCCCGTCCTGGGGCTTGGGACTCAGGGCCTGAGCACTGTGCCTGGCTTCTTTTTGCTCAAGGCTAGCACTCTGCCACTTGAGCCACAGCGCCACTTCTGGCCATTTTCTGTATATGTGGGTGCTGGGGAATTGAACCCAGGGCTTCATGTATAAGAGACAAGCACTCTTGCCACTAAGCCATATCCCTAGCCCCTCTGACTTGCTCTTAATTTGTATTTTAAGATCATTAACTAATTTAGGGCAGTAAAATCTGTATACTTTTTTTGTATTTTCATCTTTACTGATAGATGATGAGCAAGTCTTTTCTGTTGAGAAAAGACATAGAAAAATCCACTGGTGGGGGAAATAAATGATGTTGGAAATTATGCCAAAGAAATGAAGCTCATGATAGTCTTACTGGGAAATAACAACCAGGGAAGTAAAGCCACTGTAGTACTCTGGGATCGAGGAGTTAGTGTAGGATTTGTGTCTTAAAGATTTGGGAGGGGTGAGGAAGTGAGGGCCTGGATGGTAGAGTTGGTTTATAACTGTTTTGCATGCTGGAGAACATGTCTGTAAGAGCTGAGACACTGAGCATGTTCCGCAGCTAAATGGGGTCTCAAAGGCACATATATCTCTGGAGAGGTCTCTAGGAAGCAGGTCTGTCTCTGTGGCCATCACTGAACATATTGCATTGGGCCTACAAGACCACCAGTGATCAGCAAAGTTAGGTATCAAGAAAAGGAACTAGAATCCAAGCAAAAGAGAGCAAAGACAACCTGGAATCAGCCAAATATCACTGAGTCTATTTGTCGCTGAGTCTGACAGCAGAAGAACAACATGAAAGTCCATTGCAGCTTCATTACAAAAGAGAAAACTGGAAGGAACCTCAAGGTTAGTTGGTAAATGCTGGGTAAACAAACAATTGGATATTCATACAATGAAATGCAACTCAAATGTAAAAAAAAAAGTCATTGAGAGACTAGGATGTAGAAAGTATTATCATGTTTGAGTTTTATTTGAATTCAGGGCCTCTAGCTTACTCAAACATATTTGCTCAACTAGCATGTCACCACTTGATTCATGCCTCCAGCATAGCTTTTTGGTAGTTATTTTGGAGATAGAGTCTCATGGACGTTTCTGGCTAGACTGACTCTGAACCACCACCCTCCAAATCTTCTGGGTAGCTAGGATTAAAAGCATGAGACACCAGGGTGTGGTAGGTCATCAAAAATATTGATATGCTATGAATTAAGACAGCAATGCTAGTAGAAAGGGTATCAGTAAAGCAGGATCTAAAATAATTTAAAAATGCAGAATAATCTCAGAATCAGAAGACATGGTATTAGCCTGTTTTCTTTGGCTGTTACAGTGCCCAAGCTGGTTAGCATAAAGAAAAAAAAAAAGATTTATTCAGCTCCAAGTTTTGGGAGCTGGAAGTTCAAAGAGCATGGCCCTGGTTGGTGAGGCTCCCTGGGCTGTGTCAGAGCATGCCGATAGCATTATGGTAGGAGAAAGTGAGGGAGGGACACATCACCTGGGAAAAAAGCCAGGGAACACAAAAGGGCCAGGCTCACTCTTTTAAGAACTAACTCAAAGCTAGGCACCAGTGGCCCCCACTTGTAATCCTAGCTACTCAGGAGGCTGACTGAGGATCATCATTTGAAGGCAGTCAGGGCAGGAAAGTCTATGAGACTCTTATCTTCAATTAACCAATAACAGGAGGGTCAAATGCTAGAGGGTTAAGGACCGTGCCCAGGCCCTGAACTCAAGCCCTAGTACAGAAAAAAAAAAAAAAAAAAGGAAAAAAGAAAAACCAAACCAAACGAATTCAAGATTCCAGGAAACCAAATAACCAGTGAATCTTGAGGTTTCTTTTTTCAGTTTACTGTAGCTAATCCTTCTAGTATATTAATTCATTGAGAACTGGATCTTTTGTAAGCTTTTTTCTTCTTCTGTCTGCTATTCATGATGAGTCATTTCTCATGCTAATGTTTCCTGTTGGCCTCTGCTGTACAGCTCCATCCTCCCAGCCCTGAGCGACTGGAGCCAAAGATGCTTTCCTTATGAGTGACTTCCCAATTGTCTTAACCGCATGCCAGATGACCTCTGCAAATTGTGACCAGCATAGATTATCTTAAATTCTGAGCTTGGGCTTTTCCTGATTCTACTGTTAATGCAAATTTACATCCCAAAGCCCCAAGCCCACTGCTGTCATTTTCAGATCACTAAATCCTTTCCTTTCTTTCTTTTTTTCCTACTCAGTGGTGGAAATGGGCTAGTTTTCTTTTGGAGCTCAACGTCAGGAGCAAGATTTGGCTATATTTTCATTGAGTTGCATCCTTTGAGGAGCTCAGCTTTGCTTTACATGCAGTTTTACACTCCTGAGTGGTTCAGGAGAAATATGTAAAACCTAGCCATCAGAAAAAAGGTTCCAAAATGTACACTACAATAAATTTAATCATGATAAACTATGTGAGCCAGCAAGTATCGTCATCACAGTAATCACATTACAATTAGGTATGTCATTGGGTATATAAATTAAGGTTGTTATAATAAAATCAATATTGCATATTTGTGACTAATATTTATATACCAGGAAATAGGGAAAAGACTTCAGTTTCCGATTGGTTGGCTGCATTGCTTTGGGCCTATGATAGTGTAGTAATGATGAAATGAGAGTATTCATTTCATTGGCTGGGCAGTGATAAGGAGGAAGATGAAGGAGTTATGGTCCCATTATATCTTTCAAGGGCCAGTCACCAATGACATGAAGACCTCCTACTAGGCCCCACGCCCAAGGTTCTACTACCTCATAGTAACCCCATGGAGAGAGCAAACCTTTACCACATGGGCCTTCAGGGGACATTTAGGATGCAAACTGTAGCAAAACATCTTTAGAAAATGTATCTTCTGTTCAGAATGGAACATAACGCAACCATGAAGAGTCATATTTTTAAAGTTTTTCATAGCATAGAAAATTGACTATACTATTAAGCAGTTAATAAGACAAGGCAAGTATGTATTGCATGATGTCACACTTGCATATAACAGAGTGAGAAAGAGAGTGTGTGTGAGAAAGGGTTAGAAGCACTTAAGGAAATACACCAAAATGATAATAAACTCTTGGAAAAAGATAAAGATGATTATTCTTTTCTTCATTCCCCCCGCAAATTCCTACAAATTTCATTTCACCTAAAATTTCCATATATTTGAAATGGAATGATGTTCTTTTGCTCACTGGATGTGAGGGCAAGCTAACTGATAACTCAGGGCAAGCTAACTGATAACTCAGAGATCCACAGGCTATGAATTCTATGAGTAGACATCTGCTTAACACTATGTCTTCACTGCTTAGCACCTGGTAGTGTAATGGGTGGATGGATGGATGGATGAATGACAATTAATAGGCGGATGCATGCATGATCAGATAGACAGATAGATACAGATTTGATTATTCAAGAATATCAGCCAGGGGTTTTGCCCCTTCACCATTTTTTCCTTTCTTTTCTCTTAAAGCTTCATGGCATGGTAGGACTTTCTCACAGATTGGAAAACTGTTCTATTGGTTAAAGTATAGGAAATATTTTTATCATATGTATATATGTACACGAATCTAAATTAAGCGGAAGTGACTATTTGTAAGAGAGAGCTAGCAATAATCACAGATTGTTTGTGCATTTGTGAGTACAACATGTGGAATGAGTGTGGGTATGAATGGCAGACCTACATAGATTCCTACATTCTCTGCCAGGTCTCTTCGCATCCTTGATGAGTCATGATCTCAATCATGATCCTCAACCTTCTATGGCAATGAGGAAGGCAGGAGGCCACTATCAAACCAGGAAGAAAGAGAACAGGTAAGGCACCTGGAACATTTTTGTACATTTAAAACTCACATTGTTTTACTTGAGACTTCAGGATAAAAGTTTCATGAAATGACTATTTCACTTAAGATCTGTCGGGGTCTCTGCACCCCACCCCCCGTGCTCCCCTGACCCGAGGGAGAGATGGGGAAGGCACGCCCAGGCAGGACAAGCCAAGAAAGGAGAAGGGTCGGCAGATCGCCCGCACCCAGCCCTTCCTCACCAGAGGACAATCAGATGGCCTGGGAGTCAAGTCTGTGCAAGATCTCGTTTATTGGGGAAGTACGTGCCACTAATATAAGGCACAGGAGCCAATCAGGTCTAAGATCGGCAGGAAGGGGAGGCATGAACTGTCCATCAAAGGCAGAAGGGGGGGGGGGTGTCACAGCCCACAGAACCGCCTCCGGGTTATAACCAAAGACACTTGTAGCAGCGGTGCGTTGTTGTTAGGCACCGCCATCTTAGCCACACGTGGCCCCAAGACTGAGAAACAGGCCAGCTAGTTGACTTCCAGGTGTGCCCCACAAAGATCAACTTAGATACCATTTTAGGGATCTACTTACATATTAGGCAACTTAAATGTGTAATTGTCCCTAATCTTAACAATATTATTATCCTCTTTTTGTTTATGAAGAACATGAGGAGGTTGTACTTTACTTGAGGGTACACAGCTAGTCAGTGAGAGGGATGAGGTACAAAGCTGAGCTTGTTCACTTCCCCAGCCCCAGGCTTAGGCTCAGATGCCTGTCAGGCTTTCATTCTAATATCTTCCCACTCCAACTGCATGAAAGCAAGTCCCTTCTTTTTCCTTTTTTTTCAGCTGTTTTTGATGTCTCTGTAGTTTTTTAAATAGACATTGCTATTGGGCACTACTTCTTCTGTTCTGGAGCTAGCCTTCCCTCCAGGACGCCTGAACATTTCAAAGTCACAACTGAGCAGAAACAAAGTATGCTTTCCTCAACACATGTCTCATTCATAAAATGATGGTGGAGATTGTGAGGGAGATGTGGGTGTTTGTATCCTGGCTATGAATAGGAGAGCAGCAAAACATCAAAGTTTTGAGGGTGACAAAGAATCACCTCTGATCTTCACTTCAAAGACAAGCAAACAAAAACACCTTCCTGGCAATAGTTGGAGATGAATGTCAATCAGGATTTTTCCTCTACTTGTCTATACAAGCACAGGCTTTATGATGATGGAAGCTTGTCAGGAAACCACAAACATCCTCTAAGATGGCAGTGAACACACACACACACACACACACACATTTTCCTGATGTGCTATAAAGAACTTTAGTTAATGGAGTCTTTTCTCCCTCTTAACCATGATCCTAAAAGACTTTCTTTAAGAGGATGCCAGCAAGCCCCCACCACAAGGGCGTCCTCATGATGCTTCTAAGCCCAGTCATGTAACAGCCTGACATGCACTGCAAGAGCTGCAGAATTTTACTTCCTCTCCAGAGTCCACATCTAACTCTTCTCATCTCTGGAGAAATGCTCAGCTCTAAAAAGCCTTGTGGTCTGAATTTAGGGACTGTTCAAGATATGTGGTTCTACCTTTGTAAACAGAAACAAGACTACAGGTGGAAAGAGGTAAGTCAACTGGGGCAGTTTCTGATGTGAAAAGTTTCCAGAAACCAGAAGAAGTATATTTATTAAAAAAAGAGGTTCCCTAGGCACAAGCTAATAACTCAGAGCTTCAGACCCCAGAAATCTGATATCATCTCTGTACTCAGTGTCTAGAATGAACACTAACTCTTGATTGTCTCCATCCAGAGTCCTTGGCTTGGAGATCTTGCTTATGTATTATATAAAGGTATATAGGGACAAGGTCAATGTGGTAGTGATCTTTCTTGGGTGACAAAAACTTAAAAGTTTTCTATGCATTCAGAATCTCTATATGAGTCAGTGTCCTGTCACTGTAACAAAATATCAGAGGCATTTAACATAAAGGCAAAGGGTTAGCTGGGTGCCAGTGGCTCGCACCTGTAATCCTTGCTACTCAGAAGGCAGAGATCTGAAGACTGAGGTTCAAAGCCAGCCGGGACAGGAAAGTCTGTGAGACTCTTATCTCCAGTTAACCAATTAAATGGCACTGTGCCTTAAGTGGTAGAGGGCAAGAGTTCAGGAACAGCACCCAGGCCTTGAGTTTAAGCCTCACACAGACAAAAAGAAAAGGTTATTTGGGCTCATAGTTTTGGAGGTTCTAGTCCAAGAACCAATGACTCTACTCTCTAGGAAGAAAAGGGCATTGGGCTCCATGATTCCTTGATGAGCACACTCACTTAGACCTAGAGCTTTTCCACCAGGTCCCACTTTCCAAAAGGTTCCATCTCTTCCCAGTAGCACCACCCTGAGAAGCAAGCCTTTAACATATGGGCTTTGGGGAAACATTCATCCAAACCACAATGGCCTCTGCCCCACAGTGAGCTAGGTGAGAACCCTAGACTGGACCAGGTGTGATGACGTATGCTTGTGATTCCAGCACTCTAGGGCTGAGGGTGGAGGATCCAAAGTCAAGACTACCCTGAGCTAGGCAATGGGTTCGAGGCTTACCTGGGATCTCTAGCCTGGATAACTTTAGGCCAGCGCTAACCTCCAAACATAAGTCTTCCAATTTCTGCTTCCTGAGTAGCTGGTACTACAGAAGGGACTCACTGCACCCAGCTAAAAGTCATTCTTAAAGTGCATTACTACACTTCTTAGGTAGCTCTCTATGTAAATTCCCATGGACACAGCAATTTACTGTGTGTGTGTGCACATGTGCACGTGCACACGCACGCATGTACAGTCATTGTGTGCATGTGTGTGCTGTTCCTGGGTCTAGAACTCAGGGCCTGGATACTGTCCTTGAGCTTTTGTGTTCAAGGTCAGCACTCCATCACTTGAGCCACAGCTCCACTTGTGGCTTTAGTGCGTGCGTGCGTGTGTGTGTGTGTGTGTGTGTGTGTGTGTGTGTGTGTGGTTAATGGAAGATAAATGTCTTACAGATTTTCCTGCCCAGGCTGGTTTTGACCTGTAATCCTCAAATCTCAGCTTCCTGAGTATCCAGGATTATTGATGTGAGCCACTAGAGAAAGTCCAGCAATTTACTTTTGCCATTTTTTTCCCTTAGCAAGCCAGCCTCATCCAACATAAGACTGAGTTAATGCATGTCAGATGATCTTACTAATTTTACCGAAAATAAAGAATGCCTTTCTGAAAAAACAAGTAGATTGCATTTTAGAAACCAACATTTTTTACTTCTTCCTTACTGTTTTGATTATCACTTGAAAATTTTATCTGATACTCCACTTGCTTAAGTTTGGAAACTAGAATTTTAAAGAGTAGCTGATCAACTGCACATATCAGATTTTGAAGTTTTACCCTCATGTTAACTCTTCAAGGAAAGCAAAAAAATCTAGCAGATTTTCATCTCTCAGGAAAATACAGCACTAAAGATACATTTGTGGTTACAGAACAGGCGTGGTCACTTGTGATGTTTGTTAATCCTGCTATTCACTTAAAAAGGCTGAAAGCATCACCTACATTTTGCAGAGAGAAACAAAATGAACAGGTTCCATCTTGTTCTGTAGTATAGACAAAAATAGAACCTAAAGGGATTTTTGTTCCTTTTTTTTGATGTAGAACAGCACTCTATGCAAGCAGTCTCATTAAAACCCTGTCACAGAAGACTCAAGTCTTCCTTTTCACTCAATTTTCTTTAACAGAATAAAAGAGTTCATGTTAGCTGTACTTTCAATCGATGCCTTCTGTTAATTAGTCTAACTGACCCACATAATATGATTCATATAGTAGTCTAATAGAATATATTGGATGCTACACATAATGGGTAATGTGTAATTATTTTAAGAAAGTTTTCAAAAGAAAAAAGAAATCTAATATAACCAAAGACTGTAAGAAACAAAACTACTATTTAGCACCATGAGGTCAACTTCTAACATGACTTTTTAAATATAATTCTGAATTTTAAAGGCCTTTAAGTCCTATCTCATTGTCACTTTTAAGAAACAACACCTTCAAAGTGACAGAAATTGAGAATTCCATGCTGCCATCCTGTGTCAGTCATCTTGCTGATGCATATTTTCTAGATATGTGTGCTTGTGCCCACAAGTGTGCAGGTGTTAGTGTGGAACTGGAATCGTCAGGTGTTAGCCTGATTGATGGACTTTAAATGCCTGCTGTGCTCACCACACATTTATACTATTAGATAAGGAGTTAAATAGCTCTCACAAAATGTTAGCAATACATGAACCCTCCTGTACCAAAAATTTATTTAATTGTGCCTAATGGTTAGAATAGATGAGTGGAGTTAATAGGTAGAGGATTCAATGAGAGGCTCTCTGTAGAGAAGCTAAAGGATTGCAGGGCATTTAATAAGTGTGCAATGAAGGTGAGCTCATTTGAACATGTGCTTGTCTTGCAATCATTAACTTCTTATTGATATCTGTTTATATAATGGATTATCAGTGAGCATCACCTGTGGGCCTTTTTAACATGTCCCGCATCCCACAAGCCCCCTACAGCCTAGTCTGGATCATATATTGTCATGTAGCTTTGTCTATCTGTCCTTGGCTGTTAGTGCAGGAGTCACATTTCTGTGAGTGCACTGAACTTCCTGGAGCTGGTTCTGCACACACTCCTGCCTCCACCCGGGTCTAGAATCCAGGCTCCTCTCCTTCACCTCATGGACTCAGCCTCAGTTTTCTGCTTTACCACCCTCCCTCTCTCTCAAGGGACCCCTAGCACCACCATTTTAACTATTCCCAAGTGGTAGCTTTACATCTGCATGGCTCAAGTATTAATATCAGTTTTGTCCACGATGTTAGAAGTTTGCAGGGTCAACACTTTTGACTTTTGTCTCACTGTTTATGCCGCAAGTCTATTTACAGTGTTTTGGCATACAGTAAATTCTATACATTTGTATTCCATAAATCAATAAGCATATCCCAACACAAAGCCATCAGTTCCAAAGACTGGGCATCATTTTATTTCACAATTACTATTCCTGGGCTGGGGATATGGCCTAGTGGCAAGAGTGCTTGCCTCTTATACATGAGGTCCTGGGTTCAATTCCCCAGCACCACATATACATAAAATGGCCAGGAGTGGCACTGTGGCTCAAGTGGCAGAGTGCTAGCCTTGAGCAAAAAGAAGCCAAGGACAGCACTCACGCCTGAGTCCAAGGCCCAGGACTGGCCAAACAAACAAACAAACACAATTACTATTCCTCTCATCTATGGCCTTACTCCACTTTACAAAGTATAAACAGTTTGGAGTTGGGGTGGAGGATATGAACTTAATTTTCAAGGAACAGGAAGGGGAGGAAAAAAGATAAGTTGGCATAGTGGGAATGGGGAGGTCAGTATGATGTATGTATATCAAACAAGGAAGACAGAGTTAGGGCTTCTCAGATAGGGATAAAAAAAAATGAGCATAACATGTAACAGACAACATGTAGCCTATCATGGCACTTCTCCTTCCCATAATGCTTCAAGTTCCCTCTCAAACACTTCTTGCCGTAATGCTCTAAGTGTCTGTTCAACAAATGAAAAGAGCCAGGAAAGTTTATGCATAAACCATCAAGCAATCAGCATAATGTCCAGGGAAGGAGATATTGGAAGAGCCCTGTAAGTAGCTACTCTCAGAGAGAGTACTATACTTCATTGGACTCATCTTTTGGGGGTCCCCTCTTCAGTGTCTCTCCACTGCTTTCCTTTTACTTTCAAATAAACTTGTTTTGTCTGCTTTAAACACTCCCTTACCTTTTAATTCTTTAGTCAGAGAAGAAAATGAGTCTATACCCCTAGGTGGCATCAACTGTGTCTATAGAAACATGTATCATGGAGGATTTCCTAGACTGTGACTAGCTTATGTTGGGAATAATGTTGCCATATTTTTCAGTTAATGGATGTGTTCACCATCCACATGCATGTGAAGTGCTAAAAGACAAATCTACAGGGGAAGTAAAGGGATGGGAAAGAGGAAAGGGAGTGAAGGGTGAACATAGGAAGGAATAATAGTAGTGGTTAAACCTATGTCTTGAACCATACAGAAGAATGAAAGACAGAAGACATCAATGGAGAAACCACAGGCCAAAAATAATAGCCTAGGGCCGTGTGGCTAGGGAACTGGGGTACCTCCTCCAGCTGGCAGAAGAGTGGGATGAGCTAAGTAAGCTGTAGGCTCATTTCAAGTTGAGCAGATGGGGAAACTGAGGAATTTGGACATCAGTAGCCCACCCAGGACAATCTTCTCTTTAAAAAAAAAATTAATCGCGGGGCTGGGAATATGGCCTAGTGGCAAGAGTGCTTGCCTCTTGTACATGAAGCCCTAGGTTCGCTTCCTCAGCACCACATATATAGAAAAGGCCAGAAGTGGCAATGTGGCTCAAGTGGTAGAATGCTAGCCTTGAGCAAAAAGAAGCCAGGGACAGCACTCAGGCCCTGAGTTCAAGCCCCAGGACTGGCAAAAAAAAAAAAATTTAATTGCTCTTATAAAGGTGATGTACAGAGGGTTACAGGTGCAAAAGTCCGGTGAGGAGTACATTTCTTTTTGGACAATATCACCCCTTCTCTCCCTCTTAGTTTTTCCCTCCCATCCCCATCCAAAAGTTTTGTAGTTCATTTTCAATACAGAGTCCAGTAAGTACCACTGCTGCATTTGTTTATCCTTTGTCCCTCTATTTCTGCGCCTCCTCTTACACTCCCAAAGACATATAAACAAACAGAACAAACAGAAAGAAAAGAAAAACAGCAAAAAAAAAATTTTTTTTTAAACACAACACCTCTTGTTCCCACTTCAGGACAGTCATCTTTAGGAGTCTCCCCTGCTTAGTGACTAGGATTGTGGGCCATGAGTCCAGCCTTGTCCTCTTTTGTGAGTTATTAGCGACCCAAACAGAGCCCTCCTCTGGTGAGCAGGTGCCATCACTCCTGGTAAAGAGTCGTGTGTGTGTGTGTGTGTGTGTTATCTACTCATTGATGCCGTGAAATGTACTTCTCAAATGTTTCCCAGCCAAGTTTCGTTTCTGAGTGTCAGAGAGCGCAGTTGTTCCCAGATAACGTGAGGTAGTCATTTTCATTTTTCCAGCTGCAATACTTTTTCCCCCCTCTCTCCAAGCACTGGTCACAGTAAGACATATTTGATACCTTCATCTTGTTTTTTTTCAGTTCTCCACTACAATCTCAGTGTAAGAAAACCCTTTGGTCCACCTAAGGAACGGAGGGTTGTACACAGGGAAGCTGTGCTGATTAAGTGATAAACAACGTGGTGTAAGAAACAGCAGCCCAGGATGAGAGCAGGCCCCGGTGAGGAGAGCGAGTCTCCCAAGGGAGCACCCGAGGAAGGCAGGCTGGCTCGAGAGCCAGATACACCAAGGACTGGTGAGGAGCCGGGTGAACCCGGTCCTCTTGCCAGAGATTTCTGAGGCTGCAAGAAGGATGCAAGCAAAGTCGCCTTGGTCCTGCCGCAGTCAGAGGCCAAATTATCCCCGCGGACAGAAGAACTCCGGAGGACTGAACACCGAACGACCCAAGGTTCAAGCCTGCCCCACCCCGCCCCAACCCGCCCCGAGACATCTCCGGGATTGGCTGCCCGCCGCGTTTAGGCCCCCGCCCTCACTCTTGTGATTGGCGGACGCTTCGTGGCCCGCCCACTCCCAGGATGTTCCTGGGGATTGGCTGCTGGCTCCGCCGCTCTCCTCCTCGTCAGGCCCCTCCCCTGATGCTTCTCGACGATTGGCTGCTCCCCTGTGGCCCTAAAGGCTCCAACTTGCTTTTTCGATCGCCTTAAAGCGCGCGCGTCCCCAACCACCCTATGGGACTGGCATTGAGTATCGGTGGTTCCGGCCTCCCGCAGGGAGGGCGTCCAGTCGGCGGGTGGTAGGTCTGGGCTCCTCCGCATCCCCTCGAGCCCTGCCCATCCGGAGCCCGGCGGCCGTGGCAGGGATGAGCGACTGTGTCCGAGCCGGGGTTGGGGTGGACGGCTGTGTCCGGCCGCGCCGAGGGTCCTGCGTGGCTCCCGGGCTGGTTGCTCTGCGCTTCGCCTGCCCAGGGCCGAGCAGCCAGAACCCCGACCTGGAGGGAACTTGCACCCCGGAGTTTGTCTCAAACTTGTTTGGAGGGCAGCAGCCTGTGTTCTGTCCTTGAATGAAGTGACCCAAGTTGCCAGGCAAGTGGCCAAAGGCGAAGGCTCTTGGGCGCGTGTGAGTGTTTGGTGTCGAGGCCCAAATCAATACTCCCTTACACACACACACACACACACACACACACACACACACGCCTTGTAAATAAAGCTAGTAAAAGACTCCTCCATAAAACTCTGAGCAGAGAAGAATTTGTATAAAACTCTTTGGATCCTACCCGGAGTTACACCTGAATCAAAAGAAATTTAGCTGAAGTTCAATCACCTTTGTGATGTTTTCATATAATCCTTAGCACAAATATTAAATTCAGACCTATCATGGGCTTTGATGATACATCAGGCCAAGTATTGCTATTTGACGCTGAAAGGCATAGATCTACTGTCTGGAATCTGTAACATCTGAGGGCACTGGCTGGCCAAGGCCATGGAGCCTCCCGGAGCCAAACTACAAAAATAAAAAAGTACAAACTACGGCTCCCTGGCTCAGGCATGAAATATCTCCTGCTCAAACAACACCCATCCGCCCCTCCCCCCCCCCAATGCCTTCTATCAATTTTGTCCATCTTTTTTCTAGGCACAGTTATGCAAATTTGGGGGCACAACTTTCTAGTGCTGCAGAAGATTCGCTGTCTTGCTGCCTGTGCCTGAGCTGTACATGCCCAGATAGAACTGCCAATGCTTTTGCCAGAGCATCTCCTTTGAAACACTGAGATTGCCTTGTCCACCCAGCCTCCACTTATACCTGCGCTCCACCAAATTTTAATAAATCTTTTTACCTGGGAAGTCAGTGGAAGTAGTTGTTTGCAGGGAGCTGGAAACAGTCATTACGGTTTCATAGTTACGTAGTTCTCAATCTCAGAGTATGTGGAACATAAAAATCCAGGCATAATCCCCTCAATTCCCTAGTCTTTTAATATGAAAAAATATTAGAATTTATATAACATAATTTTTATATAGCACATGCAATATATTATATAATACATCAAATCTATTATATAATTATATAGTTATTATATAATGTTATATAACATTTTATATAAGAATTATATGTATATATCACTTTGTACAAAAAAACACTTAATGATTAAAAATATCCAGCATGAAAAGAACTATAATCCCAGCAACTCAGGAGGCAGAGGTAGGTTGGCCTGGGCAAAAGTGCAAGACCCTATCTGAAAAAAATACAGAGCCTTTATTCAAGTCTGGGAACTTATTTTCTAGAAAAAACAATTCTAAATATTTCCAAAATAATAGCACAATAATCAGTGTTGTTACACAGACATTAGAATTACACCAACCCTTAGTAGTGTAGTGTCAAGGAAGCACACTTTGCATTTGTTGACCAACAGGTTGTTTCAGTGGAACTGTGGAGCAATGTGTTCCTGTTTGTTCCTTTTCAACTTCATTCAAATCTGTATTTTGCTTCCATGGATCACTAACTCCTGACCTTTGACCTGTCTTGTCTGCACAGCTATGTAGTCAGCGCTTGTCTGTGAAGCTTCAGCTTAAGGGGTAATGAGGGGCCTAACAGCCCAAAAGGATGTTCAGTGTAAGGACATCTGAACAAACAGCAGCTGCAGCAACAAGCCCTCACTAAACTTCCCTCTGATGAGGGGAGCAGGCCTTTCTGAGAATTCAGCTGCTACAGCCCCCTCAGAGGGAGCCCCAGAAAGGAGGGGAATCGCTGGGCAGAGGGCCTTCCCAGGATTGAATTGCATAACTAAGCATTATCCGAAGTTCCCACACTTTCCCTCTGAAGCCTTGACTCACATTAAAACATACATCCTGGTCTATGACTGATCAATTTGTTAATTTACACACACACACACACACACACACACACACACACACACATCCATTGGAGCCTAAATTGACAGAGGACAAGTTTTGCTCCTAGCTACACTTTCTAGCTCAGAATATGTTGAAATAGATAAGAGCATTTGGCAAGCTCAGTTTTGTTTGGAAGTGGGAAAAAAAAAAACAACATGCATGCATATACAGTTAAGCTTTCTTCTTTTGAGTCTCAAAGGCTATACTTTGTGTGTATTTAAAAGTTGACAGAAGCAGTATTTCCTTTGGGACGAAAGCTACAAACCACTTAAGCCAGACAATAGGTATTTCTCTGACTTCCTCTGGACATTTTAATCTACAGTCTGATGGGGAATTGGTTTGGTGTGATTGTAGCCATTTTACCACCATAGGCCTGGATGAGAACAGGACTTCAGGGACCTGGTAGGGGAAGTATGTGTATTTGTAATGAAGTAACATCTCATTCTGTCTGGGCTTGTGGTAGGTTAATAAAAAGAAGAGGAAATAAGAAAAACAATGGTGATATATGATATGTACTTGCAAGTGAGAACCTTATGAAAATGATTATATGTAAAGGGAATGTCATCACCTTTTGGAACGATGAATATAACGAACATTATAAGCAACTGGCATCTCATTAATGTAGAACAATTATTTCAGGTCATGTAAGAAATAGTACTCTAGCAGTTTAACAAAACAAAACAAAAAAACGTAAGCTGAAACTTGCCTTTGTCTGAGGGGTTGGGGCCAAGGAGTGGAGTGTGGATAAATGGAGAGAGGAATGGTGGGGAAATCAGTCATAGTGTTCAACATATATGCATGAAAATGGAACTAGAGAACAGGAGAGAATGGGGGCGGGGAAAAGTGAGAGAATGAAAGAAGAGGAATTAATCAGGATGCATTGTACACATAAATTGACATGCTAAATTGTACGACTATTTGAAGATAATTAAAAAGGAGGAGGGAAAAAGAACTTGGAACACTAGGAACATCCTTAGAGGGAAGTTTATTCATTTTATGTGGAAAGAAGAAACAAGTTCTTCCATTCGTGTAGGGCACAGTATGGAAGCACTCTGTGCTACAGGATATATTGTGCCATATGAAGTCCATTGAACACTTGTGCTACAACTACAGAAGCCAGGAAAAGATGAATTTTCTTAGTCATGGATATTCATGATGCTTATTCAGTCTTTATTTCAGAGTATCAGGTACCAACAAAGTTCAGAAAGGAAACATGCAGGAAGAATGCATTCATTGGAAATGTTAGAATTCTTTTAGGAGAATTAAGTCTCCTTTATCAAGCAGTGGGAGTGATTTTTAAGACATATAAAGCCACACAATGATGGGTTAAAGAATATGAAATTATATATGCAGAGAGGTCATAGGTCATGGGAGGACATAGAAAATACTTTTAGAATTGAAAAGATGATCACAAAAGGCACATTTGATATTTGAAACTCAATATTAACAGGAGACAAATCCTTTTCCCATCATTATGCTTCAGATGGAGCTCAAGGCAAATTGGTTGACAAAAGTTATTTGTTAGCTAGCACAGGGGCCACCAGCTACATTTCAGATAACTTCCAGTACCACTACTGAAAGTTTCAGGAACTTCCTATTCCCTTCTCCATTGTTAGAATTCTATCCTTTTTCCCAGTATGGATTTTTGGTTACATAACATTTGGATGCATACATTATTCTTTGAATTGTGATCCAATACTTGACTACTTACTGTTGCTCAGATTTGGCCTTTCAGAGCTCTTTGATTCCTGGATCCTCTTGACACACCCCTGTCCTTGGTTTTTTTGTTTTTGTTTTTGTTTTCCTGGTTTGTCTTGGTGTTTCAGCACTGCTTTATGGTGCTGCCTTGTGCTCCAGGCTCATCTTCTATTTTTTCTGTTCAGCCATAGAATCAGTCATTTTTTTCCAGGAAACTGTGGGTTCTTGTTAGACCAAGATATAGCCATGAGATATGCTCATTACTATTGCTGTTAGGGTATCAGTGGACAAAGCTGAGAAATGGATGTGTATAGACCATACTCTGCATATGCAGATATGATATATATAGAGAGACTTTGTTAAAGTGAATGAGTGCAAAAAAGTGCACATAGATTTTCCATCTCTCAACCAGTATAGATGGCTCATTCTCATCCTTCCTTGTGACTTCATTTTTTTGTGACAGAATTCTATTTCATAATAGAATTTCACAATAACTTACAGATGATAGCTGCCATCTATTTAGTTGTGAAACCCTACCAAAGTCTATAGTACTATATAAAGTACAAAATGCTCATTTATACTTCCATGAGAAACTAATTTCACAGCTAGAATACAATGCATGCCCATTTGTTTTGGCTTTGTAGTAGGAGCCAGTTGAAACATTGTTTTCAAAAGTTAAGGGCTGGGCTGGGGATATGGCCTAGTGGCAAGAGTGCTTGCCTCGTACACATGAGGCCCTGGGTTCGATTCCCCAGCACCACATATACAGAAAATGGCCAGAAGTGGTGCTGTGGCTCAAGTGGCAGAGCGCTAGCCTTGAGCAAGAAGAAGCCAGGGACAGTGCTCAGGCCCTGAGTCCAAGCCCCAGGACTGGCCAAAAAAAAAAAAAAAAAAAAAAAAAGTTAAGGGCTGGAGGTGTAGATCGTTGATACAGTAAGTGCCTACCTAGAATGTGCCAGGTCCTGAGTCCTATCCTGGCACCACAAGAAAAAAAAATGTTAAGTCAGCTTTCAGATATATGTATATACTGTCACTTCTTTAAAAGTTGGTTCATTTGTATTGAAGTTTAGATAATCTAGGTATAAAATAGAAGCAAACAAGAAAACCTTAGTTGAAATAGGTTCTTACAGAGAAGGAACACTGGAGAATTGTGGGTTTTTTTTTAATCCCTTTATTTCCTTAAAACTTAGTATAATAATAGTGAAATGTAGGATCTTAACAAGCAGTCAGTAGTACTATGATGAAATATATTAGTCAGGTGTGTGGCTCACATCTGTAATCCCCTCATCTGTGAGACTGTGGCAGGAGGATTTTGAGGAAAAGGCTTACTTAGGCGACAGAATGAGATCTTGTCTCATAAAAAAAAAAAAAGCACTAAGTAAAATGCCTAAAGCAAAAATTCTGTATTATTTGACTTACATTCAGAACACAGAGATCTACAAAATCAAGAGTGAAGGAAATACTCATTTAACCTAAAAACAATTGTGATCTATAGTAATTATAACTGAAGAAAAGTGCATAATAAAAATAGTTGGAGGAAAGAATGGATGATTTTTTTTTCAGTCTTCTGAACTGAATGCCTTGGGATATAGTAGTTAATGTTGGAGGGAGATCTTTGTAGTAGCGTAATCTTTTATCTGAATTTCAGTGATTGCATACATGTACACATGACAGAATGTCTTAGAGCCATGGGCTATGAGCACACATGCCTAGTTTTCTCTTGTGCACAGTGACTTCCCCAGAAAACGATGAATGAGGATACCTGGAATCTCTGCATTAATTTTACCACTTCCTGTGAAACTATAATTCCGAGCAGGAAGGTTTACAAATGGCAGTTTAAAGCCTTAAGTTTAAATATGTGTGTGTTAAAACCTAATTATCTCTTTTGAGTGTTTCCTTTTCTGTATTGTAGTCCTATTAAACCATCCTTTAGCAAGAACAAAGCAGTTGGTGTGTATCTAATGGGATATTTAAAACTTCATTCCCCTTGGCTGAGTAATTTCACTAGGAGTGCATCTTAAGGAAATACTCCCCCCTCTTATGCCATCTTCCTTGTGAAGAATCTCTACAAGAATGGTCAGAGAATTTGAGCTTATAATTTAAAACAAATCATTATGGTTAACATTCTTTTTTTTTTTTTGCCAGTCCTGGGTCTTGGACTCAGGGCCTGAGCACTGTCCCTGGCTTCTTCCCACTCAAGGCTAGCACTCTGCCACTTGAGTCACAGCGCCACTTCTGGCCATCTTCTGTATATGTGGTGCTGGGGAATCAAACCAAGGGCTTCAAGTATATGAGGCAAGCGCTCTTGCCACTAGGCCATATCCCCAGCCCCATGGTTAACATTCTTTCCTGTCTCCTTTCCCTCCACATGGCAAAGTGCTAACCCTCTTCCTCAACTAGCCACCTATTCCTGGCCTAGAATAACCACAAATCCAAACTTGGTCCTTCCTGCCTTCCAAGTCTAGCTTCTACTGCTGTCCAAATAACTCCACATACTTTCCTTTCTCCTTTTCCCTCAGAATATATATACACAATATATTATATAATAATTTTATATATTATATTATTATAATATATTATATAGACTGTATATAATATATAGTCTATATATTCTATATAGAGAGAATATATATTCTCTCTCTATATATATATGTATATATATATATATATATATATATATATATATATATATATATATATATCCAGTCCTGGGGCTTGAACTCAGGGCTTGAGCACTGTCCCTGGTTTCCTCTTGCTCAAGGCTAGTATTCTACCACTTGAGCCACAGTGCCACTTCTGGCTTTTTCTATGTATGTGATGCTGAGGAATTGACCCCAGGGCCTCATGTATATAAGGCAAGCACTCTACCACTAGACCATATTCCCAGCCCCTCCTTCAGAATATTTTTAACACTACCACCTCCACATTCTCATCAGATGACCCTGGTTGGTATTTCGTTAAAAATAGAAGCAATTAAACAGGCTACTAATCATCTTCTCCTCTTCTTTTTTCTGTTCCCATGAAGGTCCCTGGATTTTATCACTCTCTTACCTCCACCTTTCTAGTGATGCATTTGATGATCAATAGAATTGCTCTCATCAAGGATATTCTTAGCCTCTATCTTTCCAAATAAATGATTCTATTAAGTTCTTATTAGATCTCAAAGTGTCCTTCTTAGTAGTTGCCTGTTAACTCTTTCCAAGTGCCTTCCCTACAATCACACTGTGTTTAGTTCTGAGTCAATTTGTGTGGTGTCTAGGTGATAGATCAACCATTCTCAGTGTTTCCATGCAGCTTGCTTTTGTTTTGGAGGAGATAGATAAATTTAACCTTTAAATCTATAGACCGAGTGGGGCAGATGTCTCTCCCTTGTGTGGGCAAGCATCGTCCAATCAGTTGAAGACCTGAGTAGAACAACAAAGTGCTTCTCCCCTGCTTGGCACCTTTGAACTGGCATATCAGCTTTCCCCTGACTATGAGTCTAAATCATAATTTGACTTTGTGGGTCTCAAATCTACCAGACATTGAAGAGAAGGGCACAAATGTCTCTCAGATCTCCAGTAATAATCTCCAATTCTGTGTCTTCAGGCCTGGTTTCTTCACTCAACTCCGTGTGTGTGTGTGTGTGTGTGTGTGTGTGTGTGTGTGTGTGTGTGTGTGTGTAAGAGGGAGAGATCTTCGCTTGGGTGTTTCATAAGTATTTCACTTTAGCCAGATCATGACTCAGTTTCTTCCCCAAATGATATTATTTTCTAATGGTTGGGGGTTGCTAGGTCATAAACCACATGCATTTCCCCCAACTCAGAAACAATAAAGGCAGAGGAAGTGGTTCTATTTTACATTTCTCCCTACTGTAACCTTATTATACTAAAACAAATCCTTGCTTATTACCTTTACCTTGTGAGACTCTCCTTTTTGTGAGACACCTTGGGATGTTTTTCATGACTGGATCTTAAGAACCTGTAATTTTGTGTGGAAACTGGAAGCTGAGGTAGCCCTCATCCATCTTCCAGGGACAATAAGAACACTGGAGAGAGTGCTTAGGGCTTGCAAAGATGATCCAGGATAATCTCCCCATCTCAACATCCTTCGTTCAATTACATCCACCAAGTCCCTTTGCTGTAGAAGTCCCCAGGCATTAGGGTGTGGACATACATAGCGGCTGTCATTCAGTCTGCCACTTGGAGGAAATTTTCTCCCCTGATTTGGGGCTCTGTATTTCATCATGTCTCACCAAGGAAAATGTTTCACAAAGCACAAAGCTCTCCCACACCTGAAATAATATTTTCATTGCTAAAAATACATGGTTCAAAGAACTGGGAGCCTCATTTGCCTATAGGAAACTATATTCTCAATTTATATTAGAAAGGTTTGAGGGCTCCCCCCCCCCCTTGTACTGGCAATGGAACTAAAAGCACCACACTTCAGCTATGCCTTTAGCTCTTGAAGAGATCTAACATAGATGTTCTTAAAATAACAAGCCAATATTACACTCTGGATGGACAATGAAGACTCTAGTGTTGGGCCTTCAGTACCTTTTAGAGCAGTGTAATCCAATAAAATAAAGCTTTCTGTGAGGATGAAAATGTTCTATGTGCTGTCCAGCATGGTTGCTAATAGCTACATGGCTATTTCAGGTTTATTAAAATTGCAATAATTCATTGATATATCATCAAGGCTTATGATAAAGCAATAGCAACAGACAAGGTATTGGTACAAAGATACTCAGACCATCTGATAGAACAGAACAGAAGTGAAAAATAAGTTTGCACATAAACAGTCATTTATGATATGTGCAAGTAGGAATGTCATCTTTTTATCCCTTTGGTGATATTGGAGGCTAACTCAGGGTCTCCTACTTGCTAGACAGGTGCTTTTTAGCCAGACCCCCAACCCTTTTTGCCTTATTTTGGGGATAAGGTCTCATATTTTTGCCCATGCTGAACTGAACCTAGATCTAGATCCTCCTATTTATCCTTCCCATGTAGATGCAACGACAGCTGTGCACTAGTGTGCCCAGTTGTTGAGATGGGGCCTCTTTTACCTTTTGCAGGGCTAGTCTCAAACATGATCTTCCTGATCTTGCTCGAGTAGCTGAAATTATAGACATGAGCCACTGTGTCGAGCTTCGTTCTCTTTTAAATTCAACATGTTGCTGGGAATATGGCCTAGTGGTAAAGTGCTCGCCTCATATACATGAAGCCTTGGGTTCAATTCCTCAGCACCACATATATAGAAAAAGCTGGAACTGGCACTGTGTGGCTCACGTGGTAGAGTGCTAGCCTTGAGCAAAAAGAAGCCAGGGACAGTGCTCAGGCCCTGAGTTCAAGCCCCAGGACTGGCAAAACAAAAACAAAAAAACCCAAATTCAACATGTTGGAACAGTTGGTTATCCATACAGAGTAAGTTTATCTGCCTTTACCTCCATTTCTTACAATTCACTGTCATCAATTCCAAATGGATGGCAGATGTAAAAGAGCAAACTAAGAAAGAAAAAACTTTTAGAGGAAAAAAATAGCAAGAATGTTTATAGCCTGGAGAAGTCAGATTTAAATAACATTTATTAAATAAATCAAAAAGCACTGACTATAAAATGAATAAATTGGATTTTTTTAAATTAGAAGTTTTTCCTCAAATGACAGTAATAAAATGAAAAGGATCCCAGAATGAAATCATACATCTATTATATATCTTATGAATACATGTATTTACATATGACAAAGGATAAATTTTCATTTTTAAAACAAAGACAACAGTGCTATTTTGTGTACCTAAAATATACTAAGGGAATAGATCTTAAGTGGGGCTGGGAATATGGCCTAGTGGCACTAAGTTCAATTCCTCAGCACCACATATATAGAAAAGGTCAGAAGAGGCGCTGTGGATCAAGTTGGTAGAGTGCTAACCTTGAGCGAAAAAAAAAAGAAAAAAAAAAAGCCAAAGACAGTGTTCAGGCCCTGAGTTCAAGCCCCAGGACTGGGAAAAAAAAAAAAAAAAAAGATCTTAAATGTCCTTAACAATAATGATAATAATGAGAACAGAAGGAAATGTTTGGAGGTGATGAATATGTTTATGACATAGGTTGTGCTGATGATTTCAAGAGTCTATAATTACATTTGTATTCACTGAACGTAGAGAGAATTTAGTGTGGCAATCATATCTCTATGATTTGAAAACCCTACTTACAATGGATAAAATAGCCTATGGAATATTCATCAAAGGGAATGCTTCTCAGAAATTAAAAGGAATGAATTACTAGCACATACAACATAGATACACCTCAAATGAAAGAAGCCTTATACAAAAGAACATACTTGTGATTCTAGATGAAATAGGCAAACTGACCTATTGTGGAAGGAGAGTTCCCTCAGTATGAGTTGTCCTTGGGAAAGGGGAAATGGAAAGGGACTATGAAGGATTTCCCAGGATAATATAGCATATATCTGATAAGAGGTTTTGGTTACACAAACAAATCCATTTGTCAGAACCCCTAAGTGTAGGCTGAAGACTTGCATATTATATTTTATGTGCACTGAACACGAAGAGAGACCTTATCATCCTTAGTGATATACATGCTGAATTTAGAGGAATAAATATGTATTGCTATCTGCAATTTTAAGTGTAACAACACTGGTAGAGGGAAGGACAGAAATATCATAAATCATTTTATAAAATATTAATGCTATAGAGGGCTGGTGATATAGCTCAGTGGTAAAGATAAATGTTAAAATCATGTGTGATTTAATTATTACCCATCAAATAAGTTAAAATAGAAACCTAAGTGTTGAGAATGTAGAACAGTGGATTTTTAATTGGTTCTTCATCTCTGTACCAATTGACCCAAACACTGGAAAACCCAACCTATCTACTTAAATATTGTTGAATCCATGATTCAAGAATTCTAGTTCTCCCTATATATGCCTAACAGAAATGTGTTCACATATGTTATGCTACATGCTGGTGGCTCATGTCTATAATACTAGCTAGTCAGGAGGCCAAGGTCTAAGAATCTTGGTTCAAAGTCAACCTGGGCAGGAAAGTCCGTGAGACTCTTATCTCCAATAAATTACTCAGGAAAAAGCTGGAAGTGGTGCTGTGGCCCAAGTGATAGAGACACTAGCCTTGAGCACCGAGGCTTAGAGTCCAGGCCTGTAGTTCAAGCATCAGGTCCAGAAAAAAAAAAAAGAAAGAAAAAGAGAGAGAGTAGGAGAGCAGGAGGGAGGGAGTGCAGGAAAGGCCATGGGACTCTTATCTCCAATTAACCACCAGAAGACCAGAAGTGGCTCTGTAGCTCAGTGTTAGATCTATCCTTGAGCAAAAGAGCTCAGGGACAGTGCCCCAAGTTCAAAGCCCACCACTGACCAAAAAAAAGGGGGGAACATCTTTTAATGTTCCCAGGAGCAATATTTTTACTAGCTCCAAAGTGTAGATTATTACACCAATCCTTACTAAAATTTGACTAAATAAATGGGAAGCAATATACTATTTTCATAAACTGTAGTTATATTTAAAATATGGATGAACCTCATAACTACACCAATTTAAATGGTATACAGGGTAGTTGTCACTCTTGGGTAGAGAAGAGTAATTAGGGCCTGAAAGATGGTAGTTAGGTTGTTATTTGAGCTTGCTCTGATTGTGTTGTGATAGTTTGTGACATTTTGGCAGACTGCATTGATGGTTGGGGTACTTATTAACTAGTGTGTGATACTTTAACTAAAAAGCAGTCTTGGCCAGAACCTGTAAGCAATAAGGTGAAACAGAAGAGCTTGACATTACAGACACTGGAGGATTTGAGACATGATCGGATTTACATTAGGAAGATTACCAGAGTTTGACCACAGAGGAGTTACCAGGCTGTTTGTGTAAGTAATCCAAGCAAGAGCAACAGGGATGAAATTAGTATGGTTGGTATTTAGAAAGCCACACATCACGATTTAGATTAGGAAACCCCTGCCTTCTTTTTCTGCCTGAAAAAAAAAAAATGGGAATACTAGCAGCTACTACTGCGTTTGGTACTATTTTGACGATTTCCTGAATGAAGGGAGTTTAGTTGTGTCTCCTCCACTCCTCCCCTCCCCTCCCCCAATAAACGCCTCTGAAGAGACACAAGACAATGCTGAGATTAGGAAGCTTGGGAACAAGCACCTTGATCTCACAAGATCTAGGTCACCCCGCCTTCCCCAAAACATCTCCCAATTTAGGACTTGGGACACAGAATAGGTGGCCAGAAGTTAGCATGGAGGTGTTAAAAATCTGGACGTGACATGGTCGCCAGGTAGGGTGGGTGAGGAGCTAGGGCTCTTCTGAAAGCCAGAGTTCCAGCTCCCAGAACAGGAAAAACCAGACGCCAGGGCCGTGGCTTCGTCGCCACCTTCTGAAGGACCCGAGCCTCGGGAGTGGGCGGGGATTCAGGTGGGGCAGGGCCCGGGTTTAACCAATAAGCACCGAGGACCGCCCCCACCCAGTGATTGGCACTAATCTCGTAGTCCTTGAGGCGTCCCAGACCTCTCGCGACAGTTCAGGTCTTGAGTGTTCCCGGTTTTGGCGCTGCTCTCCAAAGCGCTTCTACAGGACTGGGGGCCTAACGCTTACGGATGGAGCCGTCGCTCCTCGGATCCCTGACCTGGGGTCTAGGGGCAGACTGTGTGGAAGGATCCCGCTTGTTCTAGCCACTCACGGGCCAAAGCCAGCCCCTCTACAATAAAACTACTCAGTGGCTCAAGTAGAGCAGGCCGTTCGCGAATACAGACTTGTCCCAACGGAACAGGTTAGCACATACCCAATTCCTGCTCTTAGCAAGGTAATTCATGCTGGGCAGAAAGATCCCATCTCAAACAAGCCAGGCTTAGTGTGGTGTCAAACTCCAACCCTGGTAGGGGAACAGGATTGTGGTTTGAGAATGCCCGGGGTAGATTCAAGACCCAACCTGAAAAATGACCAAAGCAAAAGGGCTGGAACCCTAATACTGGGGGGCAACAGAGGCCCTTGCTCAACCTTTTAAGGTGTTAATTGTTCCTTGGCTGTCTCCTACCCATTTTTTTTAAGGCAGCCTGAGGTAGTAGATGCTAAGTTACACAATGTTTTATTTTAAAGAAAAAAACCTTTCCCACTATGTAACCGTAACAGCTCTGTACAACAAAATTGTTTTAATTTACTTTGTTATTATAGGTGATGCAGAGGGATTAGTTAGGAGTCAGGTAATGGGTATAGTTCCTTTTTGTTTCCCCACTCTCCCTGTACCTCCCCCCTCCCACAAATGCCCAGCGAGCTCTACTGCTGCACTTCACCCCACCTACTGTATACACCATAAAGACATTTATCAAAAACTCAACTGTCATATCCCAGACCATTTTATAACGAATTGCTACATGTCACAGGGGAAAAAACCTTTGCTAGAGATTCAAATACATATTCCTTAGCACATAAACCTAGAGACTGAATTGTTTATGGACATTTTACTTGTTGGATATTTGTGGCCAAGTTATATCGCATACAGAACTGTGTACATCTTAAAAGTGGTACTTTGAGGGGCTGGGGATATAGCCTAGTGGCAAGAGTGCCTGCCTCGGATACACGAGGCCCTAGGTTCGATTCCCCAGCACCATATACAGAAAACGGCCAGAAGCGGCGCTGTGGCTCAAGTGGCAGAGTGCTAGCCTTGAGTGGGAAGAAGCCAGGGACAGTGCTCAGGCCCGGAGTCCAAGGCCCAGGACTGCCCCCCCCCCCCAAAAAGTGGTACTTTGAAGTGTAAGTAGAAAATTTTAAGGATGTAACAACCCAACTTCCCAACAAATTGACTTGAGATTTAGCCATAACCATCAAGGACTCAAAAATCAACATAAGTTTATTTAAAGATTTTGGAAAATGAGAAGTTATTGCTGGTTATGCAGACTGGTTGTACAAGGCAGGAATTATCTTCCATGTGTGAACTGTATTTCCAGGCTGACACCCCTATGAGGCTCCTTATACCCATCCAAGGCATCTTACCTCTTTAATTCCCCTTCACACCTCATTTCACTACCTGCACATACATTAACTCAGGTCTCTTCCTTGCCAAGGGCTCTACTCAGAGCCAGGCCATTGAGTTTTTCTGGCAGATGAGCACCAACACCCCAAATTTGGCTCCTTTACACCAAAGTTAGGGAAATTGGGTTCAATGCAATTAAGAACTACAAAGAGCTTAGATTCTTAAGCTCTTCTGGTCAGCTTTTGCCAATCCAAAGCAGACTGTTTAGTTTTTGCAATTTTACCAGGATACCGATCTTAAGGGATCCCATTAATCCCATAGCAACCAAGTTGCACACATGTCTTCAAACCACTGCACCTTCTGTAATGAGACTAATGGCACCTACCTCAAGAATTCTGAGTTAAATAAAAGGGGTACTTGGAGCAACTGCCCCGAGTCCCTGCCACCACCAGCGCTGTCCTGAGCAGTGTTGCAGACTCCTAGTCACTACATCTAATATACCACCTCATTAGCTGCACTTTCCTATTGCAATCCTGTTGGAATCCAGGGAATCCCAGCATCAAGTTTCTGTGCCTTGTAGTTTTCAACCTACAAATGAAAAGATTTTAAGCATTAAAAAACATTGAAGGGCTGGGAATATGGCCCAGTGGTAAAGTGCTCGCCTCGTACACACGAAGCCCTGGGTTCGATTCCTCAGCACAGAATACATAGAAAAAAGCCGGAAGTGGCACTGTGGCTCAAGAGGTAGAGTACGAGCCTTGAGCAAAAAGAAGCCAGGGACAGTGCTCAGGCCCTGAGTCCACGCCCCAGGACTGGCAACAAAAACGAGAAAACCATTTAAGTATGTTTTCGGTTGCTGTTCAGGCAACTGTCCATAAAACATCATGTACATGTGTTTTTAGTCCGATTTTTTCCGCCAAACACCGTAAGTACGTTCCCAAGCTTCAAAGGATTACTTTGTATACCACAAGAGTCTACGAAGCAAAAATTGCGTTTCAATGCATCCCTCCCTTTATAAACGTAGTAACTTTACAAACACATTGTAACTTTGGTTTCCTTGATTCAGCTGTAACTCCAGACAGGATCCAAAGAAGAGTTTTACCATCTCATCTCTGGGTTTTATGGAGATTTCCTTTACCCTTCTGTGTTAGCCTCTTAAGGCACGGGTCAACCTTAAAAGGGCACAGGAAAGGGCGACTTGGGAAGTTTGTGCTTTTTGGACAGACCACGCGGATCTCAGCCGTTTAACAGGCCTGGAAATCCGCCAGAGGTAGCGTGTGAGCGAGGTTCTGTGTCCCCTCCCCTTCCGGATTTGAGCCTTTGACTGGAACACCGGCAGCAAAACCCGCCCCCCCCCAACCCTTGGCCACGTGCTCCCAGCTTGGCTTGGTCATTCCTTCCAAGGCAGGGTCGTACCTGCAGTCGGAACGCAGACCGCTGAATCTTCAGCAGGCTAGTGATCAACTCCAGGGGCGCAAGGTCCGCCCGGGTTGGGGTCCTGGAGGGCCGGCCCTGGGGAAGTAAAGCGCAGACTTATTACCGGGGACCACTCCGGGTGCCTTGGCGCAGCCGGGCGCGGCCCAGGACCTCGGCGAGGCCTGTGTCTCGCGCAGCCCCGGGCCGGGCATGCCGCCCGTCCCCCAGGCCGCCGAGGACTGCTCTACCCCTCCGTTCTGGCCGCCAGGAGCAGCGGAGCTCCAGACGGGCAAAGCTCAAGGGGACGCGGGGCGAGCCCAGGCCTCTTACCCACCCTCCCGGGATGCCACTACAGCAGCAAGGCGCTGGAACCAACTCACCGGCAGATGCGCAGGACTGAAAGGCCGGTGGTCTGAGCTCGGCAGAGAGACTAGGAGGGCTGGGCGGGGCGCGGGGGGGGGGCGGGGGATGAACCAGAGAGAGGGACAGCCAATCACCGGAGAGCTGAGCAAGGGGCGGGGCGAGGGGGGAGGACCGCAGGGAGAGCAGCCAATCCCCAGGAAGACTCTAGGTGTGGGCAGAGTCAGGAGGAGGCCGCTGACTGACAGCCAATCGTCAGGAAATCTCTGGGGGACAGGTCAGGCCATTGGCTGAGGGCTGGTCCTGCTGTGGGTTGGCGGGGGCGGGTTCAGGTTTGCCTCATTGCACGGAATCCTACCTGGGAGCAGATTCCGCGCCTGTTCTTGGCTACTGGGGGCTCTGGGTCTCCGCGGCCAGAGTGCCTTTCTCAGAGACTCTTTTGAAGAGACCCCTGTTGTTACTACTGGGCTGGACTACAGCTCTGAGATTTCTTTCCAAAACTCGTTCTGTGTGTGTTCGGGACTTGGAACATGTTTTCTTGTCCCAACAAGCTCACCCCCGTTGCCTTTTCTGAGCCTGGATGGGCCAGTCTTCTGCATGCGCCCTGTTCGTTCATTTACAGTGCCCAACCAGTATAGTAACCAACGGGTCGGATGTGAGCCGGGGAGGGTGAGATAGGCCGTTTCTCCAAAGTGACAGGCTCAAACTTGGCAGCCATATGACTGCCTAAGTGGAAGTGAGTGCTTACTATCTGCTAACACAATGAATCCTCCAAATCTTTTAGCATCCCCCAACTCATAGGTAGAAAATAGACAAGGTGAGCAAGTTAGCCAAGATTATAGAGTAAGTATGGTCCGGGATGTATGCCGAGGCAGAGGGAATGCAGAGGCCTTCACCGTACTGCGTTGCCTTTCCCCAGGTGTGGGGATGACTGCAGGAAGAAGATCTAGTAAATAGATCTGATTCTTGGAGATGGGTGCGTCTGGTGGGATGGAAGGCTTACAGCTTGCTCAGAGCTCCCACACGAAAAAGGAAAATGCTTGACTGGCTAAAGAAGAACCACAAAGTATAAATGGAACGTGAGGGTTGAGAAGCATTGTGGCCTGATGTGAGGATGGATTGAGGCCAGAGCATGCTAGGTGCATGTGTTTTTGAACAGGGAAATGGCAGAATCTGACTGATGTAAGGGGTCATTTAACCCTTTAGGATGATTTGGGTGAGAAGAAGAAACTGAAGCAACTATAGTAATAGAAACTATAACAGACAGCCACCTCCTTGCAAACATTCATACGATTTGGTTGAAATGGTAGAGGGAATACAAATTTATTGTTCCTTTAACCCTTCTATCTCAAACCTAGCTCTAATCTGAATCTGTTTTTCTGGTTGTCCCTTTTGATACTGTGTAGACATTACCTTTAACACCGTGTTAGTAGATGTGGCCAGGCTACAAAGACTCTTAGAAAAGGTTAAGTCCATCTCCTCAGTAAGTAAGGAGAGTTAATTCAGGAATCCGGATTTGGGGATAGTTGTGCAAAGTGTTTTTCTCCCAAAATTAGGTGACAAAAATGGAAAGTGATTGTGGGACAATTTTAAAACATTTCATGTGAATTTAGGAGTAATCTAAAATTTTTACCCCTCTGATCAAATCCTTAATTCAATAGAGATAACAAATAGTTTATTTGAAATTCTAAAACCATTCCTTTGACTTAAAGGAGAATATGTTACTAACTTTAAATATGAATATATATATATATGTATGTATATCTGCTCTCTTCTACTCATCTCAGCCTGATTCATTCTTCCACCCAGAAATCCTTTGTCAGCTCTATTTTCCTGAAGCTGTGCACCCTAAGGACACCACTGGCTCTCACAGTGATCAAATCCAATGGTGCCTCATTTACATAGCTTCTCTGATATTGAATACAACTTTATACTTGGTTCTCAGCTCCTCCTTGCCACTGAGTATCTGAGTCTCTGCCCCTTCCTAGTTTTCATTCATTCATTCATTTTTGCTAGTCCTGGAGCTGGAACTCGGGGCCTGGGCACTGTCCCTGAACTTCTTTTGCTCAAGGCTGGCACTCTACCCCTTGAGCCTTAGCGCCACTTCTGTGTTTTTTGTTTTTTGTTTTCTGTCTATATGGTACTGGGAAATTGAACCCAGGGATTCATGCATGCTAGGTAAGCACTCTACCACTAAGCCACATTCCCAGTCCCCTAGTTTTCCCTTTAAGACTTTCTTATACCCTTCATACTATTTCTTCACACTCTTTTTACTTTTTTTTTTTTTTTTTTTTTGCCAGTCCTGGGCCTTGGACTCAGGGCCTGAGCATTTTCCCTGACTTCTTTTTGTTCAAGGCTAGCACTCTACCTCTTGAGCCACAGCGCCACTTCTGGCCATTTTCTATACATATGGTGATGGGGAATTGAACCTAGGGCTTCATGTATACAAGGCAAGCATTTTTGCCACTAGGCCATACTCCCAGCCCTATTTCTTCACACCCTTTAAGTGCTGGTTCCGGCTATATTTTTCCTTAATTCTCTTTTGTTATTAGCTGACCAACTTCTCTGGTATGGCAATAACAGAAGTCATTTACTGTGACTGGACACATTATTTTGAATACTTTAAACCAATATTCAAAGGAGATGTATTATGGGCCAGGGGTGAATATTAGTAATGTAGAATGAGCATTGAAGATCCATTCATAGTATTAAGCCCTTTATTTAAAAATACTACCATCATAATTTCAGAATTATAAACTGAGGCAAGGAGGTCTAAGTGGCGCTCCTAGACCATGAACCTTGAGGCAGAGCAGGAATTGTCATTCTGGGTCTCAGCCTTCCTACCTCCCACAACCCCACTCCATGCCATTCTGTCTAGTTTTTGACAAGAGCTGGAACTGTACAGCCACAGGGTATTCCAGAGTAAAAAAGTTACAAAATGATTTTGGCTCCAATAGTTCAGTCTCTTCTTTTAACCTCACACTTCTCTTTTGTGTCTTAAGTTTTGATGAATACCAATTTCTTTGTTCTTTTCTTTTGTCTTCAGGGCTTAGGCACTGTCCCTTAGCTTTTTCTCTCAAGGCTGGTACTGTGCCACTTGAGGCACAGCTTCAATTCTTGATTTTTTTTCTTGGTTGCTTAACTAGACATAAGGATCTCATGGACTTTCTTGTGCAGGCTTGATTCCAAAAGCACTCCTCAGATCTCTGCCTCCTGAGTAGCTAGGATTATAGGTCTGAGCCTTGCTTGATCTTTTGCTTTAGTGTTTTGCTGTACTGTAAATCAAATCTAGCACCTGTGTAAGCTAAGCAAGTGCTCTACTACCTAACTACATCATAGTCATGGTGTGTGTGTGTGTGTGTGTGTGTGTGTGTGTGTGTGTGTGTGTGTGTTGAATTCAGAGCCTGGGTACTGTCTTGACATTTTTTATGTTATTGGTGGTGTTGGTTGTGGCACTTGAACTCAGTGCCTGGGCACTGTCCCTGAGATTTTTTTTGCTCAAAGCTAGTGCTCTACCAACTGAGTCATGCCTCAAACTCGTGGAATCTTTTTTTTTTTTTTCTTTTGCCAGTCCTGGGGCTTGGACTCAGGGCCTGAGCACTGTCCCTGGCTCCTTTTTGCTCAAGGCTACTACTCTACCACTTGAACCATAGCACCTCTTCTGGCTTTTTCTATATATGAGGTGCTGAGGAATTGAACCCAGGGCTTCATGTATACGAGGCAAGCACTCTACCACTAGGCCATATTCCCAGCCCAGAATCTTTTTAATCTGTATCATTTCAATCAGAAGCATGCTTTCAAAATTAATGCTGGATTGGGAATGTGGCTTAGTGGTAGAGTGCTTGCCTAGCGTGCATGAAGCCTCAGTACTACATCAAAAGAAAGGCCAGAAGTAATGCTGTGGCTCAAGTGGTAGAGTGCTAGCCTTGAGCAAAAGAAGCTCAGGGACAGTGCCCAGGCTCTGAGTTCAAGACCCTGGACTGGCAAAAGATTAAAGTAGTGCTGGAGATGGAGTCATGAACTGCTGGCATAAGCCTTCTGAGATGGTATTTCTGAAAGTACAAGTGAGAACCAAGCATATCAGAAACCCCTGGCATCACTGGTTAATGTGTCAGTGACAGTCCCTACCAGGCCCTGCTGGGGGTGAGAGATGAGCTTTTGGGAACATATCCTTGGAGTCTGCACTGCTGACACTCTCCCCTAGAGATTTCTAAAATGGTTGTGGTGGTACACACTTAAAATCCCAGCTTCTTAGGAGGTGGATGTAGGCGGATCCTTTGCTGGCCTAGGCAAAGGGAATGACAAGATACTCTCAAAAATAAACCGAGGGGCTGGGGATATAGCCTAGTGGCAAGAGTGCCTGCCTCGGATACACGAGGCCCTGGGTTCGATTCCCCAGCACCACATATACAGAAAACGGCCAGAAGCGGCGCTGTGGCTCAAGTGGCAGAGTGCTAGCCTTGAGCGGGAAGAAGCCAGGGACAGTGCTCAGGCCCTGAGTTCAAGGCCCAGGACTGGCCAAAAAAAAAAAAAAAAAAAGAAAAATAAACTGAAAAAGAAAACAAAATGGCTGGAGGTATACTTTAGGTGGTAGATTGCTTACCTAGTATACATAGGACCCTGGGATTAACCCAGAGAGACAGAGAGGCAGAGAGAGAGAGAGACAGTCAGACACACACACACACACACACACACTCACACACACAGAGAGACAAAGAGGACTATGGAATGTATAGCCCCATAGGAGACAATCCCATCAGAGATTGGGAGTAAAGGACTAATGGTTACACATCGACTAGTTATTCCAAAATAAGCTAAGAAGATCAACCAGAGAATTCAGGGTAGACATTTGATTATTTCCAGGAGGAATGGCAGTGCTGGACTGCTTACAGGGCTCCACTTTTTTTTTCTCTTGGGAGTACTAGGGTTTGAACCAAGGGCCTTTTGCATGCTAGGCAGGCCATCTCTCACTTGAACCACACTCCCAGTCCTTTTTTTTGCTTTATTTCTCAGGTAGGGCCTCATGTTGTTGCCTGAGTTGACACTGGGGCCTGTGATCCCTCTATTCCTCCAGCTTAGCTATGATGGCAGGCGTAGGTCACTATGTCTAGCTTTTTTTTTTTTTTTTTTTTTTTTTTTTTTTGGTTAAGATGTGGTCTTTTCAAGCCTAGAACACAGAAAACAAAGGGGCATGATCTCCCTGATATATGACTGTTAAGAAAGGGAGATGGAGAGACAGTAGAGACCAGGTCTGTGAAACCAAAAACTGCTTGTCAAATGGTATTTTCCACAGGATTGGGGCAGCGACCCAACAGTATGTAACTAAAACCAAACAACTACTCAACATATAAAGGTCAAAAATTGACCTCTCAGTGGAATACAATAGCTCAAAAGCTACGTATGTACGTTCATATAAGTCTACTGTCGACATATTGTCTAATATCGACATTACATTTAAAGCCCTAGGCGAATTTTCTTGGGCTTGGCCACGTGGCTACTGTATATGTTCTTGATAAATTGTATATTGTATATATGTCTACCTGACCTAGAGAAGGGAAAGAAAAACAGGGCGTAAGATATCACAAGAAATGAACACACTGCCCTACTATGTAACTGTACCCTTTTGGCACAACACCTTATCAAAAAAAATTGTGTTCAATAAATAAATAAATTAAATTTTAAAAAAAGATGTGGTCTTTTTGCCCTGGCTGGCCTTGAACTACAATCCTCCCACTCTGAGCCTCCTGAGTAGCTGAGATTGCAGACAGGAAACACATGACAGGCCTCAAGCTTGGGTCTTGATGGACACAAGTGAGATTCTTACTACTTTACTTTTACCATACTACTAGATCCTCTGCAATGTATTTCTCTATGCAGTGAACTAATTTCCCTTGTGGATTGTCAGGGACACAGCGTGGCTGTATCCACAGCCTTATATCCTGCACAGCTGCTGTCCCCTGGGACCTGGATCCCTCGTGGTGTGATTTGTGTCATCTCATCAGGTGACACAGTGCCTCTTCCATCAGGACATGAGAGCCATTCCTATTTGAAATATCAATTAGCATTGTTGTCATCTGCTCTGTTTTGGATTTGCTTATCTCCCCTAGGGACAGTGCTTTCCATATTTTATTAAAATCCCCCAATGCTTGACATTTTCAGCAAAACATTTGTTTAGTTGGTTTTCCATAAAAGTGATGATCCATTTTTATAATTTCATTTGCCTTAGTTATTGAATTTTAAATAGCATTGTTGAATGCACTCACAGGGGGGAAATATAAATGCTTTAAAAAAAAGATTCAGACTTGCAGATCTCCTTGTCAATTGAATTTCATACAAATTAGAGAAAGCTAAACTCCAGTGCTCAGCATTTTTCTTCCCATGTGTTTGGGAAGAAGAACTGGGAGTCAAGTTCATGGATGCATAATAGAAATCCCAGAACTCTAGATGAATCAGTCTCATCGTGTGCCAGTGGAGTTCAGTGGCAATATCCAGCTTGTAGAAAGGGCATGGCAATGACAGGATTAGGCAACCCAGCAGGGCCTTGCAGGGGCCACAATTACATGCAGCTTGCTGTAAGATTATCCATGTCCCTGCCAATGCCTCTAGGCAGGAGCGTGGCTTGAGAACTATTGAATTAGGACAGAGGATGGAATTTCGAATGGGGCAAGGTAGATAGTAGAAAAAAGTGAAGAGCCTAGCCAGCTGCCAGTGGTTCGTGCCTGTAATCCTAGCTGCTTAGGAGGCTGAGACCTGAGGAGTGAGGCTTGAAGTCTGCTGGAGCAGAAAAGTCCCGCTGAGACTCCAATTAACCACTCAAAAACGAGAAGTGGAGCTGTGGCTCAAGCAGTAGAGCACTAGCCTTGAGCACAAAAAGGTTCAGGGAGAGCACCCAGGCTCTGAGTTCACAGATGATGACAATAATAATAATAATAATAATAATAATAATAATTGAAGAGCTTAGTCAGGGGGCTATGGTGAGTTAAGGAGTAATGTCCCCACAGAAGGAAGTCACGCGGGGTCATTAGCTATTTTTGGCTCCTATAGGAAATGCCAACCCTGAATGCTTAAAGCTTTTGGCTCAAAAGAAGCTGATAATCTGAATCTGCATGTGTGTGTGTGTGTGTGTGTGTGTGCGCGCGCGTGTGCGTGCACACATGCATGCTTATACATGCTAGTTCTGGGGCTTGAACTCGGGGCCTAGGCATTGACCTTTAGCTTTTTTGCTCAAGGCTAGTGTTCTACTTGCAGCTTTTTGTGGCTAATTTGCGATGAGAGTCTAAGGACTTTCCTATCTGGGCTGGCTTCAAATTGCAGTTTTCAGATCTCAGCCGCTTAAGTAGCTAGAGTTAAAGGCATGAGCTACTGGTCTCCAGCTGATAACCTGATTTTTCTTTTTTTGATCCTGGAGCTTGAACTCAGGGCCTGAGCACTGTCCCTGAGCTTCTTTTTTAGCTCAAAGTTAGCACTCTACCACTCAAGCCAGCGCCATTTCCAGCTTTTTCTGTTTATGTGGTACTGAGGAATCATACCCAGGGCTTCATGCATGCTAGGCAAGCACTCTACCACTAAGCCACATTTCAGCCAGTAACCTGAATTTTTATGTGAACTTGGTGAACTCATTAGATTTCATACATTGGCATTAATTCCAATGGAATTAAACACAGTGACAGTGAAACTAGAAAGTCCCTGGGCCACCACTCTGGAGCTTTGATTTAGGAGATATAAACCCTGTAAATGAATACCTTAATAAAATAGAAGAGAACTTATGTTTCTCAAATCAAGATGAGAGATGAGCAAATGTCAGTGTGTAGCTGGTATACCACAGCTGTTAGCAGAGACTCAAACCATAAAACTTATAAGAACAAATGAGCATTATTCTGGTTGGTAGCCAGAGGCCAGACTTCTGTAGTTGTGAGCCATTCATCATGTAGCAGCTTGAGATGAATGTACACGGATCAGTGCAGTGCCATAAGTCAAAGTCTATGCACTATGGATTATGGGGCCAGTGGTGACATCTTCCCACAAGAAAGCTATCCTATTTCAGAGTAAGGCCCCGCTGGAGTCCTTAGAGAAAAAGAAAGCAGGGAAATTACATAGTTTGCTTTACAAAACTCCAAGCCCTGACTTTCTGGCAGAGAAAGTAGTGGGAGTTTAGACAGACTGCTTTTGTCTCTCTGAAGAGTGATAGTCGTATATCATGTTCTGTTAGGATTGGGTTTCAGTATAAAATCAGCTCCTAATTAGTTAGAGAAAGCTTGGTACATTATTATAACATATGGACATACTGATTTTCTTCATGGTTGGCTCAGTGCATTTACAAAATTATTTTGAACTTTGGGAAATTAGATTGAGTTTAGGGAGAAATTTTAGACTTAGAGATGTCAAAAAAAATTTCTGGGAAGGCTATAAAAGGCTATGTGTATATGGACCAAACTTGCAGTTCTGCTGTCTACATTACTGAATCTGTCTTTGCTCTAAATTGGTTGAATATATATACCCCATCATTCTAGTTTACATTGGTTTTTATGTATGTGTGCTAGACCTGGGGCTTGAACTCAGGGCCTGGGCACTGTCCTTGAGCTTTTTGTGCTTAAGGCTAGCATTGTATCAGTTGAGACTCAGCTCTACTTTTTTAGGAGTTAGTTAGAAATAAGAATCTCAAAGCTGGGTGGTGATGGCTCACACCTGTAATTGTAGCTACTCAGGAGGCTGAGATCAGAGAATCATGGTTCAAAGCCAGCCTAGGCAGGAATCATCTCCAATTAACCACCAGAAAACCAGAAGTGGCACTGTGGCTCAAGTGGTAGAGCTCTAGCCTTGAGCTGAAGAGCTCAGGGACAGCACTCAGGCCCAGAGTTCAAGCCGCATGACTGAGAATAAAAGAAAAGAAATAAAAGTCTCATGGACTTTCCTGCTTGGACTGTCTTTGAACCACAATTTATACAGATATTAGCTTCCTTTTTTTCTTATTTATTGTCAAAGTGATGTACAGAGAGGTTACAGTTTTATACGTTAGGCATTGGATACATTTCTTGTACTGTTTGTTACCTCCTCCCTCATTCCCCCCTCCCCCCTCCCCCTTTTCCTCTCCCCCCATGAGTTGTTCAGTTGGTTTACACCAAACAGTTTTGTAAGTATTGCTTTTGTACTCATTTGTCTTTTTATCCTGTGTCTCTTGATTTTGGTATTCCCTTTCACTTTCCTAGATCTAATACTAGGATATACAGTTTCCAATGTACTCAGATAAGATACAGTGATAGTACAGTTACAACCAGCTAGGATTGTAGGTTCGAGCCACAAGTGCCTGGCTACATTGATTTTTGCTTTTTAAAGCTGCCTATTTCTCTGTAATTGCTTTTTGTTTCTGAGTATTTACTTGTCCACCTTGTATTTTATTATTCTATTTTGCTTATTGATTTTATTTTTTTGGTGCTGATACTGATTAACTTGGCCTGTTCTGCTAAAGGCTGGAAGTCTACCACTTGAGGTCTCTATTCCAGGCTTTTTGCTGATCAATTAGAGATAATGGCCTCCTGGTGTTTCCTACAGATTGAACCCAGGACTCACACAGGATAGGCACATGCTTTACCATACATATTCTTTTATTTGACAAGTCTGAATACCAATAAGTGTAATGTGCCTAAAATGGAAACTTCTACAGTGGCTTTCAATGGTTCCAATTGAACCAGAATTTTATCAAAAACAGCCTAAACCATTTGTCTTCATTTGAATCCAATAGTATTTTTGAGAGTGCTAAATCCACTTACCTAATAATTCTTTAAAAATTTTAGCCAGGGTGCTGATGGCTCATTCCTATAATCTTAGCTACTTAGGAAGCTGAGATCTAAGGATCACAGCGTGAAGCCAGCCCAGGCAGAGTA
The DNA here is from genome assembly GCF_023159225.1 of Perognathus longimembris pacificus. NCBI lineage: Eukaryota > Metazoa > Chordata > Mammalia > Rodentia > Heteromyidae > Perognathus > Perognathus longimembris. The sequence continues at coordinate 26,592,843 of NC_063176.1, read as the reverse complement.
GTCATGAAATTGTTTATCTTCAATTAATTAGCAAAAATCTGGAGGATATGGCTCAGGTGGTAGAGAGACAGCCTTGAGTGAAAAAGCCCAAGTCAAGTGTGAGGCCCTGAGTTCAAGACTCAGTACCAGCATCAAAATGAATGAATGTCTTAACAAATGCATGGATCATTTGGTCAGTTAATTCCTCATGGCCTACTTCTGTCTAGCCCCAGGTGACACAGTTAGTGATTAGCATCTGTATGGTGCTTTACAGGACATAGAACACCTCAGCCATCAGTAGGACAGTGACATTTGTATGGCCCTTCAAGTAAAGACCTCAAGAAATGGAGAAGTGGAAACCTAACCTGACTTGGGATAGAATACCACAGTGAAAAGAGTCTGCACAGCCCTACCTGATTTTCAGTGGGCCGCATGGTTTGCAGCTGTCTGGAAGAACAGGACCAAAGAGGAAAATGGTAGATGTTATGCAAGGCGGAGGGAAGAAGGCCCAGCTGCATCTTCTGCCATTGCCTCCTGCCAGCTGGTGCTGGGTTGGCGGGGGAGGGGGGTAGTTGTTAAGATGAAAATGGGCTGGGAGGATATGGGGGATACCCTGGCCAGAAGAAATAATTTCTTTCTTTCTTTGTTTATTTATTTTTACTAGGGTTTGAACTTAGATCTTGAACTTATGTGCTATGTAGGTGCTCTGTTTTTTGAGCTTCCTTCAGCCCTATTTGCTTCAGTTACTTTTCAGGTAGGGTTTTACTTTAAAAATTTTTTTTTTATTCTGAGACTAGCCTGGACTTTGAGCCTAATACTTACAGCCTCCAATTAGCCATGATTACAGGAGTGCTCCAGGACGTTTGCCCTAAGGTCTTGCGTTTTTTTGTTTTTTTTTTGGCTAGGCAAATACCACTTGAGCCAGGACCCCAGTCCACACTTTTCTATTTCTTTATTTTTTAATTTAATTTTATTGTCAAGGTGGTATACAGAGGGGTTACAGTTACACACGTAAGATAGTGAGTAATTTCTTGTCAAACTTGTTACCCGCCTCTACTTTTTAATGACAAACATCATGATGAAAGGAACAAATCTTTGGCCAAACCCACTGATCTCCTCACTTCCCTCAAGCTTCTGCTGGAGATCGCTTTCTCTGGTCTCTCTAGGAAGTTTTATTTCTAGAGAAGCCTTTTTGCTTCAACTTCTCACATGGTTTACCTAAACCCCACCCTCCCACATCCACAAAGGCAGCCAGTTCTATATAATTCAGACCAGAGCTCAGAGCAGAGAGAAAACCATTAAGGAAGCAAGATGGTGAGTAAAATGGTTCTGATCAAGTGAGCCAAGTGTACCAGGTGAATTAGGACCTGCTAAGGATCTGAGAACTTTCTGTGTAGGTACCAGACACTGTGCTAGACAGTTCAGTTTTCTAAAGAGAACTAAAAGAAAAGTGATCTTTGGCCAGGTGCCAATGGCTCACAGTTGTTATCCTAGCTACTCAGGAGGCTGGAATATGAGGATCGCATTGCAGACATCTCAGGCAAGCTCTGTGAGACTATCTCCAAATTAACTACCAAAAAGCCAGAAGTAGAGCTATGACTTCAGTGGTAGGTAGAGCACTAGCTTTGAGCAAAAAAAGCTCAGCAACAGTGCCCAGGTCCTGAGTTCAAGCCTCCAGGACCACCACCAACAACAACAAAAGTGGTCCTTGATTAGAACGTCCTAGAGAACATGAGACAGAGAAGACTTCTATGGTAGTGAACTGTGAGGAATCAGTGGACTTAGAAGTGGTGGGAGTTAGATGTGATTCTGGAAGCTTCTGGTTAGATGATGTGTTTGACTTCAAACCTGGAAGAGATAGGCAGAGCCAGACCAAGTAGACCATGGAGAACTGCCACCCCCTCACACCCCCACCGCCCAGCTATACTTCACACCCCTGGAGGTACTGTTGAGAATTTCTGTTGTCTGCTGCCTGTTCTTCCTTCCCGTCAAAGCCCATATCTTTAAACCCATCTTCTCACCTCCTTTAAACTTACTAACTATTCCCATATGGAGTCTATCCTAACCCATTCACCCGAGCTGCCCCTTAAAAGAATTCAAAGGACCCAGTAGAGACAATGCTTACTTGAGGCTAGGCAAGTTACTTGACTCTGAGCCTGAGATTCTCTCCTCTAATATGAGGGATTCAATATATCCTCTACCACAGGATTAACCCATAAGACTTTCCTGCCCTGGATGCTTTGAACCACAATACTCAAACTCTTGAGTACTCATTTTATAAATAAAGAAGTTGAGGGATAAAGAGATTGAGAACTTGCCCATGGTCAAAAAGATTGTTTCTTAAACCTTGTTCTAAAAGTGATGTTCTGCATGTTTTACAGGGAGTAACAACTTGTATTCTTAAGGTAAGGTTTCTCTTATTGTCTTCATTTTATTTTATTTACTTATTCTTTTGTCAATCATGGGGTTTGAACTCAGAGCCTGATGCGGTCCCTGAGCTCTTTTTCTCAAAGCTAGCACTCTATCACTTTGAGCCACTGCTCTACTTCAGTTTTCTGGCAGAGATAAGAGTTTCACGGACTTTCCTGCCCTGGCTGGCTTTGAACCAGGATCCTCAGATCTTAGCCTCCAGAGTATTCATTTTATAAATAAAGAAGTTGAGGCATGAAGAGGTTGAGAACCTTGCCCATTGTCTAGGGTCAACTGCTTAACCTCCCACTGCCTCCATGCTGAGCTACACACGGCAAACATATTTACAAATACAAGTGCTATGGCAGAAGTAGGATGGTGCTCTAACAACATACCAAAGGCATCTCTCTCCTGATTATGGCTCTGCTACACAGGAAATTAGTGAGGCATAAAACTAGTGGCCACCTGGATGCAGATGTTCCTTGGCAGGGTGGGTAGAGCAGAATGTGTGGGAGGAACAGTCTAGGAAGGCCTTTGGAGGAGGCAGACCTTGAGAGATGGGTTTTAAGGGCAGAGAAGAGAGGAATGTTAGAATGAGGCTAATGAATTTCAGGGATGGGGAGACCCCTGGTGCATTAGAATTTTTTTTTTTTTCAGCAGACACCCAGTTTGCAGGAACAAAAAAATCCAAAGAATACTTGGTGGAGTTACTGAACAGTACAGGATTTCGATTTGGCCAGAATTGAATACATGATGCTAGGATCACTTTTCCGTTCTCAGCTATCCTATCCACTCAGTAAATTCAGGAAGGAGAGCCTTTCTCTCCCCCCAAAGTCTCAGAGTTGACTCTTATTGGCTCAGTTTGTATCTCATTGTCTTCGCTGAGGCTAACCCTCAGGGCTGGGTCAGGAAGTACTCTTATTGGGCAGGCCTGGATCCTGGCCCTTCCGCTGGAGCCCGGGGTGAGGTGAGGCACATCTGAACCCTAGAGTCTAGGAGTCAGAGAGAGGAACTTCTCCAGAGTAGACTAGAGAAGGAGAATGATTGCTAGCCAAACAACTACCAAATTGTTGGTCCCACCTTTGTGTAGAGTCTAGCTTATTCTCAGATGGGTACAGCTTACCTCCCTGCTGATGCCAATGCTGATGGCCCAGACACCATCCTGTGTAGTAAGGGGCACAGTACTAGAGTGACTGCCTCCCTCAAATTCATGAAGGCTATGCAGTACCCATCCTTCCATTTGCCCGTGTGTTTTCCATCCTAACTAACTCTTCATGGTTTCATACCAGCTGTTCTGACCACATGGGACACTTTTCCTCAAAATTCTCTTGTCGGCTAGTCATCCTTTTCAAGATTTCATCTCTCTCTCTCTCTCTCTCTCTCTCTCTCTCTCTCTCTCTCTCTCTTTGTCTTTTACTATCCATTAGGTTTATTTGTAGATTTATAGATACATTCTATCGATTACAAATGAGGGAAACCATATAGCCTATATTTCTTCAGGTCTGGCTTGCTTAAGATTTCATCTCTTACCACTTCCAGAATAATGCTTCCTCACTGACTAAAGCTAACATTATTCTTCAATTCAAGCCTTCTCCCCTTTAGACTTGTGAATACCAACCCTGTGGAAGTGTAAAATGTATTTAATCATTCATGAGGCTGACAAACTCTGCTCTGTTCAATTGATTTGTTGTGTATGTAACTGACTGACTGCCTGAGTTTCACTCTGGTTGTCTACAGTGAACACTTCAGTTTTAGGCTGTTAGAAGGCATGAAAAGATCCTGTTCACTTGCTGATGTGAGAGACTACTTCGGAAGCAGAGATAATTTAGTGTGTCAGGGTGTTTTCCACTCTTGCAAACAATGTGGCTGTGTGGGGAGAAATAATGAACTTGATCATGGTATAAAACTTTGATAACATTTCAAGCTTTGAACCAATGCTTTTACAGTGAACCTTCTAGGAAACTGAGTTCAGAGGTGGTTTTTTTTTTAAAAAATATTTTTATTAAGTAGTTGCATAAAAGGGTTTCAGTTCCAGAAGTCAGGTTATTTTAGTTCAATGCATCTTGATTGGTGTCACCCCATCCATCGTTCTCCCCTGTCTTACCCCTTCCCATCCCAAGTTGTAACCTTTAAACTGTTCCTGGACTTAGGTGACAATCCTCAAATCTTTAACCTTCTGTGGGCATGCCTGACTTGTCATAGCGTTTGGCCATCTTTGCTCCATTCTCCAATGGTGCTGGTCAGGGAACTTGTGGGATGCATGATAGCTAATCATGCTGATGGGTACAAGGAGGTCAGAGTCTACCACCTGCAAGTGTCATGGCAGAAGATTATGAATGTAAAGAAAGTTATGATTAACCATAAGAAATCAAAGCTGCACTATTGTTATCAAAGTTAACTATTGTTGGAGATGCTGAGAAGGCCTCTCCATCCTGCAAGAAGGGAGCAGATGCAGAACATTGGAACACCGGGAGGCGAGAGATCTATTTGGAAATGAAATTTAGGTAGGATTAGCTGGAGATATTAGTCCTTTTATTTATTCAAAAATGTAATGCAGGGGCTGGGGATATAGCCTAGTGGCAAGAGTGCCTGCCTCGGATACACGAGGCCCTAGGTTCGATTCCCCAGCACCACATATACAGAAAACGGCCAGAAGCGGCGCTGTGGCTCAAGTGGCAGAGTGCTAGCCTTGAGCGGGAAGAAGCCAGGGACAGTGCTCAGGCCCTGAGTCCAAGGCCCAGGACTGGCCAAAAAAAAAAAAAAAAAAAAAAAAAAAAAAAAATGTAGTGCAGATAAAAACCCCAAAGCATGGCTGGGAATGTGGCATGCATGAAGCCCTGGGTCCAATTCCTCACCACCACATACACAGAAAAAGCCAGAAGTGGTGCTGTGGCTCAAGTGTTAGAGTGCTAGCCTTGAGCAAAAAGCAGCTCAGGGACAATGCTCCAGCCCTGAGTCCAAGCCCCAGGACTGGCAAATACAAACAAACAAAACCCCAACGCCTTCAGGCAACAATGTTTCCATTCCATTCTCTTTGGAGAATCAGCAATCAATGGCTCTGAAATCTTAGTGACTATTAACATTTTCCCAGTTATTTGCCTGGGTTAGATTTCAGAAGCTGTCTTCAATGGTATCACTTTCTCTAGAATGTCATTAGGTGGATTGGCTTAGAACTTATCACGTCTCACTTGTTCAGCTCTTCTGTTGAAAGCAGTGAATTGGAACTATGCATGCGGAAGTGGAACTTTTCTAAGCGATGTCCTGGATTGGGCTTTGTGCCTAAGCAGCACCCATCCAAAGCCAGGTTAGTTAGGTGCTCCAGGGAGGGAGACTGGTCTTCCTTGAGCGTGCGGAAAAGTTTTGTTCTTTCCACTCAGTGCATCATGTCGAGGGCTGCCCAGAGCCTGCACTTTTCCTGTGTACCTGCTCATGTCCCGGGCCGCCAGAGAATCCCGCCACGGGCCTCCGCCCAGACCCGGAATCCTCTCCCGTCCCGGGCCACTGGCCGGCTGCTGGCCACTCCACTCCCACGTCTTGACCCCATTTTATTTCTCCTTCCCGGGTTCCCGCGGGTGCCGTCTGGCTTGGGCCCAGGGGGGAAACTACAAGTTGGCCTTCGTTCCCCGGCCCCTAACGTCCTCCACAAGAAAAAAGGGAGAAAAAGAAAAAGAACGGTGGGGGCGGCAGGGGACGGGGTAGGGGGGGGTGAAGGGAAGGGAGGGATTCATTTTAGAAGGAAAAGCAGGGGCGGCAGGGGCCGGCCCGCCCCAGTCCGGTGTCGGTCCTTGGCCGGCGCGATCGGCCACCCCGGGCATCCCGGGCTCCCCCGCGCACGGAGGGAAGGCAGGCCGGAGAGGGGGTGTCCGCCGCGGTTCCGGGGTTCACCCCGGGTGGGAGAGGCTGCGGCTGCTGCGCTGCGGACAGCCGGGCCCCGCGATCCCGCTGGCAGGACATCGGAAGGCAAAGGCGGCCCGGGCGAGGCGGGCGCGCGAGGCGCACGGGTGGCGGCCGCGGGCTCGGGGCACCGGGCACTCGGCAGGGCTAGGCGAGCGCTCCAGCGGCCGGCGCACTCCCCCGGGTCGGTGCCGCCCCTCCTCTTCCTCCTCCTCCTCCTCTTCCTCCACCTCCTCCTCCTCCTGAAGCCCGTGGCCGCGGCCCAGGCTCCCTCGCTCCGCCACTCCCCGCCCTCCGCGCTGCCTCCCGCCCTCCCCTTCCCCGCCTCCCGCCGCCGCCGCCGCCGCGCCGCGCCGCCGCCGCCGCCGCCGCCCGGCCTCCTCTCCCAGCCCCGCGGAAAGCCCGACCCAGGCCGCCGGCCGCCGCCCGGCCTCCCCCGCCGCGGGCGCTCCACCATGGCCAGTCCTCTTTTCCCCTGGTAAAGATGGCGGTGCGGGATCGCTGCCACCTTTAGACTAATGACTGTCCGAAACATCGCCTCCATCTGTAATATGGTGAGTGGCCGCCGCCGCGGAGGTCGCGCCTGCCGCCGGCTGCACGAAGAAAGAGAAACCGAGCCGCGCTCCCGCCCGCCCGCGCGGGGGACCTGGGACCCTGCACGGCCAGAACTTCCCGGCCCTCCCTTCTCCGGGCTGGCCTGGCCGGCTGCACCTCCCCTCACCCCCAGCTGCCGGGGGAGCGGCTGAGACCCCCGTCCCCTGTCCGTGCGGGTGTCCCCAGCACGCCCGACCCGTGGGTCTTGGGATCCCAGGGCCGCTGGCGTGCCCCCGCCCTCCGGTTGCGGTGGAAGCGGCTGGAGGGGGTGTGCGGTGGGTGGGAGGGAGGAAGAGAGAGAGAGAGAGGGAGGGAGGGAGGGAGGGAGGGAGGGAGGGAGGTGGCCTCGCATGGATATCCCGGGGGCTGGGAGGGGACTGAGGGGTTAGCGGGTGAGCCAGCGGTGGGGGACACCCAATCCCTCAGCTTGCAGTAAATAAACCTTTGCTGGGCTGCTGACGGTCCTGCCTCATCCTGAGTTCAGCGTGTATTTGAATTTAAAATTCACTTGGCGATAGTGATCAGTGCATCTTGAAATGTAAGAAAGCTAGTGTTAAAAAAGAAAAGCGCAGAAGTGTGGTTAGAGGGGTGAACTTCAACCTGGTGGAAGAAAGCACGGGCGTGAGTGCTGCCTGCCTCAGCTTCCCCACTTGTAAAAGCGGCTCCGTGGTAGCCACCTTCGCAGGGCCTGTGAGGATGGCTGTGGGCGCACCGGGACGTTGCCAGGCTGGTTCCGTGCCATTCGCTGGAGACTCAGGGGAAGCTGGCAGGCATGGACATAGCCAAGACATTACTGGGCCATGATCCCACGGGGACTTTAGTTCGGGTCTCTCCCATTGCTTTCTTTCCGTTCCTTTTCAGTTTCTGCCTTTGGGTCCCCAGGGTGTTCCCTGTTGGCACTCTCTCTTGTCAGTGCCTTGAGGAGCTCAGCCTGGGGTAAGGCATGGTGCCCTGTGCAGGACACACGAGTGTGTGCTTTGCTTCCACTCTCCAGAACGCCTTCGTGTCCCTCTGAGGTGGAAGGCATGCTCTTTCTTGGCTAGTTTGGGGAAACCCCTCAAAAACTGATAACCCCTGAATGAAATGAAGAAGCCTTGGGGGTAAGGTGATCCTGTTGCCCTTCTCCCCCAAACAGCTTTTTCAGTCTTCTGTCTCCCATGCTGTTGCAAGATTAACACATGGCAAAAGGAGCATTAAGGAGCCATGTGTTCAGGGCCTAGTGGGGATCCAGGGGTCACTGACTGAACACCCCTAGGTCCCCACTGTGGGGCAAGGCCATGGCTAGCAAAGTAATTGCTGAGGATGGCTTCTCATAGTGATAACCGCTTCGCATTGGTGCAGGCGAGTTCATAGATAAAGTAGGCGTCTCCTGGAACCTTGCCATTTCCTCCCCTCACCCCCTTTCCTTTCTCCTCCTGGAGGAAGGTTTTCTGCTTCTTCTTGTCAAGTGGCGTTAATGTTGCTTGGTGCAGTGAGAAGGCGATGCTTTCCTTCTCAGTGTCTGTCTGCTACCACCAGCTCCTGAAGGGAGCTGTGAATGCTATCTTCATGTTTGCTAGGGTGGCCTTAGGCCTGCAGGGTCCCAAGGCTGCATCCCTGCTCTTGCTGGTGCTTTTGTCCTGCCTGTGTGTGTGGTGACATCTCTTCTTATTGAGCCAGACTAGACATTAGAAAACTAGCAAGTCCCAAGAAGCCAACCCCAGGCTTTCTTGAATGTCACAAACCTACTGTTGGGTGGACATGAGAGGAGCAGGCTAGAATGGTGTCTACTTCCTGTGTCAACCCCAAAAGGTATGAGGTAAAGATGATCACCCCTGTAAAGTGAGGACTTAATTCTTAAGTACAGTTTATTTCCCTATTTGGACACAGTGGCTTGAGCAACCACTTGAAAGCAAGACTCTACATTTAAGTCCTGCTTCTTTTTGTTGATTTGTTCTTTGACACCAGATCTCTCAATTTAGGTCCAGGCTGGCCTGGACCTGAACATCTTTCTGCCTCAGCCTTCCCTGGATTATAAGTGTGCACCACCATGCCTAGCTTTCAGGCCCTGCTTCTTAAATGTACTAGCCTTGTGTCCTCGAACAAGTTGCTGTCAGTCTTGCTTTCTTTATCCATAAAAAGGGGATGATAATGGTTGCTATCTTGCCAGACAGTTGTATTAAGTGACTTCATGGGGTTCGAAGCTTCATACAACACAGGAAATGCACAGCAAGTGCTGTTTTTGTCAGTATTTTCTGTTCAAATGATACCATATGTTTAAAGGAGCATGGTGATGATGCCTTCTCCAACCTGATAGATAAACAACCCACATGTTTGACTAGGTAAACCAGGCTGTGTGGCAGTATACAATGTCTGGGATGGGAATCCTGAACCCCGCCCCTTATAAAAGGCTGAGCAGGTCATCATTGCCTCTCCCAGACTCATTTCCCAGAGGAGAAGGCTGGTCATGAGGAGCCTGCAGTCCTTCACCTAGGACAACATAAATGTTCCCCCGTGTCTCTGTTAGAGTCTTCATTGGATGATGAATTGTTTCCAGGTATGTCTTTTTTGGGGGCAGGGGGGCGGGCTCACTTGCCTATTGAGCTTTTTCTCTGGGGCTCTTGATTTGTTCCATTTCCTTTTGGTCCTTGCTGGTTTGTATAGGTGTGGTGAAAGCAAGTGGGATTGCTTTGTCTTGGGATGATTCTGAGGATGGAACTCAGGGTCTTCCTCCTGTACCACAGACCTAGTTCCAGCACTGAAAAGCAGTCTCTCTCCTCCAACAAAGCAGAACAAAACGTGTAGCAAATTCATCCTGTGATCAATGGCTAAATACCATGTCTCTTCTTCTTATTTCTTATGCCATTTTTAGCTATAGGGAGCATGGAACATGTTTTCATCCCTCATCTTGCCTCCCACACCACTGAAGGTTTACTGTCCTTTGGAAGTTTAATGCTGGCTCTCACTAACTTGTGCTGGGTGAGTTCTTTGCTGTAGTAATTCTTGATCAACTTGCTTAAGGCAAGTGAGCTTAGCCACATGGCAATGTCTGGACGGTTCAAAGATAGTAAAGCTTGTTTGGCTGGTGTGTTGTAATTTTGAAAATGCTCTAGCTGCTACCAAGCATGAGGAAATGTCCCCTGTTGATAATCCTCTGATTTGTGTCCAGACCAATGAATTTAATATCCAATGTGTGAATTATTAAAGCATAGACAAAAAGGTGGATTTTTTTGTCTGTTTGTTTTATAATGTCCCACTTTGGATTGAGGAATTTCTAAACAGGAGGTTTGGAAGCATTTAAGAGATACCAAATGTGGTTTGTTATCAAAGCAAATGAAATCATTTTATGTTCATTTCATTCATTAATAGAGCTGTAAGATGTATTTTGAGCTGGGTGACAGTTGTTTATTCCTGTAATACTAGCTACTTGGGAGGTTGAGATAGGGAGGCTACAAAGGTTCCAGGCTAGCCAGGTGCTGGTGGCTTATGCCTTAATCCTAGCTACTCAGGAGGCTGCAAACTAAGGATGGAGGTTCAAATCCAGCCTGGCCCGGAAAGTCCATAAAACCCTTTATCACTAGAAAACCAGAAGTGGTACTGTGGTTCAAAGTGGTAGAACACTAACTTTGAGCAAAAAAGCCCAGGGACAGCACCCAGGCCAAATTCAAGCCCCAAGACCAAAACAAACAAACAAACAAACCCAAACCCACCACCACCAGCAACAAAAAATACGTCCAGGAGTCTTACAGACTTTATCTCAATAGAAAAAGCTTGATGAAGGGTGGTATGTCATTCCAGCTCTGACTAGGAGCTTGAAATAGGTGGATTAAGGTCAATGCCTGGGCCAAAAGCAAGACCCTATGGTATGGTTCAACAGAATGCCTACCTAGCAAATATGAGGCTCTGAATTCCAATGTAGCTACTGCCAAAGTGGGGGGGGGGGGAGGAAGAAAAAGGAAAAGATACATGTTGGAGGAAATACTATGTATCAAAGACATGACAAGTGTGGTGGCTGGAGAGCTTTGCTGATAGTGCTTGCCTATCTTATGTGAGGCCTGGGGCTTAATACTCAACACTACAAAAAAAACAAAACCCCAAACCCCCCAAAATAAACAACAATTAACACCAAATGGCAAGTTTTGCACATATAAATAGCTGTCTGTTGAGTCATGCTAGGCTAATGAAGGCACATACTCTATGCAGCAGCTTAATATGAATGGAGGGAGTCCCTGCTCAGCCGTTCCTCCGTGTGTGGACACAAGGTGGTAAAGGTGAAGCCATTTCAATACTGATTTGAGTGAATGAATCGTGGGGAGACTGAGGAGTGCAACAGGGCAATACTTTCATATTCAAACACTTTCTAGTTGTGCCTTTTATTTGAGATGAGGACCTATCATAGTCAGTGTGAGTTAGAACTGGAATCTGTATCATTGAGATTCTTTTCAGCTCAACATGAATCTCATGGTCGCTTTGGGGAAGTATTCCTGGGGATTTGAGTTTTTCTCATCTTGTCAAACTGTGTGTGTGTGTGTGTGTGTGTGTGTGTGTGTGTGTGTGTTTTACTCTTGTCATAACAGCTACTTGGGAGGTTGAGATAGAGAGTTATGTGTTAATGAGTAGTATTTCTTAGATAAAGTCTTTATAGCTGGATACTGGTAGCTCAACACCTGTAATCCTAGCTTCTCAGGAAGCTGAGATCTGGGGATCATGGTTCAGCAATAGCCCAGGCAGACAAATCTATGAGATTCTTATGTCCAACAAGCTGTCAAAAAGTCAGAAGTGGAGGTATAGCTCAAGTAGTAGAGAAGTGGCTTTACATGGAAAAACCCAAGCAAGAATGTGAGGCCTCATGTTCAAACTCCAGTACTGGAACACACACACAAAGTCTTTAGAAAATACCTGACTCCCTAACTACCTTGTTTAAAGCAGTGTAGAATTGATCACATGTTAGCATTTTAGTGTCTTAGTACAATCCCAGGCTATTCCAGCTTGAGTTCCAGCTTGGAATTCTCTTAAAGAAATGAAGGGGAGGGTAAAATTAGTAAAAATTTAGCAACAAAAATGGAGATTTTTTTTAAAGTTTAAAGATAGTTTTATCTTAGAAAATCAACTGTTTACCTGAGGCAGCTAATTTGGTACTTTGAGAATGGTTGGGATTATTTTATGTGTGTGCTGGCACTGGGGTTTGGATTTAGAGTTTAGGCAATCTCTATTTGCTTTTTTGCTTAAGGCTAGTGCTCTACCACTTGAGCCACAGCTCTACTTCTGGCTTTTTGGTGGTTAATTGAAGATAAGAGTCTCATGGACGTTCCTGCCTCGGTTGGCTTCAAACAGTAATCCTCAGATCTCAGTCTCCTGCATAGCTGGGATTATAGGTGCAAGCCACCAGAACCTGGCTGGAATTAAAAAAAAAAAAAGTTCATTTCATGAGGTGAGTGAGGAGAAGGCTTGCCTTTTGTTTTTATACTTTCCATCATTCTTAAAGATACCTGACAACTGGAAGTTCAGTCTTTCAGCCAAGAGGGTTACAATTATGTGTGAGGATTTACTCTGCTAGCTGCTGGGTTTTAAAAAACGCAGCCTGAAGTGAGGTAGGTTAATGTTTAAAGGAAAAAAAAAATCTGTTCTGGCTCCACAGGGCTAATATTCTGGAGTTTATGTTAGGTCAAGACCTAACAATTAAATCTGCAGATTTTTTCTGTGTTTTTGTTGGAATACTGAGGGAAGACAAAGTTGAATGCCAATATTTAGTTAGAATGAAAGATCATGATACCTTTATGGATATCAAATTTTGTAGTTCATTTCACCCATAGAATAAACCTATATACTTTTCTCACTAGTAGAGATAATTTGCATGTTTAGATTGTAATTGATGGTGATTTTGAAATTAGATTATCTTCACAATTAAGAGTTTTTCCTAGTTCTGATTCCCTATGTCCCACCCCACCCTCCTCCCAATCTTTCCTTTTCCTGGCTCACCTAGGCTTTCTAGCAGTTGTAAATAGTTGAGGTTTTATGATGTATTAAATTCAGAAATATCAAAAAGATGCCTCCTGGTGATTTGACCTCTAGCCACCCCATAAAGCCAGCTCAAAGCAATTTAGGGTTGTAAGAAATAGATGATGTCTTTTAATCTAGTTAGCTTTCCTGGTCTGAATATTTTAATACATTTAGTTGTAGTGAATCTTCTGTTGTGGTCATAGTGAATGCTAGTCTAAGGTCTGGTCTTTTGAAAGAAAAGGACACTTAGAAATGATAGAGCAAAACCTTCCTTTAGGCAAATTTTGTATGTCTCTAACACGGGCAGGAAGGGCATTGGGAATCTTTTTGTCCTAGGATTATTGGGCTAGAACGTGGGGGCCATTGTAAATTCCAGTATGGAATTTTGGCCACTGTTCTAACCATCATTATTTGCAGTGGGTTTGGTTTAAGATCTAAGGGTGTGATGGGAGGAGGAGTGGGGTGGGATGGGGCGGGGAGGGCTATTGGTTTCTGAGGCTTCACTGATTTGAAGTTTTGAGGCCACATTGAGAACCACCAATGGGTTAAAGTAGCTCAGATGTGGATTCTTTTGCTGGACGAGAATGAATTTTAGGCATCTAGAAAAGTCAGTATAGTAGCAGAGTGAACACTCAGGCAGTGAAGAAACAAAACATTACAAACACACTTAAACCTCCTGGGAACACTTCTGTATCTCAGCACCCTCCTTCTCAGAGAGAATGGCCTCTAGTTTTCATTTGGTATTTATCACATGTTTTTATATGGTTATCATACATATGTGCATTCATTAACTGCATATAATATTATCTCTTTGTTTTAAACATGCTGTGTAACACTGAGCAGATCCTCTCAGTTCATTGATATTGCTTAAGTTATGATTTGGAGAATTAGCCACTAAGATAGACATAACTGTAGTCAATTTTAACTGCTGTGTAATATTCCTACAAATGTATGTGCGACAATGTCCATTTTATTGTTGAAGCTTACTATTTTCCCATCTGTGCTGTTTTAGTGTTATGAGCTCTTGTGAACTTGCTCCCTGTGTAAATGTCTAAAATTTCTCAATGGCATACATCTGGAAGAGAAATTCTAGATCATAGGAAATGGGCACCTTCTACTTTCATGTTTCCATATTGTTCTCCAAAGCAGCTGTACCAATTTGTCATCTAACCAGCAGCATTGGGCGGGGGTGGGGGGAATCCAGTTGTTCCACATGCTTGCAGACACTTGATATTGCTAGACAGGGCATTTTGCCAATCTGATGGGTGTGAAATTGCATCTTTGTAGTTTATTCATTCATTTAATTTTCTGTTTTTGGTAGTGCTAGTGAATTGAGCTGTGGGCCCTTGTGTGTGCTCAGCAACTACTCTATCACTGATCTGCATCTCCCACTCATTGTGGTTTAAATTTTCCCTTTCCTGTTTATAAGTGAAGCTCGCTGGTTTGTACTGGGTTGCTTTGACCTCTGAGGCTGGGAAGCTGTTTTCCAGGGTTTGGGAGTCTGCTGGTTTTGTCTGAAAACCGGGAAAAGGGACAATGAATAAGAACGTCAGATAGATCAAAGCAAAGCAGAATAGGTAGAGAAGTTTTGTGGAAGTTTTTGAAATCCATGTAAAGTTATTTAGGGTAATGATTTAATGTCAAGAGCTAGAGCTATGGATTGCTGCCTTTCTGTACATGTATTTCTTGATATTAAATAGCTAGATTTTGACTTTTTTGCTTTTGGACTAGAAATTCTGAACTCTGGTTATGTATTACAACACTAGTGAATTCTTGTAAAAAACAACTTTAACAAACTAATCACCAAATCTCAACACCCAGAATAATATATTAAGAAAAAGAATGTAGTATGTTATATGTGGAAAGAGCTACCTTTCTGTCAATGGATGTTAAAATTTAGTCATATTTGGGTTGTTTTTTAAAAATATTTTTCAGACATAATACCTTAAAAAACACCACTCAGTATCCCTGTCTCTTTGGTCATCTCTCAATTCAGAAGAAACTGTCTACAATGAATTGATAGTGTGTATAATACATGACTTCATTTATGAATCCATAAGTGATATGACAGTGTGTGTTACATACAAATATGTGGCCTTTACAGCTATGTTGCTTTGAGATTATGCTAACACAGTGATCTAGGTTATTTCTAGTTGCTCTATAGCTATATTCTTGGACTAAGCCATGGTTTACATACTCATTCTCATATTTAGAGACACTTGATGGTTTCCAAACTACTATATCTGAAAACAGCGCAGTGGTGAATGCTCTTGGTCCTGACTTTGCCCATGTACCTTCATTCTAACAGGATGTGGCTCTAAAATCTTCCTTTCTGCACTCTGCTAGAGGCCATGTATTGAGGTTTGGGCCCCCAGAATGGCAATGCTAACAGGTGGTGAGGCTAAGAGATGAGCCTGCTAGGAGGTTGTTAGGTCATTAGGGGGAATGCTCTCCAAAGGAACTAATGTTGTTTTCACAGAATCCTGACTAGCTAGTGCTCATCAAAGGGCTGTTAGAATAGAGCAAGCAGAGCCCCTCTCTGCACTCCTGCTTCCTCTCTGGCTTCCTCCCTGGCACTATGATATCGCCTTTTCACATGTGCTCATGCATTGCCATGCAATGTCATCACCAGCTCTGCACTATGCTCTTTGTAGTTGCCGTCTCTCAGCCTGTAAACTAAATACACCTTTAGTCTATATAAGTTACTCAGCATTGGGTATTTCATAGTAATAGAAAATAGATTGCTACACCATGTGTTTTTAAAATGCTCTATGAAGTGGTTTCACCAATTGGAGGCTATTTGATCTGCAGCTTGCAAAGGGCCTCAGGCTCATAGTTCTTGAAAATATGTAAGTGTAGATAGCCTGGAGTGGATTTCATGCACCTGTGTGTGTGTGTGCGCGCGTGCGTGTGTTGTGTGTGTGTGTGTTTTAAGGACCACAGTTGATTCTGAGGAGTATTCAAGGTCAAGGAACTACCACATTTGAGTGGTAACTACATTAGGGCAGGAGCCATGATTATTGTATTGCTGCTTTTCGAGCTGTCACCATGGTATATCAATGATTGATAAATGAATGAAGAATTGTAGCTTGTGAGTGTGTGTGTATGTGTATGTGTGTGTGTATGCACAGGTGTATGTCAGTCCTGGGGCTTCAAAGGTACTATCCCTGAGCCTTTGTACTTGAGTGCTTTGTACTCTCACTTGGCTTTTTTATTCAAGGCTAGTGCTTGAGCCATAGCTTAGTTCCTAAAAGTTTATTAAAGTTTTGAATAGGTAATTGATGATTACAGGTCACAAATTTCAGAATTTGCAAATGGCTACGTGTTTAAAAAAAGACCCATCATCAAGTTCCTTTCTTGACATTTATCAATATTTATAATTTCTGATGCTTCTATTTAGATGTTTCTTATGTGCAGACAAGCAAATGTGTTTATCTTTTCCCACTGGCTTTTAAACACACAAATTGCACATATGATATATACCTATCTGTCCTGAACTGCCTCTTACATCTGTATCTGTATCACACGGTGAGTGTGTAAAGAGCATCCTCACTCTGGTTGTTATTTTTATTTTATTTTTGTGCCAGTATTGGGGCTTGAATTTGGGGCCTGGGCATTGTCCCTGAGATTTCTCACTCAAGGCTAGTGCTCCACAGCCACAGCTCTGCTTCTGGGGTGTGTGTGTGTGTGTGTGTGTGTGTGTGTGTGTGTGTGTGTGTTTGAGATAAAAATAAATGTCATGTACATTCCTGCCTGGGTTGGCTTTGAACTTCCTCATAGCTCAGCTTTTTAAAGTGTTTATTTTTTTGTAACTGAATGAGAGATTATTCTGCATTTTTGGAACATATTAGCACTAATAATATCACATCAGTTTTTAATAGACCCTATATATTTAAGTTCTATGTTCACTTATTTCATGTTACTTTTCAGAATGTTAGTTAAATATAGATAAATACTTTTGAGCCCACAGAATTTTGCACATTTTGGGATTTTGAAATAATTCAAGAAGAGATCTTAATAGGAAAAATGTTAGCGATGATAGCAAGTATTGTTAAGTTCTGACTTACATGTAGTCAATTGCCACACCTCCTAAACATGTGATTCTCAGTTTATAGGCAATGAGATTGTAGGACAGAAAAATTCAGTTACTTAAAGTCATATAACTAGTAAGTAGCAGAACTAGGATACAAACCTAGGTACTATGGCTCCCAAATGTGCCCTCCAGGACTGGTACAATACCTCAGATAGTTGAGTAGCTAGGATTACAGGTTGAGCCACTGGTGCCAGGCTGTCATTCTGTTTTTTGATGCAGGATGTTCGGTTCCTTCACTTTATTGAATTCACTTAGTGTGGTCCTTGCTGACTACCGTAACATGACATAGTTTTCCAGCCTTCTGTTTTTTACAAACAGGGCTGCAGCGAACAGCTCTACTGATCTGTTCTGTTGCACATGTGAGTCTGTCAAGTGACTTCCTAGAAATGGGTTTGTGTTTATAACTTGGACCACATTTTGCCAAAGTGTTCTTCATTTGTGTTTTGTGCAACCTATGTTGCCTATAAGCTTGCTAAAGCAGTGTGCCATTCACAGACTTCTTGGTCTTTGCCCATGGGGTAAAGTGGGGTAAAATGTTTGTAAAATGGAGTGTGTGTGTGTGTGTGTGTGTGTGTGTGTGTGTGTGAGAGTGAGATGGTACTGGAGTATTCGGGCTTAAATTCAGGGCTCAGTCCCTTAGCTTTTTCACTCAAGGCTGGCACTCTATCCACAGACCCACTTCATGAGTTTTTTGGTGGTTAACAGACTTTTGTGCATGGGCTGACTTTGAACTTGGATCCTCAGTTCTCTTTCACTTTATTTTTTTTTATTTTTTATTTTTTGCCAGTCCTAGGCCTTGGACTCAGGGCCTGAGCACTGTCCCCAGCTTCTCTTTGCTCAAGGCTAGCTCTCTGCCACTTGAGCCACAGCACCACTTCTGGCCGTTTTCTATATATGTGGTGCTGAGGAATTGAACCCAGGTCTTCATGTATACAAGTCAAGCACTCTTGCCACTAGGCCATATTCCCAGCCCCTTGGATCCTCAGTTCTCAGTCTCCTGAGTAGCTAGGACTGTAGGCATGAGCCACCAGCACCCAGCTAGAATGGTGTCTTGGTGTATTTTTAGTTGCACCTTTCATATTAGAAGTGAGTTTGAGCAGCCATTCCCATGTTTAGGAGAAAACACTCAATCTCATTTAATGTGTTGCTGTTGGCAATTATTTTCTAAGTATGCAAGAAAGGATCCACTTTATTTTCAATCTTCTTCAGGCCACTGTTTTTGTAAAATACAATAAAAAAGAATCATTAGCAAAATGGAGAGATAAATAAAACACACACCTCAATTGTTTCCAGTTGTGGGTCTTGAACTCAGGGCCTGGGAGCTGTCCTTGAGCTTTTTGGCTCAAGGCTAGAGCTCTACCACCTTGAGCCACAGCTCCACTTCCAGTTTTCTGGTGGTTAATTGGAGATGAGTCTCACAGAGGGGCTGGGAATATGGCCTAGTGGCAAGAGTGCTTGCCTCATATACATGAAGCCCTGGGTTCAATTCCCCAGCACCACATATACAGAAAATGGCCAGAAGTGGCGCTGTGACTCAAGGGGCAGAGTGCTAGCCTTGAGCAAAAAGAAGCCAGGGTCAGTGCTCAGGCCCTGAGTCCAAGCCCCAGGACTGGCCAAAAAAAAAAAATAAATAAAAAAATAGAGTTTCACAGAGGGGCTGGGAATATGGCCTAGTGGCCCTGAGTCCAAGGCCTAGAACTGGCAAAAACAAAACAAACAAACAAAAGTCTCACAGACTTTCCTGCCTGAGCTTGTTTTGAAACATGACCTCTTAGCCTCCTGAGTAGCTAGGGTTACAGTCATGAGCCACCAGCACCCGGCTCAGGGTGACTTCTTGAATGTTCTCCATGCTGTGAGGAGAGGGGACCAAGGCCTTTTTTGGGGGAAAGGCTATGATTCTTGGGTTTAAATTCCAAGCCTCACACTTAACTCTGAGCCATGCCTCCAGTCCTGTTTTTTGCCCGGTGTGTGTGTGTGTGTGTGTGTGTGTGTGTGTGTGTGTGTTTCAGTTCTGGCACTTAAACTTAGGGTCTGATGCTGTTCTGAACTTTTTCTAGTGCTTTACTATTTGAGCCACAGCTCTATTTCTGGCTTTTTACTGGTTAATTAGATATAAGAATCTCATGGACTTCCTGCCCAGGTTGGCTTCAACCTTTGATCCCCTTAGATCTCAGCTGCTTGAGTAGCTAGAATTATAGGTATGAGCCACTGAAGCTTGGCTTTTGCTGTGTTTTTTTTTTTGAGGGGGGGATGCTATCCCTGAGCTCCTTTTGCTCATGACTAGTGCTTTACCACTTTGAGCTACAGCTCTTCTTCCAGTTTTTGAGTGGTTGCTTGGAGACTGAAGTCTCACAGGGACTTTTCTGCCCAGGCTGGCTTCAAACTGTGAACCTCAGATCTCAGCCTTGTGAGTAGCTAGGATTACAGGTGTGACCCACCAGCTCATAGCTTGCTATTCCTATTTTTTTTTCCTTCTTTTTTTTTTGTCCTATAGCTTGAACTCTGGGTCCAGGTGCTGACCATAAGCTGCTTTTGCTCAAGGCTACCACTTGTGTCACAGTGCCAGTGCCAGCTTCTTCTGTGATTAATTGGCGATAAGAGCCTAAGGATTTTCCTGCCCTGGCTGGTTTCGAACCCTGATCCTCAGATCTCAGCCTTCTGAGTCGTTAAGATTACAGATGTAAGCCACTGGTACCTGGCTGTTGCTGTTACTTTAAAAATAAGGTCTTGCTCCTCTTTAGGTGTGTCCTGAGCTGCAATCTGCATGTTTTATGTTTCTCAGTTATTAGGATGGCAGGTACATGCCACTGTGTCCATCTTTCCTTTAGTGAGATGCAGTCTCATGGGTTTTTCTGCCCAGGCTGTCCTTGAATTTGCAATCTTCTCAGAGGGTCATGCTTTTCACCCATGAAGACCTTGAGCTTGGAAGTGGCCATGGAAGGCTGGGGAGAGAAGAGGGTTAGTAGTTTTTCCAGCTAGAGGTTCTAGCAGATCTTCACTGTTCCTTCTTATTAGCGATTTTGCACCAGTATGCTGTCGAGTATCTAGATTTCTACGTTAGTAGTTGTAGGTGTTTTGGCTTCTGTGTGAGGATCCCTGATCATAAAATTAAGTTGATTGATTTTTTTTTTCCTGAGTAATTCTCCCCCACCCAATCCAATGTCATGGAATATCAGGGAGGGAGACACATGGCAGCATGGTACATGATGACATTCTGTTTGCCTTCTTCTGAGTGGTAGACTCCTGTTAAAGTCTGAAGAGGATGGTTATTTAACCAGGGTTTAGTTTCGTAGAGTAATGACCACTGACTTCTGCCTCCTGCTTGGTTGACCATGGCAAGTTAATTAACTTCCACTGGTCCTGTTCGCTCACCTGTGGAGTGAGTACAATACCACTGCCACTGAAGAACTGGGTACAGTGTGAGATGACTGTGTGTGGCTCAGTGGGATAGGGCTTTGTGGTGAACTTTGCCAAGCCAGCAGGATGGTCATCCGTAGCCACCCGAGATGTGCTCGGTGATTAGATGATGTTTGATAGCCACTGGCCAAAGTGGATGTGCTCTCCACCCAATCTTTGCCTCTGCAGCGCAGGCAGAAAGACCCTCTCTCCTGACTTGTGGTCAGGAGCTAAGATTCTGGGATCAGATGATCTGCTTCTGCTCTTAGTGGCTGAGTAAGCCTGGCTGCTTTCCATTTTCCCATGAGATTGAGAGTCATCTGCCCTGGGTTAATGGGTAGGATTAAATGAATAATATATTAGGTGAGAAGGTCTCTAAATAATAAATGGCAAAACTGCTCACCCTGGAGCAAACCTACCCTAGTGCCTTGTCCACAGCAGACACTACATGGTGGTGGCAAGTCAATCAGACATCATTATCACTTATATAAAGCCTTCTCTATAAAGGAGTGACTATTTTAGGCTTTGTGGACCATCATGTCTCTTGTCACTATGACACAACTCTGTCATTGTGTTGCAAAGAAGTTGCAGGGAGTAGATAAATGCTCATGGCTGTGATCCAATAAGACTTTATTTATAAAAGTTGTTGATGGGTCACATTCAGTCTATAGGCTGTCATTGCAAACCTGTGGTCTTAGTTGGAGGACAGATGTTAAATAATCATAAGCAGTTATGCTATTACAAAATGTACTGTGAAGGAACAGGCAGGGTGCTGTGAACGGGAAGGCCCAGGGCGGAGGTGGCACTGGTCACTTGGTGAGGAGGAGGCAGCCAGAGAGGGAGGGAGAGTGGGTCAGCCTGGGGGCGGCTCTGAGGAGGGAGCACTGGCCCACATGTGGCCCAGTCAAGAGTTCCAGCATCACTGTCTGCATTTGTATCTTCTAAAGGCCTGGTGGATATTCTGTAGCTTTCATTGGATGCAGAAAACACTTTTCCCTCTATATAATTACTGCCAATTCTGCCCTTCACTCCCTGTTCCCACTGACCCCAGCCCAGAGAGATGAGCTCTACTGGTATAATCACATTTTGTTCTTCATACTTCTAGTACTTTCCCCCTCAATCTGCATCCTGTTGCTCTTGTTATATTGTCATTATCCTTGCAGGAATTGAGAAGATTTCTAAGAATTTAGAAATTAGGGAATTAAGGTTGTTTCTTAATCCATGATGACATGTGAACCGGCTTACTCCTTAGAATTCTTCTTCTTTTTGTAAAAAAAAAATCTCACTCTCTCTGCTTTTTAGGACAACATTCTTTTCTTATTTAGATAAAGATTTCAAGCCTTTGAAACAATTATGAGAATCTTTTCTTTTGATAGAGAAAGTGAGGCAAAAAGGAAGTGATGGGCACTAGATGAGTCAGGAGCCTCCTGCCAAGGTGCCAGGCGGGCCAAGGAAAAGTTAGGGCAGTGAAACTATAATGATTAAGAAGTAGCAATCTCTGTGCCCAGTCCCTTTTCAAAGGATTTTGTGCATGTTTTACTCCTTTGATTCCTCACAAGAATTCTACGAATAGGATACTGTTTCCTTCTTTCCTCCCTCCCTCCCTCCCTCCCTCCCTCCCTCCCTCCCTCCCTCCCTCCCTTCCTCCCTTCCTTCCTCTCTCCCTCCTGCCCTCCCTCCCGCCCTCCCTTCCTTCCTCTCTCCCTCCTGCCCTCCCTCCCGCCCTCCCTCCCTCCCTCCCTTCTTTCCTTCCTTCCTTCCTTCCTTCCTTCCTTCCTTCCTTCCTTCCTTCCTTCCTTCCTTCCTTCCTTCCTTCCTTCCTTCCTTCCTTCCTTCCCCCTCTCTCTTCTCTCTGTCTCTGTCTGTCTGTCTGTCTCTGCCAATCCTGGGGATTGAACTCATGTCTTTTTTGGCTTTTTCCCTCATAGCTGGGGCTCTATCACTTGAGCCACCTCCACTTCCTTGCTGGTTAATTAAGAGTCTCACAGCTTTGTCTGTGTGGGTTGGCTTTGAACTTTGATCCTAAGATCTCAGCTTCCCGAGCAGCTAGGTAGGATTGCACTGAGCTACAGGCACTGAGTTTTGTCTCTGTCTTATTTTATTATTTTATTTTATTTTTTGTGTGTCAGTACTCAGGGCCTGGGTGCTGTCTCAGTTTTTTTTTTACTTCAGGCTGGTTCTCTACCACTTGTGCCACAGCTCCATATCTGGCTTTTTGGTGGCTAACGAAATAAGAATCCCACAGGCTTTCCTGCCTGGGCTAGGTTTGAACTTGTGATCCTTAGCTCCTCAGCCATCTGAGTAACTAGGATTATGGGCATGAGCCACCAGTGCCTGGCTAAACTTTTATTATTTATTTATTTTTATTTTAATGTAGGGAAAATAATGTTATCCATTTTAGGGGATTATTGAGGGGATTAAGCTGAGTAAATAATGCAGAAAATGCTCAGACAAGTGACTGGACACAGTAAATGCTACTTGTGAGTCAGTATCATTATTATTAATTACATCCACTTTTCCCTTAAACATCCTGGAACTGTAGCAGGTGGCTCCTGACTCAACTACAGACCTTGGGCTGAACTGAATCACTTCCTTTTTACTTCACTTTCTTGACAAGGTTATTTTGGAATGACTGCTGGCATCAGAAGTCTAGAATGTTAGACTAAAGGAGTAAGTTAGTCCTTTATGTAGGTTTTTCCCCCCTTGTGGTACTAGGGTTTAAACTCAGGGCCTTACACTGGTTAGGTAGGCACTCTGCTACTGATCCAGCCCTCATTTTTTTGAGATAGGGTCTTGCTTCCCGCCCTGTCATATAAGTGGACTGTGATATGCCTATTTTAGGTTTCCCATCATAGCTGAAATGAAACCTTCCATTAACATGGAGATTTCAGGACTTCTTTTCTCCCCCCAGGCTGGTCTAGAGTGATGATGCTTCCTATCTCAGCCTTCTAGATAAGGTAGGATGACAGGTGCATACCATTGTGCCCAGCTATAGGTTGACAAGGGGTCTTGTGAATTTTTCTTCCTGGGCTAGTCTTGAACTGTGACACCTCCCCCCCCCCCACTTTTATCAGCCTTCCAAATAACTAAGATTACAGACATGAGCCATTGGTTCCTGGCTGTTATATACTTTTGAACTTTGAAAATGTCATTGGTTTAGTAGCCTGTTGAATATAGGCCTAAAAATGGTGTTTTAGTAGGAGCATCTATTTTATTCATGCATTATAACTAATGGCTTAGTTCTCTGTGTACGTGGATGTAATCATTACATGGTATCTTTGGCCTTTTTAGTGTCCCCTCTGGACTCTGTTCAAATTTGAAAGAGAGGCTGTGTGCCATGGGATGCAGAGACATGAGTAGCTTTAGTGAGATTTTGGGCAAGTAAGTCTCCACCTCTGGGAACATGGTCAGACACTGTCATTGTCATTGTTTCAGTTATTTCCTCCTCCTTGGCAAGAGTCTTTCTCTATATTTTCCTCAAGGAAGAAATGCTAGCTTGTTTCCTTTGTAAGTTTTTTTTTAATTGTCTTGAAAAGGAATTGCTTTCTATATCATTATATATGACTCATTCTTTTGAGTCGTTGTTGTTTTATTTGGTGTGTCACTAATACCCTCAGTAGTCTTAGAATTGCTTTCCAAGGTGCTTTGAAAGCTAACATTATAGCCTGCTTGTTGGGACCTGTCCCAACTCAGATTCTATTTTTAATAAGGTTGGCTGCATTATTTTTCAAAGGTTACCACTTTTTTTAAACTGATGGAAATAAGAAGTTTGTTTCAGACCCTATGGTTTACCCCTGTGTATGCATTCTTTCTTCAGAATCTGGTCATATAACAATTCTTTTCATTGCCTCCCTGTTGCCTTTTGAGCCATTGTGCTGGCTGGCACAAATGGAGTGCAGGCTTTTGGCTTTGTAAAGCACTTCACAATGTATATAGTACTGGCAACATTCACAGTTCTTCATTTTCTCTGCTGCCCTGTGGAACAGGGGGAGCAGAAGATCAACAACTTGACCTCTCAGCCAGGAAACCTCCAAAGAGAGGCAAAGTGACTGAAATCAGAGGAAAATAAATACTGCCAGGGAAAAAAGGGGCAAATACAACCGGAAGTATGTGCTGTGGAGCCTTTAGTAAGTAGTCTGATGGGAAATAGCTCACTAAATTTTTTTATTAAATTTATTTCATTTTCAGTACCAAACAATTATACATACTCATAATAAAAAAGCTCTGCATCTCCCAGCATCGTTAATAATTTCTTAAGTGTTGATTAGGAGTGGTGATGTGTGCCACCCACCTACTAAAAGAGACACAAGACTCACTTGAGTCCTAGAGTTCAGGACCAGCCTGGCGCACGTGGTGAGACCTTATCTCCATTTGCTTTCCCTCTCACCAGGGGAAAAAACAACAACAACCCTCCAAAACCCAAGCCAAGCAAAATAAATAATAATTTTTCTGTTATTCCATTAAGATGTAACTATTGAATACTGGTCTTCTTTGTCCACCTCGTGTTCTTCAGATATAGAAGAGTACTAGACACAAAATGGGTACAAGGCTGGGAAGCACTAAATTGATTGAATGATGTTATTTCCAGGAGTGTTCCATCTACATTGTTACTCTATACTATTTTCTTATTACCCTAGCTTGGATAAATTTTTATACTTGTGTAGGAACTTTATTTAAAATGTTTATATTGAATTTTATATGTATATATTCCAAATTATTTAACCAGTTCAAAAAAACTTTTTTGTAAGCCATGGGGCTTGAACTTCTAGGTGTTGTTCCTGAGCTTTTTTGCTCAAGGCTTTTTTGCTCTACCACTTTGAGCCACAGCTCCACTTCCAGTTTTATGTGGTTAACTGGAGATGAGTCTCACAGTTTCCTTCCCTGGGCTAGCTTTGAACCATGATCCTCAGATCTCAGCCTCCTGAGTAGCTAGGATTATAGGTGTGAGCCACCAGCACGGGGTCTAGTTCAATCTTTTTCTGTTTACAAGTCTTGCTGCAAACACTACCTGAGCTATCAACTCCAAATTGTCCCCTCAATATTCATTTTCCATCCCTAATGCAAGAGAAATATTTAACTGGACTGACTTCTTAGGTAAAGACCATTTTTTACCAGCCTCCCTTGCAGCTAAGTATAGCCTTGGGACTAGATTAGATTTTGGCCAGTGGTTGTATGAAAAGTAATATGTGAGTCTTCCAGGAGCATGCATACAAGCTAGGTGTGGTCCCTACTGTTTTTCCATATCCCCTTGGCAGAAGTTATTTGTGGTAGGAGCTAGAGAAGCTATCCTAATTTCAAAGCAAACATCTGGCTCTTGAGGACAACAGAGCAATGAGATAAATGAAAGCAATAGATAAGTTTTGTCTGATGAAATTATCACTCATACACATATAAATCACAAAAATGAGAAAAGATGAAAGGATTCTGAATCCTCCAGTACATTAGAGCTGTGACATTAGACCTACATCATCTTGAACATTTATATGAATGAGATAAACCCATTTTTCCATCTTGCCAAAGCCATACATATTATTTGGGTCACTGTTTCAGGCTTCTTCTCTCTTCCCATTTCTGTGACTATGTATGTGGAATAAATTGAAGTAGAATTGAAGGGTTGAAGGACATGGTCATTTACATTGCTGTTTGATACTGCCCAATTCACTTTTTAGCACTCATCATCATTGTCATCATTTATGAAACATTCCCTATCCTATCTGTTGCTTTATCATATATATATTTTACCTTTAACATATTTAACCCATAAATATGCTAAAAATCCATAAAGATTCTTGTAGCCAAAGGAAAATAGTATTATTTGAAGCAAGAGTTTCTTTCCAATTGTCAATATCAGTGACATTCTGTATCCATGGAAACCAGTTCCTGGAGTGTGTCTATAAGAGGGATGAGAGAGTAGGGAAGTGGTGGAGGGTACCACTCATGCCTCATTGAACAGCACGCACATCTGTATTAAAAAAAACTGTCACACACACCATCCCCACTTGTGTATCCATCCAGCTATCCTCCCATCCAGCAGATGCCATGAGCTTACTGTGTGCTTCCCCTGAGAATGCACCATTGCGTAGGTCAGAGAAGTCCTTTGCTCTCATTTAGAGTAAGGAGCAGGGCATATTTTAATGCTTGTATAAACAAGAATTGGGAATATATAAGGGCGACACACAGGATGCTGTGACTGGGAGTAGAGTCTGAGGAGGGAGGAGGTATCCTAATTTCCTATTGCTGTTGTAAAAAATGGCTGTAAACTTAGTAGCTTCAAAAACAGAACTTTAATATCATTTAGTTTTGGATGTCAGAGGTTGTTAAACAAAGGTGTGACCCAGATTGCAGACTTTCCCAAGACTAGGGAAAGTCTCTCTCGACTTCAGGGGGGTTCTGCAGGTCGCTTGTATTCCTTGGCTCATGGGCCCTTCCATCTCTGAGCTGGCAGTGTAGCATCTTTAGTCTCTCTTACCTCTGCTTCCTCCATCACTGATTCTGATCTTCTTGCCTCCCTCTCATGAGGATTCTTGCGACTGTGCTGAGCCCACTTGGAAAATCCAGGGCAACCTCATCTCAAGATCCTTAAGTTAGTCATAGCAGCAAAGTCCCTTTGGCTGGTAGGATCATAGTGCCAAAGGTAGAATGGGATGTGGATGTCTGGGGAGGGGTGTGATTCTGTCAATTGTGAAGACTGAACAGAGAGGGGCAGTGGCCTGTGAAGAATTTCCTGAGGGGCTCATCTTCAAGCCAGTCTTACGGAGGGTTAGAGGGTAGGGACAGAATGCTAGAGGATGAGTGGGGAGGGGATGTGAGGTGACTAGGGACATTGGGCTAGGCAAAGTAGAGAGGAGAATAAATGGTGACAGTGTGAAGTCACTGGAGGATTCCAAAGCAGATCTGGTTTTCACAGAGCCTTTTGTTGCAGTACTGACAGTGGGTTAGGGCGAGCGTGGTGGGCTCTGGAGTCTGTATGGGAGGTGGTAGGCATTCTGATAGGAGATCCTGGCAGCCTGTCTTGGCTGGAGGCAGTGGAGTGTGACAGGGCCTGGGATGGAGAGATTTAAGGAGCAGCAATCCATAGAGCACGGTGATGGATGGGAGCAGCGGTCAGCAGGGGATGTTGGGCTTGACCCTGAGGTACTGGCATGAACTCAGAGGAGGAGGATGGCGTGTGTCATTTACTAAGTGGAGAAAGGCCAAAGGAGTGAGAAACCTAGTTTGGGTAAATGGATGTTGAGTGCTTGTCGGAATGCCAGTGTTTGTGCTGTGTGGAGCTCAGAAGTGAGGTTTTGAGATCGAGTTGGAAATGGTTGGCTTGCAGCTGCTGATTGAAGCCATGGAAAAATTACTGTCTGACTCTAGAGAGAAAAGCTAAGGGGACAGGGTTGGGCGATGGGTCACCTGTGGAGAAAGCTAACCATCTGAAAGCACTTTTGCTGAAGTCTGCAACATTTGGAGTTCAGCAGGGATGATATGGAGATAGAACCTAGAAGAGGATCAGGCAAGCTTTATTTTTGTTGCTATCATTAATTTAATGTGATTCTGGAGATCACACTCAGAGCCTTGTGGGTGCTAGGCAAGTGTTTCACCCCTGAGCCACTTCTTCGGCTGTAGAACAATGTGTTTTGTGAGAAGACTCAGAGCTTAGGAAATAGAAATGTCTTACAGAAGATGTTATTATGAGAAACTTCAAGTAGTACTATATTAACATTCTAGGCTGCTGATGCTATTATATTCTCTTAGTGGCTTAAACAATCCAGATTATCTGTCTTACAGTCTGGATGTTCAAAATGGGTTTGCTTGGGCCAAAGTTAAGGTGGTGCAGGGCTGCATTCTTCCTAGAGGCTCCAATGGAAGTTTCCGTTTCTAGGCTGTTCCAGCACTTAGTGGCTGCCTGCATTCCTGGGCTCCATCCCATCCTTCATATTCAAAACTCCCAGTGGCCAGTTGAGTCTTCATACACTCTGCTGTGTCCTGCTTCTGCCTCCCACATTGAAGGTCACTGCATAATTCAGAACTATGGTCCTGAAAATGGTCCATACTTTAAGATCAGTAGATTCACAAATTAATACCATCTTCCTTTGCTATGGAAGGCAATGTATTCACTCATTTGGGGATGAAGACATTCCCTTGGGTGATCATTTTTCTACCTATACACAGTCATGAGCTACTCTACTTTGAAAGTAGAGCCTGTACAGTTAGTTATGCACAAAGCACTCAATGATGGACAACTACATTACTAGTTTACTCATTCATGATGGCATTTGCTACGGGATACTGTATTCAAATGCACTCATTTCACTTATATAAAACAACATGCTATGTGTGTAACAGTATGCACCTTGTGGCCACAGACCACACATCCTCTGTTACCATGTCTTTTGATTACATCCTTTTCTTTGTGCTTGGTTTGATTTGTTTGTCTTAGGAGCAATAGGCTGTCACACACACACACACACACACACACACACACGCCTATGTGTGGAGTAGGCTAGACTATCTTGGCTGGTATAGTGCATTCTATGATGTTCACACAGTGACAAAATTGCATAAAGACAGTTTTCTCAGAAAATGTCCCCGTGGTTAAGTGATGCATGACTATATGTGTAGAAACATAAATAGAATAGTGTGAGCCCACTCAGGCACATCACTCAGCATCTCCCCTCCCCCACACCTTCCCATATCTCTTATCTTAGAGATCATCTGTAAGTTTTTCAGTAAAGACAAGTTTAAAGAGAGTAAGCTCTGGATGAGAAGTAGGAATGGCGGTGGTAATTGAGGGAGATATTTGGGAGAGATACAGACTGGTGTGTGTGTGTGTGTGTGTGTGTGTGTGTGTGTGTGTGTGTGTGTGTACGAGAGCGAGAGAGAGAGAGAGAACAGGGAGAGAGAGAAGGGAGATGCTGAAAGACATTTAATGGTTTTATTTTTTGGTAGTACAGGGGTTTAATCTGCCATCTGAGCCATGCCTCCAGCCTGGATGTCTAACTTTGGGTGAGATAGATTTAATAAGGACAGATCCTTTGGCAAGAGAGCCATATTTGCCAGTTATGAGAGAGGCATGTAGGTGTGTTACTGATAGTAAATAAAGGGACTCCTTGTCTGTTGATTGTCATTTGTTTTTCTAAGTGGGAGAGGTAAAGTGAGTAGGGTAGAAGGAATGCTGAAGTTCTGGGAAGCCTGGGTAATGTTGTACACGGTCATAGTAAAGAGGAGAGTGAATACACTGGAGACATGGTAGAATATGGGACATGTTGAGTGCTTCTGGAATTGGCTGGATTCCAGTGGATCTGGTCAGCATGGTGACTTGACTTTTCCCACTCTAGCATTGTCTGAGTGCATGTTCAGAGGAGGTGGACAATGTGGTTCATACTGGGTTTAGTTTTTTTGGTATATCCAAAGGCCCCAGGGTATAGGAGGTCTTAGAAGGCTATTCAGCTTAGAAAGCTGAATAAGAAAGAATAGATCAGATGTTTTGATGTGGCCTATGTATGGCTATGATGATATACTTAGAGAAGCCATTGAGTGAAACCGTGCTTGGATGTTCAGTGATTCTCTGGAAATCAGGATTGCAGGGGATGATCAGATATCCTTACATGGGTAGCTGAGTTCGAGTGGAATGACTAGGAAAATAGGATATGGAGTTGCTGAGAGAGCAGAGTAGGCGATAGCTCATGTGCATGAGTGCTGAAACCATCTAGGACAGTGGGCAAGATTTGAAGTATGTAAAGGTAGGTCCTCTGTGAGCTGGAGGGGAGGCTGTTGAAGCAAAGATAAAGGAAAGTCTTTGTACCAGGGTACCTGGCATCAGAAAGGGAGGCACTTTGGTGAGGGTGAAGGTATAATGATCAGGCCCAGCCTGCTTTTCCTCCTGACCCTTCCATACCATCGTATATGTTGTGTAAGAGAATGAACATGCTTGATCTGAAGGTGGTGAGGAGTGTGGACCTCAGAGAAGAGCCAGGGCTCACTGAAAACACAGTAAGCTAATTTTATTCTCTCTTTGCCCTTGTGCTATGGAGGTGCTCCTAGCAGTGTCTGAGACTGTGTGTCTCCAAGATCACTGCCCTCATAGATTCCCCTCCAGAAAGGGGTAAAAATACTAAGATGGGTAGGGAAGAGCAGATACAATCCAAGAATTAACAAGTAGCAGAAATCATAGATTAACTTAGATCTTTTGCTTTTTTTTTCCCCCATGGCGACTTAACAAGATCTATTTTCATGTGCTGTATTTTTATATCTGACATTTCTCCTGGGCTCTATGCCATATATTCTAATTATCCTTGAAAATGGCAAGGAATATATTTAAGGTACATTATTTACATCAATATGTGATTGAGAAGTCACCTTATTGAAAAATTTGTAGTGATTTTTGCCAATGCCATAAGATGCTGCCCTAGTTTGTTGTGTTATTTCAAAAGTTCAACCTTGTGCATGGAGTCACAATATTGTGAAGGCAATGACACCTGGCTCACTAGGGAGAGCTGTTAAAACTATTGCACACAAGTGAGCATTGAGCCCTGAGTCTCAGATGACAGGGAGAGGGTTTTAGATGGGTAAGATAGAGGAAAGGAATCAGAAAACAAGTAAAAACAGAATTTTGCTATAGATATGTCATTTCTGCTGTGAAGGGGAGAGCCAGCGTTGTTCTCTTTGCTTAGGTTTGGGTTATCTTTTTTTTTTTTTTGCCAGTCCTGGAGCTTAAACCCAGGGCCTGAGCATTGTCCTTGAGCTTATTTTGCTCAAGGCTAGCACTCTACCACTTGAGCCACAGTGCCACTTCTGGCTTTTTTTTTTTTTTTTTTTTTTTGTATGTGGTGCTGAGGAATTGAACCCAGGGCTACGTGCATGCTAGGCAAGCACTCTACCACAAAGCCACATTCTCAGCCCAGGCTTAGGTTATCTTATATTAAATGTTTGCTTGGCAGCAAGTAGACATTTTCACTGGTTCCCAGGCTGCTTTTTGGGCTATTTCTTCCTGGGAGAGAGATGCTACACATATGAGTGAAAAGTATTACTGTTGTTGTTGTTGTGCCTGTCTTGGAGCTTGAACTCAGGGCCTGAGAGTTGTCTCTGATCATTTGTGCTCAAGGCTACCACTCTACCACTTAAGCCACACCTCCACTCTGGCTTAACCCCTCCCCCCATAGTTAATTGAAGATAAGAGTTTTACGAATTTTCCTTCCCAGGCTAGTTTTGAACTGTGTGATCCGTAGAGCGTAGCTTTCTGAGCAGCTAGGATTATAGGCATGAGCCATCAGTGCTAGGCTAGTATTCTTATTCTTATTCTTATTATTTTTGCCAGTCCTGGGCCTTAGACTCAGGGCCTGAGCACTGTCCCTGGCTTCTTTTTGCTCAAGGCTAGCACTCTGCCACTTGAGCCACAGTGCCACTTCTGGCCATTTTCTATATATGTGGTGCTGGGGAATCGAACCCAGGGCTTCAGGTATACAAGGCAAGCGCTCTTGCCACTAGGCCATATTCCCAGCCCCAGTATTATTATTTTTAACAAGAACTTCTTCATTTCCTTTTCCTCTCTGTGAGCTACATATCTTTTGTGGTCGCCTGAGAAAGTGAGAAAGCTATGGAATGATGGGTGACCCACATGATAGATGGGAGCCTGCCTGCCCCACTGCTCAGATCCATGGGCCTGTAGCCACATATCAGTTATCTGCTGATCAAACGATACTCTAAAAGTTGTGTTTGTGTTGATTACTTGTGGATTGTTTTCTTGATATTCTCTACACAAAGCTATGTAAGGTTTATATTGTATTAGGGATCGAAAATCATTAAGAAATGATTTAACGTAGATGGGAAGATGTGAGTAGATTATAAGCAAAATTATACAAGGGATCTGTGCATCTCCTCATGGGTCCTGGAACTAGTCCCACATGGATAATGACGGATGACTGTACTTAACTAGTTGTTCTGAACTTTCATCACTTTCCCTGTTCCCAGCAGACTCATCTAGGCCTGGGAAAGTAATGATAATCTACCACTAGTGACTGGTCTGTAGTGGGGCTTGGTCAATGTTGTAGTGGTTTTCTTTTTTCTCCATCTCTCTCTCTCTCTCTCTCTCTCTCTCTCTCTCTCTTTCTCCTCCCTCCCTCCCTCTTTCCTTCCCTCCCTTCCTTCCTTCATGTGTGTATGTATGTGAGCTGTGGGGCTTGAACTCAGGGCTTGGGCACTTTCCCTTAGCTTTTTCAGTCAAGGCTGGTGCTCTACCACTTGAGCAACACCTCTACTTTTGGCTTTTTTTCTGGTGATTATTGGAGAGAAGTCTTATGGACTTTCCTGTCCAGGCTGTGTTCACACTGTGATCCTCAGATCTCAACCACTTGAGAATCTAGGATTACAAGGTGTGAGCTACGGTTACCATGTTTGGTCAATATTTTAAGAAATAGGATTTCTCTGTGTGTGATTTTGTTAAAATGAAGGGCTGTCATGTGTGATTGCTGGGTTCGACCCCTAGCTCTACCCTGTACTGACTAAGGCACATTCTTCAACCCTTTTGAGCCTTTGAGTTTCTTGTCTGTTAGACAGGAGTCATTATGGCACCTACTTCATATAGTAGTTAATGAGGATGAGCAGCATAGTCCTGGTATGTAGCAAGATAACCTAGTAGTTGTTGTGATCATGTTATGATCAGGGGGTCATATGACTTACCATCTGATATCATTATTCACATTGTTTGTTGGACATTTCCCTTCCCAGCAAGGCGGCCTTCCCTGACCACTCCATGGAAAGGTGCAGCTGTAATGTCCTGCCTGTGCCATTTCCCACAGTATTTTTCCAGTGCATTATCACCTCTCAGTGTAATGCCTGATGTACTTGCTCATGCTTCAGGCCATCTCCATCTACTAAAATGGGAATTCCATGAGAGCAGCCATCCGCATCTGTTTTGTTCCATTGTCTTTTCAATGCCTATTCCCAGAGACCAATGTCTGTCTCAGTGAGTGCCCAATAAATCCTTACCAGAATGAAGAATTTGATTTTGAAAGTGGCAATATATTTCTAGGCACTGTGTTTCTAAAGCTGATTCAGCTGTTAGGAACGCCAGTGTTTTACACAGAAGTTCTTTGAGATAGCTTCCTCATTTGCCTATCTATCTAAAAACATCCTTTCCTCAGGAAAGATGATAGAAGCCACATAGGACAGGGCTGAACAAGTGAGATGAGAATGGAACTGATGTTATTAACTAGTCTACCGGTTCACTAACTTCTGACCCTTTTTCTTTCAGCCTGAGTGTCCACAAATGCCTTGTTTATAGGGAGATGCTTGTCACAGTAATGCACTGGCTTAAGTTCATTGTATTCTCTCATCTATTTTCCATGCAATAGAACTTTTGGTATGTTTTCTTTCAGGGCACCAATGCCTCTGCTCTGGAAAAAGACATTGGTCCAGAGCAGTTTCCAATCAATGAACACTACTTCGGATTGGTCAATGTAAGTAATTAACATTTAATATTTTTTCATCAAACATGTTAACTCATTTGACACACTCCTCTGCTCTTTTTTTTTTCTGCTTGTTTATTTCTTTGCTTATTTTTGAGACAAGGTCTTCCTGTGTATCTCAGGTTAGCCTGGAACTTGCTGTGTCACCTCAGGCTGGCCTTGAACTTTTGATCCTGCTGTCTGGACTTCCTGAGTGCTGGGATTACAGGCATGTACCTTGCCCGCCTCCCATTTTCATCACTACTATTTTTTTTGTGTGTGCTGGGCCTAAAGCATGAATTTAGAGCCTATGTGATGTCCCTGACCTTTTTTGCTCAAGGCTAGGGCTCTATACTTTGAGCTACAGCTCTGCTTCCATTTTTTTTGGTGAGTAATTGGAGATAAGAGTCTCAGGGACTTTCCTATCCAGGTTGGCTTCTAACCAAGATCCTCAGATTTCAGCTTCTTGAGTAACTAGGATTACAGGTAAGAGCCACCAGTTCCTGGCTCGTGATAACTAATTTTTAAAACAATTTTTATGTTCTTTAGATAGTAGAAGTAGCAAACATTTGTCAGGGGTATTTTAATCTATTTTTGAGAATATTAGTTGTTCTAGAAAATGGTCTTAACTACTAAATTATGTGATCAAGTTCACAACCCCTCCTTGTGCTTCCCACACATCACTTTCATGGTGATTTCATGAGCCTTTGTAGCTAAATCCACTTTATCTTTCCTTCCTCTGTCATGCGGGTCAGCTCTTCAGGAAGTCTTCAGTTTGCCATACATTGTACCACCAGTTTTCTAAGTGTTACCAGCCTGTCACCAGTAACTGCCTTACAATGTAATTTCAAAGGGAAGCTGACCCTCCATTTCCCCATCTATAAAATGGGGTTCCATCGAACCAGAGATCCTCTGAGAGAAGCAGCATGAGGCTGAGGTGTATCGAGATACGTGTTCTGTCAATGTGAGATCCATTTCTTTCCTGGGTCTTGTTTACTGGCCTGGCATAACATGACTGAAGAGTGTCTGGGTGAAAGTGAGATATCGAGTAGAAAAGACTAGAAGGAGGTAGACTTAAATAAGGAACAGGAATACAGGGCATTGTGTTGGTGAAACACTGACTTCTAGTTGTGCTAGATTTGTTTAAGCCATTGTGTGCGGGGCCTCTGCTTAGTTCTCTGAAGAGAGTTATTCAAGGCATGGGAAATACAGACACAAACTATGGCGAAAAATGAGGAATTAAGTCACTTCCTAGTTTATGTTAGACTTCTGAGAATATTAATAGCTTCATCTATGAGCTCTTGATAGTAATTTATGAAGGTTATAGTTTCTCTATAAAAGAATTTATTTCTGTTACATAAATATGTCAAAACAGATTGAAATGTATGACACTAAGAAGTCTTCTACCTGAGCATGTCATGTAAGTTTAGTGAAGTGTCCCTTTCCTTCTTGGAGACAGTGTTCAAACTAGCAGCCTATTCTTTTTTTTTTTTGTTGTTGTTGTTTTTTTTTTTCTCAAATTTTTATTATCAAACTGACGTACAGAGAGGTTACAGTATCATACGTTGGGCATTGGATACATTTCTTGTACTGTTTGTTGCCTTGTAGCCTATTCTGAGAAGTGATCTTTTTAAATCTTCATGGCTTCTTTGTAATCGGGGCTATTTATCTTATTTCTTTAGGAATTTTCCTACTTATTTTACCGTGTAGGACCAGTTCTTGAGTGAAAGTGGCAGCTGGACTCTCCCACAGAGTTGCTCTTACAGTCACTTGGTACAAATAAGATAATGGCTTTTCTCTCTCTGTAATTGTAACCTCCATGGCTTTGAGAGGGATAGAGCAGTACTGTTTGGGCCCTACTCTGATGGTAGGATACCAGGGCCTTGGGTGCTACTGGATCAGGACAATGGTCACCTTGAAAGAAACAGGAGCGAGGGTCATTTAAAAGTGAAGGTGTGGGAAGCTGGGAAGTTGGTTTGAGTCGACACCTTTTTACCTCAATTGCTCTGGAGTAGCTAAGGCACTGTGGTCTGAGCCAATGGGCAGGGATACTGGACTCTTTTTCTTGTTGGTCATGGGGCTTGAACTCAGGGCCTGGGTGCTGTCCCTAGCTTTTCTGCTCAAGGGCAGTCCTCTACCACTTTGAGCCACAGTGATACTTTCAGCGCTGGAATCTTGAAAGAGGGAAAACAGAAACAAGCTCTAGCTAAGTGGTTTCTAGTTCTTTGATTCTTTCCCTCTATTCCTCCTTAGCTTCCTCTTTCTAGCCCTCTTCCCCTTCCTCCCTGTTTTCTTCCCTCTCTTCCTTCCTCTGTGCCTTTTTCCCCCTCCTGTCATGCTTCAATTTAACCCAAGTCCTCACAAATGCGTGGCAAATACTGTACCACTGAGTTACATCTGAAACCCCTCAATTGCTTCTTGATTTGCATTTTTATTTTCCCTGTCATGAGCATTTTGATGTATTACAATTAGGCATCTTTTATCTAGCCAGCTGCTTTTCTGGGTCTCTGTATTATATAGATTTTTTTTTCTTTTCTCCCTTTCTAAGCTTCAGAAGTTCTCATTAGACTCTTTATTTGGTCAGAGTGCTTATTATCATTTTAGAGATGTCTACAGGTTGAGAAGCACCAGAGTGATACATAGGAGTCTCCTCTCACCTGTGGGGGATGTGTTCCAGAACCTCCTGCCTCTCCCCCAAGGGGATGTATTTGTGGGTAGTTTCCTATGCATATATTTGTAAATTTAATTTACAAATTAAACACAACAAGAAATAAACAATAACTAATGCCCTAATAAAGTAGCACAATTGAAACAATGTATTGGAATAAACTTAGTAGCACTTGTTTCTTAATACTAGCTCTACTTAAACCATTATGGATCAGATAACAGTGAGCTACTTCATGACTACTGCTGGGCAGGTATTGTATACAGCATGGATACAATGGGCAAAGGGACCGGACGGCTTACCTGCCATAATGTGCTATTTCATCATGCTACTTGAAATGGTGCAACACTGAAAACTGATGAATTATTTATCTCCACAAGTTTTTTTTTCATTTGAGTTTTTTAGACTGCAGTTGACTCCAGGTAATGGAAAACAGAATGTGAAACTAGAGGCGCCAGGGGACTGCTGTAGACTTTTATTCCTTTATTTCTTGATCAAGTCATCCCCCCAGTGCTTCAAGGAGTTAGCTAGTATTTGAATAGGGCAAGCTGGGCCCTGATACAGGGACATGCTGAGAATCTGGGCAGGCTCATATATCCTGGCCGTTTCTCTTCCTCCTCTGGTCCAGAGGTGGCGTGACTCAGGACAGTGACTCAAGCCACCCCTCTTGTCCTTTGGCAGTTTGGAAACACATGCTACTGTAACTCCGTGCTTCAAGCATTGTACTTCTGCCGGCCATTCCGGGAGAATGTGTTGGCATACAAAGCCCAGCAAAAAAAGAAGGAAAACCTGTTGACGTGCCTGGCAGACCTTTTTCACAGCATTGCCACACAGAAGAAGAAGGTTGGCGTCATCCCACCAAAGAAATTCATTTCCAGGCTGAGGAAGGAGAACGGTGAGTCATATGGCTTGAAATAAGGAAAGTGGGTCATTCTTTTCCAAATGAAAAGCTGATTATTATTTATTTATTGGTGCCAGTGCTGAGACTTGAACTGAGTACCTGGGTGCTGTCCCTGAGCTTTTTTTCCTCAAGGCTAGTACTCTGTCACTTGAGCCACAGCTCTGCTTCTGACTTTTTTGTTGCTTAATTGGAGATAAGCATCCCATAGACCTTCTCACCCAGACTGGCTTCAAGCCATGATCCTTCGATCTCAGTCTCCTGAGTAGCTAGGATTACAGACATGAACCATCAGCACCCAGCTCTTATTAGGGTCTTGTCAGGCAATTGCTGTTCTATAGAACATAGTAAAAATTGTGGTACTTTTTATATACCTGACTATAGGGCGAGAGGGGGAGTTAGTCCTTGGCAGGCAGCAAAATTATTCATTTTATTAGAAATGAACAAAATTATTTTGAAACTTAGACATTAAAGCTGGAGAGTGGAGCTGAATATATTCATATTCCACACCTGTCCACCCTTGCAATATAAAGAAACTGAAGCCTGGAATGTAAAACTAAGCACCTCTTTGCCTCTCAGGAACCTGAGAGTGAAATCATGACCTTCTTTCCCTTTCAGATCTCTTTGATAACTACATGCAACAGGATGCTCACGAATTTTTAAATTATTTGCTAAACACGATTGCGGACATCCTTCAGGAAGAGAAGAAACAGGAAAAGCAAAATGGGAAATTAAAAAATGGCAACATGAATGAACCTGCAGAGAATAATAAACCAGAACTCACCTGGGTCCATGAAATTTTTCAGGGAACTCTCACCAATGAAACCCGATGCTTGAACTGCGAAACTGTGAGTACCAGGGCTCTCTTGTGACTTTCCTAATGCATATTTTACAGGTTGTGTTGTGTGCGAGTGCAGCGTGGCTTAGAGTATTCAGGAGTTGCTTTTAATACATGTGGATGGTCCTGTTTATACCTGTTTGTTACACGTGTGAACTTTTGGAAGCATGCATTGATCCCACATGTCTCCTCAGTTGCTGAAGAAATAGTTGAGCACAAATCTCCTGACATGCGGGATTGTTTTGTGCTATGGGCAAATTTTAGGGTCTAAAAACTGAACTAGACCTTGACCATTGGTCTTCAAAAAGATTTTTGACTAGGAATCGGTGGCTTATACCTGTAATCCTAGCTATCTCAGGAGATCAGAGGATCATGATTTGAAGCCAGACTAGGCTGGAAAGTTCATGAGATTCATCTCTAATTAGCCACCAAAGAAGTTGGAAGTGGAGCTGTGGCTCAAGTGGTAGAGCACCATCCTTGAGTGAAAAAGGTAAAGGACAGCACCTATGCCAGAAAAAAAGAAAAGCCTGTAGTTTTGAGGAAGTGAGGTGTGATTTGGAGGAGACCATGGCCCTGACTTACAGGGAGTCTCAGCTGTGTTCCAGTGAACTTGAAAGTTAGAGATTAAATCTTGTTTGTACCATAGCTTGCTGGGTAGATGAAGGAGTCATAGCATTGGTCAAAGGGTTTCCAAGACTCTGGCCTATGGCTTGCACTTCTTGGTAGCTGAATTTGAAGACAGTCGCTACAGCACAGTAATTTGTGTGTTACATATGCTTTAAAGGTGGAGTATCTTTTCCTTCTCTGTTTTCCCTGTCCTTGTCTGTAAAATGATTTTGGTGAGTATGAGTCTCTCTCAGGCTGCTGAAAGGAATAAATGAGTCAAGCGCTTTATACTTGTAAAACACTTGGGGCCATGCTTGGCACATAGCAAGTGTGCAATACAAACAGCTCAGTCTTCTATGGGTTAGAGACCTCAGAGTTTCTTGAATTATATGAAATTTGTGTATGTTTGGGCATCTTTCTATAGAGAGAGATAGTAACTTTTAACAGATGCTACTAAGGGCTTGTGTCTTAGTCTGATCAGGTTGCTATGAGAATGCTTTAATAAACAATAGAAACTTAGTTCTCAGTTATGGAGGCTAGAGGTCAGAGATCAGGGTGCTAGCATGGTTGGGTTCTGGACTCTTCCTGGTTTGTAGATGGCTGCCTTCTTGCTGTGTCCTCATAAGGTAGAAAAAGAAAACACTTTTCTCTTTCTCTCCTTCCTTCCTTCCTCCCTTCCTCCCTCCCTCTCTTCCTTCTTTCCTTTTGTTCATTAGTCCTGGGGCTTGAACTCAGGGCCTGAGCATTGTCCCAGACCTCTTCTGCTCAAGGCTAGTGCTCTACTACTTTGAGCCACTTCCAGTTTTCTGGTGGTTAATTGGAGCTAAGAGTCTCATGACTGTCCTGCCTGGGCTGGCTTTGAACTGTAATCCTTAGATCTCAGCCTCCTGAGTAGCTAGGATTACAGGCGTGAGCCACCAGCAACAGACAGAAAATGCTTTTCTAAGGGCGCTAATCCTGTCATGGAGGCCCACTCTCATGGCTCAAAGACCCTGTCACTAAGCATCATGACAGCAGGGATTAAGACTTAACATCAATGTTGAGAGGACATAAATATGTATGCCTTTGCAAGCTGTGCCCTGGAATTGGTTAAGAAACAGATTTACACTGGTGTGGTGGCTCATGCCTGTAATCCTAGATACTTAGGAGGCTGAGATCTGAGGATCATGACTCAAAGCCAGCCGGGGCAGGAAAGTCCGGGACACTCATCTCCAACTAACCACTAGAAAATTGGAAGTGGCTCTGTGGCTCAAAGTGGTAGAACACTAGCCTTGAGCTGAAGCGTTCAGGGACAGCACCCAGGCCCTGAGTTCAAACCCTATTACCAACTGACCAAAACAAAACAAAACAAAACAAACCTGAAACATTTATACAGCTATGTAAGATAGGAACCCTTTCATTTAAAAATTATCTTTCCCATGTCCTTTTCTACTGTCTTTGTTCAAATATACTGATTTGTGCATTGTGCATTCACTTAAGAAACATAGCTATGTAAAAAAGAGACTAAATATTACCAGTAATCTTCCTGCCCAGATACATTAAATTTGTAAATTGTCTAAAAAATTATGACCACATTTTCCCAGAGATAACTTCTTGAAACTTTAAAATATATTGTCACTGGACTAAGAGTGGTGGCACTCATTTGTCATCTCAGCTACTTGGGAAGTACAGATGGGAGGAGTATGGGCTGAGACCAGCCTGGGAAAAAACTCAACATGCTATGTCAAAAGGCAAGTGGGCACCATTCACGGTGGCTCACACCTGTCATCCTAGCTACTCAGGAGGTAGAGATTTGGAGGATGTAGGTTCAAGGCCATCTAGGCAAAAATTAAGACAACCCCCTTCCCCATTACCAATAGGCTTGGTTCACACCTGTCATCTTAGGCATGTAGAAGACATAAGTAAGGAATATTAAAGTCCAGTTCAGCACTGGCCCCAAACCCAAGACCCTCTCCAAGAAATACGTAAAGCAAGTTTGAGGTCCTGATGTTAAAATCCCAATACCACTGAGAGACAGGGAGGAAGGGTGGGCAAGCCAGAGATAGTTACATATGGTTGTGGTTCTAGTCAATCAGAAGGTGGAGATAGGACTATGGAGGTCCAAAGCAAGTTCAAGCAAAAGCAAGAGCCCCTGAACTCAGT
Organism: Perognathus longimembris pacificus; assembly: GCF_023159225.1. Taxonomy (NCBI): domain Eukaryota; kingdom Metazoa; phylum Chordata; class Mammalia; order Rodentia; family Heteromyidae; genus Perognathus; species Perognathus longimembris. The sequence goes on along the minus strand of NC_063176.1, from coordinate 26,551,920 downwards.
AAAGTAAAACAAATGTTACCAAAGTATTTTCTGCACCAACTCATTTATCTAGAAATCTTCTCTCCCTCTTCTTCCTCTTCTCTCCTTCCTTTATCTCTTCTGCCCCACTTATGCTTTCTACTGCAGTAACAATTCAAATGAATGCAAAAGCAGAGAGTTCTATAACACCTTATATGTATCATTTAGGCTTAGTGACTGCTAAAACATTGGCTAGTTTTTATGTTATGTTTTTACCTTCTACCCTTCCCCATCAAGCTTTTTTTTTTTTTTTTTTTTTTTTAAAAGCAAATCCCATAGATAAAATTTTTTGTTCCTTTTTTTTGTCTTGGTTCTGGGGTTTGAATTCAGGGCCTTTTGCCTACTAAGCAAGTAGCCTACCATTTGAACCACTACTATTTGAACCTCATCTCCACTACTGGTGTGAGAGTGTGTGTGTGTGTGTGTGTGTGTGTGTGTGTGTGTGTGTGTGTGTGATTAATTGGAGATAAGAGTGTTAGAGACTTTTCTTCTGGGGGCTGGCCTTGAACCATAATCCTTATATCACAGTTCAGCTTCCTGAGTATCTAGGATTATGAGTGAGCCATTGGCTCCTCACTCAACTCTGTTTGTTATTGACTTGGACTTTTCCTTGCTCATAGTGTTTTTGGAATGAACATCCTTGAAAAAAACAAGTCCTCTTTTCTTTGGGAGAGTTTGCATATGTTTTACTCTTTCTATGCTTTAAAAAAGCCGGACTGATTACCTGTCGCATTTGGTGTCCCGGTTTCTTTTGTTCATGGTCCCTGATGGAGTTTATTTGTGTTGCTGCATGACACATTAGTTCGTTCATTATCCTTGCCCTGTAGTTTCGCATTGCATAACCAAACCACAGTTTATTAATCTACTTCACTGGTGACAGACATTTAGTTGTTTCTCTTTTTTGAGAAATCATGAACAATGCTGCTGTGAATTGTGTTTTTTTAACTGGTCCTGGGCCTTGAACTCAGGGCCTAGGCTCTGTCCCTGAGCTTTATTTGCTCAAGGCTAGCACCGTACCACAGCTCCACTTATGGCTGTGTGTGTGTGTGTGTGTGTGTGTGTGTGTGTGATTAATTGGAAATAAGCATGTCATGGACTTTTCTTGTTTGGACTGGCTTTGAACCACTTGTATACCCAGTATGTGAGCTGCCTCCTCTTCCTCCTCTCATTATTATTATTATTATTATTATTATTATTATTATTATTTTGTGTGTGTGTGTGAATGTGAGTACTGGGACTTGAACTCAGGGCTTTATACTCTCACTCGGCTTGCTTGTACAAGGCTGGTGCTCTACCACTTGAGCTATAGCTCTACTTCCTGCTTTTTGTTGGAGATGAGTCTCAAAGACTTTTCTCTCCTGGCTGGCTTTGAACTTAGACCTCAGCCTAGTAAGTAGCTCAGATTACAAGTATGAGCCTGGTATGTGAGCATTCTTGTTACTCCACATTCTCATCTGTCATCACCTTTGTTTATCTAGTGGCTAGGTAAGTGTTTTCCTCTTCCTTACCTTCCTTTTCTTCTTCCTCTTCTTTTTCTCCTCTTTCTTCTTTTTCCCCCATGCTGGGTATTTGACCCCAAGGCCTTGCACATGCTAGGCAAGCCACTCTACCACTGAGCTGCATCTCCAGCCAATATCGTATTCAGTGAATAGCCCCTGTCCCCTGTGCACACCTGTGCCATACTGCCTTGTAAAAGGAGGGGCACCAAAGAGACAGTGAGAGCCTCACCTTTCTGGAACTTCTACCACAAAGACAGATATTAACAACATGGTGGATAATGAGCCATGTAATTATGATGACAAAACCCTGTGAGGGAGAGATACGGAGTCCTCCATGAGCTTACCATAGAGAGACCAGAACAATGAGCATATCAGGTTACTGCGCTTGTAGCCAGGAAACCTGCACCACACTGCACAGCTGCTCTCATGCTTTCGTTATCTTTGAAATGAATACTGTTACTAAATCCCTCTTGGTGGTATTTGGTGTAGAATTTCAGGATGATTTTGATGATAGGCTCAGGGGCATTTATAATTCTTTCTTTGCCTATGAACAGATCAACTGATCCCCAGCAAAGTAAATACTGCATCAAGTAATTATGCCCACACAGAAAGTACTACCAAGTCTGTTATTTCTTGGATGAGTCTTACAGACTCAGACACAAAGCCTCTGTCCAAAGATTCCTTCAGCATTTTCCAGTCTTGTTATAGTGTTTGTTATCATGGGATTCTAACTGCTTATGTCTGGCTTGCAAAAATGGATGGCAGTGGGTGGTATGTCTTATTGGAAGATGGAACAATTTTTTAAAAGCCTGCATTTCTTGGAACCCTTGGAGTTATCTAATCCCCCCTCCCTTTTTTTAACCAATGCCTGCGACCCTTCTGTGATGTCCTAACTAGTTGGTTCCTAGGATCTGATGGACCCTGTCCAGAGGCAGGAAATTCAACCTCTCAAGGATACATTCCATTTTTAGATGGCTCTAGTTGTTAGAAAGCGGTCTACTTTCTAAGAAAATGCGTTGCCTGCAGGCTTTTCCTATAGTAAAATGGCTAGGACTTAGCCTTAAAGAGGACCTAATATGAGAGTCTCCTGGCTTGGTCTTTGAGGCAGGGCTCTGCCTAGGGCAGGCAGCTTCAGTCAGAATTGTTAAAACCCACATTTATGGGATTCAAGTGCCCTAGATCTGAGCAGCAAATTGGCCCCTGGAGGGTACCTTGTCTTTGTCTCGGCCTCACTCAGTTCCTGCAGTTGTAGAAAACCTTTGTGCCAGTCTTCATGTTTTCAGAAAACAGTGATTCTTTTTCCCTGGTCTCACCCTTTGTAAATGTTGCTTATGATTTGCAGTGCAAATGTCAACTGTGGGATTTATGGAGACAAACAATTTCATTCTGCAGTAGATTTGGAGAGACTGTTTGAAGGGGTAATTCAGGGCGAATGTTCCAGATGACCTTGATAAAGGTACTTCAGTGTTGGGGCTTGGGTTTTTTTTTTAAATTATTTTTAATTCTAGTTCAGTGCATCTTTTGCTGTTCCTTTGTTCTCTTCCTAAGATTTATGAGGCTATTTGGAGCTTAATTTGGTTGTTGTTTACCTTAATGCCCTCCCCCTTTTATTTCAGCTGAGTTGTTGCTCTGTGAATCTGTTTTCAGTGCTTCTCACCTGCTTTCAAGAAGTGCTTGATTACCAATTTTATAGCCCTATACCGCCTGGATTGCAGAGGTGTGCCCATTTACTCAGGAGATTGGAGACCCAATGGGCAGGGGTCCCTACTTTTCCCATCCAGGTATCGCCTCCAGCCAGCAAGTGGTCATTATGGCTGAGTTGTACAGAAATGTCACCTCCTGATCTTTCCCACTAACCCAGGAAGGAGTCAGGCAATTTAGAAGCATGTTTGAATATAACTGTAATTATTCAAGAACCTAGCAACACTTATGATTTGTATGAAAGGCTTATACATCCTATGGGCTGATTCATAAATAATTTTTTTAAAGTAAAGAGCAAGTAGGGTGTCTTCTACCATTTTTTAAACAGTAGTTTTACTTTTTTGGTGGGGATCTCCATGCTTAGAATTAGGGTGCAGCAAGAAAGAAGAAGCAGCTGTTCTTGCCGAGAATACTGGAATGAATCTCTTGTGATATATGTTTCCTTGGAGACAAGCTGTACTTCGCCTTAGACCAGATCCTTATGTGTGGGAATAATATGCTTTTCTTTCATGGCAGCTTTCTTGGAAAAGAGAAACAAAACAACAACAACAAAACCCCAAACAACCCTCTCCTCCAAGGTGGCAGGGAATCTTGCAAAGATTATTGCTTAGTGGCTCATGGCTTCTAGCTGTGCTGTCGTTCTGGGCAGGGAGAGAGAAAAAGTCCAGATGGAAAGGTTGTGTCATGTTTCAACATTCCCTGTAGGGGTTGACTTACAGGCAGTCCTTTCTCACTGTAATTCTGGAAGCAGGTTGCATTTGGAATTGAGAAAGGTACACTTGTTTTCTTCATTTGGTTAATGAGATCTGTACCTTCCTTCCCTCTCTCTGAAGCCATTAAATGTAGGAAAAGACTTTGTTGAATGGGAATGTTTTCTTAACCAGATCCAGGCTAACTTCTATATGATTCCAGTTGACCATAAACTTTTCATTTTTCTTCCAAAGAACCTTTACTAATTAATTATAATCCTTGTAGATTATTTTTAAAAAGGAATATATTAAAAAAGAAATTTATATTTCTGGCTCTCAGATGCTAGTGATAACTTTTAGACTAAATTGGTTTGCCCAAGTTTTGTTCTGTCAAATAATTCATTTAGCAAATATTTATAAGATACTTACTAACTGTTGAAACTGGATACCAAGACTATAGCAGTTAAAATAGGAAAGAATGTCCTTACTGTTTTGTTTTCTAATATGCATCTACAAAGCTGTAAATTTGCCTTTAACTATAGCTTTAGCAGTGTCTCAACAAACTTTGATATTGGTTTTTTACCATTAGCTTAAAATATTACAAAATTTCTCTTGAGATTTTTAAGTTGGCTCATGTATAAGATGTAGGTTGTTTAACTTGTAAAACTTTAAACTTTCTTAGATATTCTGATGCTAATTTAATTCTGTGGCAGTTTCAAAATGTGTTCTACATGGTTTCAGTCACGATAAATTAATTGCTTTTTTAATTGAAAAAATTTTGGTGCCAGTCCTGGGGCTTGAACTCAGGGACTGGGCACTATCTCAGAGCTTTTTTTGGGGGGGTTCAAAATTAGCACTCTACCACTTGAGCCAGAGCTTCACTTCTGGCTTTTTGGTGGTTAGTTGGAGATGAGAGTCTTAGGGACTTTACTGCCTGGGCTGGCTTGGAACCACAGTCCTCAGATTTCAGCCTCCTGAGTAGCTGGGATTACAAGCGTAAGCCATTGGTGCTGGCTGACATATGTTTTTTTGTCCTAGTGGTATATTATTGTTGTAATTATTTTCAACATGCCATGTGAAACAGTATCCCTTTTTTTCCCTCTCATATTCCCTTCCTGTGGTTTTACCCCTGCTATCACTGTATCTGTTATTAGTACCCTGGATACTGTATATATGTGTATTGGAACTAGGGAAGGGAAAGGGAATACCAAAATTGAGAGACAAAGGATAAAAAGACAAACAGTTGCAAAAGCAATGCTTACAAAACCATTTGGTGTAAATCAACTGTACAACTCATGAGGGGAGAGGGAAATGGGGAGCGGAGAGGTGGGGGAAAAATGAGGGAAAAGGTAACAAGTTGGATAAGAAATGTACTCACTGCCTTACATATGAAACTGTAACCCCTCTGTACTTCACTTTGACAATAAAGAAGGAAAAAACAAGAACTGTTCTGGTAAATGTGCTATCTATACATAAGCAACTTCTCAAGATCAGAAGTATTACCAGGTCTGTTCAGGTGCTTCTTTGCTGTGGGGACTGCCCTGGACACTATGGGGTGTTTCCCAGCACCTCTGTTTTCCACCCACCAGATGCCAACAGGGTCTCTTAAGGTGTGATCATGAAAAATGGCTCCACTCATTGCTAAATGTCCCTGGAAGCAAATGTTCCCCTGTTGAAAACCTCTGAATTGAACAAAACGTCTATTTTGTAGCTGTTGGGTGTAATATTCCTTAATTGTTGGTTAGGTATAGTAGTTGATAAGGTTTTTCAGATCATTGATGTCTGTGACATTTTTCTCCTCCAACTTTAAAAAAAAAATCAAATGCTAAGAAAAGCTGTTTAAAAAAACACCAAAAAAACCTTAACTATGTGGGATTGTATAATTTCTCCTAATTCTATCACTTCTTGACTCTGTTGAGGTACAGTTTATATGCATATAATTCACCTATGGGTGATATTTTAGTAATTTGCTATATTGTGCAACTGTCACCATAATCCAGTATTAGAAATCACAATTACATCATTAAGATCCCTTGTGTCTGGAAGTTAATCCCTGTTCTCAACACTAGACTACCCCCTGGTCTACTTCCTGTCCTTAGAGATTTACCTTTCCTGTTTTATTGATTGATTGATTGACTGATTGGTGTGTGGGGCTTAAACTGTGGGCCTGGGCGCTGTCCCTGAGCTCTTCATCTCAAGGCTAGCACTCTACCACTTGAGCCACAGTGCCACTTCCAGTTTTCTGGTGGTTAATTGGAGATAAGAGTCTCATGGACTTTCCTGCCCAGCTTGGCTTTGAACCATGATCCTCAGATCTCAACCTCAAGAGTAGCTAGGATTGTAGGCGTGAGCCACAGGTGTCTAGCCCTTTTCTGTTTTTTATAGGTTTAGAATCCTATAATATGTGGCTTTTTGTGTCTGACTTCTTCCTTTATGTGTTGTTTTGAGGCATATAGCATAGATCAGTAGTCCAATCCTTTTAATGATTGATTTCTATTCATTCCAGCTTTCTGTGTTTTTGAGGCTTTGTTCTAAAGGGCTTCATATTTGATAATATTGTTTCTCTAATATATTGACTTATTAGGAAATATCCATTTTATTTTTCTCATTATAACTTTGTCTTAAAATGTATTTTGAGCCAGGTAGGGGTGGGAAAGTGTGAGATTCTTATCTCCAATTAACCACCAAAAAGCTGGAAATGGAGCTGTGGCTCAAGTGGTAGAGCTTTGAGCGAAACAGCTCAGGGACAGTGCCTATGCCCTGAGTTCAAGCCCCAGAACCAGCAAACACAATAAATCTATTTTTTTATAGTACTTTTAGACCTCTATGTACTTAAGCTAATTCTTTTCATAGTATGTATTTAAAGTTTAGCTAAACAGACAGAATATAGTTAGTTTTGCTTTTAGAAACAATCCATTCTATGTATCAAGAAGATATGGTATATATACACAATGGAGCTCCATGTTTCCATCAGAAAGAATGACATTGCCCCATTTGTAAGGAAATGGAAAGACCTGGAAAAAATTATAGTAAGTGAAGTAACCCAAACACAAAGAAAAGTAGGTTGCATGGTTTCCCTCATTTGTAATAACTAGAATATGTCTATGATGTTCTTAACAGGGGATCTCAATAACCCAATTGTTAAGCACATAGGACCTTATATAATTAAGCATATCAACATGAACTCCAAGAAATGGAAACAAGAGGTCCTTGTTATGTCCTGTATGTCGTTAGTTCTTTTTTTTCTTTTCTCTGATTTTCTGTACCTTGTGTCTTGTATATAAGTTTATTCCATCTGTGGAATGGAAAGGGACTCACAGAATAACTGGACAAAGGATGAACTAATGCACCATTGATACTCACTTGACACTACGTTGGAAAAGAGCTCTACAACTTGGGGGGTGTCTGGGAAGGGGTAAGCAGAAGATAATGAGAAATGGGGCAACAGTGTTCATCACCATTTCAATAAAGATTAGCAAAAAATAGAAACAATCCATTCTAGGCTAGTCCAGCTAGCCTGCTGTTTTCAGGGAAAAGATGGAGGAACTAAGAAGAGCTGTCCTAACTACAGGGCACGGCAGTTAAGCACAGCCTTGAGCAAAACTCCCAGCCTATGTCTGACACAAAATGAGCCAGCTGACCCACAACCACACAAGTTCAGTCAAGTTCAGTTAAGGCCAGCTTAGATCAATTGACCCTCAGCCAACCCACAGTTTCACGGGCTATGAAAAATGGTAGTTTCACTTAAGCCTCAGAATTTTGGGGTTGGTTTATAGCAAAGCAACAGGGAGCTGTTATGACCACTTCACATTTGATGTATTTTTTATTTTATTTACTATCTGTCCCTCTCTTACTAAAATGGAAATTCAAAGGTTGGCTTTAGAACTTTCAGAAGTTCAATTCATAACTGAGATCCTAGCATACTACTCTGCTTCCAAAATAACTCTAAATTAAAAGCAGATACCCCCAAAATGCTGGCAAATGAACACAAACAAGCAAATGGGGATGGATATGTTTGGGGAAAGAGTTGTGCAAAATGACAGAATGAGCTCATGGTTTGATGCCCTTTACCTTAGGGGGGTTTGTGGGGAGGGGCAAAGACTTTCTGATGGGAGCCAGAAGACTAAACGTGAGAAACCATGGTGACGACAGGAGTGTAAGAGAACAATTTTACAATCAGAGAGCCTCTGCTTGTACTATGTCTCCTCAAATTCCCACTCGCCAAGGCAGGGAAAAATCTTTATCACTATAAAGGCAAAGAAACCAAAGTAGGCAGATTTATGGCCATGAATACATCTACCATAGCTGGAATAAGAACCACAAGAAATAATAAATAGAAAACTAAAGCCGGATGGTAGCGAGCTATAAAGGAAGGGTCTTGTGTGTATACAGATATGCATGCCTTTTAATATAACTGGAACCAACTTATATATAATTGTATAACACACATTCTCATTTACTAGTATATGATCCATGTGATAAACAATTTTCAACTTTTTGATAATTTTAGGCCATTTAAAATTCACCCCTATTTATTGAGAAAGCACTATCATATGTATATAATTTCATCTGTAGAACAGCCTTTTGGGATAAATGCTCTTTCTGTTTCTACAGATGAGGAAACTGAGGTATATGGAGGATAAGTACCTGGCCCTAAATCATGCTTTTTACAAGGTGCAAGGACAGAGTCTAGGCCCAGTCAGTCTGTCTCAGTCTTCATTTTTGTGTCTATCTACAAAAACAACAACAACAACAAAGGATGTACTTACTACTCTGACTATTCCCAGAACTTCTGGTCCTAGCATAGTAGCCACACTTTTAAGGGTGTAGTTTCATTTTGCTGTAGTTTTCTTTTTCCAGTTTGTGGCTGGGCCATCCAGACAGCAAAAACCAAGGGTTGTTGGTAAGCACAAGGTCAGCGGGGGTGATAAGTGAGCTAAGCAGGAGTCTGGTCTGACCTGTGCAGGGCTGAGGAATGGCTCAGGCCCAGGATCTGGCTTGGGCAGAGTCCACAGTATGGTGAGCTGGCTGTGTGGGCCACGGCTCCAGGCCAGCTCAGAGCTGATTGTTTATCACAGATGGCAGAGGATTCTGCAAATGATGGTCACTTCCTTGCCAAAGGACAGCTTGATGGGTGGTTAGAGTGACTCTCTGGTTTCCTGGCCACAGACATAGTTTGCACACACAGTGACACACGGGAAGGAGAGAGTGAATTCAAAGGACTGGACATAGTGCAGGGATGATCACCTGGGTAGTAGTTTTCTGACTCTCTTCCCTTTTCCATTTCCATTATTCTACCTTCTGGGTCACATGGGTGTTTACTACTTCCTGTATTGAAGCAAGGGGGGAAATGACTACAAAGGAAGAGAAATTGAGTTTGAATCATAATTGTGATTCAAAATGAGGTTGAATTGAGACTTTAGGATGTCCAGGGTATGTCCTAGGCAGTGGGTTCCGTGAGGTTGCATAGGCACACATGACCCTTCCTGCAGTTACAGTGTTGGAGTACTTGTAAGTGTTGAAGGTTTTAGCCACATGATGCCTGCGTTTGTATTATGTGCCTAATGCACCTCTCCTTTTTCCCCCCTTCAGGTGAGTAGCAAAGATGAAGATTTTCTTGACCTTTCTGTTGATGTGGAACAAAATACTTCCATTACCCACTGTCTGAGGTAATCTCATGAATTCTCACTGTGGTTTAAGCTTTTGAGTTAGTAAATAAATGGGATAAATAAAATCCTGTACTTCCTCCAGGACCTAATCTTCCTTACTGTTAAACCAATATAATCCTATTATTTTCTATTTTCACTTTCCCATGAGAAAAGCAAAGTAAGTCTATGTGGTCTGGAGAAGAGGCTTACTGAGCTGGGGGGTGCATCAGGTGGAAGTCAGTCACTAAACTGAAAAGTAAAATGTTAATCTTTAATACAGATGTATGCTTTGAGCTCTCATCATTCAGCCTTTCCTGTACACACACATTCATATCATTAAGTTAACAAATGCTACAGGTGCTAACCATTACTCCATCTTTTGAGTATTCTGTGGAGATGATTCATGACAGGAATTTCCTCCTCATTCATACTGAGAAAAGGTAAGGAGTCTAGAATACAACAGTATATGCCCAGATTCATCATAGGTATTGAGTATTGAATTGTGTGTTGAACATGTCCTCAGAGTTGCTGTAGAAACAAGATTCCCACTCTCCACTCTCTTTCAACAAGAGAAAACAACTGCTTCTAATTTGCTAGAGATAGAGGGGCAAATGTCAGAGAAAGCCCCTGTTTTCCCTCCTGATGGGAATGCACACATGCTGAGTGTGTTGAAAGAAAAAACTAGTCTCGAGAAAGGCTGATGGTGAAGGTGCTGGTGTACACTGAGGGCTCAGGGTGGGCCTCCCGATGGACAGGTGTCACACAGTTCAGAGACGTTTTGTACTCTCCTAACCAGATACTGTTGATTTGGATCAATAAGGCTCAGGTGACAAGGCAGTTGTTTCAGGAGCTCATGTTACCTGGCACCAGTAACAGCTCAGGGGGAGATTCTTGGTCCATACCATAGGGTATGTTGTATGACCTGGGGGTTGTTTCTCATTCCCAGGGACTTGACTACCCCAACCCTTCCTTCACCCTCAACACACTTGCCATCTCTTTGTTTTCAGTGTGTATTTGGTAGGCCAGGATGGCCTCTTTATCTATTGCCTGATTCTATTAATGGCATGGATTCCCAACATGTCCATGAAAAGAAGCAAATTATATATATATATATATATATATATATATATATATATATATATATAGAGAGAGAGAGAGAGAGAGAGAGAGAGAGAGAGAGAGAGAGTGTTCCCACATCTGTTGGTCTTGGAGCTTGAACTCAGAGCTTAAGCATTGTCTCTAAGCTTTTTTTGTGTTCTACCACTTTGAGCACAGTTCCACTTCTGGTTTTCTGGTGGTTAATTGGAAATAAGAGTTTCACCAGGACTTTTCTTCCCAGGCTGGCTTTGAATCATGATCCTCAGATCTCATAAGCCACCAGGGCCCAGCTGCTGTTGCTTCTTCTTCTTCTTGTTCTTCTTCTTCTTGTTCTTCTTCTTCTTGTTCTTCTTGTTCTTCTTGTTCTTCTTCTTCTTCTTCTTCTTCTTCTTCTTCTTCTTCTTCTTCTTCTTCTTCTTCTTCTTCTTCTTCTTGTTCTTCTTCTTCTTGTTCTTCTTCTTGTTCTTCTTCTTCTTCTTCTTCTTCTTCTTCTTCTTCTTCTTCTTCTTCTTCTTCTTCTTCTTCTTCTTCTTCTTCTTCTTCTTCTTCTTCTTCTTCTTCTTCTTCTTCTTGTTCTTGTTCTTCTTGTTCTTGTTCTTCTTCTTCTTCTTCTTGTTCTTCTTCTTCTTCTTCTTCTTGTTCTTCTTCTTCTTCTTCTTCTTCTTCTTCTTCTTCTTCTTCTTCTTCTTCTTCTTCTTGTTCTTCTTGTTCTTGTTCTTGTTCTTCTTCTTCTTGTTCTTCTTCTTGTTCTTCTTCTTGTTCTTCTCCTTCTTGTTCTTCTTGTTCTTCTTCTTGTTCTTCTTCTTGTTCTTCTTCTTGTTCTTCTTCTTCTTGTTCTTCTTCCTCCTCCTCCTCCTCCTCCTCCTCCTCCTCCTCCTCCTCCTCCTCCTCCTCTTCCTTCTTCTCCTTCTCTCCTCCTCCTCCTCCTCCTCCTCCTCCTCCTCCTCCTCCTCCTCCTCCTCCTCCTCCTCCTCCTTCTTTCTTCTTCTTTCTTCTTCTTTCTTCTTCTTTCTTCTTCTTTCTTCTTTGTTTTCTGCCCAGGCTGGCCTTAAAGTGTAATCTTCCTACTTTCAGTTTCCCAAGCCCTAGGCTTATAGGCGTGAGCCACTGACACTTTACTCTCATTATGTGATACTTCTGCTTTTCATCTATTTTAATGATTTGTTTTAAAAATCAAGCTAAAATCATGAGATTTGAATATAAGGTCTTACCACTTCTTACCTGAATGTCTTTAAGTGATGGATTACAGTGCATTTTCATTGAACGTTTGTCTTAGAGAAATGGTATTGTGGTTAAGTCTAGGGAGCAGGTGGTGGGAAGCTATAAATTTGTGCTGTAGCTAAAGTACAATTCTAATATTTTAGAGCTCTGTTCTGTGTTTTAGGTGGCATAAACCATCTGGGTGACAGCAGAACACTGAGAGAGAAAGATTTTTATTCCTTTTGAAAAGGTCAGGGATACCCTTTGGCCATTTGTCTTCCTTTCCTGTCCTTGCTTGGCCTTTCTTTTAGTATTTTTATCTTCCTTTTGAGTGCCTTGCCCTTCCCTGCATCTCCTTTCCAGAACGTTCACTCTTTCCTCTAAGAACTCCATGTTTGAAAACTTCCTTGCTTTCCTCTGCCTTCCTCTCACATAAAAACCCTACTCTTCACGCCAGGGAGGTTAGCCAGGTGTCAGAGGGAAGCAGCATTTTAATTTTTCCCAAAGCTCTTTCCATTTGAAGTTAATCTTGGAAAGAAATTCATTTCTACTCTTTTGAGAAAGTTCTGTTCTTTAGTAAATTCACGTATGTACATCCAGTCCTATGTACATCCAGTTGCTTACCTATTCTATTTCTGTGGTTGGTGATTTAGTGGGATTTGGTTAATGTGTGTGTGTGTGTGTGTGTGTGTGTGTGTGTGTGTGTGTGTGTGTGTGTGTTGGGGCTTGAACTCAGAGCCTGGAAACTGTCCATGAGCTTTTTCACTCAAGGCTGGTGTGTTACCACTTGAGTCACAGCTCCACTTCTGGCTTTTTTTGATTTTTCTCCACTTACATGAATTTTCATATATGTTTCTAAAAGGTTTTATGATTTCTTTTATAAAGGCATACATTTCTTGTTTTTGTTTTTTTGCCAGTCCTGGGGCTTGATTGAACTCAGGGCCTGAGCACTGTCCCTGTCTTCTTTTTGCTCAAGGCTAGCACTCTACCACTTGAGCCGCAGCTCCACTTCTGGCCTTTTCTATGTATGTGGTACTGAGGAATTGAACCCAGGGTTTCATGTAAGGCATACATTTCTTTTTAGATTTGTTCCCCAAGTATATTTTAAAATAATGTTTGTTTGCTACTATGACCCCCCCACCCAGCCCCTGCCACTTTTTTTTTTTGTATGCTAATTCTGGCTAATGAACTCAGGGCCTGGGCACTGTCTCAGCTCCTGTTCTGTCTCTTGTGGTACTGAAGATGAGTATCACAGACTTTCCTGTGCAAACTGGCTTGGAGCTGAAATTTTCAGATCTCAGCCTCCTGAGTAGCAAAAGTATCAGGTGTGAGACACCAATACTTGGCTACTATGACCCTTTTAAGTAGAAATCCAGAGAGCTTTGGTAAACACCTTTATCAACCCCTAACCCCATCTTTGTACTTTGATCATTTATCCCAAGTGCCAGAAAGACTTCTAGTCATCTCTCTTTTTGGCTTTCTCCTTGAAAAGGTGATGTTTGCTGTCTTCTTCCTTCCTCCTCCTCTCCTCCCTCCTTTTTTTTTTTTTTTTTTTTTTTTGGTAGGATCTAGCTTTATAGCCCAGGCTGATTTCCATTTCTAGATCCTTCTACCTCAACCGTCTGACGTCTGGGATTACAGCATAAATGCCACTCAACCTCGCATTTCTGTGGCTCACTTTTGTTCCAACATCTAGCAGCTTGAAGTCACAGCGCTGCTGTATTCTCAGTTTGCTGCCAGTGCCAGCCCCTTCCCTTGATTTCCCGTTTCCACTCCAGTGTGGTGACTGCATCACCACCCACATGACGGGTTTTCTCATAGTAATGGGCTTCTAGCCAACTGGAGCTGGGCAGAATGGTGGTTCTTTGTAAACAGAATCTTTAAATAAATAAGTACTGGTTGAGTAACGCTGTTTTGCAATGCTTGGTCCAGAAATGTTTTAGATCTGGAGATTAAATTTGTTCAACCTGTACAAACTTCTGCTATAATTCTGCCTGTCTGGGTCTATACCGAACCTTTTTTTTTTGTGGGGGGGGGGGGGGGAATGAGTGTTTAACCCTTTGTTCTTTCTTTGGTTATTCTGGTTCTGTTGCTGAATAGGGACCTTGGAGTGTGGAGACATTTGACAGATACAAATCTCCACAGGTGTCCACCAGTTTCCCATCCACTTGAGACAGTTCTGCGCAACCACAAGATTTCACTGAAGTTATGCAATTGACTTATCAATTTGACTAAATCCAAGTTTGTTTATGAATCAAGACCTAGAAAGTGAAAGGTTGGGCTGAATGGCATTCTAAATGGTTTCCTTGCCTTCAAACCACCTCCAATCCTTCTTTGAGGTGCTATCCAAAGTAGTATTTCTCAAAAGCATTCTCTGAACATCTATTTCCTTGCTAGGCCATGGGGCTACTGAGCCACAGCATCCATTCTGTGTCCTAGAAGTGTACCTGAGACCGAGTCACGCACTTGTGGCGCACCCTCCTTTACCTCTGTGCCTGGTTCTCGTCCCCTGCAGCATATGTACCTGCCAAGCACCTGACCTGGGCATTGCCCTTTAGAAAAATGCCCATTCAAGTTTGTTTCTCTCTTCTCTGTGTTTTCCCTCAGACTTTATATTTGTTTGTTCATTCATGGTGTGAGCAAATATTATCGACTGCCATTATCTGGGGATCTAGCAATAAAAGAGACAGAGACAGGTGATCAGATGAGTTGAGGATGGTTTCAGATGAAGACATGCACAGGGAAGAAAACCAGATAGCAATGTGATATGGGGGCTGGGTGGGGAGAAGCCCTTTGCAAAAGGGGATGGTCCCACTGAGCTCTAAACAGCTCTGGAGGCCTCTGGGAACTGACCTCAGTATTGTGACAATAGCACTGCTGAGTGCTCTGGGAAGGAAGGAGAACATCCAAGGGCTTTGTGACAGTAGCAGAGAGAGAGAACAAGATTGGGAGGAGGAGGAGGAAGAGAAAGAGGAGGAGAGTTGTGAAGATCAGTGGATGATCATGGCCTAGAGACTTGGAAGTTGAGCTTTTATAGTCCTGAGTAAAACAGGAAGCTGGAGGGAGAAATCCTATACAGTGCTTTGTCTAAGCTTCACTGTGGTTGGTGGATCTTTTGCACCTACCTCTGGTTGATGTAGAGCCATTTGAGGACTTGTGGGAATCCCCAAGACTGAACCTGGAAACTGTCAGTTAATGTCCAGAGGGTCAGTGAATGAGCAATCCGTGTTTGCCTTTGACATGCTCTATGTAAGTGGTACATTCATTATCAATATTTCAATACCATTTTCTATCTAATAAAGTCTGACTATGCTGCGGTTAGGACATGGGGAATAAGAAAATGTCACAGGCATCTTCAGAACTGCAGGGTATTATTATGTCCTTTTTCTGCCCTTTGAAGAAGACCACAGAATTGTTCAGCAGAATCTTGATGACCAGAAAGGAATGAAAGACCTCCATATTAAAAAAAAAAAGAAAAGAAAACCACAAGTCTCAGTAAAACGTTATAAGATGTACTTTGTACAAGCACAATGACCTTTTTTAAAAGAAGACAGGCCAAAGTTCTCATCCTCGAGGGAGGTGGGAGCAGGGGTGGGTGGGAGGCAGATACCTCCTAATAACTTAGGGTTTTCTTAGTTCAACACAGGGCAGCTGTGTGTGCTTCAGATTTCACTGTCTTTGCTTTTGTGGTCTTTTAAAGCATGAGCCTTCTGAGATATACCATTTTTCATGAACCACACAGTGTTATTCCCTTGTATTTTATATGAATGCTGGGTTTGTTGTTGTGCCAGTACTGGGGCTTGAACTTGGGATCTGGGTGCTGTCCCAGAGCTCTTTTGCTCAAGCTCTTTTGCTTACTCTACTACTTGAGCCACAGCTCTACTTCTGGATTTTTGGTGGCTCATTGGAGATAAAGAGTTTCAGACTTTCCTGCCCAGGCTGGCTTTAACCCATCCTCAGATCTTAGCCTCCTGAGTCGCTAGGATTATAGGTGTGGGCCACTGGCACCTGGACTCATGAGGGCCTTTTGACACCTGATGTACAAGTCAGCTTTTACTCTAGGGAACAGTTTTCTCTATTATAATACTTTTTATTTTCAACTTATAGCTTTTTTTTTTCTTCCTGAATCCCAAGTATTTTTGTGAATCTGTTGGAAACCTGTCAAGCCACTTAAAGAAAGATGTTCATTATTATGAGACACAGTCTCATCATGTAGCCCAAGATGGCTTCAAATTCATGATCCTCCTGTCTCAGGCTCCGAGTGCTGGTATTACTAGTATGACCCACCACACTTGGCTTTAATCAAACTATGTTTGAAAGTTCTTACAGTGCGGTCTTGACTCACTTAACAATTGCCTTGTAGGTAACAGAGGAATTTAAAATGTGGTATGCCAAGTATGTGTGGACATTTTTAAAGATGAAAACGTTTTTCTCTGCAGAGACTTCAGCAACACAGAAACACTGTGTAGTGAACAAAAGTATTATTGCGAGACATGCTGCAGCAAGCAGGAGGCCCAGAAAAGGTAAGTGAAGGGTGGGCTTTGTGTCCCCAGAAGGAATCAGATGAGTGTGCAACAGGCATGGTTATGAATCTTGAAGCTCATCTCTGTGCCGCTTTGGGGGGTTAGTGACCTTCCTCGTCAGTAAAACCTGGAAAAGAATGCTGACTGGAGAGTTGTCCCTTGTCTGTTTGCTCTTCCTTCACTCATTCATTCAACAAACATGGAGTGCTGTTCCATGACAGATACCCGGCTGATAAACAACTGGGGATCGCCTATAATTGGTATCCTCTTGGGAATCCAAGATGAATTATGTCAAGAATTTGTCACAGACCAAAACACAGAGTAGACACCAGGATTATTTATACATGGAGATTTCTTATAAAGGGTTTTTAAAAAATCTATTAGGTATGCCAGGTTCTGGTAGCTCATTCCTGTCACCCCAGATACTCCAGAGGTTAAGATCTGAGATTCAGGGTCCAAAACCAGTCCAGGTCAAAAAATCCGTGTGATTCTTATCTCCTAGCTACCAAAGTCCAGAAGTAGAGCTGTGGCTTAAGTGGTAGAATGATAGCCTTGAGCAGAAAAAGCTAAGCAAGGGCACAAGGCCTTGAGTTCAAGTACACACACACACACAGACACACACATGTGCACACACACATGTTAACAAGCTACTGTCTGTGAGCAATAGTTCCTGTCATTTTTCTTTAAATATATAGTGAAAGAAACTCACTAATGAAAAGCTGTATTCTATGGTTATCATTTTTTTTTGGCAGTACCATGGTTTGATCTTAGGGTTTTTGTGCCTGCCTGGTGCTCTACCACTGAAGTCAAGCCTCTAAGCCTTTTCTGGTCATGTTTTAGAATAGTGTCTTGCTTTGTGCCCAAGCTGGGCTAGTCCTTGATCCTGCCATTTATGCTTCTTGCCATAGATGGGGTGATAGGTACATGCCACTCCACCCAATTTTTTTCTCTTGAGATGGAATCTCTTTTAACGTTTTGCCCGAGGCTGGCCTTGAACCAGAATCTTCATCTCTACCTCTGAGTAGCTGGGATTACAGGTATGTGCCAGCAGGGCCCAGCAAGATAAATATTCTCTTTAAAATGTATCTTTTTCAACCAATATGCATTGAAGGTATGCCCAGGCAGAACGGCATGTACCCTAATTAAGGGTGTTCATTGCATTGGGTTCCTGGGTGGTATCTGGTAACCCTCTCCTGGCAGTACTTTGTACATTAGCTGTTACTATTTTGATAGTTAAGGAATACTAATGATCATCAAATGAAAATAAGGCTATATCTTTGTATGAGATTAGTATGTGCTGCTTCTAGTAAACCATCCATCCTTTAGTGAAAGATTTCTCAAAACCTTCAGCACTTCATATACACAGAGGGCTTTAACATAGTAGTCTTGTCCAAACTTGGCCGCAGGAACTCTGTGTCTGGTAACTTTCCCAGTGCTCTGGGACCAGTTTGGGAAACATAGCCTGAGGCATCCTCAGTGACTTATAAATGAGGAAAGTGAGAGATGTGGAAGGCCACTGACTTGTCCACAGTTGCTCAGTGTTGGCTGCCCAGTTATAGGGGCCTCAGGCCTTCTTGACTGGTCCTTACAACTGGAAGTTCTGTCTGCACGCTTCCCTTTATTATCTCCCCAGCTCCCCAGTCTCAAAACCTCTCGGCATTCCTGTCCACTTCAAAGAGTGAATGGTTCATCTGCTTTCCACTCTGGGAGGCAGAGGACAGTGTCAGCCATTGCACCTGGTGTTTTATTGGTACACAAATTCTGCAGCATCTGACTCGATCAGACAGAGACACACAGTTGTACTTTCCTCCCTGGCACACCCCAGTTAGCCAAGGATATAGGATGAGTCAATCCAAAATAAGATACTTTTCTTTCTGTAAACGGTTTTGGTTATTTGCCAGCCACCCTCTCCCCTTCTGATCTTGAGTGTGCAGGTAATAGTATATTTTCTTCTCTGAATTGGCATTTGTTACAACTGATTTCTGTCTCATGGTTTCTTAGGATGAGGGTAAAAAAGTTGCCCATGATTTTGGCTCTCCACCTAAAGAGGTTCAAGTACATGGAACAACTCCACAGGTATACCAAGCTGTCTTACCGGGTGGTCTTCCCTCTGGAGCTCCGGCTCTTCAATACCTCCAGTGATGCCATCAACCTGGACCGCATGTATGACCTAGTTGCTGTGGTCGTTCACTGTGGCAGGTAAAGGCGGGCCAAGAGGCGGGTACACATGATGAGTGTACTGGGTAGACCTAGTTTCACCCTTCCTGGGCTCTGACACTCAGTAGTTTGGGCAATATCATGCAAACTTTTGGTGTTATTGTTGTTGTTGTTGGTTGTGGGGCTTGAATCTGGGCCTGGACACTGTCCCTGAGCTCTTCAGCTCAAGGCTAGTGCTCTGCCAGTTGAGCCACAGAGCCACTTCTGGTTTTCTGGTGGTTAATTGGAGATAAGAGTCTCATGGACTTCCCTGCTTGGACTGGCTTTGAACCATGATCCTCAGATCTCAGCCTCCTGAGTAGCTAGGATTATAGGCATGAGCTACCTGTGCCTGGCCTCATGTAAACACTTAATTATCGCCTCAGAAGATACAGATGTGTTGCTCAACAATGAAAATGTGATAGTATGTGATTGCATCATGTTGTAAACATGATATATGAGACAAGTATACAAGTATGGCTGTGATGTCATCTTCAGTATGATTATAAAATACAGGAGAAAGCCAACTTAAAGGAGAAAGGCCTGCCCCCCAGAGTTTTGGAACACACTTTATATCTAAACCATAACATAGGCAGTACAATTTTATGTAAGAACTGTTATATCTGCATCTCTTATGGGCCCAAATGTCATTATGTCATAATGACTGTATATAAGTAAACATAGCTATAGACTCGCATACAATAATATTATAATAACAATGAAGCAAATGTTCTGGGAGGCAAGTTAATGAGTTTCCTTTGTGTAGATATGATGTTTATGATGAGTTTTAAATAATGTTGGAAGCACGGCTTAAGCAGTAGAGTGGCTGCCCAGCAAGTGCAAAGCCCTGGGTTCAAGCTCTCGTACCATTAACAACAACAAAACTCATAAATAAAATAAATGCTTATGCTTCAATTGTTGTAATTTTCATTTTCAAACAGCCAAAATAATATATGTGGCATGATACCTCATGTATTTTATAATGAGTAAATACAAACTGGAAGCAGTAAAACAGATTTTAATAATTTTGTGGCATTTCAAGTGATAAAAATCAAATCTTAAGCTGGGTACCAGTCGCTCATATCTGTAATCCTAGCTACTCAGGAGGTTGAGATCTGAGGATCATGGTTCAAAGCCAGCGTAGGCAGGACAATCCATGAGGCTCTTATCGCCAATAAACTATCGCCCCTAAACCAGAAATGGTGCTGTGGCTCTAGTGATAGAGAGCAAAAGAAATTCAAGGATAGCATCCAGGCCTTGAATTCAAGGCCCAGAAGCAGCACCGCCCCCCCCCCCCCCCACCAAAGTCTATTCTAAACATATTCTTTTTGCAGTTTTTAGCAATAAGTATACAATTAGGGGAGAAAAAGAGAACTCTTCTAGATATGGCTAAGCAAAGTGTTTTGACTGCAAGTCCCTTGAGCAAATATTTTTTTTATTCCATGTCTTGACAGATGCATGAGAAAATCTGTTGAAAATCCTCCTGCTTGCTCTCCTTTGTGGGGTTGGGATAGGTGAATGGGTGTGTGCTTTCTCTTGGGATAGGGGCTGTTTTCCCTGTCTGCATGGGTTCTGGCTTGGTGGCCATAGACAGAATATCTTTTCCTCTCTGTCTACCTGGATCAGATGTTATGATTGTACCTATGCCAAGATGGTACCTCAACCATGCGGGAGATTGGCTAATTTATTTTTCCTTTCACACTGGGGTAGATGGCTCAGAAAGTACAGTGTCACATCTGACAATCCGTGTTCTGGTGACTCGGGCTTGTAATTCTAGCACTTGAGAGGCCAGGGTAGGAGAATTATGAGTTTGAGGGCAGTCTGAGCTAAAGAGCGAGACTCTGTCTCAAAAACAAAATGAAACAAGACCAAGATCCTACCTCCAACCTCTAAACTCTTGTTGAATTGGGGATTAAGTGTCTAATACATGAATTGTGAGAGATATGTTCGGCCTGTAGCATCAAGCCCCAAGAAAGCAGAGATTTTGTTTAGTTCAGTTTTTTTTTGACACATAGTAGATATACAGTAACTCTTTGTTAACGTTTGCTAAATTTGAATATCTATTTTCTCTGTTCAGATCTTAAGTTTTTAGAAGACAGCTCTTTTGTATATCGTATAGTTCTTCCCTATTGCCATTGCTGGCACCCTTCTCATCTGCCTTGTGACAGGAGCTGTACCAAGTTCTTATTTTATTTATGTTTTTGAGATGAGATCTTAACTATGTTGCCCAGGCTGGCCTTGAAGTTGAAGGTTCAAGTGGTTCTCTTGTCTTAGCCTCCTGAATAAATGAACCTACAGGTAAGTGTCACTGTACTAGGCTTTGTCTTGATGACACTAGTTTTCTCCTCTTGTGGAAATCTCAGCTAATAAAGAGCTAAAAGAGTTTTATAAAGTAAATGACACTCTGGTCACTTTCTTTCCTTTGTTCTTTTCCAGTGGTCCAAATCGAGGGCATTATATCACTATTGTGAAAAGCCATGGCTTCTGGCTTTTGTTTGATGACGACATTGTAGAGGTTGGTATGCAGATTATTTTCCAGTAGGCATAAGGTATATATAGGATTTTGGACAAAATCCACTTCTGACATTTTTCTGAACTAAGCCTATTTCCCTGTAATCTGACTTGAAAACATCTTACATTTCTACCAAAACTAAATTCTCCTGATCCTCTTTCTCCATGAGGAAGAATTGTGATTGTAGAGTTGTTGCTACTGTGCTCTTGTTACTGGCCAGCCACAGACATGGCATCTCTGAAACATTAGGCTGCCCTAAGTCACATAGCTATTTAACGTGAGATACTGCTTGCTACTGGGACTGTAGGCCTCTCTGATATAGAGCCAGATCATAGACTTCAGATTTCTATTAATATCCTCTTATTATAGCAGATTTTTCTTGTATTGATTATAATTGAAAGTTGTTTATATGTTTGTTTGTTTTGGCTGGTTATGGGGCTTGAACTCTGGGTCTGGGCAATATCACTGAGCTCTTCAGCTTAAGGCTATCACTGTACCACTTGAGCCACAGTGCCACTTCCAGTTTTCTGGTAGTTAATTGGAGATAAGAGTCTCACTAACAATAATAAATATTGGAGGAGATGTGGCCAAAGGGGAACCCTATTTCATTGTTGGTGGGAATGTAAACTGGTTCAGCCACTCTGGCAAGCGGTATGGTGATTCCTCAGAAGGCTATTCCTCAGAGCTCCCCCATGACCTAGCAGCCCCACTTTTGGGCATCTACCCAAAAGACCACAAACAAAACACACTAAAGCCACCAGCACAACAGTGTTCATCACAGCACAATTTGTCATAGCTAAAATGTAGAACCAACCCAGATGCCCCTCAGTAGACGAATGGATCAGGAAAATGTGGTACATATACACAATGGAATTTTATGCCTCTATCAGAAAGAATGACATTGCCCCATTTGTAAGGAAATGGAAGGACTTGGAAAAAATTATACTAAGTGAAGTGAGCCAGACCCAAAGAAACATGGACTCTATGGTCTCCCTTATTGGGAATAATTAGCACAGGTTTAGGCAAGTCACAGCAGAGGATCACAAGAGCCTAATAGGTATACCCCTATGAATGCATAAGATAATGCTAAGTGAAATGAACTCCATGTTATGGAAACGAGTGATATATCACTGTTATAATTACTTTCAACATGCCATGTGAAACCTAGCTTCTATTGTTGGTGATCCTCTTATGTCCCCTTCCTGTGGTTGTATCACTGTATCTCATCTGAGTACACTGGATACTATATATACTAGTATTAGAACTAGGGAAGTGAAAGGGAATATCAAAATCGACAGACAAAGGATAAAAACACAAACGACTCCAAAAGCAATACTTACAAAACCATTTGGTGTAAACCAACTGAACAACTCATGGGGGAGAAAGGGAAAGGGGGAGGGGGGAGGGGAGAATGAGGGAGGAGGTAACAAACAGTACAAGAAATGTATCCAATGCCTAACGTATGAAACTGTAACCTCTCTGTACATCACTTTGACAATAAATAAGAAAAAAAATTAAAAAAGAAAAAAGAGTCTCACGAACTTTCTTGCCTGGCCTGACTTGAAACCTTAATCCTCAGATCGCAGCCTCCTGATTGGCTAGGAATATATGTGTGAACCACCAGCACCCAGATGTTTATATGTCCTTCTCTTGGACCTGGAAATCTTTACACCAATTTCATATATTTATTTTGCTGTAAAGGAATACTATCTGGAGTGAATTCTGCAAAGATATGAACTGTTTTAACAAATTAAGTAAAATGGAGTAGAATAACACAAGTAAAACAATTCCCAGACTCTGTAGTTTACTTCTTGAAAGACAGAATTCTTGGCTTCTTTGAGTAGGTTGTTGATAAATGAAAGGATGGCCTTTCTCCCCTAGTGATTTGCAGTTTATGTAATGATGTCTTTCTGTTAAAGTCTGTGCAATTAACCATTTGCTATCCAAAGATCCTAATTGTGAAGCTGGCATGTAGCTGTTTTAGAACACTTGCTTATCATGCATGAAGCCCTGTGTTCAATGCCCAGCAACACACACACACACACACACACTCATACATACACACACACACACCATGCCCATAAAAATTCCTAATTGTGGTATGTATAGTGCTAATTTTATGGTATATGTTATTAGTTTTTCTTTTCCCAGTAAATAATTATGCTGTTTCATTTTTCCTCTGTTGCAGAAAATAGATGCTCAAGCTATTGAAGAATTTTATGGCCTGACATCAGATATATCAAAAAATTCAGAATCTGGATATATTTTATTCTACCAGTCAAGAGAATAACTTAAAGAATTGTGGGACTAAATCACATGGGGGAAAATGTTCAAAGCACTATTACCTGGTTTCTCTGCCGACCTCCTTCTTCCCAGTGGCCCGCTAAAGCTGTCACTCTGAGTCTCAGCGGTCTGGCTGTGTTAAGCTTTCTCCCTTCATTGTTTTCCATGCAGCATTTAGTCTTGGTTGTCTTTTGGTCTGAGGTAGGGCTAACTGCAATCAGAGTGTAGTAAGGTTTATATGAGTCACAGTTGCTAATTTTAGGATTTGGTTAAATGCTCTGCCATTTTTGTTAGGTCTGACTGAATTAGAGTGGCATTTTCTATGAATGTTCCAGTCCAATTTGAGTATTGGCTAAACTTCCTAAATGGCTTCTGGGGGTTTCCTTATAATACATTCCTTTAGCTTTTCCCTGGAAGCATTGCTACCTATTTGTTTTTTAATCTCATCTTCCTTTTTTCTGACAGAAGAATGGAGGAATTGGGTAGATGGTCACCTTTGAAGTCTGCAACCATAAGCTTTAAGTGTATGCAAGTGAAAATGTGTAAGAATGGGTAACCGAAAACATCCTCTAAAACATCCTCTACAAGGAACAGGGTGAAGAGAAGCTGTTTGCAGTGTCTGACATCTAGCATCCACATCAGGTTGTGTTTACCTCTCCACTAGCATCCCAGGGGCTAAGAAATTCTGGAGCTCAGGGCAGGCAGAGCCAAGAAGAAGAAGATTTTTATGGACAGTGAAAAGTTACTTTTCTTATCTTTCTACCAAAACCCAAGTTTCAGGAGAATAACCTGATGCTGTTAATTTTTAGTGACACTTTTCTTCTGTAAGGTCCTGTGAGTTATGTGTATCCTGTATCTGGCCCTGCTAAGCTTTTCAAGCTATTTTTCAAATCCTGCTGACGTCTCACAGTCTGTGGTGGCGGGCCTGGAACACCACGTTGACTGCCTCTGGCACATCTCTTAGCCGGTCAGCACCAACATCCTTCCACACCAAGCACATCAAGAGTACTGCACCTCCCCAACCATCAGCCACATTTTACAGCTTCATTCTTAACACATTTTCTGTCTGTTTACTGAAGCTCAGGCAAGCCCCAGAGCTAAAAAAAAAACAACCCTCAGGAGAGGGCATGCTGGAGTTAGCTGGGTGTGGGTGGGGCCACAGGAAGTGTTAGTGGGTAGGTGGAAGAATGGCAACATGGCGGCTCTGTCTCTGGCTCAGATTCCTAGAATGCTTGACAAGACCGTTGTTTGGAAGAACCTCATCTCACTATAATTATTTTTGTTTTCACTTTTGTTATGTATGTATTTATTAGAGCTTTGAGTACTGGTACCTTTTATTCAAAGGGTCGATTTGGTGTTTCCTCATGGAGCTGGTTTTTGGTTTCCTACAAATGAGTCATAAATCTTGGCTCTCTTCAGGAATTCAGTTGACTTCCATATTCTGCGGTATACTGTGAACATGTTATTTTGTTTCCTAGTACAGCAGTGAGCTAGTGAACATGCGAACTCTTGGCATAATGTGAACTAAAACACAAATTGAAGATGTTAGTGGCCATTTTACAACAATGAAGAGGATAGCACTTTATTGTGATGAAAACTGGATTTCTTACTTTGAAATATCTTGAACTGTTTTTGCTTCGAACTTAAGCATGCCAATACTTCATTTGTTCATGCTTGAAGTTAAATATTTTTACTCTTCACTGGAGAAGACAAACAGGGTGATCATGTTATTGTTTTATATAAGTAACAAAAATGTACTTTGCCTTGATTAGAGGCAAATTCATATTTATGAATATTTGTCTTTTTCCCCTCCATAAAACATATGCAGAATCTCTTACCTGGGAGGTGAGTCTTTATTCTTTTAGGAAAAGCACTTTCCATGTGAAGCTAATTGATATAGGGAAATGTTTTTGCTACACACACTTCATAGGTTTGACTGTAGATTACAAAATTTATGAAAATGATGGTTGATCTAGAACATATTGGAGTTGAATCATAAGAAAACTATTAAAAGTACCTTTGGAAACCTTTTTTCCCAGCAATTCATGAAGCTAATTTATTAGGCAAAAAATGTTTCAATTACAAGTTGGTAGAAGTAATATTTAAATAATGTTATAGGCTCAATGTATTTCTTTCCCCTTTGGAATGTGTAAAGAACTTTTCCCCAGTGATTGAACTGAAGTAATTGCTTTTAATAGAAAGTCAGTTAAAATTCAGTATTCATGAATATATTTTTGGAAAAAGATGAGATGAATATGGAGAATATAATAGACATTCAAATGATTGTGAGATACAAGAAGAGTGAAGACTTGTCATATTTCTCAATCAGTACTCACATCAATTTTTTTGCCCTTTAATTTAGAGCTATCTGGTATTTCCTTATCTTTTCCTCTTCAGTAAACAAAACAAACATTTGGCAGCTACCTTCCCCTCATTTTTCTTCATATAAAGACAATATCCTGTAAGCACGTTCCTACGTTGCCATCCCTCATTCCTAGCATACTGCAGAGAATGGTATGGGGGGTGTGGGACCATTTCAAGATCACGATGACAGCACAAAGGTTCAGCAATACGTCCTGGATGCCTGGGGGTTTAAATGAGGGCCCTACTCCAGCAGGAGGGAGTAGGCATGCTGTATTTCTGTAACTGCTGGGTGTTTAAAAACAAGTTACAATGTTTTACATGTTTAAAAAAGAAGAAATATTTGCTTTATTGGTCACTTACTAGTTTAGCATCTAGGTTATTGGCACAATATGTGGAAAAAGAAATTGTTTGCAAGTGGATTTTGTAAAGTGCTGACATCTAGTCCTGTTATGTTGATGGAGTTTTTTTTTTTTTTCCAATGCAACATGAAGTGGACTGGTATGAGGAAAGCAAGGAACAAACAGTACATGGGGTGTTGTTTGAATAGGAAGCCAATTGTGTGGTTTTAGGGCCTGAATATATTTTGGATTTATGATGAAATGGGGGGAAATGACAGAAATGGTTCCTATGCGATTATTTTCATGGTTACCCTTAATTTCATGGGCATGCCTAACAGAGAACTATGTTCTAACTGGCGCATAGGGCTTATTTTAGATATTGGAATGTAGCTTTATTACAGATGGATTTTATCTTTAAACATTACATTTTGATCAACTTTGTATATTCATGTGTATTAAAGTATTGTGCACTACATCCTCCCCCCTGGTTTGCTGCCGTCGGATCAAGGCATTTATCAGCACTATTGTGATTAACTCATGCAGATGGCGTGGGTCAGGCACAATTAGTTCCTATTTTTCTGTCTAATTAAATTTCTGTTTTCTAGTATTACATTAATTTATTTTTGGCTCCCATTTCTGTGTAACCAAAATAGTATGTTTGTGGCATTCACTTGATTTTTGTTGCTAAAAAAAAAAAAAAAAGAAAGAAAAGGAAAAAAAGGACTTGTAGCTTTTATTTAAATATGTGCGTCTTCGGTTTCTTTTTCCCTCCCATGTAACCAATTCAAGCACTGTAAGCAATAATGTCAATCTCATGAAAGTTTCCTGTCCACGTCCTCATTCTAAACTTTTTTTTGAAGTAGTAGAAATGTAAAGATTTTGATTGTTGTGATTTGTAAAGGCAATGCTATTTTCAAGGAGGACAATAATTAATGTTCTTGAGATAATGCATTTTTTTAGTAAGAGGATACATTTTTTTTAAAAAGTCCTAGGAAGTAGCACACTGAGAAAAATCAATGAAAAAAATTTAGGGGATAGCTTTTAGACATAACAATGGATTCCTCTTGTCATGGGTGCTTGTCCCTTAGTTATTTTTTCTCAAGGCTGATGCTCTACCACTTGTACCTCATCTTCACTTTCAGCTTTCTGGTGGTTCATTGGAAATATCAAACCACAGCCCTCAGATCTCAGCCTCCTGAGCAGGTAGGATCACAGGCATGAGCCCCTAGTGCCCAACTGAAAGCTCCATTCCCAAAAGAAGGAACGGGCTTCCAGCCCTGTGGTCCCATTAGCATCTGGTTTTACAGAAAGAGTAGAAATGTAGTTCTGGCCCTGGGTTCCTTGGCTGAACTATGGAGACCATAGTTTCTAGAATCTATAGCTGAGTATACATTGTGCCCTGCCCAGAAGGTGGCAGGTGTAAGTCTCTACCCCTGAGTTCTCAGAGCACAACCTATAGTTGTCCTAGATAGGACTTTTCCCAGCCTGTCACTTCCACTGGTCTATGCACAGACGGGGTTATCATCGGAATTCATGCCTGGGCTCCATTATGGAAATGCACCACCACAGACCAGAAATGGGATTGTTCTGTAAGTGCTGAGCCTTCTGGTTTCTGTCATCTGTGGAAGAGGCCATACAGTTGAACCTGACTGAGGAGCAACAAAGGTTGTTGGGTAGGTTATCTGCCTGCCTGGCCAGGGAAAATAAAGAGACTATCTTGGGTGTGGGTTGTACTTTTATAAGCCTTCTTTGAACCTTTATCTGTCAATTGAGGTTTCTAGGAAAGGACTGTCAGCACTTCCAAGCCACCAGTTTCTGAAGAATGAGAAGTATTCCTATTTTTCCCCCTCCAAATTGCCTTCTCTATCTTCTTTCTCATGGACCTATAAACTCTGAAACAGATTACAGCCTCTCATTTTTACTTTTATTTATTTGAGAATATTTTCGAGTTTTCTTTTTCTTGAAAGAAAATTTTGAATGTTGACTCAACGCTAAGCAAACTCCTTAGATCTACCCTAAGATGGCCTGGGTAGAAGACTTTGTAAGCAACTAGTTATTTAACACCTTTTGGGTATGAGGCATTTTGGAGTAGTGAGAAAATAGAAAGGTGAGACAGAGAGGGTCCTCTGTCTCATTTACCTCAGAAGAAAAATCTGTGTGGAAAAGAAGTTTATGTTTTAAGATATGGCAATAATGTGGGAACCTACTGGTGGTGGGCAGTGAGTGTCACTGTGCCAGGCATTGGGGCTTATTCCTTTCTTCCTTTCTTGGGGGAGGTTTCTGTCTGCATTTGTCATTGCCTTAGCCTTCCTCCAAGCTCCTATGGATAATGCAATAAGATAAAGTGTGAATCTACTACATTGTAGCAAAGGATTTGAGTGTCTTGCCTCATCATCAAAGAGCCTATATTTGGAAGCCCTAATGATACATTTTATGAAATTACATTTTTTTGTTTTCTCTTTCTTCTTTGTTTCTTTCATTCCTCTCTCTCTCTCTCCCTCTCCCTCTCTCTCTCCCTCCCTCCCTCCCCCCTCTCTCCTCTCTCTCTCTCCCCCCCCTCCTTAAACTCAGGGCCTGGGCCCTTTATCTTGACTTTTTTTCCTCTCTCAGGGCTAGCACTCTACCAATTGAGCCACAGCTCCACTTCAGATTTTTTGTGTTGTTGTTTTTTTGTGTGTGGTTAATTATCTAGGCTTGCTTCCAGATTTGATCCTCAGATCTCAGTCTCCTGGGATTGGATTACACAAGTGAGCCACCAGTGTCCAGCCAGAAATGACATGTTTCTAAACAGTTTGTTTATATGACACCCAAATCATTAGATCCTAACCAGACTTACAAAAATAAATGAGAATACATATTCTTCAGTATTGAAGTCTGAACCCCAGTCCTTGCACTTGCTAGATAGATAGTTGTTCTACCATTCCCCTGCCTCCACCCCCATTGGCATAAGAGTCTTCAAGCTATGTAAAAGCTATATTTTCATTGGTTAACAACATGTGTTGTTATTTTCAGGTGACCTTCTGACTTAAATTGTTTTGAACCAAACACATGAGTAGCTTAGAAACTAATGTTAGTTGAGAGACCAGTGTCAGAAATGGTATTAGATTTTATAACAAGGGTTTCTATTTTTTGTGTTCATTTTCCATATGATTATAATAAAATCATATTAACGTTGGGGGATTCTATTCGAGTTATAAATTATAAGTACACATCTTTCACTGTTTTTTTTTTTTTTTTTTTTTTTTTGGCCAGTCCTGGGCCTTGGACTCAGGGCCTGAGCACTGTCCCTGGCTTCTTCCCGCTCAAGGCTAGCACACTGCCACTTGAGCCACAGCGCCGCTTCTGGCCGTTTTCTGTATATGTGGTGCTGGGGAATCGAACCTAGGGCCTCGTGTATCCGAGGCAGGCACTCTTGCCACTAGGCTATATCCCCAACCCCTCTTTCACTGTTTTTGTCTCCCTAGAGAGCATACAGGTTAGATATACGGTGATGTGAAATCCACAGAAGCTCTTCAGTGTAAAGGCTGTGGCAATCCCATTTTGTTCTTACCTCCCTTGTGGTAGTAGAGGTCTTAGAAACAAAAACCATGACCTAGATTTGACTTGGCTGGAAGTAAAATACTTGATGGATGGTTAAAGTCACAATTTCTATGTACTTAACTGAGTTCTTCTCCTGTGAACCAACCCAACTATATTTCATATCTCTCTTGGTGGACCGCACAGGGAGAGCTCTGTGTGCTGAGCCAACTAAAAAGAAACACAAGAATTCGAGGGTGGAGTGGAGAGTGTCTGCACTATGCTAAATAAACACAAGAGGAATTTGAAGGGGTTTGATAGTTTCTACAGCAAACTGGATACTTTAAAGTACATTTGTTTTAAGGTTGAGAATTGACTTTTCCACTCTAAGGGGACTAGAAAGACGTGTGTGTGTGTGTGTGTGTGTGTGTGTGTGTTGTGTGTGTGTGTGTGTGTGTGTGTGTGAATGTACATGTATGTCTTCTGGTGGTATTGATATTGAACTTGGGACTTCTCATGCTTATTAGGCAAGCACTCTATCTGGAGCCATTTGTCTCAGGTTGTTGCTTTAGTTTTTCAGTTGAGAATTCTCTCTTTTACCTTGATCCTGCTATTTCTACCTCCTGATTAGCTAGACTTACAGGAAGAAGCCACCACACCCAGCTAAATCAAGTCTTTAAGTGAACTATAAAACCTATGTGATGAAGAGGCTATTACTCTCCATAGAACAAATTACTCAAAAACTCTTAGGAAACTCTTCAAAAAGAAATCACTTCTAAGCCAGATACTGGTGGCTCATGTCTGTAATCCTAGCTACTCAGGAAGTTGAGACCTTAGGATCATGGTTCAAAGCCAGCCCAAGCAGGAACGTTCATGAAACTCTTTTCTCCACTGAACTACCAAAAAGCTGGAAATGGAGCTGTGGCTCAACAAAAGGATCTCAGGAAAAGTGTTCCCAGGCCCTGAGTTCAATCCCCAGGACTAGCATGCATGCATGTGTGTGCATGTGCATGTGCGTGCGCGCGTGCATACACACACACCTGCGTATCTGTCTTTTAACCCGTCTCCAAAGAAAACAACACAAGCATGAATCGCCAGTGTAAGTACTCGGTCTGTACCTCCATGGACACACAGGGCTTCAGCAGATGTACGGTGAGGACTATAGAAAGGATGGAAAATCCCCCAGATGTTCACATGTCGACTTGGACTTAAAGTGATATGGCATCTGAGGAGCCTGTAATGGTCTGTAAAATAAGAACTGAGCTGCAGAACCTGATCTCAGGATACCTATACCTATATACCTACATGTACAGAATGTGGGAGAATAAAGGTCAATGGATTCAAGGGTAAGAGGAGGGGAAAAGGTTAAGGCTTATTACCTTATCTTGTACTCCTGGGCCCCTTATATAATAGCTACAACACCTTACCTCCTTACAATCCCTTTGTGCCTTTGTCCTGCAGAGTTATCTAAAAGCTGGGTCAACATATAAAAGCACTTCCAGTTGAGCAGCAGCATACAGACTCTGTTGCCCTGCTAGGAGAGTTTTAGGCACATTTCCTAGTTGCATGGACAAACCTTGGACTTGGGATTCCAAGTCCACGTTCTGGTGTGGGTTGGTCTCCAGATGCTGCCATGTGGTATGTGGAAAGCAAAGGATCAGAAGTAATAGGACACAAGTTTAAGGCTTGCCTGTGACTTCCCTGATGGGTGGTATTAGAGGTGGGTAGAATGTTGGCTGGATGCCAGTCAATCAATGGCATTTGAAGGCTTCTGCTCCTCAAGTCCTTGAGAGAGATCCACCAATGCAAAACAGTGGAAAAAGCATGTCATAGCTAGTTGCTCAAATAATTAGAAACTCCTGGCCACAGTATCATCTCCCAGGCATGAAACAAAGCTGAAGAGAGGTGAGAAAAGGAAAAAACAAATCTGTGACAGTAAGGAACTGGCTGAGAGATAGCTGCCTGGGGTTGCTGTGTCAGGACCTGGCCTGGAACTCGCAGCTGGGCCGTGTTCAACACAATCATGGGCTTCAGACAAGATCATGTGATTGTGACCCAGTGACACAAAGAAACATATCTACTCCATAATTTTATCAAAGCACAGGGAGAACCAAGATCATGATGCAAACCATGAAATACCAAGAGCCAGAGGGCTGGTCTATAGTCCAAGTGAGTGAGTGCTGTTTTTTGTTGTTGTTTGTTTTGTTTTTTTGTTGTTTCTGCCAGTCCTGGGCCTTGGAGTCAGGGCCTGAGCACTGTCCCTGGCTTCTTTATGCTCAAGGCTAGCACTCTACCACTTGAGCCACAGCACCACTTCTGGCCATTTTCTATATATGTGGTGCTGAGGAATCGAACCCAGGGCTTCATGTATATGAGACGAGCACTTTACCATTACGCCATATTCCCAGCCCTGCTGTTTTTTTTTTTTTTGTAACCACTTTACCTCCACTCTAATTTGACCTTGATGAAATTTAGGAAGATTCCCCAAGAGTTTTGCTCCCTCCCTGACAGCATGTATCCAGACAAACTCCTGCAGCATAACCCTGCCCCCATCAGCCAGCCGAAGCCCCAGGCCTCGCTAGAGGCCTCAGAGTTCCTTATGGTATTTGGTCTCTGGTTTGCTGCAATGAACTTTAAACTCTGTAGGCCAGAGTTGTGTGCCTCATCTGGTTGAGAGGGAATTGATAGGACTGAGAGATAAACTACTTCCTACAGTTGGCTGTTTCTCCAAAGGGGTCAGAAAGAAGAGTGCTATACTCATGACTAAGGTGACTATTAATGGTCCACAGCAATTCTTGCCCAAAGAGTTGGCTATGTTGGTTTTCAGAACAAGAGAAGCTTCCAACTTGGGTAAGTCTGGTCGTCAGTGTTTCCTAACCTATGAAATAAACACGAGAGAACAGGTTTTCAATATACAGTAATGGCTTGGAAGGCATGTAGCACATTGGTTATGAGCACATCCACCCCTCTCACGAGAGTCCCTGTGATCAGTGTGCTTACCTCCAGATCCCTCAGTTTGCTGAAATGTTAGAACTAGTATTTGCATCAAGGCCTAAAGCTACTAAGGAAGACAGAGGCTTAGCTCCATTCATATGGAAGGCTCAAAGCCCCTCAGGAATTCTTATTGCTCTACTCTATTCAGGAGAAGTCCAAGTTCTTCCTGGATCTTGTGTATGCTGAAAACCATCACAGAACCCTAGGGCTGGGAGTGGAGAGGACAGTATGGAAGTAGAGCAGGCAGGTGGCTATAGAGGTGACCTAGGACCTAGGACATAAGTGCAGGGTCTGGTGCCCTCTAGTGGGAATGGCTTAAAACACCCCCTCCCCCAAATTTTCTCAGAAGAGCTACTGTGCAAGTCTTGCTTTTATTGATATACATTATGTGTCCATGCGTCTCTCTGAAAATAAACAAAATTTTAAACCAAAGTCTAACAACAATGATCTTGAATCTAAGCCAAAGCTGAAGTTAAATAGACCCTCCTCTTTCTGCAAAAAATTGGTCAGTGGGTCAAGGGGTTGTAAGAGGAGGAGAGCTAATGAACTCCACGAAGGCAGGGTCCTGATTAGCTCTGGAGCTTTAGGCTTAGACAAGGTGTGGAATTAAACATGTACGTGATGTGGGGAGGGGTTAAAGCATGGCAACCCCATGACAGAATTGTTGGGGACATTTATTCTGGGCTATGTTACCAAGAGATATTCTTGTGATGGAAGAAATTAAAAATAGGCAGGAAAAGAAATGACATCAAGGAGAAATCAATGGAAAGGTTTAAGTCAACAAATGACCTGAGGGACAGAACACATCAAGCTAGCCATGGATGCAAACCACCATTTCAATCCATAGAGACCTACCCATGGGCAAGTAATTACCTGGTTTGGGTTGCTATTCAAGTTACAATTCTCTGGACGCTATTGAATGTGCCAACAAAAACTGTAAGACCTAAGCCAAAGCAATAGAAACCAGACACGTGTCTACTGTTTAGGATTTCTGGAAAGTTATTTTGCATTTTGGAGCATTTTTAGAGGCATTTTTGTGTCATGACTATTGAGTTCAAACTATAGTTCCTATAATGGGAATGTTGATTATATTAGGCTCAGGGATTTTCTCTGGTCCCTATGTAGAAATGGTGGAGTGGAAGTCAGCAGTGACCTTCTGAGGACAGGAGCTGCGAGCGAATGGCAGGTATGTGAGGAGAATATTCAGTAAGCAGAGCTTTGGGAACAGGGAAATAACGTGTGATTCTTCCTGGGCAGGGCAAGTTAGTGAGAGACTTCTGTCACAGTAAGATTTACATGAAGCTGCCTGAAGGAATTGATTTTTAAAATAGATTTTGCTCTAAAACAAAAAACTTTTCATTATGGCGACTTTTTGAAGTGCATAAGAACAGAGAGGATAGAGTCTGTCCCAAAGCACCTTGCCTGTGTTTGGTAGTTAATTCTAGCCAATCCAGATGGGTTTTCAGATAGGATTGGAAGTCACTAAGATAACTGGCTTTTAAGCATCCAGGATTTCTAACCTATAAAAGATAAAAGTCTCAGGTGTTAATACAGTTCAGATTGGCAACCAGCTCTAGGGGCTTAGCCATTCACTTTGTCATTATTCTAACTTGAAGTTATATGCCATCTGATTAAAGGCAGTGGCATTTTTGTGATACAGATATTGTATTGTGGTGTGTGTATGTGTGTGTATCTCTCTCTCTCTCTCTGTGTGTGTGTGTGTGTGTGTGTGTGTGTGTGTATCCTTGGGCTTGAACTCAGGGCTAAGCACTGTCCCTGACCATTTTTGCTCAAGGTTAGCATTTGACTACTTGAGCCAAAGTTTCACTTCCAACTTTTTTGGGGGTGGTTATTTGAAGATCAGTCTCCTGGACTTTCTTGCCTGGGCTGGCTTCAAACCATAGTAGCTAGGATTACAGGGGTGAGCTACCAGCACCTGGCTCCAGATATTGTATTTTTGAAACAGCTTTACATTGTTGTCTATAGAGGACAAATAACATGAAATACAATGAAACTGAAACAGCAGTTACATGGGAGTGATTACATTTAATGGGAATTTTTAATGGAATGGCGCATCATAACTAATATCAATTATAGAATATGTTCTTACATGCATTTATGCAAAAGTGAAAACTTCTACATCTTACATCTGTCTCTTTCAGTTGCGTTCCCACTCTCCTGTCAACCCCTGGCTTTTCTGGAATTATCCCAAGGAGATGGCGCCAGGCTTGGCTTTTATATTTGTCCCACCCTTTCCTGTGTTGTCTCCTCTCATGACATGTTATGGCAGCTTTCACTGATCCCTGGATTACATTAAATAGTGCCAGAGTGGAAAGGAAGTTCTGAGTTAATGGCACGAACTTTCCCAAATTGAGATAAGGAAACAGATGTCCTGACATCTTGGCCAGGCTCAATTGCTAAAACCCCTTTACATGGCTCTTTGAGCTGGTGCTACTCAGAGTAAGGGAGGGGGGCTGGAGTAATTGTTCTGTGCTGCAGCTTCCTGCTGAAGTGACCCTCACAGCAGGGAGGGGGTGCAAGCTACATCTTAGCTCTCTGAATGCCTTCTCTCTTGGGAGCTCGAGAGGCTGTCTCAGAGAAGCTCCTGGGGGCTTGAGCTAAAGGGGTCTGTCTGGGCAGAAAGGAGAACAAGGTGGTTTTAGCAGCCAAGAAGGAGGCAGAATTAGGATTTTATAGAGTGAACTTGACCTTCCATATCCAATTGTCCAAATGGTCCAGAACTTTATGTGTTATTGGTTTACACTCCATTTATATTATATGGTTATGGAGCTAGTTAATATGAACAATGAGGCTATTCAATGAATATGAGGTGTGATTTACTAATCAAAATATCTCTCAGTCAATCTACTTGAACATCCTGGCACTTTGAGCTATTTCCTTAGGTTCTCACAATAAGATAGATGAGATATATTCTCTATGGTGTGACCTTTCCCATAGAGATAAGAAACAGAGTCTGGGGCTTCCTGAGTTCTTTTGAAGAGTTTTATTTCAGTGTCTGGCCAGTCTACTTGGTGCAAGGTCTAGTACAAATGATGAGGTATTTTAGACCCAAGCTTTTGTTGACCTAGAGGAATAGATTTCCCCTCAAATAACACTGCAGGCTTTGAAATAGAATAATGTTTTTTTGGCCAGTCCTGGGCCTTGGACTCAGGGCCTGAGCACTGTCCCTGGCTTCTTCCTGCTCAAGGCTAGCACTCTGCCACTTGAGCCACAGCGCCGCTTCTGGCCGTTTTCTGTATATGTGGTGCTGGGGAATCGAACCCAGGGCCTTGTGTATCCGAGGCAGGCACTCTTGCCACTAGGCCATATCCCCAGCCCTGAAATAGAATAATGTGAATGTAGACTCTGCCTCTACCAGGTGGATGTACCTGGACAGTCTCAGTTTCCCCATATGCAAATGGGAATATAATGTCAGTACTTATGTCTTAAGTGTTGTGAGGATTAAATATATGTCATGCACATAGACTGATGTCTGTGACCAAAGTGACACCTACTACTTTCAGTATTGGAATGGAAGTGGCCAGAAAACATTAGCTATCGTGTTGTTATTATTAACTTATTGTTAATAAGCAGTACCAGAAAATCTTTCTACTTAAGCACATATTTAAAACAGGACTAAGTGAAGTTGCTTGGATGAATTTATATAAATATAATGAATTGTGCTGACATCATTTAGCTTTTAATGCTTTATTCTTTGAAAGTAAGGTTACTTCTTTAGCTTATATGCAGCCTGCGTGGTGACCTGCTTCTAAAGATAGCTAGTTAATATTTATTAAAAAGTAAAATTTACAGATTGCAGATCAAGGCAGGTATGAATGCTGTTTCCTTGGCTGGAAAAAAAAAGCGGAAATGGCTAGATTCTTTTACTTCGGACTTTGAAAGAAGAGTTCTCCCAGAGTGGCTTGTGTTGCTGGCATGTAATGACAACTCTGCCTGGCACAGGCTTCTCTCACATTGCACTGGCCTTGGGGGAGGCGGGCACCCACCTCTGCCGAGGCCCACACTCAACAATTCCTGAGCATCTTTCCAGGGCCTGAAGAATGATCAGTGGTGCCCAACATGAGGGTGGCCATCTTGCTTTCAGGCCTTTCCTACATGGTGCACTGGCAACACAAACCACTCCATATTTGTGGTGATGTGACAACCCTTCCCCAGAGCCATTTGAGAATCTGTTCAATGCTTTAACTCACAACCACCCTGACTTCCCTAGTGTCAGTCAAACAACATGCTTATTCTTTCATTTAAAAACTATTATAACTGTTGTTGTTTTCTTGAGACAGGTTGTCATTGTGTTGCCCAGGCTGGTACTTCAAACTCCTGGCCTCAAGTCAGCCTTCTGCCTTAGCTTCCTGAGTAGCTGGGACTATACTCACATATCACTTTGTTACTTAAAAAAAATATATATATATATATATATTTATGTATATATAATGTTTTAATAATTCTTAATTAGGAAAAAATAATACAGAAAGAATCAGCACAGTACTTTCTGCCAGTTTTTATACATTTGACTTTCATACACAGTTTTTTTGTTCGTTTGTTTTGGCCAGTCCTGGGCCTTGGACTCAGGGCCTGAGCACTGTCCCTGGCTTCTTTGTGCTCAAGGCTAGCACTCTACCACTTGAGCCACAGCACCACTTCTGGGCCTTTTCTATATATGTGGTGCTGGGGAATCAAACCCAGGGCTTCATGTATACGAGGCAAGCACTCTTGCCACTAGGCCATATTCCAGCACTCATACACAGTTTCTAACAATTATAAAACAGATGCAACAGTTATGGTTACAGTTAAAAAGAGTAAAAAAGTAACAATTCC
Source organism: Perognathus longimembris pacificus (assembly GCF_023159225.1). Classification (NCBI taxonomy): domain Eukaryota; kingdom Metazoa; phylum Chordata; class Mammalia; order Rodentia; family Heteromyidae; genus Perognathus; species Perognathus longimembris. The sequence continues at coordinate 26,514,505 of NC_063176.1, read as the reverse complement.
TCTTTATCACACTTGCATTTTCTTTCACCAAGGTAATTACTAATGAAACTATGCAGGATTTTCTTGCATTATTAATAGAGATATTAATGTTAATAGAGATATTTATGTACAAGGATATAAAATAAGTGCAAATGTATTTGTTTTTGACTTCTTAAACATAAATGTTAAACTATATCCTATAGCTTTTTTTCCCCAATACAATAGCCTTAAAGATCTTTCAATATTAGAGTCTATTAAAAATAAAACTAACCTCTCTGTACTTCACTTTGACAATAAAGGAAAAAAATAACACCACGATATAATTATGTAATATGGATATATAATAATTTATTTGAAGAACATTTAGATGTTTTTGCTTGTTTTCTGCTGTTATAAACATCCTTGTAATGAGTATCTTTGTACATATACTTAAAATTCTTTTCTTAGAGCACTATGGACCTGTATAATCAGGCTCTGAAAGCTTAGCTGGTCTACAAGCAAGTATTGAATTAGTTAAGAGTTAGTACTGGACCCCAGAACTACTTTGTTTTATTGAATGCCAAGAGGACTATATCTGTCTGTCTATCTATGTAGTTTCACATATCTAAACTCTGGAATCAACTAATATGATAGTCTGAGACATCATTTTTAGATTGCTGGAAGAAAGCATAATAGGATTTATCTGTCTTCATTTAGCGCATAGATTTCTTTCCTTTCAAGTATTCTAGGCCCAAGAGAGGCTTGAAAGTTGATAATGTGCATTTTTCCACTTTTTCTCTTTCAACAACAGTTGTGAAACTTGTCTTACTATTAAGATGTCTGGTTTAGAGTTGTTTGTACTTGTTGCCAAAGTCATACAAATTAGAAATGTCACAACATTTATTCTGTTATTTTTGAGAAAAAAGGATGGAAATCTGAAAATTAGCCTTGGAAAATAGGACTCAGGAAGCTACTGTTTCAAAGTCCTTGATGAAACAGATGACAGAACCCTTGCTTTGATCTCTTGAGTAATCTTGTTTGGACAATCCCTGCATCAGCAGATTGCTGTGAATCACTGAGGAAAGCAAAACATTTCACGGTCAGAGTCAGGAGTCCAAATATAGACCTAGCCCAAGGCAATGTTTTCCAACCTGATGATGTATCATGACCACCACCACTACTACCTCCAACAATTGCCAAACCACAATAACAACACAAACCCTATCACTAATCCACCACCACCAATGACACCAATATATTCTCCCAGATCTTGCCCCATATCTGTGGGATCACAGGCTACAACATGGAGTTGCAATTCATTCATGAGCATCCATTAATTCCGTGGCAACAAGTTGTTAATGTGACTTGAGGTCACACATTTATGCTATGGTGATTTTAATAAGTATTACTTAAAAGCCAATGTTATTGTATTAGTTACTGTTATTTCCATGTCAGAATACTTGACATGAGCAACTTAAAGGAAGGGTTTATGTAATCTCATGGTTTCAGAGATGTCAGTTTATCACAATAGGGAGGGTGACAGAGTAGTCCTCCACTTGTTAGTTGGCCTTGTGACTTTGAGTAAGTTGTATAGCCTCTTGTTGTTGCTTCAATAGTCTCTTCAGTAAGAAGGAATAAGTATCCCAGGGCCATTGTGAGGATACAATAAGATAATACATGTTAAGAGCTTTGAGAATGGTTTTCCAAGCATAAAGAAAATGCTGCTATATTTTAAGCTACTATATTTATTATTATAATTATTATTACTAATACTATTATTATGATGATTATTATTATTTATAATGCAGAATAGCGAATAAACTATCTTTAGCCTACTACATGCCTATGAGTTTTAAGACTCACTTACTCTTCATTCCTGGTACATTTCCAGCTTTCATTCATGTGATGGGGATAAAATTAATTCATCCACAGCTGTTCTTTAATCTCTGGCTATTTTCTGACACTTTCGTAAATAAATTATCAGCCTTTAAGCTAAACAATTAGTCCTAGCTTGAAAGAATTTGTATACATTTCCAAGGCCATGCACCATGAAACAAATCTTTTGTTTCCTGTGTTTATCCATAATCTCCAGTTAGTTACTGTAATTCTTGCTCTTCTTTGAAGCATTTTGGGGAGAAAAAAAGAGAAACTATAGCAATTAATGTTTGCCAACAGCAGAAGCTGATTAATCTTTTTACAGGCTCTCAAAACTCAGAAATTTCTTTTATTCCTTTTGAAGTTCTATTTTCTAATATATAGGTGGTTATGCCTTTGCAGTGGGTTGAATTGTGACACCCAAAACAATGTCCAATTCTAACACCCAATGCTTGGGAATGTGAACTTATTTGGAAATAGGATTTTAGCACAAATAAGAATCTCACATGATACCATTCTGAATTTAGGGTGTTCCCTAAACTGAATAACTAGTCTCCTAATAAGAGACAAGAAAGGAGAGACAAATAAGCAGAGAGCCTGGATGAGGAGCCAGTGAAGATGAGCTAGAGACTAGAGAGATAAATCTACTAGCCCAGGGCTGGGAATATGGCCTAGTGGCAAGCTTGCTTGCCTCCTACACGTGAAGCTCTTGGTTTGATTCCCCAGCACCACATATATGTAAAACGGCCAGAAGGGGTGCTGTGGTTCAGGTGGCAGAGTGCTAGCCTTGAGCAAAAAGAAGTCAGGGACAGTGCTCAGGCCTTGAGTCCAAGGCCCAGGACTGGCCAAAAAAAAAAAAAAGAAACAAAAAATCTACTAGCCCAGATTGTGGGACATGGGTGGCCAGGGGCCACTGAACAAGAACCACGGAATGGACTCTCTCAGAACCTTCAGAAGGAAGATGCTGTCAATACCGTGAGTTCTGACTTCTTTTTTTTTTAATTTTTATTATCAAACTGATGTACAGAGAGGTTACAGTTTCATATGTTAGGCATTGGATACATTTCTTGTACTGTTTGTTACCTTGTCCCTCATACCCCCCTTCCTCCTCCCTCTTTCCCTTCCCCCGCCCCCACCACCCCACCAGAGGTGTTCAGTTCACTTACACCAAATAGTTTTGCAAGTATTGCTTTTGTAGTTGTTTGTCTTTTTTTTATCCCGTGTCTCTCAAATTTGGTATTCCCTTTCAATTTCCTACTTCCAATACCAGTATACATGGTTTCCAATATACTCAGATAAGATTACAGAGATAGTGTAGGTACAACCACAGGAAGGTGATATAAGAACATCATCAATGATAGAAGCTACAGATACACATGGGACGTTGAAAGTAGTTACAACTGTGATAAAACAATTGTTTCCATAACATGGAGTTCATTTCACTTAGCATCATCTTATGTGTTCATAAGGGTATAGCTATTGGGCCTTGTGATGCTCTGCTATGAGTTGCCTAAACCTGTACTAATTATTCCCAATAAGGGAGACCATAGAGTCCATGTTTCTTTGGGTCTGGCTCACTTCACTTAGTATAATTTCTTCCAAGTCCTTCCATTTCCTTACAAATGGGACAATGTCATTCTTTCTGATAGAGGCATAAAATTCCATTGTGTATATGTACCACATTTTCCTGATCCATTCGTCTACTGAGGGGCATCTGGGTTGGTTCCAGATTCTAGCTATGACAAATTGTGCTGCGATGAACATTGTTGTGCTGGTGGCCAATGGGACTGCATCAAACTGCAGAGCTTCTGCACGGCAAAGGACATAGCTCGCAAGATAAACAGAAAGCCCACAGACTGGGAGAAGATCTTTACCGGCCATTCAACGGACAAAGGCCTCATATCTAAAATATATGCAGAACTAAAAAAATTACCCTCTTCCAAAACAAAACCACAAAGAACCAATAGCCCCCTCATCAAGTGGGCTAAAGACTTACAAAGAGACTTCTCTGATGAGGAAATGAGATTGGCCAGGAGACATATGAAAAAATGCTCTACATCACTGGCCATAAAAGAAATGCAAATCAAAACAACATTGAGTTTCCATCTCACCCCAGTAAGAATGTCATATATCAAGAAAACTAACAATAAAAATTGTTGGAGGGGATGTGGCCAAAAGGGAACCCTACTTCATTGTTGGTGGGAATGTAAACTGGTTCAGCCACTCTGGCAAGCAGTATGGAGATTCCTCAGAAGGCTAAATATAGAACTCCCCTATGACCCAACAGCCCCACTTTTGGGTATCTATCCAAAAGACCACAAACAAAATCACAGTTCTGACTTCTTGTCAGAACTCTGAGAGGATATAGTTATCTTGTAAGTTGTGAAATTTGTGATAATTTATTATGATGGCCCGGGAATACTAATAGAACTCTCATGATAGCAAAGGACATTCTGAATGTGTTTGAAAATATAAAATTGAAGAAATTACAAGTAGATTTGCATATCCTATTTCCCCAGAAATTTCAGTTGCCCACAGGGGTAACCTGCTCAATAATGCATATTCCTTTCTTTTCTCATTTCTTCCTTCCTGGAATCGCCTCTAAAGTTAACACATGCCCTCTGGTCTTCATCAGAATCTGCTTCTGGAAGACATTCTAAGAAAGCCAGCCACACTTTATCTGCCACCACATTTTAGTGCTGCTTTACTGTTTCATAGTCATCTTGAAAAGATATTGTAATTATATGATCTTGGATCATATAATGAAGGACTCAGATTCTTGAGCGTTAGAATCAAGGAATAGTATTTTCCATGTCTAACTCATGGATCTAATGAAGAAATGTTTTCATATATTATTGAGTCTACAGAAATTTAATGTGATGTTGGTATAAAAAGAAACCCTCCTTGGTGCTGAAAAGAAATGCTCAAAATGTTCAAGACCACAGTACAAAGACTGTTGTAGGCTAGGCCCTTGGTTATGGGTCTTCTTCACAAAGAGGCAGAAGTTGGGTTTCTGCTCAGTCAGTCTGAGGCAGAGCCAGGTCTATTGTCACCTCAGTGTCCTCCCTCTCTAGGGAGTCAAACAGTTGGTCGCAAGACTTGGGTTCAAGACTTGGGTTCAGCTCTTGTCTCAGGTTCCTTGTTTTTAAAGAGGAGATTACTGATGCTGCATCACAGAGAGGTTGAGTGATGTAGAAAATGGACTTACAAGAATCTCTAGGGGCTGGGGATATGGCCTAGTGGCAAGAGAGCTTGCCTCGTATACATGAGGCCCTGGGTTCGATTCCCCAGCACCACATATACAGAAAATGGCCAGAAGTGGCGCTGTGGCTCAAGTGGCAGGGTGCTAGCCTTGAGCGGGAAGAAGCCAGGGACAGTGCTCAGGCCCTGAGTCCAAGGCCCAGGACTGGCAAAAAAAAAAAAAAAAAAAGAATCTCTAAAGTATTATGCACTGTGATTTTTTGATAAAGATTCCACAGAAAACAGAGGTGGAAGAGAATCCTCTGTGTTGGTTTAGAATGATGGTCATGGCAGAGATGACAGAGACCAACAAGAGGCCCATCAAACCCTGACCTCCTCTTGTGGGGATAGAGAGGGATAGAATTTCCCAGCCTCCCTTGCAGATTGAGTTCTGGCCAGAGGAGTACCAGTGATGTCCAGCACTGCCAGCCTTCCCAGTCCTTCCACAGGTGCCATTTGCTCTCCCTCCATCCCCTGCCTGCCAGAAAACAAAAGCTCTAGGGGACACCCCAAGAGAAGGTATGAGACAGCAGGCCCACTAGACTGCTTTCCCAACAGCTGTGTGAGCTTTCTGTGAATGAGAAGGTAATTTCAGGTGAATCCACTAAGGTTGGGATTATTTGCTACAATAGCAAGTTTACCCTAAAAGAACAGATGACAGTACTTATCAGATTGGCTTTTCTCTTTTCTATTTTTTTTGCTTCACCCTGAATCAGTTGGGCAGAAAAAAAAATTTTTTTTCAAAATAAGAGTTAACCAAAGATAAAAGTCTTACTTCATGTCATTTTAATTAACCAACAAGTGAACAATTTGATATTCCTTTAACTTCATATTCAAACAAAATGAAAACCAGGATTTAAGGAATAATAGCTTTTTGAGACTTCACGATGCATATTCTAGCATTAATCCTATTATCTCATGGAGAATCCCTGATATAAAATTTACCAGGATTTGAGCTGTATTTGAAAAAGAAAAAAAGTGCAAGCACCTCTTTAAGGAAGGAGGTTTGTCCTGGAGTTGGGGAGGTGTGTGATTTGTGGAATGTGGTTTAGGTTAAGCTTTTACAGCAGGAGTCTTTCATAGGACTAAGGATTACCCTGTCCACTAAGCCCTTTCGAAGGTCATTATGATCAATAGAAAAGGACAGCACGCCCATTTAAAAGTCCTACTTTGAATTGAAGGAAAACACAAAGTTAAATGTACTCCATGAGAAATAGATGCCTCTGTTTTAGATGCAGCCAACAAATAGGATCAGGGCTCTCCACTCTCCAAATTGCGACTGCAGTCCCTGCCAAACAAGAAGAGGTTACTAATAGCGTGAAACTGAAGGAAATATGTGAGAAGTCCTCTGAGTCTCCGCAGCATCACGTGGTTTCCTTTGTTCTCCAGCATTCAAAGAGATTCTGGCATGTAGGACACAGAGCCTGGGTTCTTTGCCTTGACCCAGCATTCCTGTGATGAATCTCCTAGGTAGAACCTTATGAAGATTACATTCCTCTCTGGAATCTGAGAGACCTGAGGACTCTGTCCTATTAGGTAGTTGATTACTATCTTTCCCCCCTTTCTTTTCTTTTTCTTCTTTCTTTCTTTCTTTCTTTCTTTCTTTCTTTCTTTCTTTCTTTCTTTCTTCCTTCCTTCCTTCTCCTTCCTTCCTTCCTTCCTTCCTTCCTTCCTTCCTTCCTTCCTTCCTTCCTTCCTTCCTTCCTTCCTTCCTTCCTTCCTTCCTTCCTTCCTTCCTTCCTTCCTTCCTTCCTTCCTTCCTTCCTTCCTTTCTTTCTTTCTTTTTTGCCAGTCCTGGGGATTGAACTCAGGGCCTGAGCACTGTCCCTGGCTTCTTTTTCAAGGCTAGCACTCTGCCAACTTGAGCCACAGAGCCACTTCTGGCTGTTTTTTATATATGTGTGCTGAGGAATCGAACCTAGGGCTTCATGTATACGAGGCAAGCATTCTTGCCACTAGGCCATATTCCCAGGCCCTTCTTTTTCTTTTTTAGTACTGCTAATAGGACTTGAACTCAGGGCCTGTACTCTCACTTAGCTTTTTCTTTTTTTCTGTTCAAACATGGTTATCATTGGAGTCACACCTCCACTTCCAGCTTTTTGTTTCATCTCTTAGATTTGTCTCTCCAGGCTGGCATTGAAACAGAATCATTTATTCTCAGCCTCATGACTAGCTAAGATTACAGGCATTACCCACTGGTGCCCAGCTATATTCCTGTTTGTGATCACTCAAAACACTTGTGCTTCCCCAATTTATGAACACACCAGATATTCTCTGACACAGTCACATCCTCTTTTGAACTCCCAGTGGTCTCAGTTCCTGGAGGAAAGTCAAGGGAAAATCTTACTTGCATATTTTTCCCATGAAGCCCTATGATCTTGAGCCTGTTTTCTTTCTTTTTTTTTTTTTTTTTTGGCCAGTCCTGGGCCTTGGACTCAGGGCCTGAGCACTATCCCTGGCTTCTTCCCGCTCAAGGCTAGCACTCTGCCACTTGAGCCACAGCACCGCTTCTGGCCGTTTTCTGTATATGTGGTGCTGGGGAATCGAACCTAGGGCCTCGTGTATCCGAGGCAGGCACTCTTGCCACTAGGCTATATCCCCAGCCCTCTATTTTTTGTTTTAATTAAATTTTATTGACAAGGTGATGTGCAAAGGGGGTACAGTTATACAATAAGGTAGTGAGTACATTTCTTGTCATATTTGTTACATCCTCATTTTTCTTTCCCTTCACTAGTTCAGGTAAACATATATACAATATCCAGTATACCAAAATCATATACAGTAACCACGTAGAGTACGCCAAAGGAAACTCACCTAGAACATTAAATGGAATGACAACAGTAGAATCCTCCTGTGTCCTTCTCTTGGAGTTCTTTTTGCTTATCCTCATCTTATATAATCATGTGTACATAGCTGTTGAGCTATTATGATTCACTGATAGGTCTATCCTAGACCTTTTTATGTTTGTTTAGTAGTTTGTTTTAGATACATAATGTAAAGCCTTGAGCTTGTTTTCTTTCAAATGACATCACTGAGGTGTCCATTCTCCCTTACACTGTGATGCCAGTTGCAATGACATGGCTACTAGGCTTCTTTCCTTGGAAGAGGCAGTCTATTTTATACAAAGGAGCTTAAGTAAAAATGGGAGCTCACTATGGTTTGGGTTTTGTCTATGGTTTACATTAAAGTCCACATGCTAAATGATGCGTCCCATGGCACTACTGAAAGATGGGGATAATCTTTAAGAGGTGAGGCCCGGTGGGAGGTCTCATAGGTCTTTAGGGGGTATACTCTCTAAGGGGTTACAGACCCTAGCTCCTTCCTCTCTCTTTCTTCTGCTTTCCAGACATGAGAAGATTTATTTTTCACTGCACTCCTGACCTGATGCACTGTCTTACACAGGCTCCAAGTAAACAGAGCCAATCCATCAAGGACTGACACTTCCAAAATTGTGCACCCAAATACACCTATTAGCTTTATAAGTGGACTATCTCGGGTATTTGTTATAGTGATGGGAAGCTAATAAAGAGGTTCAGCTGAAACTGTTAGCTCTCTATCTCTAGCTTCAAGTATGGTTTGATCCAGGGCTAAAACAATGTCACCAGGATCCAATCTCTATTCTCTCTTCAATATTGTCTTCTTCTTAACTTAGTTTTATTCTCAGTACTCACCTGTCTCAAAGGTTACTATAGTCCTAGGTCTTCTAATGTCTGAAGTTTAAGTTCATTAAAAATGCTACTGTAGCATTTCTACTGAAGGACTGGCTCGTTGATGTATCGCTGACTCTGATTAGAATGTATGTGCTCAGACCATCCACTGTGCATGGAGAATTTGGATGTACTTTTTGGTTGAAGTCACATGCTTCAACCTTTACACTCTACAGGGTGATGTTTTGGGGAGATGGTGAGAAGTGCTATGTATCTGACCAGATAGAACCGGAATAGGAGAGGGTAGATTCTCCAAAGAAACAGAATAGAGCTGTTAATGGAAGCAGGGTGATGATTCTAAATCAACCAATACATATGGCCAGTCTAGCCTAAACTGGCTCTCCAAAGACTTCTAACAAAAGAAGTCTTGAAACCCCTAAGTAGTGAAAGGAGTTCTCAGTTTTACCAACTGTGGAATTGCTTGGAGGGCTGGGGTCTAGAGTTAAATCTAGTGTCTTGAAGGAACAAAGTTTCAGATAAAAGTCATGCTTCTGGAAATATCTGGATACACTCATCTTAATATCAAGGAAGAGAAAGGAGGCAGCTGATTTTTAGCAACTGTGTGTCAACAATTATCCTCAGCACTTGTGTGTGCTTTGCCATCCAACAAAAGGTATGTGGACATTAAAAACTGGATGATGGGAGAATGCAAAGAATGTGTGACATTATCCTAAGGAGGAAATGTACCCATTATTCGACTTATGAAATGTTAATCCTTCTGTACAACAGCTTAAGAATAGCAGTAAAATGATTATACAGTTGGAATGTGAAGTCACCACCTTCAGTGAATGAGGTATATACATCGAATCCCACCCTCACGGGGGTGAGAGAGCTTTAGCAACTCCTCTTGCCCCACTACCCTGCCATTCCGCTCCCATGTGGCTGTTGTGTTCATTGACCTTATGATTGCTAAGATTTAGAAACCTAAATGTATCACTTGTAGTCTCTTGTTTTGATTTGTTTTTGTTTTTCCAGTACTTGGGTTTGAACTCAGAGCCTTGTGCTTGCTTTGTGTGCCATGTGACATTCTTGCTCAGGCAAGCATCACTTGTGGGAATCTTCAGATAGCTTGTGGGAATTCTCAGATAGCATTATGTGAAATTCTTTTTTTTTTTTTTTTTTTTTTTTTTGGCCAGTCTTGAGGCTTGAACTCAGGGCCTGAGCAATGTCCCTGGCTTCTTTTTGATCAAGGCTAGCACTCTGCCACTTGAGCCACAGTGCTACTTCCAGCTTTTTCTATATGTGTGGTGCTGAGGAATCAAACCTAGGGCTTCATGTATACAAGGCAAGCACTCTACCACTAGGCCATATTCCCAGCCCTCAGATAGCATGTATGTAGACACTAAAAAATTGGAATGTTAGTTCACCAGTGTCTCTGTGGAGAGAACAAGATCTTTCTGACATTGCTGGGAGGATTTGTAGCTAATGGAGGCTGGAAGACATATGCTCACCCTAGTCACCACCCATCTCATTACTGTATGCAGTATGGGGAAAGTGAGGCACAAGATTTCCATACCCTGCTCCTTCTTCCTTCTCCCAACTAGGCTCTAAGACACAGGAAATAGAAAAGAGGCTGTGTAGCCCTCTCTATCCCAGGCAGAAACCTGGAGGATTGCTCTCAGGAAAAACTTATCAGCCCAAGAGGAAAGAAATAGTGATTTCTAGTCCTGTAATATAAGAAACTCAATGATCTCTACCCCAATATCCCCCCACCCCCCGCAAGAAGTCCAGCAGTCCACAAGCCCTGTGTGCACTGAATTTCCATCATTCTCCACTTTGTTGCCTCACACATTGGTGAGCATTTATAAGGATAGGATAAGGTAGAGATGTAAAATTGCAGTAAGCAAAGAGACTGTGCACACAATATACACACACACTTGCAAAGGTGGGCCACCAAATGTGGCTGACTTGTTCAATAAGCAACTCAAAAAGGAAAACAGGCAGTCTGATGATGTGCAATATCCATAAGATAAAAGTCAATCCATCATTCCTACTTCTCTTATTAGATCCCAAGCCTCCAGTGATGGTTGCCACAGAAACCCAGTCAGGACTCCATATCTGGAGACTTAGCCTCTCCTGGGGGCATCTCAACAAAATTCCAGGAAGCTCCAGGTCTACCCTAACTGAGGCTGCTCTCTGTGTCTGTCTGTCATCCCTGACAGACACATTTCCGTTTTCATAGCAGCTTGATAAAGACACCTCTTGGGTACATTCTGTTATGTTTCTAATCTACCAATCTTTTAGATCCCTAAAGAAGATTAAAGAGGTGATGGAGATTAATTTGAAAAAATAAAAAGGGGGGAGGAGAGAGAGCAAAATTTCATTTTGTAAGGGTTGACTTCTAAAGAGTCCACACCCCAGGAGCAGTATTGACTTGGATGTCTGTTTAGCTACGGTGGTTGTGATGAAGGAGCAAGAGTTATTTGCACTTTGTGGGCATCATAGTTTGGAATTTCAGCATCCCCATGAGAAAACATGATTGCAGCAGCTCAACTGAGCACACACCCTGTGCGCTGCAAATCCACTGAATGCAAGTGGAATGTGTGCATCTCTTCTTCACAAGATTGAGAAGACTCTTCGATGTCCTCCAGATATCTCAGCAGTATGCCATCCAAGTAAAGTCATCTTTTCTTATTCCCAGTGGCTCAGCAAAGCAGAATGCTTTTTTAAAAAAATATTATTTTTTATTATCAAACTGAATTACAGAGAGGTTACAGTTTCATACATTAGGCATTGGATACATTTCTTGTACTGTTTGCTACCTTGTCCCTCATTCCCCCCTCCCCTTCTCCCTTTCCCTCCACCCCCCATGAGTTGTTCAGTTGTTCAGTTCATTTTCACCAAACAGTTTGTAAGTATTGCTTTTGTAGTTGTTTGTCTTTTTTTACCCTGTGTCTCTCGATTCTGGTATTCCCTTCCAATTTCCTGGTTCTAATACCAGTATACCCAGTTTCCAATATACTCAGATAAGATACAGAGATAGTGTAGGTACAACCACAGGAAGGTGATACAGGAATGTCATCAATAATAGAGGCTACAGTTACATATGGCATGTTGAAAGTAGTTACAACTGTGATATAACAATCGTTTCCATAACATGGAGTTCATTTCATTTAGCATTATCTTATGTGTTCATAAGGGTATAGCTACTGGGCTCCTGTGATCCTCTGCTGTGACTTGCCTAAACCTGTACTAATTATTCCCAATAAGGGAGACCATAGAGTCCATGTTTCTTTGGGTCTGGCTCACTTCACTTAGTATAACTTTTTCCAAGTCCTTCCATTTCCTTACAAATGGGGCAATATCATTCTTTCTGATAGAGGCATAAAATTTCATTGTGTATATGTACCACATTTTCCTGATCCACTCATCTACTGAGGGGTATCTGGGTTGGTTCCAGATTCTAGCTATGACAAATTGTGCTGTGATAAACATTGTTGTGCTGGTGGCTTTAGTGTGATTATGTTTGTGGTCTTTTGGGTAGATGCCCAAAAGTGGGGCTGCTGGGTCATAGGGGAGCTCTATGTTTAGCCGCCTGAGGAATCTCCACACCGCTTGCCAGAGTGGCTGAACCAGTTTACATTCCCACCAACAATGAAGTAGGGTTCCCTTTTGGCCACATCCCCTCCAACAATTGTTATTGTTTGTTTTCTTGATATATGACATTCTTAGTGGGGTGAAATGGAATCTCAATGTTGTTTTGATTTGCATTTCTTTTATGGCCAGTGATGTAGAGCACTTTTTCATGTGTCTCTTGGCCATTCTCATTTCCTCATCAGAGAAGTCTCTTTTTAAATCTCTAGCCCACTTGATGAGGGGGCTATTGGTTCTTTGCTGTTTTGTTTTGGATGAAGGTAATTTTTTTAGTTCTGCATATATTTTAGATATGAGGCCTGTGTCTGTGGAATGGCCAGTAAAGATCTTCTCTTAATCTGTGGGCTTTCTGTTTATCTTGCGAGCTATGGCCTTTGCCCTGCAGAAGATCTGTAGTTTGATGTAGTCCCATTTGTCCAACCTTTCTTTTATTTGTAGCATTTCTGGGTCTTTGTTAAGGAAGGTCCATCCTGTGCCAAGGAGGCCAAGTGTTTCTCCTATTCCTTCCTTTAAGTGTTTTCAGGGTGTCTGTTTTGATTTCGAGGTCTTTGATCCATTTGGAATTGATTTTGATGCAGGGTGATATATAAGGATCTAAGTTTAGTTTGTTGCATGTGTTGAGCCAGTTTTGCCAGCACCATTTGTTCAAGAGGCTATCTTTCTTCTAGACTATTGTTTTAGCTCCTTTATCAAAGATTAAGTAGGCGTAGTTCTGTGGGTTCATTTCTGGGTCTTCAATTCTGTTCCATTGGTCTTCAGGCCTGTTCCGGTGCCAATACCAAGCTGTTTTTATTACTATAGCTTTATAATACAGCTTGAAGTTGGGTATTGTAATTCCTCCAGCACCGTTCTTTCTGCTTAGGATTGTTTTTGCTATTCTAGGTCTTTTATTGTTCCATATGAATTTCAGGATTGCTTCCTCTATTTCATTAAAAAATGGTGTTGGGATGTTAATGGGTATTGCATTGAATTTGTAGATCACCTTTGGCAATATTGCCATTTTGATTATATTAATCCTCCCAATCCAGGAGCATGGGAGGTTTTTCCATTTCCTTAGTTCTGCCTTAATTTCATTTTTCATGTTTTTAAAGTTCTCATAGTAGAGGTCTTTCACTTCTTTGGTTCAGAATGCTTTCTTAAATAGGACAGAAACTATGTAATTGAAGGTAGTTTTAGATTAGATTGTCTACATATTTCTAACACATAGTGAGTACTTGTTATGCAGCTAGCTCTGTGCTAGGTGTGGGGGATACTTTATCAGTTAAGGCCCTGCCCTCCTCAAGAGCTTCATGGTCTAATGGGGAGATAGATATGCACAGAAAAATGTCGTAATATATGTTGGTCAGAACTTTTAAATAGGTTTGTACATAGTGTACAAAGTGGAGGGATAGGTTGAGCATTCTTAATTGGAAAATCAAAAATGCTCTAAAATCTGAAATTTTTGGAACATCAACATGACAGCAGAAGAGGAAAATTCCACATTTTTCCTAGTGTGACTGGTCCAATGAAAATTTAGATGTGCTAAAAATATTGTCCAAGATCATCTTTTGAGCAGAGCATGGTGGCATCCACTTGTAATCTCAGCACTCAGGAGGCTGAGGCAGTAGGCTTCCAAGTTTTGAACCAGTGTGGGTTACATAGTGAGTCTCAGGTCAGCCTGGGATGCATAATGAGACCCTGAATAAAATAATCAAATAAGATTGAGAAGAGAGGAGAAAAGAGAAGAGAAGAGGAGAGGAGAGGAGAGGAGAGGAAATAGAAGGAGAGAAGGAAAGAAAGCAGGATACTAGTGGCTCATGTCTGAAATCCTAGGTACTTAAGAGATTGAAACAGGAGGACTGCCATTCACAGCTAGCCCTTGCAGAAGTTTGCAAAACCCCTTCTCAACCCATAGCTGGGTGTAGTGGTACATGGCTGTCATCACAAGCTATGTGGGAGATTGGAATTTGGGGGATCACAGTGGTAGGCCAGCTCAGGCAGAAAACTACAAGATGCCTGTCTCCATACAGGGAAGCTGGATAAAGAAGCACATTCCTGTGATTCCAGCAATGACAGAAATTCTGTAGACGGTGGATGGCGATCCAGGCACATGCCCAGACAAGAAGCAAAACTCTATCTCAAAATTAACCAGCAAAAAACAGAGCTGAGGTGGCTAAAATGGTGGAGTGACAGCCTAGCAAGCATGAGGCCCTGAGTTCAAATACCTATACTGCCCAAACCAAACAAACAAAACCAAACATCCAGCCTGTGAGTTTGAAGTATATTAATCATAAATGAATTAATTGTATAAATTGGGATCACATGCCCAAGACATCTCATTAGGCATATGCAAATATTCCACAATTTTGAAAAATTGAAATTCAAAACACTTGTGGGCCCAAGCACTTTGGATATGGACCTAATCTGAAGTGTCATTGAATTTTCCCCCCAGGTCTAGAGGTGGTTGAAAGATGATTATATTAAGGAAGACTGTGAAATCATGTTCACATGATCCGGTTTATGCAATCAAAAGAGAAAGAATAGCCAAAGCTACTTACTGTGGGCATCTATTGAGGTCTGGGCAGTGGATATAAGGAGTTATGATATGCTGGACTTGTGTATGAGAAAAAAATCTTCTTTCTTTGGGGTTTGAAATGTTTGGTTTCATAGCACTATTTGCTAGGCAAACAAATACGTGGCATGTGTGACTAAGTATCCAGATGCTTCATCTATCAACCAAAGAAGAGGTGATTTCCTGGGTCTTGGAAGGGAGGACGAGGCTCCAAATAGTCACTGAATCATTCATAGAGTAGGGATTGGGCTTGTTCTGAGCAGCTCACAAAGGCAGAACCTGTGAACCTGTGACAATGGGCAGAAATTACAAGGAGGCAGCTGGGCTTCCATTTTAAAGAAGTCTTCCCACCCCGGCCCCCCCACCCCGGTATCTAGAACCCTTTAAACTAGAAACAGACTGTCTTGTGGGGAGGTAAGCACCTTGTTTCCACTAAGTAAAACAAAGATGATATAAAATATTCTGGATCAGATATAGTTAATAGCTTCCTAGCTCAGTGCTCCAGATCCCGGTAGGCTTCAAGTGTTTAGTGTAAGTTAAAGACTCTTTCCTCAAGGACGTGGGCAGACCTCAATAGATGTCCTATAGTTACTGTATAGGAGGGTGCTTGCTGAGACCCAACCAGACTTAGCCCAACCAAAGTGGGATAAGAAGGGGGAAATGGAGGTTTCCCAGCAATCCATTGTTAGTCTAATAGTACATGCAAGTAGAAGGTAAATAAGAGAAGATAAGTAAGATCTTGTTTATTAGGCATCTTTTAAAATTTATGATCAGCCTGATCACATGGCCTAGTAACTAGAATGCTGAGAAAAAGTAGAATTTTGCAGAGGGTAGGAATGATGAATATTCCCATTTTCCTGACATCCAGTGACGCTGCTACTTACCAAGCCACCGACCATTACAAGCCTTCCCTTCTCTTCTTACTAGTGGGTGAGGAATTGCAGACGGTGACAGATGCCCAGTGCTGACTTTTCCCTTCTCTACTGGGTTTCAGGTGGTGACATTTGTTTTGTTCTGTAGGGGACTGATAGTGACTGCCCTTAAACCTGCTCTTATTAAAAGATGTAGCTCTTCTCCAAAGGCTAAGCTATCTTAGGAGACCAAATGATAAAGAGTTGCTATATCTGGCCACTATAGACAAAGCAGTGGATCCATCAACGACCCCTAAAGAATTGTATGAGCACCAGTTGAGAGCACTCACTATCCACACCCCAAACCCATCATGTATGGTCTAGTGCTAAGTTGAAAGGTCCAGATAGAAACTGTGAAATGAATTCAGAGAAAGGAGAGACAAAAGCATCCCCTATTAGAAAGGCCCTCAAAAAGAACAGAAGATTGAGATGTTAAAGAATGAAGAGATTGTGGAGATCCCAGGGATAAAGAACTTTCCAAATGAGAGGATGACTGGAGGTAGGACTAAGCCAAGCTTGGAAAGAAACTTGGGCTTGAGAGTCTAGAACACCTGGCTTGAACCCTTGGTTATACCATTTGCTAATGGTGTGACTTTAACTGAGCTATTTAGCCATTCTGTGTGGCTTTTTTTTTTAAAGTCTGCAAAGTGAAGATCACATAACTGACTCATACCTTGTTCTGAAGAAAAATGACACAACAAATGACACCATCGTAGCTTACTGCCTGGCACATAATAAGCAGTTTCTGGCTTGTTCAAAATGATGATAGCGAGGATGATAACATTGATGGAGAAATAAAGAGAAGAGATCAATAAGGACACCATTCAAATACACTGGGATTGATTTTTGCTCCAACACAACAGACGAGCATGTAGTTGTTGACAGAAAAGGAAAATAAAACCTTTATGTTTATGCTGGAACAAATGAGGACCAATGTATGCAGTCTAAATGGATCCTATAGCAGTTCGAACCTGCATGTCACCAAAGACAGTATTCAAACTCTTTTGTTATGGAGCCCCAAACTGTGGGCTGACAGACTGCTATGTTGACAACAATCCTTTTCCCAGTCAAGTTTACAATATTTGGTATCTTTCGGTCAAAAAGACAACTGCTTGGCTACTTATTCAATTGACTTAAAAATCTCAGTATAAGCTGATGCCAGACATTCTAAAGCCCATTTAGAAGTTACCAAGAAAGCAAGAATTGAGTTTATTACCAAATATCCTGGGGGTAGATTTATTTTATTCCTACACCAGTAGCATGGTATGTGTTTTTCTTGAAAGCCTCTGAGACTGAAATACCATGATTTTATGTACCCTATACTATATCAGTGCTATAATCTTTGACTTTAAAATACTAACAACATCAACTGAGCATGTACTGAAAAGAGGTTGCCCAGTATATAGCATAGCAGTTAGCACTTCCATTGAAGTGACTTTGGTTACAGGTGAATGATGGTGCGGTTAATGTAGTGCAGTGGTAGGTGGCAATTCAATCACATTCATTCCTGGCCTTCCCTTAAGACATGAGAATAGGGAGACCTGCTCAGGAACCTACCTTCTTGAGGATTTCAGAACTCCTACCTCTGAGCAGCCCCAGCGCTATATTCAAGACCCCTGTAAATGTGGACCTGAGAAAGAGCTGCCATTGCTGATTGTTTGTTCCATAAAGCACTGCCCCAGCTTGGTCCCATTGCTGGAAGGAAAACCCAGGGACCTACTCCAGATACAAGAAATCTCTGGGCCATAGCTCTGCCCTTCTGAGCCAGATTGCAGAGCAAGCAGCTGAGGTTTGTCATGTCTAGGGGCTACTATCATTGTTAGCAGAACCCTGCACTTACTGGCGGTGTTACAAGTCACAGTGCGCTCAGGGGTTTGTCCACCTGTTTCAATGTCACTCACTGGCGGTGTTACAAGTCACAGTGCGCTCAGGGGTTTGTCCACCTGTTTCAATGTCTCTCACCTTCGTGACCTGCTAACTCAGCTCCCACATAGCCTCTGGAGGGACTTGTTTGCTGAAGCTGACACTGCTTGAGTATAACAGCCCCAGGTCTCTCACAATGAGATGTCTCCCTAATACATTACAGATTCATGGACCCATGATCAGGGTAGTGATTTCCCAATGACGATCCACAATAAAGAGATTTCATTTTTGTATTCTGTACAATCAGTGCATGTAAAGATTCTCTATAGCATCCAGAGGTTATTTATTTCTAGTTTGGTCCAGAAACCATTTGTATTTTTGTCAGGTGAACCATTTCTGCCTAACTTCAAATCTTCTTTCATCTAGCAATACTATGAAAGTTATAATTACCAACAATGATTTTCTCTGGAATCCATTTTTATTGAAACAATATAGGCTTTCTTACCTCTGCAGATCCCTATTTCCATCACTGTAATGCTGATTATATCATGCTCCATGACACTGCCTCACCCATCATGACACCCGTGACTATAATATTAGGTGATTCCTTTAAGGACTCTTGCTATGCTTTGTTGATGGTGATCAAATACATTTAAGTCTTACCCAGGGAGCACAGGAAAATGTGAATCATAATTTGCTTTCTTCCCAATTCTTTCTTAGCATTAACAAAGAAAATTTCCAAGCCAAATCTCCTCTTGAATTCCTTAGGCTATAATTGCTGCTGCCCTAGGATCTGATCTCTTGTACTGCTGATGGCTTCATGGCCATGAATGGGAGTGAGAAATGGGGTAGCATGAAGAACAATCTCAGGCACACAGGAAGATCTGTTCATTGCTCTGGTTAAGGGTGATGTAGAAGAGCAAGATAGACCCACATAGACAGAAGGCAAGAGAGAAGATAGATCCAAGGGCTCACGGTTATTATAGAACAAAGGTCTCAAAAACTCTCTGAACTAGAAGCATAGCCATCCTGAAGACTGTCAAACACATATGGAGCTTGGAGAAAGGATGGAGGGACTGCTTTGAGGGCACATGAGGAGAAAGATATTATCACCCCTTACTCTTTTCATAGGGGCTACATGTACCACTCAAGTCTGCGAGTGAGTGGTGGAACATGGTAGGCCAGAGCGTGGGACTTTCCCTGTATTTCACATAAAAATCAATCCAAATCAGTGTATTAGTATTAATTTTCAGGCAAGGTTTGGGCACTCCTGAGAAATGTCCTAGTTAGGGGCTATGGTATAAGTCAAGTTGTAGGATGCTTTCTTGGCTGACATATGTGAAGGAGGTCCTGAGTTTAATAATCCCTAGTACCTCAACACACACACACACACACACACACACACACACACACACACACACACGAAATATACTCATTAGAACAAATGATCTACTTGCCTGGTACCTTCTTAGCCTGCCCCACTGGGTTGTCCTGGTCACTGTGGGCAGGCACTAGCCAGATCCAAACCTTCACAGAGCATTTATGTGTTTTCCTTTGTCATTCCTGTAGATGCCTCAAATCTGGTTGAATACTTGGACCTAGTATTAAATTCATTGTTTCACACAAAAGGGTAACTTTCTTGAATAGACTCATTCCGCTTATTTTCATGTTTAGCTTCTCTTTCCAGTTTAATTACACTCTCAAATTTGCCTTCTGAGTATAAATACACAGAAGCCTCTGGCTGATAATGTGTCTTTCTTATCCTCACAAAAATGCTTAGACACCTTTGCAGCTAGATCGATTGTGTATACTATTTAATTATTGTTTTATAATATCTTAGAGGCATGTTTTGTTTGAACACTATCTGGGAAGTCCAGCACCATCCTGGAGAAGAGAAAATGTGGATTGATAGTTCAATGAAAAGGTAGTAGTATTTTCTCTCCTGCTGGGGACAGGGTGTGCTGTTTGTGTGGGTGGATGGGGGAGTAGGAGGAATTCTCTGCTGCACAATCACTCTTCTGTGTTATTTTCTTTCCACTTCTTTTAAAGCACTGGAAAATTCTTTGAATATAAAGAAATGTACTTTTGCTCTATTTCTATGGTTGAATACAACACTTAAATTTAGAGAAATTTCTGGAGAGATAATTTTTGTTTCTGTAGATCATATTATTGTCTGAATGTTTGTGTCCCTTCAAAATTCCTATGTTGATGCCTAACAGTGTGATGGATAGCATTAGGGTGTGGTGCCTTGGGAGAAGACAAACCCTCATGAATGGATCAGTCTACATATGGAAAAGACCAAGGAAGTTGATTTGCCCTACCTTTATGAAGATGCAGCCAGAAGGTGCCATCCATAAATCTGGAAGCAAAGCCTTCTTCACATGTTGAATCTTGAAATGCCAGAACCTTGATCTTGGATTTCTCAGGTTTGGGAACTTTAGGAGACAAATTTTTGTTGTTTATGAGCTGCTCAGTTTTATGATATGCTGTTACAGTGACCTGAATAGATGGAGGCATATAATGATGCATAGTTATCCAACTTAGCTTCCAGTTTGCTTAGAAACTAAGGTGTTTTGTGAAAGTCTAGTCTTCCAGCCTTTGACCATCCAAGTTCATTCTCATTTGGCAACATTGTGTGTGTGTGTGTGTGTTTAGGGAATATACCTCCTTGTCATACTTCTTTCTTCTTCCTCCCCTGCTTCTCATTGTATAACTGACCAAATTGCAGGTGGGTATAACCTGTTTCCTTGGTGTCCTGAAGGCAGGATCATGGCTGCATTTCTTTGCTGAGCCTCACATGGCAGGTGCTCTTGGCTGTTTTCTCCCAGTGTTTTCAATCCCTTTTTCCTGTGTCCCGATGTCAGGAAAACTGAACAGTTATTCATCTTCCCAGCATCCTCCTTGCTCCTTCCACTCTCACCTAGGATAGTCTTGTGACTCATTCCTGGTCAACTCCATGTAAGGGGAAGCTGGTTGGCAGGGACCTCTGGGAAATGCTTTCCTGCTATCCTTTGATAAAAAAGAGAATGCACAAGGAATTCTCCTTGCTTTTGGATGTGACAGGACAGGACATGATACCTAGAGATGTCTTTGCCATTTTGCAACCATGAGGCATCTAGATAAAAAGCTAACATTCTAAGGTTGAAAGCAGTGAAACATTTTTGAGACTGTCTACCTCTGATTCTTTCTTTAAGTAAACAATTTATCCATAATGTTTAAGCCAGCTTTTTAAAAAAGGGACCTACAGCCAAAAAACAGGCCTAACTGATACTACCTGGCACAATGGAATATGTATAGAGAGATATAGATACAGACATAGATATAGATGACAGAATATATCTATATAGAATATCTCTATCTATCTGTCATCTATTTACCTAAAGATGAATGAACAAGTAGAACTTCTATCACTCTCAAACCTACTCCCACATCTACCAGAACTCCTGCCATACTTGGTTGTTAACAAAGCCTCATCTGGAAGATCTGAAGCCTGGATTAGGTTTATCCGATGGCCCATTCATTCACTTGGATGGTTGTTGATGCAGGGAAGATCCAAACATCTAAGACCTGGAATAACTGGCTTTCTTTAGGCATATCTTGTTAACATAAGGTTTTCTTCTTTCTCACATAGTCTCTCCAGGATTTCAACTTCAAATTAGGTAGACTTTTTGTTTTGTTTTTTGCGAGTCCTGGGGCTTGAACTCAGGGCCTCTGAGCACTGCCCCTGGCTTCTTTTTGCTCAAGGCTAGCACTCTACCACTTGAGCCACAGTGCCACTTCTGGCTTTTTCCATATCTGTGGTACTGAGGAATCCAACCTAGGGCTTCATGTGTATGAGGTGAGCACTTTACCACTAGGCCATATTCCCAGCCCAGGTAGACTTTTTACAATATCCCAAAAGAAAGAGAGAACAAGTCAGGAGGAATCTGTATCTTTTACATAACCTAGCCCCTGAAGTCATACTGTATTGATGAGAGCAGTTACCAACCCTTTGTGGGTTAGAGGAGAAGAGAACTAGGTTCCCCTTCTTGATGGGGAATTCTAAAGAGGCATGTATGCTGTGGTCCAAATAAGTGTCCCCTAAGGCCTGGGTGTTAAAGGCTTGCCCCAAGGTGGAGCTATTGGTAAATGGTGGTCTTTAGGAGGAAGAGTCTATTGGGAAGTATTTAAGTCATTGGGGACATGTCCTTGAAGATGATTGTGGAACCCTGGCCTCCTCTTCATTCTCTTTGCTCCTTGGCCATAGGGCAAGTGGATTTGCTTTACCATAAGCTTCTGCTACAGTGTGCTGCCTGACTACAGGCCCCTAACAGTAAGGCCAACTGACCATGGTCTGGAATCTTCCAAGTTATGTAATCATATCTACCATTCTGGGTTTTTTTTCCTGTTTTCTTTTCTTGTTTTTGCATCATTACTAGGGCTTGAGTTTGGTCTTGTAGTAACTCAGCTTACTTTCTGAGCTGGCACTTTATCACTTGAGTCGTATGTTCAGTCCAGCATTTTGCTGATGAATTAGAGATGGAGTCTTTCTGGTTTTTCTGCCTAGATTGGCTTCAAACCTGGACCTTCCAGATTGCAGCCCCCTGAACAGTTAGGACTACAAGCACAAACTGAAATAAGGATACTGGCTCTAACCTGCACCATCTTGGTCACCTAGTGGATGACAGGAAATTGGGTTTAACTGGTGTCATCTGGTCTTCATAGTAGAGGCAGGGAAGTTCACCCCCAGGTGATGGGCATGCCTGAATTCCTAGAGGCAGGGGCAGGGACTGAGACAATAGGTCTGGACCTGCCAGTCTTGGGTCATGAACTCTCAAGCCTCCTGTGACCCTAACTTCTGACCAGGGCCCTATATTGCCCAGGACCAGCTCAGGCGCCATTACGCCATGCCTCAAGTCTCCTAGCTCTCCTCCAGTCACCACTTCAGCTCTCCATTGGAGTTGATCTGGTTTGTTGATAGGATTTTTCTACTCTTTCTTTCCTCTCCTGCCCTCATGGCTCACTTTTCTAGCAGTGTTAAGTATGTTTGAGGGGCTATAGGTCTTTGAGGCAGGAGTCTGCCTGTAGCCACTAGCTTCCTAGTAAAGACTCCAAATTTGACCTCTCAAAATCTGGCTTCTCTGTTTTCTCGTGACTGAATTCCCATACAACAGAAGTACAAGTGCTCAGCTCATGTCCGCATAAAGGTTTTTGGATAGTGTTTTATTTGTTTTAGCATTATAGCCATATGTTTAATAAGTAGGCCGTGTGCATGCATGCACATGTGTGTGCACACACTGGGGAATTATTGGGAGTGTTAAGAATTTTTATCTTAGTTGCTAAGTTGCTATACATTGTGAGTCTGCCCCTCTTTAAGGGATAAGAGAATCAAAGCTCAAGCTGTTATAGAGCATCATGAAGATTAGCTTTTCTAATTGTCAAGGCTGTAGCCGAGTTATCTTCTAGAATTTTCTGTTTATACATTGTGCCATACAAGGTCACATGTTCAGCCACTAAACAGTTGAAAGGGGGCTAATGTGACTGAGGAAGTGAATTTCACATTTTGTTTAATTTCAATTTATTTATTTTGATTTTCAATAGTTTTTGTGGCTTATGGCTGCTTTATTGTACAGCTCAGCACATGAGGTTGAAGTTTGACAATTCTATTCACATTTTGCAAGACCTACTACTGGCTTTTCTTCAGAAAATAATTCAAAGCTACAAAGCTTTATTTATGTGTATATGTTCCTCTGTACTCCAGCCCTCTCATCAAAATACTCCTTTAAATTCCTGAGGCAGGGCTTAATTGCTAGCTTCAACCAGTTTATTTGCATTCCATCTATGTTTCTTCTGTTGTTTTTTTCTTTTTGCTCAGCTACTCTTGACATGTAATGCTGTTTGTTCCCAATTTGTTTTTGTCCCCCTTTGGAAAAATAGTTCCTTCTGTTTCATCTGTGTCACATATACAAATGCCATGATTTGTTGTCTATATTGTTTAAGTCAGTTATTTTCATGTCTAGTTATTTTAACTAGACCCTCCTTGAACCTTCTTGTTGACTGCGTTCATTAAGAAGCTTTCATCTGCCTTCTGCTGCTCTTTGTGTAATTCCAGTCATTCTCCTGCTATGCTTCCTGTTTGGCATGTTCTGTTTTTGATTAAGCTTCCAATGGAATGTTCTACTTTCATGTGGCTTTTGGAAAGTAATGGGCTTTTGTCTTTTTCATAGTTTGGAAAGGGCAGTGGTGGTCATCTTAACTTTTGCTTGACCAAAGTGTGTAGTAGCTCTGTGACCCTGTTTGACCAATTTGAGAATAAAAACAAACATGTGTTCTTCCCTCAGCCCAGAGGTACTTGCCAGACAGAATTCAGGAACAGTGGGCTTCTGGGGCATATAAGAGAAACACTTTATTTTCACCAAAACATGTGTGAAATTGGAACCTGGCTTGCCTGGAGGGTCTAGGTTCTTAAGCAAACTCACCTAGGGTGTTCCTGGAAGGAAGTCAAAGACTGTTGGGGCTTTTGGAAACAACTGGAAGATGAGGACATTGGACTAGCATTATCACTGGATCAACTCCAGGATCTATTTGTCTGCATAGGACAGGATGTCCACTGCTATTCATGAGACTTGGGGAGCTTGCAGGAAAGTTTGTAAAAGAAAGATTAATTTCAACTATTTTGTCCACTCATATCTCTAGCATTTATGTAATTTCTGAACAATAATAACCGTTCAGTATCTCTTATGGATCAGACACTGTATCAGTGGATAAGACAGATTAAGAATACTGTACTATGCAGCTGAAATTAGAACGTGCAGTGGGGGTGGGGTGAGAGGATGGAGAAAGAACAAATAATAGGCAGTGAAGAATGAAATTATAGGGGCTGGGGATATGGCCTAGTGGCAAGAGTGCTTGCCCCGTATGCATGAGGCCCTGGGTTCAATTCCCCAGCACCACATATACAGAAAACGGCCAGAAGTGGCGCTGTGACTCAAATGGCAGAGTTCTAGCCTTGAGCAAAAAAGAAGCTAGGGACAGTGCTCAGGCCCTGAGTTCACGGCCTAGGACTGGCCAAAAAAAAAAAAAAAAAAAAAAAAGAATGAAATTATAGCATGTTGGTAAGCAACACGTGCTCTGAAATAAGAAAATACATAGCAGAGTAAGGGATCAAAAAAGCCTGCAATTTTAAATATGGTCAGGCTAGTCTTTGTTGAAATGATGATAGTTGGATAAAACCCACAGATTTAAGGGTAGAATCATCCTAGAACAAGGTTTGGCACTAAGGAAATCAGAAAGTCTGAGCTAAATGCACAGATGTGGAAACTCTGCACATCCTTCTATTCAGCTCAGGTGTTCTTCAGGTGAACATGAATTGAGGTATGGGAACTTGCAGCAACTTAGTGAGATCTAGATATCTGGTTACTTCTCTAAACAAATGTTCCCAGTGTTAGGGATTTTTTTTGTCTAGCTCAGCTTCTAGTTACTCATGATTTCAGTAGAGGTTCAATTGAATCTTTAGTGAGGTGTTCCAAGGCCAGAGTAGAAGTTGGCCTTATTGAATTTATTGAAATATGTATTTAGACATGGTTATTATCTCCAGCTGGCATACCCTACAAAATGTGTCTCTGTTTATTGAGTTAAATGTTGTATATGTGGAATGGCATTGCTGCAGGAGGCTTGTGGAGATTTGCAGAGAGGTGAGTTAGAACAAAAAGTGCTGGGGCACAGCTCCAATGGTAGAGAACCTGGCTAGCAAGTGCCAAGCCTGGAGTCAAACCCCAGTACCTCTAAAACCAAATAAAAGATCCAAATGGACCAAATACAGAGGACGTTTAGTTGAGTTAAGAATTCATTCACTTATTTGAGAAAAATATTGGAGGATTGTGGGTTGACAGGCCCCTTTTTGGTATTTGTGCATTTGTGACATTCTCTCTCATCAGTAGAGCTGATTTGTAATGGCAGTCAGTGATGAATGAGGCTAGGTATAAAACATATTACAATTTCTGCTTGTGTTCTTAAGGCACTTGCTATGGAGAGAACTATCATGCCCTGAGCAGCCACTTGGAGAGGCCCAAGTGGCAAACTGAGGCCTCCTGCCTCAGCCAGAGCCAACTAGGCAGCCAGAGGAAGGAGGGGAGGAGGCATCTAAGAATCAATCTACCAGGCCAAGTCAAGCTGTGACTTTCTAGTGACTAGCTGATATCCTGAACCTATCTAGAAGCATCCAGACACCATTCATCTCATTAGCATACAAAAGAACCTTTTTGACTTCTGAAATTTCAAGTGTGCTGTGTGCCAGGAATCAGAGATAAAGACCAAATATATATTTCTTATTATACCATATTATTTTGACACACTGCCATGCACAAACCATGCCATTTCATATAGGTTACCATATTTGTGTCTTCCCACAAAGTCAGAATTTATTGACTACCAATAGATTCATACACTACAGCATTTTCTCTCGAGTTATTCTAGTTTCCCTTGAACTCATGGCTACAGCTATCATAATTTTTAAAAATTCCATTCCAATTTTTCTCTTTTATTTTGAATATTTTATATCCATTATCATCTCTTCTCTTTTTATTAGTATATACTAATTGTAAAAAGGGGTTTCATTGTGATACTTTCATATATGCATAAAATGTGCTTTGATCAAATTCACATCCTCTATTGCCTTCTTATTCCCCTCCCCTCCTTTGAAAACAATTTTAATGGCTTTCATTATTCTATTTTGATACATGCATATGAGGTACTTTGATCATGTGCACCCCGTTCTTCACTCTTTCCATTTAAATATTAATAAATGATATCTTGACATGCAATTATCTTAACACTCAAATCACATTTCACACAGTTACATTAGGTCATGGGAAGTTGGAAAAGCACAAAGAACAGTGGAATTTTAAGAGGCAATGTTAAAAGAAAGTCAATGCAAAAAGAAAAGACAAAGCCAGTACAAATGCAACTGAGTCATTGCAGGTGGTCAGGCTTTGGGGTTAAAAAATTGGTGCAGATATCAAGGAGAGGGTGAGACTAGGATGAAGGAGATAATGTCAATGGCAGGGAAGAAATCTTGCTAAGTTAAGTCTAAGAATAGTTGAAGTTCATTATCTGGTGATTTCCTGGGAAAAGTGACCAGTGGCAAGGTGACAGTGTCTGGTGTGCTATGGCACAGATTTAAGTGTTCCTTCCTTTATGCATCATAGATGAGGAGATTGCATCATTCATTGGTCTGGAGTTTGTTGAACTTACATGCCTGGTGTCTCTGATATGGTCTAATTAATCTCTGTGTCCTTGATTTAATTCCTAGGTGATGATTTTTTATTAGCACAAAGAAATCATTTATCAGGATGTGCTTCATGGCTGTACTGTGCAGATGGTGGTTGTTTCTCTGTATAGACAGATGCAGAATCATGTGCTGATGGACACAAAATGGAGTTACTCAGGGCAGGACACAGCCTGCTCTCTACAGGCATTAAACTCTCAAGACTTTCCCCTGCAGCCGATAGCTAATCCAGATGATGTTGGTTCCTGGAAGAGACAGCCAAATCCCAAAATGTAGTTTTTGGGATGGACTGGTGGGTGGGACTTAGAAGGTTAGTGAAAAGCTATAGAATATTGGAGAAACCTGAATTCAAGCTCATCCTCAATAGTTCCCCTTCTACTTTCATGCCTATTTTACAATCTAGATAGTTCATGTGAGTGTTAAG
Source organism: Perognathus longimembris pacificus (assembly GCF_023159225.1). Classification (NCBI taxonomy): domain Eukaryota; kingdom Metazoa; phylum Chordata; class Mammalia; order Rodentia; family Heteromyidae; genus Perognathus; species Perognathus longimembris. The sequence continues at coordinate 26,487,117 of NC_063176.1, read as the reverse complement.
AGGAAATATTTGTCTTTCTAAGGCTGGCTTATTTCACTTTGTTAAATGGGAATTCAATTGTGAGATACAGAGAAGCTACATTTTGAGAGGTTGAATTGGGAGTCTTTATCAGAAAGGCAGTGACAGCAGGTAGACACATGTCCCCCAAACTCTATTTTTAAAATTTCTTTATTGTACAAGTGATGTACAGAGAGGTTACAGTTTCATACATAAGGCAGTGAGTACATTTCTTACCCAACTTCTTGCAGCCTCCAATACACTTAATATGATTAGGAAACTGAGCCATGGGAATAGGTGAATAAAGAAAGAGCAGGAAAACAATCCCAACAAACCAGATCAACTCCAATGGAAAGACGAAGCGGGATGCCAGGGTGAACAGAAGAGAGCCAAGAGACACAAGGCATGGTATGCAAGGTGCCCGAGCTGATCAGGGCCTAGTTAGGGTCCTGGTCAGGAAGCAGGGTCGCAGAGAGCTTGAGAGTCTCACTAGTTCATGGCACAAGACTGGCAGGTCCAGTAACCTATCATCCAATTCTAGGAACTTAGGCAAGCCCATCACCTGGGGCTGGGACTTCACCTTCATCCACCACCAAGAATACAAGATGGTGCCAGTTAAATCCAATTCCTTATACCTGCCATGTTGCCAAGATGACACCAGTTAGATTCAGTATCCTTATTTCAACTTCACATAGTGATTTCCAGTTCCATCCATTTTCTTGAAAATGATATGATCTTGTTCTTCGCAGCTGAATTCTATGTATCATCTATCTATATCTATGCCACATTGAAACTACTCATGCCTCTCTTTTGGATGGACTCTCATGATTGACATCCAGCCAGATGCTAGGGGGTTGGGTGTCCAAGGTTCACAACTTGTGTTTGTTCCTTGTTTTCAGGTCCTTGATGTAGTTCAGTCACTAACAATGGGCTCCCTCTCTCTTGGCAATCTCACCCCACAATAATGAAGAGTGGTTGAATAGTTTTCTTCTTAGTGCTGGCCTGTCATAAAGGAGTCACTGCATATACATCTCGCTGAGTTTAAGACTTGCAACATCTGTGTGCTTATCCTGCAGCTAAGACGTTCAGTGGGTTTCTTGTCACCAGGGCTGCCTGGCTTACCTTGTGGTTGCTGCTTCAGCTCTCCTGAATTCTATGGTGGAGTCAGGACTGGAGCTATGGATTGCTTCCTACTTTGTTCTTCATTGCCTTTGTTTCCCCATCACCGTTATCTTGACTCCCTGTGCTCCTCCTCTCTTTTTCTCGTTGAAATGTAACCCTGTCCTTTGTTACAGTGACTCTTCTCCTTAATAGAATTGCATGCAGAAAGCTTCTGATCTACCATCTCATAACTTCATAGTCAAAAAGAAAATGTATGGGAACTTGATCAGTGAGAAACCACATTTTAAGAGGTTCAATTGGGAGTCTTTATTGGAGATCCAGTGTCTGCAGGTGGATTCTTGTCTCAAAGACTTGCACCCCAGTACAGAGCTTGCACAAGACTTTTAAAAACAAAAATCACTTGTTTTGGATAGGGAATAAGCCTTAACAAAAGTGTGATGCATAGGCAGAGAAAACTGGATGAGGATATTTAATCCTAGCAAATGTGTTATAATAGGCATAAGATTGACAGGTCAGTAACCTATCATCCAAATCCCCACCCCTGCTTCTCAGAATCCAGGCCTGCCCATCACCTGAGAGGTGGAACTTTACCTTCCTCCACCATGAAGACAAGATGGTGCCAGTTAAACCCAATTCCCTATCCCCCACGTGGCCAAGATCGTGCTGGCTAGACCCAGCATCCCCAGTCCCCCAGGGGAATAATCAGGGGCCATCAGGGGAAGCAAGACTTTCCTGGACCTTAACAACTTAGCACATATTTGCAACTCAAAGCATGTTCTCTATCACCTCTAGAGTTCTCAGAAAATTCCCGTCTTCTATTAACTCTTATTAAGATGTCAAGATGGTGTTACTTAAAGATAGGGTCTTTTGATACAGGTGCAAGTGGGTTTGGGGAAATTGAGATTCTATCTACCCTAAGTAGCTTTCCTGAGCCCTGGAAAAGAACCTTAAAATAAATCCTAGGCATGATATACAATGTGTCATTCACGTTTCCATCTCCTTGAACATTTCTTGAGTTAGAAGCCTCTGTACTCTTCTCCTTTACTGCTATATAAAATATATAAGAAATTGTGAACTACAATCACCCCCTGTACCATAGAACAGTGGAACTTATTGTCTCTTGGGCTGAGGGTATGGCTTAGTGGTAGAACACATGTCAGGCATGCTTGAGGCCCTGGGTTTGATATCTAGTAGTACAAAAATAAATAAGTAAAGGAGAATTTGATTCTTCCTAACATATTTTCAGTGTATCTTAACTCTCATTCATATTCCCTTCTTACATTTGAGTGCTTAACATGTGTGTGGCACCCATTGTTTACTGTGACAGTGAGGTAAAAGCAATCAGTAAAATTAAACACATGCTTCAACATTTAGCTAATTCTGAATGTTAAGAGACAGTGGCTATAGTGTGGGTCATTTAGAAGAAAAAAAGAGAGTGAAGTCTATTGCATACCAGGCATGCCATGCACAACAGATTTGATTCACGCTGGGTGATGGCTGCTTCCTGAGATTAGGGCATGCACGCAGGGGTAGAATTGCTTTCATTCATTATGTCAATGAAAGAGTCCTGCCCCCGTCTCCTGCTCTACTAAATGCTCATAATCCTCATATACAGATAGCTGGATAAATAGGCAAGCCAACATTCAGAACACTATGTATATAGCCAGTTACTCTGTGGATAAGATAGGGAAATTATTTATACATGATTATTCCTTCACTAATAATATTGCTAAGTGCTTAGGGTAGAGAAACAAAACAGAGGAAATCATTATTAAGGGTATGAATAAAATTGATTTTAGAACAGAGCTCTTCGGAGTATGACACAATTTGTAAGAAGGAAATAAAGGAAACTTCATTAAATTGGCAGATATAGGAGCTCTTTTAGGTCACTGAGCTGATGTTACTTTTAAGAGTGTACAAGATGAAGAGTAAATGTATGAGAACAGAGCTGTAGTTCTCTTAACCAGTAACTATCCACACGGTTGGCAGGATTGGGTGGCTAGAGTTGGAGTGGCAAATATTAAATGGATTTCTCTCAGATTTCAAGGAGGAATGGAGGAGCAGCTAACCAAACCTAAGAAAGGTAAGTATGGAACCCAGCTATTAATAAGACAACCCTCAATTCTCAGCTTCTGTCTCTACATTTGAAGGAATGAAAATCTTTGCCTTATGGCTCAAAATAACAGCAGTACAACTGATGAGGAGCAGAACTGTCCCATATTTTTATGCAAAATAAGACTCATCTTTTTCAGTTCTCCACCCCCCTTTTTGAAACGCTTTCACCTTTAGGTTCTTAAAATATGATTTTATTGTTATGTATTGTACAGAGGGCTTACTGTAATATGGAGGTCAGATCTGGCCAGCGCCATCATTGGCTGTTGAGGGGTGTCAGATTGACTCCATCTCAGATTAAAGAGAGCAGAAGCCTACTCCATCTTCACTAAGATCTCCCTGGCCCTAACCAGGGAAGTTCCCATTCACTGTGATAAGATTATGTAAACTGCTTGACCACCTGAGTTGTGGAACGTTCAAGGTTAAACCTGTGCCCTCCCATGAATAGGCATATCCGCCTGAATCATGTGAGTCCCACCAAATCTGTGTGCCAAGTCTAACTAGAATGATAGGTTAGTTCAAACAGATGCTATGAGGCAGACTATAACTCCATTGGTCACCTGCGCATGACTTGGCATGCTCTGTAAGTGTTGTAACCTCACTGGCCACCTGCATGTGGCAGGCTTGACCATGTGGTATTTGCCTTTATAACCAGACCTCGATCGAGGCCTGGGGCACACGGTTCCAGACTCCAGGTCTGGGCTGTGGCCCTGGCCAGTCAGTTCACTTTTTACTTCCCTGACAAATCCATCTTTTTACTGGAGACTGTCTCTGAGTGGTGGACTCTTGGAGGGATGGGGGATCACCCCCTCTCAGACCCCATTCCATTTACTATTTTGAGACAGGTAATGAAATAAGGAAGGATACTGGGTCTAACTCGTGCTATCTTGGCAACATGAAGGATGAAGGCCAAGTTCCCCCCCCCCCCCCCCCCAGGTAATAGGCTTCCCTGAATTCCAAGAGGTAGGGGTGGAGACTCAGAAAATAGGTTACTGGGCTTGCCAGTCCTATGCCATGAACTTGAGAGACTCTGGGGCTCCCCGTGACCCTGCCCCCTGACGAGGTCCCTATTTAGGCCCTGATGAGCTCAGGCACCATACGTGTCTCCTGGCTCTCCTCTGGTCACCTTGGCATCCCACTTGTCTTTCCATTGGAATTGACCTGATTTGTTGGGATTGTTTTCCTGTTCTTTCTCTACTCTCCTACTCCTATGGCTCAGTTTCCTAACCAAATTAAGTGTATTTGAGGCTGCAAGAAGTTTAGGAACATGTGTCCACCTGCAGTTGCTGGCTTACTAATAAAGACTCCCAATTCAACCTCTCAAAATGTAGCTTCTCTGTATCTCACAATTGTATTCCCGTACAATAGTAATGAGTACTGTAAGGTCCACCCCATGGTGGTTCTATGCAGATGCTCTCCCACCTGTTAAAGTCTCTGCCCAGTACCTGTGTTACCTAGGTAACTGGTACACTTGGAGGCAGTTACTTCACTATTCAGGCAGGAAAGAAAAGTTTATTCCTGAACTGCTGGCGGATGGCTGAGATCAAACATGGACAGAGAAGGACTGAGTCACCACTGGGACATCCCTTATCTATAGCAGGGGTGGGGAGGTATGGCCAGGTGGATTGGATGTGACCTCAGGGAAGGGGGAAGTAACTGTCTCCAGGTGTGCCAGTTACCTAGGAAACACAAGCACTGGGAAGAGACTTAAACAGGTGGGGGGCATCTGCATGGACCTGTCCCCCCCCCACCCCCAGGTGGACCTTACAAGTACATCACTTCTTTTGGACAATGTCACCCTTTCCTTCTCTCCCCACCTCCTGTCCCTGTACATGAGTTGCATAGTTCCTTTCCATATAGTGTATATTGAATGCATGATTTCATTTGTTCACCCTTTCTGCATTCTACCTTTGCCCTACTGAAAAGAAAAATAAAAACCCAAAATAAAAAACAAACACCACCACCACTACCACCAACCCTTTCCCCCCATTTTTTTTTTTTTTTGGCCAGTCCTGGGGCTTGGACTCAGGGCCTGAGCACTGTCCCTGGCTTCTTTTTTTTTTGCTCAAGGCTAGCACTCTGCCACTTGAGCCACAGCGCCACTTCTGGCCATTTTCTGTATATGTGGTGCTGGGGAATTGAACCCAGGGCCTCATGTATACGAGGCAAGCACTCTTGCCACTAGGCCATATCCCCAGCCCCCCCCCCCCCATGTTTTGGACCTTTTTTACTTAACTAAAACAGCCTTGAACAGTGTCTCCTTCCTCTAGTTCCACTGCATAGCATGAAGGGGTCATGGGCAGCTCTTAAGTGGGGTGCTCAAGCATATACAGCCCCTTCCCTCGACTCCTTTATTATTTCCCAATATTGTGTTGTCCACTGAAATAATTAACATCCCTCCCTCCTAAGGGCTAATGCATTATATTATCAAAACTACCAAAAAATTATACACCCTATGGAAAGTATGGAATGGCCCCAAACCTGTCCTGAAGTCTGGGAGGAATTATTTTATATGAGAAGTCATATAGCTCCAGAGATTAATAGCGTGGATGATAGGACCAAATGTCAGTGGGTTGAAATAACATCTCTGCCAATGACAAGTAAGGTAACATGACCTGTGGGGTTTTTTTTTGTTGTTTTGTTTTGTTTTTTTAATTTTCTCAGGTGTTAAGTTTGAGATAGTAACAGTGAACCTCAATCTTACAGTTGCACCATGGACTTACCTTCAGATGTTGGAACAAGAAGACTGGAGATGCTCCACCACTTGCTGGGCCTGATAACCTTGGCAAGTCATTTGTGTGGCTCAGGTGCTTTCCTCTGGAACCTGGACCTTCAGTACCCATGTGTCTGCTTCAGAGACCTGTTGGAAACATTAAATACTACTTTTGTTGGTCATGGGGTTTGAACTCTGGGCCTGGGTGCTGTGTTTGAGCTCTTCAGCTCAAGGCTAGTGCTCCATCACTTGAGCCACAGTGTCACTTTCAGTTCTTTGGTGGTTAATTGGAGATAAGGGTCTCATGGACTTTCCTGCCCAGGCTGGCTTTGAACCATGATCCTCAGATCTTAGCCTCCTGAGATGCTAGAATTACAGGGGTGAGCTACCAGTGCCAGCAAGATTAAAATACTTTGATGTATATGCTACGAGTCAGTTTGGGGCCCCTTGAATTCAAAAGTTGAAGGCCAACCTTGGTTCTCTACTTCCTTATTACAGAAGTAATTAATCTAGAATGTGATCTTTTGGATGGGTTCTAATCCAGTCTGACTAGAGTCTTCATAGACATACACAGAGAGACCATCATATCAGAATGAAGGTAGCCAGAAGAGATGTATTTCCAAGCCCAGGCACAGAAAACCACGAGAAGCTAGAAAAGCATGGAATAGCTTCTCCCTCCCAACCCTGAGAGGAAGGCAATGTAGTAACACCTTGTCATTGTACTTCCAGCCTCTAGGACTGTAAGACAACACATTCCCACTGTTTAAGCCTCTCAGTTTGTGGTTCTTTGTAGTAGCAGCCCTAGTTAACTAATACAGTATATAAACCACTCAGGATAAAGTTTAGAACCATCATTTTATGAGGCAAGGCACTAAACAAGTTATGCAGACAATCAGTGGGGACTACAGTCAGTCCTCCATGAATTCCTGTCACTGAGACTCAGAATGACAAATGTGTAATCATAGATTTGTCCACAGAAAGAGAATCCATTGTCACAGGGAAAAGTTGACCAAGTCCAGGTCTACCCATAGCACTGCTCAGTTTAGTGGGACACCCTCAACCTCAGAAGTCACTGCCAAGATTGTGGGGATAGAAGCAGCAGACTCTGAGGCATGTTTACTCAGAAGTGGAACAAACTTTGTCCCTGCCCTGTGCTCCACCATTGTAACAAATTCAAAGGTGGTAGAGGAGTGAAAATGAGAGTCAGCCTGAGCACGTAAAAGTGACTCCAAATCCCGAAGCTGCGTGTTTCTCTTTTGGCTGCTCTTGTCAAGAAAGAACAGTCTCCACGGTGTGCTCTTCTTGTCCTCAGTTAACAAGCAGAGATCATAGCCTGCCTCTCCCACCAATTGCTACAAAAAGGAAGGGTGGGTCATGAAAATTGCTGCTGGAGTTTTTTAGCACTGCGGGTGGGGGGGTAGTCATTTGTTGATACCTTCTATAGTTGTACTGGATCACTGAGCCTGAAGCCCCACCCTTTTTCTAATCCCCCCTCCCAAGAGGCTAGTCTCCTCCATCAAACCTCCCTCCCTGGCACTGGCCTTACCCTGTCTCTTTAGTTTATTGCTTAAGAACAATAATGTGACTTTGTGCAAGTCCTTCCGGAGTTCAGTTGAGATGGGAAGGTAGAACTTAAAGGGACACAATTTTGAAATGGGAAGCTCTTTTAATCAGCAAGTATGTAAGCCTCTCATACTTTTTTTTTTGGTAGAAAATATTTCTTCAGAGTTCTCTGAGTGAGCCCAGATGTCTGTGCAGCATGTCCTGAAGATTCAACAAGGTTCTGTTCAGTCTCGCCATTCAGTTATGCACCATCTTATTGAGGAACCACTAGCCACTTGTATCTGGTCACTGAACACTTAAATATGAGTATTGAGACATGCAGCAAATACAACATTCACACCATATTTCAAAGCTAAGTACAGGAAAAGGATGCAGAAGGCTTGTCAATAATTTTTAATTGAATATTTGGCGTGTTAAACATAGCCTTTTGCTTAATCTTTAGTTGTTTTGTTTTGCCAATGTCAGAGCTTGAACTGAGACTCACACTTTCACTCAGATTTCTTGCTCATGGCTAGTGTTCTACCACTTGAACTATGTCTTCATTCCAGCTTTTTACTGGCTAGTTGGAGTGGAGAATCTTGAAGACTTTTTCTGCACAGGCTGGCTTTGATCCTCTAGGCCCCAGCCTCCTGAGTAGCTAGTATTACATATGTAGACCACTGCCATCCAGCTAACCTGTTCTCACTGCTGTTTTTGTTTTCTCATATTTCTTTTACTTTAATTTTTTCTGATAGTCACATTCACATTTTATATTGTCTTGCACTTTTGGCTCAAATTGCATTTGTTTTACACAGCTCTTGTCCATGTTATTTTTTTCAAGTGTTTTTTCTTTTTTTTAAACTGGTCTTTTTTTTCTTTTTTTCTGGTCCTGGGCCTTGAACTCTGGGCCTGGGTGCTGTCTCTAAGCTCATTTTGCTCAAGGCGAGCACTCTATCATTAGAGCTACAGCAACACTTGCTACTTTTTTGGTTATTAACTGGAGATAAGTGTCTCATGGACTTTCCTGCCAGGGTTACCTTTGAACCACGATCCTCAGATCTCAGCCTCCTGAGAAGCTAGAATTTCAGGCATGAACTACCAGTACCCAGCTGATCATTTTTATCAAAAGTGGTTTTCCAATGAAAATTTTAGTCCTATTTTCCAGAATTGATATTTAAATGCCTCATTCTGACATTCTCTCTCTCCTTGATTGCTTTTTGTGCTTGGTTCAGATAACCCAGCAATTTCCTACCAAGCAGTGAAGTACATAATTGAGTCCTTTGGCTTCCGTGAGTTTATTCATCTTTAAACCATGGGGCCGGATGTGTACGGATCCAGAGCTTTATTCCAGCATTAAAATTTTGCCATTGTGTTTTAAAAATTGAGGCCTGAAGAGAGCAAGGAAAATTTAGACTAATCTGAGAGATTCTTAACACTTGAGGACAGAAAGAATTTTCTGAAGATAAAGTCTTTTTAACCAACTGTGTTCCTGTTCAGTTAGAGGTCTGGCGACACAATCTCCAGAAGCTGAGCAATGCTGCCTCCTACTGGAATAATAGGGAGTGGCAGGGTACGGCAGAGTTGGCCCTCTACCCCCATATAATTGCTTGGTGCAGGTCAGAGTCCAGACACCTGCCTCAAGAGAATCTAAGGGGATGGGGAGCGCGGGGAAGAAGACTGCATCTGGAAAGTCATCAGCCATCTCTCCTATAGTGTCCTTTTCTAGTTACTATTTAGTTCTCCAACTGAAAATAAAAAATGAGACTCGCATCCTTGACAGCACTGGCTCTGAGACCATTCTACTCTGCCAGGGTTGTAAAATTTAGTGTTTAAGCATAAATTTAAGATCTTTGCTAACCTCTCCAGTCTCAGTCTTCTATTCTCTTTAATCAGCTATTGGTGATGGTGCTATTCACATTCTTCTCAGAGTGTAATTTTGCCATACCTACATCACACATGGCTCTCTGTGGTCTCCAAATTAAATAACTTCGATATGGATAGTCTGATTGCAAAGATCTGAGGCAAAGTGAACCTGGGGAAAATAATTTACATTTTCTGCCTCCTAGTAGCAGTCACATGTTTCAAAAATCTAGACAACTAAACTCTTTTACAAAGAGTTGGTCTCATGCATGGTATGGTGATCTTTACTGTTTCAACTCCAGATTCTGTCTTTTAGTAAAATCCAGCATCCCTAATACTCTGGGTACTGCTATAGGAGTGTGAAGTTCATGTTAATCAGGACACGAATGGTGATTTGAGAACCTGTAACAATCTTAAAAACTTGCAATGGCTCAGGCATGATAAATGTTCACAGCGAGCATGCAGCTATACGGATGTTTATGTTAGTTTTTGTCACAGTGACAAAATACTTCGCACTAAGTAACTTAAGAGAGGAAGGGTATGGTATATTACAACTCATATTTTCAGAGGTCTCAATCCATTATTACAGGGAGGTATGGAGGGGCAGCTCATATCATCATGACCAGTAGCAGCAGCAGTGGAGGGGGGAGAGGGGGACAAGATACCCCAAGGACATGCATGACCCCCCCCCCCCGCCAGTGACCTACTTTTGTCATGCAAATCCCACCTCCTAGCTTCCAGATTCTCCCAAAATACCATCATCCATTGAAAACAGGCCTATATCCATGAGCCTGTGGTGAATATGTTATGTTCAAATCATAACAGTGTCTCATGCTAGTAGATACGGGAAGTCCCAGATTTCTTCCCTGTGGTTCTGATGTCTTTAGAATGTTGGCTGCCTGGGGTAAGGGGCGCAAGATTGTGGGCTAGACAAGGCAGGATAAAAATAGCTTGAAGTTATACTGGCTGCTGCTCAGCCACATGACCAGCTAACTGCAAAGGAAGCTTCAAGAAGAGTTTAGGTGTGAATCCAGGAAAACAAGAGGAAATGGGGTTTGGTGCACACAAGCCAGTTCCCATGGCAATAAGCAAGATCCCAGTTTTCACAAAGCTTCAGAGTGTGACAGTTTGATGGTTGGCCCATTAGGCCAACTCACTTCTCTGTTTGCCAAGCCTATTGCCAAATACCAATGGATCACTTGGCTTCCACAAAATGCTTGTACTGAGAGCACCAAGAATTTTCAATCAGAATTCACAAAGCTCATTGTGGCCAGGGGCCCGATGCCCATGACTTCAGCGTATCACCTGGTCCTAATGATGAACATAGCTGATATTTCTAGATCTCTTTCTATATGTTTGTTGTTAATCTAAGGGAGTTCCATGTATAAAAATAATGTAAGACCGAAATCTACACGTGTGGGGGAAACCTTAGCTTGTATTAAAGGACCAAACAAACAATCTGAGTTGTGTGACAGCACAAGGAATGATCCATGCCAAGGTAATTTGGTTTCAGAGCTAGAGTACCTAATCTTATGCCATATTTCCTTGCTAATGGGTGAACCACTTAGAAGACCTAACAAGCTGCAGGCCTTCTCTTGTGAATTTAGTTAAGGTGAAATTGTGAGATGACGTTAGGTACGTGTCCAGAAGGACATGTGGGGACTGGTGCACACAGAGCAATTTCTGTGGCAAGAGAAACACTCTGCTGAGCTTAATTTCCCTTCCTGTACTGATAGCATTATTTTTTAAAATTTTATTGTCACGGTGACATACAGAGGGGTTAGTTACAGTTACAGGTAAAGCAGTGAGTACATTTCTTGTCAAACTTGTTACCTCCTCCCTCATTTTTCTCCTACCTTCCCTCCTTCCCAGTCACACCCCCTCCCCACTGAGTTGTACAATTAGTTTACAACATGTTATCTTGTAAGTATTGCTGTTGCATTGCATTGGTCTGCTTCATACTCCTGCAAGCTTTTGTTCCTTCAAGACTTTCTGTTTACATTCACAAAAGTTAACTGTGAAACTCAAATTAATGGCAAAGCTTCCTGTATTATAGATGGAATCCTTCCATTTCTGGGGGTTTAGTCTTAATGGTAGATGAAGACAAAAGGCTATAGAACAACAGTGCTGAGTTACCAAGAGTGGAAAATACTTCAATATTTCAAAAATTATCATTCTGTGACTGTGAGCAAAAATTTGATTGTCTTTGCTTCTAAAGGAAAGAATGGAAAGTCAATTATAAAATAATTTTCTGTTTGTTAGAAGGCTTTGACTATGCATCTGACATAATACTGGGTTCTGGAAATATAATGATACAAACAATGTGGGTTAAGCAGAGAGAAAAGATGATTATTACATATGCACATAATGAATGTATAAGGACAAATGTATGAAAAAATGTAGTGGGTGCCCAGGGGATGAGAAGAGGGTTTAACTATGTTGAATTATAAGAACCATGTTAAATAATAATAATACTATTAGGTCTGTTTTTATTTGTTAAACTTGATGTTTAAGCTCTCGATATTTCATATTAAATATTTGTTCAGATTCTGTCTTTCTTACATGTTCAGAGAATACTTTTGTAGTTCTTGGTTCATTTAATTTTGCTTTATTTTATGAGTGTGCAAGTTTAATGCAGTGTTGAATGTTACAATATGCCTGGTACAATGCCAAATACTTTCTCATGCATGTTATCTGGCTGACTTAACAATAAAGCTGTTATGAAATTGACACTATGCCCATTTTACTGATGAGGAAATAGAGACTCAGAAATACTAAGCAAAGGTCACACTGTTATCCTGTGGCATACCAGGATTTCGACCTGTATCAGTTTTATTTCAGAGCCCATGTCTGACCCAATGCTAGTTTGCTCTACCGGCAGTGAGGAAAGCAAATGAAGATGGAATTGAAGAAGGTGCTGGATGCTTAAGGTCTTGGTAGGGGAACAGATTTCCTGTCCAATACTCTCTCAGGCTAATAGCAACAAGTATGGAAGCTCTGGCTCAGGGTAATTGAGTGACAGGATAAAGACCTATAATGTGAAATGATCCCAAGAGAAGCCTTAGTTTGAGAAGGAACTTGAGGACAATCAAATTCCAGAAAATGAGAGGACAAGAGAAACAGGAGGCAGGTGGAAGGTTAAGTAAACAACAGCCTCTGACATTTGGAAACTTAAAATATAATGATTCCCAGATTCTGCTATTAAATGTGTCATAACCACAGCCAAGTTCCACAGTGGTTATGAATCCAGATCTTTCTTTCCATTAGTTTCCTAATTCAGGAAGACTACATGGCCTGTTCTCAGCATGAAAATTCTAAAAGATGGTGTACACCTGTACTCCCAACCATGAAGGAGGTAGCTATGGGTTGCAGCCAGAGGAAAATTCAGGCAGCATGAGACTATCTGAAAAACAAATGGAAGCAAAAGGAGATGTTGAGGCATGGCTAGAGCACTTGTCTAGCAGGTGTGGGGCCCTGAGTTCAAACTCCAATGCCACCAAAACTAAACGAAACAATATTAAGCATCTCTGTTAGAAATGTCCCAATCGTTAAACTTTCTGAAGTAATTCTTTACTGTTAGGCCAATAATACTGATGACTAGTTATTGATCTTTCCTCCATACATATATATGCAATATTATGTGTGCGTTACAACTTTGAAGACACTAACCTAAAAGATAAGTGATTTCCCCTGCCCCTGGCTCTTCTTATGAATGAGATCTTTGTATCTCTACAGCTGCACTGTGGCCCTGTATGCTCAGTATGTGGTACAGTCGGGTCTCCTGAAACCCAGGAATTCTTGTTGTTCCTCATCCTTCATTAGAGTTATATTGCTCAGGGCTTATCTTGAGGGGCAGGGGAGAACTTACCATTAGCAGTTGTCATCTACATGCATCAGAAGATTGTTCTCAGGCCTTTTATAAACCTTACACTTGAGCCAACTCACAGATGTCTTCGTCTGACAGTTCTTCGTGGTTCTTATTTTTCAAATGTTATTGTAAAATACATTTTATGCACAAGAATGTATAAACCATATCTGCACTATGTAAAGAATAATAAAAGTACAGTGTATGGATATCTGCTACCTGGGTGGGGAGATATCATATCTCCAAAGCCTAGAATCTTCTTCCTGTGTGGTCCCCACCCCCCCTTACCATTGTCCTCCTTTTGCCCTGGCGATGACCATGCTCCAAATTATGTGTTAACTGAGCCTTTGCTTGTTTTTATAGCCTCATCACCTGTGACTGCATCCCCAACATGCATCCTAGTTTTTTATATTCATTAACGGAGGCTCAATGGAATCCTATTCATCTTCCTCGTGTCTCTGACTCTCCAGTATGTCTTTAGGTTGATCTGGATTTTTGCATATGAAACAACTGATTCCCTTTTATGGGCAATATTTTTTGTAGCCACTCTCCTACTAGTAGACATTGGGTCTGTCTCTAGGTCTTGATGTCTCTGACTGTGGTGATTTCAGTATTCTGGTCCCGTTGGTGTTCAGGTGCACCAGTTTCTTTGGGCTGGGAGGACTTTGCTGCTCAGTCTGCAGTTTTTATGAGTTTCCTGTTTCAGGGATGTGATGAGAATTGCTGGAATTAAGACAGTGCAACATGTCTGCTCTGTCATCATTCTGCCTCGTTAAATCCCAGTGCTGCCCACTAATGGTATGATCTCCAACAAGTGGCTTAACTTCTCTGTGCCATAGTTTCCCCATTTGCAAAATGCCCCTCCCCCAGCAGATTTTATACTGATTGTCCTTGAATCACATTTAGAAATGCACGTGAAAGAGCAATGATCTTTTGTGACCCTAGCTGGGGAATATATATATGTATGTATGTGTATGTATATGTATATATATGTATGTATATATATATATACACATACATACATATATATGTTGTTGTTGTTGTTGTTGTTTTCTGGCCAGTCCTGAGGCTTGACTCAGGGCCTGATCACTGTCCCTGGCTTCCTTTTGCTCAAGGCTAGCACTCTACCACTTGAGTCACAGTGCCACTTCTGGCCATTTTCTGTATATGTGGTGCTGGGGAATTGAACCCAGGGCTTCATGTATATGAGGCGAGCACTCTTGCCACTAGGCCATATCCCCAGCCCGGGGATTTTAAATACAAATTTCAGAAGCAGCAAACATAAACACAAAGTATCTGAAGTTTTGGAAATGTGGTATCAAATGCTGTACCCATTCTTTCCAGCATCTTTAGGGTGAACTGTGCACAAAAAATAGCACCTCACACTCTCTCACAGTCCCTAGCCAGAAGAAACAGTTTCATGAGTAAGAGAGGATTTGTAACTTTACCAAATGTCTTTTTGGCCAATTTGAAGATGGAGTGTAACTTCAGTCCTGATATCCAAGGGAAAAGGTAATTCTTACTTTAGAGAAAATGGAATATTACTGGCATTGAATTAATAAACTGAGTTGCTTCTGTTTCTAAGATATTTTACAGATTTGATCTAAGTCTTTGGGTAGCAAAGACTTACTATCCAGCATAATGCAAATGCAAACATCAAATTGTGCCTCCTTTCTGGTGACTGGTGTTTTAATTTTTTCTCAGGGGTCACAGTGCTGCCCTAAGAGTCCAGTGGATCTGTTCTGGAGAGTGGCAGAGCCAGAGCTGGTACATGTGCACATTGCAGGAAGTCAGAGGTGCTCTTGCGGCCTTTATCCCTTTCTCTGTCTCCATGAATAGACAGAAATATATATATATATATATATATATATATATATATATATATGTAAAAGTCTCTCTCATTGCAGGTGACACGATCCTGTATTTAAAAAACCCCATAGACTTCACTCCCAAGTTACTCAAGCTGATCCAGAACTTTGGCAAAGTAGCAGGGTATAAAATTAACCTACAGAAAGCAGGAGCTTTTCTGTTTGCCAACAATGAGAAGCGTGAGACTTAATCAGGAAAGCAACTCCATTTATAATAGCCTCAAAAAGACTTAGGAATTAACTTAACCAAAGTTGTGAAGGACATCTATGATGAAAACTTAAAAAACCTGGAAAAGGAAATTAAAGCAGATTTAAGGAAATGATAAAACCTCCTAGGCTTCTGGATTGGAGGATCAACATCATGAAAATGGCAACACTGTCCAAAGATAGCTACAAATTCAATGCAATACCCATCAAAACTCCAACATTCTTCAGTGATATAGGAGAAGCAATACAAAAATTCATATGGAATAATGGAAGACCCCAAATAGCAAAACAATCCTTAGCAGGAAGAACAGTGATGGAGGAATATCAACACCAAAATTCAAACTCTATTACAAAGCTGTAGTAATAAAAACAACTTGTTACTGGCACAAGAATAGGCCTGAGGACCAATGGAATAGAATTGAAGACACAGAAATGAATGCACAGACCTATAGCCATCAAATATTTGATAAGGGAGCCAAAAACAGAATAAAAGAACGACAGCCTTGTCAACAAATGGTGCTGCCAGAATTGGCTATACATTTTCAGAAAACTGAAGTTAGATCCTTATATATCACCTTGTACCAGAATTAACTCCAAAAGGATCAAAGAACTTAATGTAAGAACAGATACCCTGGAAGTGGGAGAAGACGGCGGAGGAGCGGCTGTGCCCTGCAGAGCTCCCTCTGATATCGTAGTATTCTCACCTCATAGAAACTGTTTCTCCGAGAAAGACAGCCAAAGTAACTTCTAACAGTACAGGGATTCTCTACAGGAAGGAAAAATCGACTTTGCTGGTCTGAAAACACAGTTTTGAGCTCCAGGCGGCGTCCCGCCGCGGCGCCAACGCCAGCTCCGGCACAGTGCCGGGCACAGCCCCCAGCACTCCACGCAGCTAAAGCGAGAAATACTCCAGACGGCAGCCGAGCACGGAGGACCTGACATCGCAGAGACCGCGTGAGTACCCCGCAAAAAAAAAAAAAAAAATTATTTTCGCTTGTGCCCACAGTCCAGCTTCTGGAAGGCATCCCTGTCCCCACCGCCAGAGCAAAGCGCCATCTTTGCCACTGGCATAGGGTCAGACCAGACTGAAACTGAAGCGGGCCTGGGGAAAGCGAGGTCAAAAAAGCCATCTTTGAAAAGGGCAGGAGGGGCGGAATCAGTGAGAACCAGCTCCGCCCAGAAGAACGCCCCCTGCCCTGGTGGGAGGCGAGTCCGGGGCCTAGCCAGAGAAGCCCCGCCCTGCCCGCCGGAACTTCTAAACTTAAAGCAAAAGCTGCGAGCAGCTACCAGGGGCACGGAAACAACAGAAGGAGGAACAAACAGTTCCGGGGACAGCTAAACGGTCCCGTCACAGAGGAAACTAATTCCCAGCCCAAAACGGAGCTGCATTCCATAGCTACCTATGCCAAGGAGGCCGCCTCCCTCAGGCAAGCAACTCTTAGTGGAGCAAAACAGGCTAGAGGCGCCATGCTCTGCTGAGTTCACAGTCTAGTCAAGACCAGGCATCAAAGGCAGCGGCCCAACAGCAGACAGAGGAGCCACAGTTCCTGTGACTGCCCACGTCCCCATCGACAGAGGACGCCCAAGGCCTGCCTGCAAGCTGTGCGAACCTCAGAGACCCACGATTGCACCAACAGGGGAGAAAGTCAGAACAGAACCACCCCTTGCCAACTGAAATCAAGTCAAATCAGCCAATCAGGAAAATAGACTGCAGTCCATTGCAGGGAAACGAGAGACTGGTTTCTTTTTCTTTTCAAACATTTTTTTTTTAACTTTTCTTTTAAATTTTCTTTTTAATTTTTTCACACCTGAAACATCATTGGCTGTTTTTTCTTTTTTTTTTTTTTCTTTTTTTTTTGTTTTTTTTTTTTTTTTTGGTTTGTTTGTTTGTTTTCCATTTTTACTGGTTTGTTGTATCAAGTTTTTTTGTGTGTTTGTTTATTTGCTAGGTTTGTTCCTTTTCGGTTATTTTCCTTTTTATTTACTTATACTTCCTTGTTAAATAATTTTTCTCTGTTTTGTGTATCTGTCTTCCAGTATTTTTACTTCATTTCTCTCATTGCATCCTCTTCCTATAAAAATTACTTTCCTATAAATAACACCTACACCCTTTTCTGCTAACTCTCCAGTGTCTGTCATTTTATGAATGTTCTTTCTACTGATTCTACTCTTCTCCACATTTCCACGTCACTGAAACTAAACCAAAATCACCACCACCACCCCCCCAATACAGTTTACTCTATTCTCTTTACTACCTCCAACTTACCCTCCGGACTTACTGCCTGGACCTCCAGGTTCCATTGACTTCTGGTTATTGGATAGAGGATATCACAGCTTAATACGAGTGAATCAAAGGGGTTCACAGAGAAAGCCAGTCCTAAAAGAACTTAATATAAAAACAAGAATTGCGTATAAGGTTGTAACAGTAAATAAGTAACTACTGAATACAGGGCCCAGGATCAGATGTTATATTGAAATTGTATTCTTTAGAACACCAAATCTAACTTTAGAGACAGGTATACAAGTTATCTGTTTATAATTGTGAAATTGTAAGATTTACACAACAGTGCTTGGTAAGGGCTGCTTTGGGTCTTAAACAGTGCTCACAGGTGCTGGTAGGTTGGCATTCCCAATTCAAATGGGCAGAAGAAACACAAGAAAGATGGCAAATAATGAAGTCTTATCCCCCACCCAAAACAAGCAGGAAGCAGAGCAGTCAATCAAAAACATAGAAGAAAACCCCCAAAATGCTCTACAAAGTTTACTGATAAACATGATAAATGAAAAGTTTGAATCTCTTCAGTCAATTATGTTAGAGCGTGAGGAGGCAAAGCAAAAATTAATGGAGAATTTCATGGCATCCACAAATAGAAAGATAAGTGAGCTTCAAGAGTCAAGTGAAAAGATAGCTACCCAACTTAAAGATTTGAGAGACAACACTCAAAACCAAAGTAATGAAGTTAATGAAGTAAAGAAGTCCATACAGGACCTAAGAAATGACATGGAAAACATCAGGAAAGACCAGTCAGAAGGAAAAGAGATTCGAAATCAAGTAGTTAGCCTACAGTCCCGACTAACTGAAGCAGAGGATCGAATCTCAGGAGCTGAAGATTCCTTAGATTCTATGGAGAAAGATCAAAAATCAATACAAATCCAGTCCAAGCAACAAAACAGATCGCTACAGGAGATTCAAGACACAATCAGGAAGCCCAATTTAAGGATAATAGGTATTGAGGAAAACTTGGAGAAAGAGGTTAATGGGATAGGCAACCTATTTAACAGAATATTAGCTGAGAACTTCCCAAATATCCAGAAGGAAAGGCCTATACAGATACAAGAAGCATTTAGAACCCCAAATCGACCAGACCAGAATAGGACTTCCCATCGACACATTGTGATCAAAACAGCTTCTGCAGAGTGCAAGGAAAAAATACTCAAAGCTGTTAGGGCAAAGAAAACAATCACATATAAAGGAAAAGCAATCAGAATTACCCCAGACTTCTCAGCAGAGACCATGAAAGCAAGGAGAGCCTGGAATGAAGTATACCAAACTCTAAATAAAAATAACTACCAACCAAGAATTCTGTACCCCGCCAAACTCTCCTTCATAGCCGAAGGTCAAATAAAAGTCTTCCACAATAAGGAAAAACTGAAACAATATATCTCCACCAAACCAGCTTTACACAAAATCCTTAAAGATGTACTATACAGGGAAAATAATCAGGATCCCAACACAGACAGAGAAATGAACCCTAATTAGTAAACACTAGATCAAGAAATGGGAAGACACAGCTTCAAACAAGACAGTGATAATGAAAGGAACAAACGATCACCTCTCAATCCTAACTGTCAACATTAATGGACTTAATTCTCCAATCAAACGACATAGGCTCATAAGTTGGATCAAAAATCAAGATCCATCTTTCTGCTGCCTCCAAGAGACACATCTATCCAGCAAAAGTAAACATCTTCTAAAAGTGAAAGGCTGGAAACAAATCTATCAAGCAAATGGCCCCCATAAGCAGGCTGGAGTTGCAATCCTAGTATCAGACAAAATTGACTTCAAATTAAAAAAGGTAAGAAGAGACAAAGAAGGTTACTACATACTAGTAAAAGGATCTCTCCAACAGGAAGAAATAACCATCCTAAATATCTACACGCCAAATGCAGGAGCACCCAACTTCATCAAACAAACACTACTGGCTCTAAAAACATTCATAGACCCAAACACAATGATAGTGGGGGACTTTAACACTCCACTATCACCTCTGGACAGATCAACACGCCAAAAACTGAACAAAGAAACCACAGAACTAAACAATTGCATAGACCAACTAGACTTAATCGACATCTACAGAATATTCCACCCAGCAAGGACAGAATACACATTCTTTTCGGCAGCACACGGAACATTCTCCAAAATAGATCACATCTTAGGGCACAAAGAAAATCTGTACAAATTCAGAAGTATCAAAATCATTCCCTGCATTCTTTCAGACCACAATGGAATAAAATTAGAGCTCAACTCATTCAGCCACCACAGAAAACCCCACAATTCATGGAGACTAAAGAACACACTGCTGAACCATCAGTGGATCATTGAAGAAATTAAAACAGAAATTCAAATGTTTATGGACTTCAACCAAGTTGAGGGCACAAAGTACCAGCTCCTTTGGGACACAGCAAAGGCAGTACTTAGAGGAAAATTTATATCTCTGAGTACATACATCAACAAACTGGAGAAACAGCAACTCAGTAATTTAAGGAAGCACCTTAATTTTCTGGAGAGAGAACAGCAAGCCAAACCCCAAGTCAATAGACGGAAGCAAATAATTAAAATCAAATCAGAATTAAATCAATTAGAGACGAAAAAAACCATCGAAAGAATCAACAAAACAAAGAGTTGGTTCTTTGAAAAAATCAACAAGATAGACAGACCCCTGGCAAACCTGACCAAAGAACGAAGGCAGCACACTCAAATAAACAAGATAAGAGATGAAACAGGTAGCATCACCACAGAAATAACCGAAATTCAGAAAATAATAAGGGACTATTTTGCAAACCTTTATGCCAACAAATTCGAGAACTTGGAAGAAATGGATGATTTCCTAGAAAAAATTGATACCCCCAAACTCAACTATGAAGACTTAAACCTTCTAAACAGACCCATATCCAGTATTGAAATAGAAACAGCAATAAATGATCTCCCATCCAAGAAAAGCCCAGGTCCAGATGGATTCACAGCAGAATTCTACAAGGCCTTCAAAACAGAACTCACTCCAATATTTCTCAAACTCTTCAATGAAATTGAAAGAGAACGTTCACTGCCAGACTCATTTTATGAAGCCAGTATAACCCTCATCCCAAAACCAGGCAGGGACTCATCACGGAAAGAGGACTACAGACCAATCTCCCTGATGAACATAGATGCAAAAATTCTCAACAAAATTCTGGCCAATCGACTTCAACAAGTCATCAAAAAAATCATACACCACGATCAAACTGGATTCATCCCAGGGATGCAAAGCTGGTTTAATATACGCAAGTCAATTAATGTAATCCACCACATCAACCGGAGCAAGGTAAAGAACCACATGGTTTTATCGCTGGATGCGGAAAAAGCGTTCGATAAAATCCAGCACCCATTTATGCTAAAAGCCCTGGAAAAACTGGGATTCCAGGGAACATTCCTGAATATAATCAAGGCAGTTTATGACAAACCAACAGCAAGCATAACTCTAAATGGTGAAAAACTAAAGCCATTCCCTTTAAAATCAGGAACAAGGCAGGGATGTCCACTCTCTCCCCTGCTCTTCAACATAGTACTAGAATTCCTAGCCAGAGCAATTAGGCAAGAAGAGAATATAAAGGGGATCCAAATAGGAAAAGATGAAGTTAAACTTTCTCTCTTCGCAGATGACATGATCCTATACCTAAAGAATCCCATAGACTCTACCCCCAAGCTACTAGAGCTGATACAAAACTTTGGCAAAGTCGCAGGATATAAAATAAACCTTCAAAAATCAACGGCCTTTCTCTATGCTAACAACCCGAAGACCGAGGCTGAAATCAGGAAAGCAACTCCTTTTGCAATAGCCCCCAAAAACATAAAATACCTAGGAATAACCTTAACCAAAGAAGTGAAAGACCTCTTTGAAGAGAACTTTAAAAGCTTGAAAAATGAAATTAAGTCAGAACTAAGAAAATGGAAAAACCTCCCATGCTCCTGGATTGGGAGGATTAATATAATCAAAATGGCAATATTGCCAAAGGCTATCTACAAATTCAATGCAATACCCATTAATATCCCAACACCATTCTTTAATGAAATAGAGGAAGCAATCCAGAAATTCATATGGAACAATAAAAGACCTAGAATAGCAAAAACACTCCTAAGCAGAAAGAACAGTGCTGGAGGAATTACAATACCCAACTTCAAGCTGTATTATAAAGCTATAGTAATAAAAACAGCTTGGTATTGGCACCGGAACAGGCCTGAAGACCAATGGAACAGAATTGAAGACCCAGAATTAAACCCACAGAACTATGCCTACTTAATCTTTGATAAAGGAGCTAAAACAATAGTATGGAAGAAAGATAGCCTCTTTAACAAGTGGTGCTGGCAAAACTGGCTCAACACATGCAACAAACTAAAACTAGATCCTTATATATCACCCTGCACCAAAATCAATTCCAAATGGATTAAAGACCTTGAAATCAAAACAGGCACCCTGAAGACACTAAAGGAAGGAGTAGGAGAAACACTTGGGCTCCTTGGCACAGGACAGAACTTCCTTAACAAAGACCCTGAAAGGCTACAAATCAAAGAAAGGTTGGACAAATGGGATTGCATCAAACTCCAGAGCTTCTGCACGGCAAAGGACATAGCTCTCAAGATAAACAGAAAGCCCACAGACTGGGAGAAAATCTTTACCGGACATTCAACAGACAAAGGCCTCATCTCTAAAATATATGCAGAACTAAAAAAATTACCTTCTTCCAAAACAAAACTGCAAAGAACCAACAGCCCCCTCATCAAGTGGGCTAAAGACTTACAAAGAAACTTCTCTGATGAGGAAATGAGAATGGCCAATAGACATATGAAAAAATGCTCTACATCACTGGCCATAAAGGAAATGCAAATCAAAACAACATTGAGATTCCATCTCACCCCAGCAAGAATGTCATATATCAAGAAAACTAATAATAACAATTGTTGGAGGGGATGTGGCCAAAAGGGAACCCTACTTCATTGTTGGTGGGAATGTAAACTGGTTCAGCCACTCTGGCAAGCAGTATGGAGATTCCTCAGAAGGCTCAATATAGAACTCCCCTATGACCCAGCAGCCCCACTGTTGGGTATCTATCCAAAAGACCACAAACAAAATCACAGTAATGCCACCAGCACAACAATGTTCATCGCAGCACAATTTGTCATAGCGAGAAGCTGGAACCAACCCAGATGCCCCTCCATAGATGAATGGATCAGGAAAATGTGGTACATTTACACAATGGAATTTTATGCCTCTATCAGAAAGAATGACATTGTTCCATTTGTAAGGAAATGGAAGGACTTGGAAAAAGTTATACTAAGTGAAGTGAGCCAGACCCAAAGAAACATGGACTCTATGGCCTCCCTTATTGGGAATAATTAGTACAGGTTTAGGCAAGCCATAGCAGAGCATCACAAGGCCCAATAGCTATACCCTTAGGAACACATAAGATGATGCTAAGTGAAATGAACTCCATGATATGGAAACAAGTGATATATCACAGTTATAACTACTTTCAACGTCCTATGTGAATGTGTAGTTTCTATTATTGATGATGTTTTGTATCACCTTCCTATGTTTGTACCTACACTACCTCTGTAATCTTATCTGAGTATATTGGAAACCGTGTTTACTGGTATTGGAAGTAGGAAATTCAAAGGGAATACCAAATTCGAGAGACACGGGGTAAAAAAAAGAGAAATAACTACAAAAGCAATACTTGCAAAACTGTTTGGTGTAAGTGAACTGAACAACTGGGCGGGGGGGAGGGAAGGGGGGGAGGGAGGGGGGCATGAGGGACAAGGCAACAAACAGTACAAGAAATGTATCCAACGCCCAACGTATGATACTGTAACCTCTCTGTACGTCAGTTTGAAAATAAAAATTTGAGAAAAAAAAAAAAAAAAAAAAAGAAAAAAAAAAAAAAAAAAAGAACAGATACCCTGAAAATACTACAGGAAGGGATAGGAGAAACAATAGGGCTCTTTGAAACAGCTCAATACTTCCTAAGAAAAGATCCAGAATCACAACAAATTGAAGAAAGACTGGATTAATGAGACTGCATCAAAATGAAGAGTGTCTGAATAGTAAACACATAGCTAGCAAGATAAGTAGAAAGCCCACAGAATGGGAGAAAAATCTTTACTAGTTATATATCAGACATGGGCCTCATACCTAAAATATACTTAGTGATCAAAAATTAAATCCTCCAAAAACAAATCCTCAAAGAAATAACATCCCCATTAATAAGTGGGGTAAAGACTTCTCCAAAGAAGAAATAAGAATGATCAATAGACACACGAGGAACTGCTCAATATCCCTGACCATAAAAGACATGCAAATCAAAACAACATTGAGATTCTCCTTCACCCAAGTATGCTGGTGAGGATGTGGCCTAAAGGGAACACTACTACATTGTTGGTGGGATGCAAACTAGTTCAATCACTCTGGAAAGCTGTACAGAGGTTCCTCAAGAAGTTAGACATAGAGCTTCCCTATGACCAAGGAATCCCACTCCTGAGCATTTATCCTATAGGCCACAAACCAGGCTGCACCAAAACCATCAGCACAACCACGTTCATCTGTTGCAGCATTGTTTACCATAGCTAAGATATGGAACCAACCCAGATGCCCATCGGTAGATGAATGGATCAAGAAAAATGTGGTATATATACACAACAGAATTCTGTTTCCATAAGAAAGAATAACATTGCCCCATTCATAAGGAAATGGAACCACTTGGAAAAAAATTATATTAAATGAAGTAAGCCAGACCCAAAGAAAGAGGAGGCATAGCTTCTCTCATTTGTAATAATTAGAATGTGCATATAAATCCACAAGCAAATCCGATGGCTAAAAGACAAATGATTGCATTTGGACATGATTAATGAAACAATACTCTAAACATTCACACAGCAAGGACAAAGAAGGATATTCTTAGGAGAGGATCACAAGGACCCCATAGCTATGTGCATATGATCATGTAAAATGAGGCTTATTGAAATGAACTTAAAGAAATGGAGACAAGAGGCTTTTTATTGTACTGTTTGTGATTCTTTTCTTTCCTTTTTTTCTTTAGCTTGTTCTTTTTTGTTGCTTTTTAAAAAGATTTCTGTACCCTTTGTCTTGTGTATAAGTTTATCCGATTTGGGGAGGGAAAGAGGAAGCACACAAATGGTGGGTCAAAGAGTGAACCAATTCAGCAGTGATTCTCACTAGACACTGTTTTGGAAATTAACTATATAACTTTGGGTGAAAGGGGTGGTCAAGAGGGGAAAAGTGTGAGAAATGATGTATTATTTACCTGACTTATGTAACTATAATCCCTCTGTACATAAAACTTAAAATTAATCAAAGAAGAAAATGGGGAAATTAACCATGTATATAGAGTATACAATAAAAGCATAACTCCACCATAAAAAAAAAAAAGAAGGGCTAGGAATATGGCCTAGCGGCAAGAGTGCTTGCCTCCTACACATGAAGCTCTCGGTTCGATTCCCCAGCACCACATATATGGAAATCAGCCAGAAGGGGCTCTGTGGCTCAGGTGGCAGAGTGCTAGCCTTGAGTGGGAAGAAGCCAGCGACAGTGCTCAGGCCCTGAGTCCAAGGCCCAGGATTGGCAAAAAAAATAAAATAAAATAAAATAAAAAAGAAATGATGGTGCTTCAAGAGATACTCTATTTGGAGCTCCTGAGATAATATAGAAGGAAGAAATGGCACAGGGGTGGTTGACACTCTGAGTTCAGGTGAATAATCATGGAGGAGCTGGCATTCGGAAGAGTGCCTGTGAGAGGACAGACACTCAAAGAACATCCGCTCCCAGGAGGTGCTGGTATGTGTACAGCGTCACATCGCTGTGAGCTCATCGCCACTCCAAACAACAACTTTGCTTTTGAAAGCATATTTGATGATCAACTTTGTCACACCGTTTTCAGGTTTGCCAGTATAGACTAGGGAACAGAATTCAATGATGGAAATTGTATGACTCAATCCCTTCATTTTGCAAATGAAGTTGGGAGACTCACTCAGGCAGCACAACTCATTCAAGGTAGATTTAGGCCTTCAGAGAAACGTTTCCACAGTTCATTCTAGCGCAGCATGCCACTGCTTCACTGTTTACCTTTCTGTTTTTGAGTGTATTTTGGGTAAGGAAATGCATAGTTTCCCTCTTGGATGTGTGTCTAATTCTGTGGGTCAGTGAGAGGGTGACAAAGATGAGGGCAGGCTGCTATTCAGATCAAAGTGCTTCCTTTTGCTCAGGTTCAGGGCTGCTTTTCTGCAGACATTATCTCAAGGTATAGCTGGTGGCTGCTTCTGATCCTCTTCTGCCTGGAGCAGAAAGAATTCCACTCAAGATTAACTTCCAAGGTCCATGGCTTGTTTTTTGTTTCTCTAACAAACAGGAAGCCAGTTGGAAGGCACTTGGGTGAGGATTACATTGCCCCCTAAGGAAGAATGGCTGAACAGCGCCAGCAATACCACTGAGTGTTCTTTACAGAAATGAATTTGAAGCACATTTGGCCTTTTGCTGGCTCGCTCCTTCCTTCCTTCCTTCCTTCCTTCCTTCCTTCCTTCCTTCCTTCCTTCCTTCCTTCCTTCCTTCCTTCCTTCCTTCCTTCCTTCCTTCTTCCCTTCCTTCCTCCCTCCCTCCTTCCCTCCCACCCTCCCTCCCTCCCTCCCTTCCTCCTTTCCTTCCTTTCTTCCTTCTTCTTTCTTCCCTCCCTCCCTTCCTTCTTCCTTTTATTGTTCTGGTCCTGGAGCTTGAACTTGGGGCCTGAGCTTTTTTTTTTTTTTTTTTTTAGGCTAGTGCTCTACCACTTGAACCACAGCTCCTTCTCCTCCTCCTTTTTCTCCTCTGCTTCCTCCCGTTCTTCTTCTTTTTTGGTGGTCAATTCTCAAAGACTTTCCTGCCTGGGCTAGCTTCAAATTTCGATCCTCAGATCTCAGCCTCCTAAGTAGCTAAGATTATAGGTTCTCCTTCTGATCGGAAAAGATAAAACTATTTCCCTTGTTTTATTTTCCCCTACCTAACGGAGATTTCAATTAAAGTTTAAAGATAGAGATTGTACCATGTCTTTTTTTTTAGAAACACAAAACAACAGATTTGAAAAAATCAAGACAATGATATTTTCCACTTCCATATGAAAGAATATATTATTTCTTTGAAAAGTGATTTTAAATACCTAAATAATGTGCTGCTGTGGCTATTTCAAAGACTATTCAATATTTATTACTCCGTCAATGCTATCAATTTCTCTGCCTTTATTTCACCATGGACTTAGTGGTCCACTTGTAATAATGTAGGCAGAAGTCCACATTCCCATGATGCTCTTGCTCTAAAACCATTGAGTGGAACCCATCTTTTGTCAGATGGGGATCTATATAATGGAGAAAAATACGATAGAGAAGGAGCATGGCCAGTGCCCCAGGTGGGGGACAGCTGGGCGTTGGTAAAGGAAGGCTAGGGAAGACTGCAATGTGTAGTGACTTTGATCAGTCTTGAAGAAAAAAAGTTATTGGTGATGAACAACTAGGTGAGGGATACTGATGCAAAGGCTGTGACATGTGAGAAGCAGAGAGACAGAGAGACTGGCAGTGGGATGAGGTAGGAAGAGGGGAAGGCCATTGTAAGGACTGTGACTTTGATTCTGAGAAGCCCTGGAGGATCTCAGGAGAAGAGCGCAGGCTTTACTAACTTTTCAAAGGATTGAGAACATTCCTAAAGGCGGCACAAGTAGTTTCAGAGAGACCAGGGAAGAGTTTCTGCAATCAACTGGCCAAGAGCTGGTGTCAGCTTGGACCAGGTCATCGGGGACTTGAGAGAAGCGGTTAGATTCTAGCTGATGCTTGGAAGTGGATGAGAGGAAATGAGGAGGCAAGGAGGCCTTTTATTATGGAGGCTCGTAATAAAATCTAGTGCTATATGACTACACTTGCAAGCACTTGTGTTGACTTGTGAGATGGATGGGGTTTGACTCTTGAAGTGTGATTAGTCTTATCCATCGTCACTTAAAAATGCTCCTAATATTAAAATGGACTGTATTACTTGGGTGTAGTGGCTCACACCTGGAATCAGCTACTCAGGAGATGGAGATCAGGAGAATTGCCATTCAAGGCCAAAATGGATGCAGACCCCATTTCAACAAACAGCTGAATGTAGTGGTGTGTGTTGATGACCCTAGATGTACAATAGCACAAATGGAAGGATAACAGTCCAGGACAGCTTGGGCTTACATGCAAGATCGTATCCCCCAAATCCTAAAGCATGAGACATGCATGACTCAAGTGGTAGAGTCCATGTCTGGCAAACGTGAGACCCTGAGTTCAAAACTCCAGTACCATTTCTAAATGTATTCTACTAAATCTCAACTGTTGCATAGTAACTTTTTAAATGTTTGATGCTGGTGGAATGGGAAATATGCAGAAAGCGCTTTTGATGTTACTCAAAGTGCAACAAATCATATTCAATACTGGAACCACATTTCTCTTTTCCCTTGAGGTAGCGACTTAGTCCATGTGGGCCACTATAACAAAACACCATACATAGACTGAGAAGTTATAAACAATAAAAGTTTATTTCTCACAGATTTGGAAGCTGGGAAGTTCAAGCTCCAGGCACTTGCTGGGCCACCCATGACCCTTTCTTGCTGCCTCCTCATGTTGTGGAGAGAGGGCAGGCAGGTCCTTGGGGATCTTGAAAATACATAAACAAATATATCTATATAAACACAAACCCATGCACATATATATATAGGGAGAGACATTAATCCACCTCAAATTTAATCACTATTTGACCACGTGCCTTTACAATATAACTGCCTCAAGGTCCCATTTTCCACTGTCGCCATGGTGATGATTAAATTTCAACATTGGAATTTGGGGAGGGACACAAATACCCAGACCACAGCATTGACTCAGAAATTATGGTTATTTAGGTTTGAATAGACATTTAGGTTTGGCAGACATTTTCGAGAAAATGAGTGCAGGTTGCCCCTCACTATGAGTGAAGATGCCATTTCAAAGAAAACAATTGATGGCCTTTGCCAAATTAGAAAATTTGACTTTCCAACTGCAAATTAGATTTTTTTTGAAAATCTGTATCTACTTCAGTGAGTTAAATGATTTTATAATACTTGAAACCTTTTTGGCAAAATTGGAGACATATTGCTAATATATGCTTATCAAATATTGATGTGCATATTTGACATTTTAAATAGCTATCAAACAGGTCCCTAATGTAGTTGTATTGTTTTTAATGTTCCCACTAGCATTATATGTGTGTAAATATATATGTATGTATATTTGTATATATGCATATACAGCATATTTGTTTTTTATTATCCTTAAGTAGTATTGCAAAGGCGTTTCAATTCAATGTAGCAGCTTATGAGTACAATGCGTTTTGATCAGTCAGCCTTTCATCATTCTCTCAGCTCTCCCAATCCTACCCATCCCCTCAATGACTGCATTTGGAAGATCTGCAACCTTTTCCAAATTACCACACTGTTATAAAATTATACACGAAGAAAAACTCATTTGAAGTATATAATGGACCAGTGGATTTTAATATAACAGAACATGCATAGTTTGTTAATTTGATTTCAGATTCTATGCTACAACTTCAAGAAACTACCAAGCTTTGATGTGGCATCAAATATTGGCAATGATCTGAGGACAATATTAAAACACGTCTCCCTTTTTAACTCTGTATTATGCAAAGGTGGATTTTCTTCATATTCTTAAGCTAAAATGACAAAATGCAACACACTAAATGCAGGAAATGGATATGAGAATCCAGCTGTCTTTCATTAAGTGTGACATAAAACAGATGTGCAAAAATGTCAGGCAATGACACTTTTCTCACTAATTTGTTTTGGAAAATATAGTTATTTCTCTAAATGGCTTTATTAAGGTATAATTGAAACACAATAAACTGCACATGTTTAAAGCCCATGACTGATAATTTTTGACATGTGAATACATTTATAAAACAATCATTTCAATTAAGATAATAAATATATCCACCATCCCCCAAAGTTTCCATGTGTTCTTTTTTCCATCCCACCCCTTCCCCTTTCTGCTCCTGCTGATTTCTAGGCAACTAATGACTTCTTTCAGTTGCTGTATTTTATTTTGCACTCTTTAGAAGTGTATGTAAGTGTATAGATGATATTCACTTTTCTCCCTTTTTTTCATAGTGTAATTATTTTGAGATCATTTGTGTATTGGCGTGGATGACACACTCATTCCTTTCAGTTGCTGAGCACCCACCATTGTGTGGACATAGTAAAATTGCTTTCTTTTTTTTTTTTTTACCTGTTCTTGAGGCTTTGAGTTGTTTTCAAGTTTGGGCTATTCTTTCAAGTAAAATTCCCATGAACAAGCATTTATGTAAGTCTTTGTTTGGACATATCCTCTTTGGTAAATACTGAGGAGAGAAATGGCTAGGCAGTATGCTAGGTGTGTGTTTAACATCTTAAGAAACTGCTAAATAGGGCTCCACAGTAGTGACACTGTCTTAAACTTCCATCAGCAGTGTATGGACATTCCAGTTCCTGTATATCCTCTGTTATAACAGGTGTGTACTGATGTTCTATTGTTCAGTTGAACGTTGAATAGTGTTAAGTATACATCTTGAGTTTACTGCCATGTACATTTTTACTTGTTGAAGTGTTGGTTCCAGGATGGCACTTGAACAAAGAAATAATTTGCCATGGTATAGCCCACATACACCTTGTGTGTGATCTGAGGGCACTAGAAACATGGTTGTGTGGTTTGTGACTGTGAGGGCAAAGCCCCAGTCCTCCAGATAGGTCAAAAGAAGCAACCACACTTCTTTGAGGAAAGGATCCATTCCCTTCCTCTCATCACTAAGGATCTATCTTGCCGCTCTCTCTCTCTCTCTCTCTCTCTTTCTTTCTTTCTTTCTTTCCTTCTTTCTTTCTTTCTTTCTTTCTTTCTTTCTTTCTTTCTTTCTTTCTTTCTTTCTTTCTTTCTTTCTTTCTTTTTGATTGTTTTTGTGGAAGAACAGCTTTGGAGTTCCCTTTTATTGTCCTACTCTTATCTTCTCAGTCTGCATCAGCTTTTTTTTTTTTTTTTCTCTTTTCCTAGGTCAAAGCTAAGGTCACTTAATTTCTTCTCTGTGTGCATAAATTTTCCCTTAAGGAATTGTTTATTGTCATCTCTCCAATTTTTACGTATTTGTTTTCACTTTTACTCAGCTCAAAATGTTTTCTAAGTTTCCCTTTGATTTCTGTTTCAACTCATGGATTATTCTGAAGCATGTTGTTTTGTTTCTAAGTCTTTACAGATTTTCTAGGTATTTGTTTTGAATTTATTCCTCTGGGTTGAAGAACTGATTTGCATGTTATAAATCATTTTAAATGTATCATAATTTATGTAAGAGTTTAGAATATAGTTCACTTTGTTGACTGTTCCATGTGGATGTGGGAAATCATACATTTTACTTTTGAATGGAATGTAGGACGTATGTCATTTAGGTCAAGTTGGTTCATGTGTTCTTAGATTGCCTTTTTCCTTCCTGAATATCTGTCACTGATCAGTTCAGGGACACTAAAATTTCAGATTGTAGTTGTAGATTTGTTGGTTTTGCCTTTGAGTTCTGCCAGATTTCACTCCATGTATTTTAGAATTCTATCATTATAGGGTAGTCATTTAAGATTTGAACTCACCTTGGTGAGTAAATCTCTATATAATTGTGAAATGGCCTTCTTTATCCCTAGGAGTGTTCTTTTTTTATTTCTTTATTGTCAGAGTGATGTACAGAGGGGCTACAGTTTCATACATAGGGCAGTGCATACATTTCTTATCCAACTTGTTACCTCCTCCCTCATTTCTCCACACATTCCCCCCTCCCATTTCCCCTCCCCTTATGAGTATTCTTTAAAATCTATCGCCAGTATCAATATTCAGTTCAGCTTTTTTTCTTCAATTATATTTTACTTTTTTTTTTTACTATTATTATTAGTACACATTAATTGTATAAGTTGGGGGGAAATCCTTTGAGAGATTTCCACACATGTACACAATGTATTTTAATTAATGATAATATATAATTATCACCTGTTATAACAATCTCTTCCTTCCTATCACTCTCCATTCTCCTCTTTGCCTCTTCCCAAAACAATTTTTCTGTTGTCAGGCATGCAACCAGTCTACTTGCATCATATTCATCCCCATTCATGGTCTTTGTTAGCTCAAGTCCTTCCATCTCGTGCCCAGCACCATCCAGCTTTCTTCTGACCAATATAGCATGAGCTATCCTTTTCTATCTGATCACTGGTGTCTTTATATTTAAAGTACATTTTTTAAAGCAGCATAGCATTAAATTTTGTTATTTTTAATCTGGAAAGTTATGCTTTTTATCTAAGTTCTTGTATCATCATACGGTATAGAATTGTTGACAATCAATCTATCATCTACTTAGCTATTTTGGCAGTACTGGATTTGAACACTGGACCTTTGACATGCTTGCGTGTATCACAGTCTGTTTAACCATTCACCTATTAGAGAAGATGTGGCTTTCTTCAACGGTTTTGCATTGATAAATAAAGCTGATCTACACATTTATGTGATTCCCCAATGGTTCTAAGGTGTGAACAGGGATTTTGCACTCAAACCATCTGAGAACCACTAGGCTAATGACAGGGCCTTTAATAAAAATTACAACATAATTTCTCTGTGATCCAATTCTCTTATATGTTTTCATTGATTAATTAATAGATTCATTCAGTAAATGTTAGCGGAATTCCTGTATACTGTGCTGGGTGCAGAAGATGCAATGGTGAGAAAACCTAGAAATGGCTGGGGCTATGAAGGAACTAACAGTTTAATGGAGAAGGCAGCATTGATAGACTAGTGAACAACAAAGCAACAGAAGTAACCCCTGAGCCAAATGTAAGGGAAAGGAGATATATAGGGTCAAGCAAAGTTATGTTACAGGTTTGGCCTGGGCAGGGAGGTCAGGGGAAGGCTGCATTATGCACCAGAGATCACCACAGTAGCAGATGCACGATGGTGTAGGGTTAACTTGATGAAGACTAGAGAAAACAGGACAACAATCAGAACATATCAATGATTTTCCCTTTGGCTTGTCAGAAGATGTTTTGGTAGTTCTTTTATCTGTTTCCTTTTCCTCCAATTTTTTCTTCTCCCTCCTTCTTTTGCTTTCCCCTTCCTTTGGCCTTTGTTGTTGGGCTCCGGCTATGGCTTTAAGGGGTGGTCCTGAGAGGCCTGCCTCTTCTCCAGCCCTGGGGCCCCGTGGCTGTTAGCCACTCCTACCCTCTTCCAGGTCCTGAACCGGAAAGGGTGACTCTAACCATCCCCTCCTCCCGCCTTGGACCAAGCATATGCCAAGATGGTGATGGGCGGAACCCAGAGGGCGGTCCTGTGGGATGTGACATTAGCCCATGGGGGAGGTCCTAGGACGTCACTCTTGGATGGACAGCTCATATCACCCTATCTCCCTGCCTAGCGAACCACTCCAAATCCCTCCCTTTCCTGCCGCCATTACTGCTATATAAACCCCGCCCTGAATTAAAATCTTTGGATTTTCGCATGATGTGATCCCCAAAATGTCTGGCATCCTGAGGCCGTTATTTAAACGTAAGGGGACTGGGTGGGCATATTCACGACTACACACCATCCATAGCTTCTCACGCTAGGGCACTCCCCAGCTACTCCACCCGCGGATGGGAAAGGACACGCGAGGGAGTGAGGGCCCTGCACTTTGTGTTTTTGGAATTAATATTGATTATTTTATCCATTGGTGAGGGTGTTGTGGAGACTTGCATTCTCATTGGGAGTGGAGCAGTGAGACCTGGGGTCCATCAGATCTAAAACAGAGCCACTTCTAAAGAAAATTTAGTTTCTGTGATTGAATCACTGACCCACAAAAATAACTGTCATGTGTATTTGTGTTTTAAAGATCCTTGGCTTCTCTCCCCTAAGGGAGAATATGAAGATGAATGGTGTTAATGCCCCAACAAGAGACAATGACAGTAAGAAACCACTTCCTAACTCTGTAATTAAACATCATGTCTTCCATTTGGCTAGATGTATGACCTTTCCAAGTGAAGTAGAGCTCTGTCTTAACTGCAAATCTAATTTGCCTTTCTTATCAGTGAAGAAGCTGATAGAAACAAGTAGGTCATAGCAAGAGACCTCCTCTGGGATTGTTAAAAGCTATTGTTCCAGAATTACTGTAACTAAGACACAAACAAATGAACGAAGCTGACAGTCATGTTAGATCCACGTAGCTGAATTTATGTAAGCCTTGCCTGCATGGCTCAATGAAACTATAACGCATATTCAGAAAGTGAGGAAAGGAGGATAATAAGCAGTTGTAACTCCAGGAAAGTTTCTGTGATGTACTTTGCTAGTGTGAAAAGGG
The DNA here is from genome assembly GCF_023159225.1 of Perognathus longimembris pacificus. NCBI lineage: Eukaryota > Metazoa > Chordata > Mammalia > Rodentia > Heteromyidae > Perognathus > Perognathus longimembris. The sequence continues at coordinate 26,453,145 of NC_063176.1, read as the reverse complement.
CTGCATTTCAATTTGGATTGTTTTGAAATGTATCCACATATCACCAAAGAAGTGTCTTTTTCTTTAATAACAAGAAGTGCAGTAGAATTGAGGAAAGATTCATTTTCACTTAGACTAGGTAGACTACTAGACTAGAGAAAGTGTTGCTAAATTATTGCAATTCCAACTCAGTTTGGGATCATGGTGCAGGCATCTACCACTGGGTGCTGAGATGTTTGGCCAAGCATTATTTTGGGTGTGTCTGTGATTAGTGTTTGGATTGGCATACTGCCTTCCCTAGTGTGGGTAAGACCCATAGAAACCATGAAAGGCCTGAATAGAACAAATGTCAGACCTTTCTTAAAGCAACAGGATACTCCTGACTGCTTGAAATTTGATATTAAGCCTTTTCCTGACTTCACACATGAACGAAAACATCATAGTCTTCTCAGGTCTTCAGTCTTCTGGCCTTTTTTTTTTTTCTCTTCTTTTTTTTTTAAGATTTTATTATAAAACTGATGTACATAGAGGTTACAGTTTCATACGTTAGGCATTGGATACATTTCTTGTACTGTTTGTTACGTTGTCCCTCATACCCCCCTCCCTCCCCCCCTTTCCAGTCTCCTGGCCTTTAGTTTGGAAATAAACTACTGATTCTCACAGGTTTGCTGACTAAGATCTTGGGGACTTATCAGTCACTAAAATTGCATCAGTAATTATGTATGTGTGTGTGTGTGTGTGTGTGTGTGCGTGATGTATAATTAATACACACAGGCAAAATATAAACACACATTATCACTGCAGAGGCTATCTGACTCACACATCTATTAAAAACAAGAACACACTAGGAGTCACTGATTTAGTCCTTATATGTAACAGATTGGGGGACCAGGGGTACTCCTGCACATGAAATGCCTGTAAAAATAAGGTGGCCGCAAATCCAGGACTAAATCTTCTGATAATCAGAATGTAGCCTTGTCCTTTGGGCAACATGACAAATCAGAATGCTCTATTTTCCTCAAGCCCTATTTGTATACTGCTTCAAGTACAGTGGAACTTGGCTTCATTTTATTTCTACTGTTCCCATAGAAACTGTGAAAAACAAATTCACTCCACATGAAGTTTATTTTCAAGACTAAAATGATGGGAAGAAGTGGAACACAAACACGTTTTGTCTTCATGATGGTCAGAAATGGCATGGAATATCCTTCAACTTTTGCCTAGTTTCTGAACTTTGTTGGAGTAGCAAGGTCCTATAAGATGGTGTGCGGGCAGACCAGGATCCAGATTGATTTGTCAAGCTCAAAACCAATCACTTTGGTGGTAGAGTTTATATAAGAAATATCTGTCTCATTCTCCCATAAGTGGATGGAAGGAGAGAAGCATTTGTTTCTCTGAAACAGCCATTGGAGAGACTTAACACATCATGCATTCAATGACAATGTTCTCTGTACCAAAAACTAGATTAAGACAGTAATACATTTTAAGAAGATAGGAACTTGTTCAATAATCACTGAAGAATTTGTGCCAATCGTTAATTTTTTTTTTTTTTTTTTTTGGCCAGTCCTGGGCCTTGGACTCAGGGCCTGAGCACTGTCCCTGGCTTCTTCCCGCTCAAGGCTAGCACTCTGCTACTTGAGCCACAGCGACCCTTCTGGCCGTTTTCCATATGTGTGGTGCTGGGGAATCAAACCAAGAGCTTCATGTGTAGGAGGCAAGCGCTCTTGTCACTAGGCCATATTCCCAGCCCCAATCGTTAATTTTTTTTTAATACTATGAAAACCTTAGCTTTTTAAAAAGATATAACTCACATAGTACATATTAGCTTGAACTTAGGGTGTGGATGCTGTCCTTTATTTTATTTTATTTGCTAAAGTTAGGGCTCTTCCACTTTGTTTTCTGGTGGTTAGTTGGAGATAAGAATCTCCTGGACTTTTCTGCCAATGCTGGCTTTGAACTGTGATCTTCCAATCTCAGCCTCCTGAGTAGCTAGGATGACAGGTGTGAGCCACCAGTGCCTGGCTCAGCTTTAACTATTAACAGTTCCTCATTTCTCTGTCTCCTCAGTCCCTGGAAACCATTGCTTTATTTTCTGTTTGCATGAATTTTGTATCCTAAATATTTTATAGAAAGGAATCTGATGTGATCTTTTGTATCTGGGCTTTTTCACTTAGCATAACATTTTCAAGGCATATCCATGTTGTGGCATGTGTACAAATATCGTTCATTTTCATAGCCAACAAATATTGCATTGCACGCACATGCTACAGTTTATGTTACTTGGATGATCATGCAGACGCATTCTATTTTTTGAATTATGAATAATGCTTTGATGAACATTGGTGTACAAATTTTTGTGCATATTATTTTTCAGTTCTTTGACTTTTATGGCTTGCTTTTTAATTTTCTTAGTTTGTGTCTCCCAAGAGGAAATACGTCTTAATTTTGGTTCTGGCATAATTTTTCATTTTTTTCCCTTTGTGGTGGTACTTTTGGTGTCTTATGAAATCGTTTCCTATTCCAAGGTGGTGAAGACTTTCTAACATGTATTCTTTCAGAAAATTTCAAGTTTTAGCTTTTATGTGTAGTTCTATGGTGGGCTCCAAGGTAATATTTTTATGATATAAGTTAAAAGTCAATTTTTTTGCCCTTGTGTGATATCATATTTTTTCAATACCACCTGTTACTATTTCTTCACTAAGTTTTCTTGACAATTTAGCCAAAATCAGTGGTTCTATATGTCTGCTTCTAGATTCCCTGTATTGTCCTATAGGTCAACTTGGAGCCTATAATACCACGAAGTCTTCCAATCCATGAACATGGGACATTTCTCCAGTTACTCCAATACTTTTGTCATGTTTTAATAGTTGTATATTTCTCATCACAATTATCTATATGTACTTTAGTTTTAAAAATATTAGATTTTCCTTATATTTATCTTCTACTTTTTTGTGACATGTTTAAATATACATACATTTTATTTGAATATATTGGCCTAATATTCTACAGTCATGTTAAATTACTTTAACCATTCAGTATTTTTATGTATTTGTTAGGATTTTCTATGTCTCCAATCAAGTAATTTGTGAATCAATTCTGTTGAAGTGCTTTCTTTGTGAGACCTTTGCTTTTTATTAGATTATATTATATCAGTTAGAACTTGTTGTATGATGTTGGATACAGGAAGTGAGGTTAGTGACCCTGGCTTAATTTCTAATCTTAGAAAGAAGACACTCTTTCACTACTAAATGTCATATTAAATGTAGGGTTTTTATGGATAATCTCTGTTAGATTGATAAAAATTCTTTTTCATTTCATTTTAGCAAACAATTATTAATCATGGAAGGATGTTGAATCTTTTAAAATGTATTTTTTGCATTGATCATTCATGTAACTTTCCTCCTTTATTTTGATAATATAGTAAATCATGTTGATTGATTTGCAGATGATACATCATCAATTCTTAATATAAACCCCATTTAATGTGCTTTTCTTTTTGTGAGTTGCTGAATTTGTTAATTATTTTGCTAATATTATTTGCAGCTCATAAGGGCCTACAAAGTCGAGCCTCATCAGTATCAGAATTCTAATCTCTGTTCTTCAGCTCACTTGAAGGGGCTCATCTCTTAAGGTTCTTTGTGTGCCATGGTCCAGAAAAGTGCTGATTAGTTGTAGTGCCTTCCTTCCTTCCTTCCTTCCTTCCTTCCTTCCTTCCTTCCTTCCTTCCTTCCTTCTTTCCTTTCTTCCTCCCTTTTACTTCTTTCTCTATTTTTCTACCTTTTTTGTCTTTACTTCACTGAAAGGTCATAGTTTGATACTTTCTAGTGTCAAAAATAGTGGTATAGTAGATTTCCGGGAAGATGGTGGAGGAGCAGCAGAGCCCTAGCTGAGCTCCCTCCGACATCACAGTTTTACCACTCCAGAGAAACTTTTACTCCTAGAAAGACAGCCTAAGTAAGTTATAACAGTACAGGGATTCTGGGCAGGAAGGAAAAATTGACTTTGCTGGCCTGAAAACACAGATTTGTGCTCCAGGCGGTGACCTGCCACCATGCCAGTGCCAGCACGGGCACAGCACCTGACATTCCATGCACCTAAAGCACACAGCGGCGGCCAGGAAGAAATCCCCCAGACAGCGGCAGACAGATGCAGATCGCAGGCTGAGCAGAGACAGGCCGAAACTGCAGAGAAAGCGTGAGTACCCCACAAAAGACATTCTCACTCCCACCCACAGAGCAGCTTCTGGAAGGTAGCCCTTCCCCCACTGCCAGAGCAAAGCGCCATCTTTGACACTGACATAGGGTCAGACCAGACTGGAACTAAAGGGGCCAGGGGAAAGCAAGGACAAAGGGGCCATCTTTGAAAAGGGCAAGAGGAACCAACCAGTGAGAGCCAACTCCGCCCAGGAGAATGATCCCTGCCCAGGTGGGAGGCACTTCCCAGGCTGCAGCTCATAGACTCAGGTGAACTCAGCCAGAGGTGCCCCACCCTGCCCTGCCCTGCCCCACTGGTTCAGCGGCTGTCGACTCTCCAGCAGCCGGAATTTCTAAATTCAAACCGAAAGCAGCAAACAGCTACCAGTGGCACAGAACAACCAGATGGGAGAGTAACCATTCCTGAGACAGATAAACAGCCCCATCACAGAGGAAGCCCAATTCCCAGCCAGAAACGGAGATGAATTCCACAGCCAGCTTCCCCCAGGAGAAGGCCACCCCGCCCATGAGGGAGGAACCTCCCCTGGGGCAGTCTATTCTCAGCCAGGTAAACCAGGCTAGAGGCGCCCCACCCTTCTGAATCTGCAGCTTATTCAGAGCCAGGCGTTAAAGGCAGCAGCCCCACAGCAGATAGGAGGATCCACAGTTCCCAAGACTGTTCAGCATCCCCCATCTACAGAGGACACCCAAGTCCTACCTGTAAGCTATGCAAACCACAGAGCTCCAGGATTTAACTAACAGGGGAGGAGAGTCAGAGCAGATCCAACCCCTGCAAACTGAAAGCAAGTCAGACCAGCTAAGCAGCAGGAAAATAGACTGCAGACCATCGCAAGGAAACCAGAGACTGGAGAAAGCCCACCCAAACAAGGAAGACTCCATTTTTTCTCTTTAACATTTTTTAAACATTTTTATTTTCTATTTTTGAGATGTTGTTTGTTTTTGGTTTTCTATTCTTATTTGTTTGTTTTGTTGTTTGGGGGAGGTTTGTTGTAATTTTTTGTGTTTTGTCTGTTTGTTTTCCTGTATTTTTCTTTGTTTCTCGCTTCACAGTCTCTTTCTTTAAAATTAACTTCCTATGACTAACACCTTCACTCTTTTCTGCTGACTCTCCATTGTCTATCATTTTAATCTTGTTCTTTCTACTGATTCTACTCTTCTCCACATTTCCACTTCACTGAAACTCAATCAAAATCATCACCCCCCCATACATTTTACTGTATTTTCTTCACTACCTCTAACTTACCCTCCTGATTTAATTCCAGGACTTCCAGACTCCATTGACTCCTGGTTATTGGATAGAGGGTATCCCTGTTCAATCTGAGTGAATCAAAGGGGTTCATAGAGAAATCCCACCAGTCCAAAAAGAACTTAATATAAGAACAAAAATTGCTCATAAGGTTATAATGGTAAATAAGTAACTACTGAATACAGGCCTTGGTTGTTAAATTGAAATTGTATTCTTTAGGGACACAAAATCTGATTTTATATAGAAAAAAGAGAGGGAAAGTATCTGTATATAATTGTGAACCTTTAAGATTTATACAACAGTGCTTGGTAAGGTCTTCTTTGGGCCTTAAATGGTGCTCACAGGTGCTAGTAGATTGGCATTCCCAATCCAAATGGGCAGAAGAAGCACAAGAAAGATGGCAAACAGTGGAGTCTCATCTCTCACTCTAAACAAGCAGGAAGCAGAGCAATCACTCAAAGACCTAGAAGAGAACCCTCAAAATGCTCTACAAAATCTAATGATAAAAATGTTAAATGAAAAGTTTGAATCTCTTCAGTCAACTATTCTAGAGTGTGAGGAGGTGAACCAAAAATTAATAGAGAATTTCATGGCCTCCACAAATAGAAAGATAAATGAACTTCAAGAGTCCAATGATAGCTACCTAGCTAAAAGATTTGAGAGATAGCACTCAGAACCAAATTAATGAAGTAAAGAAGTCCATGCAGGACCTAAGAGAAAATTATAGCAAAGACATAGAAATCATAAAGAAAGACCAGTCAGAAGGAAAAGAGATTCAAAATAAGGTAGCTAGCCTACAGTCCAGACTAGATGAAGTAGAGGATCGATTCTCAAGAACTGAAGATTCCCTAGAATCAATGGAGAAAGATTAAAAAAAATACAAAACAAATCCAATTGGCAAAACAGATCACTCCAGGAGCTCCAAGATTCAATCAGGAAGCCCAATTTAAGGCTATTAGGTATTGAGGAAAACCTGGAGAAAGAAGTTAATGGAATAGGCAACCTATTTAACAGAATATTAGCTGAGAACTTCCCAAATATCCAGAAGGATAGGCCTATCCAAATACAAGAAGCATTCAGAACCCCAAACCGACCAGACCAGAATAGGACATCCCAATGACACATTGTGATCAAAACAGGATCAATAGAGTCCAAGGAAAGATTCCTTAAAGCTGTTAGGGAGAAGAAAATAATCACATATAAAGGAAAACCAATCAGAATTACTCCAGACTTCTCAGCAGATACCATGAAAGCAAGGAGAGACTGCAATAAGGCATGCCAAACCCTAAATAAAAATAACTATCAACCAAGAATACTGTACCCAGCTAAACTCTCATTCGTGGCCAAAGGTCAAGTAAAAGTCTTCCACAGTAAGGAAAAATGGAATCAATATATCTCCAACAAACCAGCTTTACAGAAAATCCTCAAAGGTGTACTACACAGGAAAAAATAGTCAAGATCATAGTACAGACAGGGAAATGAATCCTAAATAGAAAACCACAATATTAGATCAAGAAATGGGAAGAAACAGCTCTTAAGAAGATAGATATAATGAAAGGAACAAACAATCATCTCTCAATCCTAACTCTCAACAAATGGACTTAATTCTCCAATCAAACGACACAGGTTCATAAGTTGGATCAAAAATCAAGATCCATCTTTCTGCTGCCTCCAAAAGACTCATCTATCTAGAAAAGCAAACATTTTCTAAAAGTGAAAGGCTGAAATAAAATCTACCAAGCAAATGGCCTGCATGAGTAGGCTGGAGTTGTAATCCTAGTATCAGATAAAATTGACTTCAAATTAAAAATGGTAAGGAGACAAAGAAGGTTACTACATACTAATAAAGGGATCTCTCCTACAGGAGGATATAACCATCCTAAATATCTACACACCAAATACAGGAGCACCCAACTTCATCAAACAAAAACTACTGACTCTAAAAACACTCACAGACCCAAACACATCGATGGTTAGAGACTTTAACACTCCACTGTCACCTCTGGACAGATCAACATGCCAAAAACTGAACAAAGAAACCACAGAACTAAACAACTGCATAGACCAACTAGACTTAATCAACATCTACAGAATATTCCATTAGCAACACCAGAATATACATTCTTTTCAACAGCACATGGAACATTCTCCAAAATAGATCACATCTTAGGGCACAAAGAAAATCTGTACAAGTTCAGAAGTATTGAAATCATTCCCTGCATTCTCTCAGACCACAATGGGATAAAATTAGAGCTCAACTCAAACAGCCACCACAGAAAATCCTACAGTTCATGGAGACTAAACAACACACTGTTGAACCATAAGTGGGTCATTGAAGAAATTAGAACAGAAACAAAACAAAGAGATAGACAGACCCCTAGCAAACCTAACCAAAATCAAAAGCAGCAAACCCAGATAAACAAGATCAGAGATGAAACAGGTAACATCACCACAGAAACAACCAAAATTCAGAACACAATAAGGGACTATTTTGCAAACCTTTATGCCAACAAATTCGAGAACCTGGAAAAAATGGACAATTTCCTAGAAAAAATTGATATCCCCAAACTCAACCATGAAGATTTAAACCTTCTGAACAGTCTCATATCCAGCATTGAAATAGAAACGGCAATAAGTGATCTCCCATCCAAGAAAAGCCCATGTCCAGACAGATTCACAGCAGAATTCTACAAGGCCTTCAAAACAGAACTCACACCAATAATTCTCAAACTCTTCAATGAAATTGAAAGAGAAAGTTCACTACCAAACACATTCTATGAAGCCAGTATAACCCTCATCCCCAAACGAGGCAGGGACTCATCATGGGAAAGAGAACTATAGACCGATTTCCCTGATGAACATTGATGGAAAAATTCTCAACAAAATTCTGGCCAATCAACTTCAGTAGGTCATCAAAAAAAATCATACATCAAGATCAAATTGGATTCATCCCAGTTGCAAAGTTGGTTCAATATATGCAAGTCAATTAATGTAACCCACCACATCAGATGGAGCAAGGTAAAGAATCACATAGTTATATCTCTAGATGTGGAAAAGGTGTTTGATAAAATCTGGCACCCATTTATGATAAAAGCCCTGGAAAAATTGGGATTCCAGGGAACACTCCTGAATATAATAAAGGCATTCTATGACCAACAGCAAGAATAATTCTAAACGGTGAAAAGCTAAAGCCATTCCTTTTAAAATCCGGAGTAAGACAGGGATGTCCGCTCTCTCCCCTCCTCTTCAACATAATACTAGAATTCCTAGCAAGAGCAATTAGGCAAGAAGAAAACATAAAGGGGATCCAAATAGGAAAAGATGAAGTTAAACTTTCTCTCTTCGCAGATGGCATGATCCTATACCTAAAGAACCCATAGACTCTACTCCTAAGCTACTAGAGCTGATCCAAAACTTTCACAAAGTAGCAGGATATAAAATAAAACCCTCAAAAGTCAGCAGCCTTTCTATATGCTAATGACCTGAAGACCGAGACCGAAATCAGGAAAGCAACTCCTTTTGCAATAGCTTCAAAAAACATAAAATACCTAGGAATAACCTTAACCAAAGAAGTGAAAGACTTCTATGATGAGAACTTTAAAAACATGAAAAATGAAATTAAGGCAGAACTAAGGAAATGGAGAAACCTCCCATGCTCTTGGATTGGGAGGATTAATATAGTCAAAATGGCAATATTGCCAAAGGCTATGTACAAATTCAATGCAATCCCTATTAATATCCTGACACCATTTTCTAATGAAATAGAGGAAGCAATCCTGAAATTCATATGGAACAATAAAAGGCCTAGAATAGCAAAAAACAATCCTAAACATAAAGAACAGTGATGGAAGAATTGCAATAACAAACTTCAAACTGTATTAGAAAGTGATAGTAATAAAAACAGCTTGGTATTGGCACAGGAACAGGCCTGAAGACCAATGGAACAGAATTGAAGACCAGAAATGACCCCACAGAACTATGCCTACTTAATCTTTGATAAAGGACCTAAAAAAATAGGATGAAAGAAAGATGGCCTCTTTAACAAATGGTGCTGGAAAAAGTGGTTTAACACATGCAACAAACTAAAACTAGATTCTTATATATCACCCTGCACCAAAATCAATTCCAAATGAATCAAAGACCTCGAAATAAAAACAAATACCCTGAAAACAGTAAAAGAAGGAGTAGGAGAAACACTTGGGCTCCTTGGCACAGGACGGAACTTCCTTAACAAAGACCCAGAAAGGCTACAAATCAAAGAAAGGATGGACTAATGGGACTGCATCAACCTGCAGAGTTTCTGCAGGGCAAAGGACATAGCTTGCAAGATAAACAGAAAGCCCACAGATTGGGAAAAGATCTTTACTGGCCATACAACAGACAAAGGCCTCATATCTAAAACATATGGAGAACTAAAAAAATTAAATTCCTCCAAAACAAAACTGCAAAGAACCAACATCCCCCTCAACAAGTGGACTGAAGACTTACAAAGAGACTTCTCTGATGAGGAAATGAGAATGGCCAAGAGACATATGAAAAAGTGCTCTACATCACTGGCCATAAAAGAAATGCAAATCAAAACAACATTGAGATTCCACCTCACCCCAGTAAGAATGTCCTATATCAAGAAAACTAACAATAATAAATGTTGGAGGGAATGTGGCCAAAAGGAAACCCTACTTCATTGTTGTTGGGAATGTAAACTGGTTCAGCCACTCTGGAAAAGGTATGGAGATTCCTCAGAAGGCTAAATATAGAGCTCCCCTAACAGCCCCAATTTTGTGTATCTACCCAAAAGACCACAAATAAGAACACACCAAAGCCACCAGCACAACAATGTTCATCGCAGCACAATTTGTCATAGCTAAAATATGGAACCAACCCAGATGCCTTCAGTAGACAAATAGATCTGGAAAATGTGGTACTTATACTCAATGGAATTTTATGCCTCTATCAGAAAGAATGACATTGCCCCATTTGTAAGGAAATGGAAGGACTTGGAAAAAATTATACTAAGTGAAGTGAGCCAGACCCAAAGAAACATGGACTCTATGGTCTCCCTCATAGGGAATAATTAGCACAGGTTTAGGCTAGTTACAGCAGAGGATCACAAGAGCATAATGGCTATGCCCTAATGAATGCATAAGATAATGCTAAGTAAAATGAACTCCATGTTATGGAAGCGACTGTTATATCACTGTTGTAATTACTTTCAACATGCCATGTGAAACCGTAGCTTCTATTGTTGGTGATCCTCTTGTATCCCCTCCCTATGGCTGTACCCGCACTATCACTGTATCTTATCTGAGTACACTGGAAACTGCATATACTGGTATTAGAACTAGGGAAGTGAAAAGACATATCAAAATCAAGAGACAAAGAATAAAAAGACAAACAACTCCAAAAGCAATACTTGCAAAACCAACTGAACAACTCATGGGGGGGAGTGGGAAAGGGGTTGGGGGGAGGAGGGAATGAGGGAGGAGGTAACAAATAGTACAAGAAATGTACCCATGGCCTAATGTATGAAACTGTAACCCGAGTATGAAACTGTACATCATTTTGACAATAAATAAGTAAGTGTTATAAAAAATAAAATAAAATAAACTTCCAAAAAATAGTGGTTTAATACATCTTTCTCAGTTTTATAGTTGTGTTCAGCAGAAAAGCTGTCCAAAGACAATTTATTCAATCAGTTTTTATTAGCTAGTTATACAGACACTTATTTCAATTACTTTTTTATTAGGAATTCATTTTTGGCAGCATTATAATTTTAAAATCTATTTTTCCTTAGCTGACCAGAAGAGTTAAAAAATCTTGGAAGTACAAAAGCCACAATAAATCTGGACCGTAACATGAAATGTTTGGCTAATGTCAGATATCTGCCCCTCAGATATTTATTTTCCCCCCATCACAACAACATCCCTTTAAAAAAAAAAAACAGAACAAATTACAAAAACAAGTTTTACATCGGACTTTCAGAGTCCTCAGCCATAACAGAAGAGCCTCATTGGAATCTCCTTTATAATTCAGCGCTGTTCCTGGGCCATTTCATCAGCACCCAGAATGGCATTACCATATGTTCCCATTACCCATTTCAAAATTAGATATGAACCTGTTTAGGCTGCCATAACATGAATGTCTAGATTTGTTTAGACTGGGTATAAACAACAAACATTCATGTCTCATAGTTCTAGAGGCTCCTAAGTCCTAGATCAGGATGCTGGTGGATTTGGGGTGTGGTAAGGATCTGCTTCCTACTGTAGAGATAGCTGTCTTCTTGCTATATTCTCACATAGCAGAAGGGTGATAGAATCCTTGGGCCTTTTATATGGACACTAATCCCATAGTCATGGGCTCCCTCCCACAGTACCTCCCCAGAGCCACAACTCTTAGCATCATCACTTTAAGGGTCAGGATTTCAGCATAAGAATTTTTGGTGAACACAAATGTTCAGGCCATAAGTAACTGTCAAGAGTTGCCATAGTCTCATGATTTGAGAGTCTGGAAACTCAGTAGATTCTTAAGTTATTGGTTGATGTGGAGTTTCATACTCATGTTAACTGGTATTTTCCCTTTATTAGCAGTCAGCTCAGTTTCAGTTCTGCATTTTCCAGTGGAAGAAATCATCATTTTTATTTTGAAAGATTGTTGGACATTGTAAATGTTAGGAACAGTAGCAATGGTGTGGAAAAGAATGATCACAAGTGAACTGTCTAGTGTGGGTGTTAGAGACTAATGAAATGCTGTATTATTCCATGTTCTGCTCTAGAGAATGTTTGAAATTCTTCTTCTGTAGTTAAATTTGACTCTATTACTTATTATCATTGCAGAAATGTGAAGAATAAAAAGTTCAGAAGCCATTTGTGTTCAAATAGGCTGCAATTAAAAAGTCCCAGGCAAGCATTATGAGCTTATAAATAAGAGAGCCAGTGGAGAAAAAAAATCAAGAAGAAATGCTAAGGCAAGATATAACCTGCCAGATAGAAAAAAGTCATTAGCAAACTAAAAGAAAGAAAAGGAAAAATATAGAACAATTTTGACCATTAATTAGCAAATGGAACAGGATAATCAGGGGCCTCAAAAAATTGAATTATTAGAAAAGCTACTTCAATTTTAACAAAGAAATTACATGCATTTAAGCTTATAATGAGGATTGGTGAATGGAAAATAATCAGCATCAGGCTATCTCAGGGAACAAAGAAATAAATGAGTTCTAAATACTTAATCCAAGCTTCTGGACAAAAAATTTCTACCAACAATATATCACTGTACTTGCATATCTCTCTTCACACTTCTGTGACCATTTTGATCTTTCCTTTCGGGATTGTTACTCCAAAAGATGCTATTTTTAGGGCCCTGCCACAAATATACACAAGCAAACAGATCCCTGTAGATTTTCATTTTCACAAATTTCTAAGTGGCTTCCTCTGTAGTTTGCAGTGTTTTTGATTGGTGCTCAAAAGTGACTGTTATCATAGCAATGTGTCAAGACTATACAGCAAAGAAGAGTATCTTCTGACAAGAATGTACATTGTTCCTAATAATGACAATAGTTATCAGTTAATGAGTGCCTAATAAAGCAAACCCTGCATGCCTAATATCTGAACTAATACTTTGAACTATCTTATGAGTGTTCTATAATGACTCTTGTTTTACAGATGGGTAACTAATGTTCACAGAGCTTTGTTATTTTGTATCTTCATCTCACATAGCTGATGAATGTCAGAACTGAGCTTGACTTTCAAGATCTTATGCTACCAAGCCACATTGCTCTTACCACATCACCGTTATTATTTGTGGTCCCTTTACAACTTTAAGTGTTTTTATATTAGCCAAGACAACTAGCAAGATGTGGAGACTCTTTGAAAAAGTTATGATAAAGCATGCAGTCAAGAAAGAGAGTAGGAATCCTAAATTAGGAATGAGATACTGAAGTCCATGGATAAAGTAAAAGCACTCTTTAGTGGAGCTCAACCATGAAGCTATGATGGATTAATTATGGCCCACCCTACAAAAATCTGAGCAGAACACATAAAGCAAATGCCTGAGAACTCTGAAGACTGAAAATAGTGGGCTTACTGGAAAGGGAAATAGAATTTTGAAGGATGACTGATTCAATGGTAGGTTTCCTATGTTCTTCTGGTTTGTAATGGAGAGTAGTAGCCAAATGCTGGAATTCTGCAGAGGACATGGATAGACCAAAAAAGAAAAACACAAACAAAAACCAAAAAAAAAACCCCAAAAATGACCAAGAAAGCCGTTACTTTGTGGATAGAAGAAACAAGGAGGAAGTAGGTCCCTTGTGGGATGGAGCATGGAGAAATCTGATCCTGTGTTTTTTCTTCTTTTGCTGTCTTGGTCCTGCCTGGGCAAGCCCTGGGTAGGATGCTATCTTTCTGCAGTAGCAGCAGAGGCTGTGACTTCACAATGAAATTCTGCACTCAGATTTTGCATGCTGCAGTATCCATGTCAGTTTAATGTTCACAGCCTTGATTGTACTCTGGGCTTCAGAGAAAGCCTTTGCCTCTGGCAGGAAGACTCTTTGGTCTTTGGCTGCTTCATCCTGAAATGTAGCAGTGCAGAAGACAAAACTGAGCCTTGTGCCCATGGACACAGTTCAAGGGCCCCGGGGAATCGGAACGTGCAGAAGAGGTGTGTCACAGAGAGAAGGAATTTGCTACACACAAGTGTAACGGGAGAGTAAGTCAGTAATGAAGAGAAATGAACTATTGATATTTTCAGGGACATAGTAAATGGAAGAAGCCAGGCTCAAAATGTATTACCCATTTACATAAAGTTCTAGAAGTGAAACTATAGAGATGGATCAGTTGGTTGGTAGGGTTTAGGGGTGGGGGTGGTAGTTGACCACCCAGGAACAGCATGAACAAATTTCTTTGGGATGAGGGGACTAAGGAGTGAGATACTCCAGTCAGTGGTTACAGTGAAAATAGTCTATAGAGGAGCTTGGTCATGAGTAGTTATGATGGGTATGAATGCAGGTGGCTTCACTAATCCATCCATTAAAAAACTCACAGAACCAAGAATAAAAATTAATTTTACTGCATTTCAATTTAAAAATGTTTAAAATTATGCTTATAAATTTTTAGGAAAACTTCTTAGAGTACAGACTTAGAACAACTAGTTATGATTATTGGGATACTTTGCTAGAAACAAACAGACATGAATGCTATGGAGCTTAGCAGGACTGGGAAGGACTCTCATGCCTGTAATCCTAGCTACTCAGTAGAGAGGGAGATCTGAGGATTGTGGTTCAATGCCAGTCTGGGCAGGAAAATCTATGAGACTCTTAGCTCCAATTAACCACCAAAACTCCCAGAAATGGAGCTGTGGTTCAAATAGTAGAGGGCTAGCCTTGAACAAAAAAGCACCTACGCCCTGAGTTCAAGTACCAGGACAGACATTAAAACAAAAGAAGTCTCTAAGTTGAGTTTGTGATGGTTCCTAAGTTAATTCCACACAGCCCCTAACGGCAAAATTCAAGTCTCATTCTTTTTTTTTTTTAAATTTGTTTATTAATTGAACACAAATTTTTTTTACAAGGTTTTGTGCAAAAAGGGTACAGTTACATAGTAGGGCAGTGTGTACATTTCTTGTGATATCTTATGTCCTGTTTTTCTATCCCTTCTCTAGGTCAGGTAGACATATATACAATATACAATGTATCAAGAACATATATAGTATTCACAGACTTGGTCTCTACTCTCTCTCCGTCTCCCTTTGTTAACAGTCATATATCAGGGAGATCATGCCCCTTTGTTTTCTGTGTTCTAGGCTTGTCTCACTCAACATTATTTGTTCGAGTTCTGACCATTTCCCTGCGAATAACAATATTTCACCATTCCTAATCGCTATGTAGTATTCCATTGTGTATAAGTACCATATTTTTTGGATCCATTCATCTGTGGAGGGGCACCTGGGTTGTTTCCATATTTTGTCTATTGTGAATTGTGCTGCGATAAACATGGAAGTACAAATGTCTTTTTGATAGCTTAGGTTTTGCTGTTTAGGATAGATGCCTAGGAGTGGTATGGCTGGGTCATAGGATAGGTCTATATTGAGCTTTTTGAGAAACCTCCATACTGTTCTCCAAAGTGGTTGTACTAATTTGCACTCCCACCAACAATGGAGATGGGTTCCTCTTTCCCCGCACCCCCTCCAGCATTTGTTGTTTCCTGAGTTCAGAGTATAGGCCATTCTAACTGGGGTGAGGTGGTATCTCAGGGTTGTTTTTATTTGCATTTCCTTTACTACCAGGGATGTTGAGCATTTCCTCATGTGTTTCTTTGCCATTTTTATATCTTCTCTT
Organism: Perognathus longimembris pacificus; assembly: GCF_023159225.1. Taxonomy (NCBI): domain Eukaryota; kingdom Metazoa; phylum Chordata; class Mammalia; order Rodentia; family Heteromyidae; genus Perognathus; species Perognathus longimembris. Next base: position 26,437,376 of record NC_063176.1, on the reverse strand, counting down.
GTGAAGTCTCTCTTTAGCTCTTTTGCCCATTTCCTAATAGGTTTATTGGGATTGGAGGGGCTTAGTTTTTTGAGTTCTCTGTAGATGACAGATATCAGGCCTTTGTCTGTTGCTGTGCTGGTAAATATCCTTTTCCATATTGTTGGCTGTCTTTCTATTTTGGTGGCTATGTCCTTAGCTGTGCAGAAACTTTTTAATTTGTAGTAGTCCCATTTGTCGAGTCTTTCCCCTATTTGTTGTGCCCCTGGGACTCTATTCAGGAAGTTCCTTCCTGTGCCTATAAGTTCTAGTGTCTTTCCTACTCTGTCCTTCAGTAGTTTCAAGGACTGATATTGAGGTCCTTGATCCATTTTGAGTTGATCTTGGTGCATGGTGATAGGCTTGGGTCTACTTTGAGTTTTCTGCATATGGCTGCCCAGTTCTCCCAGCACCAGTAGTTGAAGAGGCTATGTTTATTCCATTGTATGTCTCTAGCTCCTTTGTTGAATATCAGTTGGCTGTAAGAGTGTGGTTTTATTTCTGGGTCTTCAATTCTAATCCATTGGTCTTCCGCTCTGTTTTTATACCAATACCATGCTGTTTTTGTTATGATGGCCTTGTAGTAGAGCTTGAAGTCTGGTATTGTGATACCTCCTGCACTGCTTTTTTTGCCTAGAATTGTCAAGCCTCATTCTTAACTTCAGGTTTTACCTTCCAGTTTAAGAACTACAATTACAAGAAAAAAATTGTGTTTTCCTTAATAAGTAACAGTGCCAAGGAACAAAGAAAACAGAAAAATCTAACCGAACAAAAAAAACCTTAAAATGATTTTTAAAAATACCTGACAATTATAAAGCAAGTATAAACATACTTTGTTTCTGGTAACTGCTAAGAGCTACCTTGGAGACTACCCCAACTATGTAGCTGAGACTAGACAATGCACTCATCTCCCCTGGCCTTTCCAGGGTTGTCCACACAGAAAATCCTAATTGGCTTTCAGAATTCACCCTCAGAGCTCTTCATGTTGAGGCAGAGTCCAACCAGAATATGGCTCAGAAGCCATTTTCCCATCTGCAGTTTTGTTTCATGGCTATTTTCCTCTCAATGCTTCTGGGTTTTTGGGTTCTTTTGCACTTTCATTATATCATTTTGTGTGTGTGTGTGTGTGTGTGTGTGTGTGTGTGTGTGTGTGTGTTTTCAGTAGTGTGATTGCCCAAGATGATGCCATAGCATCTTTTACATAGAACAAAGTTGTCCTGAGCCTGTGCCAAGTTCTGACTGATAGCTACTTGCTTGAGAAAATGAGAGGATGATGGCTGGACAGATGATGAAGAATATGGCAAATGGACGGTGGTTTTGCTGCAAACTGAAATTATGTTTATTGCCCAGGGTGCCTTGGAAGGAAGCAGGTGTGCCTTCCAGCCAGCAAATAGTGTGGCACTGACATAACTCTCCAGTCACCCGCCACACATACTGCTCGAGGTAGAGTAAGATGATTTCAGAAAGGTTTGCCCTGAAAAGCAGTTTTCTGGCAAGGGATGTGTTTTGTCTTGGTGACTGACACTGCACTGGAAAGGGGATGGTTGCAGCAATTGAATTCCATACCACGGCAAACCAAACTTACATTTCTCATAAATTGAATTGTTCCCATCAGCCACACATCATTGTAGTCAGCAGAGAGATAATCAACAGCTGCCTGAGGCAGGCCAGTTCACTTCTGCAGGATGATCCACTTCATTAGAGAAGTGAGGCTATGGCAGTCAGAAAGAGTCTGATCATTGGTAGATCCTTGTGCTGTGCCTGGTCAGGGTTTCATAGAGCTTATTTGGGCAGTATCAGCCTCGCTCCACCTTGGATGGCCAAATACAGCCTGGCATAAAGCCTGGAAATTGGGTCACTGAGGACCAGCATAGGAGGTCAAATAAGCATCGTCTTTTACTTAGTGGAACAGAAACAACCACAGCCTTATTTTGAGCAGCCTTAATCCATCCAGGTTATTATCAGTCCAGATGAGAGATCAAACCATTGTAAGACATGATTTTGATCTATTCCTGGTGACTTTCAGAAGCACAAAGTTCACTTCGTGGTTTTAAATTCACCTGTTCTTGAGGGAAAACTTCCCAGGAAAGCAAATGGCATTGTGAAAAGCAACAGAGATCTGCCTTCAGCAGAGAATGGCAAAGCCAAAGGAACTGGATTTCAGGCAGGATATCCACTAGAACTCAACGAATGAGGAATGAAAATTCAGATCTGTTTTATATTCCTCATGATGCTTTAAGGCATTGAACAGAAATTAATAAAAAAAAGCAGCAATTGCATTCATATTACAAAATGGAGCAAGAAATCTCTTTGCGTGCTATGGGAGTTACTTAAATATTCATGCAGCCAAGGACTGTATTTGCACGATATCTAATGGTGTTAATGTCATACCCTGAACTGCCTATGACCTTCCTTTCTCAGGAGGTGATAGTGTATGTGTATGTGGGCTGGGTTTGCTTCTATCCTCATGTGAAATAGTTCTCAAAGACTTCAGCATTCTTAAGTTGCTTGTTTAATGAAATAGAAATTCATAGAAATTCATTTGGGGAGGCCATTTTTGTGTCTAAGTTTTACTTTGAACATATGTCCTTTTACATGTCTCTATTGAACTGAGATTTTATATGATTTTTGATTGAGAGAGGGGATACAGTAATGTTAAGGTAAAAACAGAGGATACTTAGATTTGTTTCCTACAAATCTTTGTATTTCCTTTCATGGGTATATAATGTTTCATTTTGAACAAAAAAAAGCTATAAAAATTACAAGTCTTAATTTATAGGTAATCTTTAAAATATTAAAACAAGTCAGATATTGGGAAAGAAAGTCAATGAAGTAATTATAGGCTATTACTTCTTGATTTTTACATTATGGAAGCAATTATACAGGTTATCTAGAACAAGGCAACTATGTATGCCTTCATGGACAGAGCAAGTTTTGCTTTTTAGATATTAATGTAATATTGTGATTTGGAGGACATTATTCAGGCTTATGAAATAACCATACATTTTGACTTTACAAAATTTTTTAGTATCTGCTATTCCAAGACCAATCAAGGTGTCATTTTAAAGATTATTCTCTTAACCACACACAAATATTCACATCTTTTTGGCTTATTTCTTGGTATGTATATAATGGAATCTGAGACAGTTGAAATGTTTTGGCTGAGAAAATATTAATAGTAGTCACAATTAGGGAGTTTGTGAAAATCTTTTTAAAAGAATTTTACTTACAATTTTATTATAAAATTATTTTTATAACTTACTATAAATTTTTATTATATTAAAAGTATAGAGGGCTGGGGATATAGCCTAGTGGCAAGAGTGCCTGCCTCGGATACACGAGGCCCTAGGTTCGATTCCCCAGCACCACATATACAGAAAAAGGCCAGAAGTGGCGCTGTGGCTCAAGTGGCAGAGTGCTAGCCTTGAGCGGGAAGAAGCCAGGGACAGTGCTCAGGCCCTGAGTCCAAGGCCCAGGACTGGCCAAAAAAAAAAAAAAAAAAAAAAAAGTATAGAAAATATGGAAGAATTATACAATGATTTTTTCACAGATCCACCACTTAGTTTCACACTTAGTATTTTCTTATACAGGATTTAGGACAGTGTTCAGCTAGCCCATCTCCAATGCATCCATCAATCTAACAGTGTTGATTTCAAAGGAAATTTCAAACAAAGTGCTTTAGCATGTACAATATAGAGTTATGAAATACTTTCAACCTTAGCGATCGATGGGGTGACAGGTGTCGCAGCCAGATCGCCCTCACATCTATGAAATACTTTCAATAGGAAAAAAAATCTGAACTCAGAGAGCCAGTTATGTCAGTACACACCTGTAATGGGCTAAGGCAGTAGGATTGCAAATTTGAGGCCAACCTGGGCTACATAGTGAAATGAACTAAAAAACAAACAAACAAACACAAAACTTGCATGTGACTCTAGGATGAATTTCAGTGTTTTATAGCTAAGACACAAACCAACAAGTAACTACAACAATTAATTGGTGACATAGTTTAAGATGATGATAGAAACAAATGTCTAAAGCCCCAAACTTGTACCATCACAAATCTTCTAAGATCTGTTCATTTTTCAATGAATTGCAAAGACAGAAGTTCGTCAGGGAGCAAGGTGTTGCCCTCACATTTCAGGTAATATGTCAATAACCACCTGACGTTTTGTCAGACAGCCACAGGCTTTTATTATTGAATTTTAGAAATTCATGTAGGAAGAAGTGAAGCTCTTAGCCTTTACCACACAGATGTAATAGAAAAGTGGCCATGTGTGCCAGCTATGAGTGGATTTTGCTCTCAGCATTCTAAGCACATCAGGACAAATCTGCTTTTAGGGAATAACAGTTAATTACCTTTGAGGCTGCTAAGAGGCTAATCATTTTGGTGTCAGATTGCCAGCCCTGTGCCTGACCTGCCTACATGCACAGAATTTCCTCCAAAACCTAGTTTTTCATTCCTAGCCCTCCCTTCTGCATTAAATTTAGATTTCTCTTTACTCATGAGGTTGGCCTGATGGAATTTTCTTCTGATGGGGGCTTGATTTAGAAAAGCAAGGTCTTGTTTTTTTCTTTTGCTTGCTTGTATCCAGTTAATACCAAAGAACTTGATTAGGCTCCTGACTACACATACAGCAATCTCAAAGCTGAGAATGCAGAGCAGAAGTACCTGCATCTGATTTGTTGAAGTAGCTGCCTCTTTCTTCCTGCCTGACCCCACTACCATGAAGGGGACCTGAGCTACTGCAGAAGACCCGGTTCAGGAAGGATAGGCTTGACACAGCAACCTTACTCGGAGACCTGGAGACCTGGGAGAGGGGAATCTACCAAATGTAAATAAAGGGAATTCTTGGGAGCCATCATCAGCATAACCTAAACAGATGTGAGGGGAGAGGAAGGGCATACAGATCAATGGAGAGATGGACAAAACACTAGAGAATTTCATTTCCTGTTAGACTCAGCCCAGATATTTGTAGGGCATAGAGCAAAGTACAAATAGAGATGTGTGCAACTTCTGTTTAAACCTTTAAAAGGTATAAATCTATGCAATGAACTTTTAAATAAAATGTTATATCCTCCGATCTTGACAAGTAGGTGATCATGAAGATCTGCAAGGCCAGGTTTGGGTTCACTGTCCCCACACTCATTACTGGGTTGAGTTGAAAGATGGGAAGCACAGGAGGTCAATTCCCAGACCTAGGTTGCAGCCTCCTTCCCTTGGTCTTCAACCCCAGTTCATTCACGGTTCCCTGGTCCTTCTGTCCATGCTCTCAACATAACACCAGTGCTTCTTGCTCACACCTAGGACTAGGATGCAAATGCACTGTGGGCTAGTCTGGTCTTGGGAGCACAGATACCTGGGGCAACCTCTTGTGGCCCATAGATTCCACACTTGGTGGACAAGGATGCAGAACAATGTTGGCCACAGAAGTGTACTTTAAAGTGAGACAGACAGCAAGTGTAAGATCCCTAGATTCCTGGGAACAGACATGATTACCATGATCCTCCCTAAGACCAGGTCTGCCCACCAGATAGCCTTCCCTGACCTTCAAAGAAAGGCCTGAAGTTAGCAGATGGCTCACCAAATTATGTTTCAGCAAAAGAGGGCTGATAAAGATGCTAATACAATTCCTGGGGACAGATGATCTGGATCTAAGGTCCTGATAACCAGGAAACATGTATGGAGCATGGATGAAAGCTCCAGCTGCCAATCAACCTGCTCATCTGGGTTCTCATCAGATGAAGGATAGCTCACCTCCAACACCATCCAACAAGAATAAGGCCCCAGAAGAACAAAGCATAGGTACCCTGGAGGCTTGCTCTAGCCTATGGCTCCCTCCACTCTAATAAAGCTTTTCATATAATTTTTACTATGCTTCACATCTTACTTAAATAGAGAGCTAACTGTAGGCAAAGAGGTAGATGCTGCACTAACTTTCTAGTGACACAGCATGAGACCTCTTGCCCCGTCTAAGACTCGTATGTTTTAAGATGAAGTAACTTCTTGTGGATGATAGGGTTGTCTGGGCATTTCTAGGTGTTCTTTCATTCATCCCACTGCTGTTTCTACAAGTGTGTTCTGTATGGTTCTGCCAAGATAGACATAGTTCCTTTTCTAATATAGCTTTAATGTCAGAAAGTCATTAAACCTACCAATACTCTGATCACAGATGGACTAAGCATTGTGAAGAGAAAATGGTGGTGTCGAGAGCATTAAAGGGAGGCTGGTCTGACTTGGCCTAGGAACAATCAGTGGAGGCTTTCTTGACTAGGTGATATTCAAGTGAAGACGTAGTGGCTTAGTAAGTGTCATTTAACCACAGGCTCAGGAGTGGATGGTGGGGGAGATTTACACAGGAAGAGAAGCATGTATGGAGGTTCTCAGGAAGAAATATGGCAGAACTAAACACTCTGCCTCCCAGACAATGGTGCATAAATCAGCAGGAGGAAGAGGAATGGGCCAGTTCATCCTGCCTTGGAATTCCATTCTTCATGAGTTTCGCTACTCAGCTTTCTGTGGTTGTAACAAAAAATACCTGAGACAATCAAAGGAAAAGGTTTGTTCAGGCTCATGGCTTCAGAGGTCGTCACCCATGGTAATGAGCTGGACCTTTCATGTGGACCTGTTTAAAGGAAGCGCATCCTAGAAGAGGGCACCGTGGAGGAAGCTCCTGGCTTCATTGTGACACAGGAAGGGACTGGGATCCCAAAGCAGCAACCCCAGAGGCCTCACCTCCTCCTACTGGGTCCCACTATTTCCCAGTACTGCTGTGGGCTGGGGGCCAAACTTTCAACACACAGGATTCCTGGGGACATTTCAGATTCAAATCACAGCACCTGGTCCACTTACACATCCTTCCAGAACAGTCTTGCCCTCCTCCCACACACATCTCTGTCCTCTTTACCAGCTCCACCTACTCAATCCATGACTGTAAAAAAACAAAAGGGCAGTATGACATTCGTGAGTCACAGTTTTGAACTTTCCTTAAGGCTTAAAATGTCAGTACCATTGATGTTGAGAACCCTGAAGTAAAGGAAGGGAAAAGATTAACAATACCTCACATCCCCAGGAGTTCAGAGCTTTGAAGCCCCCTCTCTCCTTCCCCTAGCAGTAGCAACCCTCAACTTGGCTGCTGAATTTCTCTTTTGTATTTTAGGCTGTTGACACACAAGAGGAGGTTTCCCTGACTCTCTACCGTGTTTCTTCTGAACCCCCCGACCCCTTAAAAAAAAAAAAAGACTGTGAAAGCTCACCTCAGAATAAGAGCCTTTAATCTCCCAGGCCTTTGCTGGTCTCCTGAAGGAATTTGCTCTCTCCTTCCTCCTGTTTGGCATAATTCTAAGACCATGTAGCCAATCCTTAATCAGACTCTCTTTGTAATATTAGTAGATTGTAGCCTTGGGAAATGAGACCATATCTTAGATTGATGCTATCCCTGTGAAGGTTCAATTTACATTCAGTTCTGCTTTTGCGGAAACCTGCTATCTTATCATGCAGGGTGGCCTTCATCCATCATTTCAGTTCAACTTTATTTGTGCAGAATTGCCTTTCAAGATGGTAGATTATTGTGCATTCTAAGGCAGATGGTGAGAGAGAATTCTTCCTTACAATATCAGGGCTGATCTCTCTAGGGTAAAATGATAGGTCATGTCAAATCATTTAATTCTTTGATTTATAGGATTAACTCAAAATTCTTTATTTAGTGACCTCTAAGTCATGAGATTTCTGACCTATGAGAAAAGAGAGGTCACTGCTCCCAAACAAGAAGAAACAGTAGCTTAGGCCATGAAGGATTATATCGCTTGTGGGGCCAGAAGGTCATAATTGGGAGCTTAATTTTTATGTTGCATAAAATGGGAAGTTAATGCTGGATTTGTGGGTTCAGATATCACAGTGATTTGGAATTTCCCAAAGAGATTTCACATACATCATGATTTCATTTGTTCCTCATCACAAAAAATGCTTTGTGGAAGGCCGACCAATGGTTATTATCCCTTTGGGACAAGGAAGAATGAGAAGCCATGAAGGTTAAGTGACTTGCTTAAGATAAACAAAGATGAGAGCTATGTCAACTAATTGAGAGATTCAAGACTTTTTAATATGACCACAAGCTTCTGACTTTCCCCAGAACAATGAAAATCTCACACAATTTGTTCTTTATTCCCAAAATGTTCCTTTGTTAATGAATCTTAAACTTTCAACTCAGAATGTGCAGTCCACAGGATGAACCGAGCTGTAGTGGCTATGTGGACATTCCTTCACTTATTCATCATTCGGTTATTTTGCATGTTGTGTGTGAAGTTTTGTACTTGGAGGGGAGAAAATGCTTGGAATATAAAAAGTGGCCTTTTCTTCCCAGATGTCCTTCAGTTTCAGTGAGGGATTGGCATACTTCCTTGTATACCCAAATCATGCATAACACAGCATGGTATGTGCATAACCTATGAACACTCTGCCACATGCTTTTTATTTTTTACAAAGTAAAATTTTTTATTAGCATTAAGTAGTTGTACACAGAAGTTACCATTCAACAAATCAGTTTATGAATACAACACTTCCTGATCACTGTTGCCTCTTTCATCATACCTCTCCACCCCTCCAAACCCTTCCCTCCTCTCAATTTTTCTTAATTTTATAGAATATACATTAAACTTTACTACTATATTTTCCTTCTTTTTTCTCATTGTCTCCATATACTTTATTTTTTCTGTATAAATTATTGTTTTTATTCCAGGCTGAGACTTGAGAAACAACCTCGTATCAAAGCAAGAAAAACAAGTTTGCAGAAAAAGAAAGAAAACTTTCTTGAGGAAAAGTTTCCACATCTTTCTGAAGCCCAGAAGTCAAGTGTTGGCTAAGAAGTCTGAACTCTTTAATATATTGGTTTTGTTTTTCTTGCAATACTCTGTATACCGAAGTAAATAGACACATGTCAAATGCTTAATAAAGTATTTTTAAAAAATCAAATGACTTACAAGTTGTTCTTATGGTTAACGTGACATGTTTAGTCTGGGAAGTTGTATTACTTCTCCCATTTTAATTTTTGGTGCTGGTACTAGGGGCTTGAACTCTGAGCCATTTGCTTTTTCATTCAAGGCTGGTGCTCTACCACTTGAGCCATACCTCCTCTTGTGGCTTTTAGTTGGTCATTGGGGATAAGAGTCTTGTGGACTTTCTGCCCAAGCTGGCTTCTTTGAACTGTGATCCTCAGTTATCAGTCTCTTGAGTAGTTAGTTCATTTCTTGAAAGAGATATCTGCATTGCATAGTAATAAAATCTCCAGCAAGGGGTGATTTCACAATACCTTGCTGAAGGACGTAGCCATCATGAACAGGAATTGCAGTGGTATGTGTGGCTCTACTATCTAAAATTAGCCCAGTAGAAGGCCCATTAGCAAATGCTGTCAAAACTGTAGTTTTACACAGGGAGAACTCAGGGATGTTGTAGTGTTCAAACATTGACTCTGTCAGCTTCTCTCTTTTTGCTCTAGTATTCCACCATTCCATTTTTCAGTGGTGAAATTGCCTCCATATTCTCTCTGGGAACACGCAGGGCATTTGTGTCTATGTAGTATGTGGGACCGCCTTGTTGGCCTTCATCTATTTCCATCAACGTGCTTCCGTCATCTCTTTCCACTACCATACCAATGGCTGTGGGGAAATCTACCTCGGGGCAGTCCTCACCAGCATAACCAGCTCTCACAGTATAGGATCCAATGTCAAAAACAAGGGCTCCAACTTCATCTCCCCCATACACGTCGCCGCTCATGGCTGCTGTCGGCATGACCCGGAGGCTGAAGGCTGTGTGGGGCCAAGTGACTGCCTGATGGAGAAGCGCTAGCCCACGAACCCCTCAACTTCACCACCACCCCCTCAGACAACAAAGCAGCGTCCACACACCCTAGAGCACAGCCACCCATATACTTTAAATCACTCTATTATTTATACTTAATACGATGTTCATGTTATGTAAATAGTGCTATACGTATTGTTTAAGGAATAAAGACAATGAGAAATGTCTGTCCATGTTCAGTACAGAGGCAACTTTTTAAAAAGAATACTTTTAGCCCACCATTGGTTGAATCTACAGACATGGAGAAGGGGGAGCTGTAGCTTTCTAAGGGACACAGACATGTAAGCCATAATAGCCACGTAAAGTAGAGGGCTGGAATGGGACAGAAGCCACAGAGTGGGGACAGGTGAGGGAAGAGGGACAGCTTTGAGGAGGAGGAGGAAGAGGTGGCAAAGGATGGAGCACGTGTGTGTAACATATATGTATAATATATGTATATACATGCACATATAACTTATAATAGCTTGTATATTTATAACTATATTTTATATAATAATTATATGTACTATAGTAATATAACATACATATAACAGATATATCTACATATATCTAGCCTTTAGAGACTCAAGCCTTTGATGCAAGTGTGTAGACTTCTTGGTGTTGCAGATTTCTTTGATTAGATGATGAAGTCTATACAAAAAAATGCATTTACTCTTAATTCTGTACCATGTCAAGGATGTCCACAAATCTCCAGGAAGCCTATCCATGAAGCTCAGGTTAGTAACACATACTTCTGTGTCTGTGTGGCTGGTTGGTAGTAGGACATTTGCAGAAAAATGTATTTCAGTGTTCAACCTTGTCATAGACTAAGAAAATCATTGAGGAGAAGACTCATACTATGTTGACTTGGTACAGTCTTGTAAATAGGTGTTTTGTGAAATGCATAGCAACATAAGTCTGATTTTTTTTTCATTCAGTTTAAAGAGTTTCAGTCAAAAGATTTTGTTTCTAGAAATATTTAGAAAATGAGGTGAGATAGAAGAAAAAAAGTGATAGGGATTCAACGTCAAGGAAATTCTCAGTTCTGTCCATATATAAATCATTGAACAGCTTGTAAATGATTTAGCAGTTGGTCACTGGTCTCAGAAAAAATCTTTTTATAAGCAAGAAACCTACTTAGAAGATTCACTGCTTAGAAGATTCAGCCTACAATTGCTAAAAAGACTTAGCCTTATTAAATTCTCTTAATTGTATAAAGATCTCTAACTTGATTTAATTTATAACATTATACTCAGGTTATTTCCACCTTCTATGTCAGAGTCTGTTCATTGGTCCCCAATAAGCATTTTCTCTTTCATCAATGGAGATGACCAAAAGGAGACTTCCAGCCCTGCCCCCATCATTGGATTAAGTTTTAGCCAATGGGATGAAATTGGTTTGTATAGAAATTAGGAATTGTAATAAAGGAGTCTTCTCTATTGTTTTACTTTTCATAGTTTCCATTACCCCCAGTTCACTATAAGTGGAAAATTCTAGAAATAAACAATATGTAAAGTTTAAATGAAGTAGTGAGTAGTGAGGAGTGAGATGAGATCTCATCCTACCCTGCTGCTTCCTGGTGGGGACTTGAATCATTGTCCAGTGTGTCCCCACTGTACACTCTACCCACCTGCTAGCCCGTCACTCAGTACTCTACTCAGCTGTTATATGTGCCATCACAGGATCACAGCAATTGTATCCAAGTAAACCTTATTTTTAAAAATCATAGTCCATTGTATTGTTCTGTTAATAATTGTTCTGGTTTTATGATTGATTTTTAATGCTAATCTCTTACTATACCCAATTCATAAGTTAAACCTTATCATAGCTATATGTGTACAGGAAGAACGATGTATGGAAAGTGCTGAGCTCTGGGGTATCCACTGGGATCTTGGCATATATTCCCTGCTGAGAAGACAGACCACTGCAATGGGGGAATCTGGGAGAGGGCTGCTTCTTTTCTGTTCTGTTTCTCCTTACTGTTGGCCCACAAGATCCAGATGTATTTAAAGTAGCAGACCAAACAGTTGTAGGACCGTGGTTCCCTGATGACTGTGGTGCTTTCTTCCACATTGTTCCAGAACAATTTGGGTACCCAAGACCATTTTCATGGTGTTGTTGAAAGTCTTCACAGGACTCAGCAGTCAGCTGGTTTCATGGCTAAGATTTACTACAGCTGGATTGTGAGGAGAAAAGACACAGGGCTGGAGGAATCAACATACAGGGGATTCCTTGCATTTGTACCTCCTGTGAGGCTCGTCTCCAGCAATAAAGAGCATAGCAGTGTGAGGTGAGAAGCCCATGTAGGAATCCGTGATATTAGACACCTCCTGCCTAGCACACATCAAAATTGCAGACTCCTATAAAAATGAAGACACATACAGGCTGCACAGTGCCAAGATTCTTGATTCAATTATATATATACAAAAAGAATCCCACACCACTTTCCTGCAATTTGTGGTAGGTACTGTTATTCAATATCAGCTAATCAATACTGGGTCAAAAACCAAGGCCCAAGTTGCCAGCTAAGGGCTGATTTTTCTAGCATGTCTTACATAGAGAACCTGCTCTGTTAATTCTTTGCACTGAAACTACCTAGATTTATTTGAAGGCAGTAAACTTCACATTTTTAAGGCCACATTTCTCTGGGATTTAGGTCTAATCAAACTCAATTCTTGCAGATGTCTTTCCTTCTTCATTCACCTGGCATGTAGGGAAAAAGGGAAATCTTGGTGTCCTGTTTAACTGTGGAGACTAGCACATCTGAATCCAAGAACACATTTTTTTTCATATTTCTAAATTCAGCATGGATAGTAGAAAACATCACTGGACAAGAGGGCCTGTATTCCAAGGCTTCTTTGTAATCTGGCTGGTTAATCAGTGCCTTCAGGAAAGCTAAGGTGATGGAATAAGTCTGAGTGAAGTTAGTGTAGAGTTGCAGCCTGCTTCTTCTTATATCTACAAACCCTTCAGTGGAGTGGTCCCTGACGCTGAACAAAGAACAGCTTGGGGAAGACATTTTTCCAGCTTACTGTGGAACTGAGAAGCCACAGTCCCTTTATCATTACAGCTTTACTATGGTACTCCACACTACAGTACTCCTTCAGAGAAACACTATACTTTAAAGGCTTTCCGGTACCAATATCCAAACTCAGAGGGAAGATTTATAGATAGGATTTTATTGTGTTATTTTTAAAAAGCAGTTTTCACATTTTATACTGGACAAATGCAATGCAGCTCACAAGACCAAGCCAGTTAGCAAGAGTGAAGCTACAAATCTTTCTTCTTGGTCTCCATACCATCTGGAACCATCACCAATGAGCCTCTGCTTGCCCACAAACACTGGGAAATGTGGACTATATGAGATCAGATCTGGGCACATTGGTCCATGGACTGACCATAATGTCACTGGCTGTGTGGTCCTTTCAGAGTTAAAAGGAAAAGTCTGTAGTTGCTAGCTGCATGTGGGCGAGCGGAAGGTAAATCATTGCATGACATTACGTTTGCTTCATGAGTATTTTAAATAGCTATGAGAGAGGAAAAATTTATTCAAGCAAACAGGAAGCAGCTCAGTATCTCAGTGCTGATTACAACCACAAGACTTACCCTCAAATCAACTTTAGACACTTATTTGACATCTTCTTCTGAAGTGCTGTTAAGATACTTGTTATTAACACTTAAGCAATGAATTGATTTGTGTGCACAGCAAACTATATAGTAGCTTTCTGTGCTTGTGTGGGCACTTGATCAATGTTATTTGAGGATGCTCTTATCTATTCATGAAGTCAAATGACACTTCCCAGTTCCTGAATAGCAGCCTTTTGATAAAGAAAAGTACATGTGGAGTGTGGAAACTCTAGTCTTAAGATGATTCATAGGTTTTCGGCAGATCATTTGGATGGGGTGCTGGACATTTTCTTTCCCTCCACTTACCTGAGAGGTCTGTGTGCCGATCAGAGTCTGGGGTAGCTTAATCATTAGGTATAGCATAACCATCAACTTGCTGAGGGTTGCTTTTTTGTCACCTAGTGGTAATGCTGACCTGAGGACGGAAGTCCTTGTGAGCATAGAGGAAAATCAGAAACTTAAAACAACAACAACAACAAAAAAAACCAACCAAACAAACTACGACATCCCTTGGCCTGGGAACAGGAGGATAATGACAAGGCATGGCTGGATGGGTCTGTCAGGAGCCACTCAGGAGTTGTGTTCTGTCTTTACTGCTATGAGCTTCAGTTCTGTGCAACCCCTAACTCAGTCAAACTGAGGATATTTATGTGACCACCTGTGGAGTGTGGAGAGCCTAGAGACCTATCTCCCTTTCCCATCAACTTCCCATGAAGAACATTCTTGCAAGTGCAAGAAATCAACCACACAGAAAAGTTCACATCAAGGTTCTGTTTTACTGTTGCTTTCTTTTTCCCACGCAGAAAATAACTATGGTCGCTTACTTTTCCACAGATGACTTCTCACCATGCTACTGCCTATCAAGAGGCCTTGTGCAAGCCATCTGGGCCCATTCATTTGTTCACAGGGGGCGAGGGAGGGGTGTTTACAAATCCATGGTAAGGCAGCTCTTTTGTTTTCATGTTCATGATTATGTATGATTTTCTTCTTGCTGATGTTTCTTTCTGATTCTGAACAGAGGTACATTTACCAATCACATAGCTCCAACCTCAGGGGCTTTGCCAAACCTTTTCAGCACACTTTGCCATTTGTCCCTAACTCCCCCTCTTTCCTAGCCCCTGCCCTCATCTCTCTATCCCCACTCCCCCACTGGTCCAGGGCTCTGCAAACGGAGTGTCTTCTTTCCTGGAAGCACTGTTTCCCACCTCTGGGATGTTACTTTAGGTGATTTTAGTGACCCACACATGTTTCCTTATATGACATTTGATTCAACAAAAAGAAAGCTATCCCTCTTCAGTTCCTTCTAGCCCTTCTGACCTGATATGTGGCAAAGTTTCCATTGAGCACAACCCTGCTGTGAGCAGTTCACAAAGAAAGGGTAGATCTCACTCAGAGTATTTAGCAACAAAGTTTGTTGTTATAGTTTTCAGTTTTTACCAGTATTTCGAATCCATGCAAATGATATACCATTTTTCATTTAAAATAATAAATGTGTTTCCTTTGAAAATTAAACTTCACATGAATAATAGCAAATGAAAATCTCCTTTGAAAACAATATTAATTTAAAGAAGAATTAGTTTAGGAAGTGCACCAGTGTATCAGGACTTTGGGGGTAGACTGACATGGCTCAAACATGCCCATTCCCTCAGTACCACTGAGAGAAGCCCAACATGTTAGGAAGGGTGGATAGGAGCTACTCAGAATGTAACCATTCCAGTCATCCTGAATATAAATAAATTCCTCTTTCCTTCCATCAGCTTCTTGCTATGGAGCTGACAGGGTTTCCTTCAGCTACTCTATCAAAATTCTTCTTACTCATTTATATGACTGTCACAAATTCCCCTCTCTATCTCCTTACATTAGTCTGCTTTTCACTACTCTAATGAAATATCGAAAGCCAGGTAACTTCATAGAGAAAAATGGTTATTTAGCTCAATTCTGCAGACTCATGGACTAATGTCTAGTAATGGCATCCCTGAGTCTTGTGGTACTCTAAGATGTCAATATGGCTAGAGACAGGAATTATTCATGTGTGTGCAAGCGTGTTTTCTGGTTTCTCTCTTCCTAAAAAGCTACCAGAATTCAATCATGGGAGCTCTACTCCGATGACCTTATCTTGAAATACCACAGCTTGCTTTAGTTTCCACTCTCTTAATACCTCATAATAGAGATTGAATTTCAACACACCAACCCCTTGGGGTTCATTCAAATCATATTCAAATCAAAGTGCTCTTCTTTTCCATTTTTCTCCCTGGAGCAACTGTTCTTCCTGATTAGTTCTCCAAAATTTTATTATGAACATTTTCTATGTCGTTTAATGTTTCCCTAAAAGCCCAACTTTTTTTTTTAGATTTTTTTAATTATATATATATTTTTTATTATTAATTGAACATAAATTTTTTACAAGGTGTTGTGCAAAGAGGGTGCAGTTACATAGTAGGGCAGTGTGTACATTTCTTGTGATATCTTACAACCTGTTTTTCCCCTTGTCTAGGTCAGGTAGACCCATATGCAATATACAATGTATCAAGCACATGTACAGTGTTCACAGACTTGGTCTCTACTGTCTCTCCGTCTCCCTTTATTAACAGTCATATATCAGGGAGATCATGCCCCTTTGTTTTCTGTGTTCTTGGCTTGTCTCACTCAACATTATTTGTTCGAGTTCTGACCATTTCCCTGCGAATAACAATATTTCACCATTCCTAATCGCTATGTAGTATTCCATTGTGTATAAGTACCATATTTTTTGGATCCATTCGTCTGTGGAGGGGCATCTGGGTTGTTTCCATATTTTAAAAGCCCAACTTTTGACAGCTCCAAAGTATGTTACTACAGGGCTTCTGTGATCTAGTTAACCAATTACTTACCATCAGATATTTTAGCTATTTCCCTTTCTTCATTGTAATAAACATTGTTGCAGTGAAAATTATAATGAGAATGTTACAATGAATCATATACCTGAGATATAAGATGACTTATCAGGAAATGTATCTACAAGACAATGAACTATGACTACAATGAAAGTCTTATAAGTAAGGATCACACCATTTTTCTTTCTTACTTCCTTACCTTGGAAGAAAACAAAACAACCCTCATTAACCAAGTAATGCATCAGGAAAATACAAACATTTCAAAAAATCCCTTCGAACAGAGAATTTAGGTTGCTGAAAATAAAAATTACATCATGCTGAGGATGGCGGTGCACTCCTGTAACCCCACTACATGGAAGGTTAACGTGGGTGGATTGTGATTTGAGGCCAGTGTGGGATCTACCATGAGGTCTTGTCTCAAAACAAAGCAGAAGAAAGAACAAAGCAAAACATGAGAAAACAAGACCAAAAAAAAAGTGAATACCTTAAGATTAGATGGCATTGCTTCCTTATCCAAGCAGAGAGCAAAGAGAAACGAAATAGCAGCAAGACAACATGACTTTACCCTTTCCGGAGCCAAGAAAGAGATTCATTGCCAAACTCACACAAATGCTAAAATTATGATTGGATGGTTTTCAGCTTCCTGCTTCACCTCAGTAGCCCCAGACGGCCGGTCAAGGGCTTGATGAGGTGGCAGCCTCTAGCCTCATCTGTCTGTGCAACAGTGGAGGTCAGAAACATGACCTGGGGTTGCCTTGGAGAAGTGACTTATTTTTGCATGGTGGGAAGCTGGGGCAAGGGGGTGAGAAGACATTGCCCTAAATCTGATATAATCCAGCTGTCCAAACATCAGCAATTCAATTTCCCTAAACCCAGATGTTTGCCATCACCCAAACTCCAATTATCTTTTCCTCTATTGAATATAATTGTACAATCATGTTTGTCAAAGACTCACATTTGCTTCTGATTAGAGGACATCTATTTTGATTCAGCTAGGTCCTCTTAGCTTCAGTACTGGGACACATACTACATTATTAATAAACTTTAAATCAGAACTTCCCATGGCTTTATGACAAATCGCTGAGGTTTGGCTTCACCACAAAGTCCAAGGATAATGCATTTCAAAACTATACTAAATATTTGAGTGATTTTAAGTATCTTTTGGATTCAAATAGTTTTGTTAATCTATACATTTTCCAACCGGTGAATTCCATGGTAGCAATGGGCTCTTAGTGTGTGTTTTGTGTTCAGAACTGTCATATAACATACATCATATTCAGACCTGTTTTCAAACCCTGACCACATTTGTGGTCTTACCTAAGTCATCATCCTTGTCCCTGAATTTAATTTCCTCATTGAAAGATTCGATGTTTGTCAAATGTTACCTAAGAACATTTGCAATACTCAGCACAATTCTTTAAAGATGTAGTATAAATGTAAGTAAATATATGTAGACTTCTTTCATTTTCTTTGAAAATACCTAGGTAAGACTTAGAGTTGTAAAATGCCTATCTGGCCTACTTCTAAGAGACTAAAACAGACCTTTAGTGGCATTAGTTTTCCAAGCCTCTTTTTGTGGTTGGAGAGACTGAGTGAGAGAAGAGAGGGGGACATATAACCAGACATAATGGATCTGCCTGGAGCAAGTAAAGATGGGTCTCTTTCTTGTGAAGTGCTTTCTGTCCCCAAAGCAAGCCTCAGACTGTTGACTTTATCTCTTAGGCAAATCATTGCCAGGTCCCCACAGTAGTAGATATGGCATTCATGACTTTGGGAAGATGTATCCACCTTTAAAAATGAATACCCTGATTATCTAATTAATTCTTGGAATCAATGAAGCTCATTAAAAGTAATGAGTAATAGAGGGGGTGACTTTGAAGTACATTTTATGCATGAGTAAGGACTATCACAATGAAGCTCCTTTGTGCAATTGATACAGATTAATAAAAAAATCAGCATATACTAAAAAGACAAGGAAATGAAGATGTAGGGAGACTGATTAACATGTCCCCATTTCCCAATTATTTTATGGTGAAGATAAGAATTTGATGCTAGACTTTTTGAACCCAAGGGTTTTTATTTGTTTGTTTGGGCTTGGATCTATACTATCAAACAAAAAGTATGCTTTGCTTAAGAAGTGTATACATTTTGTCAAAGGATAGAAATGGTGGTGGTAGTTGTGACAAAATATTTTGAGTTAGAAAGGATTGAGTTTGACTTATGATATTGGCTCAACAAGTTTGAACCAATAGTGGCTTAAAACATTGATATGTATGGAGTTTTTGTTGAGCTAAAAACTTCAAAATTTACATGATTGCATTTAGCACTATTTTTCAATGTAATAAGCATAATTTTCAACATTCTTTGCTGTTATTAAGCTTATAATATCTCTGCCATAGAGTCATGACTAAGAAGATATGTGCCATCCTTTAAAATCACTTGAGGTGATCTCTTGTGAAGAAGAGTCCTTGAGACCAGTGTACACCTGACACAGTTATATAACAAATAATTTCCACTAGCACAGGTCAAGTAGTATATGAAGAATGGTAAGAGGACCAGGAGTTTTCCAGAGAAATAAGTGTGTGTGTGTGTGTGTGTGTGTGTGTGTGTGTGTGTGTGTGTGTTTGAGTAATGGATGTGGTAGTGGGCACAAGGACACATTCAGGAAAGAAAAATAAAACAAGTGACACAATGAACAGGCTGAGCAAAATCAATTTTCTCTATTTTATTTGATCAACATTTTGATCTCAGAAATCACTGTTGCAGGACATGAGACTAAACTTGTAATTTGCATAGCTGATAGCTAAAAGATTATTTTTGAGCAGTGCCTTTAAACCTAAATGAGACTTGCTTATAACTAGGATGAAAGAAGTACTCGATTTCTCAACTCCTGTGCTCAGGCCTGCAAAGAGTAGGTTCTAGGCTGCTTGGTGCAGCCTAGAGTGAAGGGGATGCAACTAATTATCAAAACCGTGTGGTTTGTTTTTCTGTTATTCTAAATGCTATCCTCTCCTTGCTCTTTTTTGCAATTGTATTTTTATATCTCTGCAAACAGCCATAATCCTTTTGCTTTCTAGTTTCTCCATTTTATGCCTTCCTGTTTTGTTTTGTCTTTTTCTTTGCCTTTCATTTTTGCCAGGTTGTGCTTATTCAATACCTTCTGATGGCATATAGAAAGGCTGGTTGTGATCCTTCATACCTGGCCATTTTGTTACATATTCACACTTTATTGATACTTTGGTATTGTTTAGAATTCCAGGCTAAATATAATTTTGAGTTCTCTGGAAGTATTTCTCATTTGTCTTAGCCTCAATCGTAGCTAATGAGAAGTATTGCCTAATCTGAATTTCTTTGTAAGTGAAGTCTTTTTTTTTTTTTGAGTGGTAGCCATTTTATTAGAAAGTACATTTTAAAAACTATTGTTCCAGCTATATTTCTTAACTAGAAAATTGAACCTCTATATTTCTACTGGTTTATATTTCTTAATCTTACATACCATAGTAGTGTGGATGGAATGAGTTTTCACATGTAAATATTTTTTATTTTATTTATTTAATAATTACTTATTTATTGTCAAAGTGATGTACAGAGGGGTTACAGCTTCATACGTTAGGCGATGGGTACATTTCTTGTACTATTTGTTACCTCCTCCCTCATTCTCCCCTCCCCCTCCCTTTTCCCTCCCCCACCCCCATGAGTTGTTCAGTTGGTTTACACCAAATGGTTTTGCAAGTATTGCTTTTGGAGTCATTTGTCTTTTTATCTTTTGTCTCTCGATTTTGATATTCCCTTTCACTTCCCTAGTTCTAATACTAGTATATGTAGTATCCAGTGTACTCAGATGAGATACAGTGATATAACCACAGGAAGGGGATACAAGAGGATCACCAACAAAAGAAGCTACGGTTTCACATAGCATGTTGAAAGTAATTACAACAGTGATACAACACTAGTTTCTATAACATGGAGTTAAATTCACTTAGCATCATCTTATGTGTTCATAAGGGCATAGCTATTGGGCTCTTGTGATCCTCTGTTGTGACTAGCCTAAACCTGTGCTAATTATTCCCTATGAGGGAGACCATAGAGTCCATGTTCCTTTGGGTCTGGCTCACTTCACTTAGTATAATTTTTTCCAAGTCCTTCCATTTCCTTATGAATGGGGCAATGCCATTCTTTTTGATAGAGGCATAAAATTCCATTGTGTATATGTACCACATTTTCCAGATCCATTCGTCTACTGATGGGCATCTGGGTTGGTTCCATATTTTAGCTAGTAAGTGAAGTCTTTTGTCTTTCTGGAAGCATTATCATTTTCTCCTTTCTCCTAATGTTCTGAAGTTTCACAATGATGTTTGTAGTTAATGACATATCAAGAACTGCCCAAGTACAGTGTAGTCTCCTAATAATACTTCCTGTCAGAGGCAGCATTAGTATACTTTTTTCTCCATGGATCACAGATGGAAAATCTTATGGGCCAAGAAATCAAAATATTTAGGTCTACAATTTGGTAAACCAATGGCAATGAATTTCAAGCAAATGGGTGACTTAACACTTAGGATACAGTGCAAGAATGGAGGGAGACGTATAGTGCTGGTCTTCAGGACATGGATTACATCCTCCCTCTTCCTCCCCCATTCCCTCTCCTCTCTCTACCCCTCTGAGTCTCCTTCATGTATTAGTTAGTATCCTCACTTTCCAGAAACTCCTTCTTTCATGCTCTCATGGGCCCCTTCCTGTCCCAGTTATTGATCCCTAGGAGCATCCTGCTGTTATGAGAGGAAGAGAAGATAAACATCATGCTCATTTGTCAACTTCAACACTTCTCTGTTTGTTTTTATTATAAAAACTCTAACACACTGACCCTAACAAGCCTGTCTGTCAGGTGGTTCCATGGCAGAGTATCTCCTCAATGCATTCATTCAGGAACCCAGACTCTGCTCATCTGCAACTTGGCCAGAGAGAGCAGCAGAGGAGACCCGCCTGCTTCCTAGGATCTTCGGGCCAGCAGCATACACATTCTCCTTGGCTCAGATGCTACTGCTGAGCGCTAATCCTCTACAGCTGTTAGATCCAGAGAGTCTGGAAATACAGGCCCTGGTTAGGCAGCCACTTCCTGGCTGCACCTTCATGAAACAATCTGGTTGTGCACTGAGGTCTTCTTGGAACCCAGCATGGATATGCCAGGCAATGGTAAGAACCAGGCAGAATCTGTACCTTGCTCAATGACAGCTTTGTATGAACCATGCGATGACATCATCCTACCTACATATTCGCAGAGGCAGACCCAGGCACTTTGTTGAGCTGCTTTGCAGGGAAACTCAAAGAAAATGATGTTCACTTAACAAAATATGTGTGTCAGACATTGTGGTAAGTGATTTACATACAATCCAGACAACACAGGCTCCCTCTGAGTCACAACAGAAGCTGTTTCTGTCTATGAAACTGGGTTCCTTGTGGAAAAAAAACACAGAAGATTTGGGGATATTTTAACTGGGGCAATTTGACATAAAGTATTGCTCACCTACTCAGTGCTAGACAAGAAGTTACATTGAAGAACACAAAGATGGGAAAATCTCCATGTCTAATTTCCAACAAGCTCAAGTGTTTCTAAAATGCAAGTAAACCATCACAACACAACCTGATGAGTGATCTAGTGGAGACAGAGAATTTTCTTTCCCTAGAGGGGCAAGAGGTGGCATGGAGATATTGAGCATCTGAGTAGGTTTAGTTAAGAATTGGCTTGAGAGAAAGTTGGTGAGGGACTGGAATACAAAGATCCAGAGCTATGAGGTGAGGAGGCTGGAAAGATGAGGTGTTGGTGAGCAAGAGGATGGGAGCCAACGTTAGCCCAGATGTACTTCCTGCTAGAACTTGCTTTCTTTTCTCAGAGAACAGAGTGGAGAGAGTTCATTTAGGACCATAGCTTCTCAGCTTCTTTGGCACTATGACTATTTGGGCTTCACCATTTGTGTAGCTTGTGGAGTGGACTGTATGTTGTTGTAGTGGGTTGTAGGATTGTACAGTTAGCAGTACCCCTGGATGCTATTAGATGCCAGTTGTATTTCCCAAGTCCTGATCAGCAGAAGTATCTCCAGACACTGCCATGTGTCTTCTGGGACACAGAAAGGCCCCAATTGAAAACTACTAAATCTCCCATAGAATTGAGAATCAAATTTTGCACTTAGCACTTTATGTCCAATTTGAGGGTTCATCTCCACTGAGCCAAAGTTCCTTGTTCTATGAGCCAACAGCCCTGCTCGTGGGCAGTATCAGGAGAAGGAGCTACTGCTGGGCAGTTACCCTCCAGATTAGCTTAGAGACTTTTAACGTATCTCTCTTCCCCAGGAAATAATGAGCTAGCTTTGCAGTCCTCCAGTCGGCATTTATTTTCTTAAATTAAAGGGTAAGTCATCTTTGAAAAATATACTGATTGAGATAGAAGCAAATTAGAAATGATTTTTTTTAATATCCTACTCATCTTTTCATGCCAAAATGACCTCTTTCAAGGTTTTATGACCTAACTCATAAAGAATAATTTATTTTCAGACACTCCTATGGTCCATCTGGGGGAAAATGTCAGTCAGACTCCTACATTTTCTCAACTAAATGTTGACTTTGCTGTTCACACATCTGGCATCGAAAGCATATGGACCTGTCGTTCATCAGCAGCCCAGACATCATCACTCTGAGCACCTGTCGGAGGATTCTGCCAAGAATTGATTGCAGCCTGGCATGTGCCAAAAGTGTGATTGAGACATCTGATTTTCAGACAGACATTCTAAATGGTGAATTAACTCCCTCATCATCTTCCTTCTCTCTATTCTATTCCTGTACAAAGTCAGCTCATCAGAAAACAACAGGTCTGGTTTCTATTATTATTCAGCTTTTCACACAACTGCTTTAAGTAGAAAAAAAGTCATGGTTGTTTTATTTTTTTGATAGAGGGAAATGTAAGAAGAATCCATCTGTGGGAAAAAAATCTATCTTTTGCAGAATCATAGTCCAAGTTGTTGCCAGTTGTAATTCAGTGTCCAGTTCCTAAGAATGAACTGAGTTCTGGGTCTAGTGCAGAGACAGGAGAAGCCAGAATTTACCTTCAGCAGAACACAGATCTGTCCCAAAGCCAACACCACAAGAGCAAGAGAGAACGGTTCATGTCTTTCTATATTGCCAGAGTGTCTGTGAAGACTGGATGTGAAGGAATGAAGCATGTTCTTGGATGGGAGGAATGCTGAGGGGCTGGGATGGAGGGTTTCTACCCTATGTTGTGGCTCTTTTGACACCTTCAAAATTAGTCTTTTGATCCAAATGAACCCTAGGAGGACCCTAGAGAAGGAAAGAACACATTTTCATTCCAGCTGAGATGGGGATTCCAGAATATTTCATTTAAATTGAAATACTGAACAAATACAAATGGGCAGTGGCCAGACCACATACAAGAAAAGACAAAACCCTGACTCTATGTGCAGTACCCATCTCTGGGAGCTAACTCAGTACCTATAGTATATAATCAGCTTGGAAAGCCAACCTGCTAGATCTGACTTACAGGTAAGTAGACTACCATTAATCTATTAATCTCTAGTAGCCATCCAGAAACTAAACGAGATCTAGGCCTGTCTCTCTCTCTCTCTCTCTCTCTCTCTCTCTCCCACACACACACACACACACACACACCTCCTCTGCTGGCTTTTGAGCCTCTACCAAACACAATGACTCCCTTGCAACAGCAAATTCTGCATCATCTTTGCTAGCTAGGTCTAATTTGATTTACACCAGAATATTGAAAGCAATGAAATGGAAATAGTGAAAGTTTGGAACCCAAGCTAGGGAAGCATGATTGACCACACATGGAAAGGCATGTGTGGAACATGGTTCCACCCCACCCATGCCTGTTCCTTCTGTCTGGAGTGGTCCTGTTCCCTCTCATCCTCCTTTGGGAGAATCCCCGCCCCCCACCTCCCATCATGCCAGTCTCAAAAACAGTGTCCCTGCTTCCTCGGAGCCTCTCCTGTCTGTCATCAAAAAACAAACAAGAAAACAAGAATCCCCACCCCTCTTTCTGGTGTCCAGAGCAATCCAGGAGGCAATGTCAGTAGGCAAAAAGAAAAAGAACATTTTTTTCTAGGCATTTTCTATTTCCTGGGTTTTTCTTACGTGGGTCATCTTGCAGAATCTTCCTTATATGGTGCAAGGTAGGGTTTCCTCTACTTCACAGTTGATGAACCCAAGACCTTCACTCATCAGACAAAACTGAAGGCTTGTCTTTCTTTCTTGGTTAGATTTTGAGCTTCTTGATCAGATGATCTCTTCTTATGTGTTCTAATTATTAATTTTACAGCAATTGCTGGATTCACAAAAAATGTTTCATACAGGCTCGGTGAGTGAATAGATGAGCAAATGGATATCTAGAGGACAGCAAAACATGAATTTGTTTATAGACCTTTCCTGTGGTTTAAAGGACCAATGATTTGAAAACACATTCCAAATGGTTCCCATGGGTAAATGTGTAGAAGACAACCTTTTTCTTCCATCCAGGCAGAAACAGCAATCATGTAAAATTCCAGGCGGGGACTTGAAGTGTTTCTAGCTTTGGCTACGTAGGTTTGGAGGTTTTGATGTCTGTCAGGTCTGTCAGGTCTTTAGCAGGCAGTGGCAGGAGGTCAGCAGGTGATCTGTCCCCTATGCCTAAACTAGGGGAAAGGAAAACACTTTGTCAGCAGTGTGTGTGTGTGTCATTTCACTTAGCCTGAGGGAGTTGGCATGGCTGATGCATTTGGTTTACTCAATTATTTTAAACATTTTTATGGAAAAGTTGTCATAGCAACAGTATCAGCAAACATTTGGAAGGGAAAAATTCTATTTCTAGCACTTTCTAGTAATAATTTCCACTTTGCACTATTATGAATCCTGGAGATCTGAGACTTTGAATGTGGGTGGTGTCTATGTTCCTAGTGGTAGCTTGTGCTTTGGAATCTGTAGACAAATAATTACAATCTAGTACCCAATTTCCTTGCCATCATTTCTAACAGAGGATAATAGGGTAATTAGTCCTACAAAGATGTCTTTTATGTATAATCATGTCTTTTCAAATACAGGTCTATATGTGTTTAAACTCACCTAATTCCAAAATAATTTTTCTACAGGAATATGCGAGACTGTGTATGAAAGTTGAATAGCTTATAAGAATGTAAGATACTGTTATCCACATACAAGTAGTTTATGTACTGGCAACCACAGGGTCACATCTGTTTTGTAGTTAGCTTTTTCTCTGAACATGATATCAAGAGTATTTTCCTTTTTAAAAAAATTAGCAGATACTAGTTATAGGGGAAAGAGAGTAGATGTCATTCCATGTCATGAGTGACATCTTCACTCCTGTACATAAAGTATACTAATCCATCTCAACCCTCTACTACTCTGCCCTCCCCCTTTACCAAAACAAGTCCAACAGGTTTCATTGCCATATTTTCATACATGAAAATAACCTACCTCCATCATATTCATCCTCATTCACTCTCCTTGTTAGCATCATCCCCTCCCGTTATCCACCTGTTTTCACAATGTCTCAACAATATCTCATACCTTACCAAACACCACCTATATTATGGTATAGTTCATTGGTTCATTTCTCAATGTTTTACTATTCTTTAGGCCTCCTTACAGGAAGCAATCAGAATTTATTCTAGTCATTCATTTCCTTAGAGTCAGTTCAAAGGAGTAGAATTTCTGGGTTCTTTGTGGTGCTGGCTGCATTAGCACCACTGGTCAGCTCTCAGCTGCCAGTCATACCTAAATTACAGCTCATTTTAATAGGCAGAGAGCTGAGGGCCCTATTTTCTGTTCCACACTGTGTTGTTGCAACCCAAAATTTCATGCCCATGATCCAGTCCTGTGATATGACACCAGAAGTTACAAGAAATTTGGACCACACTCTTCCTACTTAATGTCTCTTGTGTAACTGAGACCACAGGTGCAAGAGTTCCATCTCAACAAACATTCTGGGCACAGTAGAGGAAAGAAATGGACAAAACTTTCCTATAAATCACCAGATATCAAATATTTAAAACATTTCCATTTATTATCGCATGAAAGTTGCTTTAGACAAGACACAGAGTGAGGGTGGTTAAATCTCAACGAAACTTTGCTTATGCTGGACACTGGTAGCTGATGCTGTAATCCTAGCCTCTCGGGAGACTGAGATCTGAGCACTGCTGTTTGGAGTCATCCAGGGCAGGAAAAGCCCTAAGATTCTTACCTCCAACTAAGCACAACCTCCCCACCCATCCCCCACCCCCAAATAAAAAGCCAGAGCTGGAGCTGTGGCTCAAGCAGTAGAGTGCTAGCCATGAGCAAAAATATCTCATACACAACACCCAGGCATTGAGTGTAAGATCTAGGACCAGCATAAAACAAAACAACTCCAAACTTGGCTACCACAGACACTAGTTATGTATCTGCGGATATATATGAGAGATCAGGTCCCACGTGGCCTTTTCCATGGGAGTTCCCAGTTGCTAAAGAAAAATCACATATTTTCTTCCTTTGCTTCATACTTTTACTATCTAATACCTTACCTAGAACATGCTAGGCATTATAGAACCTTTCAGAATAAATGGCTGGCTGAATGAATGGATGGAGTTTGGAGAAGGAACATCTTTTCTATACTTTCAGAGAGATTGCATCCATTCAGACATTTATTAGTCACATTTCTAGAATGTCCCCTAAGGGCTAGAGACCAGAGCTAGTAAAGGCCTCACAGAGCACAGTCTGTTTAAGGAAGCAGATGTTGGAGAGCAACCATCATTGAAGTGTGAAAAGTGTTAACAGGAGGAATTCAAAAAGCTTTGAAGGGGCTTTGAGGGTTAGGGCACTCTCAGGTATGTTGTAGGATTGCCCATTAAGCCCTTCACCTGTCAATCAAGAGGGATTTGGTTTGGCTTGACAGCAAAGGCACAAGCCCGCAAATGCAGAGGCCAGAGCTTATGCAAGTGACGAAAGTGGTCATCTTTTAATGCTAACACACTGTTTAGCTGCAAGCACTGTTTTCCATAGAGGGGGCTCAGGATACTTCCATAATGGGGCTTTCCAGCTGCTAATCAAGTGGCAATCACTGTCCTGGAGGCTGCTTTAGGAATTTCAAGCACTGTTTTATTTCTTTTCAAGCCTCATTGAGGGAGTATTGTGTTCTGAACAAGGCTTTTTAACAGTGCATTATATTTAATCTTTTTACAACTTTGATCTTTCGCTCTAAAAATGATTTCTATTATTCCAGGTTTCATTTTACCTTTTCTATACTTGCTTTGTAAATTTTTTTTCTTTAAGACATAAAGAGCCCATTAAAGACTGTGTAGTCCCAACTTGCCTGTACTGCAGGAAGAATACAGGTACCCTTGTTGAAGGTCACTGCATTGTGAAGGAAAAGGAGCCAGTCTACTGTGTGCATGTCAGAAGCAGAGTCTCGCTGTGATTGAAAGAAAATAGTAAGTGCACACTATCAAAATGACGTTTCTTAGACATCAAACAGTTAGACTATCACAAAAGATGTAATGATTCACAAACGTCATCAGAGTCCCCAAAAAAAGACGAAAACAAGATGAGGTTAAAATAGCCAAAGAAATAATGGTTGAAAATGACATTGTCCAAAAAGAAATGTACTCATTACTGGACTTATATAACTGGAACCTCTCTGTCTACAATAAAAAATTTTAAAAAGAGGAGGAACAGATGGGATAAGAAAGAGTAATAGAAGTGGTAAATTTGATCAAGGTGCATTATGTGCATTATGGAAATGTAATGAAATCCTTTTACAGATCAATAAAATGAATTTATACTAAAATTTTTTTTAAAAGAAATAATGTTTGAAAATTATAACAAATTTGTAAAAGCAAAACAAAACAACATCTCCCCAATAATTTACATAAAGATAATAAACATATAATTTTTTAAAAGATTAAGTCTACAAAGTATACATGTGCAAGAAGCTGAGTGAAATTCACACCCAAACTCAGTATATCAGCACACACCCAAACTCAGTATATTTGTGGAAATTAAAGACAAAAGGATAAGAGCTTAAAAGTAAAGAGGGCCAGGCCCTGGTGGCTCACACCTATAACCCTTCCTACTCAGGAGGCTGAGATCTGAGAATCACATTTTGAAGCCAGCCAGGCAAGAAAGTCAGAAAAGCTGGAAGTGGCACTGTGGCTCAAGTATTAGAGTGCTAGCCTTGAGCAAAAGGAAATTGGGGACAGCACCCAGGCCCAAATTTCAAGCCCCAGGACTGGCAAAAAAAAAAGTAATGAGAGGAAAACAAAACTTCACCTGAAGGGGGACAACAAATCCAATGGCAGTGTTTTCTCCAGAATCCGTGGAAATTGGAAGAGAGGAGCACATTTTCCAGATGCTGAAAGCAAAGAACTCCAAACCTAGACTTCTATACCCAATTACCTGCTGTTAGTGTTCTTTAAAATATCCTTTGTGATATGTGAGTAAAGTAAATAAAAGTATTTTCTGAGTTCTTTGACCTATTCAAGGAGTGGATTATGGAAACTCCTAGTTGAAGTACAACTTATAACAGGAGACCTGAAGTTGACATCCATAGTGGTGGTGAGGGAGGGGGGAGGGTTCAGTTTAGTGAGAAGTGAGACTTGCCTGTAGGATCTGATGCTCTCTTTAGATAGTGTCAGAAGTTAAATTATATGGCACCTAGCTGGCATTTACTAGAGAATTGCTTGTTCATGAGAAGTCTACATACATTTTGCAGACCAGAAGTAAGTGGCAAATGAGAGTAGTTAAAACAGTTTTGCTTTCTCTAACTGAAACTATCAGTAAACTGCAGATGTATACATATTTTCTTCATCTCAAAGTTTCTAAAATACATTTGATATAATTTGATATCATTTAAAAATTATATTTGATATAATATCTGCTCTTCATTCAAATTAGTGAAATAACAAACAGTAATAGAATGTGTCATCTATATGTATGTGTGTGTGTTTCTGTATGAGATGATATGTAGAACAATCCCTAAAAAAGCTCTATTAATACTGTATGTAACTAAAACTACTATAGATAAGTCAAAATGGAGTTCTAAATAATGTTCAAGTAACTCACAGGAAAGCTGAAAAAATGAAGTGGAGATTAAAAATAGACAACAAATAAAACTTCATGCATTAACCAAAATTACATTAAATGTAAATGGTCCAATTACACCCATTAAGAGTTGGTAAACACTAAGATTTAAGTAAACATTGAAAAAATATAAGGTACTCATTAAAAAAATTATTTATTAATTAAATTTTGTTGACAAGGTGTTGTGCAAAAGGGGTACAGTTACATAATAGGGCAGTGTGTACATTTCTTGTGATATCTTACACCCTCATTTTTCTTTCCCTTCCCTAGATCAGGTAGGCATATATACAGTATGCAGTGTACCAAAAACATATACAGTAGCCACGTGGTATACGCCAAAGGAAATTCACCTAGAACTTTAAATATAATGTCAACAATAGAGTTCGCTTATCTTTGTCTTATATGGTCATACATATATAGCTTTTGAGCTATTGTGATCCGCTGAGAGGTCTATTTTAGACCTTTTTATGTTTAGTAGTTGTTTGGCTTTAGTTACATTATGTAAGGTTACTGACCTAAACCTGTGGGAAATACCATTTGACAAGAAGTTTTTTGTTTTGCAGTCCTGGTCTCTAGTGTCCCCCATTCATCTGTAGAGGGGCATCTGGATTGTTTCCATATTTTGGCTATTGTGAATTGTGCAGCGATAAACATGGATGTGCAGATGTCTTTTTGATATCCTGAGACCTGTTGTTCAGGATAAATGCCTAGGAGTGGTATGGCTGGGTCATAGGGTGGGTCTATGTTGAGCCTTTTGAGGAAACTCCATACTGTTCTCCAAAGTGGTTGTACTAATTTGCTCTCCCACCAACAGTGGAGAAGGGTTCCTCTTTTCCGGCATCCCCTCCAGCATTTGTTGTTGCCTGAGTTCAGAGTATAGGCCGTTCTAACTGGAGTGAGGTGGTATCTCAGGGTTGTTTTTATTTGCATTTCCTTTACTGCCAGAGATGTTGAACATTTCCTCATATGTTTCTTTGCCATTTTTATCTCTTCTCTTGTGAAGTCTCTCTTCAGCTCCTTTGCCCATTTAATAATTGGTTTACTGGGCTTAGAGGGGGTTAGTTTTTTGAGTTCTCTGTAGATGACAGATATTAGGCCTTTGTCTGTTGCTGTGCTGGTGAAGATCCTTTCCCATATGGTTGGCTGTCTTTCTAGTTTGGTGGCTATGTCTTTAGCTGTACAGAAACTTTATTTTGTGGTAGTCCCATTTGTAGAGACTTTCCCCTATTTGTTGTGCCCCTGGGACTCTATTCAGGAAGTTCCTTCCTGTGCCTATAAGTTCTAGCATCTTTCCTACTCTGTCCTTCAGTAGTTTCAAAGATTCAGGTCTGATGTTGAGGTCCTTGATCCATTTTGAGTTGATCTTGGAGCATGGTGATAGGCTAGGGTCTACTTTGAGTTTTCTGCATATGGCTGCCCAGTTTTCCCAGCACCAGTAGTTGAAGAGGCTAGGTTTTTTCCATTGTATGTCTTTAGCTCCTTTGTCGAATATCAGTTGGCTGTAAGAGTACGGTTTTATTTCTGGGTCTTCAATTCTAATCCATTGTTCTTCCGATCTGTTTTTATACCAATACCATGCTGTTTTTGTTATGATGGCCTTGTAGTAGAGCTTGAAGTCTGATATTGTGATACCTCCTGCACTGCTTTTTTTGCCTAGATTTGCTTTGGCTATTCTAGGTTTTTTGCTGTTCCATATGAATTTATAGATTGGTTTCTGTATTTCAGTGAAGAATGTGGCTGGGATTTTGATAGGTATTGCATTGAATTTGTATAACAATTTGGGCAATATGGCCATTTTCACTATATTGATTCTGCCTACCCATAAGCATGGGAGGTCTTTCCATCTCCTTGTGTCTTCTTTGATTTCCCTTATTAGATTTTTGTAGTTTTCATTGAATAGGTCCCTCACGTCCTTGGTTAAGTTGATCCCTCGGTACTTTATTCTTTTTTTGGCTACTGTAAATGGAATTGTTTCCATAATTTCCTTTTCTGTTTGTCTATTGCTGGTGTACAGAAAAGCTGCTGACTTTTGTGGATTGATTTTGTATCCTGCTACTTTGCCAAATTGGTTTATTAGGTGTAGGAGTTTGGGTACTGAGTTTTTTGGGTCCTTCAGATATAAGATCATGTAGTCTGCGAATAAGGATAACTTGATTTCTTCCTTGCCAATGTGGATCCCTTTGATGTCCTCCTCTTGCCTTATTGCT
The DNA here is from genome assembly GCF_023159225.1 of Perognathus longimembris pacificus. NCBI lineage: Eukaryota > Metazoa > Chordata > Mammalia > Rodentia > Heteromyidae > Perognathus > Perognathus longimembris. The sequence goes on along the minus strand of NC_063176.1, from coordinate 26,405,685 downwards.
ATGGCTAGGGATTCCAGCACTATGTTGAACAGAAGTGGGGAGAGTGGGCATCCTTGTCTTGTTCCTGAGTTTAGGGGGAATGATTTAAGTTTCTCTCCATTTAATATGATATTAGCAGTTGGTCTGTTGTATATGGCTTTTATTGTTTTGAGGAATGTTCCATCTATTCCTGTTCTCTCCAAAGCTTTTAATAGGTATGGATGTTGTATTTTGTCAAAGGCTTTTTGGGCATCGACTGAGATAACAATGTAATTCTTAATTTTAGATCTGTTTATGTGGTGAATTACGTTGATTGATTTACGGATGTTGAACCATCCTTGTGACTGAGGGATGAAGCCTACTTGGTCATGATGTATGATTTTCTTGATCAGTTTCTGGATCCTGTTAGCTAATATTTTATTGAGGAGCTTTGCGTCTGTGTTCATTAGTGATATTGGTCTGTAGTTCTCTTTTTTTGTTGGATCTTTGCCTGGTTTGGGAATGAGTATGATATTAGCTTCGTAGAATGAGTTTGGGATTTCTCCCTCTGTTTCTATTTCATGGAAGAGTTTGAGGAGTATTGGTATTAGCTCCTCACTAAAGGTTTTATGGAATTCATTGGTGAATCCATCCGGGCCTGGGCTTTTCTTTGTTGGGAGGTTCTTGATTTCCCCCTGAATCTCGCTGTAAGTTATTGGTTTATTTAGTTGATTTATTTCTTCTTGGTTCAGTTTGGGCAGTTTATACCTCTCTAAGAATTGATCCATTTCTGTAAAATTATTGTTCTTTAGTGAGTAGAGGTTCTGGAAATAGTTCCTTATGATTGTTTGAATATCCTGTGTACTTGTAATTTTTCTGGTGGAGTCCCTGATCTTACGGATATGAGTCTCTTCTCTTCTTTTTTTTCTAAGTCTTGCAAGGGATCTTTCTATTTTATTTATTTTCTATTTATTTTCTCAAAGAACCAGCTTTTAGTCTTATTTATTTGTTGAATCGTCTTTCTATTTTCAATCAGATTTTTCTCTTCTTTAATCTTTGTGATCTCTCTCCTCCTAGTCATTTTAGATTCAATTATTTCTTGTTTCTCCAAATGTTTTAGTTTCATTGTGAGGCTATTCACCTGCTCTGATTCCATTCTTTTAATGTGAGTGCTGAGGGCAATGATCTTTTCCCTCAGCACTGCCTTAGCTGTATCCCATAGGTATCTTTGTGATGTATTTTCATTGTCGTTGTGGCTTATGAATTTGTTAATTTCATCCTTAATCTGCTCTGTGACCCAAGTGTTAGATAACAGTGAGGGGTTGAGCCTCCAAGTATTTGTGTAGCCTCTGTGGTATCCTTTATTATTGAGGGTTACCTTGATTCTACTGTGATCAGATATAATACATGGGATGACGTCAATACGCTTGTATTTGCTGATGTTCTTTGTGTGGGCTATGACATGATCTATTTTGGAGTATGTTCCATGGGCTGCTGAGAAGAATGTGTATTGGGTCTCTGTAGGGTGAAAGACTCTGTACAGGTCTGTCAGATCCATTTGGGATATGGTGTTACTTAGGTCTTTGGCTCCCTTGCTAATCCTCTGTGTGTTAGATCTGTTTCTTGGAGAGAGTGGAATGTTAAAGTCTCTCACTATGATTGGGTTTGGGTCTATCTTGTTCTGTAGTTCTGTGAGAATTTGTTTGACCTATTTAGGCCCTCTTTTGTTCGGTGATAAATTTATCACCGTGATGTCTTGATTCTGTATTTTTCCTTGTATTAAAATGTAGTGCCCTTCTTTATCTTTTTGAGCTGATTTTAATGAGAAGTCCAGCTTGTCTGAAATCAGGATGGCTACCCCTGCCGTTTTGGTAGGTGCGTTTGCTTGGAAGATCTTGCTCCATCCTTTCATTCGGAGGCTGTTGTTGTCCCTTGCTGTAAGATGGGTCTCTTTTTTTTTGGCCAGTTCTGGGTCTTGAACTCAGGGCCTGAGCACTGTCCCTGGCCTCTTCCCACTCAAGGCTAGCACTCTGCCACCTGAGCCACAGCGCCCCTTCTGGCCGTTTTCCATATATGTGGTGCTGGGGAATCGAACGGAGAGCTTCATGTGTAGGAGGCAAGCGCTCCTACATATTTCCAGCCCAAGATGGGTCTCTTGAAGACAACAGATAGCAACTTTTTGTTTAGGGATCCACTCTGTCACTCTGCTCCTCTTTATCAGAGAGTTTATACCATTTATGAGATAATGGGTAAGTGTGTTTTTTCCCCTTCCATTTTCCTGTTAGGCTGTTTTACCTCTCCCTTCTTTCTTGTTTTTATTGATCTGCTCTTCCTGTTGGGCTCTGGCTATTGTAGTTTCTTTTTGTTTCTGTCTGGGGGTCCTGTACTTTTTCTGTTGGTTGGGGTTCTCCTCTTAGAATTTTCTGTAAGGCTGGTTTTTCATTCACATAATCCTTTAGATCCTCTTTGCTATGGAAGGATCTGGTTTTTCCCTTGAAGGTTAATTCTAATTTTGCCGGGTATTTATTTCTGGGTTGGCAGTTGTTGGCCTGGAGGACTTGGATTTTGTTCTTCCAGGCTCTTCATGTGTTGTAAGTTTGTGTGGAGAGGTCTGCTGTGATTCTGATTTTTTTTCCATTGTAATATAGCTCTTTCTTCATTTTGGCTGCCTTCAAAAATTGCTCTTTATTCTTGAGATCTGAGGTCTTGATAATTATGTGCCTAGGCGAGGATTTTCTAGGGTCTGGTCTGCCAGGTGTCCTATAAGCTTCCGTTACTTGGTGAGGTTATCCCTTGTGAGATTGGGGAAGTTTTCTGCAATAACTCTATTGAATATGTGTTATACAACACATACCTCTGCTCTGGTACTCCTCTCCTTCATCTATTCTGATTATATGCAGATTATGTCTCTTCTCCCTGTCCACTATCTCCTGGATTATTCTGCCCTGGAGTTTGACAGTTTCTTGGAGTGTGATAATCTTCTGGTCCTTATCAGCTGCATCATCTTCTAAAAGAGAGATTTGAGATTCAATATGATCAATTCTTTGTGACGTGGCTTCGAGTGTGGTGTGCAATGAGGAGAGTGAGATGTGCATGGTTGCCAGATCAGCTCTCATAGTGGTAATTTTTCTTTTAATGAGTTGTGTTTTGAATCTATTTTTTCATGGATTTAGTTTCTCAGGATGTTAAGGTCTTCTTTAACAGAGGAGTAGACTGTATCTATTTTTGCTTCCATTTCTTTCTTGACTTCCTGAAGATCCTTGGAGACTTCCATTCTAAACTCCTGGAACTGTTTTCTGAATTTGGTCCTGAGGCTTTCGATCATTTCTTCTATCTTAGTCTCAGTTGTTTTTTTATTCTCCATCTCCTCCTTGGTCGTACTACCCCAGAGATTTTCTGGGCCCGTGCAGGTTATAGGCTTTTCTTCCTTTGTTCTTTTTCATTTCCTGTGTTTCTCTGTTTGTTCTGGTTGTTGGGTTTGCTAGTCTCTTGATGGGGCATTGGGTGTTGGAGTTCCCAGTTCACTATTTGGTTGGAGTTAGTTGGGGTGCCTCCCTATTGTGACAGCGCCATCTTCTTCCTCAAGGTACTCATTTTTAATATGTTATATAGATCAGGTAAAAAGCAAAATGGTGGAGAAAATTATGTAAACTTTATTCAAAAGAAAGCAGGAGGAGCTATTTTAATAATATCTGATAACCAGATGCTGGTGGCTCAAAACTGTAATCCTAGGTACTCAGGTGGCTAAGATCGGAGGACTGCAATTTGAACTGGCTTCAATCAACTAAATTTGGGTGAGTCTTATTTACAATTAAGCACCAACAAAACAAAAGTGGGAGTGTGTTTTAAATGTAGGATGCCAGTCCAAGTGAGAGCTTAACTCACTAAGATCAGGCCTCAATACTGACACAAAAAGAAAAGAGGAGAGAATAAAAGAGAGAAAGAAAGAAAAGGGAAAGAGAAAAAGAAACATTTCCCAAAATAAAATACCCAGGTCTAGCTGGTTTCATCGGAGAACTCCACCTACCAATTCTATACAATCTCTTCTATGAAGAGGAAGAAGATACTTACCAAATAATTTTATAAAGCTAATAATAATTTGGCACTCAAACCAGACAATCACATCACAATGGAAAAACCCACATCAGTATTTTTCATTAAGGAACAAATGCAGAAAATGTTAATAAAATATTAGCAAATAGAGTTTGGCAACACATAAAATAAATTAAACAGCATGCTCAAATGAGATTTACTCCAGTGGCATTAAGCTGATCATACTTGATAATCAATGGATATATTCTACTTACTAACAGACTAAAGAAGAAAAATCACATTCAAGTATCAATTACTGTGAAAAAGTATTTGGTAAAATTGAACACTTACTCATAAAAACAAAAACTTACTCATAAAAACAAAACAGAGGAATATCTACCACAAGTTTGTAAGTCAAACTGTATGAACAATGATCAGGAACAAAGCAAGGAAGTCTACTCTCACCATGTAAATTCAACATAATATTGCAAGTTGGAGCTAGTGCCATTAAGCAAGAAAGGAACAAAAAGGCATACAAATTATAAAAGGAGAGATGAAAGTGTTCCTATTTGCAAAGGGCATAATTATTTCACATAAAGTATCCACCAATCTACAAAAAATTCAACTCCTAGAAATAATAGATGATTTTGGCTGTACCACAAGATACAAGGTAAATGTATAAAAATATTAGCCAAGTGGTGTGGTGGCTCAGGAAAACAGACAAGATTTGGGGAGACTAAATGACAGAAGGAGATATAGCCAGAATTTGGGTCAGCATTATCTAGCTGTATTGCTACATGCAACAATTAGTCAATGTAATACACCAAATTGACTAGTCTCCCCTCCCCGCCCCTGATATCTCTCATTCATATCCATCCAGAACCTCAGAACATAACCTTATTAGGAAGTAGAATCTTTGAAGACATACATAGTTAGAGTGAGATCACACTGGATTTAGGTGCACCCTAAATCTACTGATTGGTGTACTCATAAAAGAGAGGACATGGAAACTTGGACACACATCAGGACGAAGCCTTATGAATAGGAAAGAGTGGAAAGAGGCAACTAGGAAGGAAGGACTCTGGGGACTACTAGGAGCCATAGAAGCTACAAAGAGGGAGTGAGAGAGCCTTCCTCAAAGCTTCCAGGGAACCTGGTCCTACCCATAGCTTCATTTTAGAAATCTAGACTCACACTGTGAGCACATACATTTCTGCTGTTCAAGGCCATTCTGTTACTGGTATTTCATGACAACAGTCCCAGAAAATGGCTGGAGTCCTGAAATGGACACAAGGCCAAGTGTCCTATATGCTGTTGTGAGATAAAAGCATGCCCCGAATAGAGACTAGAATCTTTTTGCCACCCCTGTTCTCTCTTATGCTCTTCCATGGGTCTTAGTTCTTCTGTACTTAGGTCTGAGTTCCTTTGTACTTCGGTCTCTCTCTCTCTCTCTCTCTCTCTCTCTCTCTCTCTCTCTCTCTCTCTGTCTGTCTCTCTGTCTCTCTCTGTTTCTCTCTCTGTCTCTGTCTCTCTCTGTCTCTGTCTCTCTCTCTCTGGACCTGGGTAGTGTGCTACCACTTGAGCCACAGTGCTTCTGGTTTTCTGGAGATAAGAGTCTCACAAACTTTCCTACCTGGGCTGGCTTTGAACTGCAACCCTCAGATCTCAGCTTCCTGAGTAGCTAGGATTACAGGCATGAGCCACTGGCACCTGCCCAGCTTGGATTCAGATTTTCATATATCTCAAGGGTTCACAAGGAAAGAAGAGATTCAGCCTGAGACCACTCACACTTTCTAGCATTTTGCTTTCTTCCCACTTGCATATGTAGATGCCCAGTTCTAGATGACAGACACCCCAACTTCCCTCCCCTCACCCACCCAAAATAAACTGGGCTTATGAGACTGGTGTTTCCAGTTCATAGAGAGAAACTACTTTTTTTCATTTATCTATGGGATATCTCCCAAATAACATTTACATTATTAAGTCAGTGAATGTCACCAAAGACAGCCAGATTCTCTTTTAACATTCCACTGAGTGAATTTCATCCAATAGAGTTAAAAAAAAAAAAAAAAGGCAGATCTGGCCAATGTCCTTAAAAAAATCTTGTTCCAGAAAGCTCTGCATCCACTTACTTAACTTCATGAATTTGAGTTCTGTGGTTTGGATTCCAACCCTGCTCCTCCACTACCCTCTTCCCATTCAAACTCATTTAAATCGGGCTTTCTGACAAGGTTGGGGGCTGGGAAAGTGACAGTCAAGCAATTCATTCTTTGTCTTGTGCTGCCCCCTACTGGCCAGATTGTTGCTTAGTTTCTTAATTTTTCCCTTTTAAATTCTTTCCTTTTTCTTTTTAAACAAAGAAATGAACAGGGAGCAGCAGTGTGTCTTGAAGAAATGAAACTAGTGATATTTAAGTATTTACCTTGGGCAGATTGGTCTTTCTTTTAAACACGCACGAGTACGATACAGATGCTCCTGGACTTACCATGTGCTTATGTCTCAATGAACCCATTGAAAAAAAAGGAGCAAAAAATGTGTTTATGACACCTAATCTTATAGACATCCTACCCTATCCACCCATAACCATGTTTGGAACATGCACATTCATCTACAGTTGGGCAAAACCATCTAACACTGGGGGTATTTTACAATACAGTGATAATAAATATCTCTTGCCATTTCTCAGACACTGTACTACAAGTGAAAGACAGAAGGACTGTGTGGGTACCCTTAGTGTGGCTTTTACTGCCTGTGTGTTTGCTTCTAAAGTTGCAGATTCCTACGCAGAACCATTCTAAACCAGGGACCATCTGTGAATTGGTATTGTGCTTCCCAACCTCACAGGATTTGTAAAAGTGTCAGTTTGAAGTGAACTGTTATTGGAAATGTTGTAGAAACTGAGTCTCCTATTAACTCTTTAGCACTTGTGAGTCTCTGTGTCCACCATGATACCTGGGTAATGGTGAGGCCCTTTACCAAAAAGAGCTCTGAGAAAGGCACCCCCGGAACTGGCTCTCAGTTTCTGAGGGTGGAGTAGAGGAGGAGATGAAGAGAGAAGGTAAGGCAGAGACGGTAGAGTCTCTGGGTTTAAACATCCCCAGAAAGCACAGTCAATGCTGAGGCTTGGAGTCCTGCTCTCCTGGCTGCCATCTTTGTTGGAGTTCTGTGTGGTAATGAGGCCTATATGCCCTGCTTAGAGCTTCGGTGGTGTGCCCAATAATGAGTCCAGGCACTGCCCTTGGACAGAGGGGCATCAGAAGCACCTGAGCCTTTTGTCCAGGGCTTGACATCTTATCCTGGTGGTATACAGTTGACTACTATTATTGGGCCTCCTGCCTCACTTCTCAGAGTGTGCTGTTCATCACTCTTCACTGTTTTTCTACTCTTTGAGGCTCTTTTACCATACCTGGGGCAGTATTTTTAGTCTTAGACATTATACCCAGAAATGGAGGAATATCTGGAACACCCCAACTACTGGTAACAAATCCTTCTGTGGATTTATGAGTCTCAGGTGGGTGATTACCTTGGTGATTACATAGCTATAGGCGGCCACTGCTGGGGTGATATTAGCAGTAATGAAATTAACAACCATGAAATCATTTATTGTTAGTGATTATTACTACAGGATCAAAATTATTCTCACACTTCACTGCTGGCTGGTGGTGGAGGTGGCACGGAAGGCAAGCCTGTCTAAGCTTCTGTGACACGGGAGAGGCCTGCATGTCTTTTCCTCCTGGGGATCTCTGATATGTGTACCAAGCAATAGAGTAGCTTAAATGAGATCTCTGTCTAGGATCAATTCCTTCCTATCACTTAGATCTATGAGTGCTTCTAGGCATAGGCAAAGCCCACCCTTGTAGAATTGGGTAGTATGTGTGTCTGTGTACATACCTGAAGCTGTTAAATAATTCAGTTTTCTGATTAAGAATTCTATGTGCTCACCACTCCATCTTTTATTTTAGTTCTTTATGTTCAACTATTTATTGTTTATATTGTTCATATGTATTACTTATTTATTTATTATGTTCATTTATTTTAGTTCATTATATTTAGCTCATCATATGCTCACCATCCCACCTTTTAAAAATGAGAAAGAATCTTGTTGGATAAGTATAGTGAAATAGATTCTTGAAGAGACACACACACACTCCACAGAGATGCTCTAGTGACACACACACACACACACACACACACACACACTCCACAGAGATATCCTAGTGCACTGGTGGAAATATACTTCAGTTATTTTCTCTAGGCATACTTGAAGTCAGTCTGTGCCTCTACCACTGTATCACCAAATACAGTAATGACCATGGTGATGTCTTCCTCTGTCTGGAGCTTGGACTCAGGGCCTGGGAACTGTCCCTGAGCTCTTTTGCTCAAGGCTAACACTCTATCACTTTCAGCCACAGCTCTACTTGCAGTTTTCTGGTGGTTAATTGAAGAGTCTCACAGACTTTTCTGCCCAGCCGGCTTTGAACCGTGATCCTCAGATCTCAGTCTCCTGAACAGCTAGGATTATAGGCATGAGCCACCCGTGCCCAGGTTAGGGCGCTGTCTTTATAGCAGAGGTGAGCAGGACTCTAGAAGCTGTCATCCTGGGGCAGAGGGGACAAGTTCCTCCCCACTGCTCTATGGGTTCAATTCTCCACACTCACCAGGCTGACAACCTCTCTCTCCCCCAGTTTCCATTTGTCACACAGGACTCCTGATGGTAAACGAATAAAACTGGGTGGAGTCCTTTGCTGGAGGAGGGTTCTCCTGTTAGTCTCAAGTGAGTGAGTGAGATTGCAAAGCCCTCCCTTCAGGCCTGCTCAGACACCTGGGGAATCAGGGTCTTACTGAATCTGGCCATGTAAATCTAGAATTCCTCTGAACACTGCCAGGAAGGGTAACAAGGCATGGCCATTTTTATTGCTGATGATGATGATGATGATGATGATGATGATGATGATGTAACATGTGTCTATTGTTTCCCTCTTTTCTGAGCTGCCTGTTTCCACCAGGGGTAGCAAGCTACGTTTCTTCATTCTTTGCTCTTTTCAGGGACAGATTTCATTACCAATTGCCCCTTGTTTCAAACAGCCAATGTGCAGGACAATAGCATGGGGAAAAAAAGCTGCCTAGCTGGCTTATATGCAATGTCTCCTCTTGGGCCAGAATAAAGGAGATGAGTGCACCAGACATTCTCTTCTGTTTTTCTTCTCTTCATAGGATGGTTCCCAAGGAGCCAAGGAAGGCCAAGGGCAGAATATGTGGGGTGGCATACCTTGGAGCCATCTTGAACCCCTGATACAAAACAGAAAAGAGGAGTTAGCTATCTAATTAGGTTGGAGCACAAATAACTGTGGTTCTTGCTTGACATGAAAGCCAATGACAGCAGCTTTTCTTCCCTTCTCCAGAAGCTACGCGTGTGGGTTCCGCGAACCAGGGGTGTCTTGCTTTTCCCATTCTGCTGCATGTCTGTGAGAGTCATGGTCAGGGCCACTGACTGTGCCCTGCCGTGAAGGAGAGTCTGCTGTCATCGTCCCTCTGGACTCCTTCCTTCTCCTTCCTCAGTGGATTCTTTCGCTGGATCCCATTTGCTAGTTTGCTCACAAGGAAGCCCACTGTAGGGAAGATAAGAAACTTTCCCAAGCCCAGGTCCAAAGTGAATTCAATCCAGAGTTGACCCCTGAGTTATTGCTCTTTATTTCACAATAGAAAGAATGCGTTTTCCCCCCTAGTTATATAAATTAGATAGAACTCATAAAAATTCAAACAGTACAGAGCAATGTAAGAGGAAAAGAAAAATCAAACACCCCTGAAATCTTAGCACTCTGCATGTGCTTATACACACACATGTATGCAATTGGCATACATAGAATCCTCACATACTTGTTTGGCTCTTGAAGCTCCTGTTCATTAGCCAGTATAGTTAAGGCCAGTTGAGTCCACACAAGTCTTCTGTTTCCTTATTGTAGTTCTTATTGATAGTTGTTTTTTCCTTTCTGCTGTGGGCAGAGGCCATTGTGTTATATAGCCTTTCTGGTTTTACAGCTGGCCAAGACACGAGGATTGCAGACCTGTCACAAGCAACATCCACTAGTGTTGCAGCTTCGGAGCAGGCAATCCCTGCAAGTATTGCAGCTCCGCCATATCCAGTGCTAGCTAGTGTTGTAGCTTCACTGCTGGCTCTTGGTTCTGTTGTCTCAGGCATTTGATGAATGAAGTCCATAGACAATGAGGGTGAAGGTGAAGAACTTTAGTCAGCCAAGAAGTATCTTGGTCAAAGGCCATTGCTATTCTCTTCTCAGTAGTAAATTAGAGACCTGAAGGATAGAAAAAATAAAATCATACTCTCAAGGAGCTTAAAGTTTAATCACTCATTATGTTTCTTTATTGGAATCACACAGATGCACACATACATTTTCACACTTGAAGAAAACCATGTTCAGACCCCCTCCAGATACAGTCTTCTGGCCTACTCAAGATGTAGTGTAAGCTACATCTGGATATGAAAATTGTTCATAGCCATCCAGATTAACTACACTTGTTTATCCTGTTAAGTTTACAAAGACAGAAGAATGGCGCCAACTGCACAATTGAGTTCAAATGCTGACCACCCAAGGTGATGGGGCAGGCACTCTTCTCCACATTATGAATCATGGGAGTTCCCCAGGGAAAGACCCTGCTGGATGAAAGTGCACTGAGGCAGGGCCGTCCTCACAGGAAGGAAGAAGTCCCGCCATGACCAGACAGAGCTCATTCTCCTTTGCACGTGCATCTTTGCAAAACCAGTGGAGTGCTCCCTTAGGATAATGCAACAAAGGTTTGATGGAGAGGAGGAGGCTTCATTCAGGGCCAAGCCCAATCTCTTTTTTGGCACGTTTAGCATGGTGGAGCAGAGAAGTTAGCCAAGGTATTCACACAGGTTCCTAAAGGATAAGAAAACAGAGGTGGGGGGTAAATGCTCCCTAGGGGAATTCACCTAGACATGTCAACTCCTTTAGGTACACAGAAGCTATTTAATGATGTTTTTCCTCCTTTGAACTCCATCGTGTCAGGATTTTCCATATATTAATTACTTATTACAGCAGACTCAGCAATAGATTTCCTCCTGGCAGAAACATTGCCGAATTTTATTGCTTATTGCTAGCCTTGGATGTTTGTTAATCAACCACCTTGGGGGGGAACAGCAGTGTTAGACTAAATATCAGAGGTGCCTGCATCCAGAGTTTATTATGTACACAGGCAAAGCTTTATGATGATTGCAAGAAATGTTTCTCCACTTTATAAAACTTGGGACTCTTTCAAGAAAATGTCATTGCATAGAATAAAATCTGTTGTTGGCACTCGTGTCTCTACTGTTGTATGGAAAAAGATCAAAATAGCAATGTCAGCTATTAAACAGGGCAAAACTTATTCCATTTACTTTCTCATTGTTTGCTAAGTGAATTCAGTTGTGGCTGAAAAGGATGATGGGAAATCAGTGTGCTATTTCTCTCCTCATTGCAGTGCTCGGCACTGTGGATTGTAAGCAAAGATGGAGGAAGGGGTGCGAGTGAACTGTCTGGGCTCAGTCCCTCATGCTGGCTGCTGTATGTTCTGTAGGTTGCCATGTGCACTTGGCGGGGGGCCCAGTCTCACACCTTATAAAATCTATCTTTCTCTGGAACATGTGTTTCTTCTTTATATTAAGTGTTGAAGAAGGAGATTCCATTAAGACAAGACTTAAAAAATTGTTTGCTATTTATTTACTAAAAACTGTCTTTGAAGATGGTATGTTCCTGACTGATTGTGTCCACCCATCCAATCAAATCACACAGTTGTCTTTGACAGTCTCTAGACATTTCTAAGACAGCTTTAATACATTTTAGAATTTGTAAGATGGTTAATAAATATGAACCTCACTTTTATAAACATAAGATATATAGTAATATACACGTGGTGTACATATACATCACACACACACACACACACACACACACATATATATATATATATATATATATTCCTGTAGATATTTTCTGTAACTCAGACTTATTTTGGATTGAGATTTCTTGCTGCTTGACTTGGGGGTGGTGCAAGGTCTTCCAGCCAAAATTCGGGGTCAAGGAAAGAGCTTGTTGCTAAACCTTATCTCATAGCTTCAAGATACAGTTGACAAGTACAAATTATGTACTTGATGTTTTAATATGCATCTAAAACAACACATTTTGCATTAAGTATTATCAGCTCTAGACAATAAGACAGAAAGAAATATGTTTGGTTTTAGTGGGCTTTTGTGTAATATAAAATTCCTCAAAATGCAGTTCTTGAGTACCTCTGACTTATGGAATGATCTGGCATATACTTCTATTCACAGGCAAAAAGAACTGCCCAACCAGATCCACCCCTCTCTTCCCTCATTCCTTCTTCTCTCTCCCCTGCCTTCCCCTTCCCTTTTCCTGGCTCCTGTAAATCAAGCTAGTTCTACCCTTGTTCCTTGTTAGGATGTTCTACCTTACTTACCATTGTCTCCTTTAAGTTGGTTTCCTCTCTTACATTATTACAGCAGTAGAAAGGTTGTGAACACAAAACCTGATCTTCATTGTGATTTTAAAATAGTGAGAGATGTGAAAGAATGAATATATAGTTACATAGTGTGTGTTCTCATCAAACCACCTTCAGTTAAATCACTTTCAGTGAAAGCAATAAAGCCACATAAAATTAAAACTTGTGGTAAAAATACTTTATAAATAACATATTTTTAGTTATTACTTTTCAGAGTTTTCACCAATTTGGGGTTTTTAACTCGTACTGAAGTTAATGAATTAACTAAAAAAAGAACTGCCCAACTTAGACAGCTGCCCAACTTCCACAGACTAGAACTGTGCCAGCTTTTGTAGCCCTGAAAAGGTAATGGATAATTGTGGCAGATGTTATTTTTTTTTTAGGTGTCATTATTGAAGAGTAGCTTGGAAATGAGATAGAAAAGGTCAAGAGATAATATCTCCATATATTCTTATTCAAACATATATATGGAAGTAGATTTTATAGTTCTGGGTATTTCCTTTTGTGTGACTGCTAGTTTACTGGAACATAGGCTCACATCTAGTTATTTCATAAGCCATAGCACTGGTCTTATTGATAAATGTTACAAATGGATTCACAGTGACATTATGGAAATAGGTTCAAATCTGCAAGTACAAGATGATTTTGAAATAAACAACAAGACTTTGCAGAACACTTTGAACTTGTTGTTTCATCTTCTTATTCAATTAGAGCTTGCCAAACCACCTCAACACCAGCTCTACTGTGTGCCTGCTGTCACTGTGACAAAATATCTGAGACAAACAGCTTACAGGGAAGAAAGGCATTTTAACTCTCAGTTTCTGGTGTTTCAGTCTATGACTGCCTCACCCTATTGACCTTGGGCCTGTGGGGAAGCAGCCCATCTCACAGTCAGAACACAGAGGACACCTCATGACAGCCAGGAAACCAAAAGAGACAGGAAAGGACTAGGATCTCCGTTGACCTAGCTTCCAATGGCCTAACTTCCTCTTGGTAGGATTCACCTTTTAAAGTTCCCTGACTTACCAACAGTACCACAAGCTGGGGACAAATCTTTTAATACATAGGGCTTTAGAGGATACCCAAGATCAAACTTTATAGCAAGTACTCACATAAAATAATTTCTCTCTCTCTCTCTTTCACACACACACACACACACACACACACACACACACACACACACACTTTTGTCTTAAGAGCTGTGCTGATCTAGGTAGCAAGAATTCCAAAGTGAAAGCTGTAAAGTCATGATTTTTGTCCAAACTATAACAAGAGCCAGAACTCTGTCTTAGTTTCTGTTCTTGTCGCAATAGCCACCTGCTGATTGAGAAGGCATACAAGGTGACAATTGGTAAGAACTGAGAACATAAAGTTCCTGCTTTCTTTATTTCATTGTATTCTGCAGAGAGTATCAGGCCAGCCTGTGGAACATGCAGGATGCATTCCAAAGGAGATTCTTTGGCTCTAGCCCTTTTCTAAGCAGAATTTGAAAGCAGCCTTATCAGTTTGAGTAGGAGTGGCCACTGTCCCTTGGAACTGGGTGCCAGATGTTTATAGAAGGCTTGGAAATGAAGGTGCGAAGCATTTGAATTCCTATGGGTGTGTGTGTGTGTGTGTGTGTGTGTGTGTGTGTGTGTGTGTGTGTGTGTGTGTGTGTGTGTGTGTGTGTGTGTGTGTTATGCTTCCTTTAGCGGGAAAGGAGGATCTTAGTCATGTGGAAAGTACTATTGGTACAAGCAAAGCTTGAGTGAAAACCAGCACTGGTCTAGGCCACCTAGAGAGATTCCTGTGGTCATTTTCTGGACAGTCCTTCAGAACAGTGCACATTAGAGTGGACAGCAAAGGGCGGACATGGTAACTGAAGGCCACATTGGGTAAGCAATTGATACCATGTCTGGTCATGTCCTCCAGAAAAATACAGTAGAAGGTAGTGGTTCTTGGTACTTTGGTAAGTTGTTTGTTTGTGGGCATCACTAGATATGGAGTACCTGAGTTGAGCTGCATGAAGGGATATAGAAGACGGAAAGAACAAAATCCAAGAGAATGGAATGAGCAAAAACAATGCAGAAGGGATCTGTAGAATAAGAAACCAGTAAGAGTGACTTGAATAGAACTTTTGTTTGAATATAGTGAGAAAGGGAGGTTGAGAGCACATTATGGTGAGAACTAATTGCCAGGTAAGGGATTATTGACTTTATTCCAAATCCAGCTAGAGAACAGTTGCTGGGAAAACACAAATGTCCTATGCCCTCTCTCCCACCTCACCTCTCCTCCTCTCCTCTTGTGACCCCTCTTCCCTGGGCTCAATATTCAGGAATAAGTATGTGGTTTTACTTGAAGGCTAGAGGAACTGGGCTGTAACTCAGGAAGCCATTGTATGCCTTGGCTGAATAATTTCTCTGGCTTTTAGTTTCTCACATCTCAAATGGGATGGTTAGGAGAAATATTTTCTGGCACTCAAAGATGGAAGTAAAGTTTTTAGAAAATTAATATCATGAGCACAAGCAGAATGGGTTGGGAGAAGGAATAGCCTTTAGAGACACCTCAAACTCTTCTGGTTATATGGTAAATGCCAAAACACAAAATGACACCTATCCTACTCCCAACATCCTTCTCATGATTACTCACCATCTTAAGATGCAATTGAGCTTTAAGTTAATCTTTCTTGCCATGGGGATGTTTCATATGCAAAGTGCTTTTTTTTTTGCCAAAGTGAACTTGTATGCTTTCCATCAAGACTAAACTCTTTTAAAGATTAAATATGCTTGATGCCAGATTCCTGAATGTCCCCTTGGGTTTGTGTTGAGATAGGAGCAAAGCAGAGACAGAGAGGGAGCCAACTAAATGCTGGACCACATAGTCTGAATCCTGCCTCATAGTCTGCCAAACCATGGTCTTGGAGGATCTTGCAGAATTCCAAACCATATATAAAATAAACAAATGCAAATGGCACATATCCCAGTTACAAGGGCCTCGGTGGGCCTCATCAGATCCAGGTTTCCCCTTGTTCTTTCCTTCTTTGGTGTCAGGGGAAATGGGGCCAGAGTTTGACCCCTTGTTAAAAGGTCATAGAGAAGATGGGGGGAACCAAAGAAGAATAGAATCTGATCCTATGGGGAAGCAAATGCAGGAGTAAACATCTCCCTGGAAAGTAAACCTTTGATCTTCCAAACCCCAAGATGCTACCTTTTCAAGAATGAGCATTCCAAGTTATTATGTCAACCTTCAGCAGGCCTCTTTGAAGAGAATTGACCATCTAAATGAGCCTAAGCTGTAGCAATAATTTCCATATTTCCATCAGTAATATGTCTATTCATCTAATCTTCTCAGCTTTAAGCTCCTAAAATGCAAATGTTTATATGAAGATTACCAAAAGTCTTATATGTACGTAGATAGGTTTTTTTAATCTCTTCTCCCTCCTCTCTCTCTCTCTTTCTCTCATTCTCATAAATAGTTGACAACTACTCTAGTTTCTTTTTCTGATAACAAATGACTCCAAATTAGTGGCATGAAACAAAAAACATTTTGTTACATTTCTAGGTTCCTTGGGCAAGGCACAATAGGGAATGGTTTGTCATTGTGCTATGATGTCTTAGGTCTCAACTCAGAAGACTTGCACAGCTTGAGGTCATATTTAGGTGTTTGTATGTATGGGAGCTTCTGCATACAAAGGTTTTACCCTATATGAGGTCAGCTGAGACACTGATGTGAGCAGGTACATGTGGTCTCTCTACATGGCTAGATTTTCTTGATCCAGGACATCTTAGAGTCACTGGGTTTCTTCCATGATGTTACATTTTCTGCCTAAAAACAATGTCTACTGGATTCTGACATAGATTTCCATATACTGATAGATTCAAGTAGGGCTAGAAGTGATCCACTCATTTCTTCAATGCAGTTTCTCCTCTACTGAGGGGACACACCCTGGACCACAGGGGCTCTTACTCTCTTCTCGTCCAGGCACATTAGAAATTACCTCACATAATCTAATAACTGACAACATTGTCTCTGAGTTGCCAGTCTTTGAGATTCTCCCTAGGTCTTAGGAGTGTCTTAGTTCACCTGGCCAAATAGCTGATGGTTTTATCCTGCGAATACTGAAAGGAGGCAGGTAGAGTGGTTTCAGGGAAATTCCATTGTAAAGAAAGTACACCAGGTCAGTGAATGGAGGGAGGGGAAGCTGATGAGGTAGCCAGTGATCAGGACACCACAGAGCTAGCTCTCTGTGCCATGAGTATTCCTAGGCTAAGCTATGCTCTTTTCCCATGCAATACTACGTCACCACCACAACAACTTCAAAAGTTCATAAAATTACCAGTCATACAAAGAGAGGTTCCATTTAATTTTTGCAGTCTAAATCTGCTTATTTAAAATTTAGAACCTAAGCTTTATTTGTTTTAAAAGGATTCAGAAAACAATATGTGCACACATAGCCATTCACTGTGACATAAAGAAAATACATCAAAATGCTAGCAACTGGAGATCTAAGCAAAGAGAACATGAAGGTTCACTGTTCAACTTTGCTACTTTTCTGTAGTTCTGAGATTTTCTAAAACAAAGATAAGAAAGAATTCAATAATCAGACAAAGCTATTTGATATTGTTGAGAAGAACAAATAAGGGTAATAAAATGATATAGAAAATAGTCATCAAAATTGATGCTGCCTCTGAGAAGAAGAGCATGCTTGTGGGGAGGGAGAGACTTGAAATGAAATTTCTGATATTGGAAGCTTCTGACACCGATGTGTGTGTGCATGTGTGTGTGTGCATGTGTGTGTGTGCATGTGTGTGTGTGCATGCGCGTGCATATGTATACACAAATGAAATTTATGTATATACATATTCTGGGTTTTAAATTTTTCTGGTTAGCTATTTCACAAGAGGAAAAAGGCAAAAACATTGGAACGAATACAGACATATATTCAAAGAACAATTGTTAGACATTTGCTAAGCATTTAAAAATAAATTTTTTACTTTGTAACAAGTACATTTACATAAGGGAGAAGTTTTGCTATAAAAACCATTAATGTGAGATTAACCTATCAAGAGGCGCTTACCATGATTAATTTTAAAACTAGCTAATATGTGTTGAAGTGCCAGACTTTGAAGTCAGGCCCCACTTTACCACGTGAACCTGAGATAAGCAGGCCCTGTGAGCAGATCCAGGACAAGCCCATTAGGGCCCAGTCGGTCTTGAACTCTAACCGCTGGGAATGCCTAACTCTGATTGCCCCCAGAGTGCCTCGAGCCCTGAGCCAATTAGATTTGTACCTGTGTCCTAATCTTGCTTGCTTGAACACCTGATTGTTGTAACTTTGTTTTTTGCCTTTATAAACCCTGTGTAATCACAGAGCAGGGCTCCCTCCTAACCTCCGCTGTGTCGGTGGGTAGGACGGGGTCCGAGTTGCAGCTCGCTTAAATAAAGCCTTGCCTTGCTTTTACATTTCAGAATGTCTGAGTCTCGGTGGTCTTCTTGGTGGTGGTTTCATGACTTGGCACAACAGTGTTATCTTATTTTATAAAACAATTCTTACATAAATAACTCTGAGTCTTGTTTGGCTTAATATTAGATTGTGTAGAATTATAAGTAATATGCATTCATACACATTCAATATACATTTTGGCTAACATTCTAGTATTTGCTGTAAGAAAAATCTGGATGAAAGCTTCCTAATTATTCAAACCTTATATATACAATTGATAGCATTGATATGCAAAATTTTCCCATTTTTATAGTTTTATTTCCAGCTCAGCACTGTAAATTAATTCCTGGTTTGACCCAAGATAAAACTCTTACTATCTTAGATTCCTTTGTAGCTTAACTCAGGGGATCAGATTGGTTTTTGAAAAACCATGACCCTCCCTGTATACAAAGATAGATTAGATCAGATAGGAGATCATCTACTGCAGAGTTGCGGTTGTGTTCACTACAGTGTCTATAGGTGGTAAATGCTGTAAAGTATCCACACACTCTGCTTGTGTTCTAGTATTTAAGTACTTCAATCTGGATGAGAAGGAAAATAAGAGCCGAGTTCCTGTAGCACTTACTGTATAGCCAAAGTGCTTTATATCTCTTACTTCCTTTAGCCCTCGCAGCAGCCTAGATTGTAGAACTCTGATGATGATGATCATCATCCCCATTTTACAAGGCCACTGTGCTCCAGAGAGCTAAGTGTCTTGACCATTTGCATGGCAGGTAGCCAGCTGGGTTTGAGCTCCTGTTTCTAACACCAGACTATTACCTCCCCACAAGTTGAAAGAGAAGAAATATGAGAGCAATGGGAAGATTAGAAAATACATGCTTATGAGACATCCAGACCAGGAATTTCACCTTTAGTCCTAGCTAAAGAGGCTGAGCCACCCCAAGTAAGCTGAAAGCAGCTCGACCTAGAGCTGCTTGACCTTTGCAAAAGAAAGGAATGAGGAAGACCAGCATGAAATTCCAGACATAGAGAAATTTAAGGTAAATTAAGGAGTTGGATGGGTATGTGGTAAATACCAGTTATACCCAGAACTAAGAATTAACAAAGAGATTATTTTGCTTGCTTAATGGCTATTTGTAATCACTAACCACCAATTCTGCTTCTGTATGAGTGTTTGCTTGTTTTGCCTAACTTGCCTGACCACCTATATGTGGTACATGTGATTTTTGCCTTTAAAAACCCAACCCTACTGAGGCCCAGTGCTGTTCTTGACCATCCTGGTAGTGGCAAACAGACATTGTGCACAACTAAATACTCCTAGCCCCACTGACTGAGTGCTGGTGATTTTATTGTCATGGGTTCGCGTCCCACCTGAGTGGTCAGTATACTACACCTAGCAGTAAGTTGAATATCATTTCTTTTTAAGCAACACACAGTCTTCCCCTAACTTTTGCTTTGAGGGGTTCTTTTCTGTTCCTCCTTGCCTCTGAGGATGACTGCCCACATCTGCAGTGCCCTGTGGATTTGAACTGCTCAGACAGCTCCAACTCCAATTCTCCAATCACATTGGAATCTTCAGGGTGAGGGTTATAAACTCTTTTCCTCTTTCATCTTGTTTTTCTGTTTTCTCTGGGGTTTTTCTCCTATATCTGCCACCTTCCAAACCGCCTTCTCACCTTCTCCTCCCTAACTTCACTTCTTTCCTCTTTTTCACAAGTTATTCAGGCTTGAAAAGCAGCCAGGGAAAAGATATTCACTTTGGGAGAAGAAGACAAAAATAAAAGATGAGCTAGCCAAAGCAATGAATCAATCTGATTTTTCCAGAAAGAGCTGCTTCATAAAAAGATGGTAACTTACGGTGACTTTTTTGTTTTCCTCTCTCTTGCTCTCTCCCTCTTTTTCTTTAGGAAAAAACAAAGTTGATATAAACAGCTGGAGACTGGGACTTGAAAAATGAAGAAAGCAAGATGAATAAAACTTCCTGTTTTCCTCTCTGATCACAGTCTACAGGGGGCTGGCCTATAATACCATCTTCCAAACCAGATGTTCTATTCTTCACGTTTGATTCAGAATCTCTGCATATCAGTTTTCTTTACACAGCACCACCAGGCCTTAGAATGAATCTGAAGAGCAGGCTATAGCCAAGCTCTTGCTGGGATCCAGGGCCTCTTGGGAAAAGCCAATAAATGTGGTCAGCACATGACTTGGGACCAATGAGTTAAACTCATTACTTTCTCCATCTCCTTCACAGAACTCCTCCTACATGTAACATACTGTGGCAAAACTCCAGATTATCTCATTGAAGCCACAGCACAACCCCATTATGGAGATGCTAATACTGTCCTTATGTCATGGATCAGGAAATTTAGTCTTAGAGAGGATGATTTCTGTCCCTGGCTTTCACACTTGATAGGGCCACTCCCACCTCCTCCCCACTGCTCAGAAAAGATGAATATATGTTTAGAAAAGATGAATATATGGAGAAATGACAACAACAGAGAAACTGTTTTCTGCAAAGGAAATATCATCTCTGGAACCACTGTCAGCTCCAGCCTGAGTTTCTGGGTGGGTTGCTTTCCTCCTTGGCTGTTGTTCCTCCTTTTTGGAGACACGTTGTCATCAACTTTAAAGGTCTGTCTGCATGCTCTGTGGTCACACCCAGCTGCTGGACCTTTGGCCTCCCTGCCAGCAGTACTGCTCAGCCTCCTCCCTGTCTCTCCAGCCCATCTCTCCTCAAATATGTCCCACACAGGGAAGGTGGGTCCCCTTCATGGTAAAACTCTTAAGTGCTTGAACAGATCTTCAAAAGTGAGCTCCAAGCATGACATCATCCATCTATGTTTGAGCTTTCCATGCTGAGTGACAATCTGCCAGTAGAATCAGTGGTAGAGTTGTTATTCACAGTCCCTGCAAAAACAGGGCATAATGTGCTTTTGGATGAAACTGGTGCTTGCCTGTTGGGTAATTGAGTAGCTACAAATAGTAAGTTCTCAAAAATACATTTGTTTCTTTATTTTATTGGCTTGCTAACTTTTCCCATACTTTTCTAGTTGTAAAGAGCCACAGGATTAGCATTTTAAACCATTAATTAATACCCCCAGTAGACTTCAAAGCTTTCCCGAGGGGCCTCATGCCAGGTCAGCATTGAGCCCTCACCTCTCCATACAGTCAGTGAGAAGATTAAGTCCTCACAGATGATGCAACACATTAGCAGCGCAAGTTTATTTCACACAGTTCTGGAGGCTGGCAAGTCCAAGATCATGGTGTCAGCTGATGAGCACCCAGTCTCTACTTTCAAGATGGCGTACCAATTATGTCCCCTGGAGAGATAAACACTGTGCTCATATGGTGGAACGGAAACAATCACAAGACAGAGGACAAACTCTGAATCTCTTTTATAAGGGCATTATCTATCCCCCCAAGGCTCCCCCTCTTCATCATGTTGTGGTATTAAGGTCTATTCTTTAATACTACAACAGGAATTAAGTTTGGAATGGTTGCAATGTATGTATATCACAACAGTTTGTTTGTTGGAACCTTAATTTCTAAAGTGTCAATTTGGAGAGATAGAGCCTAGTGGAAGGTAGTTAGGTCTTAATGACTCTACCTCATCCACTGCGTAAGGCTATACTTGCAGGAGTGTGTTAGTCTCATAGGAGTGGCTATGAATGGCTCTGAGTGACACTTCTGACTACTCTCACATCACTTTTCTACCCTGGTACAGAATATCACAGAGGTCCTTGTCAGGGGCTGGGCACATAGCTCAACAGTAGAGCTCTAGCATGAATGAGGGTCTGAGTTCAACCCCTAGCCCTTCAAAACAAAATGAAAGAACAGTAAAACATCCTTGTCAGATGCTGTCCTTATGCTTTTAGAATTCTGGCCCCCAGAATCATGAGCCAATGCAATTTTCTTTCCTTATAAACTACCTTGTCTATGGTGTTTTGTTATTGTGATGGAAAATGAATGGACTCAGAGGAATTTCGAAGTTAATTTTGGATGAGACATACATTCCAACTGTCACAAACCCACTTCAGGGAACCATAAAGTAACCATAATGGCCACATATATTAAGATCATATACCAAGCGCAGCCTAAATCTAGGTGTGCTACATACATTTTCTCACTTAATAGCCACTACATTATGAAAGGCTATCTTTATTATCAGCACATTACAGGCTTAAAGAATTTGGTGATTTGTTCAAGGACACACAGCTTGGAAAGAGAAAGGCAAGAACTAGTTCCAAAGGTTTACACTCCTAAATATCATGTTCATCCTTGGGCAGAGTTCTTAAAAGTAATCTTAAGGGCAAAAACAAAAAGGGGGAAAAAAAGCAGAAAACCATTGAACAGACATTCACCCTTCCAGCATGTGAAATTGTTGTTGTCATTGTTGTTTTGTCTTTTCTTTTTTGGTACTGGGGATCGAACCCAGGACATTGTACTTGCTAGGCAAGCGCTTTGCCACTGAGCTACATCCCAGCCCCAGCATGTGAAATTGTTATTTATGTTTTTAAATTTGGTCCTATTTATTTCCAGCCTTTCTTTTTAAAACAAAGAATATATATTACAAGTAAGTCCTATTTGCTTTTTTATAGGCTGATTCCATGTTTACAAATGAGCCCCAATCCCTAATGGATGAGGGAGGCAGCAAAGTTGTGAAGGATAACAGCCACAAGTGTTATGACAGTGGTCTTTGCCAAGTCTATAAAAATATTTCTTCTCATCTCTTTCTCATTTCTCAGTGCTCTATTGAGCACTCTTCTAATCTGAAGCACAAAGATAAACGTGATTAAATGACGCCATAGCAAAACTCAAAATCTGTCACTAATATATTGGTCTACAGTTAGGAAAGGAGCCCCATTTAGGTCCTCAAAGTAGCAAGGACATGACAGTGACCAGTGCTAAGGAGTTTTAACTAGTGGCATCACGCCATTTAGCTAAGGCTGAGATCTTAGATGTGCAGATGCATCCAGCGCTGTGCTCAAGAAGATCACTTGCACCATTTCTCCAGGCTGCTAGGTCTCATGTGAAATACCTTGCCATTCCTCCTCCTCTGATTTGATTAATTTTTCTGCATAGCCTGGAATGATTTTAACTTATTTGTTTCTTGTTTTCTTGCCTCTCTTCTCTACTAGGACGTTAACTTTTTTTTTTTTTTGAGGTGGGGCCTCGTTTATTTGTGGTGCGCACCTGCCCTCTATCCTCCTGCTCAGTTAGAATGGGTATCAAGAATTGTATATTCGTTAATGGCACCAAGGGGGAAGAGAAGAGACTGCACTAATGGCACTAATGGTATTCTTTCCACACTGGACTGCCATTGCAGGAAGCAAACCAGAACTTTTAGAAGAGATAAGCTTCTGTGCTCTGTGGGAATCTTTGCTAAGAGAGAGGGGTGAGGGGAGGGAAAGAATAAATGAGCTTTTTGGTCTTCCATCTAAGGATGCAGGTGGCACATCAACAGGTATGTGGATCACTTATGCTGTGATCACAAATGGCACCCAATCCAGAAACCCCCGCCAGACTCCTTATTTGAAATACAGGTCAAAGAAGAAACTTCTATTGCCAACATGCTATTTTCATGGCAAAGGTCTCTGTGCAAGTGTGGCATAACATATCTATTTCCATTTTATTGGCCACAACAAGTTACATGGCCACACTCCCCAAAGACCTCCAAAAGGTCCTGATATTTATTTATTTATCTTAGCATTTACTGAGCACTTACCATACCTTAGTCGTTAAGTGCTCCGAATATATCAGCGTGATTGTTGTTCAAATGCTCTGTGAGGCATTCCATTACTATCTGCTCTTTTAGCCTTGGAGAAATGGAAGCCAGAAAAGTGCAGTAAATGCCTAAAGTCATGCAGTTAGTAAGGAGTGGAACTGGGATACTTATTCGGGCAATGAGACCCCAGGACTTGCATTCTGACAATCAAATGGGAGAGAAAATAGGATAATGTTCTTTCAAGCAGTAGAAAACCATCCTTCTTGCTGTGTGTTTGCTGGTCTTCATCTTCCTTGGGTCCATACCTCCATTTAAATGTGGGGCACATTTCATGATTTACTGAACAAGTAAAACATTGCTAAGGAAATAAGACTTCACTTCTGAAATTAGATTGCAAAAAGCCATGACTTCTATCTTGCCAGAGCTGTCTGTCAATTGTACACTCTGATGAAGCCCCACTACCATGTTGGGAGCTGCCCTTTGAAGAAAGAAGCCCAAGAGATAGAGATGTCCAGGGTGGGGTTGAGGACTTTGGTCAACAGCTTACAGGAAACTGAATCTTGCCAATGAATACACAGCAGATGTGATTTTGGCACTGGATTCTACTATCATATCTCTGATAGGATTGCAGTTACACCTGGCACTTTATCACTTAACCATCTGCAATTTGCTCTTGAATGTCCAGTAAATTAAAGACATCTTTCCCTCTCTTCCAAATAGAAAGCCAGTTGCTACAACACTGCTTACTGAATAATCCAATTCTTTTTTTTTTTTTTTTTTGGCCAGTCCTGGGCCTTGGACTCAGGGCCTGAGCACTGTCCCTGGCTTCTTCCCGCTCAAGGCTAGCACTCCGCCACTTGAGCCACAGCGCCACTTCTGGCCGTTTTCTGTATATGTGGTGCTGGGGAATTGAACCTAGGGCCTCGTGTATCCGAGGCAGGCACTCTTGCCACTAGGCTATATCCCCAGCCCATGAATAATCCAATTCTTTTATCATTGGTTAGTTATGTCACTTTCATCATTTACTCTATTTTCTTATCTATGCAAATCATTTTCATACTTTCTCTCTGAGCATTGATCTATTTGTGTCTTAGTTTCTGAACTCCTGTCAGGACTTTGACAACTTTATAGAATAGAATTTTGCTGTCTCATGGTGCATATTCTCTCTTATATCCAAAAGTCTATTATTTATTGTTTTGGGTTGAAATTCACAACCAGTTAGAAATTCTCATGAAAAATCCTGTTAACGTTTCCAGAGGAAATGTACTAACTTTGTAAAGTAACTTGAGACAATTAACATGTTTGTCATTTGCATGTTTTGTTCTAGAGGTATATTATTCTACTTATCCAGGATTTAATTAATGACTCTCAATGTGATTGTAAAGCTTCATCATGTACATCCTGCACATTTTATTGTCATTGGTGCTTTTCTCATTGAGATTGCTTTCTGTTAATTGGTTATTGCTGCTGTGTCGGAACATTTGTATATTTTGTACCTTATCATGGTACTTTGTGCTATATTCCAGTAGTTGTTCTTATTTCTAGGTTGTGATTTGATGTTTTTGCTAATATTTTAATTTATTCAGTGTGCTAAACTAGTTTTACCAAGGGGAATAAACACCTGGCATTAAGCTTCACAATTTTTGATATTCGCAGCTGATCTTTCAATGGTTAGCAGACCCACCCACATTTTGGTGGCCAACAGTGAAGACTCTGAGATTCAACATTCCTGGTATCCAAGGTTTGGATGCTCTAAGAACACTGCTCTAAATGGCACTTTGATTCCACCAAACAAGAATTAAGAGTCCTCTTCCTGGGGCTGGAGATATGGCCTAGTGGCAAAGAGTGCTTGCCTCCTATACATGAAGCCCTGGGTTCAATTCCCCAGCACCACATATACAGAAAAAGGCCAGAAGTGGTGCTGTGGCTCAAGTGGCAGAGTGCTAGCCTTGAGCAAAAAGAAGCCAGGGACAGTGCTCAGGCCCTGAGTCCAAGCCCCAGGACTGGCAAAAAAAAGTCCTCTTCCTGCCACATGCAATGTCATTTGAGAGTCAATTCATTCATCATCTACATGTCAGGTGGATGTTAGGTGCAAAACTGATGTGCAAACTCCATGCTGTTGACCTAGGCCACCTCCAAAACTTCTGGGGCAAGTGGGAGGGTCTCCTCCCCTCTCCATCCTACCTGTGGGTAAAACTACAGCCATCTCCTTTTCTTTATTCCCCCAGGAGGCCATTCAACTGGAGAAAATTACTAAGACTGCCTCTATCAAAAGGTAACAAGGATTTCAATGAGACATGCCTACACCGATGAAGTTGAAATCTTTGCTTTAAACAAATGAACAAAGGCGAGAAGGTTTATGCGCTGGTGCCGAGGCTTCAACTCTGGTTCTGGGCCCTAAGCTTTTGTGCTCAAGGCTTGTACTCCCCTACTTGAGCCTCAGCTCCACTTCTGGCTTTTTTTTTGTTTTTTGAGATAAGAGTCTCTCAGACTTTCTGGCTCCAGCTGGCTTGGAACCTCCATCCTCAGATCTCAGCCTCGGAGAAGCCAGGAGTAAAGGCGTGGGCAGGCCACCCCCTGCGCCAGAGAGTTTCTGGGAGGGCACACCCTCCCAGACAGGGAGGCAGAAGTTGAAGGGTGGGCTCCTCATGTCCTGCCTATAAAGGTGGGCCGCAGGGCCTGGACTTCATGTGCCTATCCAGGCTGCTGGAGGAAGGAGGTGAAGAGCGCGCAGGTGCAGGATAGCCGCAGGAGCACCCACAACAGAACAAGGTGACCAAGACTCCTAGGGCCGACCTCGCAGCCAGTGTGAGAGGGGAAACCTCTCAGGACCAGGTTGTGGTGACAGCTGAGGTCCGGGATTTCAGCCTCTTCTCAGCTGCGGCTGTAAGGAGCAGAGCGGGGCTCCATCCCATCCACCTGGGCTTCTTCCTCACTGCCGGAGGCTTGAGCTTCCCCCTGGAATCATGCCAAATTCATCTGAAGACGTTTCCCTTACTGTAAAAAAAAAAAAAAAAAAAAAAAAAAGCAGGATGGAGCTCCATTCCTCGTGGCAGAAAGAATTGCCTGTGCACCTGAAGGCAAAGATAGATTTACAGCCTCCTTCGATGGACCAGCAGAGGTCCTGGCCAGCGGCAGCTTGTCCGGTACGCACCAGCGTGGAGTCAGTCTGTAGGGATTGGGTGCTGGAGCTGGGCCTGGATTGCATGGTGACACCTGTGCAGTTCCTGTCCGTGTCCCAGACTTCAGCCAGGGCTCGGGCCCTGAGGAGGAGGAAGAAGAGGAGGCGGCAGCGGCCTGAGTGCGAAGCACAGGACTGGCCAGGCGCAGGTGCCAACCTGGACAAGGAGGAAGGGTTAGTCAAATTTCAACCTTCCTTATGGCCTTGGGATTCAGTGAGGAACAATTTGAGAAGTGCACTGACAGAAATCTGTGTGCTCTATGATGTCCTCAGTATTGTTAGAGATTAAAAACAAACAAACAACAACAAAAAAAAACTGATGACTCTTGACCCAGTCTCTCAGGATGCAATACCCCCAAAACAGAATCCTCAGACATTGCAGCTGATGTCTAAAAAGAAGCCACTTGCTGGAGCAGCACAGATCCTCTTGAAGGGGGCAGAAGGACTGACTAAATCAGCTACTGAAAACCAGGAAAACAAACCAGAGAGACTTCAACTCTGAGCTCTTGAGATTAAGGCAACGCTGGGAATTTAGAAGGGTTGGAGATAAAATTTTTGGAGATCTGAGCTGCAGAAGTGCAGGATCTCTGTTTCCCCGTCATGGTATATTTGAAGTCATAAAGAACATAGATACTGATTTGGATAGGAAAATACCTGAAGCCTACTGTCCCATAGATGTCCAAATCTGAAGATACCAAGGTTTCTTATTCATAAACAGGCTCCAGACATAGGTGTTCTTGGCACAGTTCATCTCTTCAAGCGACCTCTGCCCAAATCCAAACCAGGCTCCCCACATTGGCAGACAAAGTTAGAAGCAGCACAGAATGTTCTCTTATGTAACAAAATTTTTTCACAGCTCTCTTTGGAAGCTGTTCAAATTAAATCACAAATACCTCATATGTGGGGAAAAACCAGATTATCTCTCAGCCCTTCCCAAATTTGCAGTTATTTCTTTGTGCCATTCATCAAATGATAAGAAATCCCCCAAATCAGCTACTGAAAAGCGAAGTGCAGAGGAGCACCTCAGTGTTCTAGAGCATAGCTTGCATATCCTGATTAGTGAGTTTTATAAGCAGAGCTTGAGTTTGCTCATGATGTGCACCCAGCAAGTGCACCTTTGGGCCACGAGGGAATGAGACTATCAGGTCCTCAAGCTTTGGTTAAAAATGAAATTAATTCAGTATAGTCCAATGAAGCTTCTGGGAAAAAATAATTAAACAAGCAAAACATATGTTTCTGAGGAACCCAACAGCTGCAACCATTGACAGATTGGCAACTCCCATTGAGGATCCTCAGATCCAGGCTCATTGGTCCAATATCAATGATGTTTAGGAATCCAGTGTGAAGGTGTTGATCACATCACAGGGCTATGAACAAATATGCAAGTCCATTCAGCTGCAGTTGAACATTGGAGTTGAGCAGATCTGAGTTGTATACAGAGATGGAAGGGTGACTCCACTGTCTCATCAGCAGGAGCTACAGGATTTTCTTCTATTTCATCTGTCTCAGCACCAGCTGCACACAGTTTTCAGCAGCTATCCAAGGTTATGGGTTGGCAGGTGCTGAGCTTCAGTAACCACGTGGATCTGAGGCCCTTAGAGAGCATTGGCAATGCCTCTGCCATAACCCTGGCCTCTCCAAATGGTGACTACGCTCTTTCAGTTCACACTGGGCCTGAGACTGGCAGAAAGTCCTGGTGCAGTTTCCCCGGGGTCCAGTGCAAAGATTCTCCCAAGATCGATGTGCTGCAGGGCAGTAAGTGGAACCATCTCCATGGGCCGTTCAGAAAGGTTTCGTGGAATAAAATGGAAGGATGAAACTGCTTATGTCTGCACTCAGCCCCTGTCTGCTCTGATTCTTCCAGAATGTGGACTCTAGATGGTTTTTTTTTGGCCAGTCCCGGGCCTTGGACTCAGGGCCCGAGCACTGTTCCTGGCCTCTTGCTCAAGGCTAGCACTCTGCCACTTGAGCCACAGCGCCCCCTCTGGCCGTTTTCCATATATGTGGTGCTGGGGAATCGATCTGAGCGATCATGTGTAGGAGGCAAGCACTCTTGCCACTAGGCCATACTCCCAGCCCTCTAGATGTTTGCAGGACACAATTAGAAGCACAAGGAAGAAAACGATTCCATAGGAGTTTCTTTTGAATTCTAGTTGTATCTTTTATCAGCAAGCTCAAGAGAGTACTTTGAAACAAAGCAGAGGGAGCCTGTTGTTCAACCATCAGGAGACAGTTGTAGTCAGAAGACATCATGGCCTGGTATTTCCTTTGGGGTCGACACTGGGGCATCGCCGACATTCCAATTGTTCATTCCTCCTGTTGAAGCAGCATGCCATCTTCCAGAATCCGCTTGTGGAGTACACCTGAACTGGTGGTACAGCTGGTTGGAGGGTGAAGCCCTACATGATTCTTTGTTATTGTTTTAATGAGAGATGGATACTAAATTTTAGCAAATGCTTTTTGGTAATTATTGAAATACTCACATAGCTGTTTATCCTGAGTAAAATTCAATATAATAAATATTAACATATTCTTAAATTTTAAACTCCATTTTCATACTTTCAGGTTAAATCCTATTTAGTTATGATGCAATAATACTCTTTTAACACATCCAGCCAATTGGATTTGACTTTCTAACATTTTATTTCAGATATGACTTGCTGACATTTTATTTAGGAATTTTGCCTTTATATCTGATAGTAACATTAGCCTGCTATTTTCTGACTTGGTGCTGGTAGTATCTGCCTTTTGTTTTGTTTTGTTTTCCTTTACTGTCAAAGTGAAGTACAGAGGTGTTATAGTTTCATATGTAAGGCAGTGAGTACATTTCTTGTTCAACTTGTTACCTCCTCCCTCATTTTTCTCTCACCTCCTCCCTAGTATCTGCTTTTAACATCAGTGTTAGTCTACTAACTTCAACACTGAGCTGTGGTACTTTGCTTTGTTTTCATATTATAAGAGAACTTTGGAAATTCAGAATTTATACGTTCTTTGAATATTTTAAATGTCACCTATAAAACCACCTGGTCCAGTAAATTTTATAAAGGAAACTTGTTGGCCAGCTGCCAGTGGGTCATGCCTGTAATCCTAGCTACTCGGGAGCCTGAGATCTGAGGATCACAGTTTGAAGCCAGCCTACGCAGGAAAGTCCATAAGATTTTTATCTCCAATTAACCACAAAAAACCAGAAGTAAAACTAACAACTGTGGTTTAAGTGGTAGAGCACTAGCTTTGAGCATGAAAGCTCAGGAACAGTGCCCAGGCCCTGAACTGAAGCCCCAGGATTGGAACCATAAAAGGTATTGTGTTATTTTTACAATTAGAGAATTTCCCCAAAATTGAGACAAAAAGTTTGTTTTATTTTTTCTACCAAAATCTTTTTAATAGCCTCATTATTTTAGTTGGATTAATCTAGTTGCTTAAGATCTTTCTATTTTATTATAAATCCTTTTTCAAAGGTATTTTTTCCTATACCTTGTGTAGTTTTCATACTTGGGAAAAATTCATTGACTACTAAGAAAGATTATTTAAAGTTAATGTCATCGGCTTTAGTTCTCTATATTAACATCATGAATTCTGGAAACTGTATAAACATGCTGAGATTAAAGTAGAGAAGTTAAAGCTGCTTTCTTCTTAGCTTGAACATGTATGTTCTTGATTCATATAATAAATTATTGGGGAATGGGGCAACTCAAGACCAAAATAAAGTGCATGTACATGGTATATGCACTAAGGCTTCTGTTGGAAACAGAAGGTACTTGTTACTTTTATTTATAAAATCCAACAAGACACATTTCCAGAATAGCAGAGTTCTTGTCTCTTGGGAGGCTTGGGAAAATTGATTTGGACCCCATTGATCTGTGATATGGGGCATAGATTATGATCTTCAATGTCTGAATTCTCCCAGAGGGTGCAATGATTTCATTCTTTTCCCTGATAAGATTTCACACACTCCAAGCCAGTAATGGGGCTAGAGAAAACCATATGAGGCAGCAAATTTGAGAGGAGGGGAAGGGCAATGGTAATGTTCTGTCAGATATGAACAAATACATGTCTACTTTCCAGAATAAATACAGGATTGACTAAAAGGGATTTGGTTTGGATTCCTGTAAAATAATAGCATTTGTGGCAAGAAAAACTCAGGATGCATTAGATGTAATTGTAAGGTTGGTTGGTTTGTTTTTTGTTTCGGCATTTTCTTTCCATCCATTCAGAATGCCACCCCCACTTCTTATTTCTCCTTTCTCCTTTGCTGGTATAGTAGGTTGAATGATGCCTCTCCAAAATATATGCCTATAAATGAGACCTTATTTAAAAACAAAACAAAACACCAGAGTCTTTGTGGTATAATTAAGTTAAAGATCTAGAAACAAGTTCAAGCTGCATAATCTGCTATATAGTAAACTCATGGACAAGTGACCTTAAAAAGTCACACATAGAAAGGAGGTGTGAAGAGAGAGGCAGAGACTGGGTAACATATCTTCCAGCCACAGCATGCCAGAGATTTCTGGCAACCACCAGAACTTAGTGTTTGGTTTTTAAAAGTAGGTAGCCGGTAAAGGAGAACGCCACACGGTATTCAGGCAGGAGAGAAAGTTTATTACCAAACTGCTGGCCTGTGGCCGAGATGATCCATGGCTGGAGAGAAGGGAGAGAGAGAGAGAGAGAGCAACCCCCACCCAGTCCTGCCTTATATCTAGGGCAGGGGCAAGGGATGTGGCCAGGTGGATTAGGAGGTGACCTCAGGGACAGGGGAGGTAACTGCCTCCAGGTCTGCAGGTTACCCAGGTAACTGGGTGGAGACTTAATGAGGTGGGGGCATCTACATGGAGCCCTCAGGGAGAGGACCTAACATTCCAGCCTTTTAATAGTTATGAAAAAGGGCGAAGACTCTCTCTGGATGCTTCCTGCTGGCAAGGGGCATCGGCATTAGGGGTAAAAGGCAGAAATGTGGCCCCTCCTGGAGAAGGCGAGCAGCAGGGTCCCTTGGTGGTAGATGCCAGTCCTTGAATGAAGCCTGGAAGAAGTCTCATGAGGCAGGGGCTGGACAAAAAAAAAATTAAGGCAAAAGGAAGTGCTTAGGGCACAAAATTAAAAATTGGGTGACTTGGCTAGTTCTTATACTCAGGTATGGACAAGCTACTATCTCTTGATCCCCCGGCTCTGATTAATTTTGAAAGGGTGAGACAAAGTGACTCTATTTAGGATGTGACATCATTTTCCTCTTACTCCTCTCCATGATCCTTGTTCCCTGAACTGGCTGAGTCCCAGGGGTCTAAGTGCTTGTTTCTGGGATGGCTTGCCCCCATTGGCATTCACAGGGTTTGAACTCAGGGCCTAGGCACTGTCCCTGAGCACTTCTGTTCGAGGCTAGCACTCTACCACTTGAGCTCCACTTCCAGCATTTGGCTGGTAAGAGATCAGTCTCTTCAGCCATGCTTCCAGCCTGGCTCTTTGCTGGTTAGTTGGGAGATGGAGTGTGAGAGAGATTTTCTGCCCGGGCTGGCTTTGAACTGCAATCCAAGGCGTCTTTGCCACAAAAGACCTTTTTCATTCCCAATTAAAGCAACAAGGAGACCAAGGGGACTAGAGCTTACCTGTACCTTGTCAAGAATTGACCAAATACTTGCCAGAATTCTGCAATGACAAAACTCAGTGATGTGATGAGTTTTAGCACAGATATATAGCTATATGGACATATAAAGAATGCATACTGGTTTTTCATCAGTGTTTAAGTCACAGCCAACAATTGTACACCAATTTAACAATCTTTGTCTTGTATGAATTTAAGACATACCCATACCATCTTCTTCCTACACTGTTTCTTCAATTCCCTTTTCTAAGATTTCACTAACAAATGATGTTTTACACAGACATACACACATGGAACACACATACACACTGTGCACATAGGTTTTGCAGCATGCAAAAATGAATTTCAGCGGTAGACTCTTTTGGAATTACAATAGTAAATGACTTTTTTTTTGCCCAATATTTTAGAACCACGTGGTCGGTTAGAAAAACAATTTTGCTAGCAAACAACAATTTTCATATTATAAAATGGAGAAACCATATTTTGATCAACTCCAGTGGGATCCCATGTTGAGGGGGGTGGCAGGAGGACACAAACACACTAACAGAGAACATGTGGCATGGCATAATGGCACCTGAGTTGGTGCCTGTTAAACCCAATATCCACCATGTGGTCAATGCTAGAGAAAAGAACTTTTAGATATCTTTGCTGACAAAGCACATTGGTGGTCAAGCCTCAGTTTTGGAGGTCTGTGAAAAGAGGCAGCTTTGTGAGCAAGGCACGTTATCAGGATGGTATGACTTGGAGTTTTTATAAAGTAAGCAAGTAAGCAGGCAGATGAGAGAGGGAGAAAAAGGAAGAGGAAGAGAGGAAAAGAGAGAAAGAGAGCCTGGATATAAGTGACTTCTGACCATTTACCATTGCAGTGGCAAAAACTGTATCTGAGCGAGTATTTTGAGCAGGCCTCATTGCACTGTCAAGAGGCGTGCTAGCAGTGTCCCGGCTTGGGTGTGACTGTGATGCAAAACCCAAAAAGCACAGGAGAGAGGCGCCTGGTGAGTGGATGAGCTTACCGGGCAGAAGTGGCGGACCGAGCAGCAGCAGTTTCACTCACCAGGGTAGACAAGTGGTGTGGATGTGGAGGTGGGTGTGGAGGCCAGCAAAAAAGTGCCGTGTGGCAACTCGTAGCAGTTCAGTTCACGGAAAAAGGGCCATCAGGACTGGGGATACTCCCAGAAAAAGAAGAAAAATAGAGGGGAATTCCACCTGTCCTGACTCTTAAGCCCTTCCAGGGTCTCGGCACCATATATGTTAGGTTTTTTAAAGTAGGTAGCCAGTAAAGGAGAACACCACGTGGTATTCAGGCAGGAGAGAAAGTTTATTACCAAACTGCTGGCCTGTGGTCGAGATGATCCATGGCCGGAGAGAAGGGAGAGAGAGAGAGAGAGCGACCCCCACCCAGTCCTGCCTTATATCTAGGGCAGGGGCAAGGGGTGTAGCCAGGTGGATTAGGAGGTGACCTCAGGGACAGGGGAGGTAACTGCCTCCAGGTCTGCAGGTTACCCAGGTAACTGGGTGGAGACTTAATGAGGTGGGGGCATCTACATGGAGCCCTTAGGGAGAGGACCTAACTCTTAGGATAGAGCTATATAATGAATTCTGTCTCAGAACCCCCAGAAGCAACCAAGTCCAACAGTACTTCGGCTCCAGATGAATGAAGAAATAAATTTGTAATGTTTTCAAGCTCCCCACTTGGTGGCAGTTTGTTATGACAGCCTCAAGAATGAATAACCTCAGTAGGAGCTCACTATCTGTTTAAAACACCTTCATTCCATGCAGGCCCTTTGCCCCAGATCTCTATTGCTTCTTTGACTATGAGAACAAGCCCCAAATCACCACT
This sequence comes from Perognathus longimembris pacificus, assembly GCF_023159225.1. NCBI lineage: Eukaryota > Metazoa > Chordata > Mammalia > Rodentia > Heteromyidae > Perognathus > Perognathus longimembris. The sequence goes on along the minus strand of NC_063176.1, from coordinate 26,371,399 downwards.
GGTCAAATGTAAGTAGTTTGCTACAGCTCTATGCACATGTAACATTGGTAAGTAGTTTGTGACATTTGTTGACAGTATTTAGACCCCTGTTATGAGTAGGAAAGTTGTCTTCCTTTTCCTATGCTGCTTGAGCTTGGTCACCTAACCCTTCAGGGTCTTTTCCTCATTGGTGTACTCTTCCAAAATTCGGTAGAGCTTTTTCACTGGTGCATGTTCCCAGGAAAAACTTGTTGGGAGAAATTTCTTGGGAGGCATTGAGACAACATTTAGAAGCAGAATAAAGGAAAGAACAGTAGCATTGTCTGGAGTTAGCCTAGAGAAGTCATACCCTTCCAAAGTCTATAGAAATTCACAGGTGTCAGTATTTTCCTGCATGTTTCATGTTGGAGTCTATCTTTTGTTCACGTAATTCCAATACATTCCGTTTCTCAAAGCTGTCCCACACAGTTCAAGAGACCACATCTGTACCCAGTACCTTGGAGAACCTAATCAGAGCCCAGCCTCCGATGTTAAGATGAAGCTTTTGCTGGGAAGTGATAGAAATTTAACAGTTCACTACAAACACCAGGTCACAAATAATAAAGTCTGAAAACTTACATGGCTGGTGACACTTCATGGGGAATAGCAGTAGATGGACTGTAGTGAAATTCTCTCCTGCTATAGCTGGACTCCATCCACTAAAGAAGGGAAAGGATGGGTTGAGAGTAGCTAGCTTCCTTACCCATTTTATTTCCTGAATCTGTACATTAGATAAACTTGATTTGCACTTCTCATGAAAAAGTCTGATAATAATGTGTGAGAGAAGGTCAATAAAAGCCAGTGGGTAAATGGCTATAATAGTATAGTCTAATAGTATGATGCTCTGGCTTTCTTCAAATAGATGTCTGTAATTCAAAGCAGCTAAGAGAATGAATCCTCAGATGGTGGCTTATGAATATAAGCCCTTGTAACTCAATGTAATAGGTTGAATTATGTCCTTCTGACAAATATGTTGGGATCATAACACCCCATACCTCAGAATGCATCCTTATTTGGAGATGGAGTGATAGAGTAAGTGTAATTGGTCAAAATGCTGGTCATTGGGATGAACCTTAATCCTATGAGGCTCATGTTGTTATGAAGAGGAGAATTTTAGACACATAGATAGACCTGTATAGAGGGAAGACACAACTAGAAAATGGCTCTCAGTAGGCCCAAGTGGTAGGTATCTTTTAGAGACTTCCTTCCCAGCCCTCAGGATAAACCAATTCTGCCAATACTTTGATCTCAGACATCAACTTCCAGAACTGAGATAATTCATTTGTGTTGTACCACTTGTGGTACTTTTTAATGTCTCTCCTAGGAGATTAAACACCTGACATTCAGATGTTATCCCTAAATTTATGAGAAAGAATTTTGAAGTACACACACACACACACACACACACACACACACACAGATCCTCTTTGTGCTGTCTTAAGGAAATAATCTTGGTCAAGTCTAGCTCTGACATGTTTGTGGAAGACAGAATGCTTAATGTAAGAGCATAGATGGCTTTTAAAATACTCATTTTCTCTCTACAGAAGTGACTCAAGATGAAATCTACAAGTGTTTTTAGATAGATAGATAGATAGATAGATAGATAGATAGATAGATAGATAACAGAGAAACCAAAGGAAGCACTTTCCGACAAGAGGAGGAAGTCTTGACCTCTCAGAACCCTTCCTTGTGTGTGTCAAGATGCGGAGGGTTTTGTTCTTCAGGTGAGTGCAACATTAATCACACAGAGTTGTATTTAATTGTATGGGGATCAGGCTCCCTGTGAGACTGCGCTAGTGTCTAGTTAATTATTCCAGCCTCCATGAGCTCACAAACTCAAATTCCTCAAAAAAAAAGGTGTCCTCACTAGATACTATGTTGAAAATGAACAATACAACTTATGGGTAGAGACAGGAGGGAAAAGAAGTGTACTGTTTACCTCACGTGTGTAACTGTAACCCCTCTGTACATCAGCTTTATAAGAGCAATTAAAAGTTTTTAAAGTCACAGAAACTACAAAAGCCTCTGAGAAAGTTCCTGTGGCTCAGGTCTCTACCTAGTGTGGACGTATGGTATCAGCATGTCCCTCATTCTCCCTCTTAGAACCACATCCTCAAAAGTCCAATGTAATTAACATTCATGAGTCCAAGGTAAGGCAAAGCTGAAGGAGATATCTGAACTTCAGGGATTGGCAGGCTAGATCCACATATTTCCATTATAACTAAAGGTGCTTTCTACATCCATTCTCTGCCTGGCATCCCTAGGAGTCTGCCTATAGGGATATATTTGGTTTTGTTTTATTTTTCAAACATAAATCTAGGATATGTCCTGATTAAAACTATCTCCTAGCTCCATGTTGCTCCCTGAATAGGCATCAATCTCCCTCCGGACATTCAAGGTCAGTGCTCTATCTTTACTTGCATCCAATTTGTTCATGCACCTCAAATTCTCAGACTATACTTAAAATGCACTCTAAGGCCCCTGCTTCTTGCATTTTTTCAAGCCCTCATTCTTCCCATGATTTCCTCATCATCCATGGCAAATCATGGCTTTTCCAAATAGTCTTCTTGGATTCCTCTCCCCACAGTCTACCTCATCTCTCAGTCTACCTCATCTCACAGTCTTCCTGACAGAGAAATCACTTCTTGTGCATAGCTAACTTTTATTTGAGAGAGTCTGGATGCTTGGTGGGAAATAGAAGCTAATTCTCTTTGCAACTTAAGCTGAAAAGGAATTTGTAGGAACGTAACTCACTTTATGGATGGGAAGGCTAGACTGCCAAAGTGAAATGTGGAGTAAAATGCACTATAATCATGACCCCAATCCATTCTCCTCCTCATATCTAGACTCTTTGCTATGGGAGTTATAATCCTAACTTTTAAAGTGTAGAATCTCACTAGGCATCAGTGGCTCACACTTATAATCCTATCTACCCAGGAGGCTGAGATCTGAGGATCACAGTTCAAAGCCAGACTGAGAAGGAAAGTCTGTGAGACTCTTACCTACAATTAAGTGCCCAAAAGCTAGAAGTGGTACTGTGGCTCGAGTGGTAGAGTGCTAGCCTTGAGAGAGAGAGAAAGAAAGCTCAGAGATAGTGTCCAGGCCCTGAATTCCAACTCCAGGACTGGCACATACACAGATAAAGATGCAGATTCTTCCTCTTCACCACCACTTTGGCCTCGGTTTAATCATAGTGTGATGTAACCAAGGTTTTGAAAGGTACTTGTGCAAATGTGTTTGAGCCTATGTCATTGCTGAGGGGTTAAAATAACAATCATAGACTATCTCAATAGTGTCAAGGGAGGATAAAGAAATTATGAAACAAAGATATACTGTACAGTTAAGTCCAACATAGCTGACACTCAGCAAACCAGCAGTCACTGAGCTTGGGGGATGTTTGTTATGTGGAGAAGCTGTTGAGTGTGAGCTGTCACTTTGTTTGCAGCTGCATCTTTGAAAGCTACAGTAAGCCATATTGAGTGTTCAGACAAAGCATGTCTCTTTGGTCCCTTGTCTTTTGATACCAATGCTTCTTAAGCTTTGATGATTTTAAGAGTGATTGTACACACACCTATGTATACACACATATACATGTTATATATGTTACAGATATTTGTAAAGTCACACCACACTTTATAGGCAAGTTAAAGAATTTTTCAAGAATAATTTTGATTAAGTGAGATTTTCTGTTTGGTCACTGATTTTAGACCTAATTGTCATTCAAGAAAAGCCCTATTATATTGATCAACATTAAAGCATACACTTCCAGAAGGTAAGGGCTGTATTATAATCATTTTTTTGTCCACCCACCACCATTCCACTGCCAAGCTCATTGTTCTGTGTTTAGTTGGGTTGTTTTGTAGTTACTAAGCACTTCATTTAGTAATACATTTGAAAATGCGTAGGGCAGCAGTTCCAGAGAGCTCCAGGGACATAGTATTATTGTTGCCAATTTATGCTAAGGTGTGTAGCACTCATCTGTGTGTGTGTGTGTGTGTGTGTGTGTGTGTGTAATTTTTGTAACTAAAAAGTTAAACACAAAGGCAGGGAAGTCCAGCAAGTTCCTGAAGGGTGTACATTTCCTTTGCCAATTTCACAGTACCATTTTCTTTACCACTGACTGCCAATTAGGTGCAAATTGGAAACAGTATATTTTAGCAAAATCTCCCTCCCCAGTTTCATGACACAGCTGCTCTCAGCTATTACAATTGGGAAATGACCCATGCACCATTGCACTTCAGAGGACATGATCCAAGTTTTGGCCTTGTACCTGGGGAGTCTTCTCCAGGAGACAAAACTAAGTTTCCCCTCTGTCTGTAAGAGGTTACAGCCCATTTCTCCTTCCAAGCCTGCTTGCCCCGCTGTGGGATCTAGGTCAATGCAGCCAACCTTCTCTGTTGCCGCAGCTGGACCTCAGGGATAATGACACTAACTACCTCACTTGGGGATTAGGGGGTTCAACAATTGATCACTTTGTGGCCTGAGTTGAAAAGTGCTGTAAAGTATGGGCAGGAGAGAAAAGCCCTTCGGCAGGGGGAAAAAAAAAAAAAAGCAGAGTAAGACAGAAAAATCTCTCCAGTAAACCAGCCATTCCCTTTCCATCCTTTAGATTGCTCAGACATCAGTCTGTTGTGCCCCCCCTCCTCCCCCCTTCCCGGGCTGTAAAGGATCCAGAGTTACCTCTCCAAGTGTCTCTCCCCTTTGCCTTTCAGCAAAAAGAGGAGGATCCCGTGTGCTCCCAGAACTGAGCGTGGAAATTGGATTCAGCAATCCTTCTTTAACCATCTTCCTCCACCCCAATTCTCTCAGTCTCACATGCTGGAGATCGATGGTCTTCTAAAGAAAAACACCAAGGGACAAGTACTGCCTGGGGGTTTCCCATCTCATTTTGGAATGTGATATTTCTCTCTTGAGAATTCCACTCAAAGGAGACAAGAAGAGTCCAGTTTTAAAACCTCATTTGTTTATTTCTGATGAATTTCTAGACGAAGAGTAGGTTCTTGAAAATTTTTGGTTGACTCAGTGACTATTGCTATCCCCTTTCTTCAAAGTTTGTTTTGGGGTTGGATATAGCAGCTTATGCTTGCAGTCCCAGGTACAATGAGGTAGATGTAGGAAGAGTTCAGGCCAAGTCCGGTCTTAGCAGAAGTGTGAGACACTGGAAAACAAACTAAGAGCAAAAGGATGTAGAGCACAGCTCTCAGTGTGGAGTCTCAGCTCATCCTCTCACACTGCCAGAAGGAAAAGAACTGGTTATTTAGTCTTGCTTTGTTTTGCAACTGTGTTTTGATTCCTCAACTAAATTTTAAGCTTCTCTAGAGTAGAAATTATGCCTTACCCAGATGAGGAACTTAGTTTTTTAGTGAGTCCAAGTTTTTTTCACAATATTTACCAAGGTTCACCAGCATCAAAACAGAATGAACACTTACTTAATGTGCAAGAAATGGGCTTTGTGCTACATTGGCCAAATTGAAACAAGGATTTTCTCAATTCTAAGTCCTTACATACATGTGCATTTGTACTTGGATCTGTCCTAGGCCAGGGAAACTAAAAATATTTGGGGGTTGGAGATGAGTCAAAGAGGATTCGGAACACAAGATTTGGACACTAGAAGCTTCATAGTTGTTGTCATAGCAAAATGCAATTACAATTCCCATGCTGTATTGTTTCCTGTCTCTAAGAGCAAGTTGTAATTTTTTCACTGCTGAAGTCCTTATGCATTGCAGCATATGTGGCAATTCAGTGTACTCCTGACAGCTCTATCATGCTTCCAAGTTATTTATTTTTCACCTTTTTGTGCTTAGAGAAAAGCACTGTATAAAAGCCTCCCCGTCCAGTGCATCACCTCCACAGATGGAGTGTGTTGTGTGTGTGTGTGTGTGTGTGTGTGTGTGTTTTGAGGTAAGGTTTTGCTATGTACTCTAGGCTGCTCTAGAACCACCTAGTTACCTAGTCTCCTCGTCTGCTCTCAAACTTGTAATCTTGTCTCTGCCTGTAACATGTGGAGGTTATGGACAGGCACTACTATGCTCATGCTAAAATTTTAAAATAAAATACATACAGTATATTTTGGCAAATTGCAAAAAATCCAAGTCAGTGATCCAGTTCTGGTGACTTACTATCATAGGGCAGAGGTCAGAAAGAGACAAAAAAGTGTTCTTGGCATTGTCCCAGGAAATCAGAGGATTTGGTCCCAATTTTGTTGTGGTTCGACCCACCTGGACGATTTGAGATGAATGCTAGACAAACGGAATGCTTAACAGGTGCTGGAAAAAGAAGATGAAAGAATCTGGTGGACTGACTTGTCACCCACTTAATACTACATTCCTTGAACTATCATCCATCATTGTGAAAGCCACAAGGATCAGCACTGGTTATTTTTGCCCACCTAGCACATATTCCCTGACTTACAGGTGCATTCTTTGGTTCTTCTTTGAAGGTCCACCCACCTTTGTCCAGGTGGTTCAGGTGAGACTGTCAATATCCTCTGGGTCTGGAACTCCAAGCTGGACAATATATCCTATTTATATGGCTGCAATTAAGGGTTCAGGTCTAGGCATGTGAACAGGCTGGATAAACCAGACTCATTCAATTTGGACTTTGGCTATAATACTTAAGAAAGAAGTTTTCTATTCACTGGGACTATTAAGAAAAAAATGAAACATAACCACAGGTACTGATTGCTACCTTGATACCATAAGACAATACCTTGCTTGAAGGAAAATGGAGCTGAAAGATGGAGGTTAGAATCTAGATGCATCATTTGAGCTCCTAGACCTAGCCCATCCTGAAATTCACACTATCCATATGTTATTCATGATAGCTCATCATTTCTTTTTTAGGTGTATTTGAAATTCTCTTTTGCAACAGGAAAAGTTACAGCTGGAACATCCCCCCCCCCCCGCCTTTTTTTTGCCGCATTGCAGGCTAAAAAGTGTGCAGAAGAAATATACAAATTAACATAATTCAGTGCTGTTTGTATTTGAAGTGATGAATTTCTTTAATTTTTCCCCTTCTATTGTGCTTACTTAACTCAATGTTCTGCATGCATATAATAAACACTTGATAAATGTTACAATCTTTCATATGATTTCAAGGTTTTAGAGGATTTGAGTAGGATAGAGTGGTAAATCAAAGTCTTTAGGTATTATATCACATTGTGTTCTATGAATTTTGCTGGGAAGAGGACAAAGAACTCTACAGAGAGACAGTCTGTGACTGAGTAAGGTAATTAAAAACACCTGGTATATGTAATGGTGTAACTGTTCTATTATTTACAAAAATAACCAAGGATAATTTCAGTTATTTTCTCAGCCCCACAGGCTCCTCTGTTAAAATACACACCTGGCAATCTCAAGTAAAAATTTCATTCTCTTTTTGAGCTAATCTTTAATGTTGGAGGGACTTTTGGTTTTATTTTAGGTATATTTTACAGTCATTGTCTAGAATAATGATTGTGCACTTTGAAGTAAGCAAAATTCCCAGTAGAAATGGTTATTTGTTATATACTGTTAACACTGTAGATGTAGGGAATGAGGTCAGCATAAGAACTTGATATCCATTTCTCTTTCTTGATTTTTTTCCCCTAAACTTCTGCAGTACAGCATATCACATTATTTGGACTTGAACTCATAAACAAGCTAGATGGAAGAACCATGAAAGATCCATCACTGATGCTGTACTGCTATATATAGTGTCATGTTGTATATACTTGGATTTTTCCTGGAGGGCAGGACAGTTGTGGTCTCTGAGTCTTCTACCAAATATGAAAATGAAAAAAGAAGATAAATAAACAAGTGTTAGTTCTTTGAAAAGTTCAACAAAGTTTACAAACTTTTAGTGATTCTAACTTTTGTTAGAGTGAGGAATCAAAGTACTAAAATCAGGAATGAAGGAAGTCATTAATAATGATCTTACAGGAATAAAATATATTAAAGGAAATGGCTGAATTTGGGTGACATGTTGAAAAGAATCCAGACCTTCTCAATCAAGAAATGTTCCTAACCACTTTTTCCACAAAGTGAACTTCTGGACAGGGTTTTGAAGTATGGAAACCAGCATGTAGGTGACTGTATCCCTTAGGCCTTCCCAAACCAGGGTAGAACACAGTGATCTATGGCTCCCACACCCTGTCACAGTAAGCTTGCTAACCCAGGAGACATAAACAGGGATATTTGAAAATTAAGGGAGACCCTGTCCTTCTAATATTCTATAAAGTTCCCTGCAATCACCAACAACAATAGCAGCTCCAAATACACAAAGAAAGGGAGCCCCTAAAGTGATTTACAACCCAGGAACAGATAACCAACCCAATCATAAGAAACTCAAGTGAGTTTACCTCAATCTGAGCAGGCCCTTGTGTCCTACACACTGAATGAGGGCTTGGTTACTGAGCCAACCCTTCTATTCCAGTGATGAGAAATAGACTTCAGTCCAGTCACTGCACTGTTCTTCCTGAGCATTAAGACTACGTATTAATGGGGGGCTGGGAATATGGCCTAGTGACAAGAGAGCTTGCCTCGTATACATGAGGCCCTGGGTTCGATTCCTCAGCACCACATATACAGAAAGTGGCCAGAAGTGGCGCTGTGGCTCAAGTGGCAGAGTGCTAGCCTTGAGCAAAAAAAGAAGCCAGGGACAGTGCTCAGGCCCTGAGTTCATGGCCTAGGACTGGCAAAAAAAAAAAAAAAGACTAGGTATTAATGGAGCACAGATGATTAAAACTCAACAAACTTGGCCTCAGATGTGCGAATTCCAACAGAAATACAAGGAATATGAAAAAAACAAACCAACAAACAGGGCAGCATGTTTCCTCCAAAAATTAAGAATGCCACTCTAAAAGACTTAAATAATAGCAAAGAAGATGAAATTTTAAACAATGAGCTCAACGGTGACATTAAAGGCAACATATATAAGCATCTTAACAAAAGAAGAAGTTGAAAGTAAGCAACTGAATGAAATAAATGAAAATTTAAATAAACAACTGAATGGAATAACAAAGATAAAAGGATATGAGGAAGAATTCAGTAAAGATATACAAATTCTGAAAAAAATTCAAATTCATACCTTAGAAATAAAAAAAAATTAGTAACCCAAATAGTAAACTTAATTGAGAGCCTCACAGAACAGAACAAATTGGAAATAGAGTATGAGAGTTTAAATATCAAGTGTGGAAATTAGATTAATCTGTCAATGACATTGAAAACATGTTAAGAATATAAAAAAGAAATGTGCAAAAACTCCCTGATGCTATCAAAAGAACAAATTTATGAATCATAGACATAGAAGAAGGAGCATTATAAACTAAAAACATAGAGAATCTATTCAATTAGTAATAACAGAAAATGTCCCCTAGGAAGTTTCATGTCTAATTCTAGGATCTTAAACAAGTCTTATCAAGTAAAAAAAAGTTGAAATAACTCTATACTCTACAAGGCCATAATGAAATTAAACTAGAATTCAAAGAAAAAAACCCAAATCACAGAAAATATTCAGTTACATGGAGAATGGATAACATATTATTGACTGACTATTGGATCATTGAAGAAATAATGAGAGGAAGTTAAAAAGAAAAGCTCCCAGAATTTAATGTAAGTGAAAGAACAGCCACTAGAATTTTGGGATACAGCAACTGTCATGATAAGGCGAAAGTTCATAGCTATGAGTGCCTCATCCAAATGAGATATATCAAATAAACAACCCAATAATGCACTCAAAGCTCCTAGAAAAACAAAACAAGTCAAACTCAAAATCAAAATCAACAATAGGAAAGTAAGATTAGGCAGAAATTAACAAAACTGAAACAAACAAAGCTATAGAAATAATAAGTGAAACTAAAGCTGTTTATTAAAAATAAGATTGGGAAATCTGAAAGACTCAAATTAATAAAGTTAGAGATGAAAAATGATTATCATAACAAATACCAATGAAATATGGAGAATGAAGAAATACTTTGAAAACTTATGTTTAAATATTTGTCAAGATCTAAACCAAATTAGGCAATTCATAACAGAGCATCAAAAGGCCCAATAGCTATACCCTTATGAACACATAAGATGATGCTAAGAGAAATGAACTCCATGTTGTGGAAACAATTGTTATATCACAGTTGTAACTACTTTCAACGTCCTATGTTTATCTGTAGCTTTTATTATTGATGATGTTCTTGTATCACCTTCCTGTGGTTGTACTTACACTATCGCTGTAATCTTATCTGAGTATATTGGAAAGAGTATTTATGGGTATTGGAAGTAGGAAATTCAAAGGGAATACCAAATTTGAGAGACACAGGGTAAAAAAAAGAGAAACAACTACAAAAGCAATACATGCAAAACTGTTTGGTGTAAGTGAACTGAACATCTCCGGGGGGGGGGGGGGGGAGGGAAGAGAAAGGGGGGGAGGGAGGGGGGTATGAGGGACAAGGTAACAAACAGTACAAGAAATGTATCCAATGCCTAACGTATGAGACTGTAACCTCTATGTACATCAGTTTTATAATAAAAACTTAAAAAAAATTGGATAAAAAAAAAAAAGATCTAAACCAAATGGTTATCTTTCTAGATGCATTTGCTCTACCGAAATTGAGCCAAAAGGATAAAAATTGTTTACACAGATCTATTAGGAGAAATGATATTGAAGCTGTAATAGAATTTCCCAACAGAGTGTCTCTAAAATTCCCAAGACCTGATAGATTTCACCACCAAGTTCTGTCAAAACGTTAAAGATCTAACATGAATATTCAAATGTTTCTCTGAAATTGAGATTAAAAAATGCTACCATACTTAATCTATGAAGCCAATATTATACCCATTACAAAACTGGACAAGGATACAAGAGCAATAACAAAAAAGTATAGACTAATCTCTTTCATAAATATAAACACAAAATTATCAATAAAATTCTTGCAAACTGAATCCAGCAACAGAATGAAATCACCATATGCCATAATTTAGTTGGCTCCACTCAAGGGATGTCTACCATATGTAAATTAAAAATGTAATACATCACATGAACAGAATCAAAGACAAAAAAAATCAATTGGTTGTTTCAAATATTTCAGAAAAAGCCTCTGATAAAATTCAGTATAATTTATAATAAAAATCTAAAGAAACCAGGAATAGAAAGAATGTACCTCATAATATTTGCAAATAAAATGGTATGATTCTGTATGTAACAGACCCTAAGATTCTACCACAAAACTCCTAGATCTGATGAACATATTTAACATTTTAGCAGGATAGGAAATCAACTTATAAAAAAAATCAGTAGCTTTTCTGTATCCAACAAAGAACAGAATAAATGGAATTCAGGAAAACCAATTCCATTTACAATAGATCAAAACTATCTAGTACAAACTTGACTAAGGAGGTTACAATAAAATTTTAAAGAAGCAAATTGAAGAAGACATCAGAAGATAGAAAGAGTTGTCAGAATTAATATTGTGAAAATGGCCATATTCCCAAAAGCAATCGACATATTCAGTGTGATGGACATCAAATTTCCAATACTCTTTTCTCATAAATAAAAAATATATATCCTAAAATCTATATGGACATATAAAAGACCTCAAATTGCAGAAGTAATCCTAATCAAAAAGAGCACCACTGATGGTATCACAATATAAGACTTCAAATTGTACCATAGATGTTGAACAAGAATCTTCAGCCTCCACCATTTTCCCTTTCCTCTTAGGTTCCAGAAAACTTCCCACTAGGTTTTACAAACTCTCAATAGCACCAAGAAGAAGATCAAACCTAGTAATACATGTGTCTTCTGAGGGACATATATGATCCAAACTATAGCAAGTGGCATCTAGATTTTGTCTGTCTTAGGCCTTGTCTACAAGACTTTACAATCTCATTAAAGTGGATGAATTGGGGAATGCAGGGACATGCAAGAATGTGTCCTGTATACTTCACTTAGGTCTGTAACCTGCAATACTGTAAAATTTTTGGATATTGCTTAAGCTGGAAGGAGCTCATAGTGTGCCTCAAAGCTGCCTGCCCCATTCTTCGTCCTCTATCAAGCTGTCACATGCCTCAAATAGTGCTTCTTATGCCCCAGGTCTTAGAAGTTACTCCAGACAAACACTTCCTACATATTTCAATCCAATCCTTTTGTCTCTCAGCATACATGTTTAGAGAATATGTACTGCTCACCTAGAAACCCACAAGAGCTACCTTTGTGCACACAGATGTTGGCCATTGATTCTTAGCCGAACCAGGACCACATACCATGTATATTTTACTTCCTTCCTTCCTTCGTTCCTTCCTCCCTCCCTCCTTCCCTCCCTTCCTCCCTCCTCCCTTCCATCACTACCAACAAAGAGATCCCTCCTTCCCTTCCTTCCCATCCCAACAAAGAGAGTTCTTCCTTCTTTCCTTCCTTCCACCCTCTCCATTCCTCCTTTCCTTTCCTCCTTCCTTCCCTCCCAACAAAGAGATTTCTTCCTTCCTTCCTTTCTTCCTTCTTTCCTTCTTCTTTAAAAATTTTTTTAACCAAAATTCAGGACACAATAAGGGACTATTTTGCAAACCTTTATGCCAACAAATTCGAAAACTTGGAAGAAATGGATGATTTCCTAGAAAAAAATTCATATCCCCCAAATTCAACCATGAAGATTTAAACCTTCTAAACAGACCCATATCCAGTATTGGAATAGAAATGCAATAAGTGATCTCCTGTCCAAGAAAAGCCCAGGTCCAGACAGATTCACAGCAGAATTCTACAAGTCCTTCAAAACAGAACTCACACCAATATTTCTCAAACTCTTCAATGAAATTGAAAGAGAAAGTTCACTACCAGACACATTCTATGAAGCCAGTATAACCCTCATCCCAAAACCAGGCAGGGACTCATCACGGAAAGAGAACTATAGACTAATTTCCCTGATGAACATAGACCCAAAAATTCTCAACAAAATTCTGGCCAATCAACTTCAACATGTCATCAAAAAAACCATGATCAAACTGGATTCATCCCAGGGATGCAAAGTTGGTTCAATAATGCAAGTCAATTAATGTAATCCACCACATCAACCGGAGCAAGGTAAAGAACCACATGGTTATATCACTGGATGCAGAAAAAGCGTTTGATAAAATCCAGCACCCATTTATGCTAAAAGCCCTGGAAAAACTGGGATTCCATGGAATATTCCTGAATACAATCAAGGCAGTTTTTGTTTTTTTAAGCAACAAAGGATTTATTTTGATTCATTATTTCAAAGGATTCTGTTCTCCGTTCCTGAGACCCATGCACTGGACACAACATGACCACAGTGGGAAAATGGAGCAGAGAATTACCACACTTCCTATCAAGGCAGTTTTTGACAAACCAACAGCAAGCATAACTCTAAATGGTGAAAAACTAAAGCCAGTCCCTTTAAAATCAGGAACAAGACAGGGATGTCCACTCTCCCCCCTTCTCTTCAACATAGTACTAGAATTCCTAGCCAGAGCAATTAGGCAAGAAGAAAATATAAAGGGGATCCAAATAGGGAAAGATGAATTTAAAATTTCTCTCTTCGCAGATGACATGATCCTATACCTAAAGAACCCCATAGGCTCTACCCCAAGCTACTAGAGCTGATTCAAAACTTTGGAAAAGTTGCAGGATATAAAATAAACCCTCAAAAATCAACGGACTTTCCCTGTGCTAATGACCTGAAGACCAAGGCTGAAATCAGGAAAGCAACTCCTTTTGAAATAGCCTCAAAAAATATAAAATACGTAGGAATAACCTTAACAAAAGAAGTGAAAGACCTCTATGATGAGAACTTTAAAAACAGGAAAAATGAAATTAAGGCAGAACTAAGGAAATGGAAAAAATCTCCCATGCTCCTGGATTGGAAGGATTAATATAATCAAAATGGCAATATTGTCAAAGGCAATCTACAAATTCAATGCAATACCCATTAATATCACAACACCATTTTTTAAGGAAATAGAAGAAGCAATCCTGAAATTCATATGGAACAATAAAAGACCCAGAATAGCAAAAACAATCCTAAGCAAAAACAACAGTGCTGGAGGAATTACAATACCCAACTTCAAGCTGTATTATAAAGCTATAGTAATAAGAACAGCTTGGTATTGGCACCAGAACAAGCCTGAGCCCAATGGAACAGAATTGAAGACCCAGAAATGAACCCACAGAACTACGCCTACTTTATCTTTGATAAAGAAGTTAATACAATAGTCTGGAAGAAAGATAGCCTCTTTAACAAATGGTGCTGGCAAAACTGGTTCAACACATGCAACAAACTAAAACTAGATCCTTATATATCACCCTGCACCAAAATCAATTCCAAATGGATCAAAGACCTCGAAATCAAAACAGATACCCTGGGGCTGGGAATATGGCCTAGTGGCAAGAGTGTTTGCCTCCTACACATGAAGCTCTCGGTTTGATTCCCCAGCACCACATATATGGAAAACGGCTAGAAGGGGCGCTGTGGCTCAGGTGGCAGAGGGCTAGCATTGAGCGGGAAGAAGCCAGGGACTGTGCTCAGGCCCTGAGTCCAAGGCCCAGGACTGGCCAAAACAAACAAACAAACAAACAAACAAAAAACAGACACCCTGAAAACACTAAAGGAAGGAGTAGGAGAAACACTTGGCCTCCTTGGCACATGACGGAACTTCCTTAGCCAGAAAGGCTACAAATCAAATAAAGGTTGGACAAATGGGACTACATCAAACTGCAGTGCTTCTGCAGGGCAAAGGACATAGCTCGCAAGAGAAACAGAAAGCCCACAGATTGGGAGAAGATCTTTACTGTCCATTCAACAGACAAAGGCCTCATATCTAAAATATATGCAGAATTAAAAAAATTACCTTCCTCCAAAACAAAACTGCAAAGAACCAATAGCTCCCTCATCAAGTGGGCTAGAGACTTAGAAAGCGACTTCTCTGATGAGGAAATGAGAATGACCAAGAGACATATGAAAAAGTGCTCTACATCACTGGCCATAAAAGTAATGCAAATCAAAACAACATTGAGATTCCATCTCACCCCAGTAAGAATGTCCTATATCAAGAAAACTAACAATAACAACTGTTGGAGGGGATGTGGCCAAAAGGGAACCCTACTTCATTGTTGGTGGGAATGTGAACTGGTTCAGCCACTCTGGCAAGCGGTGTGAAGATTCCTCAGAAGGCTAAACATAGACCTCCCCTATGACCCAGCAGCTCCACTTTTGGGTATCTATCCAAAAGACCACAAACATAATCACACTAAAGCCACCAGCACAACAATGTTCATCACAGCACAATTTGTCATAGCTAGAATCTGTAACCAACCCAGATGCCCCTCAGTAGATGAATGGATCAGGAAAATGTGATACATATACACAATGGAATTTTATGCCTCTATCAGAAAGAATGACATTGCCCTATTTGTAAGGAAATGAAAGGACTTGGAAAAAGTTATACTAAGTGAAGTGAGCCAGACCCAAAGAAACATGGACTCTATGGTCTCCCTCATAGTGAATAATTAGCACAGGTTTAGGCTAGTCACAGCAGAGGATCACAGGAGCCCAATAGCTATACCCTTATGAACACATAAGATGATGCTAAGTGAAATGAACTTCATGTTATGGAAATGATTGTTATATCACTGTTGTAACTACTTTCAACGTGCTATGTGTAACTGTAGCTTCTATTATTGATGATCTTCTTGTATCCCCTTCCTGTGCTTGTACCTACACTATCTCTGGATCTTATCTGAGTATATTGGAAACCGTGTATACTGGTATTAGAACTAGGAAATTGAAAGGGGATACCAAAATCGAGAGACATAGGGTAAAAAAAAGACAAACAACTACAAAAGCAATACCTGCAAAACTGTTTGTTGTAAATGAACTGAACAACTCATGGGGGGGAAAGGGAAAGGGGAGGGGCAGGGGGAAATGAGGGACGAGGTAACAAACAGTACAAGAAATGTATCCAATGCCTAACGTATGAAACTGTAACCTGTCTGTACATCAGTTTGATAATAAATTTTTTTTTTAAATTAAAAAAATTTTTTTTACCGGTGTTAGAACTTATTTGAATTCTTCTGTTAAAATTGAGGATTGGTAATTTCTGATTTTCCTATGGCTTGCAATTGTCCTTCAAAATTCAAGTTTCAGAAATTTAAAGTCCTGAATACATATGTTGATGACATTTGGTCATTTGAAGGTGGTTAGGATTAGATGAGGTCATGAGAGTGGGCATGATGCAGTTAGTGATTTTATAAGAAGAGGAAGAGAGAGTCCAGCTGGTGCATTTGTTCTTTTTTTTTTAACCTTGCAATGCTCTCCAACATTTCATATGGCAAGAGGCCCTCACCATCACCATGCTGTGTGCTTGGAGTTTCCAAGCTCCAGACCTCAAAAAATTTTCTTTTCTTTACAAATTACTCAATGTCAGGTATTTTGTTACAGAAACATGAAAACAGACGCCTATATATATCAACACAGTCTTTTTCAACTATATTAACAGAAACAAAGGATTTATTTTATTGAGGCTGTGGTCAAAGACTGAAAAGTTTCTCTAATTTCATTCTCTCTCTTCTTTCCATATTATTTTTCATAGAATTTTTCCTTCTTCACCCAGATGACAGTAAGTAAGGATTTTCTTTCTCTTAATAAATTTTGCAGAAAAATGCAAGCAAAGAAAATCCCACCATTAGGCATAGAAACACCAAGGGGCCATATGGAGGCAAGTGGATGCCACTGAAGTAACTTCATCCTGTATGGATGGTGAAATCACTTGAGCAGTGAGGACACGAATTCATTGCCACATGGCAGTGAGTGTTCTGGCTGTGTGATTGTTTTTGTAGCTCCATCTGCCTGGCATCATCAGTCTCCAACAGCATGCTGGCAGCTTGAGACAGGCAGACCTCTTTCATTACTGGGCATATGAGAGATCTTTCTAGCTCTGAGCTCTGTTTTGATCTCACCAGGGGTGAGGCCCATCCCCTCTTTCTGGGATGGCTCTGCTAGCTCCCTCAGCAACACTCTACCAGCTTAACTTCATATTAAAAGCAGAAGAAAGAGACAAAAACTGCAACTGGCTTTGAACAGTGGACAAATTATTTCATTCATTAGTTTTCTCACAAATAAGCCTCACCCCACCCCCACAGTGGTCTTGCAAAACATACACACTTCTCTCACTCTCTCTCTCTTGCACATACTCTCTCTCTCACACACACACACACAAACACACACACACAGATCTACTAGGGACACTTCTCCATTAGTAGAGACATAAAGGTGGTTTGTTATTTATACACGCATCTTTCTTCATTCCTTGCATTTCTTATTTGAAGTTTCATTGCATATTACATGCTCAAGCTTGAGTAGACACTGCTTTCTCTTCAGGATTGTAATTAAGAAACTTAGAAAGGCAGGAAAGCTAAACTGAACACATAGAATATTTCTTACATATACTTGTTCCTTCCTTGGTTTAGGGAAGGACCGTAAAGGAGAGCACTGGTGAGGAGAGGAGAGAAAAAGGAGATTATGACATAGTTGACCTCGGCCCAAGAATAATTTAGAACCATTTTGAAGCCAGGTATTATTTCTCTGATTATGAGATGGGTCTAGCCATCAGAAGAATCTGTTGGCTTGATTACATGTACTCTCTATGGAACTTTTGGTTGCTTGGTCTCACACACAAAGGAAACTTTACAGATCTGAACTGTCCCTAGGAAAATACCCAGTGACAACTGATATATCGTACATAAATTTGATAGATTCCCAAGCCCTCCATATGCACAAATGATTTCATGTCTTTTCTGGCTTTCTGACCACCAGAAAGTACACAGATGCCATTACCTGGGGTAGGTTATGAAATATTTGTAGACTGAAGGCAGATTGCATCTTGTGATGGACCATTCACTGGCCTAGAGATTCGAGGTTGTGTACTTAGGCTCTCTATTGACCCCTTAGTACATGGGTAAACTTGGGCAAATTCTAAATCTCTTTGTGCATGAGTTCTTTCCATTTAAAATAAGAATAATAGCAATATCTTCCCAACCATCTACATAGGGAAGATGTGTATTCAAAAAAGAAAGGCATTGTTAGCATTTAGATCAGATTTAAGTTTGCTTTAGAGGGCTATGTGATCCCTGTCACATGCATGCTGTAGGATCATGATGTTGTATAGATGAATGCTTATCTTGGAGGTGATTTTTGCAAGATAGCTTTAATTGCCACAGCTGGCAGGGGTAAGAAAGATGCTACTGGCTTCTAAATGGTAGAAGTCAAGGTGCTTCTTAATATCCCACAATATGCAGGACATCTCTTTATATCAAAGAATTACTAGGTTTGAAATTTCACTAGAGCCGTGAATAGATACCCTGGTGTGTACACAGCTGGCATTCTGACTAAAACTAGTGATGGGTCACTGGGTTCCAGGAGAGGTGCTGATCCTTTGAAATCATTTCTGAGTCAGAGAGAAGTTGTGGAGTCCCTTGTAATTGTTCATGGAGAATTCAGGAAGTCTTTAACAATGGATATTAAATTGAGGTCCTCACTCAGGCCAGTAGCATGAGGCTTCCTGTGAACAGGTCAAAATTTAAAGGTGGAAGCCACATCCTTCCCTATTGTGATGGGCCAATCATTGGCCTGGAAATTAGAGGTTGTACATCCTGGTTCTTTATGGACACGTATTACCTGAATAAATGTGGGCAAATCCTGAACTTCATTGAGATTCAGTCTCCCCATCTTAAATAGGGACATTGGCAATATCTGCTCTATCACTCACACTGGACAGTTCTCAATATGTGAATCTGAATATGTGAAATAGCCAAGCAATCTGAGCTTTAAGAAGCTATTCCAGGGATGTGAATGCACACTGCAGGTTGAGATTCACTGACAAAACCCTTGCCACTGCTCAGATTTTGCCACTCTGCATTTGGAAAGTGCATGTCAACGTGGGTTCAGCTATGAGGACTCCCAGCAAGATTTTCTCCCCAGGATCTCTCTGCTAAGTCCTTTCCACTTCAAGGAGCATTGGCAACCTCACACAGCAGGAATCAAGTGACATTATGACTTTGCTTTCCCATTACAGATGCCTTGTTGAGAGCCTCTGACACAGAGCCATGCTGCCACCTGGCACACATTTCATTTTGATTAGACTTCGGGCTGATAGGGTTCTCACAGCAGAAACTATGGTCATTATTTCCTTAAGTGAGGGTGGAAAAGGGTTCTATGTAGCCTTACTATGGATGTGGCTTGACATGGAGCAGTATTCTTTCTCTAAAGTCTTGCCATCAAATCACAAACAGAATTTGCTAAGATGGAAAAGTGCCCAGAGACTGACTTGATGTTCTTAAGAGGCACTAGATAATTTCCAGAAGGCCCACAGTCAAACCCCAGTGAGAAGAGAACACAGTGAATTCCTGCCATATACTAGATCTGTTACTTGTTCCTACCTCTGACACACACACTATTATTTCTAACACAATATGGTAAATTCTGCCCTGAGCATGATGGAGTACAGAACAGATGAAACTGAGGTGGGTGCACTGTTTCTTTGAATTTCAATCATAGGACATTTTTACCTGCTTAGTGATACTGGGAAGAATTCAAGCAATGTGTGTGTGTGTGTGTGTGTGTGTGTGTGTGTGTGTGTGTGTGTGTGTGTGTGTGTGTGTTTTCAGCCAGTCCTGGGCCTTGGACTCAGGGCCTGAGCACCTTTCCTGGCTTCTTCCTGCTCAAGGCTAGCACTCTACGACTTGAGCCACAGCGCCACTTCTGGCCATTTTCCATTCAAGCAATGTGTTTACATAGTCATAGGTTTTAATTGCACTGGAAAAGTGGAATTTTAACAGCATTTGCTCAAGACCACTATATTCCCCCCAACCCACTCCCGCCCTGCTTCCCCTGGGTTGAATTTCCCCTTATGTTGAGTGGTAATGCAGTAGTTAAAGGCATTTTAAGAATCCATCTTAAGGAACATGGACTTGGGAATGGGTGGAATTACTATTTGATTGTCAGTCATTTTCAGATATAGTGAACTTTTTATTAATCCTTCCAAATGAGGGGAGACTTGTGGAGATCATTTTACTGCCTACTGTAGTTTTAGGACTATAAGGTGCTATGTCCTAAAGGTGTGGGGCAAAGGTCAAGTGATGTGAGACCTCTTACAGCACCAAGCGTGCAAATGTGGGTAGAAGAGGAGAGATGAGATTTGAAATGTTTGAAGTCTATGGAAAGTTTGGTCTATGGAAAATTCTAGCCTCTGGATATTATGAATGGATTGTGGAGTTCATCAACATCTAGTTAAGAAAAAAGTCCTCTTTTGCTAGAAATATATGTCACGATGTGGGATGAATATATGAATATACACCATCTCTGTATGTTTTTAGGAAAATAGAACTTTTCAGATTTTGCTTTTGTAGGGTACACACTATCAGAAACACTACAAAGAGTGAGTGTGTAAAACCCACAACTTTTATACATCTTAAAATCATCTACAGTTAAAAAGAAACACTGATCAATCATGAAAGAGAAATGACTGATATATTTTTATTGATAATACTATGCATGATAACAGTTATGCTATGTGTTGAAATCCTGATACCCAAGCTGATGGTGTTGGGAGGTGGCTCCTTTGGGAGGTGAGTGTGTCATGAGCGTAAAGATCTCTCAAGTACAATCCTTATCCTTAGGAAGAGGACTCGGGGAGCTCTCACCATCCTCCACACATCTCAAGTCACCAGGACAAGTCAGCAGTCTGAAACCCAGAAAGAGCTCAGCATTCAGCCATGCCCCACTCTGACCTCAGAGTTGCAGCTCCCACCACTGTAAGAAATACCTTGTTAAATATAAAGCACTTAGTCCGGGGTGCTGTGTTGCAGGAGCTAAGTGACTAAAGTAGTAGATGTATTTTTCACATACTGGCTCTTCCAGGACGACAACTCCATTTGCTTCTTTGCTTCTTGGTTCAAGATCTGCTCAGCTGTTTTGCAGCCTGCATGGATAGAGAATACATATGTGGAATAAATATTAAATTACAGCTCCATGAATTATTCACAGAAAGGCTAATAGAGAAGAAAAAGACTTAGAGTGAGACATCTTTTCTATACAATTGCCTTTCAAGCACACATGCTGGGATTATAGACAATGCAAAGTGAGGTGAGGGGGGTGGGAGGGGGGAGGGCCTGGGGCTTCCTGGAGCCCAGAGCTGTGGACCATATGTAGCCTCAGAAGCCTGCCAAGGTTGCTTCATGGTAAAATAACTTTCAGCTGCTCCTTCAAGAAATTGCTGCTTGCAGCCCGGTTCAGCAGCTTTGTTTTCGGGCTCCGGGAGAGGCTATCTCCCACAAGGCTGCAGTTTCAAACCCCCAAACAAAACTTAGCTCAATGTACTCCAGCTTTTCCTATCCTGATACAGACAGCTGCACTGTAAAGCCCGTGCAAGTCAGTGCTGTGCACATTTCAATAGGAAGATTAAAAACCGCTGACACGCCAGTGAATGACACCTATACAGTATTTGGGTAGTGGGAGGTGAATGACAAAGAATTGATGTTAGAAAAGAAAGTATATGATGTTTGTCATCAGGTGACAGTGAGAGTCCAGGAGAAAGTGATGATGCCCGTGAGTCAGCCCTGGACATGATCTTTATTTTGTGGGTTGCACAGTAACTATCTGGATACAACATGAAAAGCTCTCCCTTAAAATAATTAGGGAGAAGCAGGGTGGGCACTGATGGCTCCCATCTGTAATCCTAGCTACTCAGGAGGCTGAGATCTGAGGATCATGGTTCAAAGCCAACCCAGGCAGGCACGTCTGTGAAACTCTTATCTCCAATAAACTACTCAGAAAAAGTCAGAGGTGGTGCTGTAGCTCCAGTGGTAGAACGCTAGCCTTGAGCACAAAGAGCCTCAGGGTCAGTGCCCAGGCCCCAAGTTCAAGCCCCAGGATTGGCAAAAAAAATAAAAATAAAAAATTAGGGAGCAATGAACCCTGTGCTCTGGAAAAAGCCATGTCAGGACATCTTAGGTGGCATAAATTTGCAACAAAATTTCCTTGCTAGGTGAAAAAGAAATCCCTTAGAGGCTGCGGGGGGGTGGGGGGGGCTACGCAAGCCAGTCCTGGTACTTTAACTCAGAGATGACTTTCTGAGTTCAAGGCTAGCACTCTACCACTTGAGTCACAGCTCTACTTCCAGCTTATTTATTATTGTTGTTGTTGTTGACAGAGGCTTTTGAGGCTTTGGCTTGCTTGCTAAGATGCAGTATTATTTTGCAGGCAGAAGAGCCTTACATACTCAGATTTTTACAGTAAGCCTGTCAGATAAATGTTATTCAAGTCTACTTTGTGTGAATTTTCTCCCAAAGACAGGCTCCATGGGTAATCTGGGATAAAGAGAAGAGGCGACACCAAACAGAGAAAAGAAATGTAAAAGAAAACCCATCATGTTTGTAATTTGTTTGCTTGATTATTATTTCTTGTAGGAAATGGCACTGATGACATAAATACCCTTCTTGTATGTTATAAGGCAAACTATTCTAGAGGTCATGGAGTGGAAAGACTCACGGACAACTAAGATTCTTGAGTTGATTGGAAACAGCCTGTAGCTGTGGGAAAGGGATGAGCCGGGTGGGTGGAACAGGGTAAAAGGACCATACTAAGACCATTCTGCCACCATGTTGGATTAGACAATGTTTACATGTTCAGTTTCTTTCTCTGATATATCAGCCTTTCTTACAGATTATGTGGTAATGAAGGTCAGAGTTGAGTTTTGAACCAAGAGGCCCCCCCAAATAGAAGACACCTCAGACAGAAAGTACTTATTTACTCTGTGTGAGAGAGAACCAGGGACAAGAACTATTGGACATGACAGTGACTTGTCTATTTCTGATGTGTACCTTTTACTTGTGTTGGCAAGAGGACACTGGGGGTGTGAGTGGATATCACTAATGGGAGGCCAAATTAACATTTTTTTTTTTTTTTTTGCCAGTCCTGGGCCTTGGACTCAGGGCCTGAGCACTGTCCCTGGCTTCTTGTTGCTCAAGGCTAGCACTCTGCCACTTGAGCCACAGCGCCGCTTCTGGCCGTTTTCTGTATATGTGGTGCTGGGGAATTGAACCTAGGGCCTCATGTATCCGAGGCAGGCACTCTTGCCACTAGGCTATATCCCCAGCCCCAAATTAACATTTTTTGAAGATTAAGCTTCTCATTATCTACATTAAACACATCTTATGCCTTTTTATATTTATAAATAATACCCAATTTGCCCATGACAATTGGATTAATCTAAGTCCTTCCTCTAGGATGCACATTCCTTCAAGGTAGGCCTTGTCCTGCTTCTCCCTGTGCCATGTTGATCCAATCCTTACAATTGTTAGGTCTAAGTCTCCAGAGTCATATGTGACTATTTTTATTGTGGTCAAACATATGTAACAGTGTTTGCTATCTTGAACTTCTAAGAGTATGCGATAGTGTTAAATATATGAACATGGTTGCACAAATATTCACAGTGTGAAGCCGAAATTCTGTATCAATTGAATAATTTACTCTTATTCTCTTTCCAGCTCCCAGTATCTAGAATTCCACTTGAGATTTCTAAGACTCTGACTTTTCCAGCTGATTCATGAAAATCAGATCATTATCTCTTTGTGACTGGTATTTCACTCAACATAATGATTTTGAAGTTCTTACATGTATCAGAACATGACAGGATTTCACTAATTTTAAAAACTAAATTATATCCCATTGTACACAATTACTTTATCCATTCATCTGTTGCTAGCCATTAGTGTTTTTTTTAAAACCTTTTGGCTACTGTGTGAATAATGATATGATGAACACAAGCATGTAAACATTTCTTTATGATAATGTGTTTAATATGGGTGAACTAATGCCCAGAAATGAGATTGCTGGATCAATCATGATTTTGTTTTTATATTTTGAGGAAACTACATACAATTTTCGAACACTGCTTTACCATTGTACAATCCTACTAACAGGTCACAAGGGTTCTGCTTTCTCCATGTCACTATTGACTCTTCTTATTTCTGTATTTTGAATAATGACCATCCTACAAGATTGTGTCATTGTGGTTTTGATTTGTGTTTCCCTGTGAGTTTTAACTAATGATCTTTATGTGTCTGTGGGATTTTTTTTCCATTTGTATACCGTCTGTGTTGGAATGTATCATTCAAGCTTTATCCAATTTCGAATTGTGAAATAAATAAGGACCACTACAATGAACAAAAGGCAAAAAAAAAATCAATAATTACTCTGGGCTCTTAACCTCATACCCATTGAAAACATGCTTTCATTATGTTTGGTACAAATGCTGGACTAAGCCACAAGGCCAAAATGTTTATAGATTAGAAGCCCCTTACGACTAGATCAACCTAATGGTGGTCAAGATGGTCACAAAAATGACAAAGGCAAGGAGGGATTGTTACTGAGGAAAACTTCATCTTATAAAATACCCTTAGTAGCACCCAGAGTCAACTCAGATGTCAAGCAAGACCCAATAAATAGATTTTCCACTTGCCTCATTGCAGGTAATACCTCTGACCTATGGATTATTATAATAGTTGCCTAGGTTACTTTGTGAACACTTGAAGACCACTTTTGCTAAAACACTGACTCATTACCAGAGCCTATACATATCTGGTGGGTGACTAAATGAAAAATTTAAAAACAGCTTCACACATCTGTCTCCATATTATGTGTGGCAGCTTTGCTGTCTTAACCCTTGGGTCAGCTCTGCATATAGACATGTTGATCATTTAAAAATCTTTTTGTCCATTACTAATATATTGATTGCTTTTCATAGGCTGACACCTTCTCATGCTCCACAATAATGCTCAGCTGGTTATAATGTAGAATTCTTTCATGTAATGTCAAGTAGTCTTTATTAGTATTTGCTAAGGACTTTTGCATTGACATCTACATGGAAGATTGGTTGGTATTTTTCTTACAGTATCTTTGATTTTGGTATCTGAGTCATGATAAGCCACTGAATACTTTGGAAGTATTTACTCTTTTTTCTATTACAAAGTTCAAGAAAGATTAATAATAATTCTTTGTTCAAGATCTAGAGACATAGCTTAAGTGATGGAGCCTAGCAAAATGAGATCCTGAGTTCAAACTCCATTTTATAAAAAATCTTTGAAGTCTCCAGTAAAGCCATCTGATGACGGATTTTCTTTGTCAGAAGGTTTTTGATAATGGATTTAATATTACAATTACAGCTCTGATCAGACTTTTGTCAACCTGCTTCTCTTCTCACTTCATAGGTGCTGTGTTTCTCACTTGTGTGTGCACAAAAGAAATGGAAAGACAAGTGAGTTCATAGGAGTGGAAAACTGAGGAGAGAAGTGAGAAAATAAAGGAAGATGAAAGAGAAAGAATAGAGACTCTTTCAAGACTAACTTCTAACCACCTATCTGCAGGGCTGTATTCCCCAGCTGTTTTACAATGTAGGTGACTTTAGCCCTGCCTAGGAGTAAGCAATTGGGCTGTTGGAAACTATGGAAAGCACTTGTGCATGTTTAAGATTCATTGCACATTTCCTGATGTGCTTTATTGAAAGGTGTCTGTGGCTTCTCACCCACTACTTCTAAAATGTACATACATGGCAGAACTTACAAAAGCTGAGTTGCAAAAATGCATTTCTTTGAAATTCCATAGAAAAATGAATATCATCAGTTTTATAGCTCTTGTGTCCCTTACTCCAATATGGAATTCTGACATGCAGCCAATGAAGTGTGGTTTCGGCTCCCTTGGGGCTTTTAGCATCTCATTATTTAGATACATGCACCTGCAATCTACATTAAAACTAAGAGGAAACATCGTTGTTTCCATTGCCTGGTGTCTACACATATGGCAAATAAAAACCATGAACTCGATTGAATTATCTTCATATTCAAAGCTCTATGTTTCTATTTTTATCTCGGTAGTAGTAGTACAGGGCATGCTGATCTTTACAGAGCTTCATCTAAGTCCCTCTTTTTATTAAGTTTTGTGCCTCAGTACCAGGGTTTAAACTCAAGGCCTTGTATTTTAACTCATGACTGGAACTGTACCTATGACTCTACTCCTAGCTTTTTGCTGGTTAATTGGTGATATGTCTTTCAGATTTGTCTGCCCAGGCTGGTTTTAAACCAACATTCTCAGATCCTAATCTCCTAAGTAGCTAAGATTAGAGGCGTGAACCACTAATGTTCTTCTTTTAAAAAACCAATGAATGAACATAGTTCTGCTGGTGACTTTAGTGTGGTCTTGCTTGTAATCTTTTGAGTAGATGCCCAAAAGGGGGGCTGCTGGGTTGTAGGGGAGCTCTATGTTTGGCCTTCTGAGGAACCTCCATACCGCTTTCCAGAGTGGTTGAACAAGTTGACATTGTCACCAACAATGTAGTAGGGTTCCCTTTTGGCCACATCCCCTCCAGCATTTGTTATTATTAGTTTTCCTGATAATGGACGTTCTTACAGGAGTAAGATAGAATCTCAGTGTTGTTTTGATTTGCATTTCTTTTATGGCCAGTGTTGTAGGACACTTCTTCAAGTTCTCATTTCCTCTTCAGAGAAGTCTATTTTTAGGTCTTTAGCCCATTTGTTGAGAGGGCGGTTGGGTTTTTGAGGATTTGTTTTGGAGGAATTTGATTTATTGAGTTCTGTGCTTATTTTAGACATGAGGCCTTTGTCTGTTGTATGGCCAGTAAAGATCTTCTCCCAGTCTGTGGGCTTTCTATTTATCTTGCAAGCTTTGCCATGCAGAAGCTCTGCCGTTTGATGCAGTCCCAATTGTCCAACCTTTCTTCGATTTGTTGCAATTCTGGGCCTTTATTAAGGAAGTTTCATCCTGTGCCAAGAAGCCCAAGTGTTTCTCCTACTCCTTGTAGTGTTTTCAGGGTATCTGATTTTACTTTGAGGCCTTTGATCCATTTGGAATTGATTTTGGTGCAGGGTGATATATAAGGATCTAGTTTTAGTTTGTTACAGGTGTTGAACCAGTTTTGCCAGCACCATTTGTTGAAGAGGCTGCCTTTATTCCATCCTATTTTTTAGTTCATTGAAGCACAATTTGTCATCACTAAAATATGGAACCAACCTAGTAGATGAATGGATCAAGAAAATGTGGTACATATACACAATGGAATTCTATGCCTCTATCAGAAAGAATGACACTGCCCCACTCATAAGGAAATGGAAGGACTTGGAAAAAAAATCATACTAAGTGAAGTGAGCCAGACCCAAAGAAACATGGACTCTATGGGTTTCTCTCATAAGGAATAATTAGTACATGTCTGGGATAGCCATAGCAGAAGATCACAATAGCTCAGTATCTATGCCTGTAAGAACACATAAGATGATGCTAAGCGAAATGAACTCCAAGTTATAGAAACAAGTGGTATATCATTGTAGTTATTTTCAACATGCCTTGTGAAACCGTACCCATTTTTTTCCCTCTCATATTCCCTTGCCGTGGTTTTACCCCTGCTATCTATCACTCTAACTGATCTTAGTACCCTGGATACTGTATATACATGTATTGGAACTAGGGAAGGGAAAACCAAAATCGAGAGACAAAGGATAAAAAGACAAATCATTGCAATAGTGATACATACAAAACCAGCTGGTGTAAACCAACTATACAACTCATTGGGGGAAGGGAAGTGGGGAGGGGGGGAGGCAGGGAAAAATGAGGGAGGAGGTAACAAGTTGGATAAGAAATTTGCCTTACATATGAAACTATAACCCCTCTGTACTTCACTTTGACAATAAAGAAAAAAAAATGAATGGAGGTGAGGAGGGCGGAGCTGCCAGTTTGTCCTGGAGTCCCTGCTGGAGGTGTGATCTCATCCTGCCTCTCCTGGTGCCTCTAACAACCATTCATCAGGATTTTTCATTCAAGGCGCAGTTCATACACAGATGGATGAACACTAACTTAGATGCAGTTGGTACTTGAGGAAAAAGCACAACTTATTAATCAAGTGTTGTAACTCCAACACACACTTGAAGATCGCTCAGCAAGAGCAGATGCAGTTAAGGAGAAAAATCTGAAGCTAAAATCAGAAAAGCAAGTTCTTGGGCAACATATAGAAAACCTAATTTTTTTTTTAGTTTATTTGTTGTCAAAGTGATGTACAGAGGGCTTACAGTTTCATACATAAGGCAGTGAGTACATTTTTTATCAAACTTGTTACCTCCTCCTTTTTCCCCCACCTTCCCTCCTCCCCAATTCCCTCCCCACCCTCGAATTGTACAGTTGGCTTACAGCATATTGTCTTGTAAGTATTGCTGTTGCATTGATTCACCTTTTACCTTTGTCTTTCCATTTTGATGTTCCCATTCCCTTCCCTAGTCCAATAATCATATATACAATACCCAGGGTACCAAAATAAGTTACAGTGACATCAGGAATAGAACCATAGGGAAGAAAAACAAGAGAAAAAGGCATAATTTCACATGGTACATTGAACATAACAACAGTAATGATAAACCACTTATTTCCATAAGTTGTAGTTCACTACTCTTAGCATCATCTTATGTGTTCATATGAACATAGCTATTGAGCTATTGCGATCTTCTAGGACTATCCTAGGCATTTACTAATTATCACCAATGAGGAAAACCATAGTCTGTGTTTCTTTGGGTCTGGCTCACTTCACTTAGTATGATTTTTTCCCAAGTCCTTCCATTTCCTTATGAATGGGGCAGTGTCATTCTTTCTGATAGAAGCATAGAATTCCATTGTGTACATGTACCACATTTTCTTGATCCATTCATCTACTGAGGGGCATCTGGTGAACAAGTTTACATTCCCACCAACAGTGTAGTAGGGTTCCCTTTCGACCACATTCCAGCCAGCATCTGTTGTTATTAGTTTTCTTGATGATGGCCATTCTTACAGGGGTGACATGGAATCCTAATGCTGTTTTGATTTGCATTTCTCTTATGGCCAGGGATGTTGAGCACTTCTTCATGTGCCTCTTGGCCATTCTCGTTTTCTCTTCAGAGAAGTCTCTCTTTAAGTTATAACCTAATTTTATAAGTACTAATAACTATGTTGTATTTCTACTTTGCTGTTTGGTAAAAAGTTGTTTCAGAAAAAAAGCAGTGAATCTTAAATTAACTAGTAGGCAAAGTATTTTCAAATATGGAACTAAGGCAAATATAAGGAGAGCAAAGTTGCTAGTTGTTGCTGTTTAGCTTGATGGCCTATGCCTGTAATTCTGCCTACTTGGAGACAGAGGTTAGGAGGACAGTGGTTCAAAGCCAGCCTTAAGACATCATCTCAGTCAATAAGCCAGGCATGATGACATGACCTGTAGTTCCAGTTACATGAGAAGCCACAGGTAGGAAGATTGGGGTCTGAGGGTGGCCCCAACAAAAACACAAGACCTTGCCTGAAAAATAACTAAAGTAAAAAGAAATTGGGGGTATGGTTCAAGTGGTAGAGCACCTGCCCACAAACACAAGGCCCTGAGTTCAAACCCTAATAGTGTCTCCCCAAAAGTTGCTGGGATTGACCTACTAAGTGAGCTGACCACTTTCTCATTTGTTCTTTCCTCTATGGACATCCGTAGTATGCCTGACTTTCCAGAATATTTGAATTGTTGGTTCTTGTCTTGATGCTTCAAGATTGAAATAGGACAAATTAACTTTATGATCATGTCAAAAGTCTGAAAAAGCAAACCAAGTTTTCTTTTTGTTATTTGTTTTTCCTCTTTCAACATAATCATGTCAAATTAAAAATATCAAATGTAAACAAGGGCCTCTTGATTCTCAAGTCTCATGACCTCACTGATCTTTTGACTGCAGATGATGAACAACCTTCCTACAAATGGGGTTCAAGCAACTAGTCTGCTCCAGTGCTTCCAAATTTTTTCTTCGATTGACTCATAATTTGAAAATAAAAGGCTGTGGGTGTAACTTGTTTTAGAATTCTAGCCTCGCATGTGCAAAGCCCCAGGTTTGATCCCCCGCACTGTAGGGGAAAATAAATTTTTTAACGTTTTTAAAAATTCTTTTTCTCTCTCTGCAATAAAATTTTACAAAATATAAAATTTACAAATTTATATACATTAAAAAATTTTATAAAATAATACTCATAAATATACATGTTATAAAATAATACTTTTCTACATATGCTCTAGCATTTTCTTGGCTGTCCTTTTGCTTGAAAAAAATGATGTCTGCTTCTCACCTTCAATAATTTCTTAAGTATTTCTTGGCTTTAAAACAATGATAGGAAATGGAAACAATGATCAGTTCAGTAGAAATAAGCACTCAGGTGTGTTATCTATTACAGCTGACTGAAAGGAACCTAGATTTTTAAAGAGAAAACAAAGTTCATATCAAGAGCAGAAAAGATAAAACAGGACCCAAAACACTAAACACTAATACTAACACTGAAGGAAAATATCAGAGAACCCTGGAGTCATGTGACAGTGACCCGCGAGCAGGCTTGAAGACATTCCCTTACACCAAAGGTAGGAATGTTCGAGCAACAATAATAATAACAAATTCAGCAGATTGAGACACATATGTATAATAAGATCTATGATTCGTAATGATACTGCTCACTTTGGAAGGATACTAGGGAACTGATCCATTATTCTAGAAATATGTAAACAAAAGAAACAAACATTCCTGCCTTTCCTATATGGATCATGCTGCATAATTGAAGAAAAGTTTTCTGTATTAGAGAAATTGAATCAATAAATGCAAAAGGACGCTAGAATTAGAATGTGCCCATTCTTTTCCTTAGTAAGTATAAAGGTATAATACAAAATAAAGGATCTAGGAAACAGTCATGAGCACTGCTAATATCTTCATCAAAGGCAAGTGTCTGGAAGTAGCAGATAGCATTGGAGCTCATTGACTGATCTTGAATTCATGAAAAGAAAACCAGACATTATGTAATGCAATATAAAGTTTATAACATCTCCTAAAAGTAATTTTGCAAAAAAAATGAGAATGAATTCTGATTAAACTTTTAGCTCTATATACTACTTCACCATGTCATGGAAAATACAGAATATGAGGGCCATACTAAAATCCTAGTAAAGACACTATCAGCAATCAGCGACTAGCCAAATCCCAGGAAATTCTATAGGGCAAATGAACCTCTCCCTACATGAAAATAAGTCTTAGGGGAAATAAAAGAGAGAACAGGGATCGATGCCTTGCATAAAACAAAACAAACGTGATGAGAAGGGAAATTCAAACTGCGATTGTCTACCTGATGCTTCTAGGAAATTACTATTGATTTTGGCTGAGTAGGGTATAGCAATTTTTTATAGAGAAAGCTTAAATTTTAGAAGCTTGCTGTAGAATCTGATATAAAAATAATTGCCAATGTTTGCAAAGATGTGGAACAGAAGTGCGTCTGTGCAAAGAGGCGATAGGACTAGCCAGTGGATCACTGCAAAGTGGGGTGGTCAGTTGATGGAGTTCACTATAAGTTTATTGTACCGATTTTTCAGTTTTTGTGGATTCTGAGATTTTCCATTACAGAAAGTGTAAAACAAAAACATCATTCAGATGAAGGTTGATCAGACAACTCCCAGAGAGAGCTTGGAAGACACACTGGAGTGGTGCTGAGGAAAATGACTTTTCAGGAACTTCTAGCTGAGGCAGCCAGAGACAGTATGGAGGAAGACAGAGCCCAGGTTATTGTTCGAGCCAATGAAGGCATTCCCTTGAACCAAATATGGGCCATCTGGGGGAGAGAACAAACTTTCAGTGACCTTAAAGTAGAGCCTACTAGGCACACACACACACACACACACACACACACACACACACACACACGAGTGAAGAAGTCCCAGCTGATGTAAACTATGAGCTGAGGAAAACCATGAGCTTCCAAGTGAAGTTGCAGACTAAGGGCTCCAGCAAAGAAATGCACTTTAGCAAAAATCCAAATGTCTGAACACCCATCAAACTCAAAGAAAGTCAGCTTCAAATACTTACCAGTCAAAGAGAATTAACACCAGATTGTGTAGTTACCAGGTATATGCACCTCTGCTATCCCAGCCTCCTCTGCTTCAGTCTCAGAGATCCCAGACATCTTGGAGTGGGGTGAGTCGGGGGCAGGAGAAGTAGATCTGTGAATATCATCAAGCAGGTAGATGAGGAAGACCTGCACTTTTAAGGAAATCTCAAAGGAGTTTCCATTATTAAATATGATTAGAGAGTTTATTCATAGAAGCATGAACTATTCTGTTTTATTTCACTACTCATACAATAAAAAGGAACAAGTTCTTCCTGAGGAATACCAAGGAAAGCAGTTCCTCAGAACAAATCTGAATAGTGAATAGTGGGAGAATGGTCAACTTGTTTTCTGCCCCTGAACTCACTATTTCTTCTATACATAGATCAACTTCTGTCTGTTTTCTCTATGATTTATCTAATCTCCAACGTTTCAAAGGATTTGAATCTCAAGGCTGTCCTCATCTATCACTGCTCACCATTCTCAACAACTGGGTAAAAGAAACTAATCGAATGAACTAATGAGGTGTGTGGCCTGCCCTGGACTTTTTCTAGCATCCTCCCTCCCCTTTTCTTTATAGCTGGGTCGCAGTGCTCTCTGCTAGGAGGCAGCTTGAGCTCTGAGGGGCCCCTGTGGGGACAGGCATGTTCAGGACCCCACCAGCTGCCTCCGCACACTCTACACTTTCTTTAAAGGAGAACCATATGGCAGGTTTGAGGAAGGGTCCTCCAAAAGAAAAACAAGGTGTGCTGGCAAAGAAAATAAATACATTGGAGAACAAGACTAAAGCAACAATAAGAAAAGGGATGGAGATTTGCAGCTGCCAGGGAGGAAAATGTGGACAGCAGGCTGAAGAGCTGCCCAAAATGTAAATGGAGAAGAAAGCTCTCCATTGAATCTGTATCCAGGGGCAAATCAAGAGCATTTTCTTGGCCTATGTGCCTGTACCATATTCTGTGATCAGATGTTGGATAATAACTAGCTTCTCTTATCTTTATGCTCAAGTCCGTGAGAGAGAGGAGAAATGGGAGGATATAGAGAGAGGGGTCAGAACTGGAGAGGTGAAGTAATCATTAGGGTAAAGCTGGAGTGGGGCAGACCAGAAGGAAAGCTGTTTAAAGTCAAGGCCATGCTAGGAAATGCTCAGGTTCTGCTTTGCTGAGTCAGCCCAGGCTGCACTGAGCCCCTCTCAGAGGGCTCTTCAGATCTGTAGTCGTAGCAAACTTGGGGAAATTTTCAGTTAATAGCAGGAACTGAAGACAGAAGTGTGTGGTGACTGCACACTGAGAAGAATGTTGCAGGGATGGAGATTAGGAAGTAAAGATCAATTAGCATATTGATCATAGTGGTGTGTGGTGAAGGTAAGAGGACATATAATATCAGCTTCTAGAATGTTCTGTGGCTATTCTACTCCCAGAACACTAGAGTTAATGAGGCACTATGGGAGGTCCAAAGCATGGTCTATAGATCCTATACTAAACTATAGGTAGGACTATTCTAGGCTGGAATATCTGCCCAAGGCCAAGAATCTTTCTGTCTGCCTCATCTCTTAGGACTGGTGTAAGGGTCTTCAGTTCAGTTTCTTGCTCCTTACAAGATGTCCCCAGGATTACCAACAGCCATATCCAGACTACACACCACCCAGGAGCAAAGAGGACACTGTGTGAAGAAACCTGGCCCAGAAGTGGCCCAGCAGCTTCAGCTTATAGCCTGATGGCTCAAATTATGCCCAAGGTCTGCTGCATGCCAGTGGGCAAGGAGAATTGAGAGCTCACACCAGGGGTTGGAATGTCCTTGACATCTTTAAGTGGTTGAAGACAAACAAAAGTCAAAAGATATTACATGGCATGTAAACATTACATGAAACCCAACTATTAGTGTCCATAAAGAAAGTTTTGTTGGAATACAGTCATGTTCTCATACTTTGTCTTTAGGGCTCTTTCACAATACCATGACAGAACTGAATAGTGGGAAGGAAGACATGGCCTAAAACCAGCTTTTCAGTCCTTTGGAGAAAACCTTTGCTGATTCCTGTCTTTCAACTGCTCAGAAGCCACCTTCAAGGCTGGAACTTTGCTAGTCTCCTTGGAACTCATATACACATGGAGAAGAGAGGATGACAAAAGAAAACTGCCAGTATCTTTGGGAAGAAGGAATGGAACACGAAGTGCCCCCCCCCCCCACCCCGCCACCGCTAGCCACAATGCACTCATTGGTCCAAAGATCTGAATGTCCCCAAATCAAGCCAATCCTGTTTGTCACAGCTTATGAACAGGGAAGGGAGACATCATCTTCCTGTGGTTTGACTGTCAAATGTGAGCTCAAGAGCTGTCAGTGGTGGAGTTCCCCACTGTTGAGGATGCCCTTTGAGAGACCATAGCAAGTTTCAGAAATGAAAGACAGAAAGGAAGGATGTGCTCAAACAATGTACACATCGCTGCTTCTGGTTGGGCCTCACCATGCAGAGCTGTAGGAACTGAGCCAACACCCACATCAAAATGAAGGTTTAAGAAAAGGATAAGGGCTCACTTTTAGGCAGACAAGGCTCCACTATGCTGAAGGTTTTTTCCCCCCTTGTTTTTTTTTTTTAGCTTTTATATCAACTTTATTCATAGAGCCAACTGTGTGAGTTAACAACCCCCCACATTGCCAACTGTTGTAGAAATCATATTCCTTCTTACATGAACCAAAATCTCATATTCAACAATGAGTTCTAGGTTGCGAAAGAGGATTTACTGTTTGTACCTGTCTGTAACAGGTACAAACTAAACAAAGACACACACACACACACACACAAGTGCTTCTTGTTTTGTTTTTATCAGCTGTGGCACTTGAACTCAGGGCCTGGGCACTGTTCCTGAACTCTTTTGCTCAAGGCTAACACTTTGAGCCATAGCTCCACTTCCTGTTTTTTGGTGGTTAATGGGAGATAAGAGTCTCACGGACTTTCCTGCCTGGGCTGGCTTTTAAGTGCAATCCTCAGATCTCAGCCTCCCCAAGTAGCTAGGATTATAGGTGTGAGCCACCAGCATTCGGCACTATGCTTGGGTTTAAGGACTACTACCAACCTGATGAGTCAGGACTCCTGAAAAGGATTCAATATCAGAGAGCAAATGCCAAAGACCCAAAGTAAAGCTCAGCCAGTAAATACCATATGAGTTCTTAGCGGAGAAATGGATGGGTGACAGTAGTTTGGTATTTCAAAAATTAGAAAATAGGCCCGGCACTAATAGTTCATGCCTGTAATCCTAGCTACTCAGCAAGTGGAAATCTAAGGAGCATCATTTCCTGACAGAGCAGGAAAGTCTGCAAGACTCTCATCTCCAATTAAGCACTGAAAAGCCAGAAGTGGAGCAGTGATGCAAATGATAAGAGCGCCAGGCTTGAGCAAAAATGCCAAGAGATAGTGCCCAGGCCCTGAGTTCTAACCCTAAAACAGGCACCAAAGAGAAGGAGGGAGAGGGTAAGAGAGGGGGGAGAGAGAGAAAGAGAGGGAGAAAGAGAACCTTCAGGATAGGCAGAATTTAAGTAGGTAAAAGGTAGAACAACTAACCAAAGCTGGAAAACTGTCTACAAACAACCACTGGTAAGAAAAATATACAAAGCAGATTCAGAACACACTCCAATCAATTCTGTGGTCAGTGGGGGAGGCAGGGGCCACATGAATCCACTACAAGTTGGTGAGCAGGAGTCTTGAATGAAGCTGTCTGTGGGCATTGTGATTGTCCTACTTCTGATAAGGCTTCACCTGCATGTCTAGAATAAATAGCAGAGTCTGACTTGTCTTTTACTATGTGTGAATGCTAGTGGGATATATGAGTAAATGTAGGCCTACCACCTTACAAGAAAGCTATTGCTGAACAATCATTTTGTACCATCCTCCCAAGACTGCACAGCAGACCCATCAGAATGACCAGGCTTGGTCTGAACACTCAGGAAAAGCCCCATTCCCCATGTCTGCCTGCTTGACACTTTGAAAGATGAGGAGGGGAAAATGCTGGTTCGTGTAATTATCCCCACCTGTTTTCTATACAGCCCCCACCACACACACAGGCAAAAGGAGGAGGGAGAGGTGGGCCATGCCTATTTAGGGGATCTGCCTGATATCACTTCTGCAGACCCCTCCTTAAGGTCATGGTCTCTTGATCTGGGAAAGTTGCTTGCCAACATCTATCTTTGAGGCCCTTCTCACTCCTTCCAGTGTTTCCTTCAAAACCATCCTCTGAGTGTGCTACTTTACATAGGCTCTGGAATGCTGCTGAGCACAGTTTTGCTGCCAGGATCTCCTCTTGAAACCTTTCATAAAATGTCTTCTGATGCAAAGTATCTGATTGTGCCAGCAGCCTTTATCTGGTCTCCTCTTCCAGAGCAGTGTCTGTGAGGTAGTCCTTGCTGTGGCTTCAGAACAGCCACAAGTGTGGCTCAGATACCAAGATCTATTCCCAACTAGATTCAATCCCTTGAAGGATTCCACACTGCCTGATGAATTACATTCAAGTTCTTTGATACAATGCAGAACGGTGATTCTCCAAGTACCATCTCCAGGCTGGGAACTATCAACTGGGGAACATGTAAATTCTAGGCTTCATCTCAGACACAATCAGAAACCTTGGGAGAGGTCCAGCAATGTGTGTTTTAACCAACTCTCATGGTGATTCTGATTTCAGGTCAAGTGGAAGAATGGCAGATGCAGGAATCCCTTCCAAACTCACTTCTACCCAACATGCATTCTGAGGTGTATCCCAAAAATGACAAAAGAGATTTCCCCAAATCTGGCCATTCTTTTAGGGCTTTACTGGCTCACTACCATGATGTGTTCAGAATAAGGCAGCTTCAGAGTTCATTATTAGGAAAAACTGCACCAAGACTAAGTGGCACAATGTAAGGACGGGAAAAAATGACAGTTTGCAGGCATTTTATGTTCTAAATCAAGTCAAAATTTCAGTCCTCCACCAAATCACTTGGGCTTTATGTTGTTGATCTGACACAGAGCCAGACCATAGTGGGAGAACGATGTTGTTATCTCAAGAAATGCCAACTTGATGAGGGTTCCTTCAGCTTTGTGTAACCAGGCCTTGCTTAGGAGTCTGAGGAAACAGGGGCCAGGGTGGCAATTGGCAGGGAATTGTGCTCTACCCATTTTCCTTTGTGTGCACAGCTGAAATGGAGTGGGACAAGGAGCAGAGAGAACTCAGACCCAGAGGCAGAAAGGAGACACTCCAATAGCCGTGGATACTATGTTGAGCTACTGCTTAGGACCCCCACGTCCTCAGGGGAGGGATGTAAGTGTGATGTTTAATTTTTCTTCCAAAAGAGGTAGGGGGCAAGGAGGCCAGACAGGGCGGAGCTAAGGGGGCTGTGGAGCCAGCAGCATCTGGAAGTGATTACCACCAGCCTGGAAGGCAGCAAGCAGGTAACGGTCTGGGCCACAGAAAGCTGCAGAAGAGACCTCTGCCCTTAAGGTGTTTCACAAGCCTGCTGCATTTTCATCCCGTGTCTGAAATGGCTGTGGAGGTTTCTCTGTGAAAAATGGAACTGCTTAGCAAGTTCCTTGACAATATGGAGATGAGGACTACTTTTGTTGGTTCATCCAGGCAAATGGTAAGATACTCACTCTAAGTAGACCTGAAGCAAAAGTAGAGTTAACAATTTCTCTCTATCCTCTCTTTTCTTGAAAGTCTTGGTTGGATATACCCTTCCTAGACTCTTACCCTGCTATAACTCCTGTCCTTTGTCCCCAATTTCCTCTCTAACTTTGTCCCAGGCCTCATCACACAGAGCCACTGGCATGACAAACATGCCCCCTCTTTTCCTTCTAGTTTGGGAGCTCATATGCCACCATGCCAGAAGCTCTGTAGTTTAGTTTTTCTTCTTGGATGTCACAAATCTGTTCTATTTTCTTCTCAAGAAAACTTGTCCAAGAGGAAGACTCTATTGTTTTTGTTATAGGGGGAAATACACTCCAGTAATCTAGGATTTAAGCTTAATGGTCCGTAAGTAAGTCAAAATGTTGAGTTCAACAAGCCTGAAATATCCTTGACAGAATACGCAAAGGATGAATGTCAGCAAAATAGAATTTGTCTCACTGTAGGCACTTCATCTCCAGAACTCTCTTGGAATGAAGAATAAACTCAAACACAAAGGTATTTTTAGGAATTCTACTCACTGCAGTGCTTCCTCTGAGTTGAGCATGCTTTGCAGAAATACAATCTGCATGCTATTATCCTCAATTTCCAAGTCCTGACTGTGTTACTTCAGGCCTGCCACCCTTGCTGTTAAATGTCAGTTAAGACCTAATTAATTTAACTGCTCTGACAAGTTTAAATTAGTTCCCACAGAGACAGTAATTTGCCCCGAGTTCTTACCTACTATAGGCTAGTAATTGTTAAATGACAGTGCTATCTGCACATTTTTTAAAATAACCTTTGTTGACTTTTAAAAAATATAAAATATATATAACTAAGTTCGCCATAGGAAATTCAGAAAATAAAAAACAAAGTAGGAGGTTTTTTTTTTAGAGTGGCAACTACTATATTTTGGTGTAAATATCTTCTTGTTTCCTATGTATTTCAAAAATGATTCATGAGTATTTCTTGTTACATATCCATGGCTCTGTGTTAAGACAGGGTTTTGCAGAGAATAAGCTGGAAAGCTGGGTTTTGTCCAGAGAAAAAGGATTCTTTTCTAGATTCTCTAACTATCAAGAAACAAGCCTGAAAACCTCAGATTATAGATCCTTTTGCATAAGGGTAGAGAAGCGATTCCTTTTCCCTGTGATGGTAAGACTATAGGGCTTGCTACTGAAAAGAGAAAAATTTGTCTACGGTCATACCACCCTGAACGCCCGATCTCATCTGAAAAGAGAAAAATTCGTATGTGTGCAGAGATAGAAGAAGCTCACATTCACATTCACATGCATAAAATGGTAGAAAGGAAGATGAATGAACAGGAAAAGGACAGTTCAGTTCAGCCTCACTAGTCCAGGACAGGGTTATGTCACACAGGATGAGAGGACTCCAAGGGCAAAGATTTTGACTGAGCAATGTATCTTGGTTACTTAAAGGTCATGTATAGAAGGAGCATCAGTGCTCCCTCTACGCTGGCCTTCTTCCTATCTTCTGTAACCAACCACCTCAGGGCCTTTGCACTTACTCTTGCTTTCTCCTTGGCCTGCAATGTTCCTTCTTAGAGCTCTTTGCTGGCCTTCTTTCCACCCATTCTTTTTTTGTTTAACTGTATTTTTTGTCTTTTCTTTTTTGGTACTGGGGACCGAACCCAGGATGTTGCACTTGCTAGGCAAGCGCTTTGCCACTGAGCTACATCCCAGCCCTCTCCACCCATTCTTAATGTAAGTACACTGTCCTTCTAGCTGCTCCTGCTGTTATTCCGTGTTTTCTTTATAGCTACCATCCCAAGTATTTGTCAATTAGTCTACATGTTTATTATGTTTCTGTACCACCAGAGTCAAGGGTCATGAGGTCAAAGACTATTTCTGTTTTATTCATCACTTGGTCCTCAACAGCCAGAACAATATCTGGTCCAAAGTAAAGCTTTGTTTATATTGACTATAAAGTGAATATGTGGGTGAATGAGTAGATGTGTGGATGAATGAGTGAATGAGAAAGTGAATGAATCAGTGAGGAGAAAATGAGTTCTATATAGCCCAGTACCAGCATCATTTCACCATAACTTCCCCTGGCCCCTGGTACTAACCATGGTTCGTTGTGGATATTGATTTTCCTGTATTTCTCCTCTATCCCAGGCTAGGTGATCATCAGGAGAAAGAAATGTGCTCTTTGCGCTGTTTACATGGTGAAGGCTTCACAAACATGGATGAAAGGGCCAGTAAAAGCTGATTCATGAACCCTAAACACACAAAACTGCCAGTTCCCACAACAAGTCAAGGCCCCAGCTACAATCGCCTGCATGGAAACCGGGCCTTCCAGCCTCCTGCACTAGTGGCTCTGGTCTGGCCCAGCCAGGAGAGATACTGGGGAAATATAGGTTGAGGAGATGCGTAGTGGGGTGAGGGAGAAAAGAATGTCAGGTCCTACGCAGTTTATCTTTTTATTAGCAACCACCTTCACAAAAGTTCATTTTAGCCTTAGTTTTTCCCACTTAACAAAAAGAAATTGGTCTTTTTGAATTAAAAAAAATACTTTACCCATTATTTTCATCTGTTAGTGGTGACTGATAGCGACATTCTTTGCATAATTTTTTCGGAATTCAACTATTCACTGGTACACTCACCTATCTATCCACGTATCTATCTAGCCCATCATTGCCAGAGGCCCAAGCTAAATACTTCTCCCCCTCCCCCACCCCATCTATAGTTAAAGGTCCTTACCTGACTGGTTTGTGGAATGAGAGTGCTTATAGTCGCCAATTTCAGATGAGGAAACTAGGGCCTAAGAGATGGGAGAGAATGTGAGCTAGAGAATTGGGCTCCAGGTTCTTCTTCCTCCCCAAGAGTCCTTTTGGCCCTGTGAGGCTGTGAGGGTGACAGTGGCCGTTGGCCTTTGCTTCTGTTCCCCTGCTGACCCCTACCCCCAACATTCTGCTCCCCAAACCAATGTGCAAACACTGCAGAGCTCCCCACAAAGGAGCACACATCCCGGACTTCTGGGAGCTGGAATAAGGTAAGAACCTATGTGTGCCAAAGAATTGGAGGCATTTAGGAACCTTTTCACTTTTATTTTGTATTTTTCTGTTGCTGGGGATCAAACCCAGGACCTTGGGGATGCTAAGCACATGCTCTACCAATGAGTTTCACTCTACCCCAAGGGTATCCCCTCCCTTCTATACACCACTCCAACGCGCTGACCTTTAACCCATAAATTAGGGCTTTTTCTCCTATACTCAATTTGTAGCAAAAAGTACAAGTTAACATATAGTTTTTAAAAAAGTGTAAGATTTAGCCTTCTGAGGAATCTCCATACTGCTTGCCAGAGTGGCTGAACCAGTTTACATTCCCACCAACAATGAAGTAGGGTTCCCTTTTGGCCACATCCCCTCCAACAATTGTTATTATTAGTTTTCTTGATATATGACATTCTTGCTGGGGTGAGATGGAATCTCAATGTTGTTTTGATTTGCATTTCCTTTATGGCCAGTGATGTAGAGCATTTTTTCATATGTCTCTTGGCCATTCTCATTTCATCATCAGAGAAGTCTCTTTGTAGGTCTTTAGCCCACTTGATGAGGGGGCTATTGGTTCTTTGCGGTTTTGTTTTGGAAGAAGGTAGTTTTTTGAGTTCTGCATATATTTTAGAGATGAGGCCTTTGTCTGTTGAATGTCCGGTAAAGATCTTCTCCCAGTCTGTGGGCTTTCTGTTTATCTTGCGAGCTATGTCCTTTGCCGTGCAGAAGCTCTGCAGTTTGATGCAGTCCCATTTATCCAACCTTTCTTTGATTTGTAGCCTTTCTCTGTCTTTGTTCCAGCAGCCCCACTTTTGGGTATCTATCCAAAAGACCACAAACAAAATCACAGTAATGCCACCAGCACAACAATGTTCATCGCAGCACAATTTGTCATAGCGAGAATCTGGAACCAACCCAGATGCCCCTCAGTAGACGAATGGATCAGGAAAATGTGGTACATATACACAATGGAATTTTATGCCTCTATCAGAAAGAATGACATTGTCCCATTTGTAAGGAAATGGAAGGACTTGGAAAAAATTATACTAAGTGAAGTGAGCCAGACCCAAAGAAACATGGACTCTATGGTCTCCCTTATTGGGAATAATTAGTACAGGTTTAGGCAATTCATAACAGAGCATCACAAGGCCCAATAGCTATACCCTTTGAACACATAAGATGATGCTAAGAGAAATGAAATCCATGTTGTGGAAACAATTGTTATATCACAGTTGTAACTACTTTCAACGTCCTATGTTTATCTGTAGCTTCTATTATTGATGATGTTCTTGTATCACCTTCCTGTGGTTGTACTTACACTATCGCTGTAATCTTATCTGAGTATATTGGAAACAGTGTTTATGGGTATTGGAAGTAGGAAATTCAAAGGGAATACCAAATTTGAGAGACACAGGGTAAAAAAAGAGAAACAACTACAAAAGCAATACTTGCAAAAATGTTTGGTATAAGTGAACTGAACACCTCCGGGGGGGGGGGGGAAGGGAAAGGGGGGAGGGAGGGGGTATGAGGGACAAGGTAACAAACAGTACAAGAAATGTATCCAATGCCTAACGTATGAAACTGTAACCTCTATGTACATCAGTTTTATAATAAAAACTTTAAAAAAAAGTGTAAGATAACATATGGCTTCTTTGTTTATATGCTCATTGGAAAAAAAAGAATGTGTTTTTTTTTTAAATTTTGGAAACTGTGGACAAAGATAGTGAAGAAAATTACCAATATACCCCCAACAAGTAACCATTATTAATATTTTAAATCTTTCTTCTTACTTGTTGCAACCATGCTAGATTTTTTATGTCTATCTTGTTCAGTTTTATTTTCTCTACTAGTTAGCAGCTCAGTAAGTGAATGAATACAGTTTTTAACTTACAGTTCCAAAATGAAAACAACTAACAATTATTTTGTTTGATAATGTCATTTTTTCTTTTTCTTTTTTTTTAACTAAGTTACATTCCCAGGAGTGAGGCCTTCAAATGCCTTTGTTTTTGCCTGAAATTTAGTGCCTTTGAAGCATTCTTTGCATGACCTCAATATACAGTAATATTGAAGCAACATGCTTTTACCACTTAGCATTATAGGCTTCAGCCTGAACATTAGTAAATGGTTCCAATCCACAGGTTTTTTTCACATGAAAATATGTATTGCCCACGTGTCTCCCTGCCCTTTAGATAATAAGTTCCCAACCACCCCTCTCATCTGCCAGTCCTAGATAATGCAGGTGCCTTCACAGGTTTGCCAATGTTTCAATCTGTTGCTGTCAGTTCTCTCCTGTGTGAGTCTGAGCACCAATGCACTGTATCTCTAAAAGAACACAGATAAGGTATGGGGTATACATTAAAGATGTGATTATCTGGGGGAAACAGTAAAGATCAGGTCTGCAAAATAAACAAACTTCTTTTCAAATGGTATCGCCACATGTTTGGGTCAGCGACTTCACATTATGTATCTAAAACCAAACAACTACTAAACAAATATAAAAAGGTCTAGGATAGACCTATCAGTGGATCACAATAGCTCAACAGCTATGTACACATGTTCATATAAGATGAGGATAAGCAAAAAGAACTCCAAGAGAAGGACACAGGAGGATTCTATTGTTGTCGTTACATTTAATGTTCTAGATGAATTTCCTTTGGCATACCCCACATGGTTACTATATATGATTTTGGTACACTGGGTATTGTATATATGTTTACCTGAAGTAGGGAAGGGAAAGAAAAATGAGGAAGAGTGTAACAAATATGACAAGAAATGTACTCACTACCTTATTGTGTAACTTTACCCCCTCTGCACATCACCTTGTCAATAAAATTTAATTTAAAAAAGTATAGATCAACTTAAAAAATAAAATAGTTACCTTATCTTTTGGGTGGTCAGCAGAGTACACGAGCTATCCCCAGCAACTTCCTTGCATTAAAGTTCCCCAGAGAAACAGAACCAATAGGACATCACTGATACATACATAGATATAGATGAGGTTTATTGATGGAATATGATTATGGGGAGACCTAGAAGCCACAATCTGGAGAGCTCAGGAAAAATGGCCATTTAATTCAGTCTGAGGCTAAAGATCTAACAACCAGGGGAGCAGATGGGATAA
The DNA here is from genome assembly GCF_023159225.1 of Perognathus longimembris pacificus. Classification (NCBI taxonomy): domain Eukaryota; kingdom Metazoa; phylum Chordata; class Mammalia; order Rodentia; family Heteromyidae; genus Perognathus; species Perognathus longimembris. The sequence goes on along the minus strand of NC_063176.1, from coordinate 26,327,669 downwards.
GAAGGTCAATAACTGGTATCCACTGGTATACAAGTCCCAGAGCCCAGAGGCCTCAGAATCAGGAGCTCCACTGTGCAGTGTCTTGAGAGTAGAAGGTGGATGAGGACCACTCAAGGAAAGAGAGAGCTCATCTTCCGCCATCTTTTAGCTCTGTCAGGTCTTCTTTATTCTGTCTACTAATTCAAATGCTGAGCACTCCATAGTGCTCAATGAATCATTGCTGCCAGGGCCTGACTGTGTCCATCCATATCATCCCTTACCAACTTGTCCTTCCTCATTTGACAAGTCCATTGAGACTTAGCATTGTCTTCTTTTTCAATGTGGGGGAAACATCTACACCCTAATTCATACCTCCTAATGCCCTTGTAAGCATTTAGAGGGTAAGAGGAGTGAATGTACAACTATCAAGTAAACCAGTTATTTCTTTATTTTCCCTAGACAGCCCCCTTAACTTAGAAGAGGGCCATGATGGTGAGCTGGTTTTCGCTTTCCATTCAACACTCAGTATCATGAACTATTGAGTGTTAGATCCATACTTCTGGATCCCCTCTCCTTCCAGCCTGACCTTGGAAGGATTGTGCTGAAAGTGATTTACCCATACAATTATACACAGGCAAGTATACAGGGGCCCACTGACTTGAAAAAAAAGTATCACAGGTTCCTTTAAATGTCTATACATTTCATATAGATCAATAGGAAAATTCACAACTAAAATATGTAAAGATCAATAATTGTCTCTTAATATATTTAAAAATTCAATTCCCATTTCTAATTTCAATTCTATTAGTATATTATGATTAATTAAATGTTAACAGCAATATACATTGCCCATGGCTATTTAAGAAAAATAACTCTGAATACCTAGGAATAACCTTAACCAAAGAAGTGAAAGACCTCTATGATGAGAACTTTAAAAACAGGAAAAATGAAATTAAGGCAGAGCTAAGGAAATGGAAAAACCTCCCATGCTTCTGGATTGGAAGGATTAATATAATCAAAATGGCAGTATTGTCAAACGCTATCTACAAATTCAATGCAATACTCATTAATATCCCAACACCATTTTTTAAGGAAATAGAGGAAGCAATCCTGAAATTCATATGGAACAATAAAAGACCTAGAATAGCAAAAACAATCCTAAGCAGAAAGAACAGTGCTGGAGGAATTACAATACCCAACTTCAAGCTGTATTATAAAGCTATAGTAATAAAAACAGCTTAGTATTGGTACCGGAACAGGCCTGAAGACCAATGGAACAGAATTGAAGACCCAGAAATGAACCCACAGAACTACGCCTACTTTATCTTTGATAAAGGAGCTAAAACAATAGTCTGGAAGAAAGATAGCCTGTTTAACAAATGGTGCTGAAAAAACTGGTTCAACACATGCAACAAACTAAAACTAGATCCTTATATATCACCCTGCACCAAAATCAATTCCAAATGGATCAAAGACCTCGAAATCAAAACAGACACCCTGAAAACACTAAAGGAAGGAGTAGGAGAAACACTTGGGCTCCTTGGCACAGGAAGGAGCTTCCTTAACAAAGACCCAGAAAGGCTACAAACCAAAGAAAGGTTGAACAAATGGGACTGCATCAAACTCCAGAGCTTCTGCAGGGCAAAGGACATAGCTCGCAAGATAAACAGAAAGCCCACAGACTGGGAGAAGATCTTTACTGTCCATTCAACAGACAAAGGCCTCATATCTAAAACATATGCAGAACTAAAAAATTACCTTCCTCCAAAACAAAACCACAAAGAACCAATAGCCCCCTCATCAAGTGGGCTAGAGACTTAGAAAGCGACTTCTCTGATGAAGAAATGAGAATGGCCAAGAGACATATGAACAAGTGCTCTACATCACTGGCCATAAAAGAAATGCAAATCAAAACAACATTGAGATTCCATCTCACCCCAGTAAGAATGTCCTATATCAAGAAAACTAACAATAACAATTGTTGGAGGGGATGTGGCCAAAAGGGAACCCTACTTCATTGTTGGTGGGAATGTGAACTGGTTCAGCCACTCTGCAAGCGGTGTGGAGATTCCTCAGAAGGCTAAACATAGACCTCCCCTATGACCCAGCAGCCCCACTTTTGGGTATCTATCCAAGACCACAAACATAATCACATTAAAGCCACCAGCACAACAATGTGCATCACAGCACAATTTGTCATAGCTAGAATCTGTAACCAACCCAGATGCCCCTCAGTAGACGAATGGATCAGGAAAATGTGGTACATATACACAATTGAATTTTATGCCTCTATCAGAAAGAATGACATTGCCCCATTTGTAAGGAAATGGAAGGACTTGGAAAAAGTTATACTAAGTGAAGTGAGCCAGACCCAAAGAAACATGGACTCTATGGTCTCCCTTATAGAGAATAATTAGCACAGGTTTAGGCTAGTCACAGCAGAGGATCACAGGAGCCCAATAGATATACCCTTATGAACACATAAGATAATGCTAAGTGAAATAAACTCCATGTTATGGAAACAATTGTTATACCACAGTTGTAATTATTTCAACGTGCTATGTGTAACTGTAGCCTCTATTATTGATGATCTTCTTGTATCACCTTCCTGTGGTTGTACCTATACTATCTCTGTATCTTATCTGAGTATATTGGAAACTGGGTATACTGGTATTAGAACTAGGAAATTGGAAGGGATTACCAAAACTGAGAGACACAGGGTAAAAAAAAGACAAACAACTACAAAAGCAATACCTGCAAAACTGTTTGGTGTAAATGAATTGAACAACTCATGGGGGAGGGGGAAAGGAAAAGGCAGAGGGGGAGGGGGGAATGAGGGATGAGGTAACAGCACAAGAAATGTATCCAATGCCTAATGTATGAAACTGTAACCTCTCTGTAATTCAGTTTGATAATAAAATATATATATTAAAAAAAGAAAAATAACTCTGTCAAAACTTTATCATGTTCATTCCTCTTATCCCCATGTCTTTCTTAACCTCTCGTCCTTCTCTCACACCATTCCTTTCATCTCATTCAGTATTAAATGAAATCCTCCAGATGATCACTTTGTTCATACTTTGTGGAAATTAATGACTAAGTTCAAAGACAGAGGACAATAGGTTTTCTTGCTTTCCAATTAAGGACACAGAATAGACCAGGAGAAACCCAAGTTTAGTTCCTTGGTGGGAACCTGGCCCCATTAGACTTCAACTTCAGAGGAATTGATGTGCCACAGATAGACCAAGTGTCCACCTGGGCTCACATCTATGTAGAGTAGGGCTCTGGACCAACCTCTGCAGGCCTGGAGACCAGCTGCTGAGAAGAACAAAGTTTCCCGTGGAAAAGGAGCCAGTTCCTGGCACCTTAGGAACTGGCTGAGTGCAATGCACAGCTCTGAGGGCAAATTTTCTTGCTCTGAAAGGGAGGGAAGGTCTCTGAGGATACTGTGCAGCTGCAATAGCTCATAAAACTGCAGTGTGACTTCATCGCTGGCCTGAGAGCAGAATATGACACAGAGCAGCAACAGCAGCCTGTGCTTAATCAGGGGTGTCAGGACAGGAAAGACTGGAAAAGACCGAGAGGGTGTCTTAAAATCTCCACCCTACCAAGAGCAGAATAATTTTGCTATAAGTCAATAATGTCTTGAATAAGCATTGGTGAGACTGGCAAGTAAGCAAAGACCCGACTCGAGGGTCATTTAACAGATCCCAGTATCCCTCATTTGGCTTTAAAAGCCTGGTTAGACCTCCAAGAGGCAGAAGTGTATTCCAACCATAAGTTGGTTTTGAGGCTGTGTGTGGGGTGTGTGTGTGTGTGTGTGTGTGTGTGTGTGTGTGTGTGCATGTGTGTGTGATGTGTGTGTGGTCTGTGTGTGTACCCATTTGAGTAGGAAGCTGGAGAGGTATTCCTCTTTAGAACTGTGAAACTGTCTGTCTTTGACAGGAATCATCTGAGATTTATAGAGGCATGAAATAATTTGTGGTGAGGAATGGTTCTAGTTTTGGTGGTGGACGGTTTTGGACATTGAATAGTTAGCAAGGCAAGGTCAAGTTGTTTCTGTGGTTACATGTACTTCCGGAGGTCATGCACATGCTTTCTTAATTGTTTAGATAGTATGTCGTCACATGGTAATGGGTACTCTTGAATTTGATTTTAAGTTCTGCATATTGAGTCCTATTTTATATAAACACTGGAGCAATGTGTTATTTAAAGGATACCTGTGAATCCTTTTGTTGAGTGAGCCTATTAGAATAAATACATTCCTCAGGAGCAAGAAGTATTCAGTAATAATAGTGGACAATCTCATAATTCATCAAATCAGATGCTATTAATAAAAATCCTTCATTTTTTTCAAAATAACAAGATATCTTTCTTATCATGTTAAGGTTTCCTATCATTCTTGTTAATGTTTCAGTCTACATAGTAATGTTTTTCAGAGGACATTTGCAAAGAACAGCTGAATTTGTATACTAATGGCAATATTTTAAAAATTGTTCCTGAAGTCTCCTCGTGTAGCTTTGAAGTCTCATACAACTGGGCACTCTATGTGAGCCATATCTTTTCTTTACTAGGTCTATAGTTAGATTATCACTTACATAAAGGACTGCAGAAACTGCCCACCCCATTGACTCTTAGTTACTCAGGTGTGGTTGATCTGCTGTCCCATAATGTTGGTATCATGTTACCAGGTTCATCTCCTGGACTGAGGCTCCAGAGCTTAAAAATAATTCTCTGAGAAAAGTAAGTCACACACAGTGTCCTAGGAGTACACCTCAAAGGAAAAGAGCATTCATCTTGGAATCGCATCCATATAACACCTCACAACACCTTAGAATGAGAATAGAATAAATCTCCTGTGGTAATTAGCATTCTATTGTATCCACTGATTTTCAGAGATAACCAAATTGAAGCCCAGAGAAGTAACATGATTAATCCCAACATTCACAACTATTTAAGCATCACTAGAGCTGAGAGGCACACATTTCACTTTACCATTTGACTTAAGTATATTCTGCAAACCTTCCATAAAACAAACCCTTGTCAGGTACCATCTCTGAATTTTAAGAGGCTTCACATCCAATGGGATAGAGCACAAGGAGCTACATGGCAGGACAGCCAGCCATGAAATGCTATGTCTTCTGCTGTGGCCTTCCATCTTCCCTGGCCTAAATTCCGGTTTTTACTTAGATGTGGAACAACCCCATTTTCTCATCTCATTTGGGCACAAAGGGACTGAATATTACATTCCAAATATGCTACCCTTTATTTTTTCCCAGGAGACAAAGTGACATATTCCAAGGGACATAGTTTTGGGTGTTGCTTAGAAATGTTGATGAGCTTGTGCAAAAATGCAGACACTGATCAACTAAGGATGCCTTTCCAACAGCAGAAATTTATCCATGTTCATGAGTTAATCCTGTGTGTGTCATAGAATGGACTTTGAAAGAAAGAACTGAAGATGACAGTGGAGTTAAGAAAATAGAAAGTAGACAAAGGGATTACATAGTTGATTGTGGCTTAGTTCATACTGTTTGATCTAATTTCCTAATTCAAATGAGGCCGAAGTTGTGTACATATTTAACCACATCCCTGGTTTCATTTTAGAATACTACCCTTGTCTTTCTTTCTCTTTTCATCCTTCGTTTAATTTATACTTTTCTGCTGTATATTTGAATTCTTATAAGCTTCCTTAACTCCTTCCTGGGAAAGGACAAACTGTAAATTAGTAATTGGCCAAAGATTAGTCTACAGTTGTGGCCCTTTCCCAACCTTCTCCCTCGACGCATTGCCTCCTCTATTTTCCTATCATGGATGGGTCACAGGCCGTAGGATTCATCCTATGGCTCATATCATTGTTTCTCCTGCTAACTCATCTAAGGCTCTAGAAGCCATCTTCTCTTCGGGTCTTTGATTCCCTGTTCTCATTGTGTCTGACACCTGCTCTGCTCTCAACTGCTTTCTTGAGCCTCATTTTTCTAATACCTCTTGCTCATGCCATCTGTTAATTATGGAACAAACTGAGATTCAGTTCTTGGCATTGATGTCTTTCTGTTTGATGTGGTTTTGTTTATTTTCAGAAATGACAAGCCCCCCAAGGACAAGAATCATATATTTTTAATGTCCAGAGGACATTGTACATCATTGCGGCTCAGTATCACTGAATTAGCATAACAGGTAGTGGTGGTGTATTGAGTCTTCCTACAGAAATTTGGAGAGAATGTTAAGAAAAAAATCAACTAGCTTTGGAAAATATAATTATATTGTGTAACGAAGTCTAGAATCTCATAAATGAAAATGAACAAGGCTCTAATTGAACTCCTTTACCATGTGCAGTAATAACTTGACACATTTTATGGATGGTGGTGTGAATTCTGGTTATAATTTCTGTTTTGTTTTGTTTTTGCGTGTAATTTCTAAAACCTGTTTGCATGTAAGATATCTCCCATAGGCATGTATGCTGGATGATTCCTGTCCTCTATGAGAAAAATAACCTACTCCCAACATGCATCAGACACCATGATGCTTTGTGCAAGCACACCCAAGTAACCGTGGGTTGAAACATCCAGAACCGTGAGCCAAAATAACCAGTTCCTTCCTTTTTCGTTGTTTTTCTCAGATATTCATGGTAGTGATTCAGTCTGACACAACCTGTTTTCATTCCCTCTCCTCTCCCCATTCTCGCGTTCGCTGTGCCACAGCTGCTCGATATCCCATTGCCTCTCACTTGGATGGTTGTAATCACCTCCTACATGCTATCCCTGCTGCCTTCTCATGCAGTTCCATCGGCAACTGCAGAGACCTTTAAAAGTTGAAAATGTTGCTCTTCTGTTCCATAAACCTTCCATGGCTTCTTATTGCTCTGTCCATACATCCTTACCTTTATATGGGACCTGCAAAGCCTTGCATGACTTCAGCAGCCTTTCTCAGTTCCTGGGATGCCCCACACTTTAGTGCCTCTGCATATTCTGTCTTTGCCATCTATGATTGTCTAAACTCACATTTTTGGCCCTGATTCCTCAGATCAATTCACAAATGGACCATTCACTGTCTTCTTTCTTTCTTTATTTTTTTTTTTACCATTCTTTCTTTCCTAGGATTTATGGCGACTGTCATAATGAAATAGTCACTTGACTATTCATTTGCATAATGTGTGTTCCCCCTTACTTGAGGAGAAGCTCTTTAAGAGCAGACAGGATGTCTTGCTCATGACTTTCTCCACAGCAACTAGCCTGGCACATAGTACATGCCCCACCTATGCAGGATGTTTGAGTGTGTGAATCCACATAAGTCAATAGAGAATCAGCCCTTCCTCTCTGTTGTTTCAAGACAATTCTTAAGTTTAGAAAGATGTTTATGCCATTGCTGGAGCCAGGAGTAAGAAATACCAGTGTTGTGGACATATGGTGTAGGAATATGTAAACCACATCCCACCATCCTAAGGAGCTGATTAGAATGCGGTTTGATGAGGATTCGTGTGCATATTGAGTAGCACAGAACAAAATTGGAGCCAGAAACCTTCCCTTCAGTCAGCTGGGGAAAACAAAGATCCTATGTAGTCTTTCCCACCTGCTAAGCCTGCACATAAATGCTTCAGCCTATTGCTATGCCTTAGTGTACATATGGTAGATAAATTCTGTAATTATCTTCTAGGGAGTCTACTAGGTTGAAGCCAGCACACTAAATAAGTCACAGATCATGATTGCTATTTTTAAAAAAATAATTGCACATTGGAGGTGAATTTGATCAAAGTATATGCTATGCATGTACTGAAATTTCACAATGAAACCCATTTACAATAAATTATTCTGAGATAATGAAAAATGTAAAAAGAGTTACACATCAAATTTCACCTCACCTTGCTTCTATTTATCTTTAGAATTTGGGCGTGTGTTCAGCATTTCAGAATCTATGAAGAGCTTAGGGAAATTAAAAGCAGCATCGATGGTCTGAGAAATCCAGAAACAGACATGAAGAAACAGAGCATTCTAACAAATCTCATTTTGACTGTTCTTTGAACTCCCAGAGCTGACACCCATGCTTCTGACATTCAGAGACATAGATGTTATTTTTGCATAGATTAGCCATGGAAGAATACCTGTGAAAGTTTAAATTTTTTAAATGTATATATTTTATTCAAAAGTTAACATTTTAATTTTAAGAGAATAGATTTTGATAGATTCTTTCTGAAATTAAATATGTCCAAAAGTATACATCATCATTCAAAAAGAATTTCCTGATTATCTACCATGGACATGGCATAGAACTGGGAATTATGTGCTGAAAGGCTAACAACAGAACTGGGCATGGTGATTCACACCTGAAACCCCATCACTGAGAAGGCAGGTAAGAGAACTGCAAATTCAGAACCAAACTGGGATATGTAGAGGCCATGTCTCAAAAAGAAAGAGAGGCAGAGAGAAAGAGAGAGACAATGACAGAGAAGACAGAGATAGCAAGACAGACTGACAGAGAGAGAAATGGGGGGTTGGGGAGAGAGCCTGGAAAAGAGTCAGATTCAGTCCCTGCTGTGTTAAAGTATATATAATCTACCATCAGAGAAAGGAGGATGAGCCAACACTTTAAAAAACATCCCTTAGATAGGCCTAAAATATAAACATATTTAAAAGCACATTCAGGACTATAAACATATATATGTAATCAAACTAAAGGATGGTAAATGCAGAAGTGGGATTCCATGGTGTAATCTCTTTGAGCAATTCACAGGTAGTTCAACAAAGTGAATACCGAAAACTGAGACTTGTCTTGATTGAGGCTGACAGGGACCAACAGGGGCAGACGAAGAGAGGAATGGTGGGTGGATAGAGTCATTAGTACTCAAGATACATATGTGAGAATAGAGTCAGGACACTTGGGGAGTCAGGTGGGAGAGGATAGATGGGAAGAGGACTGAACAAATGGAAGGGATGATTTTGGTCAAGATATATTGTACACATAAATGGACATGTTAAATTGAAACCCCTTGTAAATCTATTTGAAGAAAACAATGAAAAAGAAGCAATATTTTAAAAAAAGACTAAGCTAGGTGCTGTTGGCTCACACCTGTAATTGTAGCTACTCAGCAGGCTGGCATATGAAGACCATGGTTCAAAGCCAGCCTGGGAAGAAAAGTCCATGAGACTCTTGTCTCCAATTAATCAACAGAAAACCAAAAGTAGTGTTGTGGCTCAAAGTGAGAGGGTACTAGCCTTGAGAACAAAACCTCAGGGACAGCACCCAAGCCATGAGTTCAAGTCTCAGGACCAAATACATACATACGTACATATCATTTAAGGGATAGAATTGAAATTCTAGGTATCCTACCAATGTTTCATGTGCCACCTACATCTAGATCATGAAATGGCTCCTTCCAGTTAGGAACATCTAACAGTTTTGGTTTCTTTACCTTATCAATTCATTTTACCTATTTTAAAGAAATAGGGAGAGATAGCTAACACAAATGAGTTAAAAGAATACCAAACAATACTTCCTCACAAAGATGATCAGTGGGTACCTTTGTGTATTTCTGTGGTTGTTTTACAAAATTGTCATCACCTACTGCATGTCATTTGTCATTTGCTTTTCCCATTAAGCAACTTATCCTGGATATCTCTCCACATGCACTTGCTGGTCAACTCCTGGGTAGGCTTTTTTTGTGGTGGTTGTTTGCTGGGCAACAACTGGGAGAGCAGAACTTGAATATAAGCTGTAGGATTCTGTAGAAGGAAGGATGATGAGAAGCTCAGGCAATATGTTGAATATCACTCAGTGAGGGTTGCTTTGGCTCTGTACATAACTCTAGTTCTGTAATTCTTCCTCAGAGGATACTGGCTAAATTTCAAGAACTCAACAAAGCATAGCCTAGTGCCATTCTATGGATAACTTGGTCCATGAACCCTGCCTGAGTGCTACTGAGATTCTTGGGGAAGCAAAGGGTCATGGGGAAATGTTTCTATACTTGGAGCAGAGCTGAGCTCGCGGCTGGGAGTGGCTCTGCCTTCTGGTTTGCTGCCAACTGGAGCAAACGTGGCATGTGGGCTGATGTATTTTTATTCAGAAAAGCACTGCCAATTAGATGGTAAGAGCTGACAATTTTCTGAATGTTTGTAATCTAAGTGGCTGTGCTCTGGGTGCAGTCCAGTGGGAAGCTTAACATTGCACTTGAAAACAAACCAACCAAGAGCAAGGTACAGAGCCTACTTGTTTTTGTCTAAAGGAGAACAATTTTTCAGATGCACTACTCCAAAAAGGATTCAAGGTCACAGTGTTACTGTGATTATTTGCAATGTATGCCCACAATGGAAGATATTAGCATCTAAAAAGTAAATATACTGTGGTAGGTTGGAGGGGCACAGTGAGCACCACCCATGGTCTTACTATTCATCTACTTGCACACGCATACATACATAAGGATTAAAGAGTCCATTACTATGTACCAGAGACAGTGCAAAGTGTAACTAAAGGCAAAGGTCAGGACTATTTCAATCTCCCATATTCATAGAGCAGATGGTAGAAATGTGGCATCAGGTCACAACTGACCCAGAAAATCAGGAGTGTAGGATTGGCTTAAATTGAGCAGGTGTGCCTATAGAAACGATACAGAGAAATGACGTCCTAACATTTTTTAATGCCAGGGTTCAATGTTCCCTTGATAAAAGAACATAGTAATTTATAAACTAAGATTTTATAGACATGGGTAATCTTGTGCCCAACCTATTCACTATTGGGAGGGAAAATAGTTTATCTTATGCCTCTCCTAAGGGCCCTGCCATGATCAGTTCCTCTTCTGCACTATTCCCAGTTACAGTCAGCAAGTAGAGCTTACTGTCATGGCCTGCAGCCTCTGGATCTCCTTCTCCAGGAAACCGCCTTCCCTTCCACAGAGGCTCCTTGGCAGGTAAGGGCAGGTAGGAGGGGCTGGTCAGGCCCATTGGCCTTCACTGTTCTGTTCTTTCTTCTCTAAACCAACATAAGGTCTTAGGATCATGTTGCTGGGAAGCTAAAGAAAAATTACATTGTAGGAGAAAGACATTGGAATTTAGATAAATATGACTTCTTTCCTTGTTCCAGAAAATACCTTCTTTACAGGAAAAGAAAACCCATTGTCCTCTTGCCCCATTGTCTCTCATGTCCAACCCTGCTTTGGGATGGTCCACCTCTTCCTCACCCTGCTTGGTTTCCTCCCCATTACAGGTCTGTATTGCTCACTCCATCATTTGGGGGCTTCAGCAGCACAGTGGACAGGAATAGGAATGCAAAACTTAGCAACTAAAAATATAAGATGGTTAAGTTTGCATTTCAGGCAAATAATTTGTAGATAAATTTATATTATGTAAATTATTTGTTGCTTATTCAAAATTCAGGCTTATCTAGATGTCTTGCATTTTATCTGACAACAAAAGGCAGTGGATTTTAGCACCCCTCCAAGATCATAAAACAGTGCAAGGTGGGTGAGGCATCTCCATTAGCAGGTATCTAAGAGTGCTCCAATTGCAAGTGGGTAACCTCTCTTTCCCACTTTCTTCCTCAGTGATGATATGGTGTGATTTTCTAACCCATAAAGTAGGAAAGTCACCTGCAAAATAGCCCCAGATGTGCCCATTCTGCCTTACATGTGTGCAAGAGTCAGAACTGCTCATTTCCAGTTGTGCTCTTCACACCTCCAGTGGACTGAAGGCCATTTCTCCCCAGATTCACAAGTTGAAATTCTAGCCCTCCGCCCAGTGTGATGGCACTTACAAAAGTGATTCTGTTATGAGGATGGGACCGCGCACAAATGGGATTCATGCCCTTATAAAAGTGATCCCAGAGAGTTTTCTCTCCCAATCATGTGAGGCTATCATCAGTTTGCATTCTGGAAGAAGGCTCTCCCCATAGCTCAACCTTGCTGGCAGCCGGCAGCCTGATCTCTGACTTTCAGTGTACAACTGTGAGAAAGCAGTGCCTGTTGCTTATAAATCACCTGCCTGCCTGCTACTTTGTTACAGCAACTGAGACGGGGGTCCAGTGGGTGTACCATGGATTCTCACACCCCTCCCCCAAGTTTGTGAAAGGAGGAGGAATTGTGTTGTTGTGGGTTCACAGATTTGTAAGTCAATGACATAGTGGTCATAGCACAGGCTTGGAGGTGAGAGTTGTGCAAATCCACTGAGTATGAATTGTGCCTTTGGTATTAACTAGCAGTGTAAACTTGGGGAAATTATCTCTATGCTAGTTTCTTCATCTGAAAGGAAGGAGGAAAAGATATCATGTACTTCATAGGACCATTGTGCATCAAAAGGGGTAATAATCATAAAATGCTCAGATGTATTCCTAGCACTTAATATGCACCTGTTCATCATTGGCCTTTTTTTAAAAATTATTTTAGGTGTTTTTTTGGTAATAATTACTAAATTTGGAAGGCTCCTAAACAAATTTGAGAATGAATTTCTGAATCTTCACTTCAAATACAGCTTTGGTTGCTCTCAAAATTTAGCCTTCTGGAGAGAAACTTTTCCAGCCTAGTATCCCTTTCCCTGTAACCCCCAAGTGACTTTTTTCCCCTAGTTATTTTTTCCCCAGCTACCACTCAACAGACAATGAGTGAGTAGAAATCAGAAAATAAGTCCTTGTACTGGATCTAACTCAAATTAATTTCCAGTTTCATTTTCTTGCCAAATCCTGTGGCTAGAGGAACAAGCAGGTATTGCAGGATATGAAGGTTGTAATTATAGGGAGGGGGACATTGTAAGAGACAAGCCTCAAGGGAAGAGTCAGGAAGGGGAAGAGCAGGAACCTGGGTTTCTATGCCTCCCAAGAGCACATCTCTGCCTCCACCAAACATAGATGGGACGTTTAGATGCATGCTTCAGTATGCTGGGGTCACAGGAGTTGCAGTTGCCCTTTATGGTTGCTAGGATTTGAAGTATTCTTTAAACACAGGCTGCAACATCTACCCCAGGGTTTTGCCAAATGACATAAGCCACCAATTCTTTCACCTTCTTTTTTATGGGCAACCATGCTAAATGTTTTCCTGTGCCCTCATGTCTGGACACACCTCTCTTTTGAGTCAAGAAAATGATCTTTCTGCTATGACTAAGAGGTCCCAACACATTATATGAAAATTCAATCAGTGTATCGTATATTCCTTCTCAAGCCAGAATGAGTGAGAGTGGTCTTTTCAGACTATTTTAACCCAGACAACTCCAGGGGAATTTGAGTTAGGATGAAGTTACAGACTTAAGCAGGATTTTAATGCTCACTAGAATTTGCAAGCCACTCTTACTAAATACTGTCAGTCTTATCCAAATTACAAAACATTAAAATTGTGCATGGTAGATTTTCCATATAGTCTAGTAGCATAAAAGTCATTAGTATTGCCTCTGAGGAAGACTTTCTAGGTTTAGAGCCAACCAAATGAACTTGCCATGCAAATTTCCTTATCTGTCAAGTGGGAGCAGCAGTTGCTACCTTCTAAGGTACAGAAATGAAAAAGGAAGTGACTGTGATAAGGCCCTTGGAAAATACTTGGCTGTCAGTTTATGCAAGCCATAAATATAATTTTAATTTTAAGCTTCTAGTCAATTATTTTTAAATCATAAGCACACAAACATATGTGAACATTCATATATGTTAACATATATATACAGCATTCACAATAATTTTGTAATCATCTTTTTAATTAAAAATTAGTGCATTATCAATAAAGGAGTTCACAATAGTGACTCTGTTTTTCATATACATAGAAATGTCATGAAGAACATGGCTTGGCAAAATATTGATTTGACAAAAGTACTTTATCATGACAAAAATAATATAAGATTTTTCTCGTCTGTTCTGTGATAAAGGGGAAGAAAAAGTTGACTTTTAACTTTTAAGTTGACTTTTAATGTTCAAATCTAGAAAGATCTAGTAGGTGGCTCCAATGGCCCATTGAACATTCAACCATGCAAGCAGAAAACATTATCATGAGGAAAATGGACACGAATGGTCCAGGCCTACCACAGCCTCACGGTAGGGAGTCGTCCACATTCTGGATTCTGCATTCTGCATTTTCATGTTTCCCTTTAAAACTGAACTTCTTTACATGAAACAAGAAGTCTCTTCTCTTAGTAGTCCACTTTTCAGCAATCATGATTTCAAGTGTTTTCTCTGAAACACTCACTCATGTATTGCTCTAGCCCAGAATTTCTAAGCTCCATACCATTCTCTACTTAGTATGTCATCTTAGATGCCCCAAAGGAACCTATTAAACTAAAATGTGCCTCATCATTTTGCTAAATCTGAGCTTCTTTCCTGTCCTCCCAGATCCTCTCCTCTTCCAGAGTACCGATGTCATTGAATGGTTCCACCAAGAATGGTACAAGTCATGACCTTCAGCTCAACCTTGAAGCCCCTGACTCTTGCTTTTATCCTGTCCTTTATCTAATATTATTGGCTTTACCTCTTAATTTACCATTGTTTCATTAACTCCTACATTTAACTATCCTAGCCTTCACCACAGGCATGGCTTTCAGTCAGGCTCCCTGAGTTTACTCTGGGCGCTTCTCCAGTTGATTCTCTACACTGAAGTTGGAGTCATCTTTTTTTCATCTTTTTGAGTCTAATGAAGGTGTCCCTCACTTGCTTTAAATATTCTAGGAATTTTCATTTTCCCTACAGTCATGATGACTACTTAATTTCTTAAGCCCATATGCTGGAACCATCTAGTTATTTCCAGGAAACAAGACAAGCTGTGGCTCTCCGAGATTTAGTTAATTCTCTGCAAAAATAACAGTGTGAAAGACAAAGAGCTTCTCCTGCTAAGTATTTCCTGGATAAGACAAAGCAACACTGGTATTTCTGCTTTGTTTCTCCACTAGAACTAAAACGAAATATTTACAATTTTGCAGTAACAACAGGAGTGAGAAAACTAATGAATGCAAATGGAGGTTTTTTTAAACCACTAAACCTGCCTGTAATAACTCCCCTAAACCATTTTGTGAGTTTGTCTCTGGCACTGTCTGTTTTCCCTTCATTTCCATATTTTCTACACAAATTCCTGAAAAAGAATTATTTCATAGGAATTCATAGGAATATTTCAAGAAAAATGAAGAGAGGAGGGCTTCATCATAGCATAAAATTGTGCTGGCAGTGAATTCTCATGCAAGGGAGGAGGTGAGCATAGAAGGGGGACATTAGTTCATGGTCATTTGGTAAGAAATGCAAAGTCAGCAGACACAAAGAGTTTGCTTTGGAAAGTTTTCCAAGAGTAGATCAACTCTGATAGCATGGTGGGTTGAATCATAGAGCTCTACTGACATCTAGTGTGCAACAGCACAATAATCTTCAGAGCAAAATGTTTGCTCTTACTAAACATACAGAACTAGATATACAGGGATGAATTTACACTGCAGTGCTATGAGGAACCATAGCACTGAGAGTCCTAATATGACAAATTTTCTTACATAACATCTCATTTAATTTCTAACACAATGACTCCACATGAATACCAAAAAATTATCATCCCATTTCACACATGGGAAAATTGAGACTTAGAGAAAGAGAGGTAAGAGGTTTAATAGCTCTCAAGTTGAAGGACAAAACCAAAACTTCTTACAACCTCCACAAGGTTGTACTATAATCCATTCCCACACCTCTACCCTCCAACACACTCAGACCCTCACCTGGGACTTGAACTCTAGGCCTGGGCACTGTCCTTGACCTTTTTTGCTCAAGGTTACCACTTGGGCCACAGCTTACTTCTGGGTTTTGGTGGTTAATTGGAGTCTCAGGGACTCTACTGTCCCAGCTGGCTTTTAGCCACAATCCTCAGATCTCAGCCACCTGACTTGCTAGAATTACAGGCGTGAGCCTATATGCAATTTCTTAATTATATCCATTGTCCTTTGTCTCTTGAGACTGAAACTCACCGGAATGCAATAACTTCTTCTTGGCTTTTATTTCTAGGAGATGATTTTTACTAGGGTTTGATGCCCTGTGAAGGGTTAGGTAAACTCATTCGAAGTGGACAACCGCCAAATCTGGTGGCTATTCGCTGAAATAGCCTGGTGTGGAATCTACACCAGTGAAGTTCACATAGCAGTTGCCACATCGCTGCTACACTAGGTATGCTAGAATAGTGAGTACAAACATAAATGTTAAGAATACTAAAGCAATAATGTTAATCATCTATTTCCAGTCATTTCTTGCTCAGAAAAAGATGCTCTGGAAGTTCCTAGCACATTCATTTTCTATGTCAAAGGGTATGAAACAGATCTGAAATAGGCATTTAAGTCAATTACAGTAATTTTCTGGTTGAGCAAATAATTATATTTTTGTTTGAGTAAGTAGCATCATTTTCTGATTTCAAGCTTTTTTTTTCTTTTTTCTTTTTTTTTTCTCAAATTTTTATTTTCAAACTGACGTACAGAGAGGTTACAGTATCATACGTTGGGCATTGGATACATTTCTTGTACTGTTTGTTGCCTTGTCCCTCATGCCCCCAAGCTTTTTTTTTCTTTTAGGAATACAGTCAACATGGTTTGATGGGTCAGCTACTAAAACTGAATGCCCAGGAAAATGTTCGAGTTTTAGTCATGTTTTACTACCAATCTCATTTAAAATTCTTTGGAGTGTTCTTCTTGTCTAACTGACTTTGCACAAAAGAATAAAAATTTTAAAGAGTTATTTAAAATATCTTTCATTTTTATTCAGAAAGTTTAATATTGAATACATGTCATGTGAAATAAATACCTATTTTCTTTGCTCATTAAGTTTCAATTTAGCAAGTTGATATTACATTTAAACATGCACTTGAATACATTTAGGTAATATACTTCTAGTAGTAAGGAAGTTTCTATATGTTTGCCCCAACATTTGGACCTGTTTGTACAAATTCACTTTTTAGTGTGTGGTTTTCATCAAATTTTATTCAAAATAAAGTGATCTTCATAGTAATTTAGAAAAGTAGATATAATTAGGTAAAAATCTGAAATATAAAAGCAGTCATCCTCAAATAATTTACTTTTTTAGTTTTTACTCGTTTTTTTTCACCTTTGGTAGAAATCACCATCAAGTAGCTAAAATGAGTCTCTTGAGATGGACAGATGGTTCAAATAAAAATGAAGCCACCATGTTTTTCAGCCATATTCTATTTTTCTGGTGGAAATACATATTGATTTAAACTGTGCATGCACATACACACATAGATCATACATAATATATATGTTAGAACATAATATACCACTCTGCCCTGCAACATTATTCACACAGGACATACCTCTAGGAAGAAAAAAGACCTCAATGACAAACCTAAATAGTGGATATGTTTATAGATGGCGAATCCACTAGACCATGGCATGGGACATTTCAGACACCTTAGACATCCTAATGACACATTACAGTTGATTCAGCTGCAGCCCATCTGTCAAATGCACAGGCCATCTCAATCTTAGCTCTCATGGCTCATTTGTTTCTTCCATATTGACATAGCCTGAGCTGCCCATCTTTCCTGTGGAAATCAGTGCCTTTTCCAAATTTCCCAATTGATGTCAACAATACCATCATTTTTCTAATCCCTCAAGATTATAAGCTTAGAATCATTTATTTCTCAATTTATTTCCCAAACTAATCTGTCACCATGTTTGCCTATTTGTCTTCACAAATGTTATCAGATTTTTTTTTTCCTTTCTGAAATTGCCACTGTAATATAAGCCCTACTGCTTCCAGTTTGGAGATTCCCTTTGTGACTTGCTCTCATCCATTCTTGTCTCTTCTGTCTTCAAATCATCATCACTAAAGCTGATAGAGTATTCTTTAAGACATTTCAACACGTTTCACTTTTCTATAACCAAAGAGCATATGTTAGCGCCTCAAATTATTGGACAGCAAGAACCATAGTATTGATGGTGTATTAAATAGTGTTGTATGTGTCTTACAAATTCTAACAAGACTTCAAGAAAGGTGTTATGATTTCCTAAGTTTTATAGATGAGGAAACCGACAGATAAATAATTTATCAGAAGCACTACAGCTTGTAAGTGTCAAAGATAGACTGTATACTACAGGAGTCTGGCTCTAGCTTGTGAGTACTTACAATGACACACAGTAAACCAGTCTCCCAATCCATATGGCTGTCACTAACATCAACCTTTGTTTCCTTAAAAACTCTTGATTCCAAATGTTTTCCATTTCTGAGTTTTAGCATATAATTCTGTAGGTAGATCAGGACAGGGACCAACCATCCTATGAATAGTAAGAAAATGGTTAATTTGGAAAGACAGGGAAATAACTCCAGATTGGGTAAGTGGTGTCTTTGAGAAGGATCAGACTACATTTATAGACTACATGCCCAAATCAGTGGACATTCATATATCTGATTCTCAAAGCATTAAGAATCTCCATGTTTTCAGCCTTTGGTTGAGATACACTCCTAGGGAATGTGCCCAATGCTGATTTTATCACCTATGGAAAGTCTCTTTGCAGTGGACCAGGACCCGGCCTCAGAAAGGAGTTCATGTGGGACCCTTTTATGCTCTTGGGAATTCCTTAAACTTCCAACACCTTTTCTCATTGGCTAAGGCAGAGGTTTTTCTCTCTGAGAATATTAATTCCAAATTTCCAATGCCATCTCTCCAATGTTTTTCCAGGATGCCTTTGCAGACTCCATGCAAATAGGACCCTGGTGACCTGACTAATGTCTTAAAGACCCAAGGCTGATGTGCACATCAAGATTCTTGTGTGACTCCACTAGAATACATATTTTTTTATTTTAAAGACTGAGAATTAACTTCAATTTTCACTATGTGTTATATATATATATATATATATATATATGTGTGTGTGTGTGTGTGTGTGTTTGGCTATAGTTGCGGGTCTTTAGCAATTTTCCAGTCCTTGTCATAATTGCTGCCAATGAATTCTCAAAATAACAGCTTAAATGACCATTAATATCTTCCTTAGAAATGTACCAATATTTGCTAAGTCTTTCAGCTAAAATGAAGTTACTAGGAGTGGTTTTGGTGAGCAATTACTGGATGAAGTGCCAAAAGTCGACAACCGACAACAATTTAAGATGTTCCAAAAGCTTTGCAATATAATTATTGAACTGGAGAAAATAAATAAAAGGCTTCAAAAATATGTTGCTCAGTCACCATCTGGAATGGCTTAATATAGTAAAATACAAAAACAATACCATGAAATACATTTTATTGAATTTCTTCAAAATAATTCAATTACAGAACCATACATATAGTGGAAGCAGACTGGTTATTTGGTTGGGAGAACACATGATTTAAAATTATTGTTTTCATTTGGGGCCCACAGGGAGGTGACAGAATAGTTGGACATTAATTCCTTTATAATTTTCCCTTGGAAGAATATAACAACAAATTATATTCCATTGTAACTAAAACTTAATGGCAATATGGATGCCTCAATTGGATCAATGTGGGACACATCGGAGTCACTGACAGGAGATTAGTTGGTGCCATGAAATCAAAGCACAGAAGATACTGAAGGAACTTAGTCAATTTCTCCCCTAGCAATTTTGCAAGATTTAAGCACTGTACCGCAACAGCTGTAACTCAAGTAACTGAGGAGGCTGGGATTTGAGGATCTTGGTTTGAAGCCAGCTCAGAGAGATAAATCTATGAGACTCTTATCTCCAATTGACTAACAAAAAGCCAAAAGTGGATGTATAGCTCAAGTGGTAGAGCCTCAGTCTTGAGCAAAAAAGCCAAGCTAGAACCCAGGGACCCAGTGCAAGCAGGAAAAAAAAAAGATATAAAAGAAAATAAAACGTATACAAGATTTAAATATTCCTTATAATAATACCTCAGGATTCAGAGCAAAGTGGTAGGAAGTTGTTTTGTTTTTTGGTGGCAGTAGTGGTACTGGGAACTGAATTCAGAGACTTGTACTTACGAGGCAGGTACTCTACCATGTGAGCTACATTTCCAACACCAAGTATAATCCAGGCTTCTCTCAAGCTTGTGATCCTCCTGCCACATCTTCTTCACTTCATTAATTACCATGAGGAGCTATCATCTTATATATAGTTCTGTTCCTGACTGGAACTTCCCTTCTGTTATTTCTAGTCCCAGGCTCTATATAAAATAATTCTGAGGAAGGATGCTTAATAGATTAGTTAACAAAGCCTGCATTCCTTTGAAAGCATCAATGGCATATGCAGTTTATCATGCTTTAATACTGGCATTTGTATCCATTATTAGTTAATTGACATTATGTAAGAAATGTAAAAGAGTGAAAAGCTGAACTCAAAAGACCAACAGGCTTTATTTGGAAAGAAAACCCAGGGAAGGCAACCAAGTCTCATTCAGCACAGCTGAAGAGAAAATGACATGCCACCATGACAGCTAGGGTCCCTTTTCATCAGGTAGAAAAGTGAAGTCAGGTGGGTAGATGGAAGTGGGGTGAGACGGAGGCAGGGTAGGAGAGTTGTCTTATCTTGAGTAGGGGGTTTCAACAGCATCTGTGTGCACCAGGGATGTCAGTGCTAGATGTAGCATTGGTCTCAAGATCTCTTCTGAGACAGCCAATGAATTTGTTTGTTCAGGTGGAAAGGGAACAGAGATGATTCAGTCATTTTCCATCATATTAAATCTCTCTCTCTCTTCCTGGTTCTAGGACTTGAACTCTGGGCTTGGGTGCTCTCCCTAGACTTCTTTTGCTCCTGGTTAGCACTCTACCACTTGAGCTGCAGCATCACCGATGACTTTTACTGTAATTAGAGATAAGAATCTCACAGACTTTCCTGCCTAGGCTAGCTTTGAACTGCAGTCCTCAGATCTCAGGCTCCAGAGTAGCCAGGATTACAGGTGTGAGCCACCAACACCCAGAGCTAAATCTCATTTTCTTTTTATAATGGGATAATTCAGTGTTACTATAAAATAAATAAATGCCGAATATTAATAAATAAAGGTTACGGCTGGGAATATGGCCTAGTGGTGCTTGCCTCGTATACATGAAGCCCTGGGTTCTATTCCTCAGCACCACATACATAGAAAAGGCCAGAAGTGACGCTGTGGATCAAGTGGCAGAGTGCTAGCCTGGAGCAAAAAGAAGCCAGGGACAATATTCAGGCCCTGAGTCCAAGCCCCAGGACTGACAAAAAAAAAAACAAAAACATAAATAAAGGTTAAGAAAACGTTGGAAATCAGGGGTAAGTTTAGAACACAGTACACTAAAATATAATGTGGTTGCTAGAAAGAGGTAAGAAAGTTGGCCCTGAACCTCCTAGAAGCCAAAGTAAGGAGGAAAATGTCTTTCTATGTAGGATTCTAAAAGCATAGAAACAGATGTGTGTTTTTTAAATTTATATGTACAGAGGGCTTACAGTTTCATACGCAAGGCAGGGAGTACATTTCTTATCAAACCTAGGTGTGTTTTTTAGGGGAATCCAAGTTGTTCTTAGTATTAGGACCTAAGGGAAAGTTCCACAATTCCTTAGTAAGGAAGCCTGGTCAAAGTGAGTTCTGTCAAAACTGCCCAAATAGTCCAGTAACAGTGATCTTCCCCTTCTCCAAACTCTTGTTTCCTATCTCAGAGACATTTGTAGAGCAGAAACTCTGGAACTTGTGTGAGATCCTGGGGGATACAGGGGTAGGCAGAAAAGATGCAATCTTGTCTTTATGGAGTTTACAGTCTGATGAACCAGAGAGGAATGAATTTCTTTTTCAATCATAGAATTGTATATAATTACTCTACATGCATATTTCTGTATAATATATGAATGTATCATTGCAAATTGTGATGAACACTAAGAAAAAAATAACCCTACAAGTTACTATGGAAACAAGTGGCTTGATTTATCCAGAGAAAGCAGGGAAGTCCTCCCTGAGGAAATGAAGTCTGCACTTGGAGCGGAAGGCAGACTCAGTACTCTCATTTAATACTATATTGTGCTGTACAGTCTTCTATTGTTTGAAGGGATGTGGGAGAGGGTTGTTTTTCCAAATTTCCCTTGTAAATACTGAGTTCCTGTAGATACTGGGCACATCTCCTTCTACTATGTCCCCCATCCATCTCAACCACGACAGTGTTGTAATCAGTCTTGTATAAACCTTTGATTCAAACAAGGGTTTGCATTGGAACTGCAGTGTAATTGAACACCACTCCTACCACCAACACTCAGCATGACCATAGCTCCCTTTGGCCTCAGCTCTTCATACTTTGAACTAACAAATGTCCTAATGGACAGGAAATTCAAATACATCTTCTAAACACTTTATTTTCATTACAAATTTGGGGGGCAGGGGAGATCAGAGTTCCCCAGGAGAGAAATTTGAACTAGAGAGCTGGAAAAGCCCATGCTTTGTTACAAACTGGGGATTTCTCTGCACATGCTGTTTTCCTCCTGCACAAGGTAACTGATACTGCAATCATCCCCTTGCGGCCCAGAACCCAAGCAGCACCTGCAGACCTGCTCTCTTGTTTCTGCCATAACAAATGGCTTGTGATTCACAGTTACTAGCAAATTGTTTTAACATGCCACTGAGCTCACCCAGCCAACCTTGGTCTCTTTCCTCCTTGTCTCTCTTGTTCTCCTCTCTTGCTTTTGCCCCGCCCCTTCTCCTTTCTTTCCTCTAATGTGTCCACTTTCTTTCCATTTCCACTCCTTTCTACCCCTCCCAATAAAACCCGATGCTCCTCCCCTGTGTGATGATGCAAAGCCTCTCACTGGGGATGATGATATGACTTAATCCCATTCTCTCTGCTCCTAGACTGGAGCTAATATACTGCTTAAAGATACAGAAGACAAGGCTAGTCATTGGAGAAGTTGGTAGAGGGAGTGGGACTTATAAGGTACAGGGAGAAGAAAGAAGGGCTGATAAAATAAAAGGGAGCAGGGTCCTATCTCCCACGAGGGAGTAACAAGTATAAAGAAGCATAAGCAAAGAAGCTATGGACCCAAAGTGTGGAGGTGCAATGGACAGAGTAGGCCTTCCCCTTCCATGGTGAATGGACAAAGTGGACTGAGGGAGATCTAAAGATAGACTGGAGAGGGATTCTGAAGACAGAAAGATTAGAGCTCAGTACTTAGCTGAGTCTACAAAGGAGTTGCTCTTGGGTGTTCCTTACCTGTCTAGACAGCTTGTGATAGCCAAGTGATCACAAATGAAGTTATACTATGGAGCCAGACAACCAGAGGCTACTTGTTCTTAGGCTATCTGACCTCACACACATGACTGTCCTCTGAGCCTCAGGCCTCATCAGTGAAATAGAGATCATAATACAATTCATAGCTGTAGGGAGAATGAGCTCTTATTACTTCTCCTTTTACAACAGCATATACTATGTGATAGCTACTAAAATTATTTTCTTGTTGACTGTTGAAGGGATATTTGTCCCATGTATGAATAATTGGGAAAGTTTTTCTTACCAAGGCAATGTGAAGTCAGCAAGGACTTTTACACAAACTTTTTCACAAATCACAAACATTGGCTGGACATTAAAGAGCTTGTTTTAGCCTCGACAGTCCCCATGTAGACAGCAAGTACTATCCTGTGCTTATTTTCCTAGATGTCCCCTATCATACCATCAGTTTGCTTCATTCTTTGGGACTTGCAATCTGCCAATGGAAACATCAGCTTCCTCTTCCCTCTGGCCAGCAAGCTATGCTATGGAAAGATAAACAGGCTGTGAGCTGTACTGAGATCCAGCATTGATTTCAGGCAGCCAAGAACTCAGAGGCTGGACCTCTGTGCTGAGAGCCACCAGGAAAAGATCATATTCTTGACAATGTGGATTGCTATCCACCACATGGCAAGAGACACGGCTGCATGTAACCTGCCCTCCTGGTGACCCTGACAATATTATTGTTAGGACCACCCATGCCCACTTGAATGATGAACACAGATGAGAAAAGGCCTCAGACAAACCAAACAAGAGATGTGAAAATATCAGATTGGTGAGAACCCATCTGGAATACGGGGTTGCATTTTAGACAGTATATTTTAAAAGAATACTCTACTGTTAAGACCCCAGGGAGAGGAGCAAAGTGATAAAGATACCAATAATTTATGTAACAGAGCATAGCCATATGTCAGATAGTGAATTAAAAGCTAAAATTTGCATCACAAGTTTATTCCTTAGATTTTTTACCACAACACCATGGGACAGCTCACGGGATGCCCATCTGCCCGATGCAAACACGACGGGAGCTTTTCTAAAGCCACAGCTCACCAGCTAGAAAGGTGGGTCAAAAGCTTGAATCTACATCACTTAAAAAGCTCTGCTCTCTGCCAAGATTTGGATCATGACTTTGCAGGATAAACTAGAAGCACTTGAGAATCGTTGAGATAGATAAGATTGACCCAAACAGATGCGCCATTTGTCTTTATTGTCAAATATTGTGTGTATTTGTTTAACTACAGACTTTACATCGAGGGTGGAAGTTTCTCAGAAGGAGGTTTGACAATAAAAATAGTAACAGGTTTGACTTATTAAAAATAGGGATTTCTTAACAATTCCTTCCAGACAAGGCTCACATTAGAAGTCACAGGTGAAAGCAAGTTCTGAGCAAGCAGACACATTTGAGCAGGGGTCCTGGTTCTCCTGACAGAGGATATCATCATCAGGTGACAGCTACACTATTATTTCTAAATAGCCTTCAATGCCTAGATTCAGTACCCTAAATCAACATGTACACTGAGCCTTATCAGGGCCTGTTCCCCACAGGCAGGCCAGCATTCATGTAGAGCTTTGTCTAAAAGCACATTCCTTTGATCCTAAGTGATACAGAGCTCAACCCAAACTCGCTTGAACAAAAATAAATAAGGAAGAAAGGAAACAGAGAAACCTGTGGGAATGCATTGGCTCAAACAACTAAAGAATCCAGAGGCAGATGGGACTGGAAATAACACTAAGAAATGCCACTTGATCAAGGGACACAAATCAGAATCTGAGTTCCTGCCTTTTTGCCTCTCGGCTCTGTGCCACTGTTGACTGACTCTGAAGCCCAGTCCTAGGAAGGCTCAGAATGTCAACATGGCTGCTGATATCTGGGGAGTGCAGGCTCAAAATAAGCAGGAATAATGACAACAAAAGTTGAGCTCAGTGTATTTGATCTAACATTCTTAACAAGTCCCAGAGATTCACCTAGTGTAGGCTTCATATGTAGCTGGAACCTGCTACTACATCTAGAAAAATGGCATGATCTCATTTGCTTGTATTAGCCTGCATTCAATTCATACCACAGGGACAGAGAATAGGATTCTTTTCCTCATCCAACAAATATTACCAAGCACCCATTATGCAAATAGACTGCTGTGTTGGGCACTACAAAACACATAAATAGTTGTTGTGAAGACATGGGCATAACAGTTGTTGTTGTTTTTAAATCAAAGCTGTTGTATATATGTAGCAGGTAAAGAGAAGACACACTCATGTTCCATGAATGATATTTAAGAAATGGCTAAGAATCATTATTCTGTCCTTGACTGTTTTCCTAATATGACAAAATTGGCATAACCTCTACTGGTACTCAAGTAAGATGTTTTTAGCTTCCAGTCTCTATTTACAATCCCACCCCTAGGAGACATTGAACAAAGTCTAGAGACATCTTTGATGGTCACAACGGGGAGAACACCACTACTGGTGTGTGGTTGGTAGAGACAAGAGGGCTACTACACATCTTGCAATCCACAGGACATCCCCGACAACAAAAAATTATCTGATCCAATGTGTCAATAACAGTAAGGCCAAGATGAAAGTCTTTCACTAAATGAAAGCAAAGCAACACCAAAACACCATGCCCTAAAGCCTCCCAAGTACAGCTGAGGGTCTTTGGTGTTTCAATAATGAATAGTCATTGGGTACAGCTCTCAAAGGGGCATTGCAAACTACATCTGTGGTAGAAACAAAGAGCAGAATACCAAGCCTGGGTTCTATTCAATCTAACAGCATTACTCGTAATTGTTTACAGGTGACTGACCTCCTATACTTGGATTGCTATTAAACATCCCAGCTGGAACTCAGACCCCATTACATTCCAGCTTTCTAGCTGATCACCCAACAATCAGTAACCCAGAAAGCCAAAAATTTATACTTGCTGGAAAGTATACAGACAGTAGATGACCTGCACTGGGTTTCTGTCAAACACACCTCTTTAATTGGTTAGGAAGCCTGACTTAATATACCTAAATATTTTAAACTATTTGCTCACATCTTAGATGGGTGATCCAGATGTCAAGGGGAGCATCCTGTAGCGGATCCAGGAATCCTGCCAAAATTAATTTGCTGAATGCGCTCCAAGGACTTGAGTTCACACTCCACTAGTGGGCCAGTGGTCTCAGAACCATGTCTGAATTTGCACGGTATAGAGTTCTGGACCTCACAGTCCAGGAACTTCATCAGCCTATACTGAACTTTGCCTATGCTGTCATTGCAAGTTTGACACAGACCCACAGATTGAAGGTAAAGCATGAAAGTATGTGATGGAAAGTCTATCAAACCAGGGTCTATTTACTTTTCTGTGTTGTCCTGAATTTTTTTAAATCCTGCTATAATAAACTCACCCACTAATAGATTATCTAAAACTTTCAACATGGACATGATGGTTGCATTTATTTGCTATTGTCAATGCTCTCAATGTTGACATCACATGAAAGACAGTGTTTTAGAAATGCCTTCTACGTCATCTACATTTAAAGAATTTCTAGAGGTAGAGTTCAAAAATGAATATGTTAAAGCTCTTCTGGTGACTCTGAAGTTCTCCTGCTTGTATTTCCATACCTCATACAATATGTTCTGGCTATAACAAATGCTTAAAAGAAACTTGGATTATCACTGTGACT
Organism: Perognathus longimembris pacificus; assembly: GCF_023159225.1. Taxonomy (NCBI): domain Eukaryota; kingdom Metazoa; phylum Chordata; class Mammalia; order Rodentia; family Heteromyidae; genus Perognathus; species Perognathus longimembris. The sequence goes on along the minus strand of NC_063176.1, from coordinate 26,300,914 downwards.
TAAGCCTAACAAAGATGGAAAAGGGGGAGAGAGAGGAAGAGGGAGGAAAAGAGGGAAAAATAGAGGGAAGGAGGAAGGGCAGGAGTGAGGGAGGGGGGAGAGAAGAATATTTGATTGGGAGTATTGCCATAGGCTTGTTACACTTGCAATTGGGATTTCATATATATATATATATATATATATATATATATATATATATATATAACTTTCTCTCCTTTAATGGTAGATAAGTAACTGCTCAGCAGGGTGTTGGTTGCTGATGCCTGTAATCTTAGCTACACAGGAAGCTGAGAATGGGAGGATTATAGTTCAGTCCAGTCTGGACAGAAACATTTGTAAGACCTCTTCTCAACTCACAGATTTGTAGAGTGGTGCTTGCCTATCATCCTAAACTACATGGAAGACTGAGATTGGGAAGATCATGGTTCTAAGCCAGCCCAGGAAGAAAAGTTTGCAGACACTATCTCAATAGAAAGAAGCTAGCATAGTGGTATACGCCTGCCATCTCAGCTATGACAGGAAGCCTAAAACAGATGCACCGGGTCCCAGGTCCACACCCAGATGGAAACCAAGATGCTATCTCAAAAATAATCAGTGTAAAACAGGACTGGAGGCATGGCTCAGTAGTAGAGTGCCTGCCTAGTGAGTGCAGGATTTCAAGTTCAAATCCCAGTACTGTTGAGAAAGGAAAAGAAGACAAAGATGACAGCAAATAAAAAAGAAAAGAAAAGAAAAGAAAGACAGCCGCAGTTCAGAAATCTTGTATAGCAATTTCCTACAATTTGTGCAAGGAAAATGATAATATAATCATAAATAATTTAGACCAGAACTTTCCAGTGATGGAATAGACTCTTTTCTGGTATTATCTCCTATTGGCTCATCCAGTGAGATCCCACCTCATGGTGGGATGGGGCAGGGAAGCTATGCCATTTCCTGTCAGTGCATTTAGGAAAGAGTATCTGTGCTTGCATACAGCCCTGTATGTGTTTACTTGTACATTTATTAATTAGTTCTAGCTTCCACCACAAGAGAGAACCTGCATCCATTGTCCCTCTGGGCCTGACTTGCTTCACTTTTATAATTTTCCCGAGTCCATCTATTGCTTTGCAAATGTTTTAATTTCAGGACAGGGTCTCACTTCCTTCCCAGGCTGCAGTCCAGTTACAACAGACTTCCCTTCATGATCAGGAAAACAGACAACTTCTATTACATTCAGCTTCCATTGACAAGGGATCTTGAGAACTTGTCTCAATCTCAGTCTCTCAAGTTGCTAGAATTACTGGCATGAGTCACTGATGCCTGTCCAGTTTTGTTGTTTTCTAATTGATACACAATCTTTGAAACATGTATGGGATACAGTCTGGCATTTCAAAACATGTATATGTGTAATGATTAAATCACAATAACTGGCATTTTTATGTCCTTAGGTGTTCATCATTTTTCTGGGTTGAGACCCTGTGGACTCTTTTAAAGACTTTGAAAACTCTGCAAGTGGTTCAGATCTCTCTCAAATCTTAAGAGGCCAATGTAAAAGGGAGATGTCATCACAGCCATCATAGAGGGAGAGAGGTGCTCAGCAGAGCCATCTCCAGAGCTGCTCTATTGGGGGTAAGGCATAATGGCTCTTTGATCTTCCACTTGCTGACAAAGCCCCATTTGGTTTCCCTGGAGTTGGCATGAAGGGGAGGCCATATTTCCTCTGATGCCTCCTGCCCAACAGAATGCAGACAGATGGGTATGGGAAGGGGACTGCTGAAATAACTCTCCTTCACACCTCCCCGATGATGCCAGGGTCTGAGTTCAAAGGCTGCACATGAACAGCTTCCCATCACACCGGTTATTCTGTGAGGCTGCCTCCGACCAAGAGTTAAAGATTTAAGTTTGTGTCTGTGAGGTAATTCTGGGTGGCTCACAAGAACTGTGAGCATGTACATGAGCATGTAAATGATTTTAATGATTATTTATCATTGCCAGATGTACATGAGCATGTAAATGATTTTAATGATTATTTATCATTGTCAGAGGTGAGGACTGTTTGCTCATTTCAAAAGCTCTTCTTGCTATTTCCTGGTTGTCAAACTGCATATAAGCTGGAAGTTAAGAATAAAACATGGCTGCAGTCTTGAGTTTCAATCTTATGGCTGTAGACCTCCTGTTCCCCATAAAAAAAAAAAGCTTTTCTTTTACTCATAAGCACCAGGGTCTTTAGGATCTGGCAGGAGATTGTCTTCATTTTTTCTCCAAATGTCTCAGCATTTTGCTGACCTTAGAGGTCACACCTCCCCCGTCCCCAACCCCTGGTCATAGCAGCAGTCACCACCTTTGCAAGCATGATTTAAGATGCTAAGATCACTAAAGACAGCTATAAACTCCTTGAGAAGTTTCTGGGTTGTTAAGATATAAGAAAACTGGATTTTAAAACATTTTTAACCTCATCTTTTAAGACACAGAGTAGGTTGCCTCGAGAGTTGGTGTGATAAAATACAATCAAGAAACCAAGGTCATACTTCAGTAGAAAGACAGCCCTGCAGAAGTCCCTCCCAGGCCTCTGAGTCACAGCTGATAAGCGCTTAGCAGACAGGACCGGAACATCAGCAAAGCTGGCATATTTTGTGCATATCTGTGGGGAAAATTGGGACTTAAGAAAGGTGAAGTCCAAGACTGAATTTCCTAGGCATCAAAGACTTCTGGACATTTTCAGTCCCATGTAACATACAGAGTTTTGTTTCTCAGGAGTTCTGGAGATTGAACTCTGAGCCTCACTTTACCATACCCCTAATCCTTTTGCTTTTAATTCTTTTTCACAGAGTATTTCCCACTTTGCCTAGGTCGGCCTTAGACTTGGATTGTCCTACCTTCACTACCTTCACCTCCTAAATAGCTGAAATTAAGAGTCATAGACCACCATGCCAGACACATACACAGTCGGTTTTAAAAAGGTCCTGGGGTGAGTTTGTTTCTTTAAAATGTCCCTCAAAGCCAGGCGCTGGTAGCTCGCACCTGTAATCCTAGCTGCACAGGAGGCTGAGATCTGAGGATTATGGTTTTAAGCCAGCCCAAGCAGAAAAGTCCCATGAGATTCTAATCTCCAATTAACCACTCAAAAATTGGAAATGGTGTTGTGGTCTCAAGTGGTAGAGTACTAGCCTTGATCACAGAGAGGCTCAGGGACAGAGCCTAGGTCCTAAGTTCAAGCTCCACAACTGACAAAAAAAAAAAAAAATCTCGCGGTGGATAAATGGATCAAGAAAATGTGGTACATATACACAATAGAATTCTATACTTCCATCAGAAAGAATATTGCCCCATTAGTAAGGAAATGAAAAGACTTGGAAAATATTGTATTAAGTGAAGTAAGCCAGACTCAAAGAAATATAGGTTGCATAGTTTCCCTCATATGTAGTAATTAGAATATGCTTATAAATCTACAACAGATGAATAGTAAATGATTTTTTAAATGCACTTGGACCTGATAAATTAAACAGGACTCTAAACATCCACACAGTGAGACCAAAGGAGGATGTTCTCAGAAGGGGATCACAAAGAGGATCAATAGCTATGTGCTTATGATAAGATAAAATGATGCTTATCAAAATGAACTCCAAGAAATGCAAATAAGAAGTTTTTTAAGTTTTGTTTTGTACTTTTTTTGTTTTTACCCTTTTGTTGCTCTTTTTTATTTCTGTGCATTTTATCTTGTATGTAAGTATATCTGATTTGGAGATAGCTAAAAGAAGCACAGAAATGGTGGGGCAAAGGGTGAACTAATTCAGCAGTGATACTCACTAGACACTATGTCAGAAATGAAGTATACAACTAGGGCGGGGGGCTCTGGAGGGAAAAATTGGCAGAAAACAAGGAAAGAGGTGACACTGTTCAAAAAGATGTACTCATTACGTGACTTATGTAACTGTAACCCCTCTGAACATAAATAAAAAATAAAAATCAGAGATGGTAAGACATATACACACACATGGAAATGAGGATCACGAAAGAAGTCCATATACCCACAGAAAACAAGGAAAGAGGTGACACTGTTCAAAAAGATGTACTAGATTAGGAGGCTCAGCGTTCCAGGCCTCCTGGGATGGGAGGAGTGAGGAGAGACAGAGAGCAAGAGCTTGCACTGTGATGTTTTCTGCCAGTTTTTCCCCCTTACATTTAAAGCAAGACTCAGGACACAGGCGTCTTTCAGGGAGCCATCAGGTGAGCTTCCATTTAATATGGGGAAGGACAAATACATTTATAGCAGTAATGACGGCAGGAAGGAGAGGGACCTGGAGTCGCTAGCTCAGATTAGCGACAGGCTAATCTGAGCTGTCCATCACAGTTATGTCATGGCGCTTCCCCCAGAGGCGGAGATCACAGCCCACAGTACCGCCCCCCTGGGCTCCAGCTGGCGCCATTCTGAAACACACGTGCTAGGGAGAGAGGTGGGGCTGGTTAGCTGCCTCTTCCGGTTCTGGACCTGGGAGTAGGTAGGAGTGGATAACAGCCACGCAGCCCCAGGCAGCAGAAGGGTCGGTCTCTCAGGACCGCTCCCCCTCAGTGCCAAGCCGATGCCCCAACAAAGTGCTATCAATTATCTCTAGTGTAGATTGGAGGAGAACAAGACATAAACCAGTCAAGGCAATTGCTCAGGGTCACAAGCTGCTAAAAGGTGGAGCCAGGATGCCACATCAGCCTGCCAGATCCCTAAATCCTGGCTTCATTGTTACCATCCATTTTTCCTGGAGGTATAGGCCATTGTTTTTCTTGCTACTGAGAGGAAGCTGATTTATAATGGAAGGAGATAACCTGTTCCCATTAGCTGCATAGAACAGAAAACCCAAGTCACAGAGGCTCACCCAAGACAAAGGGATTTATTTCTCTTATATAATACAAAGTTCAGAAGCAGACACTCCATAGCCAGGATGCAAGTTTTCCGTGTCTTCAGGGATACAGGCTTTTTGTATCTCTTCCACATCCTTAGTACATGGTTTCCATCATCAAGCTTGCTTCATCATCCAACATGGTTGCTATAGTACCAATTCACCAGGTTATGATTCTAGACAAGACATATGAAGCACAGAAAAAGGAATACTAATTCTCCCAACAAAGACTCCACTTTGGTACTTCTGTTTATACCTCAGAGGCCACCTGGGCTAAAAGGAAATTGGAAATTTAATCTCGGGATGGTAATGAGTAGCACCTCTGTCTCCCTATCCACCACAGATGAGTTCTAACAAAGACATGACTGGCAACTCTGTTGTACTACTATTAAAGATAATAAAAAATAAACATGTGCATTTTAAAAGCTTCTATTTATCTATCTTACTAGCTCATCCTAGAAAGTTTGGAAAAACACTGCAGTCTCCTGAACTCCAGCCCAGGTAAATGATCTCAGAGAAAACTCACATCCTAAAAGCTAGTTGAATTTAACTTCCTTTTAGCTTCAAGTAAAGCTGGGCAAGTAAAGCTGGCCAAGTACAACAGACCCCACCATCCCCAAGCGATCTTAAGGCTCATAGGAAGCCTACTGCAGGAGAATTAGGTTTTTAGCAAGAAAATAAGCAGTAGGCAGATGCCAGCTTCCCTAGGGGCTGCCAGATAGCAGCACCAGGGAGCCTGGGCAAACACACGCACAGAGCTGGCTTTGAACTTCTATCACATAGCCTAACTCTCCAAGGACTTACTTAGACCACCAAATCTATTCCATAAGAGCTTAGTAATGTAGTGATTTAAAAAAAAGAAAAGGGGCTGGGGATATGGCCTAGTGGCTAGAGTGCCTGCCTCGTATTCATGAGGCCCTGGGTTCAATTCCCCAGCACCACATACACAGAAAATGGCCAGAAGTGGCGCTGTGGCTCAAGTGGCAGAGTGTTAGCCTTGAGCAAAAAGAAGCCAGGGACAGTGCTCAGGCCCTGAGTCCAAGCCCCAGGACTGGCCAAAAAAAAAAAAATAATAAAAAAAAAATAAAAAAAAGAAAAGGCCCCCAGAGCAAATGAGAATGCTTTGTTCAACAAATCCAATAGCCCTGGTAAACAGGCCTCAAAGTTAGACTTCTCTCTGAATTTATGAAAGCAGAAAATGTCTGCTGTGTCATAGATCACGTAAAAATGGACAGAGCTATGACATTGATAAGGCCCTTTCTCCCTGTTTGTGCTTTTTTGTTAACATACACACACACACACAATATTGTTAGACTTGACACATCCCCTAGGAAATAGATCAAGAATGCAAGAGGGAACACATTGCTGGCAATGAGCCCTGAGCATCACTGTGAGACTGGAACATGGACGAAGACTCTGATTCCTCCCAGAGGGCACACCCCCCTGCCCATGCACACGCCCTGTTCATGCACATGCCCTCTCTATGCACACCCTGTCCATGCACACACAAGCCTGTCCATGCATACACCCTGTCCATGCACACACCCTGTCCATGCACACCCTGTCTGTGTACTCTCATGGTCTTTCACAGTCCTCATCAGACCCCCATACAACCAATGGGCAGTTCTTTGGGGCTCATTTTGACTTCCAAGGCTTTGCAAGTAGAATCCTCTGACTAGAGTTCTTTCTCCATCTTTTAATTTGGTGAACCCTACTTGACCTTCAAAACTTTATTTCGATGTCCCAAGGATCTCCAGAACAAATTCAGTGTTTTTTTCCTCCCATTCTGTTCAAATATTTCATATTAATATGATTAGCATAATAGATTTTGGCTTGTCTGCATGTCTGTGTCCCTGACAGTAACTGTGTCTTAATTGCTGTATCTAATGCTAGATACCCAGGAAGCGCTCTTGAATGTGACTAAGTCTTAAAATGAGTTATATGTCAACTCTTACTTTGTACTAGCTCTCCTGAACTTTTAGCCCTACCTTACTGTTTCCCTCACTATTTTATTTTGCTTTTGAAGGAATTTCCTTAAGGCCAGGCACACACTTATAACCCTAACTACTCAGGAGGTAGAGACTGGAGAATCATGGTTTGAGGTCAAGTCCAGGCAAAAAGTTAACAGGACATTCATCTCAACAAATAAGCCAGGCATGGTGGTGAGCATCTGTAATTCCAGCTACTCAGGAGGCATAGGTAGGAAAATCATGGTCTAAGGCTAGTCCTGGAAAAAACATGAGACCCTATCTGAAAAATAAACTAATAGCGAAAAGGGCTGGAAGCATGGGTCAAGGAGTTGAGCACTTGCCTAGCAAAGAACAAGGCTCTGAATTCAAACCTACCACCACCAAGAGAGGTGGGAAGAGAAAGGGAGAGATGGACAGAGAAAGAGAGAGCCAGGGAGAGGGAGAGAAGGACAGAGGGAGGAAAAGAGGAAGAGATTAATTGTGTTAAATCTTATAATGTTCAAGTTGGCTCATTGGTTGAACAACTATGTCCAAAATGGTTCAACTATGTCCTGAAAGGTTCAAACTCTGCTACAGGAAGTATATTTTCCTCTTTGCCTCTTTTGCACCTAGTTATCTTTATTAGCTTGTCTGATTCTTCCAAAGTATATGAACCTAGAAGAATGACCAAGCAGTTATAGAGAACCAAGCAATTAGAGAAGAATTTTAGCTAAAAATCCATCTCCGGTCCAGTAAAACCAATGGGATATTATTGAATCAGAAAAGTAACGCAAGCTATTGCTTATCTCTAAGTCAGATTAGCAAGCTGAGCTCTGCTGGACTGGCAGGCTGTGGCTGCAGAACTTTGGTGGGTGGAATAGAAGACCAATGAAATGTTTTGGCAGAGAATATTGGGAGAGAATGGGCAGAGTGCCTGGATCTTCTGTGGTTTATTTACCAAGTTACTGGACTTCGTTGCTGGATGGAGTTTTATATGCTTGATGGAGGCTTGGCTTGGGAGTTAGAAAGATTAAAGTTTGATTGATGGTGTGTATGATGGCAAAGATATGTGAGTTGGGCACACTATTTCCTGGCCTTCAGTTTTCTCCTCTAAAATGAGGACAAGGAGACTTAACAAGGCACCTGCTGGGACAAAATGAGTATATCCTTCACAGTACCTGTGACCTGTGACTGGTTAGAGAACGTTGAATGTCAAACTTTTTTCTCATTGAAAGTACTTAGTCAAGAAATCAAAAGCCTTCATGTTTTCACTTCACTTTTTTGCTCAAGGCTAATGAATGCTCTACTACTCGAGCCACATCTCCACTTCTGGATTTTTGCTAGCTAACTGAACTTAAGAGTTTCATGGACTTTTCTGCCTAGGTTAACTTTAAGCTGTTATCCTCAGATCTCAGCCTCCTGAGTAGCTAGGAGCTCAGACCTGATCTGCCAGCACCTGGCACCTCCAAGCATGTACTGATTTGACTAATACTTAGAGAAAGGCCAGAAATACAGCTGTGCCTAGGCATGACAAACATAGATGTTTCCATGACAGGGAATTTCAAAGGAAATTTAAGGTATGAACAAGTAAGGAGGACAGGTGCTATAAAAGACAAGATGTTATCCTAATGAAGAGACACAGTAACCCTTTCAACTTCCTATCCATGAACAACCTCCTTGACTCTGAAATCTTCCAATTAGGTCACTGGCTTCCAGCATGCAATTCAGTGTGTGCACAGCCCTCTTTTATGCATAACACTAAGGGTGTCTGGGCCCTTGGATCATGTCAACACTATGTGGGCAAATCCCTCAACAGGAATACTGATTTTCACCTTAAATAATATACAGTCTTAGGATACTCTCCGGGACAGATCACATAATATAACAGCTACCCCAAGGAGATGGGTCTGTCAGCTGTTCTCTCTTTTCTTTTTTTTTTTTTTTTTTTTTTTTTTGCCAGTCCGGGGCCTTGGACTCAGGGCCTGAGCACTGTCCCTGGCTTCTTTTTGCTCAAGGCTAGCACTCTGCCACTTGAGCCACAGCGCCACTTCTGGCCGTTTTCTGTATATGTGGTGCTGGGGAATCGAACCCAGGGCCTCATGTATACGAGGCAAGCTCTCTTGCCACTAGGCCATATCCCCAGCCCCGGCTGTTCTCTTTTTGGTCAAAGGATTCTTGTGTAGGCAATTTTACAAATAGCCATTATGCCCATGTCTATTTTATGCCCGTGTCTATTTTAACATATATAAGTCACTGAGGTGGCTGTCCAGGAAAGCTAATTTTGGCAGGCCTCTTCACTAAAGTATGTCAAATCCAAAGAGGAAATACAGTTTGTGATGGATCATGAGATGCGACCTCATACAATGTCTCCATTGCGGGGCGGGGTGGGAAGCTCTGAACCAGTTTCTCCACTGACTGGCTTTGATTTGTGTCTTTGTGCCTCCTAGCAGTTACCTTAGGACTCTGTTTTCCAATCTTTAAAATGAAAATAATTAGGGCTAGGAATATGGCTCAATGGTAAACTGCTTGCCTTGCATGCATGAAGCCCTGGGTTTGATTCCTCAGTACCGTATAAACACAAAAAAACGGAAGTGGTGCTGGCCTTGAGCAAAAAGAAGCCAGGGACACTGCTCAGGCCCTGAGTCCAAGCCCCAGGACTGGCAAGAAAATGGAAATAATTAATAAACTGGGATAATTAATAGACTGGGATAAACCTTAGTGGTATACCCACCTTCTCTATGCATACAGAAGACCATAAATTTAATCCCTAGCATTACACACAAAAAGTTCATAAAATAAAACTATAATTCTACCCACCTCATTGAATTATTACGCATAAACTTCATAGTGATTGGCAAATGGTAGAAACGCTCATCTCTGATTATCCTAAATCCTTTGTGAAAGGAAGACACCATACTCAACCTGACTCCTTCTTCCATCATCATCCAAGAAAAACAGTAATATAAATATGGAATTAATTAAGAAGCAGTGCATGAGAATATGTCATAGATCAGCTTAGACTAGCTGGAGTTAGGACACTAGCTGCACACAATCTGGTTGTTGATGGCTTGCAGAAGTTAAAAAATCATGGATGCTTTATGAAAAGACCCAGCCTAGTACATGGAGTCCAGTTAGCTCTGACCAACCACATTCTAATGACCTGGGTGCAAATGAGTCCAAAACACATGGACTAGATTTCCTTTCCAATCCGCATGGGTTTAAAAATTAAAGGGAAGGTGTGTCTGCCAAAATGCATTTCGTAATCAGCACTGAAACAATAAATGGTTCACTAAGCCGGAAACATCAATGGATCATCTGTGATACTCATTAAACTCATGAAGCCACAGGTTGAAATACTCAGGAAATACTTAGAAAGAGATGACAGAAGCTCTGTCCAACAGCCTTTGGAAGCTGAAATATAAATAGATTTGGAGAGGAAGAAAGAAGGTGTTTCTTAACTCTGGTGAAGAGCATAGCTTTAAGTAAGGAAGCAGTGGGGCTAGAAAGTAACATCTTTGCATCTTGAGACTGAATGCAGGGTTACTCCCTGGCGTACTACACTCTACCACAGCTCTTCCTTGATGAGCTAATGGGCTATGGACAGATTCCTTCACCTCCTAGGCCTTTTGTCTCATCTGAAAAAGGACGTGTCCATACAGTGTCTTGCAGGGTCCCTTGTAGCTCTGAACACCAATAGGTAATTATCAGCAGAAAATGAGAACCCCCATCCTTGTCCTTTTTAGTAAGCAAACATCCTATCTGAATTAGCAATAGTGTCAGGCACCAGTGGCTCACACCTATGACCTTCGCTACTCAAGAAGGCTGAGATCTGAGGTTCACAGTTTAAAGCCAGCCGAGGCAGGAAAGTCTGTGAGACTCTTAAATCCAATTAACTACCAAAAAGCTAGAAGTGAAGCTGTGGCTCAAGTGGTAGAATATTAGCCTTGAGTAAAATAGCTAACAGAAAACACCCAGGTCCTGAGTTCAAGCCCTAGTACTGGCAATACATACGTACGTACATACATACATGTAAGTTTGACATTAGGAGATTTGTAAGAGAAGACTAAAGAAGAGGAAGATGCGTGCCCTCTGCCTCTGTAGAAGTGTCCCCAGGGAAAGCTGACAAACTCACAGTCAGGCAGAAATGTTTTGTTTTTGTTTTTGTTTTTGGCCAGTCCTGGGGCTTGGACTCAGGGCCTGAGCACTGTCCCTAGCTTCTTTTTGCTCAAGGCTAGCACTCTGCCACTTGAGCCACAGAGCCACTTCTGGCCGTTTTCTGTATATGTGGTGCTGGGGAATCGAACCCGGGGCCTCATGTATAAGAGGCAGGCACTCTTGCCACTAGGCCATATCCCCAGCCCCAGAAATGTTTTTAATGAGGCAGTTTGGGCCCAACCTCCTGCTGTGGCCATGAATAGCAGTTTTGATAATAGATTCAGACAGCATTAGAAAAATTACAGTAACAGAGATGTCCCAACTCATATTTGACTGAATTATTATAAGTGCCTAGATTTTTTTTAATTGATCAAGATTCATCTAAAGCCAAGTATCCTAGGAAGAGAGCCTATTTCTGGAATCACAATAAACCTGAATTTTTATTATTGTCATGACTATTACTTTTTTTAATCAAATCTTCTCTTGCTACATTTTATAAGTTTATTGTGAAGATATTCAGAGCAACAGTTCCTGAGCTCTCTCAAAGGCTTCTGTTCACCCTGAACTGCATGTTGTCTGCCCTGAGTTGCTGCTTTCTCTAACTTGATGGCACAGCGAATGAGAACTCTTTTAGAGACTTTATTTCTTCAGGAGCTTTCTTCTCTTCATATTTCATATTTTTCTTAAAGCTAGATCTAAGGTTCACTTTGAATGCCACTGTACCTGATGTTAAAAGTTTTCCTTCTTGTGAAATCTTGAGAGAGAGAGAGAAGTTTAGCATTCTGCTTTCAACTCATTTGGTAAAATTCTTAAAAGTTCTTTTTCTCAAAATGAGATCTTATTACTCAAAATTAAGCAACTTATTTAACACTATTTTATTTAAGGTTAGAAATGCTAGTATACAAAAGGAATTCCAGGAAAATCTGATTGTAACAAAAACCTAATCTCTATTATTTTGGCTTATGTTATCTTAATTTTATAAGCATGTCTTGGCTAGAAAAAGGCATAATGTCTATTTTAAAGTTGTGTAGCTGATGTATTATATTCATGTTTACATTAGATCAGTAGGAGGCATGACTAAGTAGTAGCTTGCCTGCCTAGCAAGCACAGATCCTGAGTTCAATCCTCACTAACGTCCCCTAAAATTGTAAACATGAGTCAGTTTATCTGTTTAACAGTTTGAAATGCTTACTGTACATAAGAATACTTGAAATTCTCATTGTATATAAGGTTAGCAGCTTTTTAACAACCCATCATTTTTTCAATATTACATTCTTGTAATTAGTATGTAAATACATGATTCAAATAAATAATAGAATTTCCACATATTAAGCACATAAAGAGATTTCTTTTTTACTCCAGATTGTAACAAGAAAGCTCCCCTCTTTTGATAGTGAGTGTTCAAGCCCGGTACTGATGGCTCGTGCCTGTAATCCTAGCTATTCAGGAGGCTGAGATCTGAGGATCTCGGTTCAAAGCCAGCAGGGCAGGAAAGTCCATGAGATTCTTATCTGCAATTAACCACTGAAAAAACAGGAAGTGGTACTGTGGCTCAAAGTGGTAGAGTGTTAGACTTGAGCAGAAGTGGTCTGGGACAACGTTCAGGCCCTGAGTTCAAGCCTAATGACTGACAAAAAAAGTGTTCAAACATGGCTGACGTGCTTTGTTGAGTCTGACTTTGGTTAACATCCATTGTTAACTTTGTTATGATGATTAGATGTAACGGATGTGATTGTCACCCACTCAATCACATCTCTAAGCTTATACACCCCAAGAGGCCAGATGTGACCCTTAAAAAGCAGGTGGTGCAGCCTTCCAAAGATGGTAAGGATGTGAAGCGCAATGACCAAGCCTCATGTCTAGTGAGTGCATCCTGCAATGTTCAGTGGCTTCCTGCTCAGACCTCCTAAAGAGAATTTTTTGCTCCATCCATTCCTGAGATGTCATTACCCTCATTAAAATTCTGTGTGGGAAGACAAGTGAGGTAGAAGGCCCAAAGTGAAAGATGTTGATGTAGGTTAGAGGAAAATATGGAGCTCAGAGATTGTGGGAGAAGTAGCAGTGGAGATTTTCTCTATGGAGAAAAGGGCTCAGGGTTGGCTCCTGGGAGACCAGGCACTCTATTGTGCAACAAAGGTTTCTGTCTGATACTCTTCAGAGTAAATGTCATAGATGCTTTTCTAAGACTTTGGTGAAAAATTTATTTTCCTTCCAGTTGAAACACACACACACACACACACACACACACACACACACACACACACACTTTATTTTTGAGAACAAGGAAGCTGAATCTTACTCAAATGGCAAAGAAAACCAAAACGAGGCTGTCTTTGTAACAGTAATCACATTGAAATACATTTAAGTACCCCTGTAGTAGAAATGACAAATGGAAATAGGATTCAAGCACATTAGAAATGTTCGTTTTGACTTAGCAATTCCCCATGTAGTAATCCAGTCTAAGGAAAAATAGGAGCAAAGACATATGCACACAGGTATTCATTTTACCATTATTTATAGGAACAAAAACACTAGAAATCTCCAAAAGGGAAATAGCTAGTAAATTATATATAACCACATGAGGAAATATTATGTAGCTATTAAAATAATGTTTACAAAGAGCCACTTATTGGTTTAGAAACATCTCATGTATAATGTAAGAGTTTTAAACCATATAAATACAATTTTATGTGTCTGTGATGTATGTTTGCCCTATAAAATATATGTCTGACACAGGTGTTTGGTTTACATTTGCTGAACATTTTCCAGGTTAAAACTGTTTTGGCCAGGGCCAAGGCAGTAGAATTTGAGACTTCGGTTACTCACCCATCTGTGCTTTGCAGCCCGTTGAAGCCCATCTGTCCAGGGAAGAGCCTTGGCCTCTTCAGCTCACTTGATATGGAGATGAAATGCTTTTCTAAAGAGACAGGTTAGGTCAGGTCAGTTTTTAAGAAAGGCTTTCACTGGGTGCTGATGACTAACAACTGAAGTCCTAGCTACTCAGGGGGCGGAAGCTGAGGATCCGCCTAGGCAAACAAATCTGAGAGATTCTTGCTTCCAATTAACCAGCAAAAATCTGGAGGAGAGGTGTGGCTCAAGTGGTAGAATTTGAGCCTTCAGCAAAAAACTAAGAGTTTATGAGGACCTGAGTTTACACACACACACACACACACACACACACACACACACACACACACACACACACACACTGCTTCCACCACTTTTCCCAGGATTCCCAAAAGGCCTCAGTCCTCAACCCTCACCTTAGCCATCCTAGATGTTCCTTTAGGGCCTTGGGACTATGACAGTCATCTGTGAACCAGCCACAGTGTCACTTGGGAACTTCTTAGAAATGCAAATTCTCAGGACCCAGGAAGTGGGAGGTGGATAGATAATTAAGATTTTTTTTAATCCTGTTAAAACTCAAGTTTGAGGACTACCAGTCTCTATTTAACCTCAAGTGAGCTTTTTTCTAGATTTGACAAATAACTGTGCCTGTTTATGTGGTACAATGTGTCATTAGATACATGCATGCATTTTAAAACAATCCCTTCAAAGCGATTAGCTTCTACCATGTCAAAATGTATTCATTGTTTTTGGTGAGAAACATCCAACATTCTCTCTTCTAGCCACTTTAAAATATAAAATACACTATAAACTATAATGACCCTCCTATGTAATAGGACACCAGATCCTATCCTTTCTATCTAACTGTAACTCTGTATCTCTTGCCTTCTACCTCCTATATCAGCTCTGCCAATCCACCTCTTTGTGCTTAACATGAGTACAATCATACAGAATTTGCTTCTCAGTGTCATGCACATTGTTGCATGAGGTAATCATCGATGTAGGATCTTATCATTGTACCAACTAATGTTGATCAACACATGGATGACTTTATAACATCTTAATAGTATTTTTACAGATGATTAATCAAAAGATACAAAGTTCCTTAGAACCTAGAATCTACCTGTGCAGATTGATCCATGGTTCTGGTCCTCCTGTGGTTATTTTTCCTGGACTCACTTTAGCTGAAATGATTCAGGTGTTTATTGAGGGATGCCAAAAGACACAGCCAACAGAGGCATCATTTGACCCAGGTGGGATATTACTGAGATAGCATCCCTTCTCTACTCATGTACTCTCCCCCAACTTGAAATTACATAATTAAATTTACATACTTGCTTATTTATTGTTGGTCTTATCTATTACTGTGTAAGATTCCTTAACATGGAAACTTGACTTACAGTGTATTGTAGGTGCTTGAGTGTCTATCCCTTTGTAAATACCCTAATAATAACAAAACTGTAATAGGGTAAACACCAGAATTATCTGTTTCATTGCACCATGACAATGTGTTTGTAAGTTTTCAACAGTAATGATTTTGTTGATCATTTGATTTTTTTGTTTTGTTTTGTCTTCTGGTACTACTAGAGTTTGAATTCATTCCTTTGCCCTGGCTAGGTTGGCTTGCTCTACAACTTGAGCCACACATCTTTAGCATTGCTTTTTGCTTTCTTGTTTTGAGATTATGGTCTTGGGAATTTTTCTTCCCTAACTGGCCTCAAATTTCAATCCTTTTACTCTCAGCCACCTCAGCAGATAGGATTACAAGTGTGAGCCACCAACAGTATTCTTAATCTGTCTTCAATCTTACAGTCATGCAATATTTTATAATTGGCCAATTCCCTTCCTGGAATTGGTGACTTACAGACTTTATAGAGAAAGAAGATATGGTTCTTACTGTTTAGAATTTTTCCCAAGTTGGTCTTAGAGTCTCAGCTTTGTTTCTTCATCTTTTGCTCCTAATTTTAGTTGGTATTTCATATTGTATTTCTCAACTAAGAAGGTCACAGTGTTGTAGCTCGAATTCAAATCCCACTATTTACTTGCCTCATGATTTTGTGCAACTTGTAACTCTTATCTGCCTCAACCAGCTTATCTATAAGAAAAAGATCCGAAGAATCTGCTTTCTATGAGAAAGGCCTAAGAATAATGCTAAGCCCATCCTAAGTAATTTGTGGCTTGGTGATAGTGATTATTTTTAAAGAAACTAATAGACAACAATAAACACAAAGACAATCTCCCCTACCTCCTCCCCCACACACACACAAAAAAAAGATGCTCAAGTGTTTACATGGCTGTCTCTAGAGGTATGAGTTAGGAGAACCATTATACTCTTCTTACAGTTTCTGTTTTTAAAATCTTAAGCAAAGAACGTGTGTGTGTGTGTGTGTGTGTGTGTGTGTGTGTGTGTGTGTGTTAAATGGCACATAAAGACTAGCTGAATTTTAAACCATATGACAGGAAGATTTACTCCAGTCAAACCCCTAAGGAGCAATATACAGATCTGTGGGGGGAAAAAAAACCCTCTCATTTATCCTGGGATGTGTGGCTACATCATTCAACAGTCAGAGAGAGCAATGATTCAACCGCAGCCATGCTGAGCTAGCTCTCTCAGGATTCTTAACATCTGCATGTGGCATGAAAGAAGTAAAGATGCTTTTATATTTTAGTTTTCAGCCTCAATAACTGGGCTCATTTTAGGGTTTTAGTGCTATTTCCAAACCCCTACCCATGTATTTTTTATTCTCAGTCTAATTTCAAATAAAAAATAATACAATAACAAATGACATGTCTCAACCAAAAAAAAAAAACACAGTTGTAATAAAATCTACTTTTCAAAAAAAGTGTAAAACTTACCATCTAGGAGTGGTAAGACAGGATCCTAGATGGTCTCCACTTGCTCTTTCACCTTTCACCTTTGACCCTGAATTACAGCTTCTATAGATTCTGTTGCTCCAGTCTCTTCTGGCTAGTGAGTATGCCTAGCAGGTGCTTGAAGGAAAGAAAGTGATAGACACTAGGAAGTTTAATCCAGGCCCCTTCCCCACATGTCCTTGGGCTAGCAGTGCATCCACCAGTAGCCCTTTCAGGAGTCATCACAGACAACTGCAAGCCCCACCTGTGTTCAAGAAACTTGCTTTGGTGGGGGGGGGGAGGAGGGGTTATTGTTGTTTTCTCATTTCTTCTCCAGGCCAGGCCAGAATGGCTTACTTTTGTCTTAAACTAGCACCTGGATATTCTACCCAACCTGTCTGATTTCTCTTCCCTTTCCCCTCCTGATCCAGAGGGAATGTCCCAGAAGACAGATACAGCAAAGGAACTAGACTTGTACACCAAGGAGTTCTAATCTTACTGGCAGCCTAATCAGAAGAAAAAAAAAAAGAAACAAAGCAAATTAGATAGCAGAGTGAGTTTTTGCTCTATGCAGAGCTCTGGGTGGAATTTCTCACGTGTCTTCACAAAATGGAAGACAAATTGTCTTCACACAAGTATGATTCCCACTACTAGAATAAATCCTCAATAGGAAGAAATTGGTTGGTAACCTGGGCTGAGAAATGGTGCAAGAGTAAGGTGAGTTCATCCCAATGAGAACAGCTCACCCTGTTCAGCCAGGGCCCAGTCATGCCAACGGGGTAACCAAATTTCCATTGCCTTGTCTGACTTACTCACTGCCGTTTTCTCCCCATTACCTCTCTGGCAGACACAAGGTTCTCAATCAATAAATCATTGAATTAAACAATGAGTATCTTAAAGCCTATGTAGTGTCTGTCACCTTTGTCATCTTGCATGTTACAGCTTTGGAGCACATTTTCTCATTGAGGAGGAAACATGGTGAAGAGCACAATGCCCCATTGGCTATACATCAGCATTCTCTGAGGAGCTGGCTCAATACAGTTGCCCAGCCAGGCCCACCCAGTTATTCTGATTTCATGGACCCAGGGTTCAGCCAGGGCATTGAGGCACTTTTTAACTATCCAAATGGTTCTGATGTACAGCCAGGATGGTAGCTGTATAAAGAGGTCTGAAATCAGAATTGAGTCTGGAGCCTAGGCCTCAATCACCAACATGTGAGTGTGATTTTTCCTGAGCCTTGGTTTTCCCACATGTAAAATGATACACAAACACACACACACACACACAACACACACACATCATGGGTTTGTGATAAAATCATGCCAGTAAAAATTCTTGATAAATTCTAAAACACCTTTACAGGCATCATTTTTATCAGTGTTAACAATATGCACATGAAATAGATTGATATCTTAACAATGATCACATACAAACTTGTGTAGTTTTTAATACTCTTTTCCACCCTGGGTTATTTTTGTGTATATTCCATTACTGTCACTTGAACTCAAGAGCTCTCATTCTCATTCAGCTTTTTCACTTGTAGTCATTGCTCCACTGCTTGAAACGTATCTCCAGACCAAACCTTTTGCTGGTTACTTGGAAATAGACTCCCAAACATTTCTGCCTGGGCTGGCTTCAAACTCAGAATTTCAGATCTCAACCTCCTAAATTGTGAAAATTACAGCTATAAGCCACAGGCACCCAGATTCCAGACTTAAAGTTTTAAGACTGCATGAAAGCCTTAGCTGAAGACTGAAGACTTATTTGAGATACTTCTAGAAGCCCATGAATCAGGATCCCTCGATTGAAACTGAGAGCTGAAGGTTTGAAAGAATAGACAGGTAGGGAGGGGCACTATGTAACTGAGCTACTCAGGAAATAGGTAGAGACAAAGGGATAAGAAAATTCAAGGTCAGCCTGGGCAAAGTTAGCAACATCTTATCTCCAAAATAAAAACAAACGAAAAGTTTGGAGGAAAAAAATCTTTCTCTCCAAACTTGATGAACTTGTTTAAAAAACAAAGATATGCTTAGCATATGAGTTTCTGCATCCATGTGGTTCCATGTGAATTTATTTACAAGCTTGTAACACCAGAAGGTCTGACTGGGTGCAGGGTAGACAGGCTTGAGCCCAGCCTTGTTCTCCCCTGCAGGTGTGTGGCCTGTAGTGGTCATCGCCATCTGAGGTCCTGGTCTTTTCAGAGCCCCGTGTCTGCTGGCTTCCTTCAGTTGTTTATTCTTTGTCATATGCATATGATCAAAGGAGATTACATTCCTTTCCTTTCCAACAACCCCAATAGATATTTATGAGTTTGGTCCAAAAAATAAAAAAACCCTTTTTTTTTAAATCCCATGTTCCACAAGTACAATTATCATGAAATCTTTTGAAGCTTGCTTTGGATTATAACCAGTAGTAGAATTCAAATAACATGTTCTTTTGCCCAACTGTGAAATGGCTTCCATTCAGCTTGAAAAGTCTGGTTTTCTTCCCAAGTGTCAAATGCTTACAGTTCATTTATTTTTCACTGATGCTAAGGTGTATAGCCATTTTGAATTCTTCCTGCTTAAGTTATAAAGTAAGGGATTGATTTCATCATTTTTATATGGATCTCCAGTTTCTTTCACCCATTCGAAATCCCTGCCATTGGGCAGGCATGGAATAAATAAATTTATGTTGACTCTAGTTATTAATAAGGTAGGCTTCATATCCATAACTTTGCTGTTTTCTATGTGCTGTGTGTTTTCTATCTGTGGTATTTATTTTTCCCCCTCTGTCCCTCCTGTTTTGTAGTTAAATATTTTATACAACACCATTTTATTCCTTTGGGTTTTTTTAAACAATATTCTTTAGTTCTTTTAATTGGCTGCTCCACAGATTAAAATTAACATTTAGTACAGCCTACGTTGGATTAATGCAAATGTAATTTCTCTAATATAAAGAAATTTAGCTGTAATCTAAGTCCACTCCCCATTTCCTCTTTTGTAATATTATCATACTATTTATACCTTTTTACCTTATCACCCCATTGGCGTGTTTTATGTTTAATTTTTCAAATCAGATGATACAAGAATTTAAACATTTATATTGTCCTATTTATTTTCCTACCTGTATTTAATGCTGTTTATTTTACTGATGTGCTTGACTTCCTCTAACTACAGAGAGTAGGTAGCTGGAGCCCTTTGTTTTCAATGTGAATATTTGCTTTTTATAGTTCTTGCAGGCCTGACAATAAGGGAGTCTTTCAACATTTGCTTATTTGAGAATGTCTTAATTTTTCCCTTAAAAATGTAATTTATTTTTTCTGTTTCACATTTACAGAAAAATTAGGAAGAGAGAATGTCATTCTCCAGACGGTTTCTCTTACTATAGCATCATACTTTCGTCTAGTTAGTACACATAGAGCAATTGATGAACTAGTATCGGTACTGTATTAACTAAAAGGAGCAATGTATTCAGATTTTCTTAGTTTTTAACGTAGTGTTCTTTTCCTTTCCCAGGATCCCATCCAGAGCAGAACAATATGTTTAGTTGTCCTGCCTTCTTAGGCAACTCTTGGCTATGACTTTGGCTCATTCAGCTTTGGCTCAACTCTCCTTGGCATAGATCTTCTTTATTTTTTATGACCTTGACAGTTTCTTTTAAATTACTGTACAAGTTATATTTTTGTTCTGCTGGAATTTGTCTGATGTTTTTCCTCTCGATTAGACTGGGGTCACAGGTTTGGGGAAGGAAGCTCACCAAAGTAAAGCACTATTGTCATCACCTTGTATCCAAGGTAAGTATGATCAACATAACTACCACTGAGATTCGTCTCCTGATGAGTTCCTATTTCTCAGCCTTCCTCACTATAAAATTACTGTACTCATTAGAAAGAAGTCTTATGTTCAGCATACATGCTTCTTTTCTTTGAAGTTTTTTTCTGCAAAGGAAATTTTTCTTTTCTCCTATTTGTTTACTTATCCAATGATTTCTTTATAGGCTCGTGGATAATTTTACTTTGGGTTACAATGCTACTTTATTGTGTTGTCAAATTGTTCCTGCTCTGGCTACTCAAGCTTTTTCAATTGTTTCTGTGTCCCTTTGGCCCATCCTATCAATGTCAGTTTGGTTAGTGATTTGGGGGCTGCATTTTATTATCTTCTTATTTTCTGACACTACAAGATGTTCCTCTTGTATCCTTCCTGTTTGTCCTGGAAACAATCATGTCTTTAAGGATCCTAAGTAGTCAGGAGGCTAAGGTCTGGAAGACTGTAGTTTGAAGCCAGCTGGAGCAGAAAAATCCACAAGATCCATCTCCAAATAACCAGCAAAAAGCTGGCTCAAGTGGAACGGCATCCCATGTAAGCAAAAAAGCTGAATGAGAGTGAGAGGACCTGAGGTCAAGCCTCAGTACTAGAAAAAAAATCAATTACGGAAGCATGATCCATTTACATGCACAATGTGTATTATTTACAAATATTTTGTCCATTTATTAAATCAGGAATTTTTTAAGCAGAGTATTATTCAATTGGGTGGTATTGGGTGGTATTTGGGTGAAATCTGATTTTCATGAATATGAACTGATGGTCATTATATATGTAGTCATATTAAACTAAAAATAAAATGTTCACATGTCCTAGATGATTTTATGTATTTGTGTATATATACATATATAATGTAAAAAATGTTTTTTCACTAAAAAGAGAGCTAAAAACATGTTTAATCTCCATCAATAATAAAATAAAATAAACGTACTCACTGTCCTTTTCCATTCCTTGAAGTGGTATTCTTTCTACAGAAATTTTTGTGTAATTACATTTCTAACTCACAAGATTTCTGGATTTATTCCCAACAAATACTGTATGAAGAGCAGCTACAGAATGTCTCTCTTCACTCTGAAATCCACTCTAAAAGAAACAATATGGTTTCAGACTGTAATGAATCATAGAGCCTAGTGACTGCCTTCTGGCATGGCTACCTACTGAGTAACTCTTCCTTCATTCTCATGTCTACCAGTAAAGCTGTTTTATGGCAGTGAATCCTCCTTTCTCAGGCAGCTGGAAGTGTTGGGCAAACTAAGGATGAAAGGATACAAAATTTATATCTGAAAAATAATAGTAGATTCTCCCCAATGTTTAAAGTAACTTTGTGGTTTGATTATAGAAACAAAAGTTACTTAAAATATCTAAAAATAAAGATAAGAGGAAAGTCATCCATAATCTGATCATAGGAACAGCCATCTTAAACAGTAGGATATCTACATTTAATCCAGGGGGGGGGGGACAGAGAGAGAGGTCTATATTGAGATTCCCTGGAAAGGAGCAACACAAGGGAGGGGAACCTCAAGGTAATTACTCTGAGGAAGGCAATGCTTAGCTCTATATCCTAAACTATACATATAACAGTGAGTCCTGCTGCTCACCCTAGAATACCTTGGTTCATCTCTAAATTCACCTATACCTACAGTGGACTAGTTCCTAGTGTAATGGCTAACAGATAACTGTTTCCCCTGCCATGATGTTCTACTTTTCTAGCTGAGCATTTTCTCCAGAGCCCTACAGTATTGATGGAGTCAGAAGGGGACACACACACACACACACACACACACACACACATACACACACACACACACACACACACACACACACACACACACACACAATAGCATGGATTTCCTCAGCAAAGTTATCAAAGCACCTTTCACTGCCGGCCTCTTGACTTGTCATTGACCAAGACTGATGGAAAGCTCTCTTGAATAACACTTCCTGAAAACCCAACTGTCAAATTGCATACAGTCAGCCTCTTCCACCAGGGAAGGGGAAGTGATTCAAAGTTACTGAAATTTATACTTCTTTGGGATACAAATCTGACCCCTTATCTTCATCCAGTACCTTTGCACAGTGACTTACAGAGTAGGTGAATTACCAGTGCAGGTCTCAAACAACATGCCTTAGACCAAAGAGTAGAAAACCATGGAATTCACTGCTTATACCACACAATACATCATGCAGAATTTTGCCTGTCCTTGTTCGTGGAACTTTGAAACATATCCTCAAAGGCTCAGCTAAACTCTAGCTGAGGACAACATGGTGTTAAGATTCTGGAAGAATGAGCCTACAAGTTACTCTATGGCCATTCATGATGCTGTGTCCCTCATAACTAGAAGCATGATAGGGACACCAGCCCCCAGAATCACCAGCTTTGGGGATCTGTGCTTCCATTCCTGCTGTTTTAGATTCTGCAGGATCATGATCTTCAGTAGAAAGTGGGAGATGCTTCCATTCAAACATACAGTAAGGATGTCATCCAACCTGAATTTACAACTCCCTCCTCACCAGAGGTGGTAACAAAAGAGGCAAGAAGAAAAACAGTTATTTACTGATGGAGAGAAGCTACCATGAAAAGCCTAGGTTTCTACAAAAAGAAGCTAAAAAGTGTAGACCAATGAGTGAATTCACTGCAGAGAAATGGTGGGAGGAAGTGTGGCACTCCTTCTCTGTCCAATCATAACAACTGAAGCAATCACAGCCTGTAATCCCAAGTACAGGGCTCAAAACTTCAAAGATGAAGATCTGGCTCATTCCACGGGGCAAGCAGCCTTGGCTGAAATGTTAACCAGGAGTGGTAGGAATGTAGAATAGGTAGAGAGAGGAGTATGACAGATTTCAGTAATGGTCTTAGGTCCAGCTACATCCGCAGGACAGGAACTGCAGCTTTTCCTGTAATCCCTCCCAATTTACTCCTTTTGTTCTTAGAGATTTTTAGTTGATTATTACCTTGAACCATAACAGAGCAGATACATGGGGATATACGTGGATCTGAGTGGAACAAAGTCAGTCCTATAACAGATACTGTTGCTCTTCCATCCCCTACCCCAGAGACATCTCAAGGCAAGATATTGGCTGCCTTCCTCTCTGCCTGAGAGCCTTCTCCCGCACCTGCTGGGTGTTCACACAACAATCCTACAGGGCAAGGGAAGTGCTAGAGTAGTTGAATACACAAAAACAACCCCCAGACAGCAATAGCAAGAGACCACTAGATAAATATATAAGCTTCTTTGTTCTTTTTAATTAATTTTTGTCTTTATTGAAAAGGTGACGAGTGGGGGGTTATAGTTACATAAGTAAGGTAATGATTACATTTTTTTTAGACATCCTTCATTTTCTCCCACTTACCCCTCCCTGCTCCTCTCCCCCTCCGAGCTGTAAGGTTGATATCCAACCTAATATTAAGAATATGTCTATGATATTCTTAACAGAGGATCTTAATAACCCAATTGCTTAATACATAGGACATACATAATGAAATAAACCAACATGAATTCCAAAATATGGAAACAAGAGTTTCTTCTTATGTACTGTACTTAGTTTTTTTTTTATTTTAGTCATGTTTTTTGTCTTTCATCTCTCTTAATTTTCTGTACCTTATGTCTTGTATATAAGATTATTTGATCACGGGAAGGGAAAGGGAATCACAGAAACAGCAGGTCAAAGGATGAACTAATACAACAGTGATACTAGCTTCCTTGTTCTTAATGGAGGTCAATGTTGAGGCATATTCCACATGATATATATCTCTGGGGGCAAGTCCTCATTACTTCGATCTTTTCTGCTTTTATCCTCCTCTGCCTCGTTTTCTTCCTGCTTCCTTACTTCTGCTTCTTGGGATCCTCGTTCTAAGTGGCCTACTTATAGTCCAGTCCTTACCGCTGGGTCTGCCTTTGGGAAAACCCAAATTAAGACAATGTTTTGAACAGTCCACAGGGAGTGAACCAAGTCAGAAAGAACACCCAGGAAACATGAGTGGACAGAGAAGTAAGTGGCCACAGGCTCACCTTCCTCCAAAGTCAATGTCTCTTACCCCCAGGTAAGAGAATGAGTGGGAACATTCAAAGGAGTCATTAAAGTGAAGGCTACAAATAAAGCAGATCTCATGGAACCTAGAGAATCATCATCTATTCAAATATTTACTTAACAAGTACTGGTTAAGCACTATTGTAGGCACTGGAAATAGTATTAAATGCAAAATAGGATAAGGACAATATATGCTTCTCAGTATAGCCCTCAAAGTCTTTCATGACATTGTCACTAGGTTCCGCAGCTCCTCTCTCATCACCTCTTCTCTTAGGTTATGTGTAGAAATTTTGAACTACTCATATTCCCCTTACAAGCCCTGCATTCTTGAACCCGTGTCCATTTTCAAGGCCTTCCTTCTTTTCTTTCTTTTTTCTTTATTCCTTTCTTCCTTCCTTCTTTCCTTCCTCCCCTATTTCTTCCTTCCTTCCTCCCCCCTCGATTCCTCCCTTCCTTCCTATTTCTTCCTCCCTCCCTTCCTTCCTGCTTTCCTTCCTCCCTCCCTCTCACCCTTCCTTCTTTCCTTCCTTTCTTCTTTTCTTACTTTCTCCTTCCTTCCTTCTTTGCCTCTCTCACTCCCACCCTCCTTCCCTCTCTCTTTCTTTCTCTCCTTCCTTCCTTCTTTTCTTTCTTTCTCTCCTTCCTTCCTTCTTTTCTTTCTTTCTCTCCTTCCTTCCTTCTTTCTTTCCCTCACTGAAAAAAGTGAAGGCAAGGCTTTCTGCAATAATACAGGGTATATTTAAAAGAAAACAGCATACATGCGGTGTAGTTTATAATTCTGTAAAATTGTATAATAGTCTTCATTTTGTCTGAAGTTCCTAATTGCAGACTTGCATATTCCATTCCATGTTACAACATAGTAAATATAAAGGACAACTATGAAAATAGGAGCGAGAGTAGGCTAGCTCAAGAGAGCTGGGGACCTCCTTTATCTAATTTCCCTGTTCTTCATTTGGCTATAAGGAATAAATGTAAGAATCTATAGGCTCATGCATCCCAGAAATAATAATAAGGGTTTAATGCTGTGCCATGACTTCTAATCCCAGCTTAGCCCTTGGTATGTTTCAAATTACTAATGCCTATACTATGTTCTAAATATACTGAACCAGATTCTCCAGCAAAAATCTTACAGAGCTATACCCTCTAAGTTATTCTGATACACAGCCTTTGCTCAGGAGCCAGTCATTTCATCACATATGATAGTTACATCTTTTACCAAGTCCTTAACGTGTGTGTGTGTGTGTGTGTGTGTGTGTGTATACATTTAAATTCCAAGAGGGTAGAAAATGGCGAGGCCTGTGACAAATTAATCACCCAGGCACTACCACTGCTCAGCTACAGGAAAGGTTAAAGGATTAAATGGTGGTTTTTTAGATAACATAATTAGGTCCTAACCCCCAGAATTTATAAATCAGACCTCATTTAGAAAAAAGTAATTAAGAATCATAAAATGATATTATCCCAGGTTATCTGGGTAGAGCCTAAATCAAAGCGACAAATGTTCTGTATAAAGTGAGGCAAAGAAAAAATTGACAAAGAGAAGGCTCTGTGAAGACACAAATTGGAATGATAAAGCCACAATCCAAAGAATGTGAGAAATTCCTTGAAGCTAGAAGAAGCAAAGAAAACTTTCCCCACTGATTTCCCAGAGACAGTGGCTAACACTCAGATTTCAGGTTTCAAAACTGTGATTACATAAAATTTCTGTTGTTTTAAGCTACTTGGTTTATAATCATTTGGTACAGCAGCCACAAGAAATTAATATTAAAATATACCAAATGGTACTAGATTTTCCTACTTTCAATGAGAAAGTAGAAACCTAGAATTTTTTCATGCTAAATCTTGTTATTAAATGATGTCAATTTCTAACTTTTTGAAACACTTAGCCAAGCCAACAGCTCTACTAGTCAATCTTGGACCACTGGTACCAATTTATGTCTTTTCTCTTATATAGGTACAAAGCCTTTCTTCCTCAAGCTTATCCACTAATTACTTAACTTCAAGTTCAATACATATCCAAAGATTTTTGTTCTTTATGGAATTCACTCTAGAAATAGACTCATTTGATTTCTGAACTCACAAGGCAGGAAGTAAGAGCAGCCATCATTTTAAGCTAACACTAAACATGAGAACATTTTCAGATCAAACACTCAATAATAAAAATGAGACTACCAACACACTGATTCATTTTTTTCTGAACTTGACATGCTACATTTGGTTTGTTTGGACATCCATCCTCATTAAAGTTTGATCAGCAAACACTGCCTTGAAGACCAATGGCCCTATCAGAGGAAATCAACAGTAAGCTCATTTCAGTTGTTTCTTCTTGATAGTCCCCCCAAAGCCTCTAACAATTGCTTCTGAGAGTCATTCCTCCCACCAGTTTCAATTTGCCATTGCCTCATTAGCAATTGCAGACTGCAGGTCTTTTTGCTTAAATTTTAAAAGTATTTTGTAAGAGGATATAACAAATGAGTTTCTCCACATTTGGGCTAGCACTAGCCAGCAAGCGGCCTGGGCTTCATTCCCAGTTTGCCACTAAACAGCTGCATGACCTTGGCCAATTCTCTTCACCTCTCTAGGCCTCAATTTCCTGTAGCTGATCTCTGAATTTCCTTTCAGCTTTAAAAATTATTTTGACAGTGTAATTTAATTATGCAATAAAATCTCAAATCTCGTTCATCTTTCTTCGAGTTTACCCAAGGGTAGGGAAGGCAGGAGCATGCTTTCATTAATCACCAAGTGCTCATTAGGTTTCCAGATGAACCAGGAAGACTGTCAAGAGCTGGAGGAGGGTTGGGTACAAACAAATAAGAGGACACCTACCTCAAAGAGCCTGCAGTCTTTTAGAGGGAGGGGAGTGCCACTCCAAAGAAATCAACAATTATGATACAACATTTTGCTAGAGGGAAGCACAAACCTTAAGGGAAACCCATAAAAGGTCTGCCACTCACCCAGGAAGTGTTTGGGAAGGCGCCCTCCAGGAAGCAATGCTTAAATTTGCATATCGGGCAAATAGAAAAACAACTGCCTATGCAAAAAAAAATTTTATTTGGCCTAGAAAGTACATTAGGCTCAGAAAATGACTGACAATAGTTATTAGCTTAATGAGCAAAAATAAATAAATAAATAAAGAGACCTACAGCCTATTGTTTCCTGTACTTATCATTCCTGCTTCCTCTCCTCAACTTCAGGTTTTGTTGCACCTGTAACTTCTGCTTTTTCTAACTTTTTAACTTCTGGGCAGGTGTGTGTTGAGCTCCATGAAGAAGGGCATCCTGCAAGACACCGCCTTGTCAAAGTTGGAAGCCGTGAGAACTGACCTGGGTTCTGTTTGGTCCTCAAGGATGCCAACACATCTTCACCTTCTTCTACTTTATATCCACTTCTCTTCTCAGCTGCCTGTCCTGTGAATTTCAAGTACACACATCAGATATAAGACAACTCAAACATCAGACATGTGATGCAAATCCTACAAAATTAAGAAAAGTGAGGGGAGAGGTGGATTAGGAAGAAGGATGGATGAGAACTTGAAAGGGGTAACACATTGATCAAGACGCATTATATTTATAAACTGCTTTGTTGAATAGCAACTCATTCATACAACTACCTAAGGAAAAAGGTATTTTTCAGAAAAGTATACACCTCACATAGAACTATGGCACATATACGATACATGAAACATATACCTGTACATAAATATAATTCTGCTTTGATGATTGAACTCTGATAGATTGAGCATACTAGGAGAAAGTTCCAGATCCTCTCTAGTACAAGCAGTATTTTCAGATCACCATTATTTTCTACTCAGATTATTATCAGCAAACCATTTCATCTGATTCTCTTGCCAGAAAAATAAAACACAAGAACCCAGCCATTTCTAAGCAATTTCTTAACTTTCCCAAGGCTACTGACATGCATTAAATATTTTAGGTCTAAATTCAAATAGGAAAGTTAGGTATTCCAACGATGACAGTGCTTTTTAAAATTTTAAGTCTCTCCAGATAGTGAAAGCCACAGATTAACTGTTTGACATTTTGACCTGTACTTACCCATCTGTAAAATGGAGCCAAAATAATATCCCTGTGGTGAATAAGAAACAATGCAGGAAGAGAGATTCATATGAAAATTGGCACATGAGAAATAAAACATTGAAAATAAAGAAAGAAGAGCCAGGTAATTTTGATTGTATAAGAAAGAAGGAGAACCTAACAACCCACGAATCAGGCCAGGAAGCTAGGAAAGAGCTTAGGAACATTCCCACATACATGCCTGGGTCCTAGGTGAACCTTGAAAGGCCTTTTATTTTAAGAAAGACAAATGGAGGAGTAGTGACTTCACACCACAGGGCGATTTCTGCATCTTGTTGATGACAATTCTTGAGAGTCAGGACACTTGATTCTAGAGGCCACTGGGATAACTGATGTTCAAGGAGAACATTAAACAGGACTGTAAACATTCACATGGTGAAACCATAGGAAGATATTCTTAGGAAAGAATCACAAGGGCTCAATAACTATGCACAAATGATCATATAAAAAGAGGCTTATCAAAAAGAACTCCAAGAAATGGAAACAAATGTTTTTTTGTTATTTTGCTTTTTGTTTTTGTTTTTGGGTTTTTGGAGGGTTTTTTTTTGGGGGGGTGTCTCCTTTGCCACTTTTTTGCTTTCTGTATCTTTTGTGTTGAATGCAAATTTGTTTGGAGGACAGAAAGGGAGAACATAGAAATAGTAGGACAACAGGTGAACAAATTCAGCAGTGATACTCACTAGACAGTATGTTGAAAATGAACTATACAACTTGTAGGGGAGAAGCTAGGAGGGAAAAAATTAGGAGAAAAGAGGGAAGCAGTAACACTGTTCAAAAAGAAATATATATATATATATATATACTCATTACATAACTCGTATAACTGTAACCCCTCTGTATATCACTTTTACAATATAAATAAATAAATAAATAAATAAATAAAATCTTCAAGTTGTTGTAAAAAAGAGCTGCCATTCAGAAAAGTAGTATATGAATACAATGAATCTTGATCAATGTCACCCCCTTTATCAATCTTTCCCATTCCTCCAAGCCCCACCCCTTCCCTCATTTTTTTAAATTTTGTAAAATATGCATTTAATTTTATGACTTCATTTCTCCCCTCTTTTTCTTTGTCTACCTCCCCGCCCCCTCCCCTTGATCCCACTCTCCCACCTTTTGAGTACCCATTTCCTGGTGTTTAGTTTGTTGGACTGAGAGCCAGCCTTTCTAAGGAATTACACTGTTAAGTCTTCCCCTGAATCTACCAGATTTTCTCATTTGTTAAATTAATTGCATTTGTAATTTTAAATGGGCATGCTTTTTGTGCTACAAAACATACCAACAAAAACTTAATGAAACACAGTTCTCCTTCTCCTGCCCTCAAAGGCCTCCTTTCCTATTCTTCTAGTGCCCATTTCTACATATCCATTCAGAGATATCTTATGCATATACAGATATATGACTCTATGAATCCATAGTTTTTAATGCAACATATCAATCAGTACAATACAAATCACTTAGATATGCTTTTATATAATTACAATATGTGTTTTGTGTAAATATAGTTCTTATTTTAATGTAAATACTCTGCATACTTTTTTCTGGTTTGCGTTTTCTTTTGGTTGGTTGTGTAGCTTGAACTCAGGGACTGGGCTCTGTCCCTGAGTTTTTCTGCTCAAAGCTAGCATTCTACCACCACTTTGAGCTCCATAGCTCCAGCTCCAGTTTTTGAATGGTTTATTGCAGATAGGGGTCTCATGGACTTTCCTGCCCTGTCTGGCTTTGAACCATGATACTCAGACCTCAGTCTCCTGAGTAGCTAGGACTACAGGTGTAAGCCACCAGCCCTTGGCTAATTTGCTTTTTATACATTCTGAAATATCTCTTGTAACATCTCCTTTTCAGATATAAACATGCTTGCCTCACATGATAGTCAATTTTCTAGATGTACAAAAATTCCTATAACTTTTTGACTTACATCACTGCCAGTCTTTTACTATTAAAACAATGCTGCAGTGAGCCTGCTTGTACACAAATCATTTTGCATATGGGTGGCTACATCTTTGTATACACTCCTGGAAAAGGAAACTATTGAATCAAAATTTTATAGGTTGTTTATTGGTATCTGGAACTGAATTTTACCAGAGATTTAAGTTAGATTTCCCACTGTCTAGTCCCTGCTTCCCTATGCTATAATAGAATGTGTTAAAGAAGTTTGTCCTTACTGGTATCATTGATGAAAGAGACACCTCAGCTTGGTTATAATCAGCATTGCTCTCATTATGAGAAAAGGCAGGCTCTTTTCATGTACTAAGAGGTATATTTTTTAAAATTCTCTTTTATGAATTATTTGAGAATATGCTTGCCCACTTTTCTACTAGGTCGTTAATCTTCCTGGCACCCAACAATAAGGACACATTCTATTTTAAAATATGTAAATGATACAAGGTGCAAATTCAGTTCTTTCTTTAGTCTTTGGACCTTGCTTACAGTGGGTTTTGGGATATAAATTAAAACTTCCAAGTAATATACATCTAGAAAATGTTACTTGGATCTACCCTAACCACAATGAGATAAAATTTTCTCTCTCTCTCTCTCTCTCTCTCTCTCTCTCTCTCTCACACACACACACACACACACTAATACCTCATAAACAGCTACTAGAAAATATTTCAAAATGTCTAGTGAGGATCAAAAATCTTATGAAGCCTATTTCCATTTCAAATTTCAAAATTTTAGAGAAGTTGAGCTAAAGGTGGCATCAGAAAATATTAATCTATAGTAATAAAATTCCTATTAGTATAAAAAACAGAAGCAATTTGATTATTACACACTGTATACATGAATTAACATAATGTATCCATAAGAATGTGTAAATATTATGTCTAAATAAAATCCTTGGAAAAAATTATACTAAGTGAAGTGAGCCAGACCCAAAGAAACATGGACTCTATGGTCTCCCTTATAGGGAATAATTAGCACAGGTTTAGGCTAGTCACAGCAGAGGATCACAAGAGCCCAATAGTTATACCCTTATGAACACATAAGATAATGCTAAGTGAAATGAACTTCATGTTATGGAAACGATTGTTATATCACTGTTGTAACTACTTTCAACATGCTATGTGTAACTGTAGCTTCTATTATTGATGATCTTCTTGTATCTGCTTCCTGTGGTTGTACCTACACTATCTCTGTATCTTATCTGAGTATATTGGAAACCATGTATACTGGTATTAGAGCTAGGAAATTGAAAGGAAATACCAAAATCGAGAGACATAGGGTAAAAAAAAGACAAACAACTACAAAAGCAATACTTGCAAAACTGTTTGGTGTAAATGAACTGAACAATTCATGGGGGGGAAGGGAAGAAGGGAGGGGGAGGGGGGAATGAGGGAGGAGGGAACAAACAGTACAAGAAAGGTATCCAATGCCTAACGTATGAAACTGTAACCTCTCTGTACATCAGTTTGATAATAAAAACTTAAAAAAATAAAATAAAATAAATAAAACAGTATGGATATCGCTCAGAACCTCAAAACAAAAACTGAACCTGCAAATAGAGCTAGTCTGAACCATTTCACCAAGCTGCAATCCCCTGGAGACTTTTCCACACAGGCAGTTCAGAGAAGCTTCCGCTGAAGTAGCACATGGAAAACTACCTCAGAAATCAGAGCCTTTCACCGCTTGTAGCAGTTCTGGTCCACAAAGGAGTCTCAGTGAGTTTGGTCCCCTGCGATGAAAGGAAAATGGAGTCATTCTATTCTTCAGTTGTTCAGACCACTGCTGTCCCAGGGCCAACACTAAAGGAAGGATACAGGAAGAAAGAAACAAGCAATCTGAGCAAAACAGGAAGGGCAAAGTAGAGCCTCCAGATCTGAATGGACAAGAAACACACCCAGCAGGTAATCAGAAAAGAAAACATCTATCCCCCTCGGACCAAATTGTACTGTTTTACTGGGAAGTCAGCCATCATTGAGCAAATACTTGTTCTCCCTGTCCCGCTCGTAAGAAGGGTCAAACGCTCAGCCTGTGACCTGGGACTTGCAACTGCTTTTTTCTGTACCTGGGGTTATCAGACACTCCTCTTTCCTTTGCTGACTCTGGATCAAGGGGTTTGCTTTCCTTTTTCCGTGTTGACTTCAGTTGGATTCCCTTTCTGGTTGCCCTCAATCCTGTTTCCCAGATCAAATTTTGATTTTCAGTCTTCCATTTCAGTAAGCGAATGAGACACTTTGAGGAGGTGCTAGGTGAAAAGGAGTTGCTTTTCACTCCACTCCCACTGTTGCCTTCCCACAGCCAACAGAAATCTAGAGAAAGTGGTGTGTTCTATGTATGGTTTCCCTCTGGGTCAGTGTACTTAAAAACTATGGGTCCAAAGGAAGGCAATAGAGTGCGCTCTTCTGTTCTCTGGGACAGGGAAAACTCAAAAATCAACTTAGTTACCTCATATCACAAGTTCACACTTTAATCTCTCTACCTCTCTCTTGTCTGTCTGCCTGCTTCTATCCCTCTCCCTCTCTCCCTCCCCCTCTCCCCCTCTCCCTCCCTCCATCTCCCCCTGCCTCCCTTCCTTTCTCTGACTCTCTCTCTGTCTCTCTGTCTCTCTCTCTCTGATGGGATCTTGCTCTGCAACCTAGGCTAGCCTCAAATTTGCAATCCTCCTGCCCCAGTCTCCTGAGTGCTAGAATTATACTTCAATCTTTTGACAGCATTTCTACCCATTTCTTTTTCTACCCACTCACTCACATTGAAAGCACTTCAGATTTCATAGGACATTGAGCATCTGAAAAATATTGGGACTTCGGAAGTGGTAAATTATGCAGATGCTACTGATGAACTGGGTCTCTAAAACCAGCTGTGTGTGGATATGCCAAAGTCCTGGTTAAAACAAATGCTCAGAGTTGTTAGAGCCAGCAGGAACCCTGGAGAGCAAGAACCAAAGATGACCATCTCTCAGATGAAGCAGAGGCCAGGGGAAGTTAATTATGTTGTCTGTTACTAGTGGCAGAGCCAATATTCAAATCCAAGTTTCTTGAGTAGAGGGCCAGTGCTATTTCCATGACCCTTGAATCAAATGACTATACAAACCCAAGCTTCTTAAAGCCAGGACTCTGATGGTTCATAGAGCAAGATTCTACTAAAGAAGCACTGTATCCTCCCTTGAACCATACTAAGCAAATGATGTATCACATACATGCAGCCACACACATGCACACATGTGACTGCATATAATGTGTGTATACACCAGCATCTTATCAACAGTATCTTCCAATCTTGAAACCAGACAACAAAACGTTAGTACTTCTAACTTAATTTGTGCATAACACTCCACAGCCAGAAATCTGGATGTTTTCTATAATATTAAAACACACTACATTTATTCATCTCAGTTAATGAAAACTTTTAGCCAATCCAGAGAAGTTCATTTCTTAGGTATCTCCGTTGAAATTGCCAGAGATTTTTATGAGTATGGATAATTTGGTAAATACTTGTTGACTTTGGTGACTCATAAATGGGGCTATCAAAAAAAAAGAAGAAGAAAGGAAAGGAGAGAAGGAAAGAGAGGGTAGGGGAGATAGGAGATAGGAGTGGAGAGATGAGCAGAGGGAGAAGAGGGAGATGAAGGGAAAAGGAGAAGGAGACAGAGGGGTGGAGAAAGGGAGAGGAAGAGGAGAAGAGAGCAGAGGAGGGGAGAGGAGGGATGGGTCAGTGGCTTGGGGTGGTAGAAGGGGACAGGTCAGAGGTTCATTCTGTTGATATACCTCTCTATCTCTCTCCCTCTCTCTCTCTCTCTCCTGTATCACTTCTGCACTTGACCTTCAGCTGCAGATTCCTTTCTAAGAGCAGAAACTCAAGAACTGAGTGAGAAGAATCTGTCTCTCTTCCCTTCTCAATGTCTTTGACTCCTGAAGAAGCAAATCTTCAGTCAATCCATTGGCTCAATTTATCTAGCAAGAGTTGGGCTCTCAACTGTAGAACCCCAGTACTACATATACAAAAAAGAAATCATGGGGCTGGGAATATGGCCTAGTGGCAAGAGTGCTTGATTCGTATACATGAAGCCCAGGGTTCAATTCCCCAGCACCACATATACAGAAAACGACCAGAAGTGGCGCTGTGGCTCAAGTGGCAGAGTGCTAGCCTCGAGCAAAAAGAAGCCAGGAACAGTGCTCAGGCCCTGAGTCCAAGGCCCAGGACTGGTAAAAAAAAAAAAAAAAAAGAAAGAAAGAAAGAATGAATGAATGAATATGGATTGTCTTAATAGTGCTATTCATCATAGCTTAAATGTAGAAAGAACCCAAATGCCATTACTTCTAATAAGTGGATAAACAAACAAGTGGTTCTCATCAATGGAAACCACTACTGATTCATAGAGTATAATTAGGTGCTGATAAGTGCCTTGAAAATGTTATGCTAAGTGAAAGAAGCTAGATAGTGAAAGTCACATACTATATCACTCCATTTACATGAAATATCTAGAATATGTAAAGTTGATTAAGATAGAAAGTAGATTAGGTGTTATAAGTGAAACTGAAGTTTAAAGATGAAGGAGAGAGACTGATACAGGATATATATAATATATGTATGTATGCATATATAATATATGCATACATACATATATATTATATGTATAATACAGGAGTATTATTCTATGGGGTGAAAAATATTCTGGAACTAAGTAAGGGTGGTGATAGTACAGTATTGCAAATATACTAAATACCTCTGCATTGTATACTTTTATATGTTTAATTTTATTATGTGAATTTGAAATGCAAAAGATCTACAAACTTTCCACATACATACACATGTGCACATGCACACACACACACACACACACACACACACACACACCATGCACATTCTTATCATATGCTTTTGCAAGCATGTACTGCCAACTAATCTAGTGTTTCCATGGGAACCATGCTGCATTTCCAGACCTTATCTTTCTTGGTCTTTTTCTATCAGGGCCTAATGACCTCCTGGAGCTGTAGAAGCATCATGAGGTCTTTTTGCCTCCCAGTCTAGACTAAATTTAGTTCTTCTCTAGGTCTACTTTAAAGAGATGGCTGTCAGAGTCAACTTTGATGGGCTGTTTGGAACCGTGCTCTGAAAAGATCCAAAGAGGCCTCACTGGACCATTTGCTGCTCCATGAAAACCCATGGGCCCCATGAGCTGCAAACCCCCTTCCACGGTGGTCAGGGAGCAACATCGTTTCCTTTTGTGATCACAGATGGGCCAGGTCTAGGGAACATGTTGAACACACCAATTGCTTCATCCAAAGCAAATTGCTTCATCCAAAGCATAGAGGGTGTGAGCTAAGCTCTGCTAGTATTGGTCATGTGAGCCACACTACCATAGCTAACAATTCTCTCAAGAAGGGACAGGCTCAACAACCTCTGGTGGAGGCTTCCAGATGTTTCCCAAAGAGGAACAGGAAAAACTGCAATTGGGCAGCTGGGATCTGAATGAAGATTAGCCTCTCCTTATCTCTGGAAGCCCTTCACAAAGCAGCCCTAGTGCTGGGAGCCTGCTGGCAGCCTGAGGAAAGGGGACTGAAGCTAATAGAAAGCAAATGTCAACTTTGGCAATGTCCATGGCTGATGTCAGTTTATTTTCCTCCCCATTGCAAATGGAAAAAAAAGTTACAAGACAGTTCTGTGGAAATGCTAAATACAGAATGTTCTGGTTGACTTTGATCATTCCTGCATACTGTGATAAGCAACATATGGTGACAACCTTAACTTGTGACAGTAGTAAATTATCCATTCAGATATCTTCTCTTCAAAGCTCATCTGCTAAGGGAAGAAAATGTCAAAAAAAAAAAACTAAGATGCAAGAAGAGTCACTCCAGCAAAAAAAAAGCCACAAAAACATGTTCAAATTTACCTATTAGAGAGAACAGAAGCCCATTTGCAGCCAGTGTCCCCAGCTTTCACAGGGTCCTAGCTCAACCTTTAACATCTAAATAAAATGACTATGATTGTGGCACCCACTCCCTGTGTCATCCAAAGTCTCCCTCCAGGTCCCACAAGAAATTACCAGAAAAGGAGGAAAAGAGTCTTGTTTTCTTGTCTAGTCCATGCTGCAGGTTTTACCCTGATCATTGCGTCTACCATCACCTCTCTCTCTGGTCCACATTATTGCATGCTGAG
Organism: Perognathus longimembris pacificus; assembly: GCF_023159225.1. NCBI lineage: Eukaryota > Metazoa > Chordata > Mammalia > Rodentia > Heteromyidae > Perognathus > Perognathus longimembris. The sequence continues at coordinate 26,264,219 of NC_063176.1, read as the reverse complement.
CCTTTCTTAATCCCCAGCTCAGCTCATGTTTTGACGAAAAATTGGGGAAACAGAGAGAGGAATTCCAGCCTAATACATTGAACAGAATAATTGAAGATATCTATTAGACACTCCTAAGTAATTCTCTGTAATCAGGATTTTTTCCCCTCTGTAGTCATGATGCCTGTGGTAGACTGCAACTTGCCATCATTTTTGTTTTTGAATCCTTGTGCCCATCCCTCAGCTCTACCTTCTCGCTTCAGACCTCAGATACTTGCAAACTGCTCACTAGGTTTAACTTTGCATATCCAAATATCTCTATAAATTATGCCCTATTGGGGCTGGGAATATAGCCTAGTGGTAGAGTGCTTGCCTCCTATACATGAAGCCCTGGGTTCAATTCTTCAGCACTACATATGTAGAAAAAGCCAGAAATGGCACTGTGGCTCAAGTGGTACAGTGCTAGCCTTGAGCAAAAAGAAGCCAGGGACCGTGCACAGGCCCTGAGTTCAAGCCCCAGGACTGACAAATATATATATATATATATATATATGCTCTATTGAGCACTGTTACCTACTCTGAGATGCTATCTCTTTTATACATGGTTTATGGACATAAATACTTGGAAGAGCTATACAGGTTAGGTGTGTGCTTTAAATTTTTCATTTATTTTATTATTAGCATATGGTGATATACAAAGAAGTCTAAGATATTTTCATGCAAGTATATAATATACCCTCATTAAATTTACTTCTCTGTTACTTTTTCTTATCCTGCTTCCTCCTTTTGAACAGTTTAGTAGGTTTTATTGTTTTCATATATGAATATAAAACAGGATCATATTGACTCCCACTCCGTCACCTCATTTCACTCTCCCTTAACAGTTCTTACTTTAAACTCAAGTCATTCATTCTTCTTTTTTGAAAGTATAGAATCCACATATCAGAAGGACCATGAAATATTTATCTTTCTCCCTCTGACTTATTTTGCTTAACCTGATGATCTCCAGTTCTGTCCATTTTCCTGCAAATAAAATTATTTTATTCTTCTTTGTTACTAAATACTACTCCATTGTGTATGTGCTTCATTTTTTTTGTCTATTCATCAAATGGGACACCCAGTCTAATTCTATAATTTGGCTATTGTGAACACTGCTGCTACAAACATGGGTGCAGAGTTATATCTGATGGCATGCTCTGATGCGTACTAGGTTACTTTTTTTCTAATTTATACCAAGAATGGTATAGCAGGGTCATAAGGTAATTCTACCTTAAGTTTCTTTATGAGTCTCCATGTTGATTTTCATAGCAACTGCAGTCATTCCCATTCCCATCTAGAATACATAAATATTTCTTTTTCCCTTCACTTTTGCCAGCATTTGTTGTCTGTTTTCTTGATAACTGCTGTGGTGATGGGGATAATATGGAAGCTCAGCAACATTAGGATTTGCATTTTCTTTATGGATAAGAATGGGAAACCTTTTTCATGTATTTATTCCTCATTTTCACTTTTATTGAGAAATGTCTGTTCAATTTACTTTCCATATATTTATTGGGTTACTTAGGGTTTTTCTCTGTTTAATTTTTGGAGTTCTTTATATATTCCAGATATCGTTATCCGAAGAACTAGCAAAGATTTTATCCCAGCTTTCTAATTAAGACTCCTGACTCCACCTCTCAAAATGTAGCTTCTCTGTTTCTTGTGATTGAATTCCTGTATAATGGAACCTGTACATTGCTTTTGATAGTATAGCCATTTTCACAATGCTAATTCTGTCAATCTACAAACATGGGAAGTCTTTTCATTTTCTAGTGTTTTCAAGTTTTTTTCGTCAACGTTTTCTAGTTTTCCTTATAGTTTTTCCTTCCATCTCCTTAGTTAGGCTTACTCCAGGTATTTGAGTTTTTTAGGCTATTGTAAATACAATTATTTTCCTAATTTCTTTCTCAGATCATTCATACTTATTATATCAAAACACTACTGATAATCTATATTGATTTTGTCTCCTACAATTTACTAAAGCTGTTTATCAGATCTAGAAGTTTGGGGTGGGTCAATGTTTCATAAGTACATGATCATATTGCATAAAAGCAAGAGACCAGGTATATTTACTATTCTATTTTACCAGACTTTTAAAGAACTGAACTATTCTCCTCAATTTCATAAAATAAGAAAGGAAGGAATGATGCCGAACTCATTATATGAAGTCAGTATTACCTTGATACAAAACCCAGATAAGAACATGACAAAGAAAGCAAGTTACAGGCCAATTTTCTTGACAAACACAGACACAAAAAGTTTCAACAAAATACTTGCAAACCAAATTCAACCACATACAGAAAAGATCATATAACATAATCAAGTTAGTTTCATACTATGTAAAGAGGGTTCAATACACACAAATCAAATTTAATTCAGCACATAAACAGGATAAAGGATTAAAATCACATGGTCAATTCCATAGATGCAGAAAAGGCTTTTGACATAATAATTCAGTATCACCTCATGATAAATGCCCTGAAATAAAACTAAAAATAGAAGGTATGCACTTCTATATAATAATAATAAAGGCTAGATATGATAAACCCATAGCCAACATTAAACTAAATGAGGAAAACCTAGAACTGTTCCTCAAAAGTTAGCAATTCAAGGTGCTATTCTCTTCTTTCTTATTTAAAAAAGAAACAGTCCTGGAATCCTTAGTCATAGCAATAAGGCAAGAGAAAGAAATAAAAAGAACACACATATGAAAGAAAGAAGTCAAATTGAACCTCTTTGCAGGCATTATAAACTACTCATGAGGGCAGTTGTCATGACCTAACCATCAGTTAACACCATCTAACTCTGTTGCATTTGCAATTACATTTCTAAAACATGAATCTGGGAAACACATTCAAACCATACCAATATCTAATAAATATAGTAGAACTAGACCACAAATAGCTCTTCTGACTATAGATATGTTACTATCTTATCAACACAGAGATGATCACATAGTTTTAGATGAGCCACATGCAGTCATATAAGTATAATTAAAATGTATATAAAATCACGTCATACAATAAGCAATTAGGCAGACTTCCACACCTTACTTAATCTGTCACATCACCATGCCCATGTCCATGTACCAATCATTGTCCCGATTACATTAGATTCATCCTACCTGATCTGTTGAAGACACAAATAAGATGACATAGGTAAAAGCACCAAGAAATTCTACATGTTTACATCAGATTCATTTTATATGTAGCAATGATACTATGTCCTCTGTTATCTAAGTGCATGAAGGACAACAGATTGTGTTATTACATTAGAACTTTCCATCTTTCAAGTTTGAGGATATCAGTACCAGCCAAGTGGCCTTTAATATGAATTTGCCTTTCCTTTATTTGGCTCATAAAACCTTCAACCTTGGAGAAAATCTGACTTTATTGTGTGGAAAGAAAATAAAAGAAGGGGGAAGTCAGGTTAATGCATTCAGCAGATTTTATGACTTGGTATCCCTTTGCAACCTCTCTGCCTGCCAAGAGGGCAGGTGTGGGCCTCCTGGGCCCAGGAGAACAGCCTGAGACTTTAGGAGGGGAGGTGCAGAAGCAAAAGAGAACATGAACCTCAAGGGAGTCCCAACTGGGAAATAAAATGTGTCAAACCAAAAGTCCTTCTCATTCACAAATCAAAGAAAAAACTCTTCATGGGGGAGTTGTTGGGAGCAACCTGAATTCTGGCCAAAAGCAAAACAGAGGAGATTACAGCTTCTATTAACACAAATCCACAGAAGGAAGCAGATCTAGTTTCCCAATGATAACATGAGAATAGCAGCACTACCTTCATTCATTCAGGATCATCTCACTCGTTCCTTCCAGAACATTCTATAGGACAATACACAAAGCACCAAGCATTACAACTTGGATTTTTGTTGTATGATTTCAGTTGGATAAAACAACATGAGAGCCACAACAAGAAATCAGCTAATATTTTTCTGAACACATGCTATGGAACAATGAACTCCACTGAACAGGTACAGGGTTTGGCTCCAACACAAAGAGATAGCCTTCCTTTTATAGTTGATGGGAGCAAATCAGTTGCTTTAATTTTCTGCTTTATTAATACCAAGCCCATTTTTTGTTATAAAGGTTGAGGGGGGGTGGCGTCTCACTCGAAGACAAAGTATCCAAGAACATCAAGAAGCTTCCTTAGCACCTTGGCTCTGACCTCATGCTAACCTTGAAAAGATCAGCACAGGAAAGCTCTTGGCTCAAAGAAGAAACTTGTAGTGACCCATTCTCACGTCTTCCATCTCAAATATATTACTTCATGAATGTCTCTGTCTTATCTGTCTGCAATAAGGAATTTCTACACTTGCTACAAGTTCAGTGATATTTCAGGATCTGATATCCTTGTCTGACCGTGAGTGTGTGCTCCTCAGAGACTAATGGCTCATGTGCTACCTCTGGAACAGAGTTGGTCAACAACAGTCAAACCACCTGGAAGTTATTACCAAAAAAACAAAAAACAAAAAACCCAGGAGTTGGAAGACACAGGAAGAGGACACTGATGAAGATGAACAAAGACATCAAATGTCTACTACACCTTCTGGTTGATTAAGAGATGAATAATCTCATTCCTATCAGCTCATGGAGATGACCCCAATCTAAAAATAGAAGAGGAAGAGTAACAATATATTTCCTCATCTGCATCCAGTTAAAGAGGATTCCACCCCTTTTTTCTTTAATTTTTATGCTGATGCTTCCATTTACATTTTTCTCTACTAACTATGAAAATTCTGGCTTAGCAGCTTAGAGCAAAACATGTTTACAAATCATTCGTTCAGTCGGAGTGGAGGGGGCATTTGCCATTTTTCAGCCAGCTTGTTTTCTACTACCCCTCACCAACCCATCACACTCCAGGGATGATGTTTCAGTGTGGGATCTTGTCTCTGCTGAGAAGCCTCTTATGCAGGGGTAGATGGATAGAGCTGAATCTGTACTGTTGGTGGGAGCTGCTGCTATCATTTGAATATGGTTTGAGTGTGTCCCTTGAGGGGTCATGTGCTAGAGCTTGGTCCCCCAAGTTACAGCATGAGAGTGGTAGCACCACTAAGAAATGGGGCCCATTGGAAGGTTGATTAGACCATTGGAATTAATATTGTTCCCTCGGGATTCCAGTCAATTACTGCAAGTTCGGGTTGTTATCAAACTATCACAACTGGCCTGTCCGTAGTCTGGCTTCGTCTTCTGCATATGCGCTCAGCATGACATCTTCTTGCATGTTCTGACACATCTGAGAGTAAAAAAGATGAAATAACCACAAGCCAGCATTATGCTATTTAGACTTCAGCTTTCAAAACTGAAAAATAATCCTCTTTTCTTTATAAAGTACTCTCCTGGAGTATTTTGTTATAGCCATAGAAAGCAGTCAGTAGTCATATGCAGGTGACAGAGCAGCACAAGCAATCTCCCCCTTTCCCTTTCCCCCATGAGTTGTTCAGTAGATTTACACCAAACAGTTTTGCAAGTATTGCTTTTATAATCATTTGTCTTTTTTACCGTGTCTATCGATTTTGGTATTCCCTTTCAGTTTCCTAATTCTAATACCTGTATACACGGTTTCCAATGTACTCAGATAAGATACAGAGATAGTGCAGGTACAACCACAGAAAGGGGTTACAAGAGAATCATCAACAATAGAAGCTATGGTTTCACATCGCATGTTGAAAGTAATTACAACAGTAATATAACAGTTGTTTCAATAACATGCAGTTCATTTCACTTAGCATCATCTTTTGTGTTCATAAGGGTATAGCTATTGGGCTCTTGTGATCCTCTGCTTTGACTAGCCTAAACCTGCTAGCCTAAACCTGTGCTAATTATTCCCTATAAGGGAGACCATAGAGTCCATTTTTCTGTAGGTCTGGCTCAATTCACTTAGTATAATTTTTTCCAAGTCCTTCCGTTTCCTTACAAATGGGGCAATGTCATTTTTCTGATAGAGGAATAAAATTCCATTGTGTATATGTACCACATTTTCCTGATCCATTCATCTACTGATGGGCATCTGGGTTGGTTCCAAATTCTAGCTATGACAAATTTTGCTGCGATGAACATTGTTGTGCTGGTGGCTTTAGTGTGTTCTTGTTTGTGGTCTTTGGGTAGATGCCCAAAAGTGGGGCTGCTGGGTCATAGGGGAGCTTTAGGCTTAGCCTTCTGAGGCATCTCCATACCACGTTACAGAGTGGCTGAACCAGTTTACATTCCCACCAACAATGAAGTAGGGTTCCCTTTTGGCCACATCCCCTCCAACATTTGTCATTGTTAGTTTTCTTGATATAGGACATTCTTACTGGGGTGAAATGGAATCTCAATGTTGTTTTGATTTGCATTTCTTTTATGGCCAGTGATGTAGAGCACTTTTTTATACGTCTCTTGGCCATTCTCATTTCCTCCTCAGAGAAGTCTCTTTTTAAGCCCACTTTTTGAGGGGGCTATTGGTTCTTTGCGGTTTTGTTGTGGAAGAAGGTAATTTTTTTAGTCTGCACATATTTTAGATATGAGGCCTTTGTCCATTGTATGGCTGGTAAAGACTTTTCCCAATCTGTGGGCTTTCTGTTTCTCTTGCGAGCTATGTCCTTTGCCCTGCAGAAGCTCTGAAGTTTGATGCAGTCCCATTTGTTCAACCTTTCTTTGATTTGTCCCATTTCTGGGTCTTTGTTAAGGAAGTTCCGTCCTGCGCCAAGGAGCCCAAGTGTTTCTCCTACTCCTTCCTTTAGTGTTTTCAGGGTGTTTGTTTTAATTTCGAGGTCTTTGATCCATTTGGAATTGATTTTGGTGCAGGGTGATATATAAGGATCTAGCTTTAGTTTGTTCCATGTGTTGAACCAGTTTTGCCAGGACTATTTGTTAAAGAGCCTATCTTTCTTCCAGACTATTGTGTTAGCTCCTTTATCAAAGATTAAGTAGGCATAGTTCTGTGGGTTCATTTCTGGGTCTTCAATTCTGTTCCATTGGACTTCAGGGCTGTTCTGGTGCCAATACCAAGCTGTTTTTATTACTATAGCTTTATAATACAGCTTGAACTTGGGTATTATAATTCCTCCAGCACTGTTCTTTCTGCTTAGGATTGTTTTTGCTATTCTGGGTCTTTTATTGTTCCATATAAATTTCTGGATTGCTTCCTCTATTTCATTAAAAAATTGTGTTGGGATATTAATGGGTATTGCATTGAATTTGCAGATAGCCTTTGGCAATATTGCCATTTTGATTATATTAATCCTCCCAATCCAGGAGCATGGGAGGTTTTTCCATTTCCTTAATTCTGCCTTAATTTCGTTTTTCATGTTTTCAAAGTTCTCATCATAAAGGTCTTTTACTTCTTTGGTAAAGGTTATTCCTAGGTATTTTATGTTTTTTGAGGCTACTGCAAAAGGAGTTGCTTTCCTGATTTCAGCCTCGGTCTTTGGGTCTTTAGCATATAGAAATGCCATTGATTTTTGAGGGTTTATTTTATATCCTGCTACGTTGCCAAAGTTTTGGATCAGCTCTAGTGGTTTGGGAGTAGAGTCAGTGGGGTTCTTTAGGTATAGGATCATGTCATCTGCGAAGAGAGAAAGTTTAACTTCATCTTTTCCTATTTGGATCCCCTTTATATTTTCTTCGTGCCTAATTGCTCTGGCTAGGAATTCTAGTACTATGTTGAAGAAAAGTGGGGAGGATGGACATCCCTGTCTTGTTCCTGATTTTAAAGGGATTGGCTTTAGTTTTTCACCATTTCGAATTATTCTTGCTGTTGGTTTGTCATAGACTGCCTTTATAATATTCAGCAGTGTTCCCTGGAATCCCAGTTTTTCCAGGGCTTTTAGCATAAATGGGTGTTGAATTTTATCGAATGCCTTCTCTGCATCCATAGATATAACCATGTGGTTCTTTACCTTGCTCCGGTTGATGTGGTGGATTACATTAATTGACTTGCATATATTGAACCAACTTTGCCTCCCTGGGATGAATCCAGTTTGATCATGGTGTATGATTTTTTTGATGACCTGTTGAAGTCGATTGGCCAGAATTTTATTGAGAATTTTTGCATCTATGTTCATCAGGGAAATCGGTCTATAGTTCTCTTTCCGTGATGAATCCTTGCCTGGTTTTGGGAAGAGGGTTATACTGGCTTGATAGAATGTGTCTGGTATTGAACTTTCCCTTTCAATTTCATTGAAGAGTTTGAGAATTATTGGTGTGAGTTCTGTTTTGAAGGCCTTGTAGAATTCTGCTGTGAATCTGTCTGGACCTGGGCTTTTCTTGGATGGGAGATCACTTATTGCCGTTTCTATTTCAATGCTGGACATGGATTTGTTCATAAGGTTTAAATCTTCATGGTTGAGTTTGGGGATATCAATTTTTTCTAGGAAATCATCCATTTCTTCCAGGTTCTCAAATTTGTTGGCATAAAGGTTTGCAAAATAGACTCTTATTGTGTTCTGAATTTTGGTTGTTTCTGTGGTGATGTTACCTATTTCATCTCTGATCTTGTTTATCTGGGTTTGCTGCTTTCGTTTTTTGTCAGGTATTCTAGGGGTCTGCCTATCTTGTTAATTTTTTCAAAGAATCAACTCTTTGTTTTGTTGATTTCGATGTTTTTTTTTTTGTCTCTAATTCATTTAATTCTGATTTGATTTTAATTATTTGCTTCCATCTATTGACTTAGGGTTTGGCTTGTTGTTCTCTTTTGAGGAGACTAAGGTGTTTCCTTAAGTTGTTGAGTTGCTGTTTCTCCAGTTTGTTGGTGTAGGCACTCAGTGATATAAATTTTCCTCTGAGTACTGCCTTTGCTGTGTCCCAAAGGAGCTGGTACTTTGTGTACTCATCTTGGTTGAATTCCATAAACATTTGAATTTCTGTTCTAATTTCTTCAATGACCCACTGATGGTTCAGCAGTGTGTTGTTTAGTCTCCATGAACTGTAGGATTTTCTGTGGTGGCTTTTTGAGTTGAGCTCTAATTTTATTGCATTGTGGTCTGAGAGAATACAGGGAATGATTTCAATAATTCTGAACTTGTACAGATTTTCTTTGTGCCCTAAGATGTGATCTATTTTGGAGAATGTTCCATGTGCTGCCGAAAAGAATGTGTAGTCTGGTGTTGCTAATGGAATATTCTGTACATGTTGGTTAAGTCTAGTTGGTCTATGCAGTTGTTTAGTTCTGTGGTTTCTTTATTCAGTTTTTGGCATGTTGATCTGTCCAGAGGTTATAGTGGAGTGTTAAAGTGCCCAACTATCAATGTGTTTGGGTCTATTAGTGTTCTTAGAGTCAGTAGTGTTTGTTTGATGAAGTTGGGTGCTCCTGTATTTGGTGTGTAGATATATAGTATGGTTATATTCTCCTGTAGGAGAGATCCCTTTATTAGAATGTAGTAACATTCTTTGTCTCTTCTTACCGTTTTTAATTTGAAGTCAATTTTATCTGATACTAGGGTTGCAATGCCAGTCTACTTATGGGGGCCATTTGCTTGATCGATTTTATTCCAGTCTTTCACTTTTAGAAGATGCTTACTTTTGCTGGGTAGATATGTCTCTTGGAGGCAGCAGAAAGATGGATCTTGATTTTTGATCCAACTTATGAGCCTATGTCGTTTGATTGGAGAATTAAGTCCACTAATGTTGAGAGTTAGAATTGAGAGATGATCGTTTGTTCCTTTCATTATATCTATCTTGTTTAAAGCTGTGTCTTCCCATTTCTTGATCTAATATTCTGGTTTTCTATTTAGGGTTCATTTCTCTGTCTGTATTGGGATCTTGATTATTTTCCCTGTATAGTACATCTTTGAGGATTTTCTGTAAAGCTGGTTTGGTGGAGATATATTATTTCAGTTTTTCCTTACTGTGGAAGACTCTTATTTTACCTTCGGCTATGAATGAGAGTTTAGCTGGGTACACTATTCTTGGTTGGTAGTTGTTTTTATTTAGGGTTTGGTATACCTCATTCCAGGCTCTCCTTGCTTTCATGGTCTCTGCTGAGAAATCTGGGGTAATTCTGATTGCTTTTCCTTTATATGTGATTATTTTCTTCTCCCTAACAGCTTTAAGGATTCTTTCCTTGGACTCTATTGATCCTGTTCTGATCACAATGTGTCAGTGGGATGTCCTATTCTTGTCTGGTCGGTTTGGGGTTCTAACTGCTTCTTGTATCTGTATAGGCCTATCCTTCTGGATATTTGGGAAGTTCTCAGCTAATATTCTGTTAAATAGGTTGCCTATTCCATTAACTTCTTTCTCCAAGTTTTCCTCAATACCTATTAGCCTTACGTTGGGCTTCCTGATTGTGTCTTGGAACTCCTGGAGAGATCTGTTTTGTTGATTGGATTGGTTTTGTATTGATTTTTGATCTTTCTCCATAGATTCTAGAGACTCTTCAGCTCCTGAGATTCGATCCTCTGCTTCAGTTAGTTGGGACTGTAGGTAGATACTTGATTTTGAATCTCTTTTCCTTCTGACTGGACTTTCCTGATGATTTCCATGTCCTTGCTATAATTATCTCTTAGGTCCTGCATGGACTTCTTTATTTCATTAACTTCATTAGTTTGGTTGAGTGTTGTCTCTCAAATCTTTTAGCTGGGTAACTATCATTTTGTTTGACTCTTGAAGTTCAATAATCTTTCTATTTGTGGAGGCCATGAAATTCTCCATTAATTTTTGCTTTGCCTCCTCACTCTCTAGAATAGTTGACTGAAAAGATTCAAACTTTTCATTTATCATTTTTATCAGTAGACTTTGTAGAGAATTTTGAGGGTTCTCTTCTATGTCTTTGATTGAGTGCTCTGCTTCCTGCTTGTTTTGAGTGGGTGATGAAACTCGATTGTTTGCCATCTTTCTTGTGTTTCTTCTGCCCATTTGGATTGGGAATGCCAATCTACAAGCACTTGTGAGCACCGTTGAAGACCCAAAGCCGACCTTACCAAGCACTGTTGTGTAAATCTTAGAAGTTCACAATTATATAGATACTTTGTATACCTGTATATTAAATTAGATTTGGTATTTCTAAAGAATACAATTTTGATATAACAACCAATCCTGAGCCCTGTATTCAGTAGTTACTTATTTACTGTTACAGCCCTATGAGCACTTTTTGTTCTTATATTAAATTCTTTTTGGAGTGGATGGCTTTGTCTTTGAACCCCTTTGATTCACTCTGATTGAGCAGGGATATCCTCTATCCAATAACCAGGGGTCAATGGAATCTGGAGGTCCTGGAAGTAAGTCAGGAGGGTAAGTTAGAGGTAGTAAAGAGAATAGAGTAAAGTGTATGGGGGGGTGATGATTTGGTTTCGTTTCAGTGATGTGGAAATGTGGAGAAGAGTAGAATCAGTAGAAAGAACAAGGTTAAAATGATAGACAATGGAGTGTTAGCAGAAAAGAGTGGAGGTGTTATTCATAGGAAAGTAAATTTTTAAAGAAAAATAATGTGAAGAGAGAAATAAAGAAAAAATACTGGAAGACAAATGCACAAAACAGACAAAAGTTATTTTTAAAAAAGAAAAAAAAAAACAGAAAAATAAACAACCAAAAAAAAAAAAACAAAACTAGATAAAACAAACAGGTAAAAAATGGAAAAAAAAAAAACCAATGACATTTCAGAAATGAAAAAAAATGCTTAAAAATGTTTGAAAAGAAAAAAATGGAGTCTTCCTTGTTTGGGTGGGCTCTCTACAGTCTCTGGTTTCCTTGCGATGGTCTGCAGTCTATTTTGCTGCTTGGCTGGTTTGACTTGCTTTCAGTTCATGGGGAGTGGATCTGTTCTGATCCTCCTCTCCTGTTAGTGAAACCCTGGAGCTCTGTGGTTCACACAGCTTGCAGGTAGGCCTTGGGCATCCACTGTAGATGGGGCACGTGAACAGTCTTGGGAAGCGTGGCTCCTCCCATCTGCTGTGAGGCGACGGCCTTTAATGCCTGGCTTTGAATAGGCTGTGGACTCAGCAGGGCGGGGCACCTCTGGCCTGGTTTACTCAGCTGAGTGATGCTTGCCTGGGGGAGGTTCCTCCCTCTTGGGCGGGGCGGCCTCCTGGGAGGAGCTGGCTATGGAATTCAGCTCCGTTTTGGGCTGGGAATTGTGCTTCCTCTGTGACAGGACCGTTTATCTGTCTGGGGAACTGTTTGTTCTCCCGTCTGGTTGTTCCGTGCCGCCCATAGCTGCTCGCTGCTTTTGGTTTTAAGTTAGAAATTCTAGCGGGCAGGGTGGGACACCTCTGGCTGAGTTCACACAAGTATGTGAGCCCGGACCCAAGACGAACCTCCCGCCTGGGCAGGAGGCATTCTCCTGGGTGGAGCTGGCTCTCACTGATTGGTCCCTCTTGTCCTTTTCAAAGATGGCTCCTTTGTCCTCACTTTCCCCAGGCCCGCTTTAGTTCTAGTCTGGTCTGACGCTATGCCCATGTCAAAGATAGCACTTTGCTCTGGCGGTGGGGGAAGGGCTATCTTCAAGAAGCTGATCTGTGGGTGCGAGTGAGAATGTCTTTCGTGGGGTACTCATGCTTTCTCTGCGATTTCGGCCCATCTGTGCTCAGCCTGCGATCCGCATGCATCTGCAGCCGTCTGGAGGATTTCTCCCTGGTCACCGCTGGGTGCTTTAGGTGCATGGATTGTGGGGCACTGTGCCGGTGATTTTTCCTTCCTGGCCAGAATCCCTGTACTGTTATAACTTACTTGGGCTATCTTTCTAGGAGTAAAAGTGTCTCTGGAATGGGAAAACTGCGATGTCAGAGGGAGCTTAGCTAGGGCTCTGCTGCTCCTCCACCATCTTCGTGGAAGTCCAGGGCTGTCTTTCTTATGCCCAGCCCTGTGGGGATGGGTGAGACTCTGGATATGAAGACTCTCTTGTCTATAGACCCAAAGGGAAGTCAAGAGATGACTTTTTCAGGAGATGTGGCTGGTGTTTGTGTTTCAGGCTGATGTAGTAAGGAAAGAAGGGAATGTCCAAGGTGTGAGGCTGTTGTGCAAAGTCGCGAGACAACCACCAAGAAGGCCACCAAGACTCAGACGTTCCAAAATGCAAAAGCAAGGCAAGACTTTATTCAAGCAAGCTGCAACTCGGACCTCGTCCTACCCACCGACACAGCGGAAGTTAGGAGGGAGCCCCGAGCTGCGACTGCACAGGGCTTATAAAGGCAAAAAACAAAGTTACAACAATCAGGTGTTCAAGCAAGCAAGATTAGGACACAGGTACAAATCTGATTGGCTCAGGGCTTGAGGCATTCTGGGGGCAGTCAGAGTTAAGCAATCCCAGCGGTTAGAGTTCTTGACTGGCTGGGCCCTAATAAGCTTGCCCTGGGTCTGCTCACAGGGCCTGCTTATCTCAGGTTCACATAGTAAAGTGGGGTTCCCATGGTAAAGTGGGGCCTGACTTCAATGCCTGGCACTTCATTTCCCCTTTTTTTCTTTGGTAACTTGGGAGCCAATCATGGCTCCATTCTGTCCATTTCAATGGCTTGCCTGTCTAGGGGATGATATAGAGATAAGGCATGGGCCAATAGGGCCCAAAGTAGTAACCAAAGGGCCTGTCACCATTTCTCACAAGTACAGTCTCTGTACCTCTGTTTTGCATGCCTCTAGTTTATCCTGCCTCATCTTCCCAAAAACAACTCTGGTCCCTCGGTTTTAAAGGAGGGCTGATGGGTGAAGATCATCCATCTTCTGTAACGTCTTCAGGCTGACTCAGGGGCGTTGACCTTACCTAGCCAGGAACCTATAACCTTAGTCTACTTTACCAAGGGACTGCACACATCAAACTGGACAGGACTCCTGCTCATCACACTCAGGAAGTCGCTTATTCAGGTTCGGGTCCAAGTGATCTGGCACATCCCAGTTGCCTGTAGCCAGATTACATAAGTCTACTACTAAGTCTGGCCACCAGGTTCCTAAGGGGGCTTCCTTAGTTGCTAAAATAAGAGGGTAACCCCACTTTGGAGTGAGCTGCCAAAATAATTGGAAAGGCTGCTGAGGGTTAACGTCAACATTAGCCAGGGTAGCAAGGAAAGAAGGCAAAAAGAAAATTATAACAATATTCAGTCTAACTTTCTTTTCTTGAGGTGAAGGCGAAGCGGCTGAGTCGGGTGCTTGGAGACCTCCCATGTTCCACCACGGTAGTTGTCGTCCAGGGCAAAGGGGTCAGCTGGCCTGGCGTGGGAGCAATGGACCTGTGGCAATGCCATCTACCTTAGTCAGTAGCACTACATAGGGTCCCTTCCACCGTGGTTCTAAGGATCTGGGGTTATGCCTCCGGACGAACACCCAGTCCCCTGGTCTGAATAAATGGGAGGTAGGGACAGAAGCGGAATCATATAATGCCTTAAGTTGGGGCCACATATTCTTGTGCACGAGCTGCAAATAATCAAGTTTACACAAAAATTCAGCATCATCCAAATCAGCAATTCAGTCTGAAGGCTAGGGATAATGGGCGGGGTACCCGTACATTATTTCAAAAGGAGTAAAGCCAAGCTGATAGGGAGAATTTCTTACTCTAAGCAGAGCAAAAGGAAGGAGTGACACCCAGTCTGTGCCAGTCTCTAAGGCCAATTTAGTTAAGGTCTCTTTCAGAATCCGATTCATTCTCTCTACCTGTCCTGAACTCAGGGGTCTATAAGCACAATGCAATTTCCAATCCATCCCCAGTGCAGTGGCTATTCCCTGACTTACTTTTGAGACAAAGGCCGGTCTGTTGTCCGACCCAGTGGTGGATGGGAAGCCATACCTGGGTAGGATTTCTTCCAGGATCTTCTTAGCCACTACATTCACAGTCTCATGCTTTGTTGGATAGGCTTCAACCCATCCTGAAAAGGTGTCTACAAAAACTAGCAAATATTTGTATCCAAATTTTCCAGGTTTAAATCTACTTCCCAATACACGCCTTGCCTATCCCCACAGAGGCAAGCTCCTTTAGTAACTGGTTGATTGGGGGCATTGGTGAGCTGACAGGCCTTACAATTTTTAACAATATTTTCAATAAGTTTATCTCCTTGTCTAATTTTCACTTTGGAGTGTTGGAGCAAGTCCTGCATTCTTCGGGTTCCCATGTGAGAGGCTCGGTGGATTCTCTTAAGGATCCCCTTACCCAGCCCTTGTGGCAAGGTAAGTTTCCCTTCACAAGTTTTCCACCAGTCATTGTTTCCTTCTCTGTCCAGGGTTTTGTGGGCCATGGGAATTTTCTTTATCCACTCTAAATCTTCTTGGGAATACTGGGGCACAGGAAGCAAAGCTCGTGGTCCTGGGTCTACTAGCGTCAATACCTCCGTTCATATAGAAGCTTGACCATTTCAGCAAACCCAGGTATCCACAGCCGGCAAAAGCCTGCTGTTGCTGTTCCCAGGAACTCTGACTTGTCTGGCTGATTTAGGCACAGGGATTTTCAGCAGTCTCTTTACATGCATCTGACAGCCAATGCTTGCCCTCTCTTAATATGAAGCCCAGATAGGTGACTTCAGGTTTACAAATTTGTGCCTTTTAATATTCTAGTTTGTAAGAGCTTTTTCCTGACTGGCTGGGGAACTGATCTCTGATGACCTTTGCAGGCCTTTAACAGATCTCAATAAGGACACAATCTCAGGTTTACAAGCTTTCTTTCCTGAACAGATGTATCAGCTTAAAATTCTCACTGCCAGTCAGAGCTTTGAGTAGATGTGGGGGGTTGAGATTTTAAACTATCCTCTCATTTGACAAACTTACCCTTACTAACCACTATCACAGATGACTGGCAAGTCCCTGCCCAGTAGACAGACATGGGCATTAGTAAGGCATGCTTACGAACTATTCTTCTAGGACTTCCCGGCTTTGCTTAACTTTTGAAAGGCCAAACAGGAGTGACTCTAGGATCTGACACCATCTCTGCCATCCAAGCAGTGGCTTACTGCCTCTGGATGCTCCATCACTTTTGTCCCAGGAGGAGTGACTTTCCACTGGACTTGGACTCAGGGCCTGAGTGCTGTCCCTCAGCTCTCCAGCTCAAGACTAGCACCCTACCACTTTGAGCTCCACACAACTCCGTTCCCAGCACTCTGCTGGCTGATTAGAGACAAGTCTCTCACAGGGACCTTTCTCTGCCCGGGCTGGCTTCGAACTGCAGATTTCAGATCAGTGAGTCTTACAAGAGGCCACTTTACTCCAATTAAAAGCTATGAGGTGGTCCACACAGAAGTAGTTTTAAAGCTTGTTCTTACCTGGAACTTATTAAGGGCCAGTATTAGATCTTGACAAACTTGTAGGGATCACCTGTGCTTCTCTGTGGGCCTGCTGGAAACTGTTACAAAAACCTATAAAGAAGGTGGAATGTCAATTAAACATTTTGGTAGCCATAATTCTCCTTTTCTCACTTTGCAATAATTATTTAGGACAATTTTACTTCCAAATTTCTTATCTAGAAATTTATTCTTGATTTCCAAAGCCTTTTTACTAACCCAACACTTCAGCTTTTATCTGCATTGGAAAAACTGAAGCTCACAGGCATTCTGAAACCAGGTGCCATGCCACCCTTTGCCTACGGACTGCTTGTTTCAAAGGAGCCTCTTTTTTTTTTTTATCTTCAGTCCCAGTTACTGCATGGCATGAAGACCTTTGAACTCAAGTGACAATTTTTCCTTAATGCAAGAATTACAATTAGAAATACATATCCATTCAGCTTTCCAATATATTAGTGAGAAACATTGGCCCATTTTGCCATTTCTTCCTACATACATAGAGTTAATGAGAGTTTACTTCTATCCCCATTAGTTTAATATATATCCTTTTAAATCCAAATTTCTGATACTTAGCTCTGATTTTTTTAATTAAACATTTTTTTAACTATAGTTCCTCTTTAAAACAATGCAATCATCCTTTAAAGCATTTGGTAATGCCCAAACTTGATGACCATTTGAATTTAAACTTAAACTCACTCAATTTTACATCATACTAACAGTCTTGAACATGTTCACACACACGCATACACACACATACATATTCAAAAGATCTTAAAGTGCGCAGAATAAGCATCGGCCATACATTTTCCAGTGGCAAGAGGTATCTTACTCCTGCAACATCCAAATTTTAAGACAAAACCTTTAATATATGATTTTAGCATTCTCCAGCCTCATTTTCCAGGGCTTGATAGTCATAGTAAGACATTTTTAGTCTGCTTAAGAAGGCTGGGTGGGGGTCCCCCCAGAGGTCTTTTTTGAGGACACTCACACTGATTGTGAGCTGTCACCTGTACGTCTCATGCAGGTTTGACACAAAAGAGACTGTTAGACTTACAAACACAGACGACAGTGCTGCGCGGTGGGGTCACTCCCCACCGCCTGCGGGTGGCTTGGGCTGGTCCCGTGTCTGCCCCTGTCGGCGACGACTGCGGGTCAGGACTCGGGACCAATGCCTCTGTGCCCTGGGCTGCCAGCACCAGGACTGGTTGGGCCCCTCCAGAGCGGAGGGCACAGCTGAAACATTTTAAGAAAGGCCGAACCCAAGCTGTAGTGTCCCTGTAACTAGTTCCCTCCAGGTGTCTGAGCTATCTCCTTGACCTCCCTCCAGTAAGCTAGGGTCAAATCTAGGGGGCTAGATGGAGGTCCCCAAGATAGAACATTACCCACAGCTCTGATCAGATGTTTAGTTCAAAAGGCTACAAAAAAACAAACAATACAACACACAGGCCTGAGAAAAAGAAAAGCTATGAGTCGGAGATCTCCTAGGTTGGCACACAAGCCTCCTCCTGCAAACTAAGCAGTAGGAGCAGACCTAAGTTGGCCCACAACCTTCTGCAAAAGTGCAGGAGGAGTGGACCCAAGTGGACTCAGTCCGGGGCGTCCTCCAGTCTCCCCGGGATTGCCGAGTAAGCGCGTCCACTTCAACAACCCCTTAAAGAACCCCTTTAAGAAATAAGCAAAAGCAAAATAGACAAACAGACAAACAGACAAATTATAGGACAAGACAAATGAACAGCGCTGTTTCCTTACCTTCAGAGTCTGGGGTCTCGGGGGTCTCTGGGGCGATCCCGGATGAAACCCCAAATGTGCCAAGTCGCGAGACGACCACCAAGAAGACCACCAAGACTCAGACGTTTCAAAATGCAAAAGCAAGGCAAGGCTTTAGTCAAGCAAGCTGCAACTCGGGCCTCGTCCTACCCACCAACACAGCGGAGGTTAGGAGGAAGCCCCGAGCTGCAATTACACAGGGATTATGAAGGCAAAAAACAGAGTTACAACAATCAGGTGTTCAAGCAAGCAAGATTAGGACACAGGTACAAATCTGATTGGCTCAGGGCTGGAGGCATTCTGGGGGCAGTCAGAGTTAACCAATCCCAGCGGTTAGATTTCTTGACTGGCTGGGCCCTAATAAGCTTGTCCTGGGTCTGCTCACAGGGCCTGCTTATCTCAGGTTCACGTGGTAAAGTGGGGTTCGCGTGGTAAAGTGGGGCCTGACTTCAAAGTCTGGCACTTCAAGGCTAGACTTCATTCATTTTATATCAAGAAATTGAAAATGTTGAAGTTTATACTTGACCTTGGAGCTGATTGCCAAAGTATATTTGGCAAGAAAAGAAGACATAGGGCTGGGAATATGGCCTAGTGGTAGAGTGCTTGCGTCTTATACATGAAGTCCTGGGTTCAATTCCTCAGCACCACATAGATCAAAAGGGCCAGAAGTGGCACGGTAGCTCAAGAGGTAGAATGCTAGCCTTGAGCAAAAAGAAGCCAGGGACCCTCCTTAGGCTCTGAGTCCAAGCCCTGGGACTGGCAAAAAAAAAGGGACAATAAATTTTATTTACTTAATTTATAACTTTCCCATAACTTTAAATATTTTTATATGCAAAAATGGGCCTTCATGTTGCTCTTGACAGGGGCCCTGCAGTTGTTGAAATGGGTCCTTCTCTTTGATACTAGAGGCAGAACAGCAACCACTCCACACTGGGTCATTCCAGATTTGCAAGCATGCTCTGCCTGACTAGTACCCTTTAGTATCTCTGCTCCTTGTTTTCTAAGGCTCCTGCTCTCATCTCTTTGGTAATAGTCCTTTACCAGTGTCTAACTCAGAGTAAATAGATTTCTTGTGCAACTAAATATACCAAATTGCAGGAGTGGGGTGGAACTTCAATTGCCTATAAATTTGCCAAAGGGCATGGAACCAGCTAACACCACCCCTTCTGTTAACTTTTGTCATCTGGGTTTTTTTTTTTTTAAGGTCATGCTCAATTCATGGAGAATCCAGCCTTTCTGGTATTAGAAGATACAGGGAGAGGGAACTGCGCTCCACAATCAAGTTCATGGTTAGAGGACCTCTGGGGACTGTAACCTGCACAGCTGTGGGCCTGGAAAATATTGTTCTGTCTTGTTTGTAGCCCAGACCCTAAGCCTGGGTTACTTTTGGGACTCTCATATAAATGATCACTCTTTAATCATAGTTCTAGGCATTCCATCTCTGGGGATGTTTCAGAAGTCAAAAGTTGGGAAGATTTAAATAGGAAATACAATACAATTTATGAGATTGTATTATGCTTTAGCAAGGCCCTCCTCCAACCCAGACAGACACTAGGCCTGTGCTCATCTTCTACCTGATCCCAAACACAGTAGGGATATCTGCCTGATGTATTGCAAGCTATTCTAGTATTATCAGTCACAGATATGCACACACACACACACACACACACAGACATACACACCACTGCACATGTGACTTATATAGAAGGAGATGAAGGCCACCAACCAAGTTAGTCACCTATAGATTTACTGTGATTATCTATTTGTAGTACAATTGCAGGTGAGTTTTTTTTTCTGCCTATTTGTGTTTACTACGTATCAACAGTCAACTTATTTTAATTGTATAGTTGATTGTATAATTAAGATTCAACAATCATCAAAAAGAGAAAAAAGAGACTGGGGGAACAAGCTCAGATCTTAAAACTGTGGGTTTAAGATTTATACATACATTCTAGATTGCTGTTCATTGGTTTCCACCCCTGAGACAACCAAAATCTCACTAGCTTAACTGGTGGAGAATGTCGAAATTACAATATACTCAAAATTTCCCCAGGATCACATTCTTTTGTGTGTTACTATTCCCCTCAAAAAGATCCTCAACAAACTTCTTTGCTTTTGTGTAGATTGTGTTGGTTGGAGTACCTTTCTATTCTGTGGGACTTTCTATCTTTCTATTCTGAGAGGATTCTTGGAACAGCTGTAAACACGCCCATAGATCTTGCCACATATCAGCCTTCCTGCCAGTTCTCATACAGGCACGTTGGCAGTTTACCTGAAATCTGAGACTCACTTCTTGCATTCAAGCTTTCAGAACATCCTCAAAGACAACCACTTTGCTCTTTTCCTCTTCTTATTATAAAGGAAGTGCAACCACTTGACCAAACCTAATACATTGCCATGGACATTTATTATTTCTTACAAACTTTTAGCCTAATTTTCCTTCAATATATGCAGGAAGAAAAAGCCAGGATCTCAAATAAACTGATATTGTACAAAAAGGGAAAATGTGAAATCAGTCTCTAATAGTATGGAGCCTGTATAGTTCCCCATCTTGAATGAAAAGTCCAGAATGAACCTACAGTGGATGAGGACCTCTAGGGTGATATGCATAAGACAAATCAAGTCAATTGCCACAATGCCCTGTAAGCAATGCAGCAGTAAAGGGAAGAGGCTGCTTAAGAGCATGCTTTGACCTCAAACACATTTGGATGCAAACCCCAGTCTCAAACATCTCACGCTTACAGAATTTTGAAGACACTAGTTAATCTTCCTGTGACCTGATATCATCATTAAAAGAAAAGCAGGTTGGGGGGGGGGGTGGAACGGACGAATAGTACCTTCTCATAGTTTGAATTCTATATACTTTTCTTTTTTTGTTTTTACTGTCAAGGTGAAGTACAGAGGAGTTACAGTTACATACATTAGGTAGTAAGTACATTTCTTGTCCAACTTGTTACTCCCTCCCTCATTTTTCTCCCACTTTCCCTCCTCCCCAGTCCTCCCCCCAAGTTGTACAGTTAGTTTACAACATATTGTCCTGTAAGTATTGCTGCTGCATTGCTTTGCCTTTTACCCTTTGTCTCACCGTTTCGATGTTCTCCTTCCTATATACTTTGCTACATGTGTTTATTTTTTAATGTTTGTTTTAGAGTATTAAGACATGGTATTGCTCCTGGCAATGTCCAGAACCTACTTCTTGGTAAACATGAACTTTCAAAAATCTATTTGGGCTGGGAATATGGCCTAGTGGTAGAGTGCTTGCCTCATATACATGAAGCCCTGGGTTCGATTCCCCAACACCACAGATATAGGAAAAAAATCTATTTGGATGACATCTACTTCCTGCCATCATGGAACATGGAACCTGAACCAGAATTACTCTCCTGCCTGGAATAACTGAAAGGCCAGACAAAATATATGGATAACCTGTGATATCGAACCTAAAGCAAAAAAGGACAATGATTACTGTGAGATGAGAAACAAATGAAGTAATCTATGTGATTACACCAGCTCATTAATGAAGTTTGCCAGCCCCTAGAGTGTGAAGGAAAAACCTAGGCACATTAGCAGCACAGAGCTTATAGTGTGGGAGGTCAAGGAGGCTAGAGTTTCAGGTGAGAGTACCAGAGAGAAGTGAGCTGTGCAAAATGAGACACCTGGAGCTCTGAAACAGGCCCTAAAGGAGTCTCAAGTGAGTTTTGATCAGCATATACACAGCAGGAAGCTACCAAGGGAAGGAGATGAGTGCAAGGAATAGTGCAAGGTCATGCCATACCAGAAATAGTTCTTATTCCTGCCATTCAGAGTCGAAAACCTCATGATTTGTAGTTTTTATAGCTATTAAAAGAACAATAAGGGGGCTGGGGATATAGCCTAGTGGCAAGAGTGCCTGCCTCGGATACACGAGGCCCTAGGTTCGATTCCCCAGCACCACATATACAGAAAACGGCCAGAAGTGGCGCTGTGGGTCAAGTGGCAGAGTGCTAGCCTTGAGCGGGAAGAAGCCAGGGACAGTGCTCAGGCCCTGAGTCCAAGGCCCAGGACTGGCCAAAAAAAAAAAAAAGAACAATAAGGGAATATTGCACTCTATTCCAGTGAAGTCAACTACTAAAATGAAACAGACTCCTTGAAAGAAACAAATGACTAGTGCTACCCAGAAATAAATAAATAACCTGACTATACTTGTATGTATTTCAAAATTTGAATTTGTAGTTTAAACATCCTGTCACAAACAAAATTCTAGGATCATATAACTTCACCAGATAATTCTCCCAAATATTTAAAGAAGAAAAATGTCAATTCCTGAACTTCTGAAAGGAGAGACTATTTCCCAACTTAATTCTATAAAGCCAGAATTACTCTATGATCAAGACTAACAATGTGATAAGAAAAAATAACTTTAAATTAATATTCTTTGTAAACATATATGTAAATTTCTAAATAAAATGTTATGAAATTTAAACTTAAAATATGTTTAAAAAATAATCTATCATGACCTCGGCATTCAAAGTCAACCAATGCAATTCACCATTTCCACAAACATGACCATCTCACTAGATGAAGAAAATGCATTTGATGTAATCTAGTATCAGCATCCACTCATGATTAAGAAAAAAAATCTCAGCAAACTAGAAATACAGATGAGTTCCATCAGCCTGATTCTTAAAGTATTTACAGCTGGGCCCCTGTAGCTCATTTCCATCATCCTAACTACAGAGGAGGCAGAAATCTCACAATCATGGTTCAAAGCCAGTCTGGGCAGAAAAGTCCGTGAGACTTTTCTCTCTAATGAACCACCAAAAATCCAGAAGTGGAGCTTTGACTCAAGAGTTAGAGCACTTACCTTGAGCAAAAAAGCTCAGGAACAGCATCCAGCCCTGAGTTCAAGCCTCAGGATACACACACACACACACACACACACACACACACACACACACACACACACTTGCAAAAATCTACAGCTAAAATCATACTTAGTATTGAAATTATGAATGCTTTTCCTCCCAAGATAAAAAACAGATAAAGATGCACATTACAGCTACTTTTATCCAACCATTGTACTAAATTAACCAAGAAAATGAAATAAACAGCATTTAGATTAAAGATGAAAAATAAAACTGTCATTTACAAATAGCATGATCACAATCATTTATATAAAAAAAAATTACCAGTAGGTATGGGAATGAGACTGACTGACCATTCCAAGTGTTGGCAAGAATAAGGAGCATCCAGAACTCTCATGTACTGTTCAAGGCAATGTATAATTATATAATATTTAGGAAAATAGAACCCTAAACTTTTAACCAACTACCACAACAAAAAGGTAAGTAAAATAAGTAAACTTCAGTGAGACTCCATTCTGAGAATTTCCCCACCTTTCTTAAATCTCTTGCTGGATTTCACAAAACTTATTCTAGCTCCAGATTTCCAATGTATCCTGCCGAATGTACCCTACTTTTGTCTCTTAATACCTTCATAACATGGATTAAAACCTTTAGGAATCTCATAGCATAGATTAAAACTACTTTTGTTGCTCTATTCCTAACAAAATAATCAAATATTCCAGACATTTGAAAGACCTATTTTTGTTCCTACTTTTTCTGCTTTCCTCTGTCTTCCATACTTTCTTCTAGCACAAATTTTCAAGTGAATGTCAGGCAAAAATAAAATAAAATAATTGCTATTTTTTCCAAATTACAATTGTATCTCTCATGTGAAAATGAATGATTAAAAGCACTCCACACACACAATTGCTAAATATCATTGTAGTGCAATGAAATCTACACAATCTAAATGAAAAACATTCGGGGACAGCTGCTTCCTTAGGAACATCTGAGCCTTCAAAGAATTTTAGACAATAGTAGATGAAGAGCTTTCTAAACATAATTTTTAAATATATTGTTATACATTTTTATTCATGTTACCTAATGGGCTAGTGGGACAGATCCATTTTTATCTTGAATTCAATTTCCCATTGATTGCCTTGATCTGTATAATAAATTCATAGTAATTATTGTATACATTATATTCACAAATTAAAAGGATTTGGCAAGAAAAAAATAGAACTTCAATTTTCCTCTTCATCCATTCACAGGGGTATTATTTGCTATTTGTTTGGTTCTTTGTTCCTGCGGCTCAAGTCTTTTTTATTGGAAAGCCGTGTATAATTTGGAGAAATTTAATCCAGGATTATCTCCTGGCAATCAACAAGAAAAATTAAAAAACAAATTTGTTGACTATTGTTGCTTTAAACAGCCTTTTGAGAAAACAACACTTTCAATTTTTTATTAGTGTTTATTAATTGTACAAAATAATGGGTTTCACTATGACATTTTCATGCTTATATGTAACCTATTTTGATCTTGTTCACACACGTACTCTGCTTCTCTGGCTTCCTCTTTCCTCCTACTCCTTTCCACTGGACCCCGTCTTTTCCCCAAATAGTCCCTGGTTTACTTTCACATTTAAAAAGAACAAACAAACAAACCAAACCACAAAACCTAGCTAGGTGCCAGTGGCTCATGCCTGCAATCCTAGTTACTTAGGAGGCTGAGATGTGAGAATCACAGAGCAAAAGCAGGAAAGTGTATGAGACTCTCTTTTTTTGTACTCTTAAAATTTTATTTTATAGTCAAGGCGATGTACAGAGAGGATGCAATTACATACATAAGGCAGTGAGTACATTTCTTGTCAGGCTTGTTACCTCCTCCCTCATTTTTCTTTCATCTTCTCTCCTCCCCAGTCTCCCCCCCCACCGCAATTTGTACAATTAATTGCCAACATATTGTCTTGTAAGTATCACTGTTGCATTGGTTTGCCTTTTATCCCTTGTCTCACCATTTTGATATTCCTCTCCCCTTCCCTAATTCAGATAAATGTATATACCATACTCAAAGTACCAAAATCAAATACAGTGACAACAGGGGCTAGACTATAGGGAAGAAAAATGCAAGAAAAAATAAATAATTTCATATAGTGCACTAAAAATAACAACAATGAAAAACTACTTGTTTCCATATCTTGGAGTTCATTTTACTTAGTGTCATCTTATATGATTATATGCACAAAGTTATTGAGCTACTGGGATCCTCTGCTAGGACTATCCTAGATATACTAATTATTACCAATGAGGGAAAACATAGAGTCTATGGGTCTGGCTCACTTCACTTGGTATGATTTTTTTCCAACTCCTTCCATTTCCTTACAAATGGGGCAATGTCATTCTTTCTGACAGAGGCATAGTATTCAAGTGTGTGTGTATGTGTGTATTTGTGTGTGTGTGTATGTATGTATGTGTGTATCTCACATTTTCTTAATCCATTCATCAACTGAGGGACAAAAAAAGAGGATGGAAGAAAGACAGCCTCTTCAACAAATGGTGCTGACAAAATTGGTTAAATGCCTGTAAAAAAAAAAAAAAAACTAAAGCTAGATCCTTATATATCACCCTGCACCAGAATCAATTCCAAATGGATCAAAGACTGCAAGGAAAAAGTAGATACCCTGTATGAAATACTTATCTCTGATTAGACACCAGAAAACTGGTAGTGGAACTGTGGCTCAAAATGGTAGAGCACTAGCCTTGAGCAAAAGGACCTCAGAGACAGAGACAGCACCCAGGCCCTGAATTCAAGCTTCACAAAAAGAAAACAAAACAAAACAAAAAACAGAAAAACAAAAACCTAGATTCTGCATAAGAAAGAAACAATGTAATATTCACCTTTTGGAATCTAGTTAAACATTTTCCTTAGCACAATGGTCTCAAGTTCCATCCATTTTTTTCAAATAACCTGATTTTATTTTTCTTCATAACTCAATAGTACTCCATTATGCATATAGACCATGTTTTCTGCAACTATTTATCCATTGATGGGCACTTAGGCTAATTCCAGTCTAGGTGAAATCATATCTAGGCAGAAATTAACATGTATTAATAGTCATAGTCCTGCAATTAACATGGATATGCAAGTATCCCTGGTGTATGCAGACTTTCATCCCTCAAGCACATCCCCAGGACTGGTATAGCAAAGCAGCCTTTCTTTATCTTACTGAACTTGCAATGGCAAGTTAAAAAGTGAAGCCTGGAAGAATTTTGCCCTTACTGACATGCAAGCTTTAATTTTCTCTGTGAAACTAGTAAATATTTCTACATTTCACCTGAAATACCCCCAAACTGACTTTTATAAAAAGGGCTATTCTGAGATTATTTTCTTAGATGGGTTTATTTACAAATAGAACCTATACCTTTTTTTGTTTTTCTTTCCTTCCTTCTTTCCTTTCTCTTTGTCTCTCTTTCTTTTCTTTTTATCTTTCTTTTTTTTCTTTTTTTTGTGCTAGTACCAGGGTTTAAACACAAGATCTCATGTTTCATGCTTTGTTGTTCATATCTGGAGCTCTACTACTTAAGCCACATCTCCCCTTCTGGCTTTTTGGTGGTTAATTGAACATAAGAATCTCTCAGACTATCTGCTTGGACTCAGAGCCTCAATCCTCTGATTTCAGCCTCCTGAGAAGGTAGGGACGAGGGAACCACCATTGCCCAGATCTTCTGTTTTGTTTTAACTAACAGATTTCATTGGCCTTTCCAGATTTTAGGAAACCATGCTAATCTATTTTGTGAATATATGTGAATGCATGTCTAGTTTCTACATGTCAGTATGAGAACCAACTTCCTGTGTAGGAAGTCTGTGTGTTATGAAGAAACTTTGTTGGAAAGGGTTCCATACTTGGCTTAATGCTCTTCTATCACCAAGTCAAAATTCTTGATAGTAGAACAAAAGTCCTCAGTTGCCATTTTGTACAAGATGCTTCAAGTTATATAGGAAGTCCTGACTGTGTGTGTAACTTATCACTAGAGTTCAAATGAAAGAATATATAATTCTACAAAGAAATATAGAGAAATTTTGAATATCATGTACATCACTTACAACTTTGTAGGCCTTAATTTATTTGAACTTTGGGCAAAACCACTACACATTAAGGATTAGTATGAGCTCCATTCTAGAGATGGGGAAATTGAAGTACAAAGAGAAAAATGAAATCGCCTAGAGTGCCTATTAGTTATGGAGCCAGAATTAAATCCCAGACAGCCTGACTCCAAAGACAATAAAAATATTCTAAAAATGACAAGAACAGCTTGCAGAAGATTTCTGAACTACCTGTCTTCCATAACAGCTCTTATTCCCCGCAAATTTCAGAAGTCAAATCTAATTTGTGCTTCCATTTGCCCTATTTTCCCACAAGTTTCAGATTTTACATAACAGGTACACTGGATATTTTGGTTAGCAGCATTTACAGGGTGTCTCCATTTCTTTGATCTATGATATAGCCCACTTGCAGTGCAACCATGGACCAAAAGGTTACTGTTTAGTTCTCCTGGGAGCATCTGCGTTACCTTCAATGCATTGGAGAAATCTCATGTTGATTTCCCAATTCATATATTTTCTAACCCCAGAGAGGCTCTTACTTTCTACTTCTTATTTAAGATGGGCTCTGTTCCCTGCCTGCACTAAAAACGCATTTTGCCCTATAAAAATTGTAAGCAGACTTTTAATTAGTTTGCCTTCTGTCAAGAATGAGAGACCAGTTTCTGAAGGCCAATATTTTTTAGGCAGAAAAGGTAATAAAATCCAGCAGCCAGTATCAATGAATAAAAACAGTAGAAGCAGAAAGGAATTCCCATTTCATAAGACATGGTAATAACTCAAGGGCAAAGTGTCTAAGCACTAAGTGATTTAGTCAGAAGTTTGTTGTTGTTGTTGTTGCTGTTGTTGAAGAGAGGTGTAGTATAACTACCTCACTGGAAGAAAACTGAGTGAAGATGCTGGAAGGGCTATAGATGCAATGAAGTGAGTGAAGTGTAGCCTTGTGAGCTCTGTGGTTTGAAGACCTGGCTTTATGCCCTGGATCTACTATCTACTGGAAAGTACAATCTGAGACAAAGGTGTTTTTTCATGTGCCAACAAACATCTGCTAGGCGACATGCATTATACTAAATGCTGGGTACACAGAAGTGCCTGAAAAGCAAAGAAGCAGGGTGCCCTGCCTTTGTGCTTGTGGTCAGCTCAGACACTACGATTGTTTGTATGCACTACGTATAGGAGACTGACAGTGGGCTATGGCATCATTCTGTATTTCCATCTCAAGAATCTCTTGGTTCAACCCTCAAGTGAGGTCTAAAGGAATAATCCTGTTTAATTTGGACTGTCTCTTCTGGATGTCAGGACAACTTCCCTAAGATGTCTGCTTCTAGGGTAAGTCTTTGCTCCTTTCTAGTATGCTCAGGAAAATACTAATCATGACTTCCTGATGCTACCCTTGCTGTCTCTGACTTGAGCACAGTTATGCCTGGAGTCTCTCTGCTCCTTGCCCTCGGTAGGGAGATTTCCAGGATCCTGCTCAATTGTGAAATTAGTTACTGCACAATTAATAAATGCACAATTGTGCATCTTTGTTGGCCAGAATCACTTTCCCAAGGGTCCAAGCTAAAGCATGAGGCTGCATTGAGAAAAGGTGCACAGATTCCGGTCAGTGTCATGAGCTATCCCACACAAACACAATGCCCTTCACAACTGTGTTTGATATCGTGTGGAACTATGCTTTTGCCCAGTATCAGGTAGATACCCACCTCACAGAAACTTAAGGTGCATCACAAGTATCAGAAGCCTCAGTCTGACAGCTTCCCCCCAAAACCAGTCCACCCAAGGGTGTGGGCAAAAAAAAATAATACACCTAGTATCTTTATCTTTTCATCTCTGTGAATCCGGATTATCAGAATCTGACATCAAGAAACCACCAGATGCTGGCCTGCTGCACACTTGCAGTATTGGTTCTCTTACAACCCAGTTCCCCAAATGTATGATTAAATATAGCATCTCCTCTACTGACCAGCAGGACAAGTAGGAAATGCTTTGGAGTTTTGAAGACAAAACAGGAGCTGAGTCCCCTGCTTTAAAGACTGAAAGACTGCTTCCTACTATTCTTAAGCCCATACTCACAACATCCAACAGATTAAAAACTAAACCTTTCCCATCTACAAAAGACCTTATAAATGATCTCATCTAGAAGTCTTCAAACTGTAACTTTGAGAAGGCCAAAGGAAAGATGAGGGGAGGCCAAGAGAGGACTCACCCTGCCCCACCCCCACCCCTTGGCCACAGCCACTGGGATCCCCATGGCTATCCATCACTAGGACTAGCGCCTCTCTCTCTCTCTCTCTCTCTCTCTCTCTCTCTCTCTTTCTCTCTCTCTGTGTATGTGTGTGTGTGTGTGTGTGTGTGTGTGTGTGTGTGTGTGTGTGTGTGTGTGCATACTATAGTACTGGGTCTTGAATTCAGGGCCTGTGTGCTGTCCCTGAGCTTTTCCCCTCAATGCTAGAGCTCTACCACAGAAGCCACAGAAGCACTATCATTCTATTTTTATATATTACAAGTAAAATTTTGTTTAAGGAAAGCATTAAATTATAGATTTATGGAATACTTAATTTGCTACAACCCCTTAAATATATATTTAACATATTTATATGCAATATGTAACATATTTAACATAATATGTTTATATATATATATGTGTATGTCACAAATTCAGTCTCATTCACCCTGCCCTGTAGCAAGTTAGTATTTAACTATAGGAACCCAGAGAAAGCCCAATTTCAGCAAGGCAGGGCAAGAACCTCCAGTTTTACATAGACAACTGTCACCAGGATTCTTTTTTTCTTTTTCTTTTTTTTGGAAGGGGAAAGTTTGTGAATGTAACTGAGGGGCCCAACATACTCCACCACTAAACTAACTACACCCCTAGTCCTGTCACCAAGATTCTTTAACCAAGCACCATTGGCAAATTGAGTGCATTTAAGAAACTATTGTTTTTATTTGTTCATGTCAACAAACAATAATTTATGTATTTTTCCCCACCTAAAAACAAAGTAAGTATGGACTTTGCAGATGAGGACAACTGCTACCAACATGGCTGGCATTTTGGTCCTTTAGAGAGAGCCAATATGTCCTCACTTCCAGGCTCCAAGTTCTATCTTCTCTAGACTCCGAGAGGATTTGCTCCTCCGCGTGTTTCCCTCCGCTTCAGTCATTCATGTACCGCTTTTACAATTGTCTACCCTGCACTTGTTATTTTAATTACTTACTATTTCTTAAATCAGCTCCTGTTCTTATTTTAGCCATGCATACACAATAATACTGTGGAGTTATGACAAAAAGTATTTATTCTTGTTTATGTCCCTTTAAAGCAAATATAAAATCACATTGAAAACAACTTTTGAATAAAGTCCAAATCATCTTGTGTAGTATTTGGGGGAAAGTTAGATTTAATTTGGACATTCAGAAAATGTTCTTTGAATCCATGCTCTCTTCCAGATACTGAGGGCTACTTATGTGAAAATAAATGAAGAAGAGTTATGGTGAGTTTGTTTCTGGTTGAGGTATTGTGAATGGTGCTGACATCTCAGGGGCCAAAAATATGGCATTTGTCCCCACTTTATGTGGAGTGAAAACAGTTATCATTGAGAGACTCCGTGTAAGTGGTTTATGGTGGTGGTGGTGGTGGTGGTGTGTGTCATTTTTGGATTTGGTTTGGTTTGTTAAGCGTGCTACTGTCATTCACAGCAGTCAGTCATTGTCAACAGAGACTTTGCCTGAAGTCAGGACCGTTTCCATTCTCCAGGAGGGAAGAGGATGCGTGCGTCTCCCTCAGGAAGGTACTGCAGTGATCAGAGATCCCTGTACACACACCCCTACACCAACATGTGTGACAGCATTTTCCACATTGTTCAGTCATTCTTTATATATTTTTAAATGATTCCCAGGGCAAACAAGTGGGAAACATTCAATGATAAAAATAGAAAATAAGTTTCTTTCCTGGAAAACTCCTCAGAGATTTTTTTTTTTTTTTTTTTGCCAGTCCTGGGCCTTGGACTCAGGGCCTGAGTACTGTCCCTGGCTTCTTCCCGCTCAAGGCTAGCACTCTGCCACTTGAGCCACAGCGCCCCTTCTGGCCGTTTTCTGTATATGTGGTGCTGGGGAATCGAACCTAGGGCCTCGTATATCCGAGGCAGGCACTCTTGCCACTAGGCTATATCCCCAGCCCATCCTCAGAGATTTTTATCTGCTAATATGTATTACAAGCTTTCCAAGACAGGGATATGATTTGCATTGTTGCTCAAAGTTCTCTGACAGTGTAACTTTTCCTTAATCATTATTTTATTGGACTTGCATTTTATGAAATGCAATTGAGGAAATATTCTAACAAATGTCCTGCAACAACTTTATCTGCTTCTCTCTTGGCCCAAAACCCTGGATGGCAAGAAATCTTCCTACAACTGGATCCTTAATGCTGAAAAAAAAATACATTCCATTGAGGATGAACAATTCTGTACAAAGTTTCAGAAATAAGATGAGAGAAATGCTATAATACACAGAAACCCAGAAACCCTCCCCCTCACCAGGAGATTGGCAGAGCTTTTGCTCATTCCAACTCAAGTTTTATATGCTGGAGTCAAACAAGGACAGACAGCCCGTAGTGTTTGGGCAGACACAAGTTCAACAGTTGTGTTCAGCAGTTAATGGTGTTTGGGCTTCTTCTCTTGGAACATCTGAAGTCCTACACTGACTCAATGAAGAGGATTCCAAATATTTACCTAGTGCTAATTTCTGTACAAAATGGGAAAATGTTTCAACCTTCTTTCTCCATAATGTAGGTGTTTGGGTTTTTAGCAAATACTTTTCCAGTAAGATTGCACAGTGCTTCTCCACTGGCATAAACAGTGGCCCAAGGGCAGATCACGAAAACCATGGCTCTCAGACCGTGAGTTGTAAGAACACATCGTCCTCAAATGTCATTGAGTTCCTGGAGCCACATTAAGCATAACACGGATCAGTGCTATTCCCAGGCCAGATGGGACTCTCATTCACAAGAAGAAAAGTTGTGAGTCATGTCTGAATGTCTTAGACTTCAGGAGCTGTGGTAAATTGAGTCAGATGTTTCTTTTTTTTTCCAATGTAGTTGAGCAACAGAAATCACTGCTTTCGATAAGACAGCATTGGAGTTATTGGTGTGGCTATAGGGCCCTTAGAAAGTTCATAGACCTGTTTCATGAGAGCTCTTACAGTTATTTTCCAGATTGAGTGATTGCAAGAATTATTTCTCTTGTTCCTTTGGTCTCCCTAGATTAAAGCCCTAGACTTCGGCCAGGTCTAATTTTTTAATAAAATCTCCCATCTCGATAAAAATAAAAGTTCCAGGGATACATTTGACTACACTATACAAAGAATCAAAAGGACCAGAAGAAACCTAATAAGGACAAATAATTTAAAAAGCATCATTAGCATCAGTTTGGTGAGTTGTCTGAACAAAAATGGTTGCAGGGCTGGAATTGTAGCTTAGTGGTAGAGCATTTGCCTAGCATGTATGAAGCCCTGGGTTCGATTCCTCAGTACACCACATAAAAAAGCCAGAAGTGGCTCTGTGGCTCAAGTGGTAGAGCACTAGCCTTGAGCAGAAGAAGCTCAGGGACAGTGCCCAGGCCCTGAGTTTGAGCCCCAGGTCTGGGGAACAAAAACAACCTCATCTCTACATTCAAGTTCTTTGCACAGTAATGTTACACCTCCTACTATGTCTAGTTCTTGGATATAAGCTGGTTTTGGAAATCTGGCTCACAGAATAATACAATGTGAAAGGCCCTCACTTCCTCTCTCTTTGATCCTTGTGAACAACCTAAGCCAGCTACTAAAAAATGTAAGCATCATGGGAGAATACGGCTCTTGGTCAGTCAACCCCATCACATCAGCAGAGGCAGGTGCATTTAGTGTAAGTGTTATATGTGGTACATGGTACAAGATCCCAATGTGACAGAGTCTAGCCAAAATGAATGAATGGATGTGCAGCCTTCTCTGTTTGTCAGAACCAGTGTTGCCCCATTGACTTGTGACCAATAATACTCAGCCACTGAGTTGGCTGAAAGAGAGCAATGACTGACAAATGTCAACATTTTCATCACTGGTGTTAGCAACACTATTGTTCATGTGAACATTTTTCTACAGACCCACTCTCAGTTTTGGTTATTATTAACATTCTGTGCTAATGTAGTACTTTTAGTATAATTGTTAAATTAGTAGTGACTCTTGATGTAAAGAACATAGCTACATGAGGGCTCATCATGTTGAACTTTTATTCAATGAGTCTTGGCAAATGTACAACATATATAGATCATTATACTATTGTACAGAATAGTGTCATGGCCCTAAATATCCCTGGCATTATCTCTTTGTCCTTCTTTTCCATCTCTGAATTCCTGACAACCAGTACCCTTTCTGTTGTCTCTAGAGTTTTACCATTTTCAAGCCATCATGTAGATAACATCATACAATACATAGACTTTTCAGATTGGATCATCTTCCGTGTTCTATGGGACTAACCTGATGTGTTACTTTTAACCCCAGAGTTATTTCATTTCACCCTTAGAACAGTGTTAGTATTACAGAAAAAGGTTATAGAAAGTAAATTCATCAAGCCAAGGTTACACAGCTGGTAATTGCTAGAGCTTGGGACCCTACCCTGCATTTGACCCTGAACTCTCAACCTTCACCGGCAAAGTGATGACCCAGAGGCCACACATGGACTACAGCTTTGTTTTATTTGGTTCATTGTGTGCTTTACATACCAGCTTTTCTTTAAAAATTGCCCTTCATGGCAACTGTGGGCTTGTATCCTCCCAGGACCAATGTGTTAGTGAGCTGGGGCAGCACACACTACAGCAGATTCCACTTCTGGTAAAGTTTCTCTTCCTGGTACACAGATGCCCCACTGCTTTCTCGCTGTGTCCTCACATGGCACCAAGAAGGAGCTCTGGCTGATGGTCCTCTTTCTATTAGAACACTAACCCCATCGCAAGGACCTATTCTCGAGAATACAACTAAATTTGATTATATCCCAAAGGCCCTATATTTGTATAGCATCACATTGACAAAGCCTCCGTACTTGGGTAGCATTATGTCGTAGCCATCCCATTTGGGCATGCAATTGTACTTCTCCAGAGCCTTTACCGCTCCCTATGGCATTGAACCACCTGATCCTATTCACTGATTTGCAAGATCTCTCTGGCCCTAGCAGTATTTGAATTGTGCTACTAGCCTGGCCAATAGTCTGGCAGGGCAGGCATATAGTTCAGTAATAAATATGAAACAGTTCATCTGGGTCTTGGAATAAAATTCTGACTATGATATCTTGCTGCCTCAAGACTGTGCTGAGCTCATCTGTAGTGTGAAGAACCTAAAACCAGGCAATTCATTGGCTTGATGCTGTCTGGCCTGAAAACTTCCAAAAAGGTGTGGATTCCAAAGGGCTTCTACTATATCAGCAGAACCCCTGGGATTGTCTGTAAATCACAATCAGGCTAAAGGACCACTTAGCCAACCTCAGGCCTCTGAGAGGGTAACCTCATACCGAATCATCAACCAGCTCCTAGGCCAATCCATGTAGACCAGTTTTTTCTTCCTAAAATTGAAGAGCCAGACTTTGAAGTCAGGCCCCACTTTATCACGCGAACCCCACTTTACCACATGAACCTGAGATAAGCAGGCCCTGTGAGCAAACTCAGGACAAGCTTATTAGGGCCCAGCCGGTCGAGAACTCTAACCACTGGGAATGCTTAACTCTAACTGCCCCCAGAATGCCTTGAGCCCTGAGCCAATCAGATTTGTACCTGTGTCCTAATCTTGCTTGCTTGAATACCTGATTGCTGTAACTTTATTTTTTGGCCTTTATAAGCCCTGTGCAATCGCAGCTTGAGGCTTCCTCCTAACCTCCGCTGTGTCGGTGGGTAGGATGAGGCCCGAGTTGCAGCCCGCCTGAATAAAGCCTTGCTTTTGCATTTCTGAATGTCTGAGTCTCAGTGGCCTTCTTGGTGGTCGTTTCGCGACTTGGCATAACATTTGGGGTTTAGTCCGGGATAGCCCCAGAGACCCCCGAGATCCCAAACTCCGAAGGTAAGAAAACAGCCCTGTTCATTTGTCTTGTCCTGTAATGTATCTGTTTGTCTGTTTTGCTTTTGCTTATTTTTTGAAGGCTTTGTCGAAGCGGACGCGCTTATTTGGCAATCCTGGGGAGACTGGGGAACGCCCCAGACTCTCTACCCTTGAAGGAGGACCCCTGGAACCCCACCTTGAACTTGGGTCCACTCCTTCTGCACCCTTGCAGGAGGTCGTGGGCCAACTTGGGAAATGCCCAACTTTTCTTGTTCTCAGGCCTGTGTTTTCCTCCTTTTGTATTGTTTTGTTTGTATTGTATTGTTTTGTCTGATCAGAGCTATGGGTAACGTTCTATCTTGGTGACCTCCATCTAGCCCTCTAGATTTGACTCTAGCTCACTGGAGGGAAGTCAAGGAGATAGCTCAGAACCGAGGTGTGGCCCTTAAGGAGGAAAAATAGATCACCCTGTGCAAGTCAGAATGGCCCACCCTTGAGAGAGCTAATTGGCCACCTGAGGGAGCTTTGACATAATTAAGATCAGGACTTTACAAAGCCTAATCGACGCCCCTTGTTCAGGCTATCTAGACCAGATTCCTTATATAGACACCTGGAGGGAACTAGTTGACAGGGAGGGAACTAGTTGACTCCAGCTTGGGTTTGGCCTTTCTTACCGACTCCCTCCTCCACTCCTTCCCCTACCCCAATATTCATTCCAAAGACAAAAGGTGACAAGAGAGACCAATACTGGCCATTAGCTACTAGTGATCTTTACAATTGGCATGCCCAAAATGCCCCCTTTTCTGAGAAACCCCAGGATTTAATTTGCTTGTTTGAAACTATACTTTTCACTCACCAGCCCACTTGGGATGATTGTAGTCAGCTTTTACAGGTCCTTTTCACCACTGAGGAGAGAGATCATACCCAAGAAGCGGCCTGGAGACTTATCCCCAGCCCCAGCGGAATGCCCATCAGGAATCCTACCTTGATTGCTACCTATTTTCCCGAGACCCGACCAGCATGGGACTACAATACGGCTGAAGGTAGGGAGCGACTCCTTGTCTATCGCCAGGCTCTGCTGGCAGGTCTCAAGGTGGCAGCTCGCCGACCTACTAATATGGCCAAAGTTTATGATATCAGACAGGGAGAAAGTGAAAGTCCGGCAGCATACATTGAGCGCCTTGTGGAAGTTTTTAGTCAATATACCCCGTATGATCTTGAGGCCCAGGAATCTGCTCAGATGATTATGTTTGCCTACATAAATCAAGCCACACCGGACATAAAGTGGAAGTTGCAGGCTCTAGACAGGCTCGGTGAAAAATCTATTAGGGATCTAGTAGCAGTGGTGGAAAAGGTTTATAATAGAGAAACAGGAAAACAAAGACAGGAAAGGAAGGACAAAGAATGTGGAATTGAGCAAGAAAAGAGGAACAGAGTTAAGGAGTTTGGCTAGAATTTGGGAGCAACAACAGGCACAACACAAGAAGGACCTCAGGGAAATCCTGACCTCTGTGCAGGCAGGAAACTTTAGACAGTCCTCCTCTCCAAGTAAGGAGCAGGAGCCCAAACCCCAATCAAGAGTGGGGAAGAATCAATGTGCCTATTGCAAGGAGGAGGGGCATTGGATCAAAAACTGCCCAGAGCTAGCCCAGAAAAAGGAAGAAAAACAGAAAGTAGGATCAAGAGTGTTGCCAGCCTTAGAGATGGCTGAGGACAGTGACTGAGGGAGTCGGGGCTCAGATCCCCTCCCTGAGCCCAGGATAACATTGAAAGTTGAGGGGAATCCAGTCATGTTCATGGTAGATACGGGAGCAGAAAATTCAGTATTACTAGCCCTGAGAGGGCCAATGTCCACTAAAACAACATGGGTCCAAGGTGCAACGGGCACTAAACCCTATAAATGGACTACTTGAAGAACAGTGGACTTGGGAGCGGGCCAGGTAACCCACTCGTCTTTAGTCATCCCTGACTGCCCCTATCCATTGCTTGGATGTGACCTCTTAACAAAAATGAAAGCTCAGATACAGTTCACAGGCAGTGGGGCTTCTGTGACGAACTCAAGAGAAAAGCCTGTTAGTATACTAATAACTAGCAAGTTAGAAGAGGAGTATAGGCTATACCAGCATCTTAAGCCTGAGTCTCCGGAAAATGAGTGGCTACGGGCGTTTCCCCAAGCATGGGCAGAAACTGGAGGAATGGGACTGGCAAAACATCGTCCTCTAATCTTTGTGGAACTCAAAGCCGGAGCCGACCTACTAAGAGTTCGCCAGTACCCTAGAAGCAAAGAAGGGGATCACTCCTCACATCAGAAAATTGTTAGATTTAGGAGTTCTGAAGCCCATCCAGTCAGCCTGGAATACTCCACTGTTGCCTGTAAAAAAAGCCTAATTCTAATGATTACAGACCAGTGCAAGACTTGAGAGAAGTTAACAAGAGATTAATGGACATTCATCCAACAGTCCCAAACCCGTATACCCTGCTGAGCTCCCTGTCACCGAGCCATGTGTGGTATACTGTGTTGGATCTAAAGGATGCCTTCTTTAGCCTGCCCTTAGCCCCACAGAGCCAAAGCTACTTTGCATTCACTTGGCATGATCCTGAAATTGGGATAAGGGTCAATTGACCTGGACCAGGCTGCCTCAAGGATTCAAGAATTCGCCTACCATCTTTGATGAAGTGTTACATGAAGACCTGAGTGAGTACCACTCCCAAAATACTGAAATAAGTCTATTGCAATATGTAGATGATTTGTTAATAGCCACTCCAAACAAAAATAGCTGTCCAAAGGGAACAGCTAGGCTCTTAAAGACTCTTGGCAATTTGGGCTATAGGGCCTCCACTAAAAAGGCACAAATTTGTAAACCTGAAGTCACCTACCTGGGCTTCATATTAAAAGAGGGCAAGCATTGGCTGTCAGATGCATGTAAAGAGACTGTGCTAAAAATCCCTGTGCCTAAGTCAGCCAGACAAGTCAGAGAGTTCCTGGGAACAGCGGGCTTTTGCCGGCTGTGGATACCTGGGTTTGCTGAGATGGCCAAGCCTCTATTTGGAGCCACCAAAAACCTCCCAGAATTTCATTGGACTGAGCAGATGCAAAAAGCCTTTGAGGCAATCAAGAAAAGCCTTCTGGAAGCCCCAGCCTTAAGCCTACCTGACGTGAATAAACCATTCACATTGTTCATGGCTGAAAATAAAGGAATAGCAAAAGGGGTGCTCACCCAGCCAATTGGGCCAGTCACCTACTTGTCAAAGAAATCGGATCCTGTTGCCACTGGGTGGCCTCCATGCTTAAGAATAATAGTTGCAGTGGCCCTCTTGGTAAAAGATGCAGATAAGTTGACTCTGGGATAGAACCTGGCTCTGGCCACTCCACACGCTCTAGAGGGGGTGCTAAAACAACCGCCCGACCGATGGATGAGCAATGCACGCATGGTCCATCACCAGACCTTGTTACTTAACCCGGCATGTATCAGCTTCTGTGTCCCTACAACATTAAACCCAGCAACTCTGCTGCCGAATCTGGATCTGGAAGCGCCCCTGCATGATTGTGAGCAGATCCTGGCCCAAGCACATAGCCTCCGGCCAGACTTGCTGGATTTACCACTATTACATGCTGAGCACACAGGGTTCACCAATGGCAGCAGCTTCATTCGAGATGGAAAAAGGTATGCGGGTGCGGCGGTTACTACAGACACTGAGATAGTGTGGGCGGAGGCACTCCCTCAGGGGACTTCTGCACAAAGAGCAGAACTAGTGGCACTAACAAAAGCCTTACAGATGGGAAAAGGAAAGAGACTAAATATCTATGCGGACAGTCGGTATGCTTTTGCCACCGTACATGTCCATGGAGCCATTTACCAAGAGAGGGGCTACTGACAGCCGAAGGAAAGGCCATTAGAAACAAGCAGGAGATTTTAAGCCTCATCCGGGCCCTATGGGAACCAGCAAAGATTGCCATTATGCACTGTCCGGGTCATCAAAAGGGAGTTGATTCAGTGACTAGAGGGAATAAAGTGGCCGACCAGGCAGCTAAGGAAGCAGCCCTCCAGCCCAGAGCAGAAGTATTGACTCTAGTAGACCCAGGACCACGAGCTTTGCCTCCTATACCCCAGTATTCCCAAGAAGATTTAGAGTGGATAAAGAAAATTCCCATGGCCCACAAAACCCTGGACAGAGAAGGAAACAATGACTGGTGGAAAACTGGTGAAGGGAAACTTATCTGGCCACAAGGGCTGGGTAAGGGGATCCTTAAGAGAATCTACCGAGCTTCTCACATGGGAACTCGAAGAATGCAGGACTTGCTCCAATACTCCAAAGTGAAAATTAGACAAGGAGATAAACTTATTGAAGATATTGTTAAAAATTGTAAGGCCTGTCAGCTTGCCAATGCCCCCAATCAACAAGTTACTAAAGGATCTCGCCTCCATGGGGATAGGCCAGGTGTGTATTGGGAAGTAGATTTCACAGAAATTAAACCTGGAAAATTTGGATACAAATATTTGCTAGTTTTTGTAGACATCTTTTCAGGATGGGTTGAAGCCTATCCAACAAAGCATGAGACTGCAAATGTAGTGGCTAAGAAGATCCTGGAAGAAATCCTACCCAGGTATGGCTTCCCATCCACCATTGGGTCAGACAATGGACCGGCCTTTGTCTCAAAAGTAAGTCAGGGAATAGCCGCTGCACTGGGGATGGATTGGAAATTGCATTGTGCTTATAGACCCCAGAGTTCAGGACAGGTAGAGAGAATGAATCGAACTCTAAAAGAGACCTTAACTAAATTGGCCTTAGAGACTGGCACAGACTGGGTGTCACTCCTTCCTTTTGCTCTGCTTAGAGTAAGAAATTCTCCCTATCAGCTTGGCTTTACTTCTTTTGAAATAATGTACAGGTACCCCCCGCCCATTATCCCTAGCCTTCAGACTGAATTGCTTGCTGATTTGGATAATACTGAATTTTTGTGTAAACTTGATTATTTGCAGCTCGTGCACAAGAATATGTAGCCCCAACTTAAGGCATTATATGATTCCGCTTCTGTCCCTACCCCCCATTTATTCAGACCAGGGGACTGGGTGTTCGTCTGGAGGCATAACCCTAAATCCTTAGAACCATGGTGGAAGGGACCCTACATAGTGCTACTGACTACTCCCACTGCCCTCAAGGTAGACGGCATCGACACTTGGGTCCATTGCTCCCACGCCAGGCCAGTTGACCCCTTTGCCCTGGACGACAACTACCGTGGTGGAACATGGGAGGTCTCCAAGCACCCGACTCAGCCGCTTCGCCTTTGCCTCAAGAAAAGAAAGTTAGAATGAATATTGTTATAATTTTCTTTTTGCCTTCTTTCCTTGCTACCCTGGCTAATGTTGATGCTATTTTGGCAGCTCACTCCAAAGTGGGGTGAGCCCCTTATTTTAGCAACTAGCAGGAGTCCTGTAAAGTCCCATGCAAGAAGGCATTGGTAGTTTTGGGCTTGCTCAGGAATACGGGTATAGCTACCTGACCCTTAGAGCACAGCTGAGAAGTTTATGTATTATTTTGTTGCTGACATTTGGATACTAAACACTATACAGCTAATGGTAAGTCTGTATAGCTGGAAGTTAATTTCCAGTTTGAAGTAATCCTGCAGTCCCTTGGTAAAGTTAGGTTATAGGTTCCTGGCTAGGTAAGGTCAACGTCCCTCAGTCAGCCTGAAGAAGCTACAGAAGATGGATGATCTTCACCCATCAGCCCCCCTTTAAAACCAAGGGACCAGAGTTGTTTTTTTGGTTATTACTTTGGGCCCTATTGGCCCATGCCTTATCTCTATATCATCCCCTAGACATGCAAGCCATTGAAATGGACAGAATGGAGCCATGATTGGCTCCCAAGGTACCAAAGAGAAAAGGGGGAAATGAAGTGCCAGACTTTGAAGTCAGGCCCCATTTTACCACGTGAACCCCACTTTACCACATGAACCTGAGATAAGCAGGCCCTGTGAGCAAACTCAGGACAAGCTTATTAGGGCCCAGCCGGTCGAGAACTCTAACCACTGGGAATGCTTAACTCTAACTGCCCCCAGAATGCCTCGAGCCCTGAGCCAATCAGATTTGTACCTGTGTCCTAATCTTGCTTGCTTGAACACCTGATTGCTGTAACTTTGTTTTTTGCCTTTATAAGCCCTGTGCAATCGCAGCTTGGGGCTTCCTCCTAACCTCCGCTGTGTCGGTGGGTAGGACGAAGCCTGAGTTGCAGCTCGCCTGAATAAAGCCTTGCTTTTGCATTTTGGAATGTCTGAGTCTCAGTGGCCTTCTTGGTGGTCGTTTCACGACTTGGCATAGCAAAATCTCTTGGAAAGCAATTTTTCTAAATTTTACTTAAGAATATACTTTAAGTCAAGGACAGAATGGTGGCTCAAACCTGTCACCTTAACTACTTGAGAAACAAATACCAAAGGATTGAGGTTCAAGGTCAGCCCAGACAAAAAGAAATCAGGCAACTATTTCAGTCAATGGTGGGCTCAGTGATACAAGCCTGTTATTTCAGCTATGAGCTATGTGAGAAAAACAAACTGCAGCATTGCAGTCTAGGCCAACCTGGGCAAAGGACAAAATCTTAACTAGAAAATAACC
The DNA here is from genome assembly GCF_023159225.1 of Perognathus longimembris pacificus. Taxonomy (NCBI): domain Eukaryota; kingdom Metazoa; phylum Chordata; class Mammalia; order Rodentia; family Heteromyidae; genus Perognathus; species Perognathus longimembris. The sequence continues at coordinate 26,222,676 of NC_063176.1, read as the reverse complement.
ACATTCAGAAAGGGGTTGGAGGTGTGTCTCAAGTGTTGGAGCATCTGCCTAGGACTTCATGAGAGAGAGAGACTCAGACAAACAGACAGATCAAGAAGGCCTTACACTTGGTGTTGAAGGGGCAGAAAAATTGAAGCAGCTTTAAGATGCAGAGTGTAACCAAGATATCTGAGACACAGAAATAGGGCCAGAGGTGACAGGATTTGGGAGTTTTAGTGGCGATTGAACTTTCAGTTTTTATTTTGGGCTAACCACTCTTATGTAGATTTGGGGGTTCAGGAGACTTGAGATGACATCCAAGTTATATAATCTCTGGGTTCTATCAAGAATTTTTTCTTCTGAAATCTCCAGGCTGGTTCCATTCAACCTGCCACAGGCAAATGCAAACAAACCACAGGTATTTGGCTTCGTAGGAAGGACCAGGTGTCCACACAGAATGCATGGGCCATGGTGTGTGTATTTTCCCAGCAGCCTCTGCAATTGGAGACGTTTGTAATTCAAGATTCATACAATTGTGAAAGAGAACATGGAAATGAGGTTTCTAGACAGAGAATGAGTAACAAGAGATCTTAATTTGTACTGAGTTGTTTATTTTTCTAAGCATACTTTCAAAGTACAGTATGTTTTGCCATCTTGGGGGAAAAAATTCAATCCCAAATTCTTGGTGTTTATCATTCCTGTCACTTAACCATCCTCATGATTACCAATATCGAGACCAATATTGATGAATGCTTTTCAGAAAAAAAATAAAATTAAGTCAGAACAACAGTTATATTCAGTTGTGAATAGACTTAGTATGGCGGTGGCGGGGGAGGGCGGGGGGGAGGGGAAAGTACTGGCCAGGCAGGAAAGTCTATTCAGAACATCTACACAGAAAAGGCTGGAAGAGGCACTGTGGTTCAAGTGGTAGTGTTAGCCTTGAGTAAAAGAAGCTCAAGGACAGTGCCTAGGCCCTAAATTCAAGCCCTAGGACTGGCAAAAAAAAAAAAAAAGAAGAAGAAGAAAGGAAGAGGAAGGAGGAAGAGGAGGAAGAGGAGGAGGAAAAGCTAAAAAGAAAAATGTACTGATCACATAAGAACACATTCTCTCTGTAAAAGAGTCTGGAGTGGGGCCCCCTAGGAAGGAAGCTGTGATTCCAAGAAGCCAACAGGATCTGTGCCATGTCTGTGGTCCTATAGCTTTTGTTGTGGCTTCCATCTTTAACGGTCCCATTTCTATTTGGAAAGAAATCCAGCTGAAACCAGAGGAATAAGAAGGAAAAAATGAGTTTGCTTCTTAATATACCTCTTCAGAAATCCCATCCCCAGCTGCACATGGGTGACTGGAATCTGGACACGTGGCTAACCCTGGCACGGAAGGAACAGAACTGTGGTTTCTCAGCAGGGCACCTGGCCCGGGTTCTACTGAGAAGTGAGAGAAGTGGTATGGGTGGCAACCCACCCTCTGACCATACCACTCCAGTTCCTGGATCCCTTTGCTTTTTGGCGTTAGCTTTTCTTTCCCTCACCCCCTCCATTTTTTCATTTTAAGGAAAGCATTCAGTTAATATCAAATAGTTCTCATTTATTTACAATGAAAATATAACTCATTCCTACATTTTAGTCCACCCAATTTCATGCACGTGTACTTTATGGCATCCTGATTGTGATGAGATTTTTTTTGGACATGTTATTTTTTATCAAACACTATACTTTCAAATAAACTCAAAAGTATTATTCCAGCCAGGCTCACATTGTAATCCTAGCTACTCAGGAGGCTGAAATCTAAGAATAATAATTTGAAACCAGCCCAAGCTGTAAAATTTGTATCACCAATTAACTACCCAAAAGCCAAAAGTAAAGTGGTGGCTTGAGTGGTATATCATCAACCTTGAGCAAAAAAAAAAAAAAAGCTAGAGGATAATGCAACCAGGCCCTGAGTTCAAGTCTCAGTAGTGAGATGTGTAAAAAAAACACAGTAGTATCCTGCCATGCTCCATTTAGAATGCTGAATGTCTACCACAGGTCTATGTGTGAAGCCCTGATCCCCAGAGTAGTATCATGGGGAGGTGCTGTACAGCTCTGGGGGGGTGGGGAGGGAGAGAAAGACTTTGTAGAAGGAAGGTCCTTAGTTCATTGGGATGGTCCCCCAAAGAACCATGGGACACAGCCCTTTCCCTTTCTTTCTTGCTTCCTGGCCTTTTGTTCTTTTCCATGCTCCCCGCCCTCCAGCACCCACCTGACCACAGACCCAGAGCAACATCTCTGCCTGAGCCAGGATAGGTCCTCCAAAATGATGAACTAAAATAAGCCTGTTCTCCTTCTAAGTTAATTGTCTCAGGCATGCCATTATAATGATAAAAACCAACACATAGATTTACTGATACTACAGAAAAGTTAACAATAGTATGTCACATTTGAAACTTCCAACAGCCCCAAATATATGAAATTGAAGTAAAATATAGGCTTATTGCTTTCCCTCCACCTAAACATAATCAGATACTAATTATATAGCCTTCAAAAAAACTTAATGTATGTTATTGTTTTAGCTAATGTGAAAACATGGAATCGTTTGATAAGTGTAACTCAGGAAGAAAGAGTATGAGACAGTCAGAAAGGAAAAAAAGGAGAGACACACAGAAAGATTAGACACAAGGAAGACCCAGTAGAAGAGAAAGGCAATAAAAGACAACCTACTCTGTCCAGCCAGGATTTTGGAGTGAGACCGGCAAGATGGTTAGGAAGAGAGAAGTTCAGCTTTGTGCATTTCTCCCTTGCCACAGTAGAGAGAAAAACAGTGGCTAAGTTAAGAGGAATTTGTGCCTTGCAGGATGTCTAGGGCTAGAGATCATTGCTCAAGGTAGCCCCAGATGACCTGAAAGACAACAGGTAGAATGCTTAAGCAGAATAGGATTCATCTTGCTCTCTGAGCTCCCTAGTTATCTGTGTCTCATTGGTATTGGCTGAAATACATTGGCCTTATGGGAAGTAAGTAGAGCTAAGTACACAGCAGCCAACCGCGGCTGCAGCTAGCTACACTAAAGATGGGGACCCATAGAAGATGGGGGAGAGGCAATGAGGATCCCTCATTCCTGATTTGTCAAGAAAGAAAAGACCGGGGGCCTGGGAATATGGCCTAGTGGCAAGAGTGCTTGCTTCATATACATGAAGCCCTGGGTTCAATTCCCCAGCACCACATATGTAGAAAATGGCCAGAAGGGGTGCTGTGGCTCAAGTGGTAGAGTGCTAGCCTTGAGCAAAAAACGAAGCCAGGAACAGTACTCAGGCCTGGAGTTTAAGGCCCAGGCCTGGCCAAAAGAAAAACGAAAAAGAAAGAAAAGACCACACATGCAAGACCTACAAACATCAGCCAATATAACACAGAACCCCTGAGGACATGAGCAGACAGGTCAGACTTCATGGGATATGATCTGAGTATGTCAAAAGCATAAGGTCTCAAGATAGCTGTCTCAGGACCAGAAGTGCAAATTAGATTGAGGTTAATCAGTCCAATTCTCCAAAAGAGTAGGAATGAGAGGAGATGTGGAGGCAGAGCTTCAAAAGTCCTGTATACATACAGGTGCTTTCTTTGTACATCTGATTAGGGAGAGACCTCTTTGGTGGCTTCACCAGAATTGTTAAACTTTGCTAACCTAGGGGATCTGAGAGTCCAACTTCTTTCCAGAATGTATGTGTAGTGAGTCCCACGTGAAGGCCTGGGAAACCTTTCCACCTCCATTGAACAACAACTGGAGTGGCTCATAAACTAAGAAGTGACAGGATAGAGGAACAAATTCAAGGTGTCCAGCTAGCTCTCTTTCCATGGAGCCAATGAATGTGAAAGGCTCCAGATGTTTCCACAGAGGGCTGAAAAACAATCAGCCTCTCTCAGGCGATGGGCTCTCTAGACACTGCTTTTTCTCACTTTGACCAAAGAGCAAACTTGGGATGAGGAAGTCCCCCACACCAAGCCCAGCTGCTTCTGTTCCAGTGTTCTGTTCTCCCCTGTGCATCCAGCCCCAGCCCCAGGTCCAATCTGTCATTTCATGGGATACTGAGGACATTTTATTCCCAGCTTTTTCTTCTCCCACAATGCCTTCTGGTGACTCTATTGGCCCAATCGAATGAAAACCAATTATGAAAAACACTCACCTATAGGACTTGACCTACAATAGGGGATCCTCCTTGCCCAAGTTACTAGAATAACATCTATATACCCAGAAAGTCACTTGTCACTTCCTAAACTAAGTCACAGGAACCCCCACACATGTTTCTAGCATAATCCAAATTTGAGCGGTGTTCTCATTAAGAGGGGTTGGAAATCTAGAACTGAAATGCTGTTTCTAAATCCACTTCTCTCTGTCTGTGGGCTCCAGCTGCTCAAGTTTCATTAGGGTGACTTCTCAGGGCCTTCAGATCTTATTTCACATCAGGCTACGTCTGGTCTTGATTAAAGTTGCAGTGAGGAAAGCATATGGCAGTCAGAAAGGCAGAGGCCTGCTAACAGGCCCCTGAAGGTTCAGGCCAAAATAAAAGCCCATAAACTGTCTGCTGTTTCTACAAGTTGGGCTCCAAATGAAACGCAAGCTTGCATACTGCCTGGGTTTATGTATTTGAGTTAATTGAGTTTTTAATTATTAAAAGTGCAACCAGACAGGCGAAAGATTTAGGACAAAGGATTTAGCAAACTAGTATTAACATAGCATGTCACTAAGATTCTCCTATGTCCCCCTAACATGATTAATTTGGGGGCTCAGTCATCTGTTTTATTAGGATAATAAGAGGGAATGGAACTGTGCCCATTTGTATTTTGCTGAGCATTTCTATCTACAGAGTGGGACAATGCCTTTAGCTTCTGAATTCTGTTTGACTAGACCAAACACTTCTAGGAAACACATTTGGCATAGAAAAGGGAAAGGAGACTTTTTTTGCTTCTTGTCATCAGAACCCCAGCCCAGAGTAGATCAGAATTTCTATCCATTACTTCTGCAGATACAGGATAGAGAGAGTCTTTGCAGAACAATCTCATTACTGGAGGAACTGGTGCCCAGATTTACATCCTGAGTGTTGTGAGTTCTTTATAAGAGAAAAACCAAGATAGAGTTTCCTTACTTCAGGTATTTTTTTATAATCATGAAAAATGTTTGAAAATGGGATAATAATGTTATACCTGCTGTGAAATGCTTCATTTTATTTTTAATTGACACATACAACTGACTTTATGAGTGCAATGTGATGTTTGGGACCATGTGTTTACAATATAATGGCTAAGAGAAAATTCACCTATGGATCACCTCAAAGTCTGCTGGCAGTAAAGGATTCTTCCTACTTAGAGCAAGAATCACAGGACAGAGGGAGAAAAGGGGAGGGAAGAAAAGATATGAAACCCATATGGACCTACATACCTATGAGTTTTGTAACAGGACTACTCAGGAGCTTGTTTCCAGCCTTCCTTCTGTACCTCTCATCCCTAACACATCTTCCTACCACATCACTCATTCTTACACAGAAATCAGACCCTGCAGAATCCTTGCTGGTGGCTCTCTGCGTCCTCCAGCATGAATGGAGATATTGTCCTCTGTGGATGCTCCTAATGAGCCTCAAAACCTCAATGTCTTCAGGGTGGAGTGAGGAGGTGTCTTGATGAAGTCTCCCACACACCTGAGATGTGGGGTGACCCTAAGACCTATCAGACATCTCCACACTCTTACACAGGGCTACTTCAGAACAAAATAGCTCCAGGGCTGACATGTGTAAGGCTCATTTTAACTTCTGTCTTCCTGGGAGGAGAAGGGCTACTCAGTTGCCCCCAGTGCTAGAACACTTCCAATATTTCATCAGAAATCAAGAGGAAAAAATCTTCTGGGTACATTTATCTTCTCACAGGAACCATCACATCTACTTCTGAGGTCTCTGATCTGAGGATCATTTCAGAGTGGGCGTCAACTCATCATGAAAACTTTTTGATGAAGAAGAAAATATTTCACCTCATGAAGTATGGGGATTTCTTATGATTCATGGCCTGAGCCAGGTAATGGTGGCTCATATTTATAATCCTAGCTATTCGGTGTTGGGGACATCTATGCCTTTAAGAGGTCACAGTTGGCTTTAGCTTGTCCCCTCCCCTTCCATCTGTAACAGGAAGAGAAGCCCCCCGCCCCTGGGGGGCAAACACGTGCGTGCCATCATGGCGGGGACTTCTACAGAAACCCAGCTCTTGGGGGACTGTAATCCCCGCCCACAGGGGAAGGTTCATGACATCACCTGATGGGCATTCCAGTCAGCCAATCAGTCAGTCAGCCCAAGTCCTTCCCCTTCCGCCTTTGTCATCGTAATAAATCCTTCTCCCCGCCCTCTGGGCGGCGAAGACCCGTTCAACCTTCAAGCTGTCTCCCGGGGATTCTCTTCCTGCGTCATACACGTGAGGGGGGCTGGTGGGGAAGGGGATTTCGTCATTTCTCCTCAACTCAGCGAAGTCCACAAAGATACGCCTTATTCCTTCTGCCGGTGGGAGGTGTAGGGCTGAGTGTCTTTCATAATTTGAGTTCAGGCATTCCCCCATGAGAGAGGGGGAAGGGGGTCCTAAAAAATCCAACATTTGGGCATCTTCTCCAGAGAAGTGAGGAGAAGGGATCCTTGAGGTCCTGACAATTCGGGAGGCTGAGATCTGAGCATCAAGGTTTGAAGCCAGTCCAGGCAGGAAGGTTAGTGAGACTTTTATCTCCAATTAACCAGCAAAAAAGCCAGAAGTGGAGCTGTGGTTCAAAAAGTAGAGCATCACCTTTGAGTGAGAAAGTTAAGGGATAGCACCCAGGCTCAGTGTCTAAACCCCAGTACTGGCACACATACATACAACACACACACATACATACATGATTCCAAAATTCATGGCCTGATAGTCTCTGTGCAATCTCTCTACAACCACTCTTTCCCTGTTCTCTCTCACTTCCCCTTGTCTCTTAGTTGCAGTATTTCCATATCTAAAGTCATATTGAAAGCTCACAACCAGTCTCCTGTCCTGGTAATAATCAGCGTTGTGGTGGAGAGTGGTCTCTTGCTCATGTGGCATGTACCAAAGCTGCATAGCTTGGGCTATTTGGTATGTGTTGGTCTAAGCCAGCTGGTAACCAGTCTTGAAAAAGGGCAATAATCTCTCATATCATCTCAAGCCCCACATTTCACACAAAGCCTCCACAGTCTGCTGCTCTTGTAGCCTGGCGAGAGGGGAAGAGATGGAGTGGACACTCAGCTGTCATCTCTCAGTCAAGCCCAGAGACACATTTCATTTTTCCACACACTGTCCTATTTCCAGTGTTTGGTGTAGCTCTCGGGGGGCTAGGAAATCACACACAAAGCTACCTTGTGACTAGGATTTCTATCAGGCAAAAGCAGTAGAGTTGGGTCTGGCACTATCGTCAGGGGCTTCTGCATGTGGAATGGCAGGGACGGCTGCTGGGAGGCCGCTGATGTCAGCCACAAGCAAAGCAGGAGCAAAAGAAACTTAGTCAGGTGTCCATGTTCTGGAATTCTGGTAATAAAAAGCAAGCCCCTCATCCATGGGAAAGGGGACAGCACACATGGATCCCACAATCATAGGAAGAAGAAAAGCCTTCCTTCAGTTCCAGGGACTTTATTGTCACCATTCAGAAAGTATAAATGGTGGCAGTAATGACTGATGAATAATAATTTAGAAATTTATTTCCTTCCAATGTATTACTGCTGTATGAAAAGGGGTGCTTTCTTACAAGGCAGGTGTGATGTTAGGGTTGTCTTCTTACTGAATGTCTTTCTGAGATTTCTTTCTATAAAGTACTCACTGGTTTTTCAAAGCAGAAAATAGCCTGTTAGTTTACCCCGCGCTATCCTGCAATCACTAGGTAATTTTGCTTAAGGCAGTGCTCCAATGTAGACTCATTCAAGCCAAATAAGATGCATATCTCAGAAAGCTCCAGCAAAGAATATACAGTGGGATTGCGTCCAGCCACTAACAAAACTCAGTTATCTTATGCTGTCCCAAGAACACAAGATGTTCTCTTTCAATATGAATGTGGGAGATTATATTTTGCTCAAAAAAAAGTCTCTGTATTGTTTGTTGAATCCTTTAACATTTAACCAGTGTTCTTTTGGAAGATTAAAAAGAGCACGCTTTTCAAGACAACCAGTAATGATGCCTGCATATTAGAATGGCAACTGAGCCCATGATGTATGGCAGGACCTAAAACACCCCTCGGAATAAAGTATAAATAGACAACACAGCACATGTCGACAAAACAAAAATGGAACAAGTCATTATTTCTTGTGTGTAAAACTTTTGTGACATCAGAGAAAAAAAAGTTGATGGCAGTCTAATTTCCTCTGGTATAAGAAACTTGCTGGCTAGGTTTGGTTTTCTTTGTAACATGACTTACTGAACAGACAGAATTCACATCAGGATTTTCTCATAAAGCCCAGTAACTGTAGCCAAATTCAACTGGGTTGCAGACAACTGCAAGTGCATTCCAAACTAGAATGTATGACTACCATCATCCTGTCTGTTTCATAGTTGGCAATGACCATCACAGATTTTGTTTTCATATTATTCTTTATGTGAATTCTAGGCAACTCCCTTATCCTTGTCCAAATGCTGGTCCATTCTTCTCTTTCTTAAGGAACTTCAGCTTAAAAGGAGAAAAGCATCCGGGCACCTGTGGCTCATGCCTGTAATCCTAGCTACTCAGGAGGCTGAGCTCTGCGGAACCTGGGCAAAAAAGTCCGCATGAGACTCTTATCCCCAATTAACAACTCAAAATCCAGAAGCGGAGCTTTGGCTCAAAGTAGTAGAGTGCCAGCTTTGAGCAAAGTATCTCAAAGACAGTGAGCAGGCACTGAGTTCAAAGCCCCAGATTTGGGCGGGGGGCAGGGGGAAGGAAAAAAATAAAGAACTACTTCCATGATTTCTTCTCTGAAAATGCTTTCTAGGAACTTCAAAGATGGCACCAAGTCTCCTCCTCTTATCCATGTGTTTGTCAGGCTGCTGGGCACTGCATCGTTCAAGAGGACGATGTTTTCAACATGTTCTACTCAGAGCCACTGGCAACCCCCACACTTTGTTTCTGAGTTCACAGTTCACTGAGGAGCTTGCACTAGCATAGAAATCGTGTCCTAAGCATTTTTAGTACAGGCTTACTTTTGCTTCTTCCAGCTCAGCAAGGCTCTCTTCATGAAGCAAGCAGTGCGTGGATTTACACTCTGTCCCAAGCTGTGGATGGAGCAGCAGTGACCCAAATGACAGCTGCTCCCCAGGGCTGTGAAAAGCAAAATCTACACAACTCAATGTGGACAGCCCATCCTCATCTCCTGTTTCGGGAGCTATCTCCCAGGAGCAAATCTAGAGATGATTGAAATGACCCTCTTTCAACCTCTCCTTCAATGCTCACCATTCCTGACATCTCTCACATTTGAACTTCTTCCTCTCCTTTTCTCAATTGTCTTTAATTACACATAGACGGTAAACAGAAGCAGGCAGCAGGGCAGCAGTGGCTCACACCTATAATCCTGGCTACTCAAGAGGCTAACATCTCAGGATCCAGGTTCAAAGCCAGCCCAGTCAGGGAAATCTGTGAGTTTTTTATCTCTAATTAAGCACCTAAAAAGCTGAAGCAGAGGTAAGGTTCAAGTGGTAGAGCCTACCTAGTCTTGAACAACAACAACAACAAAAAAAATGTTCAGGGACAGTTCCTAGGCCCTGAGTTCAAGCCCCAGGACCTGCACCACCAAAACAAACAAATGAAACAGGCAACTTACCAATGACTTGTTCCCAATACCACACTTAGCATCTGCTTGTGAAAATTAAGTACAAATAAGGTAGACACTCACTGTGCCAGATGCACCGTTTTAGAGACTATTAATTGGAGAATTTTAAGCACCAGAAAAAACGAAGTGCAGCTGTAGTTCAAAGCAAAAAGAGCTCAAGGACAGCATTCAGGCCTTGAGTTCAAGCCCCACAACTGACAACGTGTGTGTGTGTGTGTGTGTGTGTGTGTGTGTGTGTGTGTACTATAGAAGGCCTCAAGCCTAACTTACACGTATACTATAGTAGGCCTCAAGCCTAAATGAAAATCTACATTTTTGATAGAAACCCCATTTCTATTGCTGCAAAGATGATTTTATAAAATAGTTACTAATGCTATAAATTGTTCTTGTTTAAAGCACAAGAAACATCCCTCTGGTGGGTCCTTGCAATTTTTCTTGCAGGTTGCTTAGGAATATCATTCTGTCTTTCAAGGAAACTAAAATTGTTACTTGAAATAACTCTAAAGGTATCTGAAACAGAGCTTCCTGTCATCAGAAATACTAAATGAAAAATCTTAGAAATCTTAAGGGTTCATGAAGTAAACTATGAACTCTTCTTAAGAGCAAAAATCTTTTGGACAAAATATTAACTGCACTGTATCTCTCAGTAAAAATTCTAAGTTGATAAGATGATGGTGTTAAATGGCATTTAATACTGAAAAAAAATATTCTGAGAATTTGCTTAAATTCTGTTTTAAAGACATAGTTATGTAAAACATTGTATTTTTATCACTTTGAATTTTATGCCTGACCATCCCCCATCAACTTATTCTCCAAATTTACAGAGAACAGTAAAAGACAGGAATTAGTGTTTTCCAGTTTGAGTCCCACCCCCACCCCGCCCCTACAGCAAATATTGCCATTTCCTAAGCAACATTGCCATCTTGTGGCTAACCCCATGCATTTCTCAAGGAAACTTCCAACCTTATGTGAATCACAGTCCCAGAGAGCTACAAAGAATAGAATTATGTTCCCTAGCGTTTCCTTACTTGTTGCTCAAGTTGATTAAATTTGTGACAGAAATGTTACTAATTTCATTTTCAAAAATCAACATATTGCGTTTCCATAATTAGCTAATCATAAAAAAATCTGAATTCAGCAAAGAAAGGTATTAGAAAAATCTGCTGTCTTGACCAAACATTTCTTTGGGGGCTCATGTTTTTCAAATGCTCTCACACTTGAACTGAGGTTACACTGACTCCAGAACTTTTTGAATCCATTTTTAATATTAATGCACTATGATGATAGGAATTATATTGGGCTCTAAAAGAAAATGTTTTGGTGTTTGTGAATAGAAACCTTTCAAGTTCATATCCAGTCTTCCTTCAGGATTTTTGGTGTCTTTTCAAGTATATAGGAAAAGATAGTTTTCTCCATTCAGCGTTCGGAGTGAGGTGAGCCATCGGTGAGGTCTAACACGAGATGTCAGTTTCACTCATTTGGGATTTTTCTTCAGAGATGCACATTGTCACAAAGCTATTCCCAAGTCTGGATTATCTGGGGGACTTCTGGCTAACTTTGGCAGGCGACTGCGACTGTTCAAACTACGAGCCATGGGGACTCACGTAGTAACCATTACTCCAACTTCTACTTAGATACAGTGAACGCGAATCTTTAAGGTGAACAGGAATGACTTCTAAGTAGAAAATACACATTCTGACACATTCAACAAAGAAGCTGTCCCAACACAGAAGAGGGTTTTTATATACAGAAGTGAAATAAATTATTCTCATCCTTGTATTTTATTGAAAAGTTAATCTTACAGCCCACATTTTACCATATGTTTATATGCATGCATGTAGATATAGATTTCTTTCTAGATTGAGGCAAGTGTTTTAAATATTTTGCCATTTTCTATTTTAAAGGTCAGGGGAGTTTATGCAAGAGACTATTCTGCTTGTAGGTTATTAAGCTTACCAGAGTTTTGCAAACTGCCTGTTGATGTTGAAAACACCAATGTCCTTGAAGGTTATTAAGTAAGCAAATAGAGAAAGCCAAGATTCAATTCTCTCTGATAAACATGCCAAGTGTTTTCATCATCAAAAAAAATGGTAATGCTAGCCAGATTTTTCATCTAAGAGATTCAAAATATAATAATAATCAAAATTCAAAATTACCGTAAGTATATTTTGAAACTTGGCACTTTTTAGTAAAGTCAAATACTCAAAAAATAAAATAGGTTACCTGAAAAGTTCATAAAATGCATTGTAAGCATCTGGATATAAATAAATCTACATAGAATGCTAGTCAGTATTTCCAAATATTTATGTCTGTCATTGACCTGTGGTTGCCTTAAGTGCTAATATGTAAGAAGTGAATATCCATCTGTGTCAGGGAAACTAGAAAAACTGAAACTCTGAAAAGAAAAATTAAGCAGATTAGGGAGAGAAAACAGAAGTGAAGGTGAATAAATATATCAAGGTAAAGGATTTAAATAAGATGTGAATGCTATATAAGCTCATAAGTATTTAGATCAAAGAAATTTTGCTGGCACCAGTGGCTCATGCCTGTAATCCTAGATACTCAGGAAGCTGAGATCTGAGGATTGCAGTTAGCAGCCAGCCCAAGCAAGAAAGTCCATGAGTCTCATCTCCATAAACTACTCAGAAAAAGCTGGAAGTTGCCCTGTGGCTCAAGTGGTAGAACACTAGCCTTGAGCACAAAGAAACTCAGGGACAGCACCCAGGCCCTGAGTTCAAGCCCAAGGACCAGCAAAAGAAAAAAGTAATTTTATTTTATGGTACAATTGATGCAAAGGGCATAAAATAGACAAAAGGAAACCATCACATAAAAAGATTAGGAATAAACAGATCTAGTCTTTTTCTCTTAATAATTAGTAGTATTCATCCACTTTTTACTACTATAATAAAATATGGAAGGTGGGCTATTTTATAAAGAGGTACATCTGGGCTAGTTTCTGGAGGTACAAGGTCTAGGGGATATATCTAGTAATAGCCTTCTTGTCAGTATACAAAGAGCCAATGTATGTATACATGTCTCTCTGGTTTCTCCTGTAAGACCATCCGGAGTCATCATCCATCATCATGAGCGCTAGACCTGATCGATCGTATCTAATCCTTGCCATCTCCCAAAGGCCCTATCTCTAGACACTTAGTAAGATTAACTTTCCACCCTCTCAGGTCCTCACAATGAGTTAATTTGAACTGTGCTAAAGCCATATCCAAGTCACTCATTTATGGGGTGAAGAGTCTGTTTATCAGATGGCACAGTCAGGATTCTTCCTTCACTGGCTGTAAAAAGTTGATAAAACATAACCTCAAATGGTCGTAGCTTTCACTCTGTAAACCAAAGGGTCCCAGGGCAGAGCAAGTTTGGCAAATGCTGCATGTGACATCTCAGAAAGCTCCCATGCGGTAGAGCATTAAGAGACCTACTTGTGAAGATGAGTACAAAGTCCTTTGGCCCATGACTCAGTGGCACCTGTCTGTTTGAATCCATTCTCACTATGCATTACAAGGAACCAGAAAACCTCTGCCTGAAGTTCTGAGTGAATTATTACATGGTGTTAAGTCCAGGTGACAGTACCAAGAAATACATGGATTCAACACTCTGCCAACATTATGGACTGAATATTATGTAACATCCCCCAAAAAGGTCACTAAGCATCTCTGCCCTCTCTCCTGGAGAGACCACAGAGCAGCCCCATTGGTATACATTGCCAAGGAGCGCTAGAAGTTTTCTTACCACAACTGAAAGTCTTGCTCTCCATTGTATCCTGAGGGCCTAATATAGTGCCTGAACCACACACAACAGCAACCAATGTTTTATATGAAAGGATGATGAATAAACTAATAATTCCATGCTGTGACCCACAGGGTTGGAGCACTCCTGAAGTCTATTTTAAGATAAATCTCTAATGTACCCTAGTCTAAGATAAGAGCAAGAGGAGAAAACAATAGAAGGAAATGTATTTGATCAAAGTACATTACATGCATATGTGGAAATATAATGAAACTCTTTCATACAATTACTGTGTGTTAATTTAAAAGATAAAAAAGTAGAAGGGATACAATGTTCATCTCCAACATCCAACACTATAAATCAACTTCTAAAAGCCCTGATTCATACAATTAGACTCAAGACCTTCTGCAAATTATCCAATTTCTACATTGTTAGCTTTCCTAATGTATTTTACTTCACATTTCAATATATTATTCCATTTGAATCACTAAATGTATATAAATGCCTTAAACTATATTGAAATAAAACCTATAGCATACTTATCACATTCATGTGTGACCCACCTAGTAGAAAGTAGAAATAGCTATTCAGTTTGGATGGACAATTTTGGGTGAACTACAGAAATTACCATGTTCATACTCACCCCAAGTGGCCAGCTTGCTGTGTGAGACATTGTCTGACTGCATTTCATTTTGAAATAAGAAAATGAGTTCTTGTCTGATTTTCAAGGGCCCTGCTCACTCACTGTATGAAGGCCAACACACTTCACTGCCTTGGTATTTTAATGACATACACTAAATGTCACTTATCCATATGGTTCCTAGGCTCGTATTTCAATTACCTAATGCAACGTGTAATGCTAGTTTCTTTCCTCAAGCAGACAGACTTTTCAGGTTTCTATAAGCAAATTAGAATGGGCTGCACACTGCCCTGCAAACATAGCAAGCAGGGCAAACAAGTGGTGGTAGAAATGGTCTTCCTTTTGCCCTTCCTTTTCACCCTTCCCACACTCATTTTAGTATTCATCTTGCCAGGATTATAAGCTCAATGGCTACTTGTTAAAAGGCTTGAGTAATTCACCTGTGGATGACATAGTTGAGTTACATGCCCTGTGTACTTCATTATCTTCCTTTCTCCTTTCATAAGTTTAAGTAGGTACTAAATTAATGTTTTCAAATCCTTTTGTTAATATGTAACATTTTGAAATAAAATGGACTCTTAACTCCATTTTATGCTTACCTTGACAGGAACATCATCAAGGAATAAAACTGGATATGACATCAAACATCATGAAACTTGCCCACTTACAAATGTGTATACAGAGGTATTCAAAAAGTATGTGAATGACTAAATGAACAAGACAGCAAAGAACTGATGCTATGTGCCATGGACAGAGAAAGAAAACAGAACAGAGTCTTACTCTGAAGTAAGAAAATCTTAAAGACTGTGGAGTCCTTATTGATAAAGTTGAAGACTGATCTCATTATTGTGGGGAGCAGCTGAAATAATTCAAGTAAAAATTCTACAGCAATGCTAAAGCACTAGTCACAGAGAACAGCTTGAATATGACTAGCAGAGCTATGGATAAAATAATACGAAGCCAGCAATTAAGCTACATGATGGGATTGCAGGAGTCCCTATTCACTAGATGGATGTGTGGCCATGGTTCAGCCTCATAGGCTATAATGGGCAAAGGGCATCAATGACCCTGATTATCTGAAGAAGGACTTCATTGAAAAGAATGCACAGTACAAAAGCACCTTGTCTTGATTTTATTGTTAGAGATTAAACTACTAATATGCAAACTAACCCAGGGCACAAAATAAGAATGTTTCATTTTTTCAAAGTTTCTAAGGCAAAATGAGCACAAGCCAGCTTTCTTGAGTTTCAAGTGGTCTTTCCAAAATTTATTCCAGCTTTTCCTCTATAGTTACAGTTTAAAACAAAAATGGCAAGGAGCTAGCTAAAGACTGAGAAGCACTCAATTAAGCTATATGTGACCATTTTCCAAATTCAATTATACGTTTGGCTTCATTAATTTGTAAGAGTTTAGAAAAGTCTTTTAATATATAGCACAAAGTAACTATTGCATGGTTTTAATATACATTGAGTTGTCCAGGAATGCAATTGCTGTGTAAATCAAGGCAAGACCTGGGGCGGGGGTGGGGGCAGAGGGTTGTGTAAAAAACATTACTAAGAGTTGCTCAGCACCTCAGAAAGTCATTTCCAATGACAAGATGTGATCTTCTGCCACCAGTACATCAAACACTCACATGCAGTTGTAGCTGATGATACCACATGCAAGTCCTGCATAAAATCAGTCATCTAATGCCTTTATTTTTTTATCCTATGGTGGCTATACCTTTGCTTTTTATTGAAATATATTTTATTGTTACTAAAATGCTTTCCTTTTCTTCTGCTTTATTTGGTAGTTAGGACAATGTATGTGTGGATTAAAAGTACATGTGTATATATATATATTTCATATTAATTTCTGCTTTCCTTTCAGGATATACATGAAAAGAATAGTTGTATAGTTGTTATAGAGAGTTGATAGTAGTCTCTGTCATATTTTTCTACACTTTTCTATCTTTTTTTAAATATATGTATTGAGTCTGGTAAGGTTCAGGGAAGTACTAATTTCATCCAACATGCTCATTCTACAGTGAGACGAGTTCAGAGAGATGAAGGAAGTAACTTGTTCAAGGCATTAAAGCAAGCCAATAATTAAAGGGGTCTAGAGGCTACTGAGCTCCTTTCAACACATTACCTGGCTTCAAAGAAATAACAAAAAAAAACATGAGGAGGAAGAAATTCATATCTCTGCATGAGCTCATGATATATGGAGAAGCTCATATGCAAGGTTGGCTTGAATGTTTAAAAAAAAAAACAGGAAGAACATTACTTAGCCCAAGTCAATAGCAGTTCATTTTTATCTTGATCTTCAACTTTCAAGAGTACTTCATGATGAAAAAGTTAAGAAAGAAACAAACTCAGTACTCAGTCAATAAATGGGGCCTTGAATTTAGATATTTTAGCCAGGTAGAGTTCACAGGAGGTCTGAACTTGCAAACAACTAGGTAAAGCAGATAGGGCAGGTCCCAGATAACTTTATACTTATATTTAACAAATTCATTAAAACAGAAAATTCCTAGGAGACACAGGGTGATTAATATTGATCTCAAGTTGGCCTCCATTCAAATCATTCATCTGAACTGAAAGTTGGATTGTGATTTTGACAATCAGCTCTACACCCAAATGAAACATTCTCCAAGGAAGAATACAAAAGCAAACCAATTAATTGTATGCTATTATCTTCTACATTTCACCCCAAATCACTGCTACTGCGCTAAATTCTCCAGCCTGAGACTGGCACTATCTTCCAAGTGTTAAAAGCTAATTAAAACAACCAGTGTGGTTTCAGGTTAAAAGTTATCAACAATTAAAGAATTTATAATTAATAAACTGAGATGACTGAGCCTTCCCTTTAGACTGAGCATAATAAGCAGACTTTCTACTTTTGTCCATAGGGTTGTTATAAAAGAGCTCCATATTTCAGAATGTAAATCCTGAACCTCTGTAATGGACTTTGCTTTAAATGAATATGATCCTAAATGCCTATGCAATCGTTTTTATGAAATTAATGGAATTTGTACCTAGAAAGTAAATAAAGTGCAATGTACCTAAAGTTACAAATGTGCTAAGCCAAAATATAAACTCTCTGTGTGGAGTGATACACAGAATTGCCTTTTCATATCATGTTAAGTGAGGTCAGAGGCAGACAAGGCAGGCAGGCAGGTGAAGGCACTGGAGAACTTGGCTGTTACCCTGAACTGTGGCGAAGGAACTTGTCTGGTGGTTTTAAAATCCTAGGGAGAAAAAAAAAAGAGATGCCATTAATGATGGTCACTTGCTTAGATTTTCTTGCACAAGTACCTATATGGAAAATGGGCACTCAGTTTGTTTGTAGCAATTAAACCTCCCTACATAACTATAACTCACAGGTCCCCTATGGGTTCCATCCATGACAGAGCCCAGAAATTAAGGGTGGGGAGGAGAAAAAGATGTTCCCTAGAAAGCCAAACATTCATCTTCCTGCAACATGCTAATCACTTGAAAGAGTAAAAAACTGTATCTTTAGGATCTCACTTACTTGGCAACAAACATCTTATTGGAGAAGGACTCCGGCTTCGAGATATCTGGAAGACATAAGAGTGTAATGTGAACTACACGGTGGATGGAACTTAACAAATGAACTCTTCAGACATATCCTTTCCATAAAACTAACCAATTATAGTGGCTCTGATGTACTTTTTCCTTTTTTGCTTTTATAAAAAGGGCACTGTTTTTGGTTCATATTATATTAGTAACTATATTATGTTGGTTTAAATTACATTGTTAATTAGATGCTGGGTTCAATGGCTGAAAAGCAGCCATATAAAATTCACTGATTTCCACAAATTATTAATACAATTAACTGACAAAAGCAAAAATTGTGATGTACTGACAGATCTTTTAAAAAGTTACCTCATATGTCCAAAATTTCGTGCTATATAAGGAAGTTTACCAAGCAGCCAGAAAAGAATCACTTTCAAATCTCAACTTCACTTTCATTAATCTAAAAAGACTAAGCTGTAGCTCTAACACTGATGTTGGCTACAAACATCATATCTGCTCTGAGTTCTCAAAGGCCTTATATAAATATGTGCTAATGAAGATGGAATCTGTTGCTGAATCATGACTTAGCAAGCCAAAAAGATAGAGTAGCCAAAAGTATTTGAATTCTGTCTAATTTTATTGTAAGGGAAGGGTGATGGAAAAAGAAGGAAGTTAGGCAGCAGTTTCACCATTGAAAAATGGACCTGTTTCAAGCTTAAATGACTTTGTTCTCCCTTTTCATGGGAAAAGAAACAGGGGAAAGAAAGTACATAGCTTTCTTAAGTGCTTATCACAAAGGAAGCTTTGGTGAAAACTTCCAATGAGAGTCTAGAGTTAACGTGTGTCATGGCTGGAACATAGGAAGTATCTAGTATTACCCAGACCTCTGATAGCATCATTCTTAGAATACGGAGATCTTTAAATCTCCCCCAGTCTAATGCTCCCAAGATTTCCTTTTCCTTATCAGTCCACTAAATGTGTTAGCATTTTGCTTTTGCCCAATAGTGTAAATACTTAAGCATTTATGAAAATAGATATTAAGCAAAAGGACTATCTGAGGCTTAGCTCTTCTACTTCCCTAGCAATTCTTTCATTCTTTTCTTCCACTGTTGAAATTCCACCCATTCTACAAGACCAAACCAACTACCAACTCTGGCTTTCCTATATAGAGAGCCACTGACGGGAGATAACCATGTTTGGTCATTTTCATGTCCCTCCAAAAAACTGCATCCAGCCAAAGAAATGTATGAGAAGGAGCTGACTGGTGCAGGGTTGTTTGGTTATGTTTTACTCTTTTTAAAATTTGTTCTGAAGAGGAAGTTTTGCCACTTTAGGGCCATGGCTGCATTGCCAGAGACAATTTGAAGCTCTATCAACTGATACACCATCCAGCATCATCAAATGGAGCTCTTCTGCAATGCTCTCTTTTCTAAAACAAGGCCAAACACACATCTCAACAATTGGAATTTGAGGAACCGCAAATCATTTAGCCTACCCTGGTGTTTATGTCTTGATCCAGACTTATAGCCAAAGGGCTTTGACCTAACATTACTTGTTGAATAGAGGACAGGGGTAAGTTGTAATGCTGTTTTGGGGGGATGTTATCTCCGTAATTTTCAGAAAGCTCTTGCTATTCTTTTATTTTTTATTGAAGTATTAATAATCCCAATAACTAACACCTAAACTCATTTTTCTACTTCGAAGTTGCAAACAATTAATGCCTTGTAAAGCTGTTTATAGAGCACTGAAATCTAGATAATTCTAGCAATTTCTCTAAACTCATACAATACTTTCTCCTTAAAACTGGGACTTGATCCCAAATCAGTTGATTAAGGTATAAAGTTTTCTATTCAGAAGATTATCAGATCTTTAATAGCCATTTCATTCAAAGATAAAGAAATATTACTCTTTTTTATTTGCCAGTCCTGGGACTTGAACTCAGAGCCTGAGCACTACCCCTGGCTTCTTTTTGTTCAAAGCTAGCACTATACCACTTTAGCCACAGTGCCACAGAGCCACTTCCGGTTTTTTCTGTGTATGTAGTACTGAGGAATTGAACCCAGGGCTTCATGCATGCTAGGCAAGCACTCTACAACTAAGCTACATTCCCAGCCAATATTACTCTTTTAGCTAAATACATTTTTAAAAACCACTTCTATTTCTTTTTTTCTAGAAATCTAAATTCCTAAGCCTATAGTGATCTTTTAAAAAATCACTTCAGAGTTAATGTTATTCAACAGTGTCTCTTTCTACCTAAAGACTTATAATCACCTCTTTTACAGGCAACTACTGAAGCAAAAATTGTCTATGATAGGATGATTGGGAAAAAATGATTGGACAGATATGTACCGTACTTAAACCAATGTGGCTACGAGGGTAGATAGGACTTAAACTCCTGCTTCGACATCGACTTACAGACCGCATTGAATTCCACTAAAGAGAAAAAGAGAAAGAGGAGTGGATGAAAAAAACTGCATATTCCATCCAATGAGAGGCTTTACTGACAGCATTATACTTTGCTATGTGTATTCACCAGTATGAGCTTCACCACTTTCATTTTCTACAGCTGCCCAACATCTGCCAAACACTTTTTAAACAAAACTCTAGCATAATAAATTTGGAGAATATTCAGATCTTTGATGCTATAGGATTTTTTTTCTGAGGTTTTATGTGTGAGAAATCACACTTGAGTTTATAAGTATTGGCAAATGTAGTCATTTACTCCATGTAGTCAGGGATTTGTGTCTGTTTTCTTCATTGTTAAATCTTCTAGCACCTAGGGGCAGTGCCTGGATTATGACTAACCACAGAATAAGTAAATATTATTGAATGAAATGAAACAACACAGTGGCTTGTGGAATTCATCAAACTGCATACATCATCTACATGTGCTATTATGCGTGTGCCAGTAGTGGGGCTTGAACTCAGGGCCTGGGCGACATGTGCTATTTTTATTATGTATTGATACTTCAATAAAGCTGTCTTTAAAAAGCAAGAAAAAAACTGCATTCACTAAGATTTTACAGGTAAAATGCTTCTTTGAACATGTTCCTTCATTCAACTCTTTCAAGTTCTTCCTTTTACCCTTTTTTAAAGGTTTAAGTTTGGACGAATGTTGGTGATGTGCTCAATGAAAGATTAAGAAGCAATAGCTATTTGACATACAGCTTAAAATCTGTGGCTGTTTCCCTCCTTTCCAAACTGTACTGCTGCTAAGTTTCTTAATAGAGAGTAACCATTGTAGGGGCAAGACACATGTTTCATGAGGGTTTGTGATGGTCAGATCAAATTTCATAGTACAAAATGTTTTATTCCACCAGAATTCACATATAATGGGATTTTTAAGCTACAAAAACAATTATTCTTAAATTATATAAAAAATAAACTATTCTCTGTCTGCACTATCTGTTGATATGACCACTTCCTCTATGGTTTGGTTCAAAGAAAACAGGAACCAGGGCCACCCAGACAGTGGTTTTGCTCTAGACCAAGGGCCTCTCTTCAGAATCTGCCTAACTTTCTGAGAAAGGTAGAAGTAAACAATACATCACATGAACTGTGCAGAGAATATCTAAGCAGTCCCAGCACGAAATCCACACCCTACCCCACCCCCAGGGACACACACACACATACAGACTCCCTTTTGAAGTCTGATCCAAGTGTTTAACATATGGAAAGACTTCCACAACCAGTGTACTAGGAAGCAACACTCCAAACCTGATTGGCTCCTCTCATCCCTACATCCCCTGACCATTTTACTCCATCCCTCTCCCCTCCCTATACATCATACCAAGGAGAGAAAAATGACATGTTTAGGCCACTAAAATGGAAAATTACTTAGGAAAAAAAAGCTGGCAAACTATTTCCTAAAAGTCAATTAATCACTTTTAAATGTATAGGATTATAGAAGGCCTCCAGCAAGATGAAATCCAAGGGCTTTGGCTTGAAAATATCAAAATATATTTAAGTTGAAGAATTAAATATAACTAGTTTCCAACTTCTAAATAGAGCAACTAAAGAAACTGTTGCCAGAAAATGCTAAAGGTATCTTGGTGAAAACAAAAAGATATTATTTCAAAGGCCATCTCCTTCCTCTCCTTTGTATGAAATCTTATCAAACAATTCTTTATCAACTTCTTTTATAGAATCTTTGGGTTTATAAATGTTCTCGAACTTGTGAATCAAACACTGGGGATGAATTTTCACTATGCAAGGCCACCGTACAAAAGCCCCTCTCCTGGTGACAGCTTCTCCCTTCATAATGACGCAGTCGTTCTCTATGAGGGCCGGCCACACATGATAAAAGACCAAGGGAGCAGCAAAATCTGAGTCATAGCTTCGGCGGTACCTGTGTGAACACACAAAACAAGAGGGAAGAGAGGTCAATGCTTTTGCTATTACGGCTGCAATCCCAGGGCCTTGGCCACACTAAGCAAACTCTTAAAACCACTGAGCTAAATCCATAGCCAGAAGTTAGGCAGTTAATACAGCACAATGGGAGAAATCTCGGCATACAGTTTTAGGTTTGATTATGCTTAGATCTAGACAAATATGGATTCAGGTGGCTTTAACACAATTGGAAACTGGTTCAATAATTATACTTGCCCCCCAGAAGGGGTAATAAATGGTGAGAGCTGAGGGCCCTCTCAATCTTATGATAAATTAATATGTTTATCAATAACATGTATGAAATATAGTCAGCATTGAGGGCGCAGATAGGAAAAAAGTAAAATAGCTCAACTGGCCTGAAGAATAAGTTGGACCTAGTAAGAAAAAAGGCAGTGTGAAAACTTACAAAGTCCAGCAATTGAGTCCAGAGAGTATTTACATACATAGAGAAAATACATGGTTTGGTCACAGCAAAAGTGAAAAGCAAAACAGATAAGTTTCAGCTTAAATCAAAATGATTCAATAGTATTTGAAGGCTAAAGAAACAACAAACCACACAAATTAGCCAACAAAATGCAGAATAAGAATAAAAGGGTACTATCTGGGCCTTGGTGGCATATGCCTACAATCCCAACTATTCACGAGGTTGAGATTTGGCAAGTCATACTTCTAGGTCATCCTGGGGCCTGGAGGCAGGAGTTCGGGGGGAGGGGGGGAGACAAGTTCACAAGTCCCCCAGATCTTAAAAAAGTTGTCATAATTTTATACACTTGTCATCCCAACTACATTTAGAAATACAACAGGAGGTTCACAGTCCAAGCAAAAAGCAAGACCCTACCTCAAAAATAATCACAGCAAAATAGGGCTGGAGGTGTGGCTCAAGTAGTAGGGTGCCTGCCCAGCAAGAGTAATCCCTGAGCTAACACCCTAGTACCAGAAGGAACAAAGCAGGGGAGGGTCTTTATTCCTCTCACTGGTAAGTTAAAAGTAGCACCCATATTCAATTGTGGGGCAGATAAGTGAAGTAACATGTCCAAGATTACACAGCTAATAAGGGGACCTTGAGGCCAAAATCAGTGTTCTTAACCACTAGCTTGGCCTTTCCCAGGATTAATTTCCAGATGTAGCTGAGATCTCATTAAATCTCAATAAACATTTTCAGTTTATTTCTTCTCATTTACAAGGGGGATATTAGAAGTGGCACTGTGGTTCAACTGGTAGAATGTGAGCCTTGAGCTGAAAAGCTCAGGGACAGCACCCAGCCCCAGAGTTCAAGCCCCACGACCAACTGGAAACAACAACAACAACAATTAAAATACAAGGGGGATATTTACCATGTAAAACTTGCCAGAAATCCAATAGTCTTAGACAAGAGTTACGAGCACACATTTTCAAACATCTATGTGCATACAGCACACTGATGTGATTGTGAGATCACAGTTTACTGAGCTCCATTCTCAACCTCATGTCATGGAAAATGGTACAGGAGTAATTTGAGTGATCTGATACAAGTGATTTATGTACCATGCTTTGAGAAATCTAGTCTGGCTATGTGCATGTGTAAAACATCCATCTCTCACAATGCTGAAGACAAGCTCTAGGTATTGACTAGCTCTAGATATTAACTTCTCTAACAGCCCATATGCTCAGTGGAGAATGAACCCAGAAAGGAGTCCTACCAGAAATAGAGAAAAGCCCATGGCAATGCCTAGATCTATTGATTTCCCCAGCTGGAATCCCTTCTCCTAAATGTTCCCAGGGAATAGAGACAAGACAATTTATTAATGAACAGTCCTTAGATTCTACCCTTGTGCCACTTACTTGCAATCATTAAAGACTTCTCCATCAGCCCCGAATGCGATATCAAGGGGTGGGTCTAAAGACTGCATTGCAAAGGCGATGCAGCATATCTCCTGGATGAATTCACTGAGGAGGCAAAAGTCAACTTCAGGAGGGAAGGAGATCTTAGGGTTGACATTCATGGCTCGGATCACATCCTGAAAAACAAGAGACAGCATCACCTGGTTATTGACCTATCCTGAGGACTCTGACGTGAGTTTAGACTAATGGGAGATGGGAAAAGAGCCTGTGAGTAAAACACGCTTTCAAATAAAAATAAATAGAAAAACAAACAGTGCATGCTCTCCTTGTTAGTAGGGGAAAAAGAAAAGATTTCACAGAGTATAAATGAGATGCTAAGAGCTAAAGAAAGACCCTACAAATTTTAAATCCACACCTTTTATCTCTTAGCTCCTTAGCTTTCTATTGTAAGTGTATGAGGTACCAACATACAACTGACTTGTTTCTAATCTATAATAATAATTAAAAGAGAGCTCTCTTACTGAGTATTCACTATGTGCCAAGTCTTGTGCTAAACAAATTACCTTTCTTTCTTATTGAATATCTCAGTAGCTCTGCGGGATAATGACCATTGTTGCTCCCATTGAAAGATTACAAAACAAAAACATAATCATGTACAAAAACATGTAGGAGAGTCAGGATTCAAATCCACACTTATTTCCCAAAGTCCTTGCTCTTAAGGACTAAGATATTCTGTTTCTAAACCTTTAATTCTTTTTCTTTTTAAAAAATTTTGTTGGTGGTGGTAGTGATTGTGAGGCTTGAACTTTCCCTGAGCTTCTTATGTTCAAGGCTAGCACTCTACCATCACTTTGAGCCCAAGTGCCACTTCCAGTTTTCTAGAGCTTAATTGGAAATGAGTTTCATGGCCTTTCCTGCCTGTACGGGCTTTGAACTGCAATCCTCAGATCTCAGTTTCATGAGTAGTAGGATTACAGGTGTGAACCACCAGAGCCCAGGTTTTTAATTTATTAAAAAATTCTAAATAGTACCAAAAAGCTCAGAACATTTCACCCTATAAATTGTCCAAGGGGGGAAAAGACCAATAAAGACATGTTATATACTGTAAATTGCTTGTCATTCTTTTCTATTCTTCCATCACATAGAAGCAATGCTAAGTACAGGATGAGTTGCTGTATTATCACTACTCAGTGTGTCATTCAGCCACAAACTAGTCATAACAAGAGACCCCATACTTACATTAACACTACTTTGGGAATCATATAGATCAAGGTGACAAATGATATACTCTGAGACAGCATTCTCAAAGTCACTTGACCCTACATAGGATGGCGTCAGTGACTTCCTCACTCGGATCTTGAAATGTCTGAATGCCATTTTAGCCACATGGAAGGCTTCCTGCATATGAAAACAGAAAAGTTACCTGGTGAGAAGAGGATGTAAAACCACCCACCCAAAGAAAGGGATTAGAAAGAATAAAAATACAACATTGTATCAGTCTTCAAGTAACTAAACACCATAGATCATAAAGATTTTTAATCTGAGATAAAGAAAAAAACTCTTAATTTTGGAAGCATATAAATATATATATATATGACAACTCTCAATCACTAATTTCAAGACAAGTAACCATTATTGTCATAATTCTGAGTACAGGAAGGAGAGCAGTGCAGAGATTTGGGGATAAAAATACTCTGCTGTGGATACAAGCAGCAAATTTATTTACTCACTGGCCAAAAAGTAAAAGAAAATTATTACTTGTGTTTGCACTATATATCAGTTCAGTAAACATTTATTTCATGTCTATTATATAGCAAGGACTAGGAAAACTAGTTTTTCAAGAAAGACAAGTATGCTCATACAACTTTAATTCAGTAGGTAATTCTCTTTATCTTTTTGTGCAGGTTTTGGGGCTTGAACTCGGGCCTAAGCATTGTTTTTGAGCTTTTTTTTTGCTCAAGACTAGCACTCTACTACTTGAGCCACAATTCCACTTCTGGCTTTTTTGGTAGTAATAGGAGATAGGAGTCTCTCATAAGGTTTTCCTGCCCAGGCTGGATTCAAACCTCGATTTTCTGATCTCAGCCTCCTGAGTAGCTAGGGTTACAGGCATGAGCCACTGGTGCCCAGCAGTGCTTCTTCATTATATATGCCAGGGTTGGCAAGCTCTTTTCTACAAAGAGCCAGTGTTTGAGCTTTTCGGTGACTGTTGCTTTTTTTTTTTTAATTCTCACATCCCTTTAAAATATTAAACCATTCTTATCAGGAGGCTGAGGCAGGGAGGAACAACCTGGGTTACATAGTGAGACTTTTTCTTTAAAAAACTAAAAGCAAAACAATCTTAACTCTGAGGCACTATGTTTCAGAAATACAAGCTGGATCCAACTATGGCTCATAAGCCTTAGTTTGCCAATCTCTGACTTCTGATATAAATGTGTAAATATGGATTTCTGATCATTCTGCTCTATTAATCTTTTGGTTTTTTTTAATATTTAACTATCTCAAAATAGATTCTTCATGTCTCAGTAGGGTACCCATCCATATGATTTCATTTGTATGCTTTTAAAGTCTGCCATAATCAAGTAGCCAGCATGCTCATAGTTTTAGTTAACTACTTAATAACTCTTTTTTTTTTTTTTTTTTTTTTTTTTTGCCAGTCCTGGGGCTTGGAGCACTGTCCCTGGCTTCTTTTTGCTCAAGGCTAGCACTCTGCCACTTGAGCCACAGCGCCACTTCTGGCAGTTTTCTGTATATGTGATGCTGGGGAATTGAACCCAGGCCTTCATGTATAGGAGGAAAGCACTCTTGCCACTAGGCCATATCCCCAGCCCCCTTAATAACTCTTAAACAAACTAAGCTGCAGGAAGACAATCAAGCGGTTATTTGCAGTAATTAATCTACTGTGTACACATATGCCCAGTGAGCCCAAAGGTACAGGCACAATTCAATTTAGAACAGGCTCATTTGACACAGTCCTACTCCCCAACAAATGATCACTTGACATCACTATTAATGCACACGGTGTGAATACTTATTTACTGCGAAAAGCGAAATGACCTGTAAATACCTTTGGGGAAGAGGAGGAAGGAAAGAGGGAAGAGAGGAACTTAGGAGGAAAGGGACAAAGCGGGGGTGCCTGTGCTGCCTCCTGTCCCCGGGTGGGCTGCCGGCCTCACGTACCACGGTGGCAATGTAGATGATCCTCTGCACGGTCTCCGCCTTGTCGATGCATCGCCGCAGCAGGCACTGCGCGTCCAGGCGGGCCTGCGAGTAGGCGTCACTGAACCGAGACAGCAGCGCGGCCTTGCGTGCCACACTGGACATTTTGGAACGGTTCGGGGATGGACTTCTGATCTTGGCAATCGCAACCGAGGGGCTGCCAGACCGGCTGCGGCTGCGGCTGCGGCTGCGGTCGCGGTCCGAGCTGCAGCTGCGGCTGCGGCTGCGGTGGCGGCTGCCGCTGCGGTGGCGGCTGGCATTGCGGCTGCCCCTGTGGTTGGGATCGCGGCTGCCCCTGCGGCTGTGTTCGCGGCTGCCTCGGCGGCTGCAGTTACGACTGTCCCTGCGGGTGGGGCTGCGGCTGTCTCGGTGGCTACGTATGGGACTAGGAGTCCGGCTCCTGGTGGACCTGTGAGGGAATGGCAATCAGCGAGGGCAGCCCTTGCGTTCTCCTCTGCGGCTGTCCCTCGACTCTGTTGCTTCTCCCCCACCTAGCCCACAGATGACACACTGGAGTCTTGCTGGCCAGAGCAAGCTAACGGAGTGATGCCCTCCCTCCACTAGGCCTGTGGGAAGGCATTTGTCCCCAGGCGCCTCAAACGTGACAAGAAACAATACTTAGTATGTGTCCAGTGAGCACCTATAAACCCCTCCATTCAGGCACTAACTCAATTTGTGCTTTAAACAGCCTTGTGAAGGCCAAGTCTTTCAATGGTGGCCATTTTTCAGATGAGGGCTTGGAAGTTCTGAAAGATGATTAATAGGACCAGCTTGGGAATAGCACAGTCAAGAGCCCAAGGAGGAGAAGTCTTATCTTGGCATTTCCTCCCTTGACCTTGGAGTACTAATTCATCACAGGGCACCTCACATAAGCCTTCTGATTTAAACCACATTCTTACCAAGTACAAACTAAAGTTAAAATAATCAGACTAGTGGGGCTGGGAATGTGGCTTAGTGGTAGAGTGGTTGCCTAGCATGCATGAAGCCCTGGGTTTGATTCCTCAGTACAACATAAACAGAAAAAGCCAGAAGCAGAGCTGTGGATGAAGTGGTAGAGTGGGAGGGGAGCTGAGCCTTAAGCAAAAGAAGCTCAGGGACAGTGCCCAGGCCCTGAGTTCACATTTCAAGACTGGCAAATATGTGTGTTCACATACACACACACACACACATACACACACACACACACACACACACACACACACACATATATATATATATGTATATCAGAATAGTAGCCAAAAAGAAAATGGGTCTCTCAAAGGAAAATCTTAGAGGAAAAAAACCCCATGGTACAAGAGGTAGTAGTGTAAAATACAGTGCAGCAGTGAGATAATCAGGAGACTTGGGGTGGGGTGGGGTGGGGGGAGAAGGCTTCCTTGTAGTCTTCTGCTTATTTTCACAGTGCACACACACCAGGCAAAAAGGCACAGGCTCTTGGAAGCCTGAACAAGTTAATATCAGGACAGTAGTATCAGAGAATTACCAAACAAAAGCTCAGGTAGGTAACATTTAGGAGAACGTGGATGAGCAATGAGTGGTACTTTGATAGCCTAAATCAGGACATGCTGGGGTAGGTAGAAAGAATAAAGGAAGAGCTGGGGCTAAAAAGAGAAGCACACTGCTTTGTCTCCATTAATACTGTCTTAATGAGCTACCTGATCCGTCCATCATCAGTAGGAAAAGATTTTACAAGAACACTACTTACACATGCCAACCAAGATGTAAGAATGAGGTAGGAAATCCAAATGATGTAGGAAAAGGAGAGGTCATACAATAAAATGGACAGTCATCCCTAGAAACAGAACTCCTACACCTCAGAAAAGAGAACTGAGCCTAATATTATGGAACATTCTTTTCTTTTTTTTTTTCCAGTCATGGGGCTTGAACTCATGGCCTGAGCACTGTCCCTGGCATCTTTTTGCTCAAGGTTAGCACTCTACCACTTGAGCCACAGTTCCACTTCAGGATTTTTCAGTGTTTGTGGTGCTGAGGAATTGGACCCAGAGCTTCATGCATGCTAGGCAAGTACTCTACCACTAAACCACATACATTCCCAGCCTCTATGGAACATTCTTTTTTTGTGTGAATAAGTTATTCCTTTATTTTTCATAAGGGAAAAATTACAAGTAGTAACTTGCCTTTGCAAGAGACATTAAACAATACTGGAATAAAAAGCTATCCATCTCAGAGAGACAGAAGCCTCATAAAGACTCATACAGCTTATAAACAAAGAATTATTAAATAAATTATGGAACATTCTTATAATAGCATTACCATCTCTCACATAATCAGACCCCAGAAGCCTGGTGTCAGGCTTTCAAAAGGACCCTTCTTTTCCTTCTTATATCTCTCAACCCAATATAAATTAGATCCAAGTTCTAGAAATCCAGGTGTTTTTTTCCTCTGTACAGTTAAAGCAAACAATACTTTGCTTGTAAGTCACAGCACCCCCCAGATTGTTGGGGTTTGGGATTATTGTCATTTTACTCACCCATCCACTCAACCCATCCACCCACCCTATCCCATTCAGGCTTTTACCACTAACTAGGTTAAAAAAAAAAAAAAAGAGCCCCTACAGAAAAAGATTTATGAGAGTTTGCCAGACCTTCCATTCTTTTCAGAAGACAGGACCACTATCTCATCCTTCAGGTTTCGGACCTGTTTCTCATGGTCAGACTGATCTGAACTACGGGGCTCTGAGGTCCGCTTGTCTGTACTTCGCTGGTCTGAGCTGCGTTTGATGGAACTACGTTCTGATCTGTACTGTTCGGAACGCCTAGGCTCTGAGTTTCTGTGGCGGGCATCTTCCTGGGCTTGAAGTGTTTTAAGCCTGAACAATGAAGGAAGTGAGTGGGATGAAGGGGAAGGAAAGGGCACAGGAGAAAGGAAGGATGGAAAAAAGAAAGGGTAGGAAAAAAGGGAGGGGGAGGAAAAGAAGTAACTATTAGCATGCTTAATATTACTGGATGGTAAATGTGGGTGGAGATATACACAAACACACTCAAGTTAATGGAGAGCAGAACTACCAGGGTCAGGGCACCAGGCCACAGTGGCAGCCTCCTGGGGAAAGGATTCAGAAGAAAGGATCTTCTGGTAGGTCCTCTAGGAAAATTCTATATTGTACTCAATTGCACCAAACTCTCAATATGTTCAACCTTGGAATCTAATCCAAGCTGGTCTAGGATATAATCTCCTCCCCTCATTGGCTCTTTAAATTCTTATTTAATTACTTATTCATTCACTCATGTGTGGGTGCCCTCCTTAGAGCTTGAACTCAGGGCCTGGGCACTATCTCCAAGCTCTTTTTCTCAAGGCAACTGCTATACCACTTGAACCAAGGCTCCTTTTTTGACTTTTTGGTGATTCATTTGAGAAAAGAGTATCATAGATTTTCCTGCCTGGGATGGTCACAGTCCTCAGATTTCAGCTTCCTGTGTGAGCCCAGCTAGTTATCTTCAATTTTTTGAACATGGGAGCAAACTACAATGGAAATGCAGAGACATTCACAAGACTTGCTGAAAGTGTGTGCCAGTGAAAATAATACAGCATGGACACAGACAAAGAAACAAAATTTTAGAAATAAAGTTGGCTTCCTCATTAACATCCATAGAGGCATGGCCACCATAAAACAGAAGTGAGCTCACACCTATAATCCTAGGTACTCATGATGCTGAGTTCTGAGGATCGTGGTTTAAAGCCAGCCAGGGCCAGAAAGTCTGTGAGACTCTTATCTCCAATTAAAACACAGGCTAGCCTTGAGCAAAAGGGGTCAGGGACAGCACTTAGGCCTATAGTTCAAGCATCAGGACAGGTAAAAAACAAAAAAGGAATATAAGTCTAAGAACAGTCTATGATGCAAATGATGGTGGTATAAGATGCAAAGATAAGAGGTGAGGTTATGAAGGATGTAGAGAAGGTAAAAATGTAATTGATTAAAAACTACACTGCCTAGAAATGACAAAGAACAAAATTGGAGCTATAAGAAATTAATGAAACAGGAAATAAAAGTACTAGGATTTGTGTTTATTCCTGAGGAAATCAAGACTATAGTTTCCACAACATGTGTGAAAGCAATTAAGTGGCATGTGTGCATCTGTGTCTGTGTGTAAAATATGCTTCCTACTTGCTCTTTTAAAGTGGGGAGATATAACAAGTATAACCTTAAAGAATGTGTTCATTTTCCCTTTCTAGAAATTGATCTTTAGGAAATAATCTAAAACCCAAATTAAGATTTTTTTCTACAAAATCATTCTAGTATTGTGTCTAGGGTTAAAAATCAGTATCCAAGTTAACATTCAACACGATGAAACTACCCAAATGACAGAAAATAATGAACCTATTTCAGACTAAGTTCTGCAATAATTCTTTTCTTAGTAAGAGATTAAAAACAATGCTAAATGAAATGTAGGTTCCAAAAATTTATGTGCAAACTTCTGTATTCATCACTTGGTTTTAATACATTGATGAGAAGAAATACCAGAATTATGAAATGGTTTTTAGATTTCTTTATATTATGTTGCATTTTAGAAATTGTCTATAGTAACTAGGAAATATTTTGTAGTAAAATGTATATATATAAACTATTTCTACCTCGTCTCTGGTCATAAACACATTCCTTCATATTGCAATGATACACCAAAAAAGCTAAATTCAATGATTCATTAACAGGCTACAATAATCCTATCATTCTTTTTTCTTACTGCTTCTTTAGTTGATTTATTTCCTCCTCTGCAGCCAAGAGAGATATAGCTGATCTGTTCCTGGATTCTTCAAGAGGCTTTCCAGTTTCAGACAACCTATAATAGAAATCAGTAATGAAAAACATATTTTTCAAAATTGGTAGACTTACCAAATAAGGCACAGACTCTCTCAGGGACTTTTCACATATAACATACATTCAATATAAACAGAATCAAATTACAAGACATCTGCATTCAATCAGATAGTATTGAAAATGTTATGGTGGACTTGTTCAGTTTATCCTTTTTACCTTCCTAATTCATCTTCTCTAATTCCCTCACACCCAAACCCTAGGTTAGATCTCTACGAAAATCTCTTTCTGTAATATACCATTATTATTCTCATTATTTTGCACTATGGAATTGTATTTTATCTTTTTCTAAGACTTCCTAAATGTACAAAATTTGCTTGCCTATCTGTGAAGAAAGTCACAAAAATCACACTTGACTATCAAGACTTTCATGTTTTCTTGCATCTTATTTCTACCTGAACAGGATTTCCTTGAATATTCCAAATAGCTCAGTTACTACTGAGCTAGCATCAAAGACTCTCTTTACTGGACAAAACATAGCCAGTCATACTCTTACTTTAAGATCTATCTAAATTTAGAAATAAGGAAGGGGGAATTAACACTGGATGAAGATCACTGAGGCATCATGGTCTGACAAAGAATGCCTGATTTCTGTGACCTGCATCCCTGGAAAATCCGTATTCTTTCATCACAGAAGTTATGAGACTATGAAAGTGCAATTCCTTTAAGTGAAAGAACAATGAAAGGTAAAACACTGGGGTTCTGTTACAGTTATGACCTTAAAATTCTCCCCAAGACTAATGGGCTCAAAGCTTGATTCCAAGCTGGTGGATATGTTTGAGAATGGGTAGAAACTTTAGGAAACAGGCCTAGCTGGAGGACATGGGTCATTGAAAGCACACTCATGAAGGGGACACAATAGTCCTGACCCCTTTTCCTCTCTTTTCTCATTCTAACCATCATGAAGTGAGGATCAGTGCTGATCACACACCCCCCCACCATGATGTTCAGCATCACAAGAGGCCTACAGTAAAGAGGCCAAGCAATCATAGGCTGAAATCTCTGAAAGTAGGGCCCAAAATTATTAGCTTTGGGTATTCTGTCACAGTGATTTTTTTTTAATGACCAATTCAGATCCTATCTACAAACTGAAGCAGACCCAAAATCTAGCAGTCTTCCCAGATCTAGGATTCATCAAACCTGTGAAGACCTGTCTCTATTAGCCATGTGTTACTGGGATTTGCATCTTTGAAACAGAGTAAGAATCCAACTGGTTTCTACCAAGTTACACAGAGGAAACCTGTCCATTCATTCCACAGGGAAGTGCCTTACGGGTCATGAAGCAGAGTAAGGGAGGAAAGAAAGAGTAGGCTACCAAAGACCCAATCATATGGGATACCTAAAAGAAAACAAAACTAGTAAATTCCAGGAAGAGCAACAACTACTAGCTTGTATGCAATTTTCAAATTGTTCCAGGAGGAAGAAAATTGTGACTATGGGGAGGGGACATACACATAAATGATGAAGCAATTAGGGCAAAAGTTAAATGAAAGAATATATATAATATAGTTAAATGAAAGAATATATATAATATAAACATTCTTAGTACTATTCTTGCAAATAGTCTATATGAAGAAATGTTAACATCCTTAGTCATAAAAGACATACAAGTTATAATAATACTAGATTCCACCTCCCTATCATCAGAATAGCTATCACCAAGAAAATGAACAAGGGGGGCTGGGGATATAGCCTAGTGGCAAGAGTGCCTGCCTCGGATACACGAGGCCCTAGGTTCGATTCCCCAGCACCACATATACAGAAAACGGCCAGAAGCGGCGCTGTGGCTCAAGTGGCAGAGTGCTAGCCTTGAGCGGGAAGAAGCCAGGGACAGTACTCAGGCCCTGAGTCCAAGGCCCAGGACTGGCCAAAAAAAAAAAAAAAAAAAGAAAAAGAAAATGAACAAGGATGCCATGAAAAAGGAGCCCATAAACATGCAGGAAATTCTTATTTTTTGTGAGAATGTAAACTTATGTAGCCACTATATGGAAGCTCCTCCAAAAACTAAACCAAAACCATCATTATAATCCAGCTATACTACTTCTGGGTATATATCCAAAAAGAATGTTAAGTCTGTACAGAACAGATATATTTGCATGCCCCTGATATAGCAGCACAATAGTCAAGCTATGGATTCAGCCTAAGTACCTACCAGGAGATGTAAGTATCAAGAAAAAAATGTTATAGATTTGTATATGAATATATGTATAGATTTGTATATGCATGTATATATATGTGTGTGTGTAGATTTTACAGATTTCTAAGGATACACATATGTGTGTAGAGGTATACATTAACATATACATGTGTGGGTGTATATATATATTCATCTGTAACATTTATATATATATATATATATATATATATATACCTGTACACATATATATGCTCACACAATATGGAGTATTAGTCAACCATAAAGAGTGGAATTATGTCATTTGCAGGAAAATGGATGGAACTGGAAATCATCATATTAAGTGAAATAAAAAGGTAAATATTGCATGTTCTCTCATATGCAACTAGAACTTTAAAAAAATGTTTAGGGCTGGGAATGTGGCTTAGTGGTAGAGAGCTTACCTAGCATGCATGAAGGCCTGGGTTTGATTCCTCAGTACCACATAAACATAAAAAGGCATTAGTGGTACAATGGTTCAAGTGGTAGAGTGCTAGCCTTGAGCAAAAGAAGCTCAGGGACAATGCCCATGCTTTGAGTTCAAGTGCCACGACTGGCAAAAAATTTAAAAATATAAATAGTTTTTAAAACATCCATTCTGGGGTTGGAGGCATGGCTTTGTTGGTAGAGCACCAGCCAGTGGGTGAAAGCATCCGTTTGAGTGCCAGTCTTAGCCAAAAAAAAGAAAAGAACAGAAAAAGTATTCATTTTCCAAATTTCTAGGTCCCTGGTATTCCTTATGGGTAATGTCAGCCATATAATTTTGACAAGAACAACCAGTAATTCTTACATCTCTACATCACAACTACAGGCAACTGGAAGGTACCCTCAGCACCTGCAGCACTTGCCAGCCAATGTCCCAGGAAATCTAACCAGTCAAGGCTCAACCCAGGATCTATCAGCACAAGATTCTGGTGCTCAGTGGACTCAAGACCAGCATAATCCAAGAGGACAGAACAGAACCCAAATGCCTCACCCGGAACACCAGGATAGCAAGCAAGTGCCCCTTCTCTAGAGGAAGACAAACCTAAGAAAGGATAAAGGGAGAGGAATCTGCACAAGGGGACCGGGTCAGCTCAAAAGGAAGTTTTACCTGGAATTAACTGCATCATTTACACAAATGGGGAGACAATAGATCAGAAAAGACCAGAAAGTGACTGAGATAGTTAAAACAAAGAACTTCAAAGAAATTATGCTTTCTATATGTTATAAAACTAAGAACTTCAAGGAATTATACTTATTGCATGTTATACCTATCCATTTTAACTGCTGTAGCTTTACCACTGGCTCTTTATGAATAGCTGTGTGCATACAAAGGAAAATGACTGTGAATAGCACGCAAACATATACAAAGTAAAATCATTGCATAAAATATGCCAAAATGTTCACAGGGGTGAGGATACAGGTAACTTTCATATTTACATTTATATTGATTGCGTGCATTTCAGAAGAGAATTGTTTTACTTTCATTATCAAGCAAAATGAAACAGAGACATTTTCCTTGTAGGAAGAAGAAAGAAAATCAGCTCAAGAGAACAAAGCAGAGTTCTGCTTTGACACACTATTCTGTCACAGCATTAACTGTTAAGACAGACTTCCTTGCTGTCCCATACCTACCAAAGGCTATGGTAGCCAAAATTCCTTATAGGGTTTTGAATGCCATTTCATTCTATTTATCTGTCTTCATCAAATTCAAACCCAAAGTCTACGTTTCTCTGCAAGGCCTCCCACACTTCCGCCCCTGACTTGCATGCCCAGGGCATGCATCTGACCCTGGTTGCTGCCTGGCACTGCTTAACTTTTTAAATACATTTTAAAATACATTTTATACCTACTAGCTTTTCTAAACTTTTGACTAGTTTGGTTTTTGTTTTGTTTTGTGCTGGTAGTGGGTTTGAACTCAGAGCCTAAGTACTGTCCTTTAGGCTTAGTCACTCAAGGCTAGAACTCTACCATTTGAACCACAGCTCTACTTCATTTTTGTTTTGTTTTGTTTTAACTCTGACTCTCTGAGGCATAGTCTCCTAAAAATGTATTTCCAATAGATGGATGCTGATACTTAGCTTTCATCCTCTATATCCCTTTCCTATCAGCATCTTTCTCCCAATGGATAAGCTGTTCATCTAACAATCATTACTTGTTAATATATATGAGCTGACAATGAGACTATGAAGAAGGAGCTAAAGGACCAGGGATCAGAGAATAATATGTCCTGCTGTTCCTACCCTCGGCATTGACTCCAGTCCTCTCCCTCTTCCCCATCTCTCCCCCATCCCTCCCTTTTCCCTATACACATACACACACACATATATGAGTTCACTGCACACACACACACACTCACACACACATGCACATGCACACACAAACCATGTTACTTTTTGTAATTGCCCACATGTTAAATGAACAATTATTCCCCTCAATATATAAAGTATAACTAAAGTATAAACAATTCTTTTTGGAAAAAGATAACTTGCATTCCTCTTACTCGTCTTGAACCTGGTTGAGTTGTTCGCGGGTTTCCTTCAAGTCATTGTCTAATTGTTGTAGGTCTAGATCCTGAAAATCATTGTCTCTATTTCTCTCCCTATCAAATGTGTTCTGGAAAGATAAAGAAATCAAAAAGTAATCTGAATACATGAAATGACATGAGTAAATTACAAAGCAATTGAACTAAGCAAAGAAGTCAGCCAACACACAAAGAATGTATACCATGATTCTATTGACATAAAGCTGTAAGAGCAGACAAAATTAACCTAGAATGATAGAAATTCAAGAGTGGTTGCCTTGAGGGTTGCACAAGTTAACACTCTGGAGTAATAGAAACACTTATCTCCCACAGACGTGAATTTCATGGACTTATTTAACATAATTTATCAAGTTATATAAATTATATCTTGATTTAAATTTTAAAAGACATTAATGAACACTCCTACATTTCTATACCCAGAATAACAGCCATAAGTTAGTGACAATTTGAGAAGCATATAAAAATTCTCAGGAAAAGAACTGCTTAATGGCATGGTCCTTACCATGTGCCGAGTCCTCAGCAATGAACCTACTGTTAGGGCAGCAAAATCATTGTCCCAATTCAGCCCAATAAGAAAACAAACAAAATAGTTAAATACCTACCCAGGCCCATGGGATAGGGTCTGGTTCCCCGCCCACTGATTCAAGCAGAAAGCCTTCAGTAAATGTCTTGTAAGGCCCTCTTGCTAGAAAAGCCTGCTCTACATGCTTGAGTTTTAGAAAGAAATGTATGTTAATCCAGTTAAACCTTTCCTAGTAAAGTTCCTGAATGTGATGGTTTGGACATGGTCTGAGTATGTCCTACAAAGGTTTGTGTGTTAGTCCCTTGTGAGGTGAGGTAAGAGATGTGGAATCTTTTAAGAAACAGGGCCTAATGGGAAGTACTTCCATCATTGAGGGCTCTGTGTTTGGAAGAAACATGACATTCTGGTTAGTTTATTAAGGAGAGGGTGGTTATAAAAGAGCAAGCCAGGCTTTTTTCTGTGTGTTAGCTTCCATTCTGGCCATCTGAAATTTCCCTTCTATATGAATTCTTGCCAGTATGACACCACCCCTTATGCAATTCCTGCTGGAGTCAATACCAGGCTGTAGGGGTTTTCAGCATCTAAAACTGTGAGGTAAATAAACTTCTTTTCTTTATATGTTTCCTGGCTTTGGGTATTTTGTTGTAGCAACAGAAAATGGACTAATATGCCAATGTTTTATTTACCCAGGCACAGTAATGCTTAAGTAACCTATGTATTATCTTTCCAGTCCAGTCTCTGTTTGAAAGCCAACACTGTCCCCTAGAAACCAATATCAATTTCAAATTGTGACATTCTTGCTAAATGTTATTTTTATCTAAGATGTTCCAAGTTTATTGCACTGTTTTACAAAGTCAGGTTAGGGCTAGGGGTGCAGCTCAATGGTACAGTGATTGCCTGATATACCCATGACCCTGGATGTGATCCCCAGTACCACCAAAAGTAAAAAAAAAAAAAAAAAAAGAAGAAGAAGAAGAAGAAATGCATACACAAAAAAGCCAAGGGTCCTCCTTTAGCATTCATACCTGTAGAGAAGGGACTTTAGCATCAAGAGATTTTCCCATTGATGCAGCAGTAAAAGCAGCTTCGAGCCAAGGCAGAAGACGTTGCTTAATTATTTCCACACCCTCATTATGTCCTCCTAAGAAAATGGCACACATATATCAGTCAGGTCAGCAAAGGAACTCAGCCACACCTTCTTGGTTGGAGGACACAAGAAAGCAGGAGAGGAAAAAAGAGAAAGGAAGGAGAGGAGGAGGAAAAAGAAGAAAGAGGAAATGGAGGTGGAACAGGACAGGGAACACAGGCACCTCTCACCTTCTTGGGCTGCTGATGTGAGAATTGTAAAGAGTTGTCCCTGCAGTTTGGCAACTTGTTCAATTAGTTCAAGGCAAATACTCAGGTTTTCATCACATGAATTCTTCTGTAAAGCCAACATAGCTGGTATCAGTGCAGCTCTTTCATTCTTAAAAACTGAGTAGATCTTTTGTGGCAACAAAAATTGCTGCTTCATTTATCTGCTTTATTGTTTGTGGTCTTTACATAATTTATATATATTATATTTACATACCTATATGAGCAAAGAGAACACTGCTTCTTTAATAGGAGAAGACATTGCTGAATAAAAGATACCATGGGAAAAATAAAGAGATGGCACTCACCACATAGTAGATGGACAGAGTCCAAAGTCACCCTGCAGTGAGATAGTAAGTCTTACTACACAGATGAGCATCAGGTCTATTCAATTCAAGATATTACTGTATTACAAGTCAGGGAAGGCTTCCATGAGGAAGTAAATTGAGTCTGAGTAGAAATCAGGTACGCTCAGGGAAGTAGGTGATTGCACAGCTATTATGAAGCCTTCTAAGTGATGAGTACAGGCAATAGGGAGGTGAAGAACTGGGCCTTTCAGCTATCATTCTGTTTTGGTCAGTGTCTGGTGATATTTTACCATTTCATCAAGTGTCTAATTGATTCCAACACCAAAAAAGACTAACAAATCATGTTCGTGTAGACATGCACAGATATATGTCACCTCAAGTCATAATAAAGTATTGCCATCAGTATTCCATGGACACCACAAATTCCAGAACAATGAAAACAGCAACTCAAGAGAAAAGAAGCAATTGGCATGATCCGTAGGCAAAAATTTATAAGGAAAATGAGCACCTGTATCTCCAAGGGTCTATACAAGCAGAAACCTCTTTGAGAAGAGTCACTGAGCCCAGCCTGTGCCTTCCTGTTCCTAAGCTCTACATTCTCTGCCTACAAGCCTTTTGTCCTTGGTTAGATCATGCCATTGGCTAAGAGGACAGAAAGGGAGTGGAGTCAAAAAGACTCAAGTCTCAAACAGCTGAGATGCACTGCCACTTGCCATAGTTCTATGTTATCCCTCTCTGAACCTGTTTTCTCTCCCATACAGTGAGGATAGTGATGCTTTGCAGATTGTTAGGTGAATTAAATCAAAACAATGCATGACCAACACCATGGAGACAGAAGGTATTCAACAACTGGATGCCATTGAGCTGGTATACAACATCAAAAGGAGCTTAAGGTTGAAGAGTCAGGCAGATCATGGACCAGGCATGGTGATGTAGGCCTATAATCCTAGCTACTCAGGAAGTGGAAGTAATAAGACTGCAGTCCAAGACTGGTCTGGACAAAAACACAAAACCCTATCTGAAAAACCAAACTAAACTCCAAAGAGCTGACAGTATGGCTCAAGTGGTAGAGCGCTTTGACTAGCAGCTGCAAGGTAAGTTCAGGGGTACTGGGCTGGGGATGGGGGGGGGCGGGTAATCCTGGGTTTAAATCCAGTTCGCCACTAATTATCTGTTATTCCTTAGAAAATCCATTTAAATAGGAGGCTCTGTTTCTTTGTATCTTGAAGGTAGTGGATCTGTAAAGCTAACTCAAGCACAAAGCCTGGCATAATAATTAAAGGTATTACTTCAATGTCAGGACGGTCCCCTCCTGTGTATTATGGGTATTCAAAGGAATGCTTGTGCACACAACTTAAGTATCAGAATAGAATACTGTGCATACTGTTCCACTACCAAGACATGTCACAACATGCTACCACTTCTCACACAAAGCATTGTACAAGATACTCAGGTTACAATAGGATCACACTATCCAAG
The DNA here is from genome assembly GCF_023159225.1 of Perognathus longimembris pacificus. Classification (NCBI taxonomy): domain Eukaryota; kingdom Metazoa; phylum Chordata; class Mammalia; order Rodentia; family Heteromyidae; genus Perognathus; species Perognathus longimembris. Next base: position 26,182,384 of record NC_063176.1, on the reverse strand, counting down.
TAAACATACCAATGTAAGATAAAGCAAAGAAATTAAGGCTACTGTGCTCAGAAAATAGACTATAGCTTTGTTCCACCCATAAATCATCAAAGTCCTATTAAAATTAAGGACCTCTGACAAAACTTCATTTTTTTAAGAAGAGTTGCCTGAAGCTGGAGAAGTGGGATGAAGAATGAAAAGCGCCCAGGGACACTGCCCACCTCCAGATGTAGAAAGTGCTCTGTGGTACACAGGGTTTGAACTCCAGGACTTGCACTCTTGCTAAGCTTTCTCTCTCACAGCTGGTGGGTGTTTTACCAATGACCTCCAGTCCAACATTTGTGCTGGTTTCTTGGAGATGTAGCTTCACAGACTTTTCTGTCCAGGCTGGATTCAAACTTCCATCTTTCTAATCTCAATTTCCCAAGCAGCTGCCATTGCAGATGTGAGTCACTAATGGAGAAGAAACGATTGATGCTGGTTCTTTGAGGGGAGGCAATTGGGGGGGGGGGGGAGAAGGGATGTTGAGAGAAATCACTAGACACTAAGAAAGCCAGGCTGAGGAGAAAACTCTAGTTGTTCTTCAAGGTCTTTCACTTCAGGAGCCTGGTCTCAAGTGTGAATGGGGAAACAAGTCCAAAGAAGTAATGAGCATGAGGAGCTCCAAAACAAGCCAATCTAGACTCAAAAAAATTGAAATATGGAAATTTTACACATTTCACTACCATTGGACAGATCAAATAATGAGATCCAGAGAGGTTATTCTGCTGGTTGTCAGCAGTCGGACTCAGAAGCTGTGTCTGAGGTAGAGGAAGGAGATGCTACTTTCTCACTCATGTCACTTTCTGCCTGACAAGGAACCTCTAGATTAAGACACAGAGACAGAATGTAAGGCAAACCCAACCCGGAGCCAGCTGGGCAAAGATTGAGATTTGGGTAATGCTTATGGATTTGGTTTACAGAATAATGGCTTCTCACAAAAGCCTTAGCGATGGACCTCCTGAAATCTGCTTTGGAGTCCCTTTATCGCCATGCTGACCCACACAGGAACAAAACGCCCAGCTTCAGCAAGTATCCATGTCATCTTCTGAGTAATAATTCCTAAATTATAAAAATCCATTCTAATATGACCCCTGGATGTTTTCAAAGTGGAAGACTTGCAGGAAGACAGAGTAGTATTGCATAAATATAAATTGAGAAGCAGAAGGTAAGGCTTGAGCTGGGGGAGGCGAGAGAAGGGGGCAGGCAAGACCAGACCCGACTTTCCTGTTGCTATGGCCACCGGCGTCTGAGGTTACGCCGCAGCTGACCGCGCTCCAGCACTCGCGCTCCAGTCCCCACGGAGCCGTCGCCCCTGCACCCCGATGGCACGCACCCTTGCTTCCCGCGGTCGGGGACAGGGTCCCCCTTTGGGATCACAGGCGCTAGGCCCTGGGGTCCCGTGCCGAGGCGAGTCCCGCGGTCTCCCTCCCCGACTCACGTTGTAGTCCCTCGCCCAGCTGTTGAGCTTGTCCTGCAACATTTGTAAAGCCTCGTTGGAGACCAGCTTCTTCAGGTTGTCCGCCATCGCTCGCTTACCCGCACTCCCGGATCCGGGAGGGGGGCGGACAGGTGGAGGGGAGTGGGAGGGGAGGGGGCGCGCGGGGGGTCTCCGCAGGACGCGGGGTCTGGTGGCGGGAAGGGGCTGGGGACTCAGAGCACGGCTGTTGTTTCCATCCTCCCCCTCGGGTGGCACCGGGCAGGGTTCGGGAAGCCGGGGGGAGGCGCCCTGAGCCGCAGGCCGCCGCGCCTCATCCGCTGCCCGGCGCGCTCTCCGGGCTCGCCCGCCGCCGCCGGTCCGCCCGGGCCATAAATACCCGGGCCATTATTAAACAAACCTTGACGTGGCGGGCGGCTGCCAGGGAAGCGCGGGCCGCGTCGGGGCAACACGGGCCGCCCGGCCCCGCCCCATCCCTGCCCTCCCCGCCGCTCCCCGCTCCCGTCCTCCCCACCGCCCTCCCTCCGCGAAGGGGGGACCCGCAGCGCCCCGCGCCCGGGACATGCCGCTGCCGCTGCTGCTGCTCCTTCGTGCTTCTCGTCCTGCTGCTGCTGCTGCTGCTGCAGCTCACGGTCGAGGGTGCTGAAGTCGAGGCTGCTGAGGACGAAGGTGCCAAAGAACCTGGGTCTGGAGCCTGGGCCGAGGGCTGGGGGGGCGCAGAGATCACGGATGGCGTGGGGGGGGACCCTTCGAGGGGCCCGGACGGTCTGCGGTGCAGGTCGGGGGGCAGCCGAAGGCCTAGAACCACCTCCACCACCTGGGCCCCGGGTGGCACGCGGCCTAGAAAAGCACAAGTTCAGCCTCCAGGGACAATCTGACTGCCCTGTTATTTCACCTCTCCAGCCTCTCATTCCTCCTCTTCAGCGCATAAGGTTTACCTCACTAGAAAACTGCTGGAACTAAAATTTCACTTTTTCCTACTTCCATCTTTTGCTTTATTCCTTGGGCCACTGGGAAGGTGGGGTCAAGAGATTTTTTTGCTCCATATTTGTGTAAATACATGCACAAATACATGTGAACCAGAGTTTACATGTTATACACTATGTCGGGTTGGTACATTACAGCCAATCAGTCTCAGTTAATTTGGTAAACTTCCATCTAATTCTGAATTTTTTTTAAATTGTGACTTTGCCAAAGCACCGCCTGATTTGGTACTGTTGATTTCTACATGGTGATAGTTTAAACAGTGAAACAATTCCAACCATCATCAAGCAGTTGGAAGCAATCTAACCATCAAAGGGTGTGCTCACTGCAAATCATTATTCATTTATTCATTAAATCAAAAATGGAGAGGAGCTAGCTACTTTAACTCATGTTCTTTGCTTTAAATGCTTAAAAATATATGTGAATATTGTATATATCCCATTAACATAAAATTCAGAATTTGCACTACTTGTTTTTATTTCTCTTAATAAATAAGTGGTTTTTCTATTCACTGCTGAATGACTTTCTGTCTTATGGTTTCTTTTGTACTGGTTCTGGGGTTTGAACTCAGAACCTGAGTGCTGTCCTTGAGCTTTTGTGCTTAAGGCTAGCACTATATCACTTGTGCCATAGCTTCATTCCCAGCTTTTATGTGGTTAACTGAAAATAGAGTCTCACAGACTTTCCTGCCCAGGTTGCTTTCAAACTGTGATCTTCATATCTCAGCCACCTGGGTAGCTAGGATTACGGGTGTGAACCACCAATATCTAGCTGAAAGACTCATTTCTGGAGCCTGCATTTCTACAGACCACAAAAATTAGGACTATGGGATCTAACATGTTATTTTATCATAGTAGAAAAATTTCACTAGACATCTCCTTCCTAAAAAAAAAGTGTATTTATATATACATACAAACACAAATATATAGATATATATTTATATAAAAGATGGAGGAGAGAAGAAACTTTACAATTTCCTAATTTGGAACCTATTTTGCCTATTTTGATAAGCTATTGAAATCAGAATGGTCCTGTTTAACTTTGTTTGTAAAAACCAAATTAGAACAGTTGTTGTAGCCACCTTAATTATAGCTTATAATCCACGGTTTCTTCATCTATAAAAAGACAATCATTCTTACTACACGGATTTGTTCTAAGTCTAAAGATAGTTCAACTGGCCACTGGTGGCTCACACCTGTAATCCTAGCTATGCAAGAAGCTTGAGATGCGCAGTTAACACCAGCCTGGAAAGAGAAGTCCTTGAGACCCCTATCTCGAAAACAGACAACCAAAAGATGAGCTGAAATTGTGGCTCAGCACTAGCTGAGCAAAAAAGCCAAACTCAAGATCCTGAGTTCAGACCTCTGTACCAGCAAAAAGAAGAAAAAAAAAGTTGATAGAAAGCAATTTGTATAGTACTTTCCATATATAATATAACTCAGTAAATCAGTGTTGCTATTAAGATTGTAGATCACAGTATTAGTAAAATAATTTAAAGTCACCAATACTGGGTAATGGTTGAGTAAATCATTCAATGAAATATTGCTGAATTAAAAATTAGTATTGGGGGCTGGGAATATGGCCTAGTGGCAAGAGTGCTTGCCTCATATACATGAAGCCTTGGGTTCGATTCCTCAACACCATATATACAGAAACCGGCCACAGTGGCGCTGTGGCTCAAGAGGCAGAGTGCTAGCGGTGAGCAAAAAGAAGCCAGGGACAGTGCTCAGGCCCTGAGTCCAAACCCCAGGACTGGCAAAAAAAAAAAAATTAGTATTGGATTGGAGGCTTGTTTCAAGTGGCAGAGTGCCAACTGTGAGCAAAAAAGCAGAGCTTAAGCTCAAGGCCCTAAATTCAAACTTCAGTACCAACACACACACACACACACACACACACACACACACACACACACACACACACACACACACACCAAAAAACAAAACAAAACTTTAAAATACAAACTTGTTACTGAAGAATCTAGGAATTTTAACCTGGGAATAATACCCAAAAATTATCTAGGAATTGTATAGTATGTCTCTATAGTGTAATTATGGTTGCTCCTTTATGCTTTTCTGTGTTTCCTAATTTCTACAATAAGCATGAATTGCTTCTTTTAAAAAAAGATGCCAAATAAAGTAAAATATCAATGTTTAAGCAACTGATTCAGAGTATTCTTTGACCAAATACCTATATGGAACTTACGAACTACATATTCTGAAGACAAAATGGATATAGGAAATCACCGTAGAATATAAGACCTGATTTTATTTCCACAGATCCTCTAGTCTTACAAATCTGTTCAGGAACCTCAAGTCTTGTAGTCATATGTACGTCTTGGTAGCCCTAGATCACAGGTGCATGTGATGTGCAATAGATCCTTGCATTTATTTTTAAGAAATATAGATGACCCAAAACAAAGGCAATGCCTCATGTACTTATTCATTCCTTACTCCCACTACTTCCCAAAGAAGTATCTGAGATGACTGTGAGAGTAAACAACTTGTAGAAAATACCATGATTAGATTAAAATTTACCTTTAAAGAAAAAGGTTCATAATTTGGCCAAAAAAACCCTCACAATATGCCTTCATACTAAGACAGAACCTCATTTTACTTGACTTTGTGGAAACCAAGACAGAAAGGAAAGGACTTTAATGATTATGATTATTTGGCTTTTTAAAATATGATGTTTCTTTGAATAGGAATACATTTGCTGGTATCTCCTAAAATATGCTTATCCCTTTTTAAAGCATATAGGAAAACATAGGTTAAAGAGGTTTAATTATTTTTTAGAGAAAGCATAAAAACAACCTTGATCTGATTGTCTCTTGAAGCCGACTTTGATGGCTTTGATCAATGGGTAATATTAGAATACATGTAATCAAAAAGCAAACAACTGATGCCCCATTTCTTACTCAGGTGGTGTTACTTGACACAAGTTTAGAACTTCCATACTTACAAGAGTAAGTGGATTATCTTCACGAGTGCCTTTACCTTTCTCTTTTGCAGAACTTTTGATGGATGCTATTTGCAATCAATTTAAGTGACTCAAAGAGCCTGGAGGGTAAGTAGCTTGAATTGCTGATTAAAGAGTCTACAGGTCAGGAACAGTGGCAGAAACTGGGAGAATGGCAGTTCAAGGCCATCCCAGGCAGTTATCAAAACACCTACCTCATAACCCCTCTGTACATCACTTTGACAAGAAATGAATAAAAAAAAAAACACCTACCTCACTAAGTCAGGCATGGTGGTAAACTGTGGTCCTAGTTATGAAGGAAACTGTAGATAGAGGAATCAAGGTCTGAGGCTGAATTTGGGGAAAAAAAGAAACCCTTTAGCCAGGCTCAGGTGGTTCATGCTACTCAGAAGGCTGAGATCTGTGGATTGTGGTTCAAAGCCAACCTGGGCAGAAAAGTCCCTGTGAGACTCTTATCTCCAATAAACTACTCAAAAAGTCCAGAAATGGTTATATGGCTCAAGTGGTAGTATTCTGGCCTTGAGCCCAAAGAGGCTCAGCAATAGCACCCAGCACTGAGTTCAAGCCTCAGGACCAGAAAAAGCGAGAGACAGAGACAGAAAGAGAGAGAGAGAGAGAGAGAGAGAGAGAGAGAGAGAGAGAGAGAGAGAACAGCTATGCATAGCTCAAGTGGTACAGTGTCTGCCTGCTTGCCTAGAAAATAGAAGACTCTGAGTTCAAACCTCAGTACCACCAAAAATTTTTTTAAGAAGTGGCATGTAAATTACAATTTACATGTAAATTACTTTAAATTACAAGCATATAGTCAACATACTACTTGTTATAGAAATTATCAGATCAAGGGGCTCGGAATATGGGCCTAGTGGCAAGAGTGCTTGCCTCCTACACATGAAGCTCTCGGTTCAATTCCCCAGCACCACATATATGGAAAACGGCCAGAAGGGGCGCTGCGGCTCAGGTGGCAGAGTGCTAGCCTTGAGCGGGAAGAAGCCAGGGAAGGTGCTCAGGCCCTGAGTCCAAGGCCCAGGACTGGCCAAAAAAAAAGAAAAGAAAAAGAAAACAGAAATTATCAGATCAAGATTCTATCTGGGAATGATGCTCTAGGTTTGTTCCATTACTTTAGATTATCAAATAGGTATTTTTTAAAGAAATGAAAGAACTTGGGGCAGGTAAACTTTCTCTCTCATGCTCTGCTAGTGACTTCTAAATGAGTTTAGTTAAGTCACTAATAGCTTGGAGCCATATTTTTTCATCTAGAAAATGAAAAGCATGGATTATATAAGCTTTAAGATCTCTTGCAGCCTGACATTAATACTGTGTTAACATACTGGTTAGACTGGGGGCTGAGCAAATCCTGTTGTTTTCATCATTAGATCACAATTCTTTTGGGAGTAATCACCAATCACCCAAAGTTGAGCACTGTTTTTGAGTTCAATTATTCTTCAAGGTTGCTAGGATAATTAATATACCTAACCTCAAATAAACAAGGAATTTCTGTATACCTGCACTTTTAATGAATTGAAACCCAGCTTAAACTAACAGATTTCCTAACTATTCAACCTTTCTTGTTTAACTTTTGGGCATCACTGCAATTACACTATATAATACTTATTTATCTGCCTCCTGTGAAGTCTTCTGAGCCTCTTTAAGGAAAGGACAGAGGTACATTCATCATTGTAACTATCTCATGAGGAAAAACTAAAAAGAGAGAAAGGGAAGAAGGAAATGATTGGCCGCTTTATATCTGATGTCATAATACCACTGGGCTAGAATAAGGCAAATCAGTTGTTCTTATGCTGTCACAATCCTGCCACAGAGCCAGGAGCCATTCCAGAAGTGCAATGTCTCAAGATGGCAAAGACTTCCTGAAAGGCCTTAATTTTATCCTTATGGGTTTTACCTATGTCAGTTGGCTAGAGACATTTTTAATTTGAAAATGAGTGAGGAGGTAACAAGTTGAACATGAAATGTACTCACTGCCTTACATATGAAACTGGAACCCCTCTGTTCTTCTTTGACAATAAAGAAAAAAAAGAAGTTACAAAAGATTCTACTTGCACCCACTCACTGAAGTGAGAGTAATGAATATTTGTTCACATTGCCCTAGATATAAATAGTGCAAAAAACTACAGGGATACCTGTGGGTGGTTCCCTTGATTTTCAGTGCTGGGGCAGGTACAAGCCCTGAGCTAGCATGATGGATGTAAACATCATGTGTTCTGGCTTGGAACTTGAAGGCCTCTTCTGAGTGTGCTGTGCTGCTTGTGTCCTAGCTATCTGTGTGAGGACCCTGTTTCTTTAGGTCAAAGCCTTGTTGCTATTTGTAGAAAAGCAAAACTTCTCTACACTCAGGTTCTTTGTAGGTTCTTGTAGGTAGCAAAATATTTCCTGGACCACTTAGCTATCATTTCAGGAGCTTCGTTTTTTCCCCACTTTGTTCTCTGCCAAATTGAAAGGCAAAGGTTAAGCCGGGCCCCTGTGGCTCATGCCTATAATCCTAGCTACTCATGAGGCTGAGATCTGAGAATCGAGGTTCAAAGCCAACTTAGGCCAAGAAAATCTGAGAGACTCTTATCTCCAACTAACTTCCAAAACATTCAGAAGTGGAGCCTGGCTCAAATGGAAGAGCACTAGCCTTGAGCATAAAAGCTCAGGGACAGTGCCCAGGCCCTGAGTTCAAGCCCCAGAACTAGCACCAAAAAAAAAGGAAAGAAAGAAGGAAGGAGGAAGGAGAGAAGAAAAGAGGAATGGAAGGTAGGAAGAAAGGAAGGAAAAAAGGAAAAGGAAATGGAAAGACAGACTGTGCTTTTTTTAATCATCTATTAGAACTACTTGGCTAGAATATGCCTGAAGGTCAGTTCCTCCAAGGGGCAGAAGCAAGGATGAGATTTTTGTATGTAATACCAATAAGGCTTCTCCATTTCATGAAGCAGATCAAAATTCTCCTGTATAGTTACTTCATATTCACAATTGCTTTAATTCCAAAAACAAGAGCATATTGGTAATATATCACAACTATCTCATCTTATCCACTTAAATAACCTATTTACAGCACCAGGCATGATGGCTCACACTTGTAAACTTTACTACTTGAGGCAGTGATCCAGTTATCATGGTTTGTGATTAGACTCACTCAAAGGCTGCCTATGATGGCAAGCACCTTCAACCACAGCTGCAAGGGGAGGCACAATACAATGGCTGGATGCAGTGGTAATTATCCATCATCACCAGCCCCTTGGGTAACACAAGTAGAAGTCTCACAGCCCAAGCTGGCCCTGGTATTAAAAATTGAGATCCTACTTTAAAAATAACTAAAGCAGCCAGGTGCTGGTGGCTCAAGCCTGCAATCCTAACTACTCAGGAGGCTAAGATCTGAGGATCATGGTTCAAAGCCAGCTTGGGCAGGAACGTCTATGAGATTTTTAAAAAAAGATTGTCATGGGGCTTGAGCTCAAGGCCTAGACACTGTCCCTGAGCTTTTTCATTCAAGGCTGGTGCTCTACCACTTTGAGCCACCATGCTCCTTCCAGTTTTCTGATGGTTGACTGGAGATGAGTCTCACAGGGACTTTCTGACTGAGCTGGCTTCAAATCACCATCCTCAGTTCTCAGCCTCCTGAATAATTAGGATCACAGGCATGAGCCACCAGCACCTGGCATCCATGAGACTCTTATCTCCAATAAACTACCTAGAAAAGCCAGAAGTGGCCCTGTGGCTCAAGTGGTAGAGTGCTAGCATTGAGCACAATGAGACGAAAGGGCACTGCCTAGGCCCTGAGTTCAAGCCCGATCACCGGCATTAATTAATTAACAAGACAAAAGGGATGGAGATGTGGATCAAGTAGTATAGTACCTGCCTTGTAAGCATGAAGCCTTGAGCTCAATCCCCAATACCAAAAGAAAAAAAATTACAGCAAATACAAGATAGGAAGGAAACAGCAAAATGTGTATAATATACTTACCTAAATATCCTCCCTGTCTCTACCTAAGTTTTCATTATAGTTCAATACAGAAGACATTCCTGCCTTCTATGTCTTCAGCCCTGCTAGCTAAATGCAATGACAAATATGTAATGCAGTGACAAAAATGTCCCTTGAAGAGGCAAGCTCAGGACATCAGGAAACTGCAGAGGTGCAGAGGGGAATGGTCAACCTTATTAGATATCTCTCTTCATCACAGGCATGCAATGTGAGAGAGTATGGATCTTTTTTAGCATCTTTAATAATTTACTGAATTTCTTCACACAACCATAGACCTTAATTAAACATAAGGCAAGAGTTCCTCCTCCCTAGGATCTTATAATCTAGTCAAGAGAGAGATAAACAACCATACTACAGTGTGACAAGTTCTAACAGAGTTGACACAAACAGCTACTCTTCCCATCCTCTTGAAGAAAGGAACAGGGAAAGTTATGGAAGAAAGGAAAATAGGAGGAACTGAAGTTTTGAGGTGTGAACTGATGCAGAATGGTGAATGATGAATGACTATGGAGGAGTTAAACTATAACAGACAAGCCTGGAAGGAGTTGCCTGGGTTTGGCTATGAGGGAGTCTTGTACTTCATAGACAATGGGAAGCAGCAAAGGGCAATGAGAGAGGTTTGATCTGTTTTGTCTATCACACTAGAGGTCCTACAGGTACATTTAGCGGGGGAGGGATTCAACCTAGGAAGAGCACTTAGGAAACAGTGCTAGGGATGAGCTCCTTCTCTGGAGTACTATGGGTGCATATTACAGTGTACACTTACTTCTCAGAGATACCAAAGCATTCATAACATTTTTTTACCCAATAAAAACATAATATTCACTCATGAAAGTTATTGAATCTGTGTTATATATATTTGGCTCATAATGTATTGAGGACTTGGAACAAAATAGAAGTAATAACACAGTGTGTCTGTTCTTTGTCAGGTACTCACAGTCTAATTAGGAGCTAACTGTACATGAAAAAAATAACATGATAATATTGGTGTGTCATAAAATGGGTGTCATAGTGCATTGTCTACATTCAGATAAAAGAACAAAGCTTGGAAGAGATGGGAGAGAACAATGAAAGGGATGATATTATAAACTGGCATGGAAAATAGAAATCCTTCTGTATTACTTAAAGATAATGAAAACATTTTTTGAAGGCAAGGATTGCCTGTTACTGTCAGGAAGTGGGAGTAAGGTTGGTCTTAAAGACATTTGGAGTAGTATGAATTCATAAGCACATAAACTTTAGTGTTACATAAGGCAACAGAGGAAACGAATTAAGTATATGTGTTCACACAGCGAGAGACAGGAGACTAATAGCATCCATGAGGACAGAGATAATCACCTAATCACTTCCTACTCGCCTTAGGAATTAGGATCTCTCCAGGAAATACCATGTTCTAGTGGAAATGGCCATGCAAGAGCTAGGCTCCACAGAAATACTCTTCTCCCAGGAGAAAGACGATCTACCAGTTCTGGTAACTGGGCACACAGCTAACTCAGCATGTTCACATGTCCTGGTTTTTGTTCCCTCTCTTCTGAAACTTACAACACTGCGATGAACAAGTTAGAGATGGATTGAGAATTTCTTCCTCAGTTTTGGCCAAAACCATAAATAAAATTATTTTCATGAATATTCATTCTCTATCAATGAAGGTGACAATTCAGACCCAGAGCCTGGCTTTACAGCCAGGGGCTTCAGCAACACTACTAAGGCTTGAGTGTGTCCCCCAAAGTGAATACGTTGGAAGCAACAACAGCAAGGTTGAAAAGAGGATGTATAAAAGGTGATTAGATAATCAGAGCTCTGCTCTCATAAATGGATTCACATCATCTTTTAGGAGTGACTTATTTTGAAAGTGTGTTTTGGATAAAAGGATGAGCACAGCTCCCTATCTTTCTGGCTCTCTTGCCTTCCTCACCCTTCTGCCTTCCACCATTGGATAATGCAGCAATAGGCTTTTTTTTTTACCAGATACAACCTTTGACCTTGGACTTTCCAGCTTCTAGAACTGTAAGAAAAAAAATCCCCATTCCTTATGCCCTCTCAGAAGTTCTGCAATAACCGCATAAACTGTACCAAGCATTTCCCAAAGACCTAACTGTATCCCAAAGGCTCAGCTCACAAAACTATCACTTTGGGGTTCAGAATTTCAGCACATGGATTGGTGGGAAAAGGATGCAAATATTCAGCCTATACAAATCTTAAAAATCTGATTTTCATATTCAAAGACCACATTCAAGCATACTGAAGGGTATGACTTGCATATATCTTGTGGAGGACACAGTATAATCTACTACAAAGTCAATGAGGGATAAATATCTTTATGATCTGATTTATGCTACAGCTGTAGGAAGCTCTGCTTTGTGCTTCCAAAGGCTAATAATATCCATCTAGCAAAAGAGAACTAAAAACTGAGTTCATTATGTGGCAGTAAACTCAAAGACTTTCATGTCAGATGAACTCTGACAATCCTAGTTCTGTAATGGGTGAAAACCTGATTAATCATTTAACCTTTGTGAGCCCTGATTTCTTCATTTGTAAAATGTAGACCTATCTCCTAAGACTGCTAGAAGAATTGCCAGGCACACAGTGACCTTCAAGTATTATTTCAGAGACAAAAGCTAGAAAATACAACTGAGAATGATTCACACTGAAGTTGTGGTTGTATGAATGAACTGGATCTCTTTTAAAAGGGCAGAAATTGGCATCAAAGAGAATACTGGGATGTCCTGCCAGCAATGGAGATTTGCAATAGGAATCTGAGGAAAGTGATAAACAAAGGGGCATTTGGCTTCAGAAAGTCAGGTGTTGTAGTACCTAAGTGGAGAGAGGTTGGTAAAATCAAGAAGGGCTTCTAGTCCTAGAATCTGGAATAGCAGGCAAATTTCAAAGACTTTTTAGAGTTCCATTACTGTGTCAGACACTGGGAATAAATGGGGGGGGGGGAGGTGAGACAAAGGCCTTTAGTAAATATCCTGAGGTATTATACAAAATATAGGAGCAGAGTAAAGGCCAGAACACCTAAAATACCCCCACGAAAGCCTCAGAAGGCTTTGAAGAGAATGTGGTATTGGGATAGATTCTTCAGGATGAGCAAAAGTTTGTCTGCCAGAGAAAAAGAGAAACTCCAAGCCAAGGGACAAGAAGTAAAGAGCACAGGAATTAAAGACTATCTTACCAAATTTGGAAACAGAAATTGAGGATCAGTCAAGGGTCCAGTTAATCTAGTTAATAAATGGGACCAGCGCTAGACTGTTAAGACAAAGGCACTGCTATCTTCTCTCAAAGCCTTAAAGTATAATTTATAGTCATCCTGCTTAAAATACAGGTTTGTCCTAGCAACCAAGGTGGGAACAAGCTTTGAGATGCAAGTCAGGTGATTCCAGCATTTGGCAAATAAGCTATATGGAAATTGATGATCAGTTAGGTATTAATCCAAGAAGAACAGTCTGGACCTATTCTGTGTGACTCTGTGGCCTGTGCCCAGCCTTGAGTTTATAAAACACAATCATAACATAAAGTACTCCATGTTGAATATAAGTGTCAAAATAGAATGACTGTACAGCTTTTTATAAAGCTGTCATCTGCCAGAACACCGTGGTGCACAAACTGATCATTTATGTCAACAAATAACTAAATCTGTCCATGTATCAAATCACATCAAAACCAGCAGTCACATGAACTTACCAATCACACCAGATATAACACACTCACTTGAACTAGGAAGGGAGGAGCACTGACTGACATGTCATCTGGCCACCTGTCTCAAGCCTGACTCAGAATAGCCCCCTTCAAATCAACACTAGAAATGGCTTCCACATGGATCTGCACTTGACAACTGTGCTTTGAGGGATGAACATGCAGTTCCTAGATCTTATCTGGTCCCTAGAGACATTCCCTTTTGTTGGTATCAGTTCTTTTGTCTCTGAGTTCCATAACCCCTCTGGATACTGTCGCTTCTTTAACCCTTCCATGGACATTTGGTGACCTGTATGTTGTTATTGTGTCCAATGTTGAATTATGATCTGAGGGCCAATATTAGTTAAGACTGGACAAAAGAACCTGCATTGCCAGTGGCTCGCGGCTATCAAGTGAACTCAGTGGTATCTGGCAAATTAAAGCCAATGAAATTGACGTAGATGTGGATCTACTAATATTCAATACACTCTGACATTGTAAAAGGATACAAGCACCTCAGTCTGTGTTTCTGGGGTAGCTCACTCACAACATGACTTTTGCCAAAACCAAGGGAAGATAATGAAAGATTAGAAGGCACTTTACAGACTGTGACAGATTATCTAAATTAAACATCACAGCACTCCTTTAATGTAAAGTAAGCAGAGCAGTGAAATAACCCATCTAGTTATCCAAAAGTAAAATTTACCTAGTTCCAGAAGAAAGGAAGTTTTCTGCTAAGGGAGCCCTGGGGCCTGATGGTGTTTTCTAGAAGTAATTCACTGCATGAACAGCTTTTGAAGCCTGGTTGACAAATCTCACTTCACTGATTTTTTTTTTCTTTTCAGCTGAAAGAAGTATTGGGTCATACTCACAAGGAACAACCAAATGTACTCAAAGTCACTTGCACCAATGGTGGCTTCTTTGTATGCAACAAATGTCTGTGAAGTTAAGCTCCCTAGGATATACATGCTCTATCAACACTATTTCCCGAGCTGTACTGACAATCCGCTCCAATTACAGTACAGGAAAACAACAGCAACAGACTTCATAAGCCCTCCAAAGTGAAGCAGCAGACCCAAACGCTGGGGAGTGTTTTCAAGATCTTCGCTGCCTAATTAGTAACTGTTAACTTTTGTTAACGCTATCCTCACCCTCCCCCCCATACACACACCCGGTCCTCACCCCAAGAACTCTCCTCCCCACCACAGCCAGGAAGCTCCAGGCCTGTGAACTTTCCCTGGGAACTTTCCCGGGAACTTTCCAGCTCAGGAGGTCCCCAACCCTGGGGACAGAGAGGCTCTCCGTATTTTCAGAGTACTCTAGGAGCGGCCCGCGGACTTGTGGTGTCCCCTGCGGTGGCCTTTCTGGCCCCTGCGTGGAAAATACTTGTCCCAGTTCACCCACCTGAAGACTTCGACCAGTAGTGGCCTGAAACTCCCTCAATGACAGAGGGATGGAGGGGCGGAAATGCGGGCAGGGGCGGGGCCGTACGTGGGAGGGGCAAGCGTGGCCATGCGTGGGCGTTACCATGAGTGGAAGGGGAGGGGCCAGGGCGGGAGTGGGTGTGGCAGAGGTGTGATGAGGGGCGAGGAAAGCAGAAGGCATGAGGCTGGGTGAATGGTTGAGTGGGCGGGGCAGGGGCGGAGGTGTGAGAAGGAGGTGGGGCCTGGCTAAGGAAGGGGGCGGGGCGAAGGTGTGAGATGGAGTGGGAGGGGCCGAGGTGGGGGCGGAGTGAGAGCGGGAAAGAGATGTGGAGCAGGCGCACATGCAAAGCAGGGGCGGAGCCAGGCCTGGAAGGCGTGGCGTGGCTTACGGCGGGGCGGGATCTCGGCAGAGGCAGCGCTGGCGGCGCTGGCGGCGGTGTTGGCTCACGCGGGAAGATGGCGGCAGCGGCGGCGGCGGCGGCGGCGGCCGAGCAGGTCAGTGGGTCCAGCCATGGACAAGGGCTAGGGACATGGGAGAGGCCAGGTTTTGACCATGGGACTGACTGTAGGCTTTGATGGATCGAGACTGTAGGCTTTTGTGGACCGGGACACCGAGGCCGGCAGGGGCCGGGCTCCCAGGAACCGATGCGCAGGAGCTGTCCGCAGCGGGATGCTGCCAGAGGCCGGGAAAGATCCCGGGACCGGAGAGCGAGCCGCCGCGGGCCTCGGAGGGACGGAGCCGAGGACACCGCGCTTGAGGCCCAGGCGACGGTGCCAGCCTGGACGTGCCGCGGCCGTGCCCTGCCCCACGGTCAACGGAGATGTGGATAAAAATAGCCCGGGCGCCCGCGGGAGGCTCCCCAGACACCCGCCCAGAAGCGATCAGCTGCTGCCTGGGTGTGGCACTGTGGCCACCCTCCACGCGCGGCTTCCCGGACTGCCCCTCCGACTTCACTGTTTGGAGATTAGTTACCCGTGCAAAACTCTTGTCCAATGGATGTTGAATCCATTTTTAAAATACGTTTCCAAATATATTCCCTGATCTACGCTCTCTGTTTATAACTTAGAATAGCTTTAAAGGCTTTACCAGAAAAAAATATATCAATGCATATTCATGCGTGCATACATGTGCATGCATGTACATATACTTTCTGGGGCTATTTATTACAATAAGAATAATTTTCATAGTTCTCAACTGATTTTTTTTAAATAAGGAGCACGATCAGTTATCTTGATAAAGGCTCATTTGTCCATGTTGTTGAAAAATACACATGCGCCAAGTTGTCCTTATTCTGTTTGCCCTTTGGAAAGATTTTCTAAGTGATTGACATTTCAGAGGCCATGTATTCAATAGTGCTTTCCTGCTTCATGAAGATCTTGTTTTTCACATTATATTATTCTTCTCTGAAATCTTTGATCTTTACTCTGTGCTCTGTTGCTATAACAAATACCCAAGATAATCAACTTATGGGGGAGGGGTGTTATTTTTTGGCTCACAGCTTCAGAGTTCCCAGTCCATAAGCAATTTCTTCAATGGTTTTAGGCCTGATGGGAATGTGTGACAGAACAAAATTGCTCAGTTATGGCTAGGGAATGAGAGAAATTGGGGTCAGAGGGCCCCACCATCCCATCTAGGAGTCTACCTTCAGTTAATGAAAGGCCCCATTTCCTAATTATGGTATGCTGGTCAGCAAGCCTGCACCACATGGTCCTTTGGAGAATACTTAAGATCCAAACTACAGCTATTCACCTTGTCTTTTTCTCCCCTCTGCTATTATACATGCAAATCTTTTCCAAGTTAGGAGAGGAGGGATTAAATCACAGCCTTTCTCTGGCAGTTGTTAATTCTTATCTTTAATTTTCTCTTTCCTTTTTTATTCTTTTGGACATGAGCATAGATGTCCATATAATGGTAGCAGATCTGTCTGTTCCCTTCCTATCAATATTTTATCAAAAAAATCATCTTTGACAATCATAAAGGCACTTTTTTTGCAGGGGCTGGTACTAGGACTTGAACCAGGGAATTCACACTGTCCCTTAGCTAGTGTTCTACCATGTGTGTTACACCTCTACTTCTGGCTTTGGGGTAGTTAATTGGAGATAAGAGTCCCACTGACTTTCCTTCCCCAAGCTGGCTTCAAACTGTGCTCCTCAGATCTCAGCCTCCTAAGTAGCTAGGATTACAAGCCTAAGCCACTGATGCTGGGACTCACCATGAAGACACTTTAAAAATCATACTGTAATCTCTGTACACTATCTCATTATATCTCATGTTCCAGTAGGTCTTGCACATTTGAAGTTTCCTGAAACTAACTACACATTCTTAGCTTTTCTCTTCCCTTTATCCTGTTTTTCCCAGTTAGTGATGTCATCTCATTGTTATAATGTGCCTCTAGACTCAGGACTCCCAAACCTGTATGCCAATTCTGAATGGCCAGCAAACTGTGTCAACCATTCCAAATTCTTCTCATATAGATGAACTACATTTAAGTAAAAATATATCATTAATAAAAACAAGATTACTCATTATAGTGTATATATGTCAGTGGTGACTAGAAATGAGCTGTACACATTACTGACAGTAGGTCTGTTGAAAGAAAAGAGGAAACACATGTTATCAGTCACTGAAGGTTCTTGTGTGCAGTCCCTCTGAGCACATTAATGTCCTTACTTGAAACCACAAGTCAATGTGACTTTCAGGTTGTCAGTGGGACATATATCATTAATCAGATGAGCTCTGTTTCATTATGAATTTGAACTTCATAAATGCATTAAAACATGGGCTGGGAATGTGGCCTAGTGGTAGAGTGCTCGCCTACCATGCATGAAGCCCTGGGTTCAGTTCCTCAGTACCACATACACAGAAAAAGCTGAAAGTGGCACTGCGGCTCAAGTGGTAGAGTGCTAGCCTTGAGCAAAAGCAGCTCAGGCACAGTGCCCAGGCCCTGAGTGCCCAGCCCCAGGACTGGAAAAAACAAAAACCTCAATGTGTATACATAAATGCATTAAAACGAGTGGCTAATTGTTCCATTTTGCTTGATTTTTTAGCAAAGTTCCAATGGTCCTGTAAAGAAATCCATGCGAGAGAAGGCTGTTGAGAGAAGAAATGTAAATAAAGAGCACAACAGTAACTTTAAAGCCGGATATATTCCGATTGATGAAGATCGGCTGCATAAAACCGGATTGAGGGGGAGAAAGGGCAACCTAGCCATCTGTGTGATTGTCCTATTGTTTATCCTGGCTGTCATCAATCTAATTGTGAGTATCTGAGACAAAATACTCTCTTTTTAACTGCCATGGGAATTTTTTTTTTAAACAGTGATGCCATGAACTTTGTTTCTGTGACTTCTTTTGAAACTGTCTTATTTTCTGATTTTTTATACATATATTTATTCTACTGGACTTTTGTTACTACTTTATATAATAAAAACTTCCAGCTCCAGCACTGCTTAACTGAATGAATAAAAGATAAATTTTTAAAAATACAAAATGAACTCCAATCTATGGAAACAAGTGGTTTATTGTTATTTTCAACATACCATGTAAAATTATGCCCTTTTTCTTTGTCTTTCTTTTGTTTTGTTTTGTTTTTTGCCAGTCCTGGGGCTTGGACTCAGGGCCTGAGCACTGTCCCTGGCTTCTTTTTGCTCAAGGCTAGCACTCTACCACTCGAGCCACAGTGCTACTTCCGACTTTTTCTATATATGTAGTGCTAAGGAATTGAACCCAAGGCTTCATGTATACGAGGCAAGCACTTATTACTAGGCCATATTCCCAGCCCTCTTTTCTCTTTCTTTCCCATGGTTTTACTCCTCATATCACTGTGGCTGATTTTAGTACCCTGGATATTGTATATACATGTATTGGAAATGGGGAAGGAAAAGGGAATACCAAAATCAAGAAAGAATAAAAAGACAAACCAATGCAATAGCAATACTTATAAAACTATATGGTGGGGGCTGGGAATATGGCCTAGTGGCAAGAGTGCTTGCCTCATATACATGAAGCCCTGGGTTCGATTCCCCAGCACCACATATATAGGAAACGGCCAGAAGTGGCATTGTGGCTCAAATGGCAGAGGGCTAGCCTTGAGCAAAAAGAAGCCAGGGACAGTGCTCAGGCCCTGAGTCCAAGGCCCAGGACTGGCCAGAAGAAAAAAAAAAACTATATGTTGTAAACCAACTGTACAACTCACAGTGGCATAGGAAGGAAATGGGGAGGGGGGAAGCAGGGGAAAAATGAGGGAGGAGGTAACAAGTTGGATAAGAAATGTATTCACTGCCTTACATATGAAACTGTAACCCCCTCTGGTACATCACTTTAACAACAAAGAAATGGGCCGGGGGGGGGGGGAGAGGCAAATTGTCATCTGGCACTAGTGGTTCATAAAAAGAATTAAACCTAGTAGGCTAATATTTTCATGAATTAATTTCACTTAGAAAAAATGTTGGTTGATTCTTCCCTTTAAAGGATGTAACTCTTAGTAAACAAAGTTGTAATAGAGAAAACCTATGATTTTATTTGCCTTCATCTCTTCTAAAAATAATGCTTTCTGTTTTTATTCAGCATTTCCTAAGTCAATATTTCCTTTTCACAGTTTAAACATGTAAACTTTTTGATGGCAAAAGTTTGCACTTTGTTGTCATAAGCCCTTTTTTTTTAAGAGTGAAAATATTGGCTAGGCTGATTCATACAGAGGTTATGGGCTTGATGTGTCACCATTTCCCAAAATGTACATTCTTTTTTGTGCCAGTACCGGGGCTTGAACTTAGGACCTGGGCACTGACCCTTATTTCCAGTTTTTTGCTAGTAATTGGAGATAGAATCTCATGGACTTTCCTGCTCAAGCTGGCTTCAAACAGAAATCATCAGATCTCAGCCTCCTGAGTAGCTAGGATCACAGGCATGAGCCACCAACACCCAACTTGATGTTCTCTTTTTTAAAGTAGATACTGTTTAATCTGAGGTTGGTTGATTTTGAAACCCTTTTATCTGTGTGTAGATTGGTATTTTCAGAGTAGATTTCCATTTGGAGCAGCTTGCAAAGTGATTCCATTTATTTTATTTGCTCTTCTAAAGCTTTCCAGCCAACCTTTCTATTTTATGTTCACCTAAAACATTTTTGTCTATGCTTTCACTAAAGTGAATAAGAACTGTTTATATAGATTTCATAGTACTATAAACAGCCTTAACTAGGAGCATGTATTCTGAATTTATTTTGTTTTATAAATGTGTTTTATTAGATATTCTTGGCTATAAAATGTCAGAACAAAGACATTTCTGTCCTAGAAAAGGATAGAGAAGGATTTCTTTAAAAGGTCATCCTAATGTAACAATGTCAAGAAACACAAGTATCTTTGAAGAGAGTAGGAAACAACTGAAAGCCTAAAGCATAATAATTGAAGACAAAAGAGGAAAAACATGGCAAAAAAAAAACTTTGAAAGAGGAGAGGCTGCTTGCATTTGTGTGTGTTGAGGAGAGACTGCATTGATGAAATGCCTTGTAGAACCCTGAGTTAGCTTCTGGAGTTTGAAGCGCCTGGAAAGGCAAGAGTAAGGCAGGAACTGAAATGGGACTTGTTTGGAAATTCTGAGTGAGATGCTCATGCTGCCCCACTTCCAGGCATCAGTTAGGCCGCTTCCCCTCCTAACCCCATCCCAAGTCAGTGAGAGTCAGAATATCCAAAAGCAGGCAGAAAGAACTCTGCCTGGTGCAAGGGAAGGTAGGGTGGATATTCACTTTGAAGGTAGGTTAGTCTGAAGGCTGTGCCCTGAAGCTCCATTTCCTGCCCTCTTTTGTCCTCATCCTCCACCTCCAGCTCCCTGGCAGCAGACAGCAGGCAGGAGATAGAGAAGCCCTCAGGAGGACTGAGGCACCTAGAGAAAACAGGTAATGATCATCAGACTTAGCAGGTGCCCAGAAAAAAAGCCCACTCTTGTTCCCTGTTGTAAAGTAGGTGGTTCACAAGCCCCACCCACAGATGGAGAACTGTCCATGCACTGCTTATTACCTCACTGTTAAATATGAACACTCAGCAAGGATTAAGAAAAATGTTTTGAGAAAAGCTTCAAGGTTTGAGAAATGATAGAAACCCAAACATCCAGATTGGATTTGCCATTTAGAAAATGGGAAGAATAACAGAAAACTTAAAACCAGTATCTTCAGATAAAAAGAGGATATTGTGCCTATGAAACAAGAATAACGTGCCATTTTAAAGCAGTGATTAAAGAAATAAAGAACTCACAGAAATAGGCAAGAGAGAGGAGAAAGGAAGGGGGAAGGGAAGGAGGGAGGAAGGGAGGAAAGTAATTGGTGGTAGGAGAGAGATTGGAAGATAAATAATAAGAGGCCTTCATAAAGTTCAACAAAGTTAAAGAATCTGGGAGCTTTCTGTTTATAAGAGATTCTCAAAGTATAGATAGAAAAAGCATTGGAGAGAGTTATGAAATGAAGAAAATTTTCTAGAGCAGATTAAAAACTGTCATTGGAGATCCAGCATAATACATTAAAATAATCTCATACCCAGACTGTTACCATGAAATCTAAGAAAACCAGGAATAGAGGGAAATTTCCAAATCTTCTAGGGTGGAGAAACAGGCTTTTATAAAGAAGAGACCATTGGTGTCACCAGACCTCCCAGATGCAGCATTGGAGACCTGATGACAATAAAGTAATGGCTTCCAAAGTTCAGAAAGAAAATAATTCCACACTTACAAATGTATACTTAGCCATGCTGTCAGATGTCAGAGATTGAGGATATGTTTTTACCATGCACGTGGTCCAAAACTTCTTATTCCTCACGTATTGTTTCAAAGGACCCACTGTTCTAGCCAACGAAAATCAAGAACATTAAAAAGACAAAGATTTAAGCAACTAGTTATCTTACAAAGGAGAAAGAAGGAAGTTTGGATGTGAAAGTGAAGGAAAAATTCAGTTATACCTGTGCAGGAAGCCCAGAGACTAATGGAATCTAAATGGCAGTTTGAAGGTGGGGGCTCCAGAAAGATTGGCTGCAAGAGAAAAATAAAATGAATATATTATTATATTATTTGAAAAGCTTAGACTTAAAGAACATCTTATTGGGAAATTTGCAGAAATAGTTGAGGGTTTGAGATTCAGTTACATTTTAAGAAACAAAGTAAATCAAAGAAAGTATTAAGCTTTCAGAGATACAGAGAACAAGAAAAGAAGTGCTGGTCATTGTCCAGTATTGGGTTTAGCAGTGAACAATATTTATGTGGCCATAATTCTGAAAATACTAAACACAGGCTTAACCAAAACTTGAGATTGGAATTGGGAGGGAAAAAAAAAGAGGTTTAGATGAGCTAACATTCTCATCTGCTAAGATAGGAAATTAATAGATAAAACCTAAAATTAATAGGTGAAGAAATAAAGTGGTACATTATTCAGAAATACGGAGATAAATAAATTGTGGGCAAACTAGTTAAAATTGTTAGACGTAGTCACCGGGGAACAAGTTAAGGAAAGGTAGGAAAAGTAAGGAAGCCTTTAGCATGTTGTGAGTTTTAGCTATCTGTATTTAACACCTTGATAATTTTTTTCTGGTACCAGAGTTTAAACTCAGGACCTTGCACATATGCCATTTGAGCATTGTTACTCTACTACTTCATCCATGTCTCAAGCTTGGCTTTTTTCTGATTATTTTGAAGATAAAGTCTTGCAGTCTTTTCTTCCTGAGCTGGCCTTGCACCACAATCTTCCAGGTCTCTGCCTCCTGCGTAGCAAAGATTACAGGCATGAGCTACTAGAGACCCACTTAAAATGTCTTGTCAGTAGAAAATTAATTGATGTTCATCTCACTGGCTAAATACTTTTGAACATTTTAATGTCTTGGCACTGGTATTTGCTATTTGCTTCCCAGGTGTGTCAAGTGTACACGGCCCATTAACATGAACCTTGGTGCTCTTTTTCAGATTACTCTTGTCATCTGGGCTGTGATTCGCATTGGACCAAATGGCTGCGACAGCATGGAGTTTCATGAAAGTGGTCTTCTTCGATTTAAGCAAGTATCTGACATGGGAGTTATTCATCCTCTGTATAAGAGCACAGTAGGAGGAAGGCGAAATGAAAACTTGGTCATCACTGGCAACAACCAGCCTGTAAGTTACACATTATCTCAAGTGCAATGTGACTAGGAGGGAAGCATTAGGAAACAATTTTTGGAAAAGTTTTGATTTGAGTACTAGAAAAATTTAAATATTCATTATATATTCATCAATGTATTAATATTCATAAATATTCATAATTTAATAATATTGCTGCTTTCATTATCTGTTAAATATAGATGCTTTCTAGGTCATATTTGGTGATATCATTGACAGATACAATTTGATGTCATTATACAGAAGAATGAGAATAGGCAGAATATTCTTTTCTCTTACATTTAAGGAAAACATTGCAAAAGCACCTTCCCAGGTTAGAAAACCCTGTTTATAAATGAGAATCTGAATGATAATTGGCCACTGTACTCAGTGGCAAGCCAGACTAAGTGGCTGCTATCACATAGGATTTTTTTTCATCCTGGGACTTGAACTCAGGATCTGGGCACTGTGCTCAAAGCTAGTGCTCTACTTACTACTTGAGCAACAGCTCCACTTCTGGCTTTGTTTGGCGCTTAGTTGGAGATAAGAGTCTCACAGATTTTCCTGTCTGACCTGGCCTTAAACTGAGATCCTCAGATCTCAGCTTCATGAGTAGCTAGGATTACAGGTGTGAGCCACCAGCACCCTGCTTCACATAGGCTTTTAACTGAGTACTTACCTCCTCCCCTGGCCATCTTAGTCACTGGCCTAACATACTATCAGTATTTTGGGACACTCATGTAACCAAATAAGCATGTAAGCCTTCACTTTAAAGAACTCTTCTCCAAAGTGATTGGAGATGGGACAGTTGTAGTTAAAAATATTTGAAGTCAGTCTGTTGTAGGGTGTGTGTGTGTGTGTGTGTGTGTGTGTGTGTGTGTGTGTGTGTGTGTTGCCAGTCCTGAGGCTTGAACTCAGGGCCTGGGCACAATCCCTGAGCTCCTCAAGTCTACCACTCTACCACTTGAGCCACAGTGGCACTTCTGGCTTGTTCTGTTTATGTGGTACTGAGGAATCAAACCCAGGGCTTTCACGCATGCTAGGCAAGCACTCTACTACTAAGCCATGTTCCTAGCCCAAAGATAGGCCTTTATTTATTCATGTTTTTGCTGGGTTGTGGGGCTTGAACTCAGGTGCTGGGTGCTGTCTCTGAGCTCTTTTGTTCAAGACTAGTGCTCTACTACTTTGAGCCACAGTGCCACTTCCCTATTGTAGTTTTGAAAGATAATGTTCATGGATTTGGGATGCAGTATTCTTTGAAAACATTTACAATAAAGTGTTTTTCTGAAGATTGTTTTTCAGCAAGGGACGACAAAGCTCAGTGTAGAAAAAAACAAAACTTCCATCACAAGTGATATTGGTATGCAGTTTTTCGACCCAAGGACTCAAAATATCTTGTTCAGCACCGACTATGAAACTCATGAGTTCCATTTGCCAAGCGGAGTAAAGAGTTTGAATGTTCAAAAAGCATCTACTGAAAGGGTATGATTTGTTTTCTTATTTTCATGAATAAGAGAATTGTTGCCTCAAATTATAAAGTGGGAGGAGAGTTTTAGCATTTGCCGGGCTCGGGTCGCCTCCCCTGGCACGTAGGTTCAGGCTCTTCTCTACTCCAATCGCTCCCTTTCTCACCCTCTCCCCTGGTCACCCGACCCGCAGGTAAGGCCAGAGTGGAGTGAGGTGGGGGCTCAGGAAAGACCTCAGGTGCACGCAGCCATACGAGATTGCTTTACCTCCCTCCTTACCCGTGAAGAAAGCCAGGCGTGCGCAGATCTCGGAGATGCTTCAAGAGCAAATCTGATTTAATAAGGGAGTGGCTAGCAGCTGATATAGTAGAAGGCGACAAGAGAAGGGGTCATCGACCAGAGAGCTGGCGATAGGCTGGGGAGCTTGTCATAGGACCCCCTCATGAGCTAACGTCACTTGGATAGCGCCACCCCAGGGGCAAAGCCCTCGAGACTGGGGGGCACATGGGCTGGCGAGAAGGTTGCTGGGCTGGTTGCAAAGCCAGTTCTTCTGGTTCCAGACCCAGAGAATTGTGGCCTGCTTCCCTATTCCCCCAGGGCTGGGGGAAGGGCGGCTTCTCCGGAGCGCTCTCCTTTGCCCTTCCCCCTCAAGGCCAAAGCTGAACCCCAACAAGCATTGGCATAAAAAGGATATATTCTAGAAAGGGTTAGTACTAAACTTGACATTACTAGCTTGTATGAGAATTATCAAGTCCTCTCTTCATATCAACTTCCATGTCTAGGACATGTCTTTTCAAAGCCTATTTCTCTATCTATGATAATAATTCACACATTAGTTTAGAAATTCTTCTCAGTATTTCTTTTTTTCAATTTTTAGATTACCAGCAATGCTACCAGTGACTTAAATATAAAAGTTGATGGGCGTGCTATTGTGCGTGGAAATGAAGGAGTATTCATCATGGGAAAAACAATTGAATTTCATATGGGTGGAAACATGGAATTAAAAGCTGTGAGTATTTAAGAATTTAAGAGAATATTAAGTTCTTAGATATGTAATTCCATATGTTGCAGTTATTAAAAGTGAGTATATTTTATGTTCTGGAGAGATTTTCAAAATGGATTATGCAGTGAAAGAATTATAAATCAATTTGTGAAATATACTAATTTTTATTTTTCAGGACAAGTATGTTTATAATAACCTGAAGGAATGGTCAAAATGTCAATAATATTTATTTGTGTCAGCATAATGGATGATTTAAATTTTTCCTATTAGCTTGCATTTTGTTATTTTTTAAAAATTCCAAAAGTAAAAACCAAACAAGCATTCTAAAAGAGAATTCTTTAAGAGAAGACTATCTGTGCCCTGAAGTTGTTTTAATTAAAGATTCTTCATTGAGTTGCATATCCAGTGATGTAAATAAAAACAATTAGCAAATATAAAAAATATGTTTTTATTTGGATACCTATTATTACTTTAAAAGGGAAAATATCTCTTATTAGCATTGTTGAAAGT
Organism: Perognathus longimembris pacificus; assembly: GCF_023159225.1. Lineage (NCBI taxonomy): Eukaryota > Metazoa > Chordata > Mammalia > Rodentia > Heteromyidae > Perognathus > Perognathus longimembris. The sequence continues at coordinate 26,156,808 of NC_063176.1, read as the reverse complement.
GAAGTTTTCTTTATGTTGCACAGATTAGGTCTGAATTTAGCAGGTGATAGATGTACTTTGAACAAGAGAGCCATAAGTCTAACACGTCATACCCTTCCCAATGCTGGTCAAATTATATTTATTCAAAATGCCTTTCTTTGGGCATCTGCTATGTATGATGTAACTAAAGCTAATTAGATATATCCTTGCCAAGCATTACATTACAGAAGTGACACAGCCTAAGGACTTAGAAGTAATTCTTCCTTTTGTAAAAACTTCAATTTTATAGTTACTACAAATAATAAGTGAATTAGTCACTTCCCTTTCATAAACAACAGAGTTCTGTCTCTAAATAATAAAGATGAACCCAGGTGGCTCTTGTCAGTTCCACATCAATGCTGAGTAGTCTGTCACTTGCGTTGTATAAGAAACCATTGTCCTGAGAGATGTGTGTGGATGAATGGCTGGCCTGGCCAGGGACCAGGGCTGCCTTCTGCACTAGAAAGTAGCAACTGTTCCATGCCATTTGTGTAGAGACTATGGCAAGGTATCTAAACATTTCATTCTTTCCACAAGAAGATTCTCATGCCATTCTATCTTATTCCTAATAAGAAAAATGTTAAAATAAAATACTGTGAAAAACACATATATGTATATCAGTTTCTTCACTAAGTTAAAAGAAAATAAGCCAGAATGGAAAAGAGATTTAGTTTTATAATTCAACTAATAGTGAAAGTATATAAGCTAATCATTAGAAAAGTTTTGTCAAACTGCTTAAATTTTATTTTTTACATATTATTTTAATTGACTTGCAGTGTACATATGAGGTATAATGTGTGATATTTTGATCTATAGGTACAATGTGCAATGATCAGATGTGAATCTTAAATCACCTTAAATGTTTATCTTTGTGGTGAGAACATTCAAAAACCTCTCTCCTCACCACTTGTAAATACCAAAATATTCACTATAGTCATCCTCCTGTGCAAGACTAAACCCATTAAAGAAAGTGAACCTCAGATGCCACAAGATGGCAGTATTGGAACAATATTAGAAAAGTAGACCCTAAAGAATTATTCTACACAGTTTGAGTATCCCTAAACTGAAATTTTGGATTAGGAATTCTCAGACACTCAAGTTTATTAACTATTCCAAAATACAAATACTGAAATCTAAATTCTGGTCCCCAGCATTTCTGATAAAGGGTATTCAGTTTGGACTACCACTACATAATAAATGAACCAATTCTACTACTTTATAACCAACTTTCTCTAATTACTGTAAATACCCTGTTAGCTAATGACTGCCATGTTTGGAGCTGCTTCCTGAAGCTTTCCTCAGTTAGGATGTGTGTGATACCTAGTAGGTACTTGGTAATTATTTGTTAAATGAATGAAAGGAAGAAGGGGGAGAAGGAAGGAGAAAAAGAAACAGGTTGGTACTACCTAATAAGAAAGCTTTAAGGATCTGCAATCCTAGCTACTTGGGGGGAGTAAGGTTTGAAACCAGCTTGGGCAGCAGAAAAGTCTGCAAGAGACAGTTAAACCAGCAAATAGCCAGACTGAAGGCATGGCTCAAAATATAGAATCCCAGCTGAACAAGTTCAAGGCCCTGAGTTCAAGCCCCAGTACTGGCACACACCAAAAAAAAAAAGTTAGTTGAGCAGTGAGCTTGAAAAAGAGAACCACCAGGCTGTTTTTGTTTTTTTAGTGACTACCTTCTAAATTATATGGGTTTAATCTTCAATTAACTTATTTCTATCCATTAAAATTAATTTCCTCTAAGATAGTCTTTTTTCTTCTCATTGTCACAAACTTATCAACTAGTAACTTAATTCTCTCAGAGGTTAGCAAGGGAAAATGATCTGAGACTTCTTCAACAACAGTTTTTTTAATACACTTGGAGTCAGATGTCATTATAATAGTAATTGCAAATTAGGTTGCAGTTCCGTTGACATACAGTAAGAACGGAATGAGTTGTGAAGCCACCAGTTGGATCTTGATAGTAGTTTTGGTTTTTGTTGCTGTGATTGTTTTGGGTCATGACATTACTCTCTTACTTCTTTCCTTTCTTGCTAACATTCCAGTATGTTCTGTTGGGTTCCTTTGTTGTGTACCCATTTGTGGAGGTAAATAAATCATATTATTATCCACCCCCCAGGAAAACAGCATCATCCTAAATGGGACTGTGATGGTCAGCACAAGCCGTCTACCCAGTTCCTCCGGTGGAGAGCAGCCAGGGGGTGACTGGGTGCGCTTCAAGCTCTGCATGTGTGCCGATGGGACACTCTTCAAGGTGCAAGTGACCAGCCACAACATGGGCTGCCAGATCTCAGACAATCCTTGTGGAAACACACATTAGAAGAACTCTAGAGGTCATCAGTATATTCATATCTTGCCTTTTTAAAAAATATGCATGCAAATCATGTTTTTACAGAGTTTGTGATAACTCGTAATTATTTTACCTGGAGGCCACTAATGTATTATGTAGTCTCCATAATTAAAATATTTTTCAGTGCCTGAATTCTAATGGATTTTATTAAGTTGCACTGGTCTTCAAAAGGCCAGTTCCCTAAATAATTTAGTTAATAAAATCAGAGTTCATCTTTAAAGAGTATTTTTTAAATTTTTCTATCCCTTATCTAAAAGATAAAGGGCTGAAACAAACTTTTCAGACTCACCATCAGTCAGCTTTTGGAGATACACCATCAAAGATGTTTAAAAGATACTCCATCAATGCTTCATGCTCTGTTTTGGCTACTAAAAGGAAAGATGCATGTTTTGAATGCATTAATCTTGATCCATACCCTTCCATGCAAGTGAAGTCATTAAGAAATTTTATAGGTGTAAGATAGTAAGAAAGTATCTTAAAATCTAGGATTTCTTAGTTTTGCACTAAAAAGATACTGTTCTGCAATAGAATGTTTATTTAAAATAATGGTAATAATTAAGTGCGCACAATGTGTTAGGCATTAAAACACAATGTCAGCTTTGACTTTTAAGTAATAATGATACCTGCCGTTCACAGAGCACCTTCTAGTTCCTAGGCATTGTCCTAGGCATTGTGTGTTAGAATCTCTCATTTGCACTGCAGTTCTGAAGTTGGTGTTATTGTTCCATCTTTTCCCATTAGGTAACTGAGGAACAGAGAAGTTAATTTGCCTCACAGCACATAGTAAATATGGGATTTCAAATGCCATATTATTTCTTTTACTATTTGTACTAATTTTCAATTACTTAAAACTTCTGAAAGATTGAATAAAAAGACTAAACTTAACTAATCAGGTAATAAGTAATAATCAAACCCAAAAAAAATCTGTGCTACTCTAAAGATAAAATTCCTGTCAGACAAAAAAAATAAAAAACAATCATTAGACTCAAAATATTCAGTGGGAAGATCTTATCAACCTTCTTGTGCAGTGGGCCTCCTTACATAAGTACCTGAGTGGGTTAAAGAGGTACCAGGATATTTATGCAGCTCAGTGGGAAGTGAGAAGGCAGTTGTTTCAGACAAGTTCTGCTGTCCAGGAATGATATGATGCATTTACTCCTATGTGCCACATAACTATCACCCTGTTAAATATGCACTATGCCTAGGAAATAAGTCAGGATGCACTGGACTAAAGGTTGCTGATATAGGAGATAATGCAAGTAATTTTTTTTTCAGTCATGGAGCTTGAACTCAGGGCCTGGGCATTGTCCCTGAGCCCCGTGGTGCTTAAGCCTAGAGCTCTACCACTTGAGCCACAGTGCCACTTCCAGCTTTTGAGTGGTTTATTGAAGATAAGAGTCTCACGAAGGGCTGGGAATATGGCCTAGTGGCAAGAGTGCTCACCTCATATACATGAAGCCCTGGGTTTGATTCCTCAGAACCACATATGTAGAAAATGGCCAGAAGTAGCACTGTGGCTCAAGTGGCAGAGTGCTAGCCTTGAGCAAAATAGGACCCAGGGACAGTGCTCAGGCCTTGATTTCAAGGCCCAGGACTGGCAAAAAAAAAAAAAAAAAAAGAGTCTCACGAAGACTTTTTCTGCCCAGACTGTTTTCAAACCACAATCCTCAGATCTCAGCCTCCTGAGTAGCTAGGATTACAGGCATGAGCCACCAGTGCCCAACCTAAGTAATTTTTAAATAAGCATAAGACTATCTCTGCCTCTAATGTTACTATCCCATTGTTATTATTTATAACTCTTAAATCAGTTTAATTTTTTCCTTTATTTTCTATTTGATTTGAAAGGAACTCTGCTATTAAGATACATGGAAAATCAGGGACAAGGATCCCAAAGTAGGTTGGTGTAAAACAGGAAGTAGGGATGTAGCAGAGACCCAATTGCACCGGAGTGTGACTACATTCTGCTGTAGTCATTTGAAACTCTTAGGAAAATCAATACAAAATGCAATTCATATTCAGTGTCATCATGGTTGGCTCTAACAGGAAAACCAAATATCTTAAAGATTATAAAGTCAATAAGTTATACTGAAAAAAAGGAATTAACACTGAGTGCAGTTTTTAAATGAAAAGGGAGAAAGCTTTTTGACCTCTGAGTGTTATTAATTATAACAGTATGTTAACCATTTGGATATATTCAGTATCATTAGTATCTGGATGATGCTCAGAAAACTAAATAGTTGGAAGTTTTGTTTAGATTTTTAAATTATACATTCATTACTGTTCTATTTAAATTTGCTTTGGGAGTTTCTTTAAATATTTTTTACTAAAACTATAGAACACTAATACAAAATATTATTTATTGAATATATAATTCATGAAATAATCTATTTTTATTTCTCTTTGAGAAATACTTGTCTTTTTGATACATCTTCATTAAGTGCTTTTGACAGAAGATATTTTGATGTCTTTATATAACTGATTGTTTCCTGGTATAGTATTATGGGATACTTTGCAGGGTCTTTGTTTTTCCAGTGAATGGGAAACTGGAAAATTCACTGAGAAGCATAAGAATGAACCATCCATTTTACCCATGACTGACTTTGATTCCCCATAAAGCATAGCTACTCTGTCTCGCCACCAGATGGTATCTTTCCATAAACAGAAATTTGTCTCTTCCTGTTGTGTGTTCATTCCTCTGCACTAAGCTCCATGGAACAAGCAGCAGCTATGAGGAGGTGGGTGACAAAGGAAGGACCCCATTCGAGGCATGAATGGTCCTTGTTTAAATAAGGACAGCATTCTAGGAGTGATTGCAATGGCAAAGAGGGGCATAATAAATAAATGCAAGATTTTTTTAGGGAGTCACTACCATGCACCTGAGAAAATATTGAAAATACCACAAAGCAGACTATCCATAGTTTGCAATATTTGAAGTCTACCTACATATATTCTTTTTGCATTGTGAAAACAAAACCAAAATTCTGTATGATTGTTTTAGTGATAGGGAGTAGAACTGTTACGGTGCTACATTTGAAGAGATCATGGACACGCTGATAATTCAAGTTCTTTTTTAAAATGTTGAGAAGGCAAAGGTTGCAATTTCTGCCATATTAAAAGAAAATCCATAAATGTGTTACTGATTGCTAACTTGAGTGCTATTTGATTTATTTGTAATAACTATTAATGACCTCTTTTTACAATAAAAGTTCTGTAAAGTATTTGCTGTTTGGTTTTTTTAATGGTTACAAGGTTTCTGCTTGATCTCTCTCTCTCTCTCACACACACACACGCACGCACATGAATTTAAATATGGTTTGTAAATAGGATCCATCTTTATTTATGTATCTCTGGAATCAAAGTTAGAAACGTTCAATCCCAGTTGGAGAGTTCTTTGTGTGTTTCCATGTCCCAAGGGATTGTGCACTGTCACTGTGGTGAGAGCTTGGAAATGAAAGGGTAAAGGCACCACAGAACAAGCTGATGGGATGGGCGGAGCCTCTGGGCTCAAGTCTAGGATCCCCACCTGGCTTTACCCAGCTGTAGACCAAGCCACTTGCCAACCCCTAAGGATCTTAAGGTACGCTTCAGATGCAGTGGTAGCATTGTGTCTTTCCACAGCTTGTCATCACTATCTTGTTTGACTGTCTTTTCCAACTTCTCAATGAAAGAATGAATTATTATTTCCTTTCTTTTTAAAAAAAATTCTGCCATCTCCCTGACTCTTACTCTCTGATACATACATAGCCAGGTATTTCTGTTTCCTCATACTTCAGCTGGAGTTTGTCAACTTATGGACTATATGTTTCCTAACTGTTTACCATTTCCTCAGAAACTTAAGAGATCTCAGTGGTTTCTCATCTAGTATATATAAATTTTGTAGTATAAAAGTTCTCATCAATGCTTTTCACTTTAGATTTATTCTTATCTAGTTATGTTAAGCTCAGACTTTCATTTGTCAGTCTTTTCAACTTGAAACAGGGTGATAAAATTTTTTAACTTATACCTCCTTTAAAAAAAGGGTTTTTTTTAAACCATAACTTTCTCTTAAGTATTGCAAGAAATGGCTGTATTGTTGTTTGGGAAAGGTTGCTAATATTACAGTCAAGCTTGGTGTCCAGTTGTATAGATGGCATCTCTGAGTGCCTAAACAAATACCTTCCAGCTGGGCAAGTTAATTCCATTTCTAGTCTTGCATACAGAGCACAGTGGAAATCACTACTCCCTGCTGTAAGGCACCTTGACATTTATGGCCATGTGTACCTGAATTTAGGTGTCCTTCAAATGATGGGATAATTGACCTGTGAAACAAAAATGTAGGAGGTGTGTTGTGAATTTAATTCATTCTGCATGCATGCGCACAGGTAGCCCAATGAGAGTATTGCCTGTTAAAAACATAAAATGTGTTGGGCACCAGTGGTTCTTGCCTGTAATCCTAACTACTCAAGAGGCTGAGATCTGAGGATCACAGTTCAAAGCCAGCCTGGGCAAAAGTCCCCATAAGACTCATCTAACAGTTAACTACTCAAAAACCAGAAAAAGCTCAAAGTGGTAACATGCCAGCCTTAAAAGAGGCTCAGAAACAGCACCCAGGCCCTGAGTTCAAGCCTCACAACTGACAAATATAGATGTGTGTGTGTGTGTGTGTGTGAGAGAGAGAGAGAGAGAGAGAGAAAGGGGGGGAATCCTTGCTATCTTTTGGGGAGTCCAAAAACAGGTACAAGGCAAAACATTAACAATGATGTATAGTATTGACACTCTAAATATTACCAACATCCATTCATTCAGTAAGTAAGTGTTAACTGAAAATGGATGGAAGCATAGACAAAACAGATGCTAGAGCAGGAGGCAATGGGCCATCAAATTTTAGATAAGTCTGAAAGTATGTGTAGAATTTAGACTGAGTAGAGAAAAAGTATTGAGCTTGGAATTAAGAATGAGCAATGTTTCATTGACTGAAGCATGCTCTTGCTTTTGCCCAAGTCACATCTTGGCAATTGGTCCATATTGGACTAGAGGTAATTAAGGAAGCTCTCTGAAGGTTTTAAATAAGGGAATTATATAAGGCAGACAAAAAAACAATACTTTGGAATCACCTAGGGTAGATTAACTGCCTCAAGAAGAGGCAATTAAGCCATTCTCATATTTTAGACTGTAGTGATGAAGACTAGAACACATATCATTAGACCAAAAAGGAAGGAGCCATTTGCTGTAGCTGTGTATGTGGAATACAGAATAATGTTACTGATGTGTACACACTGGTTTTTAAAATAGAATTTAGGGCTGGGAATATAGCCTAGTGGTAAAGAGCTCACCTCGTAAAATAGAACTTAGAACAAATCACTTCAAGTTATTTTTTGTTTGCATTTAACTTGTATAACTTGTATAAACTTGTTATAAGACCTTCATTGCTTCCCCAGAATTTCTGGTGAAAAATATACATGTTTCTATATCTCATTACATCTTTACATCTTCATGGTTCTGAGACAGAACATCCTTTCCTTGACCCATTTTACTTATGTTCTTTATATTTAAATGAATTCAAAATGGTTTGAAAGTCAAAGCCACAAAGATGAACTTTGTCTAGTTCATTGACTCATTTTTTGAAAATCAAGTTGTCTCTTTGTGAGTTGAATTTCTACTCATACGGGAGGTTCCCAGTTTTGAGTGACTGAATGTCATTCCTGTAATAAACCTCATGGCTAATTACAATGTCTTAGATAAGCACAATAGACTTTACCCTGTGCTAATGACCAGCAAAGATAAGTCTTTAGTCTGAGTAAGTTTAACTCACTGCAAAGCAGACTGCTGGGTGAATGATACTGGAAAAACAGATGAACAGGTGAGGACTTAATGAATATATATTTTCTGAAAAATCAAGGATGTCCTTTAAATTGTCAATAATTTGTATAGTATAGCTTTTGGTTTGTTAGCTACATTAAAATACCCCAACTTCTAATAACTCATTCACTTAAAATGATAGTCAAGATAATTTTCTGTGTTCTTAAAAATTAAAATTCCTGCTCCTTATTTGCTGTTAATATTTTCACAAGTTATTTTGAGTAAGTCATCTTATTTTATTTTTTTTCAGGCATGATGAAGAACCTCAGCATTGTTACCGTAGTTACAGGTCTTGTCTTTACTGGAATAATGGCAGAGCCATCAAGAGAAAGCATTTTCTCCAATTATGAGGACCAATGGAATGAGTATCTTCTGACAAAATGTTCTTTTTCTGGAGAACATTCTCCACCTCCTGATGGGTCACAGATAGTAGCCACGGTGGATGTGAGCTTCCATTTCCTTAAAGTTCTCTTCCACTCTCCCCTAAAACAAGAAAGGGAAATAAAGCATTCAGACCCCAGTAATGATATCATATGGAAAATAACTTCATGCCCTCTTGAACACTTACGTGCTTTGGAAATATTAAACCTCAGTGACAGTGTAATCCACTCCGTCTCATTGGATCTGCCAGGACCTCACTCCTCACAGCAGAGACTAAACAGAAGCAGCTTCCAATATGGGCTTCCATCTCTAAAGGTGCTCCTTCTTCAAAGAAATAAACTCAGAGACATACCCAGGGGTGAGTATTTTTAAAAGCTGAACGAATCAGAGAAAGAGTGAGCTCATGGGAAACTAATGTTTTATGTCAACAGGAATTCTTATTTTCCATTTTAAGGGAGCAGCTGAACAGGAATTCTTATTTTCAGTTTTAAGGAGAAAGGTGAATGTCAGGATACATGATCAGAGCAAATACAATGAAAAGTTTCTTAGTGGAAGTGATGATATGTGGAATTTATACTACATGCAATCTAATCTCCATTTAGTGTGACTCACATGAATGTTAGATAAATTTTTCAAGAGATAGTAGGAAGTACCTAGATGTTAAATAATGATGTATGATTTTAAACTTACCTGTTTGGTTTGCTGTATATTAATACAGAAAAGCGTTGAGAAATAACTCATTTGGCTGTTTTTAATATGTAACAATTCTATGTTGACATATTTATGATTTTTTTCTTCTTGGAATACATTTTGTTTCTTCTTGTTGTACTCTAAATATAGATCAGAAATGTCAGTATTATGAATTAGTATATCAACTTTTCTACTATCAAGTCAAAACCAGAATTTCTTATCCTACCTTTTAACAGAATACTCTACGTATCTTCCTATTGTAATACTCATCTGAATTCAATAGTGACATGTTAGAGTTCCTTCATGAATATGCTAGATTTTACTTAGAGAATATATCGGGTTTATGAAGCAAGACTTTCTTTGCCTTTTTTACATCCTAGAGTACTAAACACTTCACTTTCTCTTTGTTTTTAGCCTTTACTATTTGCTAAGCACCTCCTTTATAAAAGACAATTTTACTTTAAAAAACAAAAAGATTTTATCTTCTTCCTCTATCACAAATCACCATTTTGCCTCATTATTCAGTTTTGACCATTCAGGTCTTTATTTTTGCCTCTTCCTAGCTTCTGCCCATGCCGTAAGCATCATTTTGGCAATAAGATCCTAGTGGATCGAGTAAGGCCTCAAGTCACTGTGTCAGAGAGCTGTGTGGAGGAGTAAAGTCTATCTCGCTGACTTTTCTATAAAAAACCATGTGTAACATTTTCAAGTAGAGTATAAACTAGTTTGGATCTTATTTTTATAATTTTTATTTTATTGCTCATATTTCAGAAGGAATACCTGTTATTTATTATTTAGGAGTTGAAGGAAAAAGGGGGAAAATTGAAGTCATTCATGTAATATACATTCTTCGAGGTTTTTTTGTTTTTGGTGTTTTTGTTTTTGTGGGATTTTTTTTTTAATCATGGGGATTGAACTCAGTGCCTGCACACTGTCCCTGAGCTTTTTTGCTCAAGGCTATCTAGCATCCTACCACTTTGAGCCACAGCACCACTTCCAATTTCTGATGGTTAATTGAAGGTGAGTGTCTCAAAGACTTTCCTACCCAGGCTGGCTTTGAACTGTGATCCTCAGATCTCAGCCTCCTGAGTAGCTAGAAATAGAGGCATGAGCTCAAGTTTATTTTTATACCTATGTACTATTCCTTCCAAAATTGAATATCACTCTCTATTATCATATTCCTTATTTTTCATTTTTAAATCATGCTTGGCAGATAGATAGGTAAGTAGGTAAGTATGTATGTAGATAGGTAGGTAGACAGATAGATAAAAGATTGATAACTGAAAATGTTACAAATAGTACTTTAAAGAGTTTGCTTAATTGGTTTAATCAAACATTTAGGATATTTCTTTTTTTCCTTGATGAACATCATTTCACCTATACATATTCATATGGCACAACGTATTTGGTGGGTGTTATGTCACTTCTAAATTCAAGAGTCCTAAAAATAAAACCTTCTGTAACACCATAACTGTGTTGAATCTATATATTGCTTTTAGTATAGCCATTTTCACAGTATTAATTCTGCTGATCTATGAACATAAAAATTATTTCCATCTTCCAGAGTCTCCTTTAATTTTTTTCTTTAAGGTGTTATAGTTTTCATTATAGAAGTCTTTCACCTCCTTAGTTAAGTTTGTTCTTTTTTTTTTTTTTTGCCAGTCCTGGGCCTTGGACTCAGGGCCTGAGCACTGTCCCTGGCTTCTTCCCGCTCAAGGCTAGCACTCTGCCACTTGAGCCACAGCGCCGCTTCTGGCCGTTTTCTGTATATGTGGTGCTGGGGAATCGAACCTAGGGCCTCGTGTATCCGAGGCAGGCACTCTTGCCACTAGGCTATATCCCCAGCCCAAGTTTATTCTTAAATATTTAATTTTTCTTCAGACTGTGGTGACTGTAATTGTTTTCCTAATTTCTTTCTCAGCCTAGTTACTCTTAATACAAGTCACTCTTGCTACTGATTAATATATACTTCTACTTTGCTAAAAGTGTTTCTGCGATCTAAGAGATTTTTTGGTAGCCTCTTCAGGGTCTTTTTAATATGGGATCACATCTAAAAATAGGAATAATTTCACTTCTTTCTTTCCTATTTACATTCCTTTTGTTTCTTTCTTTTGCCTTATTATAATAGCTAAGAAAATCCAAGCAAAGTAAAATAAGAGGGAATGGAAATGCTTGTCTCATTCCTGACATTAGAGAAAATAGTTCCAGCTTTCCCCTAGTTCAATGTTGGCACAAGTTTAATATATTTAACCTTTTATGTTCAGATGTAGTCTTTCTATTCCTATTTTCTTTAAAGCTTTTGTTATGAAAGGGTTTGGGGTTTTGTCAAAGCTTCTTCAGAATCTATTGAAATTATCATATAATTTTGTCCTCAATTTTGTTTATGTGCTGTATTGTATTTATTAATTTGTATATTGTTGCGCTACCTTGCATGCTAGGAATGACACCAGTTTGTTCGTGGTATAAAATCTTTTTAATGTGTTATTGAATTTTGTTTGTAAATATTTTATTGAAAATTTTTTGCATTTATGTTCATCAGAGAAACTGGTCTATAATTTTCTTTTTTGTTGTTGTTGTACCCTTCTTGGGTTTTGTTGTTTCCTTTGTAAATGGTGATAAGCCTCAGGATTTTCTGAGGATTAAAAATGGAAATTATTGTGAAATGTTTTGAGCATAAAGAATATACTATAAAATAGGGATTTAAAATAGTTTCTCCCTTTCACTTCACTTCAGAGCTAGACATGAACTTTACCTACTGAGCAACTAGGGTACTTAATCAATTCAATTAAGCACTAAGATATTTTAGGAAATGGGAGTTCACTTTGCTAAGTAAGCCAGAAAGGTATCATGAAAATGTTAGGAAACTTATAGAATCTTTCAGACTGATGTCTTTTGTTGCATCTTTTCTCATACACCTGTGTAAATATTTGCATGTTAAATCATGCAGGGATATTCTCCTCTGTGCAGAGAAACATTTTCTCCAGCGGTTATATTCATATGCTTAACAACTAGCCTTCCTCCTGAGCTCCCATTGGATGCAGGCTGACTAGTGCTGGAGCAGTGTCCAACTGCATTGGGAAGAGTTGGGGGAAGATATAACAAAGTGTCAGGACAGTAGACAGCACACTCCAGCATTTGGTGAACAACTGCAGAAGAATTTCTTACTTGCCAAAGTAATATGAGCTTTGGTTTTTCTTCCATTGTTTTTTAGACATGGTCGTGTTGGCCTATTTGCTGTTTTCTTACTTTTTATACAAACATGAGCACAAAGAAATCAGTCTTCTTTAAGTTTATACCCCCATTTAAAGCAGGCAGCCTTTATTCAGCTCTAACTAAGTGATAGCTTATGCCAGTGAGAACTTCCAATTCTTCAAGTGAAGCCAGAAATGAATAATATTTTATTGAACTTTAATTTGCGTCAAAGATTTTTAAATCACTATGTAGGCCCAGTACTATTGCCTCTGGCCTATTGAATGTATATTGGATGAGAGGCATTGCAAGAGTTCAGAAATGTGAATTCTGCCCTGAAGGTATTTGATTATTTTATGAATAGACAGACAGGTGATTAATAGATAATTTTATAGTTGAATGTACTACTTAGTATCAATAGTAACTTTTTCTTTTCTGTCTTACTGTTCCAACAGACTAAGCTTTAAGGTAAATCAATACAATAGCACCAAGTACCTTGCTCATAATATTTTGATTGATTTACTGCCCTAAGGTCTCTTGCTTAATCTGTACAAATGAACATGTGACAACTTATGTGTTATGGCCATTTCAATTAAGTCATCATCTCTGCATAATCAGTATTGCAGTCAGTATTCTGCAGACAGTAGAAAAGGAATAAACCCTTAATGGAATTGAACCAACTTGATCTGTTATGCAGTAGTGAGTTAAAGAGCCAGTCCACATGCGTGAACAAAACAGAAAAAAAAGTAAAACTGAAGTCACTTCTTTGGGAGACCCATCTGGGAAAGCAAAATTGGGAGTCTGCTATGACTGGCACCTTATTCCCAACTTTCATTTTCGGTGCCAAGTGGGCCTTCTGCATACTCCATGAAACCAAGTGAAACACAAAGGCAGAGACGAAAACGCTATTTGATTTTTGTGCTGAAAAAAACAAAATCTAGCTGTAATGAACTGACCTCAAAAAATACAAGAATATCTAGAAAATAGCCGTAAGCCCAACAATAAGTAATTACAAGAAATAGTGTTGCTACAAAACGTTAAAGGTGGGGGAAAAAATGATCTATGTACTAGAGCATCAAAATAGCTTTTTCCCCATTACCATATCAGAATCATTTATCTAAATCAATGAATACCTATTCATCACCTCCTTTAATCAGGTTTGACCAGGTATGGCGGTGGCATGTCTGTAATCCCAGTGGAGGTAGGAGAATCACAGTTCAAGACCAACCCTGGGGCAAAGAAACATGAGATACTGAGTGGAAAAAAAAGATAAACCAAAGCAAAAAATAGCTGAGGATGAGAGTGGTAAAGTGCTTGCCTAGTAAATGTAAGGCACGGAGTTCAAGCCTCTGCACTGCCAAGAAATGTTTGGATTTTTAAAATTGATTCTTTTATTTTTAAAATGGCACACACTCATTGAAAGAAGGAATCCAAACGTGTATAACATAAAAAGGAAATTTCCTCTCATATCCTTCTTCCCCTCCCACAACCACCCTAGTTCTCAGTGTAATGACTAATGACTAATAAAGACTCACTCAAAATACATGCTTAAGTTTGTGTATGGCTCTTTTTGCCCCAAAACATTTGAGCTATATACTGTTCTGCAACTTAACTTTTTTTTTCTGTTGAATCAGTTCACTCTATTATCTTTAAAGACTCTATTTATAGTGTCACTATATAACATTTCTACAGTTTTTCAGTTATGGATTATTAAAGTCCTCTCCAATTTTCTACCATTATGAACAATACTGCAGTAAATACTACTGGTTTCGGTTTTCATTTACTTCTTAATTTTAACAGGTCTGTGGAAACTGAAGTCGTTGCAGAGTTTGGATCTGTCTTTCAATGGAATACTGAAAATTGAGTTTTCTGATTTTCATAACTGCCTACAACTGGAACACATCTATTTAAAGAGCAACAAGATATTCAAAATCCACCCAGAAGCCTTCAAGGACCTCAAAAAACTACAGGTTCTGAAATATTTCTATATGTCTTAAATATGCAGTGACATGGGTAATGACCTTAAAGACTGTTTCTGTTGAAGAAGTTCTTGTCCAGTTGTCCTAGCTATTGATCGGTCGTATAATTCTACTTTAAGACTTGATTCCTTGCCTCAAAAATCAAAAGTTTCAATAATCAACATGAACTTAAAAAATACTCAGCAGCAGGAATTGGCACAGTAGTCCTCTTAGTCAAATTGAGTCACACTCCAAATACCCATTTACCAGTTAGCAAGCAATTAAATACGTGGTTTTTGAGGCTGTCGCTGTAAGCTACAAGATCAGTCACTGGTCCCAGGGGTCTTATGGAAACTAGGACATTTGCAAAGGTGACTGTGAATCTCTGGCCAACAATGAGATGCCAACAACTCAAGAACATATAGTGAGCCCCTACCCCTACTGCTTCCCTGCCAAAATTAGACATGGGAAAATAAGCATGAAATAGTAACCATGCACACTTGGCTGGCACTTACTGATGCCACAACTCTCCTAAACATCAAACCAGATTTGTAGAATCTGTGCCCCATTTTGGAGCTCTACACATTGTAGTTAATCTCCCTAAAGTCCTAGCAGCTGAGTGTAAGGATCCCCAAAGTCTTGCTTCAGTCCCTTTTCACCATGCCATCCCCTTTGGAGGATAGTATGAAATACATTCACTAATCATTTATAACAACCAGAGGGGGCCCGGCAATGATCTTGTAGAACTTCCTGTTATAACCTCCGTCACCCACCCCTGTCTCTATATGAATCATTGTTATTCTCTAAAAATATGAAGTGACCACATATGCAGTTTTAAGTGTTCTAGAAGCCAAATGTTAAAAAGAAGTAAATTTCATGCTAGTTATTTATTTATTGTTATTGTTATTATAAAGGTGATGTACAGAGAGGTTACAGTTTCATAAATCAGGTAATGAGCACATTTCTCTATCGGACAAGGTGACCCCTTCCCTCTCTTCCAGTTTTTCCCTCCCACCCCCACCTACAAGTTATACAGTTCATTTTCAACGTAGTGTCTAGTGAGTACCACTGCTGCATTTGTTCACTCTTTGTCCATCCATTTGTGTATCCCCCCACTCTCCCAAAGATAGATAAATGAACAAACAAGACAAAAAAAGAAAACAACAACAAAGAAAAATTCTCATTTCCATTTCCTGGAGTTCATTTCGATAAATATTGCTTTATATGATCAGAAGCATATAGGCATTGTGCCCTAAGAATATCCTCCTTCGGTCTCACTGTGTGTGAATGCCTAAAGTCCTGAAATTTATCATATCCCAGTATATTTTAGATCTAGAGAAAACATGTGCCATTTGTCTCTCTCAGCCTGGCTTACCTCGCTTAACATGACTTGTTCTAGATGGATCTATCGTCTATTGTAGGGCATCCAGGCTGTTTCCAATATGCTGCTTTTTACACATGAAGTTACATCAGTTAATAGTGAGATTTTGTTTACATCCCCTTTTCACAAATCTTCAACACCTTTTTGTGTATTTTATATCCCAATGTGAATTACCCACATTGAATTGCCACATGTAGCTAACAGCTGTCTTGTTAGGCAGCATGCACAGACAGCTGCTGTGTGCCTGGTGTGAAGTACTGTTGAAGTGTACCTGTGAGACAAAGCTCTAGCTCCCCCCTCTAACCAGTAGAGCTGGGAGCCGCTTCACAGAAGGAAGATTAGGGAAGCCTACTGCTAAGATTACACATAGGCACTGTTACTTTCCAGCCACACAATCTTCGTCAAGTTATCAGACCTCTGTGCCTGTTTTTGTATCTGTGAAATAGAAACAACTTAGTTCCTGTCTTACAGACTGTCTTAATGAGGATTACATGTTTTGATACACAAAAAATTATTAAAAAGTACAGTAAACATTATGCAGCTTATAGAATTGTGCGTGTGTGTGTGTGTGTGTGTGTGTGTGTGTGTGTGTGTGTGTGCATGTGTGGGCAGTCATGGGGTTTGAGCCCAAGGCCTGTCCCTGAGCTTCTTTTTGCTCAAAGCTACTACTTATCATTTGAGCCAGTTTATTGGAGATAAAAGTCTCACGGACTTTCCTTACCCAGGCTGGCTTCTGATTCTGGTCCTCAGATCTCAGCTTCCTGAGTAGCCAGGATTACAAATTTGAGCCACGGGCCACTTACAGCATCAGAGCTAAGCAAAATAAAACACCAGGAAGCAGATACTTGAAAGAGGTGGGTGGGATCAAGGGAGAAGGGATAGATGAATGGAGAGAAGAGGGAGGAACTGCAGTCACAGATCCATTGTATATCCTCCAAATTTAACAAGAGTGAGGGAAGGATTGAGTAGGACATGGGTGGCATTGATCAAGATATATTGTATTTGTAAACTGCTTTGTTAAATGGCAACTCCTTTTTACAACTACATAAAGATGATAATAAAAATATATAATGGAAGGAAGCCACAAACAAAAAATAATTTTTAGAGTGACCACAATGCCTTCTTTTAATATTCAACCCAGATTATTATGCCACTACTTGTATAAAACCCTTACAAGATTTCAGTTAGGGCCTGACCCCTGCCTGCCTCTCCAGCCTCATTCCAAGCCCCCTATCCCTGGCTCACTGCTGTCCTCCTGTTTTTACTTCATGCCAACCCTAGCTGCTGAGCCTTTATTTGCAAGAGCTAACTGATGTCACTTTCTCAAGGGAGATTCTCCTGGTCTCCCTTATTGGGAATAGCAGAGGATCACAAGAGCCCAATAGCTATACCCTTATGATCACATAAGATGATGCTAAGTGAAATGAACTCCATTTTATGGAAATGATTGTTATATCACAGTTGTAACTACTTTCAACATCCCATGTGTATCTGTAGTTTATACTGTTGATGATGTTCTTGTATCAACTTCTTGGATTGTACCTACGCTATCTCTGTAATCTTATCTCCTAGGCTTCCTTTCAACACACTTATAATGTGCTTCACACTTGTCCTCGTAACCCTTACACAAAAAGGAATCATAGCCTTGGTTGTGGCTATGTGGTAATGCCTGGGCTCCTGGACCTTACAATAAACAATAGTCATGCTCTTTGTAGATACACTTTGTGTCTGTTTTGTTTTCCAAGGTTTAACTAAGACATTTAAATTTACTTAATTGAATAAACAAAGGCATAAATGAAGCTAATGAATAGTTGAGTTCATTAACTATTGCTGCACCTTAAATTTGAACAGCTTAAAATCATATCCACCTATTGTCTCACAGTTTCTCAGGCCTACACTTTGTGGTCTCTCCAGAGGTTGCACCCGTGTTGGCCAAGGCTGCAGTTGCACCTGAAGTCCACCTGGAAGAAGATTCCCTCCCAAGGTCACCTGCTGTTGGCAGACTCAGTTCCTTATATATTGGGCTGGAGACTCAGCTCCTCACCAGCTGTTGGCTTCAGCCTGCCCTCAGATTTCTTCCCTGTGGCCTTCTAATAGGACTGTTTAGGACCTGGCAGTTGGCTTGCTTCAGAAGTAGTAGGCCAGGGAACCTGCTGACGAAATGCCTACTTTATATAAAGTAATCATGGAAGTAATGGACCACTGCTGCAGTGTGTTCTATTATCTAGAAACAAGTTACAGGTCCTGCCCGCACTTAAGTGATGGGAATGCTCAAGAGTCTGAATACCAGTAGGTAGATCACTGAAGACAAAGGATCCTGTGTGCTGTTACAGAAGTTAATACAGCAGATGAGAAGACCTACTTAACTTCACCAAGAATACATTGTCAAAGTGCTAGGAAACCTTATCTAGTGCATTGTATCAATCAATTTTATCATGGCTATGACAAAATACTTGACAGAAACAACCTAAGGGAGGAAAGATTTCTTTTAGCTTGTGTTTCAGAGGAGTTCAGCCCATGGTTCCTTGGCCCCACGTGCTCAGCAGAACATCATGGCTACAGAACCATGTCATGAGGAGTCTCATCACCTCACTGTACACAGGAAGGAGAGAGAGTCAGGAAGGGGCCAGGAGCAAGATGCAAGGGCCCCCGAAGATTCCAGGTCTTCCTACTAGATCTCACCCTAGATCCTCCAAAAATAGTGCCACTAGCTAAGAACCTAGATTTTAACACTGGAGCCTGTGAGGGACATTTCATATTTGAACCATAACAATACTAAACACAGAGCCCCATTTTAACAATATAAATTATAGCTCGTAAGGAAAAAAATCTTAATAGATGGGCTGGGAATGTGGCTTAGTGGTAGAGTGCTTGCCTTGCATGCATGAAACCCTGGGTTTGATTCCTCAGCACCACATAAACAGAAAAAACCCGAAGTGGCGCTGTGGCTCAAGTGGCAGAGTCCTATCCTTGAGCAAAAAGAAGCCAGGGACAGTGCTTAGGCGCTGAGTTCAAGCCCCAGGACTGGCAAAATAAATCATAATAGAAGATTTATGAAACTATGACAGGTGAGTTCATAGAGTTTTTACAAGAAGAGAAGAGATTTATACCCACTATTCTTTGACTTTCAAATCATTTCTAAACTCATTTTACTTCTGCATACTAATAACGTATTTTTCTGTAACTTACTTATTTTACCTCTACAATGGTTTTGTTCACAGGCTGTCTTCAATTTGTTTCTTCTCTACAGGTGGTAGACCTCAGCAACAATGCTCTGACCACCATCCTGCCAGTGATGACCTTTGCTCTAGAATTTCCCCATCTGCGTGTTGACTTGGCTGATAATAAATGGCAGTGTGATGATAGCTTGACAGTCTTCCAAGGTTGCATTTCCGAATCCTGGAGGAAAACATGGGATGTAATTTGCAACAAGTCTGTAGGTATGTCAGTGATGCCTGTCTTCCCTGGAATGGTTCCATTAATGCATTAAAAATGGAGCCTTGAAACAGTGACAGTCCCTTTGAAGGTGCTGATCCTACCAACAGTCTGCCTTGAGCTGTGTCACAGAATAACCTCTAGTACCATCAATTATAGTGCCATCAGTTCATGGGCAATTTTCCTCTTGTGGTCAAAGAAAACTAGTGCAAATCACCTCAATTGCATTTAAGAAAGAAAGGAAGGGAAAGGAAGGGAGATAAGGAGGGGGAGTGAGGAAGGAAGAAAAAGAAGAGAAAAGGAGAGATGAAGGGAGGGAGAGGAGGAGGGAGGAAAGAGAAGCAAAGAGAGGGGGAGAGATATGGAGGGAGGAAGGAAGAAAAATATAAACAGAAATTCCACTAGAAGAGAATTTTGCCCAAATTACCGTAATTTCATCCCAAGTCTTAACTTCTAAGATGTGAAACATTTTAAACTCATGCTAACCTTCTGGAAGTGATACATGTCCATTCTACATATGCAAAACAAACACACCTTTCACAGTGTATTTTCCTTTGCCTTGCTTCTTTCCCCTCTCCTAAGTTATTACTGGGGTTGAACAAATTGGGAAGGTTTTGTTTCCCAATATTAATTATCTTGTAAAAGCAAAATTCAGATAAATAGAGTCTTTTCCTCACTCAGTCCTGTTCAGACCTGCCATCAAAGTAGAACCATAGTCCTGCTGGCCAGTGTAGGAGACATCCACGAAGAGCAGATAAGGTGTGAAGGTGGTAAGCCATGCTTGTTTTGATCTTTTATATAAGCCACATTGGCATTCAAGTGTGGAGGACAAAATAGAAAAATATGAATATTTTGCTCATCACCAGCATTTGGGATGGTGAGGAAACAATAGTACAGACCTTGGTAAGGGAGATGGCATTTTTTGTTTTGATTTGTTTTATTGTTGTTGTTTTGTTTGAGGGGTATTGATACAATGTTTTGGCAAATGTGAAGTAGCCAAGGTTATAAAAAGAGAAGTGATATGGCTGCCTTCCCTGTCTGGCTTTTTCCTCCCATGCCCAGATGTCAGGCAAGAAGCCTAAGAAACCAACTACTGAGTCTGTGAGCAGCAAATCTATGGCTGACAGTCACGTGTACCTGTGTCCAGAGCCATATTGTTGGTGTAAGACAAGAAAGAGGGTGTGACTGGATGGATAAAAGGACGAACAAAGCCTGAATTAATAAAGCTTAAACAAACAAAGCTACTTGGCACCAAGTTATCCACAGCTGAAAATATAAGTAGATTAGGACTGAGGATGACTTGCAGAAGCTTTGAAAACCTGGAATCTTATGTCAGTGTTGTTCTCAGTGTGTGGTTTTTATCTGTCACTTGCAGGCAATGGGGACTCCTATTCTGAGATGCCCAAAAGCAGAGCATCAGGGGAGATATACCCTTCTCACACAAATCAGAATCCCATGCAAAGCCCCGTAAGGAGCAGAGCAGAGAGGCCTGGGGGAGGAATGTATCTGCGCTTTTCCCCTCTGATGAAGGAGGCACCTGTGGACTCTGACCTCAGGGAGAGGCAGACACTGTGGCCAAGAGAAAGCAGAAATACCCGGAATAAGCGAGCCATTGATGAAGAGGATGATGGCACTGCGCCAGACCTCGCCCTGGCTGTCTGTCTGTCAGTGTTCATCACATTTATCTTAGCTTTCTGCTTGGGGGTTTTCACCAGGCCCTATATTGAGAGACTATGGCGACAACGATGCACTAAAAGCTCTAGTTCCAACAATACCTACTCAAACGAGGGATTCTATGATGAAATCGAAGCTCCAGGCAGCACCCAGCACCCAAGAAGAGATCTGCATCCAGATTTCCATCATCAGAACCTCTATAAGAATCAGAACCCTTCCTGGGTGACACTGTCACCCACACACACCACTGTCATTACTGATGGGATGCTGGAAAATGGCAGAAAGGAGCCTGGGAGATGGCAGAGCACAGAACAATGTAGGAACAATACCAAAGCAGGCAGTAGAAATGGCACCACGTTTCCAAATGGCCAGGTAGACCTTTCCACTCTCTGTAGGCATCCAAAGACTGATAATCACCAACTGATTTCCTCAGCACAGGACCACATTTATAGGAATGATATGCTCAGGGAATCAGATTATGACACTGTGTCTCAGGAATATTCTCTCCCTGAGCATTCAGTGAGTGAATCTTTCATGGCTGGCACATTTGGAACTGTGTCTGGCACCATCCATCACAATGTGAAAGAATCGGACCTGTCACACCTAAGAAAAGTGGCAGATTCTCCCTCCAAAATAGCAACCAACTCAAATACACAGGGAGCTGGAGAGAGTGAAAGAGGGTGTCTTGAACAGCTGCCCAGGGATACCACTGGCCCACACATGGAATGTTCTAAAGAAATACAGGTGAGCAATTTCGTCAGCTTGCCTTGTACATCACAGCCATGGCCCCTTGGGGACAAAGCAGAGAAAGAGCTCCAGGCCTTCTGTAATGCAGACACACACAGTCACCTAGGAAGTGGAGAACCGGACACCCTTCTGCCAAGATGGCACAGTGGCCTGCAGGACACTTCTGCTCCTGAGGAGCCAGTGCAAAAAGATGTCCCTTCTGGCCCTCCGTACTGCTTGGAATCCAACTATGATTCAGATGAAGGGTCTTTGTTTACCCTCAGTTCAGAGGGCTCAGAGGATACAAGGAGTCTGACTGAAGAGGCTTGTGGCGAGGACAGCGGTTGGGCTGGCCAGTCCCCGCAGATCAAGGCCTCGGGGGAACACGAGAACAATGTGACATCAGTGGACCATCTTGAAGACAGCATCGCCTTCCAAAAGATTCTGAAGAAATATGAAACTGAGGAAGACCACTTGGGAAAACTTCCAGTTTGTAGTGCAGACTCTGGTTTGTGTGAGACACATCTGCAAAGTGCTTCTAACACCAGTGTGTCTGAGGATGCATTGATCTGGCCCAGGTCACTGGACAATCCACCTCTAAGTGAGGAGACTGGTGTGTTTGTTTATGATTATGACAGAGTTCTTCAGCCTGGAGCAGTGGAATGGCACTGCTCACTTAGAGACTTGCAGTTTTCAAATGTGGACAATTTACCACCGACACCACCACCTTCTACTGATGATCCTAAGGAGCCTGTTATGGAAAGGACTTAGACATCATGAACACCAACATTTCATTCAAGTGACAGATACATCTCAAAAAGACACTCCTTCAGGGTCAGAGCAGAGGAAGACTTTAAGACCTCCACAGCAAGATTCTCAAGGGAATGACCTAGGTCCCAACCAGATGGACAGATATAAATGAGGTGTCTGTATGTCCAGCAAAGGACTATGATTGTAGGAAGTGTTACAGTCTCTGGTGATGAGCCAGCCTTCTGTAAAGAGGGACAATATTTTGAAAATAGCTTTAAGAACTAAGCACAATTATTATAAAAGTTTCCAAATAAACCCAGTTCCTTAAGAACAGATAACAATTCCATTCTAATAGAGCATATTGAATGTTCAGAGGAGAATCTGTTGCAGAGAGAAAGAAAAGGATTCTAACTTTCATGCTCAAACACAGACCCAGAGATCTGAGAGGAGGTGAGTGTCTGTCAAGAGCAGCTCCACTGTGACAAAGACAGACGCTCAACTTGAGAACCAAAGGGAAGTGACATTTGAGTAAACATTGGAGCACTTCTGTGGGAATGCTGAACAGAAATGAATTCTGCACAGAGATTAGAACAAGTTTTTTGGAGCTGAATTATAAAGCCATACAAAATTAAGATCAATTATAAGTATTTTAAAATAATTTATGTTAACAGAAGAGAGGCCATTTTCCAGAACAAAATGTAGATTAAAAATCAGTTTTCAAGAGGAGAAATGATCCTTTCTGTAAAAGAAAAGGATTTTCTTTTGCCCTTGTCCTAACACAAGCTCTTCTGGGTATAACTCTGAAGTATGGCCCTCTCTTGATCTGTTCTGTCTACCTTCTACCTTATCTGACATTTTCTTTTTTTTCCTTTCCCAATTCCTGTGCTTATTCACTTAAAGACAGTTTCCTCAAGAGTTTCTCTCCAGTATTTCTTTACAACCACTTTGTCAGCACTGGGAATGGCAAAGAAATAATACTGCCAACAAATGTTCTGATAAATATGCCCCCTCTGACCCTGCTTTTATTCTACAACCAGCTCCATACAGATGGCACAACCTCCCTCCCAAGCTCCAGGTTCAGATCCTCAGCTCTAATCACCCAAATACACATAGCCATTCATCATTTTTTTCGAAAGCACGATCTTTCTCTGATCCCTTTCTTGGTCAGCACTATCAAGACATTTACCCAAGAAAGCTAGTTACAATTTCTGACTTAGTTCTGATTCCTTCTCTTTCATTTCCTACCTCTAAAAAAGAATCCTCTAAGCACAGTACAGGAGGAGGTCCTGAACACCTATTCAGAGAAACAGACACAAAAGCATTGATAGGGGTTGGGCAACCTGTGTCAGACCAAGGTTTGAGTAGAAAATAAGGTGATGGAATTTGGAGAATGTCCACCAGTCTAAATCATTGCACCATTAGTCCTAGAGGATCTAGCTCCTCAGTAACTTAACTTGGTTATACCAGTTCTCAGTCCTCAAGGCACACTGCTTGTCTGGCACCTAGGTTACTATGATCTTTAATATTTTACCTCATATAAGGTAAATTCATCACTCACTATAACTCTATATCCCAGCCTTAGCCTGTTTCAACATCTACCCCAAATGCTCTTGCCAAGCAAACCCTCAAGTAACTGACTAGCTTCTGCTAAGGTCTCAGCTTTATTGTTACTTTCTCAGGGAAATTTTGGAGCCTAGATTAAGTTAAATGTTCCTATTGCAAACTCTCATTGCACAGCTGTACTCTTTATATAGGAGAGTTCATCATAAGTTCAATTAGCATTTGTATAGTTATTAGCTTACTGTTTGCCCCTTTTATACTGAAAGCTCCATGAATCAATATATCTCTCCCCCCAAGACCTGGCATTTAATAAGTTCTTAACACATGCATTTGTTGAATAAATAGTGAAATCGCAAACTTAAGTTTTTCACCTGCCTGTGTGTCGTGTGTGTGTGTGTGTGTGTGTGTGTGTGTGTGTGTGTGTAATCTTAAAGCTATTCATAGAACTAAACATGAATAACATCTTTGTTCACTTGAATAAATACAACCCACATATAACACTTGCTATTTGGAAAGAAAATTCTCATTATTTTCGTTGGATAGCATTCCTGACTCTGGCTTCTCACAACTCAACGTAATTTTTGTGTTTTATTTTTGGATGCTCAAATGATTACAGCTGGATGAATATCACTTCCCCTAAGCTAATTTCTATCTTTTCCAGAATTTTTAAAGCATTATTGTTTTTTGGCAGTAAATGTTCAAAGACAGACTAGAATATTACCCCAAGAATAGAAAGTAGCCTACTTCAAGGAGCTCTGCTCTCATTTAGTACACAATACATAGTTCAGCGATTTCTACTGTAATAAGAAATTTTTGTTACTAAAAAGCCTCCTGCTCTCTAAATCATACTCTAGAAGCCATAGGCTTGTAGGACAAATAAAGTTGAGGAGACCACCCAAACAGTAAGCAAACCTTGTCACCAGAACACTAAGAAGCCATCCTGGTGATCCAGCAGGCACTAGGCATGGCAAGGCGCTACAATCTTAGAGAGTGAAAAATCCTCATAAACCAAGGGAAATGGCGGCCCCATGACTGGGACTTAGCCTCGGACTCCATGGTCGCAGTTGGCTCCCAGTGTTTCTGTTGATGTTGGGAATAGCAACACCTGGGAAACCCACTTTTGTACAGGTGACCCTGTCCTTCATAGACTACTATCAGTGAGAAGAGAATGAGGAGACTGTGAAGGAAAAACATGCACAGGCACTGATCACATCTGTTCCGGAATGGCTTTTCAAGGATGGTTGTATGGGATGCCTGTCTCCCTACAGAGCAAAGAGCAGACCATGCCTTACTATGAGTGACCATGGAAAGCAAAACCCTGCAAGAGATGATTGTACATGGGCTGGGATCATGGGTGTCAGGAAGACAGGCCATAGTGAGAAGATGCATGTCGGAGCACCTTGCAGGCTCCTTCACAGAACAAGCCGCCTGTGGTGGCAGGGGCCACACCTGCGGTCCTGACTGCTCCCACACTGTGAGAGCTGGTAGTGTCTTACAGTTGGCCCTGTGCTTACCACAGCCCCAGCCTGAACTACCTTCTTTCCACTACCAGCTTCAAACGCCAGGGCTGTCCCCACCTTCTTTCTCCATCACTCCCTCCAGATCCTGGAGAACCCTGCAGTGTCCCTTCCTGCCTCCCACAATGCCTTTCCTGCATCTTTCCCTCAGGTTTACCTGGGCTTGCACTGTCCAGCAATGGACCTTCACAACCACCAGGCATGACAACACAATTAACCATGAAATGTCTTTTGCTTGCTTCCCCCCCTTTGTAAGAAAATGGAAGATACCCTCTGTTCAGGACAACCCCAACCCAGCTGGCAGTGGCCCCTTTTTATGTAAGCTCCCTCCCCCACCCTTGAAGGCCTCCTCTGGCAGACATCCCACACCCAGCCTCCACTTGGGGGTCTCACAAGGAAAGGCTGGGTGGAAAGATGTTGAAGAAGAGAAATGCTCCTTCACATCCTTCCCTGTTTTCTGTTTTTGTTTTTGTTTTTTGGCCAGTCCTGGGGCTTGGACTCAGGGCCTGAGCACTGTCCCTGGCTTCTTTTTGCTCAAGGCTAGCACTCTGCCACTTGAGCCACAGCGCCACTTCTGGCCGTTTTCTGTATATGTGGTGCTGGGGAATCGAACCCAGGGCCTCATGTATATGAGGCAGGCACTCTTGCCACTAGGCCATATCCCCAGCCCCCTTCCTGTTTTCTGAGGGAGGAGATTCAGAGAGCCACTGTGACAGGCTCTAATTATGGCTTCCAGATTCAGCAAAGAAAAATCCAGAAAACCCAGTTAAGTTTGCACTTCAGATAAGCCATAAATACTTTAATATTTAAGGCTGTCCCATGCAATAGGTGGGGGGCCTATTTATAACCAAATAGTCAGTGCTGCTCTGAATTTCTGCTTCAGTTGGGTGGCCTATATTTTATCTGGCAACCTTATTTTAATATCCAAATAAAATACAATCTTTAAAAATCTTCCATGCAATATGCAGAAAGATTCTCCAGCAAGGGCAGGAAAGTGAATGTTCCTGAGCTACATCTGCGGCAGCACAGCATTGATTCACTGCTATATGTTCTGGGGAAAGCATCCAGCACAGACCACCCGTGCCTGCACCAAGGGCCTGAGCAGTGATTTGCAAAACAGTGAAAACGGAAAATCATTCACACTCATTGCCAGGACGAGAAATCCCAGAACATCAAGTCCTTCCTGCAGTTGCCAAGGAAAAAACAAAATACAATGAGGCAAAACAAAATGCCTGCAAAAAAAAAGTATATTTTTTGTTTACCCCAAACCAAAGGGCTCCTCACAGGAAGAGAAGATGAGGTAAAAGTTTTGAAAACGGAGACCCTTCTGTCCTCCAAGCTACGCCTTCCCACTCCCCACAGACTTCACAGCTTCAGAATGCATCAGCTTTTGACTTGGGAAAACTCAGCAGCCGGGAAGGAATCCTGTTCACTTTACAGCAAAGTTAAAAGCCCATAAGCCTCACTCCAGCTTGCTAAATTGTTTACATACATGCACAGAAATGCTCTTAGATTTACCATTCAGTTCCACCGAACATCTGTAACATACACGATGATGGCCCAGGATGACAGTGGAATGTGAGGGCAGCTGGGCGTGGGGGCTGGCGGAAGACAGGCCTGACCTCAGAAAGCTTGGAACTCGAGTCTCAGTGAGCCTCGCCACAAGCATGGACCTGTGAAGTGCAGAGACAAAGGGGGAGGAGAAGAAGAATGAGAGACCAGACAGGCAGGAAGCATGCACATGACTCTTCTGTCTATATTTTAATGTAAAACATGAATTTATGCATAAGGAACACCACTGTATTATTTAAGCAACATATCTAAATAAGAGATGTTAAACTGCTTGCAGAAATATGAGCTACCACCCTTCATGAGTCAGTAAAGGAAAAGCCAATTTGCAAATTCATGAACAATACTCTATTGACACTTAGTGATGAAGACCCAACTACTTAGAACAATCTAAGTCAACAGATGGAAGCATGCGGAAATGTTATCTTTGACCATGTAATATTATAAACTGCAAAGTAAGCAAGGTTTAACACGGGAAGAAATGCAGATGTATATATTGGTACATGAATTAAATTACCCTTCCAGGATATATTCCTTTTTAAAAAGCCTATAAATCCTGACCCAACAGTGGATGAAATTTTCTGGAACAAGCACACTTGGCACTGGTAGCCAGATGGAGCCACTGACACAACACCCCATGCTCCATACGCCACCCACCACATGGTGACCTCCTCCAGCTGCTCTCCCAATGCACCGCCGCCGCCGTGGCCACTCAGGCTTCTCTCTGCTCCTGGAACGGCCAGCTGGAACTGTCACTGGATGCAGGTGAAGGTTTGTGATGTTTCTCTCTAAAAGGAGGGACTGTTCACTTAGGGTCCTTGACGTCAATCACAGAATTAGAATTTCTGGACAAGTCATAATGGTAAGAAAACTTGGCAGAGTTTTATTGAGTAAGTAAGCAAGCAGACATGCAGGAGAAGTCATACTTTAACAGAGTGCGGGTGCTCTCAACAGGAGAGAGAGCGCACTCTTTGGAGTGTTTATATGGTATAAAGGAAGGAAGGAAAAAGAAAGAGAAAGAAGGAAGGGAGGGAGGGAGGGAGGGAAGGAAGGAGAGAGAGAGGGACATTTCTATGGTAATTCTTGGGGAGAGAAATGCATCTCTCAGGCAGGAATGCATCCTTTTGCTTTCCTTTGGAGTATAGATGGTGCTTCTGTTTTTAAATGCCTAGTTTCTGAATTGCCTTTACCAGGCTTCATTTGCCCTAATTTATCCTGCCTCATTTTTTTTCTAAAATGACTTTGATCCCTTGATCTTAAGGGAAGTAGAAGAATGACTATCTTCTGTATTAGTGTTAAGGTTGAGTTGAATGCCTAGCAGCTGTTTACCGTGCCTCATTTTCCCTAGCCTATCCACTACAGTATCATAAGGGAGCCTTTAGCTTGTCTCTTCCCTCGGCAAGGACTGCACCATCTGTTGTTGCTGCTATGGTTTCTTGTTGTACTAAAGATCCCAGCCCAGCTCTCACCTCCACACCCAGACCTTCCTATCTCATTTAGAGTATCACACCCCACTCAAAGCATCCTCTCCTGTAGTTCAGTTTTTATTATCTTCATTCCCTAAAAAGTGACCCACAAGCTGCATGGTAGCTCGTGCCTGTAATCCTAACAACTTTGGAGGCAGAGAATGATCATGGATTGAGAACAGTCTAGACAAAAAGTTCTTAAGACCCCATATCAAGGAACAAAAAACACTGGGCACAGTGCTGCTTGTCTGCCATCCCAGCTATTCGGGAGGCATAGAGAATTGTGGTCAGGCCTGGCATAAATTAGGTATTTGGAAAATACTTAAAGCAGAAAAGACCAGAGGTGTGGCTCAAGTGGTACAATATGTTTCCGACAAGCACAAACCCCAATACCACCAAGGAGGAGGAGGAGGAGGAAGATGAAAGAGAGAAAGAAAAAGGAAAGAGAGAGATAGGGGAAGGAAGGAGGGAGGGAAGGAGGGAAGGAAGGAAGGAAGGAAGGAAGGAAGGAAGGAAGGAAGGAAGGAAGGAAGGAAGGAAGGAAAGAGGGAGGGAGGGAAGGAAGGAAGGAAGGAAGGAAGGAAGGAAGGAAGGAAGGAAGGAAGGAAGGAAGGAAGGAAGGAAGGAAAGAGGGAGGGAGGGAGGGAGGGAAGGAAGGAAGGAAGGAAACAGAAAAGTAGGAAAGAGGAGGAGGAAGTGATTCATGAAATGTTTCCATTTTCTGTTTTCTCATTAAGGGCCAACCTCTTATTTCCTGATTAAGTATCCCAATAAGTGATTAAATTTTGATTCCAGGTTATTTGAATGCAAGGCCTTGTGCTTATATGACAAGTGCTCTACCATTTGAAACATACCTCCTGCCTTTTTGCTTTTTTTGTTTTTCAGATAATGTCTTTTGTTTCTGCCCAGGCTAGCCTTGAGTCTCAGTCCTTCCAGCTCTGCTCCTGCATGTAAGGTTTGCTTAAAGGAGACTGCCACATGGTTCAGGCAGAAGTTTACTGGGAGAACCAAATTTCCAGGCTGCACATTAGGGTAGAGTATAGCAGCTTGAACTAATGGTGGGGAGATTATATAGGGAAAGCAAGAAGGAGGCAAGATTCTACTAGCAAAGGCAAGAAGGAGGTGTGACTGGAGCAGATGAGAAAGTGACCTCAGAGCCTGGGAGACCTTCCACTGACTCACAGGTGCCAATGACTAGTGACCTGGAGGCTAAAGAGGGCCACGCGCAGTTTTGCATGGAGAGAGAACAAAGGCTTTGCTGTTCCAGGAAGGTTTCAAACAATGACCAGAGATTTCCAGGCACTAATCACAATGAGGGGGACAGAGGGTTGTGAATGTCCTGCAAATCTTGAAAATGTTAGTTGCTCTTCAAGCTGCCCTGGACATTGAAGGGAAAGGAGTGCCGGCCTTATCTTTGAAGGATTAACATACCTGCCTATGTGCAAAGCTGAGCAGGATTCTGACCCAAGGTAAAGGAGATGGATACAAAGTGAAGATGGAGATGCCACCTTTTCCTGCCTTAAGTTACCCATCCGTCACGCATCTGCAGGCCCAAGTGAAGATGCTATTAGCAACAGCAGCCTGGAGGCCCCCATTATATAAAATATAAGTGGTTTAACGTTAGCAAAGCACTTCCAACACTCCACACCACTCATAAGTCCTATATAAATGTGTCCTGTTATTCGTATTCTTGTTCCAAGTTACTTTCACTTCATCACAGGTCCTGCCAGAAGCATGACACTTTAGGAAATGAAATATTTCAGTGTCACAGAATCGGGCCTTTCAGAGCTAGAAAGGATTTTACAGACAATTTAGTCTAGCACTTTGGTGTTACAAATGACATGAATAAGCTCAGAGCAGTACACTCAAGGTCAACTAGCACAATCTGTGATGGCTGGGATGAGAATCTAGGCCAACACTCTTTCTCATGTGCCACTTTGCTCCACGCTTATCAAATCAAGTCCCCAGCACCAGTAGCCCAGCCAAACCAAGGCTTAAGCTGCAGTGAGCAAGCATGAGTACAGAAGGCAACACAGAAGCATATGGAAGGATCCAGACATTCCTTCTCCACCCCCACCCCCACCCTATCATGCCAATGTGTTTGGCTTTGGAAACTATGTCATAGACACAGATTCTTTAGCCTCACAGCCTCAAGAAGTACAACTCTGATTTATTATATAAACCTTCTTCCAGTTCTTCCTAGGATTCTGGTAGACTCCCTCCAATTCCTCCTAGGAAATCTCTTGCCAGGAAGAATCTATCTTTCCTGCTGAGCTCCCAGCTGCTGGTTCTTTTTGGCAGTTGGATGTTAATTTGTCATTGATCTTTGAATTCTGCTTTTTCAAACTGCTGGGATGAGAAAAAATGAAAAGCATTTCTCCTTTAGAGTGCTTTCTGTTCCAAAAATATGATATATATTGTTGTCATTATGTTTAATGTACTAGGTGAATTTCCTTTGGTGTACCCCCTGTGGTCAACGTATATGATTTTGGTACACTGGATATTGTATATATGCTTATCTGAACTAGGGAAGGGAAAGAAAAATGAAGGAAGGTGTAACAAATAAGACAAGAAATGTACTCACTACTTTATTATGTAACGGTACCCCCTCTGTAATCACCTTGTCAATAAAATTTAATTTAAAAAATAAATAAACAGATCAAAAAAAGAAAAGAAAAGAAAAGAAAAAAGCCTGATGTGGTGGACCACGCCTGTAAGGCCAGCTATATCAGCTACTCTAGAGGCCTTAAAAGAAGATGGAGGCCAGAGAAGAGCCCTGGGGGAGGGGAGGGAAGGGGAAGGGAAGGGGATGGATGTTCCATCTGAAAAACAACTAAAAACATAACAGGACAGGAGTGGGGTAACAGTGATAGAGTGCCTGCCTTACAAGTGGGAGGCCCTGAGTTTAAATCCCAGTACTTCCTCCCCAGAAATCCAAAACCTTCTCTTATTCATCCTTTCCTTCATTTTCCCACAGCCCTCACCCAAAGGGGATTTTTTATTTATTTTTTTGCCTGCTGGATGACAACACAGAGGTGTTACTGCCAGCTGTAACCAGCACAATGGTGATGGTCATAATTCTCATTTGAAAAAATATATATATATGCACATTATTGGAGATTGAACTTGAGCCACATTCCCAATCTTTTGCTTTCAATTTGTTTTTACAGACATAGTTGAGGTATAGATATAGTTGAAGCCCTCACCTGAACTTCCTGACCTTGCTTTTGCTTTAAGCCTGGTGAACTTGATATCAAATCAAACTAAACAACCTAATCATTTTTAGGAAGCCCTTCCCCCCACCCCACCCCCACCCCCCACCAAGGCAGTTCAGTCTTCGGCTCACAAAGGCCCTCCTCCTTTGTTCTTCATCCACTGGCTCAGGGCATACAGCTCTAGGATGTCGCCCTCTTCCCATAGATCCTGCAAGGCAGGCCACCTGCCCTCCTTCTCCTGGGATGGATGAGTAATAAGTGTACTCTTTTCCCCATTCCAGTCTACACTCCCCCCCCACACACACACACACTCATGCCACACCTGACCACAATTCCTCTAACTTAAATACCTCACCTTAGCAAATCCCAACATTGATATTTTGACAGTTTCTTCCCCAAGCTGGTTGTTAAACATTTACCGGCACTTGGCTGTTGCCTTTGAGCCTTAGTTACCATCCAGATAACAGGCTGGGAGGAGTACTCACCCAATACAGTTGGACTGAGCATGCAGTGAGCCCTTGTGCGTACAGGACCCAGGAAGCACCTGGCACAGACTGTTCCATGCTATTATTGCCATTATCTAGAACACTAGTGTCTCTGCTATGTCACCCTAAAATTCAGATTATAAAATGAATCCCCAATATGATAGAAGCACACCTGTAATCCCAGTTAATTGGGAGACAGATTTGGGGAGGACTGCTGTTCAAAACCAACACAGCAAAAAGCTTAACAGAACCCAATTTCAACCAATAAAAAGCTGGGCTTAATGGTCATCTCAGCTACTGGAGAAGGTTAAATGGAGATTATGGTTCAGGACATACTGGGCATAAATGAAAGACTTTATTTGAAAAATAATGAAAACAAAAGGACTGGGGACATGGATCCATTGGTAAAGTGACTGTCTCGCAAATATTCTCCATGAGTTCAAATCCTAGTAGTGCTTTAAAAAAAAACAAAGAGGTAGGGCTCTTGGGAAGTGGTTAGGCCACAAAGGCCTTCATCCTGAATGGGATTCTGCTTTTATAAAAGAGGCTGAGGGAGACAGAATCTGATGAAGTCTTGATCGTTGACTTTCCAGCTTCTAGAACTGCAAGCAGTACATTTCTATGTCATATCTATTCTATGGTGTTTTGTTATAGCAGCACAAATATACTAAGACACTTTCTAGCTGCTCACAATCAAATCCCATCACTCTTTCATTCCAGAACCATTATAACTGGTTCCATCATTCTAGGCAGATCACCTTACGTCAATTTTCCCACACTTTCTAGCTGTCTATGATCATTGCTCCCACACATAGCAATACTTAGCTTCTATTCTGAATCACAGATCCTGTGAACAAGACTCGGGAGGAGAGAGGCTATCCCTGTGAGGCAGAGAATTATCAAGTAAACCTTCACACCACTGCACCCCTTTCAGAAATGAATTTTATTCCTGTTGCCTCCACGGACCCTTTGCTCCCCTATAATTTGTTGTTCTCTACATGCCTCTGTTTATCCATCAGCAAAACATAAGTAGCTGCACCTGCATGTGCCTGAGCACAGGTGTGCACGGCCCTTCCCCATGTGGGGAGGGTCTCCATGTCCAGGGTGTCTCTCATTCAATCCTTGCAGATGCTCACTGGATGTGTGCTGCCTTTCTCCTTCCTGTCTGGGTGTCCACTTTACTTCCATTTGGCAGTGCTGAGGATGAAACCCAGGGCCGTTCACATGTTGGACAACTCTCCCCCAGCCTGACTTTTAGGCTTTGTTGTTTGTTTGTTCTTGTCCATCACTGTGATCAGCTTTTGACAGAAGAAAGGAAAACCAGTCACACTGAGGCTGCCCGCCCCCCAGGATGCAGGACACTGATGAGCTGTGTGGTGTACAAATTCTCGCTTCCTGTTGACCAGCTCTTGATTTGGTTGCTGGCTTTAGAAAAATCTGCTCTGCCATTTGGAAAGAGTGGTAAGAAGAAAAGAGAAACTAGTCCCTGCCCTAACTTCTAAAGTTTGCAGGGTTAATTATTGACAATGTGTGTGACAATTATTGACTGTGTGTATGTGTGTGTGTGTGTCTGTGCATGTGCATACATGTGCTATTGGAAGGAAGGGAGGGAGATTGTTTGTCCATTTATTCTTTCCAGTTCTTTCTCTCTACCCACACCTTCACCACAGATTGACCACTCCCCCCGACTTTCTCACAGAAGGATCTACTAACTTGATAATGTCCCCTAGCTAACCTGCTCCAAAAATAGACAAATCCCTCACCTCTTGGATCAGTGCAGCAAGGATTGGAAAATTTGAGAGAGAGCTTAATCAAGAAGCTGCAAGTCTGGGCTGGCATTTAACTGGTATCCTTCAGGATGATTGATCCCACTCGTGGCAAAGATATGGAGACACCCTGTATCTGATGGGATTCTATAGCCTGAGCTCCCTGGGAGAGGCCTCATCCACACAACACAAACTTCTAGAAGGCTGAAACCAGATGCAAAAAGCACGTTTCCAACTTCTAGATTGGGCTTTGCCGAGCTCGGGTCGCCTCCCCTGGCGCGAGGGGTCAGGCTCTACTGTAATCGCTCCCTTTCTCACCCTCTCCCCTGGTCACCCAACCCGCAGGTAAGGCTAGAGTGGAGTGGGGGGCTCAGGAAAGACCTCAGGTGCACGCAGCCGTACGAGATCGCTTTGCCTCCCTCCTTACCCTTGAAAAAAGCCACGCGTACGCGGATCTCGGAGATGCTTCAAGAGCAAATCTGATTTAATAAGGGAGTGGCTAGCAGTTGATATAGCAGGGGGTGACGAGAAAAGGGGGTGATCAGCCAAGAGCTGGCGATAGGCTGGCGAGCTTGTCATAGGACCCCCTCATGAGCTAACGTCACTTGATTAGCACCACCCCAGGGGGAAAGCCTGCGAGAATGGGGGGCACATGGGCAGGCGAGAAAGTTGGGGGGCTGGTTGCAAAGCCAGTTCTTCTGGTTCCAGACCCAGAGAATTGTGGCCTGCTTCCGCATTCCCCTAGGGCTGGGGGGAAGGGCGGCATCTCGGGAGCGCTCTCCTCTGCCCTTCCTCCTCAAGGCCAAAGCTGAACCCCAACAGGCTTTTTGCTAGCTAATTGGAATTAAGGGTTTCAAAGTTTTGTGTGTCCAGGCTGGCTTCAAACTGTGCTCAGCCTCCTGAATGGCTAAGGTGGCAGGTGTGAACCACCAGAGTCCAGCTTTATTATTCAAGTTCTTGAGGAACCACCACACTGATTTCACATTCTCACTCCGCATGTACAGAGTTCTAGTATCTCCATATCCACACTGACACTTGCTATTTCCTTTTTTGCTCTTCCTTCCTTCCTTCCTTTCTTCTTTCTTTCTTTCTTTCTTTTTTTTTTTTTTTTGACCAGTCCTGGGCCTTGGACTCAGGGCCTGAGCACCATCCCTGGCTTCTTCCCGCTCAAGGCTAGCACTCTGCCACCTGAGCCACAGCGCCCCCTCTGGCCGTTTTCCATATATGCGGTGCTGGGGAATCGAACCGAAAGCGTCATGTGTAGGAGGCAAGCACTCTTGCCACTAGGCCATATTCCCAGCCCCTACTTTCTTTCTTAATTTCTTAATTTCTTTTTCTTTCCTTCTTCTTCTTTTTCTTTTTTGCTGGCCGTGGGGCTTAAACTCTGTGCCTGGGCAATGTCTGTGAGCTTCTTTTGCTCAAGGCAAGCACTGTACCAATTGAGCCACAGATTCACTTCCAGCTTTTTTGAACAGTTTACTGTAGATAATGCATCTCACAGTTTCCTGCCCGATACTCTTTCAAATTAAAAAAAAAAATTCAGGTCATGAAATTCAAATCTAAGAAAGCTACTGAACAAGTAAGAGCAGTAAATGCATGAGATCTGTATCAGACCAGACCAGAAATCTTTAAAAGCCAAAAACAAAGGAAAATAAGCCAACACCATCACAGACCAAATAATAGATCACTCAATTCAAAGCCAGTTCTCCCAGGTCTGACCTAGGATGGTAAGTAGCTGGATATCCAAGCAATGGGGCAGCCACCCCCAACCTACCCACCCCACTGCCAGGGAGAGCATGAAACACAAATGATCTATTCAGCTGACCATATTTTATATACTTCTTTAGACTTTTTCCACTTAAACAACTTACAAAAAACTTCATTCACCACATGGCTGACCACTAAATTTGAATTTGTTCTAGGTCATGGAAAATAAGGAGTGGGTGGAGGAACCACTACAGTAGGTACAACTGGAAACATCACCTCAAATAACATGCATTCTGCTTCTCTTTTCAAGGTTTGAGGTATTATTTCAGACGTCATTCTGTTATAAGCCTAATATCATTCAGGATTCTGCACCCTGATGATCACTGTTAATACCAGAAAAATAAGACATCATTGATTTCAAGTGACAGAAATTGTATAGGGGAATATGTCACAATTCCACTTAGATTAACCAACCTAGGGAAAATGAACATGATGATGGCTTATATTCATGCTGGGTTTTGGAGCAATAAAATGTGAAGAGATGTGTGTCCCTTTAAACACTATTATCTCAAAGGCTACTTGGAAATCTTAATGACTGGGGAACATGCTATTTTGAATGATTCCCTGAGTACAACATCACCAGGCATGCAGAGAGGATGTGATTTCTGAAAATAACCTTGAGAGCTACCGCTGGTCAGAAGGACTGGAATCACACAGGAAAATGTGACTTTCCTCAAAAACCATGATCTGATGGAGGCAGGATAGATGAGGGAAAATGAGGACTAGTAAGCTTATAGCAAATACAGGAGCTATTCATTCATCTGCTTCCCTGAAGATTAAGGGATCAAAGTCATTTGGGGGAAAATGAGGCAGTATAAATTGAGCAAAATGAGGACTGGTAAAGGCAACTCAGAAACATGGTGTTTAGAAACACAGAAACTGTAACCCCTCTGTACATCACCTTGACAATAAAATTAAATAAAAACACAGAGGCACTATCTTCCCTTCAAAGAGAGAAGACAGGATACATTTATTCCTGAGAAATGCATTTCTCACCCCAAGAATTAACATTTGTTGGACACAATGTATGCCTTCCCAATGCTCCCCCTAAACTTAAGCAACCTCCTACCCAAAATGCAGATAACAGGACACCTTCCATATTTCAAGGATAAGCATGTGCTTTATGGCACGATGCATTCTTACCTGGAAGAAATGCCCCATACATCCAGGAACTCAGAAAGTGTAACACCAGGAGTGATTAGAGCAAGGATAAAACACCTACCTTTGTGTATCTTTAAAGTCAGACCTCTCTCTCTAACCCCCCCCCACACTTGAGAGGACCTACACTCTACTAGAGCATGCCCCTGACTTTCTGCTTGTCTTCTTTTTGTCTGTGTCTGCTTGCCTGCTTGCTTACTCACTCAATAAAGCTTCATCAAGTTTTCTTACCATTTTGACATGTCCAGAAATTCTTATTCGGGGATCAAACTCAGGGACCCTATCCCTAGTTTTAGATAGAAGCTTCACAAAGCTTCACCTGCATCCGGCGAAAATACTACAAATCGATACAAGTGCTATGCAAACTTTTCTGAAAGCAATTCCAAATGAAGAATTCTTAAAGTATTTTTAAGCAAAGGGGACTTTATCTGAAAGTTTGGAGGTGTCCCAGCTTGACCATGTTAAAGGAAAAACCTACAAGGTTAAACACTGCTATAAATATTTGAGGGGAACAAAACATAAAAGCATTGCTGGATATCTCTTAAGTAATTCTTTTTTCTTTCTTTCTTCCTCCCTTCCTTCCTTCCTTTCAGAGCCCTCCCAGGGGAGGACCCTACACATTCCTTCTTTCCTTCCTTTTTCTTCCTTCCTTCCTTCCTTTGTTCTTCCCTTCCTTCCTTCCTTCCTTCCTTCCTTCCTTCCTTCCTTCCTTCCTTCCTTTCTTTCTTTCTTTTTCTTTTCTTTCTTTCTTTCTTTCTTTCTTTCTTCCTTCCTTCCTTCCTTTCTTTCTTTCTCTTTCTTTTCTTTCTTTCTTTCTTTCTCTCTCTCTTTCTCTCTTTCTTTCTTTTGGTATTGAATGGTCTTGACCTCAGAGCCTGGGCACTCTCCCTTAGCTTGAACTCAGGGCCTGGGTGCTGCCCTTGAACTTTTTCACTTAAGATTGGTGCTCTACTACTTGATCCACAGCTCCACTTCTGCCTTTTTGGTGGTTACCAAAATAAGATGAAAGTCTTGTTGATTTTCTTGCCTGGAGTAGCCTTGAACAGTGATCCTCAGATCTCAGCCTCCTGAGTAGCTAGGATTACAGGTGTGAGTCACCAGTACCCAACCCAATAATTCTCTTGAAACTCAAACATAAATTGGACTCTCCCTGGCTCACACTTTGTGCTTAAATTTGCAGTTTTATGTGTGTGTGTGTGTGTGTGTGTGTGTGTGTGTGTGTGTGTGTGTTTGTATCATTTATAGGGCTTGAACTCTGGGCCAGGAAGCTGTCCCTAAGCTCTTCAAGGCTAGTGCTCTACCACTTGAGCCACAGCACCACTTCCATTTTCTGTAAGAATCTCATGGACTTCCTGCCCGGCTGGCTTTGAACCGTGAGTCTCAGATCTCAGCCTCTTGAGTAGCTAGGATTACAGGCATGAGCCACTGGCACCTGGCTGAACAGTATTTTTTTTTTTTACTATTTTAAATCCAAATCTAATATTAAGAACATCTTAAGTTCTCAGTAAAGACAGGCTTTTGGAGGAGATTGCTGTTGGGATCAGGCCTGCTCTGAGACCAGGCTACCTGAATCCCAACCCAGCTCCCACATTTTCTACTTGTATGATGCTCAAGTTACCTAACCTCTGGGTGACTTGGGACTGAAAGTCTTCTCCCTCCTCTCTCTTCATCTGAAATAGGGAAGCTAACAGTGCCTCCTCAAGGAGCACTGTGAACTGGACATTATCTATTTCCTTCATACTTGACCTTGAGCCGCAGTTAGGCAGTGACTTCCTTGTGCACAGGAGATAAAGGTCTTCCAGATCATGAATGTTGCTGTTTGGTCTGCTTCACTCACTTATAAATGTGTCTAGTCCTCAAGGACATTTGTAGTTTGCAAACTCTGCCTTACAATCAATCAGAGATCTGGTTCAACAGACACATTCAAAGGGAAGAATTTCCTCCCATCACAAAGGAAGTAATGGGCTCAAACATGTGTGCTTGTCCATCCAGAGCCATCTGCAGTGCACCATCTTGTCTGTGATTGTGGCCCATGGTAGGTCTGCCTGGGGAAAATGGCCCCTTCCCTTTGTTCACTCTCTGAGCGGATGAGCATGTGGGCCTCCCTAGAAGTCCCTGCCCAGCCTGTAACCCAGGTAACTGATTCCCCTGGGGACAGTGGGAGGGCCCCAGTTCTGAGGTCACTTCCTCATCTGCCCCAGCCATACCTCCTCCCTGTCCTCCCCATATAATCTCTCACCCCACTATAAGTTTGATCTCTGTTCACCTACAGCTGTTGCAGGCCAGCAGTTGGGTTCGAATAAACTCTTTCTGCCTGAACAACCATGTGGGGATCTCCTTTGTCCAATCCTTACAGCCCACAGCAAAGGGTCCTAGTAGTTTAGTGAATTATAGTGGAATCACAGACATTCACAAGGAATGCAGACCAGCAGAATAATCACTGTTTCTTTCATCTATTTTGTCCTTGCTGGGCATCCATCATCCTGAGAACAGCAGAAATAATTCAGAATGACCAACAGGAAAACAGTCACATCTCTTCCAATCTGCATTGTTTTTTCAAAATGTTTTTAATTATGAATTAAAGTGTGTACCAGGACTGGCTTGCACCATCTCAGTAGAGACATTCATCTGTTTCCCACTCTTTCTCTTGAGCTGGTGTCTGAGTGTTGAGGGTCACACTCTGGGGAGCCTGGCAGGAAAGGGAACCACAGATCTGAGATTGTAACACATATCTTTCAGGACTGTTCCAGGGTTGTTCATTCTATTCTCACTCTGTGCTTTCAATCAATTGTCCCTTGTCCTGGATTACTCAAGGTCTGGGAACTTCCCCTGACTGACCTTCTGAGTCCTTTGCCAGTTGTCTGGGTCTGAACTGCCCCACCTTGGAGCAAAGGGCAGCTCTGGACAGCTCACTTCCAGTCCTCTCTCACCCTTACACCATTGTTCCTCTGGGTCTCTGGGCTCCTCTTTGCATAGGGAGGCTCTGAGAGGGTCACTCCCCACCCCCACAGGGTCCTAAGTGAGGCCTTCATGTTTGCCTGACCCCCTCTCTTCCCTCATCACCTCCCACAGTCCCTGCAGTTAGACAGCAGCAGGTTCCCAGCCTCCACTCCTGCTACTTCACATCCTCCTCTCTCAGCAGCAAGGCTTGGGCCTATCATGGTGGGAAAGGGATGTCCTGGTTCAATGGAAGTCACTTGGAGCGGCGTCCTGTGAGGCTGGGTCTGGACTGTGTTGGGAGAGGTGACTCTTGTGTGTTTCCTGCAAGTCCTTACCTGGTCCTTGCCAAGAAGGCAAGGCTCCTGTCCCTGTCCCAGGTGACTCCTTGGGGAGCAGCCTGAAGGATGAGGTGACATCTGAAAAATGTCAAAGAGAACAGAACAGATGTGTTGCAGACAAGGTAGCCTTTCATCTTCCTTGGGTAAGATACAAACCATTCTCTCCTTAGTCCAAGCTGTCTGGAGCAACTGGTGAGTGAAGACCGCACACACGGGTGCAGGTTGTGGAGCAGAGCCTCCTGAAGCTTCCATGTTATTCTGCTAGCTCACATCAGCCTTTGCACATCATTAAAATTGTAGTGGAATTCTTCTCACTTGTATTGCATCCAGGTGCAGCTGCCCCGGACAAAAAAGTGTTCCTGTCTTGTTCTTTCTCCATCCATGGATTTCAAGTTTACTGTTGGTCTTGCATCCCACACTCTGATATATTCAGGAATAATTGTGAATTCATATTTCTTTTTCCTGACATCTCATTCTTCATAAATAAGGGCCAAGGTTTTTAAGAACAAGACCATATTAAACTAATGGAGTAAAATGATATAATAGTAAACAGAGATAAGCTGGAAATAAGATCAATTAATACCAAGAGAAAGCTCTTAGATATTAAGAATATGACAGGTGCTGGGCACTGGTGGCTCATGCTTGTAACCCTAGCTACTTAGGAAGCTGAGATCTGAGGATCACAATTTGAAGCCAGCCTTGGGAAGAAAGTCCATGACACTCTTATCTCTAATTAATCACCAAAAAAGCAGGACATGGAGCTGTGACTCAAGTGTAGAAGTGAAAAAGTTTGGGGGCTGCACCCAAGCCTTGAACTCAAGCCCCAATGCCAGCAATAAAACAGAAAGGCAAAAAGAAAGATATGAGCAGTGATTTGCATTGAAAATATTCCTGCATTGCAAATTTCCATGTTAATATAATCATGTTCATACTACTTTGGCAAAAAAAAAAAGATTTTAAAGTTACACAAGAGATGTCAGTTGTATATTACTGATGATGGCTGCAGTTTAGAGACAGGGCTTTAAAGCAACAAAATCCCAAATGCTTCCATTACAAAATCTGAGTCACCTCCTTTTCCAGAAACAGAAAATTATAAGTCAAGGAAGTGATGGCCCCCTGTAAACTTGACATTTCTAAGCTTCTCCTGTATCTATTTGGTGACTTAAAAACAGAGTTGGTTGTGGTACCATGTTGGCGTCTAACAATATCCCTAAAATTAGTATTCATATAATTAAATCACACACAAGATGAGCCATAAGAAGCCAGTTTCACATGTTGAGATCAGTCTTGGGCAAGCAGGAACATAGAAATGCTTACAAGAATTCCCCTTGGCTTCCTTCAAGCTTCATTCCAGCAAACAAATGCTTAGCCATCTGCTGACACTCAACTGTTACCTGAGTTGGAAGCTAGTTCCCAGACAGCCGGGCACCCTGAGCAGTCTGCGCCAGCCTAGGGTTCTGTCTCCTCTCCCAGGATTTTCTGTACTCAAGCCTTTCCAGAAACACAGAATCTCAGAGAGCAGTGTGTCAAAACCATATGAAATGTTAATATTTTAGCTGTTAGCAAATTCCTTGG
Organism: Perognathus longimembris pacificus; assembly: GCF_023159225.1. Lineage (NCBI taxonomy): Eukaryota > Metazoa > Chordata > Mammalia > Rodentia > Heteromyidae > Perognathus > Perognathus longimembris. The sequence goes on along the minus strand of NC_063176.1, from coordinate 26,115,060 downwards.
ACATCCTCCATGTAGTTGCTTAGAACATAATTTGAAGAAGTTACTAGCTTTTTATTATGTGTGAGATGTGAAGTCAGATCAAGCAGAAATTTGAAACTCTGGAAATGCAGAATGATTCTAGTAACACCTTGGAGGGGGAAAAAGTGTTTCTCATGAGAGACCTAAAGTTTATCCTCATTTAAATTTCTTATATCCAAGTACACACAACAATAAGTACCAAGATGCTCTAAAACAAACAAAACCTAAATGGGGTCCCCCCATTTAGATTTGAAATGGGAAGGGTTTTGAGAAGATACTATGAGAAAAGGACTCTGTGTTGTTTGAATCTTTATTGTCCTCCTAAAGGCCATGTGCTAAAAAGACTGGGACTCACTGGGAAGTAGGACTGTGATGTCCCTGAGTGGTGGACCTTTAAGGGGTGGAGCCTAGTGAAAGGTCTTAGATCTTTGGGGGCCTGGCTTTGAAGGGGATACTAGCATCCCAAGCCCTTCCTCTCTTTCACTTCTGGTCCATGAATTCACAGCTTGGTTCTGACTTCAGACCCCACCATGAAGTACTACCTTGCCATAGCCCCAAAGGCATCAGCCTCAACAGATCCCACACCAAAACCTCTGAAACTGAGCCCTTTCTTTTCTCCAGGTGATTGTCCCAGGTTACAGTAATAAAAAATTGACTACCACTGGGATCCTGCTTCTTTCAGGAACTGACAGCTGCTGTGGTCATGCAGAGGCCGCCCCAAATCAGCAGCCTGAATTCCAAGTCTTGTCCTTGGCTAGGGCAGCGGAAAGATTTTCTGTTGTAAAACTGCCAACACAAAGGCTTTCTACATAAATGAGTTTGTAACCACACCAGCAGAGGAAATAATAATAGTATCTGGGCAGAAAGAACGTTCTTCCAGTGCATAAAATCTGTATTCCACAGAACTGGCTGAACAGCTATGCAAGAGCACTTGTAAGGTTCAAATGAGCCTGAGGAAGTTGAGTGGCAGAGAAGAATATGGCCTCTATAGGCACATTGCCTGAATTAAAATCTTGCTGTAGGACAATTCCTTGTCCCAATTGTAAGCTTATAGAATGTCCCCTGGTCCCAGACCTAAGATCTGCCCTTGGCTGATGATACCTGAGGGGCAGGCGGAGCACCTCCCACCTTAGTTGCATGAAGGTATAAAGACCGCCCTGAGAGAGAGATCAGGCACCAATTCCTTTACTCCTCTATGGAACTTGGTGCTGGCAATAAACACTTTTGCTCTACGTGTGACTTCGCCTATGGTCTGTGGTTTTCTGGGATAATTTTCCTTTCGCCAATCAGTGCTGATGACTCGCCCCCCCTGCCCTCCCCCGCCCAGTCTGGGTAATGGCAGTGGAAAGCTCCACTTACTTTCTGTGTAAATAGAACAGTAGTACCCAAACTACATTGTATTGATTGCACTGTATGGTACTGAGGACAAGTGCTTGGAACAGAGCCTGCCTCCTAGAAAACATGCAGCACATGTTAGCTACAATGAATTTGACGTCAAATTTTTCCTCTTAATTGTGATTGCGGAGGAGGGACAATTGAGATCATGTGGCTCAGTAGAGGCGGGAAGCTGAGAAGTTTCCAGGGTATTGGCTAATGGAGTCTTCATCAAAGTCCCTGACCCATAAAGGACTTTTCAAACTGCCCATTGCTGGTCTTTGAGGTCCCTGGCTGTTCTGTGACTTCTATGACAGCCAGCCCAAGGTCCATGTGGTTGTGTTACCAAAGTTCTAGAGGACACACACTGGCCTGATGTTTGGGCCACAGTAGGATTTATATACTCACAGGAGGAACCACTGCTTACAGAATAAGTACTGATAGTACTGATCATAGTTCTAGAATGACTCAAAGGTTTCAGAACTTCAGCATGATAGACAATTTCATAGGCTATCAGGCCACTGTAAATTCATTCATGAAAGTAGAGTTCATATACCAAAGAAAGCCCTTTTACAAACATGAAGCTGAATCACCCACGGATATCCATGAACATTCACGAATTATCATAAAGTGAAGCAACCTGTGTAACCATCACCCTAAGACAAACAAATCACTCTGAGTATCTTAGGAATCCAACCCATCCTCATTTCTCTCCTCACCCAGCCACCTCCCTCTTCCTCCAATGTAAGCTGTCTGGATTTCCAACACCATAAATTGCTTTCCCATTCTCAAACCATATGTAAGTGGGATCCTAAAGAATAATGTCTTGGTTCTTCCATTTGATTTTAGAATTGAGGTCATCATGGGAGCTGTTAAATGTATGTGCTCTGAACATTCATTTCATTGTAATTTAGAGCCCTTATGTTTGTAGTTCCAGTGAGGAACTAGAGAAAAATGATGAATCAGAGGGTATGTGTATTGTCCGTAGCATTTCTACCAAAATGCACCCATTCACACCACACGTAAGAGTTCGGGTTGCTCTATACCCTCACCCTCATACATGTACCAGTCATTTTCTTTTTTTTTTTTTTTGCCAGTCCTGGGGCTTGAACTCAGGGCCTGAGTACTGTCCCTGGCTTCTTGCTCAAGGCTAGCACTCTGCCACTAGAGCCACAGCGCCACTTCTGGCCATTTTCTGTATATGTGGTGCTGGGGAATCGAACCCAGGGGCTCATGTATACGAGGCAAGCACTCTTGCCACTAGGCCATATCCCCAGCCCAGTCATTTTCTTTTTTAACTTTACCAGAAGGAAGGGAATTACTGGAGATCTCATTTGTATTTCTCAAATGTTTGGATCTTTAATTGGATTTTAAAAATGTTTCTATCAATTGAGATCATTATGTAATTTTTTTAAATGTTGCAAATAGATTGCATTTCTTTTCAGACATTAAGCCAGTGTTTCATTCTTGGGACAAAGCCAATTGATGATCTTTATGTACGTTTTTGCTTCAGATTTTTGCACTTATGTTTTCAAAAGAAATTGGCTCGTGAAATTCTTTCATGTAAAGTTTTTAGGTTATGCTGACATTCTCTAGAAAGTTTCCCATGTTAGTGATATCCTTTCACTAAATGTTTGGGAGAACTCTGGTGAGGCCATCTGGACTTGATGTTCTGCTTTATTTTGTCAGAAGCTTTGGTGTTAACTTTTTTTTTCTTTTTTTGGCCAGTCCTGGGCCTTGGACTCAGGGCCTGAGCACTGTCCCTGGCTTCCTTTTGCTCAAGGCTCAAGGCTCAAGGCTCAAGGCTCTGCCACTTGAGCCACAGCGCCACTTCTGGCCATTTTCTGTATATGTGGTGCTGGGGAATCGAACCCAGGGCCTCATGTATACGAAGCAAGCTCTCTTGCCACTAGACTATATCCCCAGCCCGGTGTTAACTTTTTATTAAGCAGTACAGAAAAACATACAGAAATTTGTCCAGTGCAATACATTTATTTTTCCAAACTTAATATAGTTGTGTGAACAAATTGAGCAACAGAACATTATCGGCAAGCCAGTGATTTAAATTTTTTTAAAAACTTTTCTATTTGTTTATCTTGATTTCTTTTTTACATACAAATTTTATTGCTTTTAAATGCAATGTATTTTTCTCTTCAATTTTTAAATTTTTAAGTATATTTTTGTTATCATTAAGTAGTTATACAAAGGAGTTAGCATTCAACAAATCAGCTCATGAATACAATGCAGCTGGATCCAATGTCATTCTTTCCATCATTGCCTCCCCCGCCTAACCCCTCCCTTCAACTTTCTTAATTTCTTAGGATAAGCATTGAATGTTATGACTAGTTATCTGAACTAATTAAGGGAATATGACTATAGGGTGATTAGGTAATATGAAGGCCTAGTTAAGAGAACTAGTTAAGGGGGCTCATGGAAAAAATGAGTAATGTGAACACAAACATCAGAATGACTAGTTAACATCAATACCTATCAATACTAATGTCAGAATGACTAACACCAGTAACCAGTTGAGATCAATGCCTAAGATTAATTAACATAGTCTTTAAGTGAGAGGACTAGGAGGAAGGACTAGTTATAAGAGGAATAGTTAAGAAAACTAGTTGAATGAAGATGAAGAGAACTAATTAAAGGAAAACAATTAGAGGGGACTAATTAAGGGAAAATGACTAGTTTATGTGAGAACAAATGTCAGAATGGCTAGTAAACAATGCCTAAAACAAAAGAATGCAAACATTAACATCAGAATGGTTAACATCAGAATGTATGTCAAAATGACTAGTTAACATCAGTACCTAAGACAAAAATTAGTTCACACCAGCATTTAGATGAACTAGTTCAAAGCCTAAAACAAAGGGACTAGTTAACAGGAATATTTAAATGGGTAGGTGACTAGTTAATGTGAACACAAACATCAGAATGGCTAGGTAACATCAGCACCTAAGACAAAATGAAAATCACTAGTTAATCTCAATGCCTAAGACAAAACTCTAGATAATATGCATCTTTAAGTGAAACTAGTTAAAAGGACTAGGTAATATGAAATAGTTAAGGGAAGAGGACTAGTTAAAAGGGTTTATTAGTTAACATGGTGACTGGTTAGTATGATTGCAAATGTCAGAGTAACTAGTTAATATCAGCACCTAAGATAAAGGAACTAGTTAACAGGCATTGTAAAAAATAGCATGAATCTTTGAGTGAGACTAGTTAATATAAAGTTGTATAGATGACTAGTTAACAGTTCTAGTTAGGGGAATATGACTAGCTAATGTGAACACAAACATTAGCCCATTAACACCTCTAATTTGTAAAGGGGTTAGTTAATATCAGCACTTACGTGAAAACTAGTTATCAATTCCCAAGATCTAGTTAACATGAGTCTCTGAGACTAGCTAAGAGATCTAGTTATAGGCAGTGACTAGTTAAGATTAATAGTTAATTAAATGTGAATAGTTTAGTGGGCTAGTTAGCAGCATACTAGTTAAGCTGGCTAGTTAAGGGTAAATTCTAGTTATGATGACTTTTTACGGTTAAGTGATTAGTTATAATGAACATGTCGAGGGAAATCATCTAGTTAAAGTGAACACACATGTCTGTACCAGTTAGCAGCACCTAAGACAAAATACGTAGCATCAGCACTTCCATCAAAGTTAACATCAATGCCTAAGATAAAAACTAGTTAACATGAATCTAAGTGAGATGACTAGCTAGTATGACATGTTTTGTTTTGTTTTGGGGGGCTTTATTTGGCCAGTCCTGGAGCTTGAATTCAGGACCTGAGCACTGTCCCCGGCTTCTTTCTGCTGAAGGCTAGCACTCTACCACTTGAGCCACAGCGCCACTTCTGGCTTTTTCTGTTTATGTGGTGCTGAGAAATCAAACCCAGACAAGCACTCTAACACTAGGCCACATTCCTAGCCCACTATGACATGTTAATAGAAAACAACTAGTTAAGGGTACTAGTGAAGGGATGAAAACTCAATTAACATGACTAGTTGATGGAAGTACTAGTTAAGATTACTTAAGGATAGACAACTGTTAATGACTAGAGGAAGATGACTAACATGAACACAACTGTCAGAACAACTATAGCGCCTCAGACAAAAGGACTAGTTAACACCAGCACTTACATGAAAACAACCAAGCAAGCAATCCACCAAGGAGCTACACCCAACCTTGGTTTTATCTTTATTAATTTTTATTAGCATCAATTTGTTGTACAAAGAGGTTTCATCATTCTTTCCTCCCTCCTTCCAAAACCAGTTTCAACAAGCTTTACTGTTCAATTTTCACACATGTACATAATATATTTTCTCCATATTCACCCTCTTTCACCTTCTGGTTCACTTTTAGTGCACCCACTAGTACCCACACCTCAAACAGGACATGTTCTCTTCCTAATTTATTTCTGTGAATGTGTATATTCATTGTTTGGACTTTACTGTGATATTTTACACCTGTATATACCATACTTGAATTATGATGCTCTTCTGATCCATCACTTTTCCCAATCCATTCCACAGTTACAGGGCATAGCTTGGCTAGAGAATAGTAAGTACTACAATAAACAGTTGTGCAGGTGCTCTGTGGTAGCCAGACCTACATTCTGTTGGATAAATTGCCCCAAAGTGGTATTGCTGGGGTCATAGTGTAGTTCTATGTTTAGTTTTTTCGAGATGGCTCCATACTTTAGTTGTGGTTGTATTAGTTTACACTTCCGCCAACAGTGTGTAAGAGTTCCTTTTGCCCCTGTCCCCCCTCCCGTCATTGAAAAGCATATTTTAAATTGAGCATGCTATAAGAATGTGCCTACTAACTTCTGGTTTTCATTGGTTGCTTTTCTTGATTTTCCAGCCTAACAATAATGCACCAATACATAATTTTATTTGTTTAACCTGTTGTTTTTTAGTTTCTTAAATTTATAGACGTACACAGATCACCCACAATTCAAAGCTGAGGCAAAAGCATAAGACTATCTGAAAACCAAACGGAAACACTAAAAAACTAACTAACCCTACCAAGGGTCTCCAATCCTGTCAAAAATCAGTAATAATAAAATAGTGGCAGAGCACTAACAAGTGCAAGGGCATGAATTCGATCTCCAGAACCAAAATAAATCAGAGCAAAGACAGCTGGGAAGATGAGCTCAGGACCTGGCAATTTGGAAACGACAGCTGCCCCCCCCCCCTACTCCCAATCTCCTAGGAAACTGCACAAAATTCATACTTCTTGCTCTTGGATGATCAGTTTTTACTTCAGCCTAACATATAAATAAGATAAAATGTCAATCTGCCCTAAATTTTCATGACATTATAGATCTTGAAGCCACCTACTACCATCTGACTGATTCACTGTATCTTAATTTTTAATTTCTGAGAGAATATGAAAGGTCAGCCCAGCCTGTACATAGAAGATCCTAATTTTACAATAAAGTTATGCCTGGATATGCCCACCTAACATTGAAAAATGCATTTTTCAAATCCAGTGAAAAAACATTTAATGGGACAATTTTTTCAAACATCACAGCTTAACCACAGAATGTCCTATCATGTATCTGTGTTCCATGTGCCTAATTCTTTGTCTGTTCTCTCAGGAGTATTGTCCCAAACCAAAATTCAAAACTGAAAGTGTGGTTCACACTAGATGCAAAGTGCTTTTGCACTAATAAGTCAAAAAATCCTAGGTAAAGCAGTCATAAATTGTATTACGTTCCAATGGCAGAGGCATATACCTCCAAACATGGGCAAGGGTTTTGAAATCAGGCAGCACATTCGCAAATAAATCTCAGCAGACACCAAGGATAATCACATCTAGCACTGCATGAGAAAATTTATGTCGCTGTCATTAGATTTTGTATTTTCTTCATCTGTTTTATGAAAGATAAATTACATCCCTGATTTAAATTTGAATGATTTTCATGGGTAAATTCTGCCTTATAGATGTACCATTCATGGATTCACAGAGAACTTATTTCTGATTCCAGGAAAGCAGTTAGGGTAGGGATGGCCACCTTAGTCCATACGAGATTAAATTGGTCCTGCAAGTTTCTAACTCATCCTTTCATTTTGTCCTTTCTCGTTTTTCTGGGGGCCTAACCGATTGTCTTTGGCAGGCTCTGGACTCTAGCACTGTCACCCCATCATAAGGATGCTTTCCAAAGTCTTCTGAGCTCCCCAGTCTGTGTTCACTTTCAGAATTGATAGTTGTTTACACCCCCTTCTCTCCCAACAGACACCATATGGTGAAGGGCACACACAGGAGATTCAGGCCGCCTTGGGCAGAGAAGCAAGCTTTCAGCCAACTTCGGGGCTACAGACAAAAGCTATAGACTTAAATACACCAAGGACTGAGGGAAGAGAGAGAGAAGTATATGTAATGATTAAATCCCAGCCATAGTTTTGGCCTGGTCCACCATTATTTCATTGTTGTCTGAGTTCATGGTAAAATCAGTGGAGTCCAGCAGGTTATCTGTCCTGAGGTTTTGATGATTCCCTTCCTTTGGAGGCAGTTTCATCTTCTGCCACACGATGATGTTCACTGCTGAGTCTTGTCCTTTCTGAAGGTCATTGTGACGGTGGGGCAGGGGGAGAGAGACTGGGCAAAGATACAAAATGCAGGCAGGGCTGTCTAGCTTTTGTTCTAATTTTAGTTGATGTTATGGGTTCATGTAAGTAGTCAGTGCTTTTCAGCAAAAGCAGCTTAAGTACTCTCCTAGCCAAGTTAACATGTTTGTATTCACGTGATACTTCCTTTGCCATCATGGTAAAGTGCACAGCACTGCTTGTCATTGAAGTGTTCATATCCGCAATGGGCCCATGGAATTACCGATCGTATTGTGTTCTTGCCATCCTCAAGTCTGGTTCAATAAGCTGTGGAATGGCTCTTTGAAAACAGAAAAGGTAGCAGTACTTTCCACATGCCAAGGCAAGATTGTCCAGAAAGCTATGTATGCTCTGAACAAGCATCCAATATATGAAGTCACTGGCAAAATTTTTGCTTCTTGTCCCAGTGATCATCTTTGTTTTCTTGGCCAAGAGATCTTGGTGTCTAAGGAAGGAATACTCCCACAAAGAGACCGAACAATGATTCTACTGACCTGGAAGTTCAGATTGCTTCTGACCATTCTAGACTCCTCACGCATCTCAACTGACCAAAAGCACGCTAAGCACTGTAAATATGCTACAGTGATGGATTGGTCAAGGGGAAATTGTATTCATCTTCCACATTGGAGCTAAGAGAATGTCTGGAACACAGGAAGTCCTTTAGGAAGGGTATTAATGACCTAGGACTAGGTCAATAGAAAATGGCTATAGCTCAACCCGGGCAAGATTACTAGGGGCCAATTCTCTTTAGGAATGAAGGTCTGAGTCACTCTAGCCATAAAAAAAACCATGGTGAGCTGATGAACTTGGAAAGGCAAAGGAAATGAGAATGAGAAAAGTAGTTATAAATACCAGCAACATGACCAGTTATAGTAATAAAAAATGCAATCATTACAAGCATTTTCCCCTTTTTTTTTTTTTTTGGCCAGTCCTGGGCCTTGGACTCAGGGCCTGAGCACTGTCCCTGGCTTCTTCCCGCTCAAGGCTAGCACTCTGCCACTTGAGCCACAGCGCCCCTTCTGGCCGTTTTCTGTATTTGTGGTGCTGGGGAATCGAACCTAGGGCCTCATGTATCCGAGGCAGGCACTCTTGCCACTAGGCTATATCCCCAGCCCCCATTTTCCCTTTTATCATAAATCATATACATGCCAGTTTCAGCCACTGAAGGCTGCTGTAACTAAATGCCATCACCTGTGTGCTTTATAAAGATCTCTCACAGTTGAGGAGGCTGAAACTCCAAGCCCTGACGGTCATGGTCAGCCTGCTGAGGACCCTCTTCCAGACCTCAGACTGCTGGGAGAGAGTTCTCTGGGCGTCTCTTTTTATAAAAGCACTAATCCTTCCAAGTAGACTCAAACTCTACGACTTGATTATCTTCCAAAGGCCCCATGTCTTGGACTATCACATAGTTAGAATTCCAATATATGAATTTGGGGGTGGTCCCATTCCGTCCATACATCATTCCCTGTACATATAAAATGTTTTCTTTTTCTTATGCCCTTGTCTTATATGTTGAATGTTATGTATTATTAATTTTATAACATACAATTTCAGCTGTAAGATTCCAAGAGGAGTACACATCCTTCCAATACTTTACCTTTTTTCTGTCAGAATTAATGTGGTTTTGGTTGCATACAGGGTAGTTGTGCCTGGTTAGGTGGCATTGTGACATTGCTATTGTCTTTATTTGGAAGGTAACTATGGTTTAAGATGTGCATGAGTGTAAAAAGTGGGCTTAGGATGGGTAACTTTATGTGTCAACTTAATTGGGCCAAAGAGTACCCAGCTTTTTAATACCAGAATAATTTCTGGGAGTCTGTGGGGTATGTTTTTGATTGAGACCGTTTGAATTAGCAGAATAAAAAAGACTGCATTCCCTAATGAGGATGGGCCTCATCAACTAAACGAAAGAGAAATGCTGAGTAAAAATGAACTCTTCATCTGCTTCACTTAGGTCTTCCCTTCCTGTTGGCTCTTGGACTGGGTCTTACACCACTGGCCTCCCCAATTCTCAAGCCTTTACACCTGTGTTGGAACACATCTACTCTACCCAAGTCTCAAGCTTGCTGGCTCCAGATCTTAGACTGCTTAGCCTACCACCAATTGCTAATAAGTCAATGTGTATATGCTCCCCCACTCCATGTGTACATGTTCCTCCACTCCATTCTGCCTCTCTAGAGAATCCAAACACACCCATCTTTCTTCCTCAGCAACCTTTGCACATCTTAAATGTGTTTTTCCAGGGCATAATAATCTACAGGTCTCTTCTATGAGTCTAAGGGTGTGGATCAGATCTCATTCTTAGACTTTAATATCATGCCTGGCACATAATATTCAATACTATGTGTTTGGCAAGTGCAACATAGCTCAAGCCAAGAACCATTGACATAAACCATTGACATATTGCATTCTCTAAACCTCATTTTCCTCCATGTCTTGAAAGGTGTTCAGTAGAATCAGTACAAAAGCACATTGCCGAACCACCTTCTTTTCTAAAAAAGAGCTAATCTCATTGGGCTACCCTCTTGGCTACATCTCTAAACTTATTATCGACTAGCTTGCTAGCCAGCCTTCAGGTACCAACTCTTAAAGCAAGATCCCTGAATGTGCACCTGTACAGATTCTTTATTTACCCCTAAAATCCCTTATTCTCAAAAGGGAGCCTTCAGATAGAGCTGAGTGGTGCCATTCTGGTCTAACATTTCTAACTGGATTCCAATGGATTTGACCTTTTCAGAGGTTCCTCCTCATTGTTCAGCCTGCTGACTTTTAATTTTCTCAGTCCCCTCTATGCATTGTTATAAACTTAAATGCTTCTTACAATTTGACATAGGAAGTTGGTTGACACAGTGATTACATGCAAAGTGTGAAAATGAACCTTGATGTGGAGAAATGCAGAATAGATTGTTAAAAAGCATGTATTATTTAACCCACTGATTCTAGTAGTAACTGTGACAGGATGACAACTTTTCCCTATTCCCCAGATGGAAAACACAAGGAAAGGAGCAAAAATGAGGAAGTGGCCATTTTAATATGTGAAGATAGTCTCAAACTTTTTAATGATTAAGTTCACTGTTAAAGAATACCAATACCAACCAAGTCTTTATCCTCACACATTTATCCTGTCATTTCTAGAAAATACTAGAATTACTGCCATAAAGTATGAAAGAAAAAAAATTCTTGAGCTTACTTCCCTATCACCAGATTTCATAATAGCCCATTTTCTTCTAATTTCAAAGAAATTTCTTTAAAATTAAACTTTGAATTTTCTTTAAGAGATTTACATTTTATGTGTTAAGATGTTCACTTAATTGCAATTGTCATTTTTTTTTTTGTTCATTAGTTTCCAATTCTTAGCATAGCTTGTTTGGCATGATTTCTAAGCAAGCACTTGTACATATGTAATTATTTCATTGTTTGGGTCGTTAAGGTGACTGGGAGAAATGCTAGGAACAAATTTAGGCAAAGGGAAACAAGTTTTCTGCTGAATGTGCCCAAAGTGGTATTTTCTGGCTATCACAGAGTTCCAAAGATCTGACTAACAAACACTAACTTTCTGAATACAGGTTACTTTTCACACAGAATTTGGAGGCAACCTTTAAAAAAATGACCTTAGTATGATAGTACATGCTGCAAGAACCATGAAGCGTATGTCCTGTCTTTAAGTACAGACATATGAAGAAAGAGGCTGTCTGGAAATAACTAGCCTTTCCTTTAGAGTAAACTCTAATTTTCTTCCTTTATAGGTATGTATGTCTGTAATACTCCTCGGCTGGGTTTTTGTCCTGGGCAGACACTGGGATTTATTCTCTCCCAGGTCTATCACTCCAATTCCACCGCTGGAAAACGTGCAGTTCCTGTTAATTTCCGTGTGAACAATACTGTCCAATAGAGCCTGTGCCATTTCCTATTACTGGAGAAGCATTCTTTTCTGCTGTTGGCCTCGCCCTAGGCGGAAAATGTCCCAAAGCCTTGTCCAAACCCCAGTCTCCTCCCTTTTCCTTCCCATCAATCAGTGGCTAAGCTTTTTCCTTTGTTTCCACTCCCCACTCACCATGTTCTCTCTTTCTGGGTATCTGGAAGACCAGTCATTTTCTGTTTGGGTTTTCTGCCAGTCCTGGAGCTTGAACTCAGGGTCTGAGCACTGTCCCTGGCTTCTTTTTGCTCAAGACTAGCACTCTACCACTTGAGCCACAGCGCCACTTTGCAGATTTTTCTATATATGTGGTGCTGAGGAATCAAACCCAGGGCTTCATGCATATGAGGCGAGCACTTTACCACTAGGCCATATTCCCAGCCACAAGACCAGTCATTTGTTGTTTCATCCTCATCTTTAGACCAAGTTAATATAGTGTTAATTACAATATTCATTTTCTTTATGTAGTTTTAAATTTTCAGTGGAAAATATAAAAAAAAACACAGGAGTGGTGGCACGCATGTGGGTATGTGTGCACACACACACACATCACTCACACACAAGGAATCTCAACCTTTGGGAGATAGAAACTAGAAGATAGTAGTTTCATGCCAGCCTGGCCTCCAAAATCAAGTCCTGCGGATGTAGCTCAGTGTTTTGAGTGCTTGCCAATCAAACTCAAGGGCAGTGGTTCAATTCAAAAGCTGAATCATTTTTTAAAATCACTATGAATGTATTTTGAAGAGAAAACTAAAGAAAACACAATTTACAAGTCAGTTCTGAAACCAAACACAAATACTTTATTTATGGGATATCATTTTACATCAATTCAATTAGAACCTAAAACCAGTTTGCTGTTCTCAAGTTAGGTGGCATAACAGTATTGTAATTAAGCTGGGAGTCACAGGACTTGCACACTTGTATGATGTAATGCAAATACTGACGACATGAAGCATTCACAGTCACAGGCTAGCTACTGCTCATGTAACAGTAACCCCCAATAGAAATCATTTTATGAAAAAAAGCAACCACATTTTGGTCTCATTTACAGATATTCTATACATTTATTATACAACATATGAAAGAATAAAGGATAAGGCTTACAGAGGTATTTTAGCTGTTGTAAGAATAAAAACCAAGGGCAAAAACTAACTTTTAAAGCTTCCTGTATATAAACTTCAAAAGCACTGTTAAAATAGAGACCAAGAAGAAACAGAAATCTGTTGTTTTTAAACCAGAACCTAGCTAGATTTGTCTGGTCAGGTTTATAAAAAAACCTAACTCCGAGTGCATGCTTCAAAAAAGGTGCACGCAACACTATAATGAGTGTTACAACAATGAATTTTCTGACCTATAGCAGCAGTGAACAGATAATGACAGGGTACTGCAATGGGAACTCAAATACAAGGAAGAGAAAAAGAGTGTAGACTCAGGTACTAAAGAACCAAGAAGGCACCCTCATTTATTTACCATTAGCCATGAAGAAGTGCTCAATTACTGTTTCATTTTGTGAAACTTGGCAACTTTTTTTTTTAAAAAGCCTTGTGTATTACTACTCTGACTCTTTAACTTCCCCTTAAAAAGAACTACATGAAATCAAGAAAACCAAGAGCAATCAGTAGTCACAGAGGTTTATTTTTCATGACAGTTTAGAGATTGAGTTTTCTAAATGCTAGAGTACTCCTTTGAAATACTGTCACATCATTTCTCTATCACCAAAATGTTCACTGTGGATAAAATGTGACCATTTGGTATTATTGTAACAATTTTTATTTTGAGATTAACTGTCTTTAGTGCTTAAAAATTCTCCATTCTAACATAACCATTAAGATAATTTCATCTATGATTAACTTTTGAGCTGGTCAAATTTAAGAACGGTTCTCTGTAGTGTGATTTTTAAATTTTAGTTTTTACAACTTTATTGAAGTGAATATCTGAAAATGAATCAATTCTCCAAAGACCAGCCCTGTCTTTGGCCTGACTGACACTGTCTCTGTCTCTGACTCTCTCTCCCTCTCTCTCTCACACACACACACACACACACACACACACACACGCACACACATACACGCACACACGCACGCATACGCACACACGCTGGAACCTTGCTTATACAGCAATTTCAGTGGCTGTAGCTTGCTTGTAACTTTTTATGTTCTGTCCAGATAGTTATGTATGTAAATTGGCATTAATTTGTAAGTTATAAGTGAGACAAACAAGGAATAATTAAGTATTCTTAGTTGCTACTGAGTTGTTGTTTTTTTTTTAAACTTCTGGTTCATTACACAGCAAACCAAACCTTATTACTTGGTAGAAAAAGGGAGAAGGTACGTTCTACCACGTCATGATTTTGTATATGCATTATACATATACAATTTCTGTCTTTGGTGGCTTAGTTGGGGAAAACACAGGAAAATCGGAACAGTATCTGCAAAGAACTGTAAAACAGTGGTCAAGAGTAGTGTTGTCTGTGTGCTTTACTCATTTAATGCCATATTAAATCTATAAGATCTTTTGGCCAATCATCCAAGCATCTTCCAATCCCTACATGCTCACGCATGGATCTTACACTTCGAGCATTTGCTTGTTCAAATGCACGATTAGCTGTTTGCTTGGTTAAATTATTAGACAGCGTGTTTCCACAAAACTTTAGGGACTGAGTTAGTTATTCAATAGCACCAGATAGTCAGGGTGAAAACATATCTCTATACATTTCTTCAAAAAAAGCAAGGCAAAAAAAAAAAAAAAAGACAAAATATAAGACTAAATATACCATCCTGTTTACTCTGACTTCCTCCTCCATATAAATAATGGCTATCACCTTTCTGTACAAATCACTCAAGATAACAACAAGAGGCCCCTCAAGGAAAGGTCCTAGTGTCTAATAGCGCAATGCTGGTGGTTTTGTGTCCACTGCCTGCAATGGACATGCTGCCAGGAAAAGCCTAGCATGAGAGAAAGAAACAAACATGGAACACAAAACACCTGTCAGAGTACAATTCTTTAAAAAAAAAAATTAGGAAATCAGACACCAAGAAAACTTAACTAATATTTAAGCCATAAGTAAAAGTGCTTTGCAGTTGTAAGCTGCTAGCTAACAGGCTCTCACGATGGGGCAAAATATATTTCACTTGGAATGAGCCAGGAAGCATCAGCTGACAAACACTGGCTAGAAGAATGTAAAGGAGGAGGGGGAAAAATCATTGAAGAAAGTTCATGAGAACTTTAAATTCCATCTTTTTTTTTTAAAAAAAAGGTGCATCTTAAATTTGTTCATTTGTACCTATATTCAAGCTTACAACAGTTTTAATATAAATCAAAACCCTATACCTTGCAGTTGGAAGTGATTTGTGGCATGTGACATGTCAAAATGATCAATTATCACTTTCACCATTTTAAAATGCTAATGTTGTCAAGTAAACCAAATAATATTTGGCATAGGCCACCTAAAACTTATGACTCCGATCTCCTTCGAGAAGTTGGCCTCTTACGCAGTAAGGTGAATTCTGGCAATGTTTGCCCACAGTAACAGGTGTTTTGTCTGGTTTCCTGAAATGCTACATTTGAGACCAAATGAAGTATAATTGGTTCCTTTGATAAAAGGGACTAAAAATATGCCACAAAATTATTTTTACAATACATTTTTGCAGAAATAATCTCTAGGTGAAGCTTTTTCATTTTATACACATATACAAAATTTAAACAGCAATATACACATAATCACAGTGAGGACGTTGGCAAATTCACCAATCTGTAGTGTAAATACAAACTGCAAAGCAGCCTTCCAAGAGAACAATGCTACACAGCAAGCAGAGCTGGCCCATTCGATAGCAAACACCAAAACACCCCTGCAAAAGGGAGACAGTGCAAGAAAAGCAGCATGCGCTTTGATACAAACAGCAATTTATGGCTAATGGGTGACATAATTGTGGTAACAGTGACTCTCTCGCTGCTATGCATAAAATCCTAGGACATCTGTTTGTCTTTATACCATTCCACAAATTCGTCCAACAAAACTGGCCCTGGAAAGAGACAGAGAGAGAGAAAAAACAAACAATATGGCTCAGAGCAGTGCCCTAGGAGGAGGATGTACAGTGCACAAGGATGGACCAACCATTCAGCACCCAGTACTTACATGCTCCATCTTCATCGTAGTTGCTGAGATCAAGAGTAATTGTTCTGCTGAACTCCAGCACATTGCACCACTGGTCTTTGTTTATGACTTTATATTTTGATTGCTGATAGAGGAAAAAATAATATGAATTATTGGCACTGAACAAATGGGATGGCTTCCGTTCCTACATGAAACAAATTAGTAAAGTTCACGTAAAGGTTAACTCTTACCACTCAATATCAATCTAGGAGGACTGATGAACAAGAGATGACAATTTCACTACAAAATCATGTTGAGGACTCAACCCAAGATGGTGAGCATGTCAAAGAAACACAACTGCATGTCCTCCTAAATGAAGTGTCTAAACTCTAGAGCCTTTGCATGTAAAAGGGAAGAGCTACTTACTTCCTAAGAAAGTTGCACAGATTAAGAGGAACCCCTGGCCTGATGAGCACTGCTCGCCGCCCAGCTGTTGGCCTGAGCATCAGGTAGCAGTGAGTCATTTGGTGAGAACTGGTATAAGTGCCACCAGGGGCTTCTGTGCAGGATGCGCTTGCCATTGAAGAAAACGAAAAATCCAAAGCTAGTGACTCAAGGCTTGAGTCAAATCATGAAAGAAAAGACATGAAGTGCTCTAGTCTTCTTATGCAAAAAATAAACTAATAATATTTTAGTATAGAATATACCACATAAAGATTGGAAACTAAAATCCAGAACCAACAATGTTTAAGTCCTTATCATATGAGGATTTAAAAATACATCACTGAACAATACATAAAATGCAAAGAATTGAGCCAAGGGTTTTGAGGACACAAACACAAGAGAGGCTGTAGTAAAAGGACTATTGTTATCTTCAGATAGAAGAAAAATGTGAAGTAGCATAAGAGCAAGCACAGGCTATACAGCTAATTTTCTAGGTAACTAAAAGAAATGACCAGTCTTGGAACAGCTGATGATGTTCCTAGAACTGTGCAACCTCAAGTTTCCCTACAGAATGTCTATAAGCTGAGGGACCTTCACTCTCAAGCTCAAATCCTGTTAAGTTAAGCTCACTAAGCAAGAACCCACTTCCAGTTCTATTCTAAATCCTACTGGCTTATCTTATGGAAGTGTCAGAGAAATTAGACTATATGTAGTTGACCATTATGTCAACAAGTATTTCTTACGTTAAAACTAGTTTTCATAACTTTCTTTTGGAGTTCCAGTAAATCATGTTGCAAGCAGTTTTTAATAACAGACTTCAGAGTAATACTAGTTTAGTTTTCCTGGACAATTAGATAAAGATATACTATTTCAAAAGGGAAGTTAAGGTTAGGGTAAGAGAACGCTTTTTTTCAAAGCTTCAATCCCACCCACCGCCTCCCCCCCACACCCCCACTCCAATCCTTGCCAGCAAAGAGCCTTTTCTAAAATGACTTCGGGAAGACAGCCAAGGGGATGCCATGAGACAACCCAAGTACTCAAACCCATATCAGATAGCTGCAGATCCTGCAGTAGGACCCTCTGAGGAAACCCGCAGCCCAAAATATTTGCTCAACAAGCAAGCAACAATTGAGAAAGTGCTCATCTCTTTCTAACCAGATCTGAAGACGATTTACACTGAAGGAAATATTGTCAGTTCACACGTAGGGTACCTTTACTGTTGTAAGCAGTCCCCAAATTATTTGGAGATAACAGTAGAGAAGAATAGATCATAAAGCTAATTTTAGGAATAAGACAGAGGGCTGGGTTTTAACCTTGGCTTATTAAAAGTGTGAATTCATCTGCAACCATAAAAGCAAGTAAACCTGTTTTCTATTGTTACAAAAAACAGGAAAGCTGAACAGACGTGAAGCTTTTAGAATGGGCTGGGAAAGGAAAGGAGACGAGGCTGTGGCTGTTCTGAGACACTGGGATGCCTGTGACATGCGCACACTCAGATGCAATCCAAGAGGACAGGTAGGTGCTGACTAATGAAAATTCCTATTTGCACAGAAGTACAACAAACAAGAGTTTCATGAAATGGTTAAATAAAATATATTTGGTAGTTCTAAACAAGCAAGCATACAATTGATAAAATAACAACTTGGTACCTCTAAGAACTGGTGAAAAACTGGAAAGAGGGGCCAGATTTTTCCTAATAACAGTCCCAACATGCATTTGGCAGTGTTTATGTCTAGGCTGCGCTGGTCCTTTTCCTGTTTAACAAACAAAAACAAGCATGAGCCAGATGTCTCCAAATAAGAAAATCTCAATAATTCAAGTTTGTATTTTACTTCAGTGAGAAATTAGTGAACTTCTCATTTACCTATACACCATAAAAACTCTGAATGGAAACTAAGGAAAGCAGGTAGTCGAACACAATGGAAGGCTTGGTTATTATCAGTAGAACATATTTTTATTTGCAAAAAATCCATATCATTTGAATGATTACCCTCCTCATGCAAAGTCAATTATATAACAGCAGTATCTACAATCATTTCATGAGTGAAATAATAACTTACAACTCACTAACTTCTTTCTTTCATATTTATGATCATTATTAAAATCAAGGTTGTTGATTCTAAAGCTCATTAACTGGAGTTTAAAGGTTTTGATTTTCATGCTTAAAAATCAGGTTTCCTTGATAAAACAGATCTTTCCAACTCTGCATTTTATAGAAGCTTTCTTGTACTGAGAACATTCTAGAACTGAAGTCAGCTCACAGTAAAGGTGGAGGCTGTAGAGATTTTCTGAGGTGTGTTTCCCCATCCACCTGCTATGGAAAGCAGGACATTCTCCTACATAGTCCCTCTAACCTCCGTTTGGCTGAGACATGGCTCTCAACACAATAGCCCTCACTAGTCACCAAGCAAAAGGACAAAAGGAAAGAGATAAACATTAAAAAACAGATAAGTTCATATATTTGTAATTAGAGATCTCAATTTCTCATTCCAAGTTTCCATTCTAGAGAACTACAAGTGGACAGTTTCAATGGAAAGCAATAAAGGGGTCTGGGACTACAGGAAGTAACCTTACACAATTAAAGCTAGCCTCTACGTGCTATCTCAACTACACTGGA
Organism: Perognathus longimembris pacificus; assembly: GCF_023159225.1. Lineage (NCBI taxonomy): Eukaryota > Metazoa > Chordata > Mammalia > Rodentia > Heteromyidae > Perognathus > Perognathus longimembris. The sequence continues at coordinate 26,095,978 of NC_063176.1, read as the reverse complement.
CATTTTCTGTATAAGTACCGCGCGCTGACCGATTGCGCTACTGGAGCTCCTACACTGGACATTTTCTACAGAGAGAGAAAGTGCATGGCCATCCAGTGTAGTGGATGCTGTCAGTGACTGACTTAGTCAGCCACAAATGCAAACACACACACCTCTGACTTTAACTGTGAAGGAAGTACTCTTTGGTGCACAATGAACTTCTACCCATAACATTATTTGTAAAAGATAAAGAATGCAGTACAGAAAATGTTAAGGTCCTACTCAACAACAGCATACAAAGGAGATGAAGATATAGGAACTTGCTGCTTACAGAAGATGTACAGAGGTCTATCTTTTGGTTGCAGTTATCACGCATAATAGCTATTTACAAACAGACCGGATGAAATGGTACCACGCCACCCCTCTGTTGGAAGCCTGATGGTGATGGGGGCGTCCCAATTCCACAATTTTTGAAAACTAGTGAGGCCTCCTTCCCACAGCACTCTCAGCCTGTTCCTTGGCCAGGCACATGAGCCTGCTATGCCTAGGTGGCACTCACTCCCAAGCAGAAAAGCACAGCAGAGAGGATACCGAGAGACTGCCTGCCCTTTAAGAGCCAAGCCTTGCTGCCTTCTAGTGCTACAGTGCTATGACTCTGGGATGCACAGTGCAAGCAAATGGAACACAACCTTTTGGCCTGTGACATGGGCAAAAGGCAACAGTCCATCATACCATAACGCAATCCACAAGAAAAACGAGGGAAGTGTTGAGAAACACATGCAGCACCACAGGGATGCCCCAAAGTCCATTTGTCAAACAAAAGCTCATGTGCTTCTAGACTGACAACACTGGTGGCTCTAAGGCATTTGCCTTTGCAGAGTTTCTAACCTCTCAAATGTCTAGTCTGGCTTTGATATATATATATATATATATATATATATATATATATATATATATATATATATATATATATATATATATTGTGCCTTCTTTCACCACCAATGCCTATTCTCCATCACAAAGGACATACACTAAAGTGACAAGAAAAGAAAAAAGATACAAAAGACCTGGACAGACTCTTCGTAACAATATAGTCATCCGACAAACCGATGATCATGAAGGGTTTCAACGCATTTGGCAGTGATGCCAAAACATGGAGAAAAGGCATCAGACTCACAGGACCGGAGGGCTGAACAGCACTCACTCACTCCTGCTCTGCAGGGTGCAGCCAGCAGCTTGAAATCACTAACACCATCTTCTGCCTAGCAAATAAGAGAGAGATATTATGGACGCACTCACAATCTGAACAGTGGCACCTCATGGACAACCAACAGTGCTTGTGGGTGGACTTGTGGCTAAGTACGAATAACCATTCCTAGAAACGCTCAAAATTCTAGGAACAACTTGGTGGACAGAACCCACAGCAAACAGTCAGAATCAAAATGGAGACCTCCGGGGGGTCTGACAACAATGAGCTTGACAGGCCTTCGAGGCAAAGGGGTTCCCAATTAAAAGTGGAATAAATGTCCCAGGATGCTATCAGGCATTTAAATACCATGAATAGTAAAGTAAAAAGAAATCACATGGACAAATGCAAGGAGTACAGCACAGACATCCAAAAGCTCTTTGCATTAAGAGTCACTAACAATCTTGTTACCGTCTGCTTATGGGCTGTGATGGAACAAGGGGGAGGACTAGAGGATTTTGCGTCCCAAGGTCAGACTCTATCTGTTCCAGAATTGAAGTACCTTGAGACAGCCTGCCACAAGACAACTGGCATCCTTAGAATGCTCATTGGGTCAAAGCAGAAGGAAATAGAAACTTTTCTCCCTACCTAGCTACCACTTGACCCAAAGTATAGACACATGTAATTCATAAAAGTTAAATTGTTAATATGAATAGAAAAACAATGTTGTCATTGTTCAAATACAAATAAAAAAGATATAGATGTGCTAATCCCTCACAATATCCAAGTGGACTCTATATCTTGTGGTCTTTATTAATTGCAGGTTAAAAACAGCAGTTGCAAGGTATTGGTCCTCTAATAGGACAGCTGCAAAACCAAAGGGTCTCATTCAAAATACTCTATAGTAGCCAGGTACTCGTGGCTGACACCTGTAATCCTAGCTACTCAGAGGGCTGAGATCTGAAGATCACAGTTCAAAGACACCTTGGACAGGAAAGAAAGTCCCTGAGACTTCTATCTCCAATTAGCCACCAGAAAACTGGAAGTGGGACTGTGGCTCAAAGTAGTAGAGCACTAGCCTTCAGCAAAAGTAATTCAGGGACAGTGCCCAGTTCACAGCCCACAACCACCACCACCACCAAAAACCTCTATAGCACATACTACACTACATATGGAGTAAATGCTAAGATACTAAATGCTGATAACAGCTAATGCAGAGAATAATTAAGTTTTATTAAGGACTGATTATAGAGTTTAAATATTAAAAGAAAACATGTCTTTGTTTACAAAAGGCCACCCCACTGTAAATTCTCCTTTAAGATTGTGATAATTAGCTGGGTGCTGGTGGCTCACACCTGTAATCCTAGCTACTCAGGAATCTGAGATCTGAGGATTGTGGTTCCAAGCTAGCCCAGGCAGGAAAGTCCATGAGACTCTTATCTCCACTTAACCACCAGAAAACCAGAAGTGGCACTGTGGCTCAAGTGGAAGAGTGCTAGCCTTGAGCACAAGAGCTCAGGGACAGTGCCCAGGCCCCGAGTTCAAGCCCTACAAGACACCCTCCCCCGCAAAAAAAAAAAAAAAAAAAAGAGATTGTGGCAATTAAGCAATTTTTTCTCTCAAGTGGCAAATGAACAAAGAAACTAAAACTGGAACAACACAGTTAAATGATAAATATCTACAGGTAAGCATGATGCTACAGAAATAAATCTTTAAATATTTAGGTATCCATGTCTGCTATATTTGAGACCACTATCTATTCAAGATAATCTTTCCCAAGTTTCATGGTTTTAATAGCTTGAAATTTAAGTCCATAAAGAAACATAAAAATAATGGGGGGGGGGGGACTTCAACAGAAAAAAATAATCCCAAGGCTTTCTGAGAAATGATTTATCAGCAAGCACAACTCCAAACATGAACAGTAGAAACCAAGTTAGAAACTGGTATGTGGAATTAGAAGGCCTTCAGACCTATGTGCACCATGGCATTCTTCTTTGAGACTACAGGGATTATAAAACACAGAGAAAATGCAGCTCATCTTGACATCATTACCTGAGGTAAAAAAGCACAGGGCTCTGAAGAATTCAAATCTTAATACTGTGGAGTCCAGGTTAGGAAACTGAAGTTACAGCAAATCAGATTCATACATGTTTTTAAAGTACATAGTAAAAAGCAAAAAGTTATGTATATAACTGTAACCTCTCTGTACATCACCTAGACAATAAAAAAAGCAAAAGTAATAAAATTCAAGTGGCTGCCATCTATCTTACTGAGAAAATATGAATCTAAAATAGTTATGCTCTTAGAAATATAAGCCAACATTAGTTTATAAATAAAAATGTTTTTACCAGGCATTAAGCTCCACTCTACATTTCTTTGAAGTAGGGAGAAAAAGATTGAGTGTGGTGGTGCCTATCAGTAATTCCGAATACTTGGGAGGCAAAGACTGAGAAAATGATAGGCCAGTGGAGGTAAAAATTAGCAAGAAATAGTGAGGTGTGATGACTCCCATTTATGAAGAAGTGTAAATAGCCAGGTCCCAGTCCACCTAGGCCTGGGCATAAAGGCATGATCCTATGCTAAAAATATTAAAGCAAAAAGGGCCTGGCACAACTCAAATGGTAGAGTGCCTACCTAGCAACTGCCAGGCCCTGATTTCAGCTCCCAATACCTCCTCTCCCTTAAACATTTTTTTTTAAAGGTAAACCATCAATACTGTTTTGTTTGCTCCACTCAATTTCTATTACTGAAAATAATTTGTGCTGAAATACAGACATCTAGGGAACATCAGTGAAAACTCAACAGCTCCTTCCACGTTTATGATTACCTTTTACAGAAAACTTACTCCAAGCCTATGTTTGAACTCATTTAAAAGAACATAGTTAGCGCCATCATCATGTAAAATGTATAAATAAGGATAGAGGCATAACAGTCAACAGATAATGGGTGGAGCTAGGCCTTGAACCAGGAAGTCTGATTCCTATCCTAAACTCTTTACTATAGTCCCACATTCCTTGGAAAGTAATGAGGAAAAAATCCAGTCTATGTGTCTCTGCAGTAGTTATTAAAAAGGAACCTACAGAATTACTCAGATTTTCTGGGCAATTCAGAGGGCCTTGTACATTATTCCCATTCTTGCCCTCATTCAGGTCTACCTTCTCTTTTCTTCGTAATGTACAATGAAATATGAGGGGGAAAATACGTGTGAGAAATTAACTCTGATTAGTGGAGGAAATGGATCCAATGCTGATATGAGATTTCAGTTAAATAACAGGAGAAATTCTGTTGAACACAAGAGCTGTGCAAAACTTTCCTTAGCAAGTCCTGTGAGAAATAATCATTTCTGGGCTGGGGATATGGCCTAGTGGCAAGAGTGCTTGCCTCATATACATGAGGCCCTAGGTTCAATTCCCCAGCACCACATATACAGAAAATGGCCAGAAGTGGCACTGTGGCTCAAGTGGCAGAGTGCTAGCCTTGAGCAAAAAGAAGCCAGGGACAGTGCTCAGACCCTGAGTTCAAGCCCCAGGACTGGCCAAAAAAAAAAAAAATCATCATTTCTACTTTAACAGCTGTTTTACTGGGAAGAAGATACGTTGGCTTTAGTTTGTGGGACCTCATAGAGGTTAAACAAAAGCAGTCAGTACCTACTATTGAAGTAGTAATAAATACACCAAGGTCCTGACTAGCTTGATCTGGTAACTAACTTGTCACAAGATCATGTCTCAATAAAAGAGTTCCTCCACTGACCATCCAATTCAACTGCTTTAAGGTGTCCTGAAGGAGTGAGAAAGCAAGCCACATCCTATTCCCTCAACACCTTTCATATCCTTCTCGGCTCACTTGGCCTCACTCCCTCTTACACTTAAGACCTCTTTTTCTCCACTTAGCACGTGCCCTTCATCATGCTCCTTTAGCCATTCCAGCTTGCTTCACTTCACAATCATCCCACCAGGGTTCTTTCAACTTTAATGCTGGGAGCGAGCAAACTTCTCATTTAAAATCTGTCTGCTTTTATTATCAGGCAGGACTGCACTTTAGAAACAAGCTCTACTGCTGTGGACAATAACAACATTGTGAATTCGTGGTGAATTCATGGTCTTACCTGGCCCTGGATGTGCTCCGTTAATCAGCACATCAACCAGGATTTACCCCCAAATGCCAACAGCCAACTTTCTCTATGACTATTACAGTGGCTTGCCCCTACTATCAAGAAGGTCAAAAATCAAATGCACTGATACGCACCATTCACAGGTTAAAATAAAAACACTCGAGTTTTTAATCTCACTCTCTTTACCCTATGTCTTGTGGTTCTCATTAGGACCTTTTCAAAAATCAAACCACGGCCAGACATAGTTGCATATGCTTTGTCCCTCAGCTACTCAGGAGTCTGAAGCAGGAGGCTCTCTAGAGTTTGAGAAAAGCCAGCAAGATGTCGCCTCAAAAAACAAAACAAAAAAAATAAATAAAAAACCAGAACCAATGAAAAATAACTGCTTAAAAGAACTCCATACAGTACCCTGTTTAAGTAATACATTAACAATTTACTCAGTGAAGAGAAATGAACTCTACACATAACTATAGGAAGACAAAGCTCCAACTGTAGGAAAGAACTACTGTAGGCACTTGAAAGTTTTACCCCTCTATGGTCCTCCAACAAAACCCCAGAGATGCTGACAGTTTTGAGCTGAGGCAGCACAGCTCTGTGGAGGCGGCTGGCCTGCATGTCACTGGCAGAGCTCACGCCCTTCGAAGCCATTTCCTCTAAGGCTCGACTTAATCATCTGTGCACAGACAGCACTGGGTGGACCAAGTGACTGCTAGGTTCCTTTTGGTTCTGAAGTGTCACAGTTCTATTACATCTATAAAACTATAAGTCAAATAAAAATTAGTAGAAAAAGAAAGTAAGCTTATAACTATTCCTTTTACCTGGTGGCAAGGCGATTCCTTCCACAGGACTGCAATTTCCGTGGAGAAACAATTATTTCTAGACACTCAATCACATGCTAGCATCGTATCATAGTTTTGTTTTCAGCGGGAACATATGAAACCATCACTATGAGTATTTAATAGCATATACCAACGTTGCTTCCAATACAAATTAAAGATATTAAAACTATCAGGAAGTTCAATTTTTACTGAAGCTGAGATTTTTTTTTTTTTTGGAATTTTTTTTTTTTTTTTGGCCAGTCCTGGGCCTTGGACTCAGGGCCTGAGCACTGTCCCTGGCTTCTTCCCGCTCAAGGCTAGCACTCTGCCACTTGAGCCACAGCGCCGCTTCTGGCCGTTTTCTGCATATGTGGTGCTGGGGAATCGAACCTAGGGCCTCGTGTATCCGAGGCAGGCACTCTTGCCACTAGGCTATATCCCTAGCCCCTGAAGCTGTGATTTTTAAAAGATCTGCTGTGTTAATTATAGTTTATGACACCTAGGATTCATTTTAATAGTAGTAAAAAGGGCTGGAAATGTGGCCTAGTAGTAGATTGCTTGCTTTGTATACATGAAGTCCTGGGTTGGATTCCTCAGCACCACATATACAGAAAGAGCCAGAAGTGGCACTGTGGCTCAAGTGGTAGAGTACTAGCCTTGAGCAAAAAGAAGCCAGGGACAGTACTCAGGCCCTGAGTTCAGTTAAAAAAAAAAAAAGTGAGGGGGAAAGAGATTAAGTTCTGCTTCCAATCAAGATCAAATTTCAGGGCTGGGCATATGGCCTACTGGCAAGAGTGCTTGACTCATATACATGAAACCCTGGGTTTGATTCCTCAGCACCACATACATAGAAAAGGCCAGAAGAGGTGCTGTGGCTCAAGTGGCAGAGTGCTAGCCCTGAGCAAAAAGAAGTCAGGGACAGTGCTCAGGCCCTGAGTCCAAGTGCCAGGACAAGAGAGAGGAGATAGGAGAGAGGAGAGAGGAAGAAAGGGAGAGAGGGAGAGAGGGGGAGAGAGAAATGGGGGGCGGGGAGAGAAAGGGGGGGGAGAGAGGGAGGGAGAGAGAGAGAGAGAGAGAGAGAGAGAGAGAATAAAGATCAGATTTCACGTTCCATATAAAAATAGCTAGATTCCTATACAATAGCACCTTATTTTGGGAAGGCAGACTTCAGACCATAGCAAAGGAAAGAGAAACCCTACCAGAGCCCACATATTTTCCTGAGTTAGAGAAAACAGCTTGGATTTCAAGGAGCCCAAGGAACGTACTCTAGAAGTCTGGAGGTCTCCAGAGCAGTTTCCCCAAGTCTTTGGTCAAGTACTGTTGTGAGCACATGTGAGAAGAAGCAACCTGAGTGTGGAAAAAGTTGTGTTACAACTGCATAGAGATTCCCAGGACCTACATGAGGTTGTACCCCAGCCAGTATTGAAAGATCTTATAATATACTGGGAATAAGGGAATTCCTCAAAAGAAAACTTCCTTACTAGTAAGGCTTAATCACTGCTTGACTAAAAGGCTGCTTTGGACCAGCCCTTTCAAAGGATGAACCTGATTACAAGCAAGTTAACTATTCACCAGAAAGAAAAATTAAATAGGAAATCTACGCAAAGGGTCAGAGTGTAGCTCAATGTCAGAACAGTTACCTAACATGAACAAGTCTCTGGATTCAATCTCTGTTACCACAAAAACACACATAAACAGAAGAAGAAAAAAGTCAACACTATTTAAAGTAAAAATAAAAAGAACACAGTGATCAATGAAGAATATCTAGCAATATCAAGAAAGGCAGCACATAATAAAGAGAAAAACCAACGAATAGAATGATACCCAGAAATGACAAATGATGGAACCAACAGGCAGGTTTTTAAACATTTAAAGCAAATATGTTCAAGGAGAGATAAGGAAATATGATCATGATCAGGGAAACTAAAGATATAAAAAGACTCAAATGAAACTTCAGAAGATGAAAAATGTAGTATCTGAAACAAAAAATATCCTTGTTATGATAAACAGATTAGACATTGCCAAGATTAGTACTGGAATAAAAAATTATGCAAAATAAACATAGAAGAGGAAAAAAAGAGTAAACATGGTACCAGTGGCTTACAGGACATATTAAGTAATCTAACATAAATATCTTATAGGTCAAGAAATAAGAGAACAGAAAATATTTAAAGAAGTGACAGTCTTAAAAGACTTCCCAACTACCAAGTCACAGATCCAAAAGCCTCAACTAGAATAAACATAAAAAAAACTCTCTGTGACTCCCCTATCAACTAACCTACAGTCTAATATCAGGAATCTGGTAGGGTGGGAGAAAACAGTAATTTTCAATGTACATTTGTGAAAATGGAACCAGGCAATATGAAGGGATGGGGAGTTGGGAGAGATAGGGGAAATGATAGAAGGGGTGACAATGAGCAAGATACACTGTACTCATAAATTGGTACGTTGAATTGAAACACCTCTGTATAACTATCTAAAGATAATAATCACAACACCATAATCTACCTTCTGAAATTCACTAGAAACAGAATGAATGCAGTCAGAAAACACCACAAAAAAGTAAAAAGGAAGGGGGGTATGAGGGACAAGAAACAGTACAAGAAATGTATCCAATGCCTACCTAACATATGAAACTGTAACCTCTCTGTACATCAGTTTGATAATAAAATTTTTGAATAAAAAAAAAGTAAAAAGGAATAAAGAGTGATACCAGACTTACCACCAGGAACTACAAAATACATGAAGACAACACTGAAAGAATAAAGTATTTATCTTTTTATCCAGAGAAGTATCTTGTCAACTGAGGCAAAAATAAATTTTTTAGAGAATTCATCACTTCTGTAAATTAAAGGAAATTTTTAGGCAGAAAGAAAATTAATACTAGTTAAAATCTATATTAACACAAGGGAAATAAAGAACAAAGAAATAGGGTATATTGGGCAATTACAACAGACATATTTGCTTCTTAAGAACAAAAATAATAATGTATTATGAGAGTTACAATGTAAGTAAAATGTTCACGACAGCATAAAAATATGGTAAAACAAAATGAAAATATATTGTTATATACTTGAAGTGGTTCAACATTATTGAAAAGAGATTGTGAAAATTTAAAAATGCATATCATGAAGCCTACATACAGTGATAATAAAATACAGAGATAATAAAATACAGATAGGAAAATAAGGCAGTCGTGGACATAAAATAATCATTCAAAAACCCTCAATGAAAAAGGCACAAAAAAGAAGGGAAAATAAACATCAACAACAAAAACAATGATTGATAAATATGGGAAACATAGCAAAAAAAGACATAAAACTTAAACTACATTAAATGTAGTTTTAGCAATCTCAAGACAGTTATTGTTAGATTCAATTATTTGCTGTCTATAAGACATTCTATACCTCACTTAAAAACCTATTTTGTTAATTTAAACAGCTGAATTCATGTAGTTACTTTTTTATGTATAATCTGTTAATGAATTCTTGAGTTTTATATCTGCTACAGTAAATTAAAGCATTGTGCAGTATTTATCAGTTAAAACAAAAAAGAAAGAAATTCACTTTAAGAAAAGAAATTCACTTTAGCAGTAGGGATATAACTCAGTGAATGCTGAAGTGCTAGGATAGCATATGCAAGGCACCAGGTTTGATCCTAAGCATGAATGACAGGGGGCAGGGGAGAAAAAAGGAGAGAGACAGAGAGATGAGAGAGAGAGAGAGAGAGAGAGAGAGAGAGAGAGAGAGAGAGAGAGAGAGAGAGAGAGAGAGATTGAATATCCACTTCAATTAAAAGACAGAGGTAAGTTAAAAGTGAAGGAAGGAAAGTAACATATCATGAAGATTTTAATCAAATAAAAGCTCGAGTGGCTAAATTTGTTTGTATCTTACAAAGTAGACTACAGAACAAAGAACCAGACATAAAGAGATATTATTACAATTTCATAAAGAAAAATGGTCAATTCATCCAGAGGACATAACAAGTAACAGTACTAAATACGTCTAAACTCAAGCTTCAAATTGCATGGAAAAAAAATGACAGAAGTGACAGAAGAAATAATTAAGTGCAAAGGAACTCAATGTTCTTTTAGTAATGAATGGAACGAATAGACCCTTGTTACTTTCTAATCAATAAAGATACAGAAGATCTGAACATCACTATCAGCCAACTGGACATATCCTTTTTAAGTACATGCCAAGTACTCATCACCGCAGATTATAAATTAAATAGACCAGGTTACACGGAATAGTCTCTGACCACAACAGAATTAAACTAGGATTTCCATAATGGAAAGATTATCTAGAAAAGAACATACTTCTAAATAACCAATGTGCTCATAAAAGAAATGACCGGGCAAGCTGGAATACATTTCTAACTGAAGATAAATACAAATACACCTTAAACCTTATGGGATAAAGCTAAGCCAAGCAAAGCAAATTTTTTTAAAAAGCTCCATTAAATTTTTCAATGCCAAAATTGCTCTGGTAATTAAACAGCAATTAAGTATGAGTGGTTGTTATTCACCAATACATAAACAGATTTAATTCACCAATATAGATTTAGTGAGATGCTCCTTGAAAGTGAAGAACTGTCCTGGTTGGTTTGGGTGCATAAAGACAGAAAAAAACACAATTTCTCAATTTACCAGAAAGATTAAGGGTTAAATTTAAGCTCTAAAACCCACGAAGAATTCAGGGCTGCATAGGCAGGGGCTACCTGGCTCCTCCACGAAGGCAGATCCAGGAGGCTGAATGGAAGTGGAAGGAAGTAACTCAACTCAATGCCTGAAGATGGATAGAGCTGTGGGTTCTGGGCATGACCAGAGGCAGAAAGCAGAAAGGCTGAAAAGGCCAAGGGCAGGCTGTCATCCACAGCTAATACAATTTCACCGCAACACAGATCTGTACAGGGAAACACTTTAGGACGGATTGTAAGGTCCTGGAGTACACTACTGACTTGTCTTGAAGTCAGCAGACCTTGGTTTGAATGCTAGTTGTACAAATGAGCTGCTTCCATTTTTCTCCTCTCTGAGCAGATAAAACCAGCCTTGACTATTCCTGAGAGCTGCTGTGAGGCAACTGGACTGCACACACCAGGAAATACTGTGCTAACACAGGCAGTGCTGTGGAAGGTACTGAGTGAAGGCTTTGAGGAGTTCATATGGGCTGAAGGAAGAGGGATGACACCCTGCTGACACGGATGTTGGATAAGAAGTGAAAGGATGTGGAAGTAAGGCTAATTTACTAGTGCTGGCCACACTAAAGCTACCAGCACAACCATGTTCACTGCAGCAATATTTACCATAGCTAAGATAAGGAACCAACCCAGATGCACCTCAGTAGATGAATGGATAAACAAAATGTGGTAAATATACACAATGGAATTTATACTTCCATCAGAAAGAATGACATTAGAAAAGAATGACATGCACTGTATATGATTTTGGTACACTGGATATTGTATATGTGCTTACCTGAACTAGGGAAGGAAAAAAAAAAATGAGGGAGGGTGTAACAAACATGAAATGTACTCACTACCTTATTATGTAACTGTACCCCCTCTGTAAATCACCTTGTCAATAAAAGTTAATTTAAAAAAATGACACGGAAAGACTTGGAAAAAATAATATTAAGCGAAGCAAGCCAGACCCAAAGAAACATAGGCTGCATTGTTTCCCTCATACTATAAGATGTCTATGGGGGCTGGGAATATGGCCTAGTGGCAAGAGTGCTTGCCTCCTACACATGATTCCCCAGCACCACATATATGGAAAATGGCCAGAAGGGGCGATGTGGCTCAGGTGGCAGAGTGCTAGCCTTGAGCAAAAAAGAAGCCAGGGACTGTGCTCAGGCCCTGAGTCCAAGGCCCAGGACTGGCCAAAAAAAATATATATGTCTATGATATTCTTAGCAGAGGATCACAATAGCTAGGTGCATATGACCACAGAAAATGAAGCTTATCAAGATGAGCTCCAAGAAATGGAAACAAGATATTTTTACAATGTACTGCTTGCAATTATTTCTTTTTTCTTTCTTTGGTTTAGGAGCCCAGTAGTCACTGTTTCAGATTTCTGTAGTCTTTCTTTGTCTTGTATATAAGTTTATCTGATTTGCCTAAGGGAAGGGGAACCAGGACAAAGGGTGAACCAAGGCAACAGTGACACTTACTAGACACTATGTTGGAAATGAACTTTACAATGCTTGGGGGGAGAGGAGTCAGGAGGCGGGGAAAGCAGGAAAAAATAAGGAAAGGTGTAATACTATTCAAAAACAATGTACTTATTACCTTATGTAACTGTGTAGCCCCTCTGTACATCACCTTTACAATTAAAAAAAGAAAAAAGAAAAGAGTGCTGGTTCAGAGAAACAAGGGCTACAATACTGGCAATGCTGCAGCACTGGTGCCAATGAGGAGGCCAAAGGAGCTCCTGTGAATTCAGCCAGAGCCTAACCCACAAAGGGTTGAAGCCAGGCAGGAGTAAAATGTACAGAGGACTTCAGGACAATTCTAGCATTGAGCAAGGAAGTCAGAAAAGAGCTGATTTTTATGTATAAACTATGATGTTCTAAAGGGACTTTTACTCATACTATATATAGCAAATATAACTTGGGAGGAAAAAAAATCTCATGTAATTAACAGAGGCACCCTTTTTTTTTTTTTGTCATTTAACTCCTTTACAATTATATAGGCAACTAGGCTAACAGTTTATCAGAATTTCACCTTCTTTTTTGTTTCTTTTTGTTTTTTGAGATAGAGTCTCACCATGTAGCCCCAAATCCTCCTGCCTCAGCCTCCTGAGTTCTGGCCTTACAGGTAGGCATTATCATGACTCAATACCTTACAATTTCCAGTATCGATACATTTCCACGCATGCTATGATTTTACTAGAAGGCTGTCACAATGAAAAGATGCACAAATGAGGGCACAACAGGAAAACACCTAATGTGTTATTGCAGACATCAGGATATACCATGAAATTGGTGCTAACCTGGCAAAGGCTAAAAAAAGTGGAAACCAGTTCTGCATGATGATCAGGAAGAAATAATAATTTTTCACAAAATCTCTGCTTAAAAATTTTAAAAAAATCTTTAAAAATGTAGCCTAACCAACTGAAAAAGCCTAGTTATTTGAATCCACTAGACACAGAGACATGACAAAAACATCATTGTGGAATAAATGGTAACTGTAAGAACTGTGGATATTTGAATGAATACAAGGCTGCAATGTCAACTGGAATCCTGGAATCCACTAATCTGTGGTAAGCAGGCTACAATCTAAGAGCTTTAATTCCCACCCCACCCCACTCCTCAGACCCCAAAGAACTACTATCACATACTTGAGTTTGACTCACTATGCAACAAACAGGAAACTAGCTTAGATTTGAAAGTCACATGATTTACAAATATATTAATAACACCCAAAGTAAAACTGGATTAGATATGAATGTTTAGCTTATTCAAGTACCTCAGAGGGTAAAGGTTTGTTGTTCTATGAGAAGGAAAAGCTTTCCAAATTGTCTAAGTAACATTTGAAACAGTGTTCAATACACACCTTCATAGTACTTCTTTCTAAGCTAATCTTAAGCTAGTAAATGTTTGTTACTATACTTTTGCTAACAAACAGAATTTTTACCCAGAACTAGTCAATTAGTTTTGAAAAGTATACATACAGAAATATTAACACCCTAGGAGCTTTTTTGAATTCTTTGTTGTGGCATGTGAAAACAAACCTCAAAAATGTAATAAACAGAGAGGCAGGAGAGGGAAACATCTGGATAGATTCCAGAAAACTTACCCGTGCAAAGTCAAACGCATATCTGTAAATAAGCTTAAAGTTTGTAGAATCATTTAATAATGATCTTAAGTAATCCAAAGTATTTCTGAGTTTTTCTGTTGTATCACATCTGGGAAAACAAAATAAAGGAAATTATAATATGGATTCATCTTTCATTTTTTAAAAGTTGGGACAATAATATAAAACACACACTAAAGGAAAGACTAAAAACCCTGAAGTTGGGAACTAGCCATAATGACCACTATTTACTATACTTATTCATACATTTTGAATGTCCAGACAAGTTGAAAGAAGAACACATATGCTCTCATTTACCTCCCCCATTCCTTTAGCAATGAACACTTCACACAACGTACCCCCCTTTTGGTGTAATACTGTAAAGTATTGTAAAGCAAACATGACAATTCACCCATACACTTTGATATTGTCATCATTCAATTTCCTACCAATGGTAACTTCCTTAAGTTAATACATAGTTCATATGCTCAGGTCTCATTCTCCAAATTTTCTTTATAACTACTGTCACATTTGAAGAGATCAGACCAGTTGTTTTTGGAGCATATCAATTTTTCAGATAATTTCCCATGGCTTTATGTAGGCTGAATACCACTGACAGAAACTTCTGGTAGAAAGTGTATTTTTCCAAGGGCACCCCAAGAAGAGGCTTATCTCATCAGTCTATCCCAATATTGCTATAAATTCATTTCTATAGCTAAAGTGGGTTTTCCTCTTTTCAAAGTAGCAACTAATCCTTGGGTTGATACTTTGAAACTTCAACAATATTTTGAACAATATTATGATTTTTAACTCTATTTTCCTTATGCCTCAACATTCTCACAAATAGGCTGAGCAAACAAGAGACAAGTGTGCCAATCTGAAAGGATGGTCCCCAGATTGTGACCCAGTGACACTGCACGAATGAAACTGCCTTGTGATTTTTGCCTGTGTTCCCCCACTGGCCCTCAATGAAGGCTCTGACTATGGGACAAAGCCACTCCTGACGGTATCTCCAACACAGCCCCTGTGCCCATCCCTGTCATCCCCTATTCCTCTCCTAAACAACTCTGGTAGAATGCAGAATGATCCATTTATAACATATCCATAGACAATTCCTGCCTAAATCAACCTATTATCTCTACCAGTGCAAAATGTCATTCCTTCCATCATTACTGTCTACATCTATTAAGAAGGGTCTGTACGGCTGGGGATATGGCCTAGTGGCAAGAGTGCCTGCCTTATATACATGAGGCCCTGGGTTCGATTCCCCAGCACCACATATACAGAAAATGGCCAGAAGTGGCGCTGTGGCTCAAGTGGCAGAGTGCTAGCCTTGAGCAAAAAGAAGCCAGGGACAGTGCTCAGGCCCTGAGTCCAAGCCCCAGGACTGGCCAAAAAAAAAAAAAGAAGAAGGGTCTGTATGCTATCCTTCGTATTTCCTGGGTTTAGGGTCCTTTTTTGTGCTTTGAATTCAGTACTATAATCCATTACTATATTCTTTTTCATGTACAAACGGTCCCAATTTGGGCAATGGCTCCAACATGCTTGTGACATGTCCACACCAGTGTCTGAGCACTTCCTTGCTTTCTGGCACTGGATGTTCCCACCTTGCTCTTTCCCAGTCCCATACTTGAAACCAGACCTTTCTCAGGAAGCCTTGGTGATGATAACCTATTTTTACCACTAAGTGACATTGTTGACTATTCATAAGAAGTAGACTAATTGGTTATTTTTACAAATTATTTTTGTTCAAAATATATAGCCTTTAAAAATGAGAACCTAGAGTTGTTTTCAACAGCATTACTGTATTTTTTTAGTACAAAAGTCGCTTGTGTTTCTCTGTAGAGCTCCTAGCTATATATTCTAAAAATAGGTAATATATTTAAGAAGCATTATCTAAATAAAGTTCACCTACCGTATGAACCAAAATGTAGATCATTAAGGGCACACTAATTTATTTCTAACAAATTTGCAAAAATTCTTTTTTTTTGTAAACTACAAAAAAGAACTGTAATCTCTCTATGAAGACAATAACCTAAAAACCAAAAATTAAGAGTAAATACTTAATTTTTATAGTAAAACAAATTACAATGTCCTTTATTTCTTGCTGACATTGGAATTCAATAGATTCATCCAACAGATTAAAACAAGACTATTTTAGAAACTAGAAAAGGCTTCTTTAAGGAACTGCCATGTTAACTGATGGTTGAAGATACGCAGGAAATAGAAAGTGCCTTTGAGGAGGTGAGATGGGCTCTCCATATATACGTACGGAACAGCCTGTGAAAAGGCTCCAATGGCAGGACAGCATGGCAGATCCAAACAATTATAAGAAAGCTATAGTGATAGTGAGTAGATCGGAGTAGAAATGAAATAAAGGAAGGCAGACAGGGTCAGAAAATAAAGGGTGTTATGACCCACTGTGAACCCAAATGAGTGGTAAAGAAGACTAGAAAAACAGGTAAGGCAGTCAGTGGAGGCAAATCTAAGGCAGAAATGACAGGATTTACGAAGGATTGTATATGTTAAATATTATGACATTAAAATACCTGAATGAACAATAACTTCTGATTAACTTAATAATGGAGAAGGTCAAAGAGGAAAAAAAAAAAAAAAACAACCAATTCTAAAGTGTGTAAAGTCCAAGTCCCTGGTCTCCAAAGAGAAGAAAGGTCAATTACCAAAGCCACCAGGAACTGGCTAGACTGGGGCTGGTGGAATAGTTTATCATGTACAATGAGAAAGGAAGAAGAACAATTGCTTGTTTCCATGGGTTTGCACAGGAACCTCTTGTGGAGTCAAGTACTACTCTGCTATAAGAAAACAAAACCAGTCTCCCACACTTTGGAGAAACCTGCCGTATCAGCAGGCTACAGGTGACACAAAAACCACACAAAAATTTAAAGATGTTATAAAAGAACTAAGACAACCTGTAACCACATGGCTGAAAAATCACAAGAGCATCAAGGAAATGAATCCAGTATTCAAGAATGCAGACTCCTGCATTCTTTCCATCATACTCCCTTCCTTTAGATGTTAAATGAGATACAACTTCCCATGGTTGGGAATTTGGTCCAAGAATAGAAGATAACTTTTTGATCAGAAAGGAATGTTCAAGATCACAAGAAGAAAGATACCCAGTTCCAACACCCTTTGGTTGTGCACACTTATCTAGACCCATGTCTCCATGTTTTTGAATAGTAACACCAAAACATCAAATGTAGTAAAATGCTAAGTTACAGATTAGCACCTGTAAGGGAAGGTTCAAACTGTAATCCTCTAGTTCAGAGGGCTTAAGTACTGATAGAGAACTTCCACTTGAGTCTTCTTCATTCTGATCATCTCTATGTCAGAGTGTGCTAGGGGCTGCTTCTTTTTCCCCTTTCTATTTCTCATTGCTCTTTCCTCTTTTGTTAAACAAATCTTTGCTGGCTACCTACTTTGTGAATTTCCTTGAAATTTTTCTCATCATGGACTTCTAAGAACCTATGGGTGGCTAGGAATGTGGCTTAGTGGTACAGTGCTTACCTAATGTGCGTGAAGCCCTGGGTTCAATTCCTTAGCACCACATAAACAGAAAAAAGCCACATGTGGCACTGGCTCAAGTGATAGAGTGCTAGCCTTGAGCAAAAAGAAGCCATGGACAGTGCTCAGGCCTTGAGTCCAAGTCCCAGGACTGGCAAAAAAGAAAAAAGAAAAGAACCTAGGGGTCTGTCGGTAATTGAGAAGTTCAGTAAGAACCTTTTCTCTGGGATTTTCCTCACTTCAAAATCTCTCAAACAATATTCCTATTCTTGAAAGACATTCAGAGCTCTTGCCCCAAATATGGGAGAAGAGGTCTCACACTTTAAATATAAAAGGTCCAAAGCAAAAATTTCACTTCATGTACCCAGTAGGGAAAATATTGTCAATAGAGAGTTGATCTACTTTCAAGGGGCCTCATCCTGCAGTACAGCCGTGACAAGTTACCTGCCTAGAACTTTTAGCTTGCTATCTAATGGCCACTCAACAAGGACATTCAAAGGGCAGCAGTTCCAGAAAAAGCCAGCAAAGAAGCAAGCTTGAGAAGTTTTTTGTTGTTGTTGTTGTTGTTTTTGGCCAGTACGGGGCCTTGGACTCAGGGCCTGAGCACTGTCCCTGGCTTCTTTTTGCTCAAGGCTAGCACTCGGCCACTTGAGCCACAGCGCCACTTCTGGCCATTTTCTATATATGTGGTGCTGGGGAATCGAACCCAGGGCCTCATGTATACAAGGCAAGCTCTCTCGCCACTAGGCCATATCCCCAGCCCAAGCTTGAGAAGTTTTTAAGCAGCAATTGAAGATTTTCTAGAAAGTAACTACATTTTCAGCTAAGTTTCCCCAAGTTTTTCTATGTCTCATGAGGCATAACAGTCAGAGACATCAGAGCATGACAGTGCCAGTTTCCCATGTGGGGTCATTTCCTGTTTAAGTAGTAGAGCCATGATAAGTTACCTGCCTACAACTTATAGCTTGCTATCTAATGGCCACTCAACAAGGACATTCAGAGGGCGGCAGTTCCAGAAAAAGCCACTAAAGAAGTAGGCTTGAGAAGTTGTTAAGCAGCAATTAAAGATTTTCTAGAAAGAAACTGCATTTTCAGCCAAGTTTCCCCAAGTTGTTCTGCGTCTCATGAGGCATAATAGTTACAGACATCAGAGAATGACAGTGCCAGTTTCCCATGAGGGGTCATTTCCTGTTTAAGTATCACTGCTGTAAAGGTCAAGTAGAAAGAGAAACATCAGGATAATCCTCAGATACCCCAAGATCAGGGCTGGGAATATGGCCTAGTGGCAAGAGTGCTTGCCTCCTATACAGGAGGCACCACATTTATAGAAAACAGCCAGAAGTGGCGCTGTGGCTCAAGTGGCACAGTGCTAGCTTTGAGCAAAAAGAAGCCAGGGACAGTGCTCAGGCCCTGAGTTCAAGCCCCAGGACTGGCAAAAAAAAAAAAAAAAAAGATACCACAAGGTCAGAGGTAGCTTTCCCTACTACCCCCCACAGGACCTGTGCTACTTCACTTAAACCCAACGCTATTTTTGCAGACCTCACCAGTATTATACAAAAATGGCTACAGTTCTAGGTCCTGGGTTGGAGAGGAAGCAATGGAACTGATTCTAAAACACAGGGGCTTTTTATTTCGAGCTCATTCCCACTGTAGAGTAACGACCTTTTTTAACAAAACCTATCATTTTAACCAAATGTACAGCAATAGTTGGAACCTCTATTGTGTCCCTCCCCACTGCCATTTATATGTTGCAATCCTAACCCCTAAAGGGATGAGGTTAAGAGATGGAACACTGTAAAGCTAACTAGTGGAATTAGTGCCCTTAAGAAAGAGGCTGAAGGGGCTGGGGATATAGCCTAGTGGCAAGAGTGCCTGCCTCGGATACACGAGGCCCTAGGTTCGATTCCCCAGCACCACATATACAGAAAACGGCCAGAAGCGGCGCTGTGGCTCAAGTGGCAGAGTGCTAGCCTTGAGCGGGAAGAAGCCAGGGACAGTGCTCAGGCCCTGAGTCCAAGGCCCAGGACTGGCCAAAAAAAAAAAAAAAAAAAGAAAGAGGCTGAAGGCACTTGTTTGTCCTCTCTATGGTGTAAGGACACATCCAGAGGTATTATCTTATGAAGCAGGCAAGCCCTTATGAGACACCAAAACTGCTGTGTCTTTATCTAGGAGCCTCCAGTGCTATGAGAAGCAAACTTCTATTGTTTGTAAACCATAGTCTATGGTGCTTTGATGAACTAAGACATAGACTACTGTAAAATGGAGGCTTTCTCATATATACATTTTTTTTTCATTCTTTTTTTTTTTTTTTTTGGCCAGTCCTGGGCCTTGGACTCCGGGCCTGAGCACTGTCCCTGGCTTCTTCCCGCTCAAGGCTAGCCCTCTGCCACTTGAGCCACAGCGCCACTTCTGGCCGTTTTCTGTATATGTGGTGCTGGGGAATCGAACCTAGGGCCTCGTGTATCCGAGGCAGGCACTCTTGCCACTAGGCTATATCCCCAGCCCCTCATATATACATTAACACCGGCTTGAGTCCAAAACATTTCATGTATCTAAAGCCAAACAATTGCCAAACAAACATAAAAAGGTCTAGGACAGACCTAACAGAGGATTGCAGTAGCTCAACAGCTATGTGCATGATTGTATAAGATGAGGCTGAGCAAGGTGAACTCCAAGAGAAGGAAACAGGAAGACTATTGTTGTCGTTACGTTTAATGTACTAGGTGAATTTCCTTTGGCATACCCTATGTGGTATATGATTTTGGTACTCTGGATATTGTATATATGCTTATCTGAACTAGGGAAGGGAAAGAAAAATGAGGGAGGGTGTAACAAATATGACAAGAAATGTACTCACTCACTACCTTATTATGTAACTGTACCCCCTCTGCACATCACCTTGTCAATAAAATTTAATAAAAAAAAAAGTGGGGCTAGGACAGGTCTTATATCAGGAAGAGGAATGGAAGATGGACAGGCTGAAGCAACAATTGTCAACAAACCTGTCAAACAAATATTTATACAGTTGTTGATATTCATATGCATTTGACTGGCATACATAGGACTGACAGGAGTCAACTGATGTGTGGATCCACTAGGCTTGATCTATCCCTTATTGTGTGTTCTTGTAGGCTTTACTACAGTTTGCAATGTGACCCACCTACATTCTGCTTTTGCTTATAAATAAAATAATGATAAAAGATTTACTATGTGATGAAAAAAAAAACGATTTCATGGACTAGATTTAATAAAATAAAAATGAGAAAAAGGAGAAAAAAATTGACAGGTCATTTTAAAAAGGCATACCTATTTTAGTACATATAAACAACTTTTCCTAAGATTTCTTTTGTATTAGATATACCTTACAAATATAGGATTTATTTGATTCAATTTAAAGAAAAGTGACTATTATCTTTGGATCTTTTACCTGAATGTTCCTAAACCCCTATTCTCCTATCAAACTTTGTCTTCTCTGTGGGTGTTGCTGCTCCAAGTTCTAGAACAAACTACAGCGTCATAACTAGCATTAAAGTATTTGCTGTATAACCAATCTATGGAGGCCAGATTAATGTTCTTAAAACTTGAGGTTGGACTATATTTGAACTATAAAGAACCTTAAAGGTTATTCAAGGATCATTTCTACTTCATTCATAAGGAAACTAGAGTCTCACAAAAAGAAAGCAGACCCCTCCCCCCCTTATAGTAGAGTAGATTTACCACTTGAATTTCAAGAACTAAGTGGGAGCCACCTGTGAGATTTCACCTGCCATCACTATGACATCACATGGCAGTTCCAAACAGAGCCTGATGGAGTGCCTGATTCCCTTAGAATGGAGATACCCACCTCTTCCAGGCAACGAGGGCCTCAAATACATGGGCAAGGGCAGGCTTGTGCAATTCTTTTGTAAAATGAATGCTAAGATGAACCTAAAGCTATACTCTCTAAATACAAATGAAAATGGTGGTGTCTCCTCTGAGGCTTTGAAATAAAATCATGACATAGCCACACTTCCTTTATCACAAAGATACTTAGAAAATAGTCACGGGATGTTCTATTCAGAAAGCAACATAGAAAGGCAGTGAGACTAACATTATAGACACAATTATAGAGTGCAGAGAATTTAACCCCAAAGTGCTAGAGCATTTTCTTCTGTAAATATTGTTAGAGGAAGAATGTGACTTAAGAATCAACTGATGATCTTGGGTTTTCTTCCCATCTCTGCCACTTTTACAAGTCATTAATTACCCTTTTAGGCCTCAACATCCTGACTTGTAAATTGTCCAAGATAAAGTCTGACCTATCCTTCACAAGGTATTTGTGAGGCCCAAATGGGAAACGAATGAAAAAGTTAGACAAACTCTTAAAGCACAATGAAATATACTAAAATTAATTTCCCTTATTCCTTTCTACCTTTTTAATGTAGCTATTAAGAATTTTTACATGTTACACATGAAGTTCACATCTATGAGAAATGATTAGCCTATTTTTACCATATAGACCTATTATAGAAGAATGCTAACTTCCTCTCTCCTCTCCTGCTCACCCTTCTCTCTCTCTCTCTCTCTCAACCATCACAGTTCTGAAAATGGGTGACCTAGGCCTAGGGTTCCCAGACCGTAACTCAAATATTTCCTTAGGTCCCAGAACAGGGGCAGCCTCACCCCACCCCACCCTAGGACTTACTGTAAAGAAGTCATTCCTTTCAGCCATTCCTGTAGTGTAAAGTAGCCCATATTTTGTGCATCCAATTTCCAAGCAAGGACAAGCATAACTACCTGTTTAAAAAAAAAATGACAAATCAAATTCCCTACAATTAAATACATCAATAGCTTGCCAAATGCTTCTGTTGCCAGTCATTTAGGCACTAAAACATGAACAGAGATCTTCAATAGTTAGCTCTATTTTGTTAAACATGGAAAAAAATTGATAATAGAGTACCCAGTTACAAGTTAAAATATTTTTATTTAAAAAATTTTTTCAAGGTCATTAGAAATTTTAAATTACATAGTTTTAAAGTTCTTGCTTATAACAGCAAACAGGCTTTGGCACTATCTCATTTTACCACTTGATTTTCAAATGTTAATGTATCTGAAATTGATTGACCGCATAACAGTTTACTTAGCAATACTCTTTCTTAGGGACAATATAAAATACAATGTCTATTGATGTCATATTGGAACTGAAGTACAATAATCCATACTTGGAACAATATTGTGAATTTGGTCTTTACCCGAGAACAATGTCAATAACAGCTGTATTTTATTGACTCCTGTTATCGGGGATGGTGAACTCTGCGCAGCCAGGTCTACCTTTTTTAGTTAAAATCAGAGTCAGCACATTGAGATACTTGAAATGCTCAGCGAATCCCTGGCTTCTTCCAGCCTCCTTCTGATCGCTCACGATCGTCTGACTTTGGGTCTGGGTTCTGATGCCTATACCTCTAATCATATACCATCGCTGTCCTCTGAGTGGAACCTCTAATCCCCATTAGGAACACTTCATTGCCACTGCAACAGCTCTACTGGAAAACACAGTCCCAGCTCCCAACAGAAAATTGCCTTCTGGAAGTCAATGAAATATCCTTTTCCTGTTCATGGACTACATCAGGTGAAAAGCTGATTTTGTTGGCCCAAATCTGCACCAAAGTGAGTAATTTATGAAAATACTTGAGTTGCCTTGAGTGCAATGGCTCAGGTCTGTAACCCCAGCTACTGAAGAGATTGAGATCATAAGGACCATGGTTCAAGGCCAGTCCAGGGAACCGAGGCCCATCCCAACCAATAAGAATCTGGACATAATGGCATATGCACATCATCCCAGCTCTGGAGGAATTATAAGGAGGCGGATGGTGGTCCAGACTGGGCCAGGCATAAATGTAATAAGACTCTTCAAAAAATGGCACTACAAAGAACTGTGAGTATGGCTCACGTGGCAAAGCACTAGCTTAGAGCAAGGTTCAGAGTTCCAACCCCAGTTCAGAAAAAAAAAAACAACTAAAAATGAAAAATTAATTTTTAAAATAAAGACTATTTTTTAAAAATCCACATAATGAGTAAAAGAGATTCTAAAGGCAATTTACAAAAATTATGAGTTTGGGTTACGATAAAGACAACAGAGGCACAGAAAAGCTGAGGGTAATAAGAGTTTAAAGTATACAGTCTAATTTCCCAGTTTCCTTTAAAAGCAAGATGCATACCATAAGCACTAATGTCTCAGAAAATCATTCATTTAGGATTTACAATTGTTAAATTGGAAGCTGGTAAAAATTAAATTGAATCATTTATGTGCAAAGGCATTTGTAGAAGTATAATTTTTCATTTTCGTATAAGAGATGTAGGAAAAGAAAAAATATACAATAGCATGACTAAGAATTATGCAGAAATAATTACATAAAGTAACCAAAACTTTCAAAGGAAAGACTTAGTGCTTTTATGTTGAAAAGCAATGACATTCTGAGTTAATTCAACTGGAATGAAAGATCTGGGGAAAATTCATGATAATGACAACCTACTCAAAGCCCTTATGAATAATTATTCAACATCTAGGACTCACTCTAATTTAGACAGAAATGACTACTCCAAGGCTCAAAGGTACACAGCATGCAGGGACTCAGTACCTTAGTTGATCTGTCATTGTAGATGCCCACATAACTTTTTAAACATCTAGTTTAATTAATCACTACACCTTTTAGATACAAGAAATCAAGCCGGTGGGGAGGGGAGAGACTACAGTTACACCACGCCACTTGCAAGAAAAAAAAAGTCTGCTTACAAATCAAACTAAAATTAGATCTTGGTGGTAAGTGGTCTCACAAAATACAGCATAGTTACTTGTTGATTTACATTACTAAGTTAAGGGAGACTTACATTTTCTGGTTCAACACCAATGTCTTCACAAAACTTCTCCATGCCTTCAGGACCCACAATATCATCAGTACCTGTGATGCAGTATAGCCTTTTAAGTTAAATCTGACCATGTCCATCATCACACTGTAGCAATATTATGCAAGTAAGGCTAAGGGCCTAACCCCCCACCCCCTTTTGGAAGGAAAAGTATAAATTGAAACATGTTGTGGAATTTTAAATTTTTGAGGAATTCTATTGTGTACTATCATTTGAATCAATGTGCCACACTATGTCCTTTGACTTTTGAAATATGGTACATGTTATTTATATTTAAAGAAAAGACTACTTAAGTTTAATTCCAGTTCTTTAAAGTGTCTTAGAAGAAAACTTTACTCTTATTGTGCTAATAATTTCAATACATTTTACATCTACATTGATAATTTTTAGAGACATAAAGAATCACATATCAGTGTCTATAAAATTACTTGGAAAATAATATAAATGCTTCTTTCACATAGGGAAAAAAATCAAGTATAATATAGTTAGTCTTCTGTATTTTTTGGCTCCACATCTGTGAATGCAAACAACTGAGGATCAAAAATATTTAGGGAAAAAAAATCCACAAAAACCTGTGTCTATAGCAACATGTACAGTCTATTTTTTTCTTACCCCTTAAGCAACATAAGATAACCACTCTTTACACAGCACATATATTATATTAGATATAAATAATCTAGAGATGATTTAAAGTACACTACAGGATTTCTTCCTAAACTATATTGCAAATACTTTACCATTTTACATGAGCATTATGAATTCTGGCACTCCCAGGGGTTCTAGCAGCCAATGTTTAACAAATACTTATAGGATATCTCCTAGGCATCTATCCTGAACAACAGGTCTCAGGATATCAAAAAGACATCTTTACATCCATGTTTATCACTGCACAATTCACAATAGCCAAAATATGGAAACAACCCAGAGGCCCCTCTACAGATGAATGGATCCAAAAAATGTGGTATCTATACACAATGTAATACTACATAGCGATTAGAAATGATAAAATATTGGTATTCGCAAGGAAATGGTCAGAACTTGAACAAATAATGCTGAGTGAGACAAGCCTAGAACACAGAAAACAAATGGGCATGATCTCCCTGATATATGACTGTTAAGGTTGGGGGGGAGGAGGGAACACTACAGACCAGGTCTGTGAAACAAAAAACTTCTTGTCAAATGGTATTTCCCACAGGTGTGGGTCAGCGACCTTATATTATGTAACTAAAACCAAACAACTACTAAACATAAAAAGGTCTAAAATAGACCTCTCAGTGGATCACAATAGCTCAAAAGCTATATATGTACGATCATATAAAACAAGGATAAACAAACTCCATTGTTGACGTTATATTTAAAGTTCTAAGTGAATTTCCTTTGGCATATGCCACGTGGCTGTATATGTTTTTGGTACACTGTGTATTGTACATATGCCTACCTGATCTAAGGAAGGGAAAGAAAAACAAGGATGTGAGATATCACAAGAAATGTACTCACTGCCCTATTATGTAACTGTACCCCTTTTGCACAACACCTTGTCAACAAAATTTAATTAATAAAAAAAAAAGAAAAAAAAAAGGTTCTTTAAGAACTCCTCACCCATACTGACTTCATGTTCCAAAGGTCACCCAGGCATTTCTCTTTAGCTTTTCAGAAATAATAAAGTAACAATCATTTCTTCTTCAATAGATTATCATTTTGCTTCCTACTTTCCAGTATTTATGCCAATTGTTTCTTTTTCCTATCTAAAAGCACTCGTTAGTAACTTCTATATTAAATAAGAAAAAAAAAAAAAGAATGAGAGCAACACCCTTCACTCACTCATGACCCAAATGGGAAGACATTTAGCAGTTTGTTGTTTCATGTACTGGCAATTTGGGACTTGAGAGTACACATAGCCACGTGTGTGTGCTCCTGTATGTATGGTACATACTATACTTTTTACACAAACTGTTCTCTCTCTCTCCCTCTCCCTCCCCCTCTCTGTCATGGAATTCAGGGCCTGGGCACTGTCCCTCAGCTTTTATGCTCAAGGCCAGCACTCTACCACTTGAGCCACAGCACCACTTCTGGCCTTTTCTGTTTATGTGGTGCTGAGGAATTAAACCCAGGGCTTAATGCATGCTAGGCAAGCACTCTGCCACTAAGCCACATTTCCAGTCCTGATTGTAAAATGCTCTTTTATTGCAATCTATTCTTTATTATTACCTTTAAGTATATGTACAAAGGGGTTTCAACATGTCCCTTTATACATAAAAGGCAGCTTGATCAACCTTTCATTTCCTGCTCCCTCATCAATCCCTTTCTCACCTGTCCCCTCAAGTTTCCTTGTCCCATTTTCCTGTATGTACAGTAAACATTATGACTGTATTTGCCTACCATTCCTCTCTCCATTAGTCCACTCTCTTCTCTTAGCCTCTACCTCCCTCCGACAAAACACGTTTCAGATTTCTGGTATTCATTTTGTTAAATTGTCTGTTAATTAATTGTTCAAAGGCTCCCAGCATGAAATTCACTCTGTGTATACCAGTCAGTATGATCATGTACATGTCACTGCAGCCTACTCTTTAACTTATTATGCCACTTGCATCTCCCCACCACTGCATCTGGCCTAGGTGTCTCCCCGCTTGCACCCTCCGGCCAGGATACGACTCACTTTTTCTGCTTATACTCATTATAGAGATGATGCATCTCAACTTACTAGCCTGTTAGCCACACTAGAAAAAGAAATCTGAACACAGTACAGTAAGCCTTTAGGAAAGATTTGTTGTGGCACACTGCAGTGATAATGCACCTGTTCCTTGATTTTTTTTCTTTCTGATGCACAGTGTCACTGTAGTACTATGTACATATATCTATGTGTATTATAAAAGAATATAATTTTAGGCTGTGGTTTGCCAAAAGCATATCTGGTCCCAAATATATTAAAGTATAGCTTAATAAACATTATTTTAAATCTACCTGTAATCCTGCCACCAAATACTTTTTTTCTCACCATCTTTCCATGTATACATTTAAATCTACCTAGAATCATCCTGTTTGATGGGATCTTGATTGTAGCTTACAGTAAATTTATCAACTTACCTATAAAATTAAATAATTTTTGTTAAGCAAGCCAGGAACATGCAAATGGCTAACACAAAGTGGTTGAAAATCACGATTTGAGATAAGTGATTCTTGAAAAATTCTATTTATGGTAATGTGGCTTAGTGGCAGAGTGCTTGCGAGTGCCTGTATTGCATACATGAAGCCCTGGGCTCGATTCCTCAGAACCACATAAACAGAAAAAGCCAGAAATGACGCTTTGGCTCAAGTGGTAGAGCACTAGCCTTGAGCAAAAGAAACTCAGGGACAGAGCCCCAGGCCCTGAGTTCAAGCCCCAGGACTGGCAAAAAAAAAAAAAAAAGGAACCAAAAAGTACTAACAAAAATTAAAAAAAATCTGAAAATAAAAATAATGCTCCTATTCTTCTGTTACCTTAAGTAGGTGCTTAGTCTAACTAAACATTTTTAATCTTTTGTCATGGCCCAAGACTCACACTAAGTTTCAATAATTACCTCAAGCTGCATCACTGAGGCAGATGGGGATTCCAGAGCTGCTCTGGGAATTGTTAAACTTAAGCTTTTAAACTTAATCTTCCTTCACCATCAGAACATTTTGGCACTTTTTGAAACTGAACATGCCTGATACATTACCACCTATTCCTGGACCCTAATCTCACTTTGATAAACCAAAAGATAATTCTGCTATGAACTTAACCCAAAGTACACTAAAGACTTATGCACAGTCAGGGTTTACAGAATTAACAAAATCAGTACTGGCACTTATATATTTGACTTTGCTTCTTACTCTTCGATATATTTCAAAAAGTAGAAAGTATCTTATAGTAATTCATATAAAACTGGTTATTTGTATTCCACTGAAAAACAATGAAATGTCAGTGTCAGATGAAAGTTTAACACACTGTTCCCCACCCTCGCCATTCCATCAAGTCACAGAGAAGAAATAAACTTAGAACCACAGAAAACAGAAGGAAGAGGTCCCCAGTAGAGATGGCTTATTCATCAAACTTCTAAAAATCAGATATGTGTTAACAGGATTTTTTTTAAGGTGAGGAGTTGACTGTACAAAGCAGTCACCAAGAAGCTGTGAGGAGCTGGGCTCAGGCTGTAGGAGAGGCTGGGTGAGGAACAGGTAGGAGAAGCAAAGGTTGAAGAGGTGAAGCAATCACACACAAGGCCCCTAGTGCCCACCAACTTCACTCCAGATGAGAATGTATGAAATCACCCTCCATCCTCAGCCCAAACCACGTGTCTTGCTCCTAGGGCCTGGTCAGCAGGCTCAGGCCTCAATGCAGCCTCCAGGTCTGCCCTGACAGAAGTGGCCAGCTGCACACCTTATTGGTTATTGTGGTTCTTCTCAGATTGTTCTTGAGCAATTTTGACCTACAATTTCAATTCAGGTGGCTAGGATATTCAAAGTAAAAATGGGTGCCAACTGGGGCTTTCTATTATTCCCAATTTGAAGCCATTTACAAACTACATGAAAAGAATGGAGAAAAAGGGCAGAAAAGTGGGGGCTGGAGAACAAAAATAAGAGACAGCCACATAAACTCCTTGCAGGGAAGAATTATAAACAATCACTCCGCAGGGACCCCAAGAAATCTAAATAACATTGACTTCATTTTTATTCACCAAATGTCACCTTTCTGAAGCCAAAGAAAAGCAAACAAAAAGCCAACTTACCTTGCTCTCTTTTTAAAGGAAACAGAACTTGACATTTATTTAACACAAAACCAAAACAGCTGTGGTACTATGGTTGGGTTTTCTGTTTAAACTTTTCTTTTTATAATTCAATATCAAAAAAATAAATGTAGGGCTGGGGATATAGCCTAGTGGCAAGAGTGCCTGCCTCGTATGCACGAGGCCCTAGGTTCGATTCCCCAGCACCACGTGTACAGAGAACGGCCAGAAGCAGCGCTGTGGCTCAAGGGGCAGAGTGCTAGCCTTGAGCGGGGGGAAGCCAGGGACGGTGCTCAGGCCCTGAGTCCAAGGCCCGGGACTGGCCAAAAAAAATAAATAAATAAAAAAATAAATGCAAACTAAGATAGGAAAGCAAAAGACTCCGATGATCAGTTAACAGGAATATGGAAAAACTCATTCAGCCCCTATTCCTGAACCCTTGGCAATATGTCAACCACTTTTACTAGGATTACCAAATACCTTCAAGAGATTCATGTTTTAATGAGACACATCAATGCCAATACCAATACCAATGTTTTGGTATCTATACCCTGTCAACAAAATCTAGTTGACACTAATCAAAGTAATGAGAAGTATCTACTAGGAAGATGCTGAGTAACCCAAAAATCCAAGAAAAAACAAAGGAGTCAGGACTGCATTTTCAAGTCCACCAATGAAAGAAAAAAACTCTTCTCCCAGCTTAAATCTGAAAAACTGAGAAAATTTAAACCACTCTAGACCATCCTTGTGACAAAAATGGCAAAGTTCTTATCAGAAAAGGGCAGAATGCCAGTATGCAGAAAATGGCCAGATCAGGCCACAGAAGAAAATCCTAACTTTTGTTACTCAATTATAGTGGATTGAAACAAGTTTTGAACAGAATTCTATGGGAGTACTGAGACTATAAAGCTAATTTAAAAATTTGAAAGATATAGTCATAAAAATAGTCATACTTTAATATATAATTACACGAAAAACACTTTATACAAGTTTTGTATTCATCAACAAATAATCAGTGAGAACTAATAGAACAATTATTGCCAGATGGAAAAGTAGTGAAAAGCATTCTAATAAAGGGACAACAAGCAATCTGTCTTATCCTGTAAGTAGCAGGAGCCAGGGATATTGTTAGGGAATGATAAGCACAGTCTGCTTACATAAGTTTTTTAAGACCAGAGACACCTGGGAACTGGGTCTAGAACAGACTATGACAGCAAAACTGGCTTAAAAGGTAGTTGAAACCATCAAGTTGACAGGCTGTAAGTTCAACTTGGTTAAGTTGATAGGGTCTGAAATATGGAGAGAAAAAAGTTCAAAGAACCAAAAGCCCAAACTTGATCTGAAAACGTTTTTCTCTTTTTGTATCATACACAGTCACAAGTAAGGCTTTGATTGCAGCATCGTATTATCCAATCAACTACATATATACAGCAAAACAGACTGAACTTAAGACATTTTAAAAGACAAAATCAACATTTTCTGTCAAATGATCCTTCAAAATATTCTTTAAATAAGAAATTCCATTATACAACATGAGTGTTTAAAGCAGTAAAGCTTTTTTTTTAACTTCAATGATTAAGCCAAATAATCACCCATTATCAGCATTCTAAATAGTCTTCCTAGCAATCCAAAATATTTCTCCCAAGTGCATTTCAACTTTTCAGTTTCCTTCTAGTGTTCTGAATTCTTTGGCTTAGCTGCTGGCTATAAATAGGACATTTAGAGATTCATTTCAACTATGTCCCTCCCTTCTGCTCTCCCCCTCCAACAGGACACAAACACATAAGGCAAGCATGCACTAAATCTGAAAAGTACACATTTTGAAGTTCCTTAATCTCCCTTAAGGATCAGTCTTACAGAATGTGAGTGATTACCTACCTGCATATTCATAGAACCACTCTAAGCACCTCTTACTTGAGAAGGCTTCTTCTTCAGTCTTTATTCTGGTTGAGTCATATTTTCTGTACATACTGTAAGTTGAAAAAGCAATTTTAAATTATTATACTCTTTTATCTAAATCAGACATCTATTCAATCCATGTTTTAAATTTATTTTAAATATTCTGGCTTCCTGCATTTGCAAGCTTCCACTTTTGTAACTGCAGCACTGAATGCAGTCATGTTGTCATAGAGTCTAAGGTTAAGGAAATGCTATTAAGTAACATAGATCTTTCCTTGATTAACAAATAATCAGTAAGAGCTAAACACAATAGTTATTCGATGCTAGCCAGAACTAACTACAAAATAATAGTCAAGATATGGCACAATGTCTAAGATGTTTTCTTCAATTAATGATCCTAAAAATCTCTTGGTCTTTTCAGTAAGTTCTCCTGACTTCTGTGTCTTACAAGTCGAGCACACAGCATAGTCTCAGAAACAATTCATCAATAGTAGGCAATCCAAGAGGACATTAAACAAGAAACATCAATTCATGTCCAGGCTTCCAAGAAAAAAATTAATTCAGTTGTATGGTTGACAGATAAAGTCTTTTAGATGGTTCCTTGATTCATATATTCCTTAAAGCCTCAGCAGAAATGATAGAAAACCTTGGTTCCTGCAGACAAAGCTGGAGGAATGACCCAGAAAGCACAACCACCCCCCAGCCCCCACCCCACCTCCACTCCCCCCAACTCACAGGATTCCTTAGCCCATAACCAGGTGCAGAGGAAAGATAGCTTTACCTTACATGGACTCAAGAGGAAGCCAGAGCTTTAAATTCATGATTCAGAAATAAAAATTACAATATGTATGTATACACATATATACACATATATACACATATATAAGTGCAGCTTTTATTTATATCATGTTTTTTAGTGATTTTTTTCTTTTTACTTATGACCTACACATACACTCAAGTATCTATGCATATCTTTGGTTACAGATCTTTGGTTTTATTGCTCACTCACAAATAGACACACACACACACACACAAAACAATGGTTAGAAGGGAGTGTTAAGTTATTGAAACTGGAAAACACAAAGTTTTATAAGTCTTCTATAAAAGGTTGACATACTACAAAAAATGAAGGTGGATATGGATGTTGCCTCAGGATTCAAACAGATAAGCTTTAACTCTGAGTCCAGATAGTCCTACGTTAGCTCAAAGCCTGTAAATTAGTCAACAACCTGAATTCTTTGTATGGCATTATAATATTTGAATTACCTACAAGTATTCCACATAAAAATGGACAAATATTACAGAGTAGAATTCATTCAGAAAATAAGAGAAGTGCTACTGATATATGCCATTACATAAATGAGCATGAGAAACACACTAAATTCAGAGACTAAATTCAAAGACTATATGAAATGGCATAAAGAAGTAGATTTGTGGTTGCCTAGGATTGGGAATAGAGATGGAAGAGAGAGATTTGGACATCAGGGGCGTGTGGGGGATGATGACATGTTCTAATGACTGGTTTACATGACAATCTGTACAGATGAAAATAAACAAATTTAAAAATCAACTTTATAATAGGTAAAGTTGTGCTTTAAAAATGACTAAAACTGCAATCCAACTGCTTGTTTTAAATCTGGCTTTATTATTCAAAATGATATTAGGTTGTGATACAAATTAGTGCTATATAGGCACAAAATGCTAAGTGACTATTAGAATTTAGCAATTCCTTGATGATAGTTCTCACCAGTAAGGAAGTATCAAGTAACCTGGTGCTTTGTGAAACTGAGTATTGCTGGCCTCAAAATCTTCAAAACTACTCTGTTCTTTAGGTAATGTTTTCTATTCTGAGATATGAAAAGTGACATTTATTTACATATATCAGAGTTCATCATCACTCTACTTTTCCAACTGAACTGGTGCAAATGAAGTATCATGGAAAGAAATCTCTTTGATTTAGAGATATGGGAATTCCAGGTCATTAATAAGATAATCCACTGAGCCAGAATGGGGAAAGTTGAAAAAGGCAGAAAAGATTCGGTTGTGATTAATTTATTGCTTTCAAAAGAAAAAATAATAATAATAATAATAAAAATCAGGTTGAAAAAATAAATATATGCCTAAAATAAATACTTAACAAGTCTCTGAAATTACCAAGATTAACCACTGTCAGAAAGATAAGTGTTTTAAACTATTGTCTTTCACAGTTTTTATCTGAGACTAAGCCTTAAGATGGCTGCTACTCTAGAAATGTAAAGCTCACAAGAAAAGCGGGTCTCTCAGCCCTGTGGCAACAGTTAATGAGTGAGACTCTGAAAGATCAGGAACCAGTTTTGTGCTCCTCACCACGCATAGACAGAAAGGCTGCAAAGAAATAAACTAACACTAACTAAGAGGATCAATGGATTAAGACTTTAATTTCTTTTTTTTTTCCTGGTATCAGGGTTTAAACTCAGTGTTTCCCACGCTTAGTTTGCTTCCTTGGCTGTGGCTCTACCACTTGAGCCACACCTACAGTCTGACACTTTGCTGGTTAACTGGAGAAAAATCTCACAGGCTTTTCTGGTTTCTAACTACAATCAACAAACCACCAAAGCCCAGCTCAAAACTTTTATTTTTAAGAACTCAAATTGTCTGTTATTTTTATTTCTTCTAAACCCAAACACAAATTAAGTATTATTTAATAATCACACTTTAAGAGACCCCCACTGAACCATGACAATACTCTCACTGCCAAATGCAGGCTAAGACTATGGCAGACATGCAAATCCTTCCACATGCCTATCATACAGTGTCTTGGTACCATACCTATCATGTCTGCTCTTCTTGGCAGATAAGTCATCTCCGGAGGCAGGTCTTCTCTTTTTCCTTGGTGGCATCGCTTTACTAAAGCAGTCTGAAGAACTGCAAGACCGCAGACTTCCTACAGAACAAATTCAAAGAAGCACAAAGTTAAGTCACACCCACCTAGTAACTCTTTGAACCAGTATCTATTAAATAAAGTTTCCACAGCTTGTATTGTAAGGGGCTTAGATGTTATGAGTAAATTCAGAGAGACAAGTTTTAGTTCCTCTCTGAAAAAGATGTCAGAGCCAAAAACATAAATCTAGCCATGAGGTGAACAAGTGACTACTTCCCACCATCCCAGATCAAGCAGAAATAGAAGCGATCGATTTCAATTCACTCTCCAAACATACTGAAAGAAATCACCTAAATTTTCTTTTGTCTTTCTTTCCAGTGTTTTTCCCCCTGATATCAATGTAACTGATTTTAGTACCCTGGATATTGTATGTATGTGTATTGGAACTAGGGAAGGGGAAGGAAATACCTAAATCGAGAGACAAAGAATAAGAAGACAAACCAATGCAACAGCAATACTTACAAAACTATATGGTGTAAACCAACTGTACAACTCATGGGAGGGAGTGGGGAGCGGGGTGAGGAGGTAACAAGTTGGATAAGAAATGTACACACTGCCTTATGTATGAAACTGTAACCCCTCTTTTCTGCTTCTCTTACATGTCAAAGTCCCTTCAAGAGAAATGGCTCTGTTCTTCTATCTATGCACTTCATGAAGGAAAGCCAGCTCAAGCAGTAATTGGAGCTGAAACCCAACAAGCACATCAGTCCCCACACACACACTTCAAGGGATATCCCAAACAGGATTTGCATTTGGGTAAGAAGTCTAACATGACTCAAACAAAATTTCCACAGTAACTTTTCTTCTTTCTGCCACTTGGAGAAAATTCTGACACTTTCACACAAGGTTTAATCAGGAAGCAGAACTCTCATTTAGCAAAAAGTATTAAAATTTCACGGGGCTGGGGATATAGCCTAGCGGCAAGAGTGCCTGCCTCGGATACACGAGGCCCTAGGTTCGATTCCCCAGCACCACATATACAGAAAACGGCCAGAAGCGGCGCTGTGGCTCAAGTGGCAGAGTGCTAGCCTTGAGCGGGAAGAAGCCAGGGACAGTGCTCAGGCCCTGAGTCCAAGGCCCACGACTGGCAAAAAAAAAAAAAAATTTCACAGCAGAAGATAACAATACTGACAATGTACTGAGAACTTAGAGCCCAGGCCCTCAGCCTGGCATGTACTAACTATGAAGCTCAAGGAAGGCTATGTAGGAAGAGAGCACTCTCCTCATGCGGCTAATACTGTAGGGGTAGCAAAAGGTAAGGCAAGGGACAAAACTGGGATTCAAGCCCAGAAGTTTGGCTTCAGACTCTCTTAAACTATTAAAAATTACAAGGTAATTATAAGATAATTCTAATTCCCATTTTGGCACATATGTTATCAGATATGTCATTTAGTTCTCACAATAACCCCAAATGACAAGCCAGGTAAAGCAATGATCTCTATGGAACAGAAGGGAAAAACTAAGGTTCAGCATTTGGGTGACTTGCCGAGGTCTGTGGGTCTCTGAAATGAGAAGTGGTGAATTCTGGGCCCCACACCATTCTTTCTTCCTTTAGTCCTTAGATGAAGGTCCTGGACTCTCAGGGAGCTGTGTGGACAGGAGACCTGCTGAGATTTGGTGACCCTCATTCAATGAGTGGGCTCCAACTCTTAAGCTAACTCTGTGGTCTAGGCAATCGCTAACCTAGTCCAAGCCTCCTGTTTACTCACTGCATATTAAGAATGGGAACAGTGGTCTCTCTCAGGATTTTCATGAAGAAAAACATCCATTCAGTAAATGCTTAAGTGTCAAATATATGACGACTTAGGTTCATGGAGGGAACCCAGGTGGTCCGGCAGTCCAGCCAGTTCTCAGCCACTATCTTCTGCCAATCTACAGGTGATGAAAACCCACTGAGAAGCACAGAAATGGGGAGTGTGGATATCCCAGGGATATCCCAAGGAAAGCTAGGCTCTCCTATGCTTTGTGATAGCCTAGAAGACAAAGGTGAAGAGAGTCTGGAAGACAGAGTGATCCATGGCCACACATAGGCCCATCAGGTCAAGGCACTAAGCAGTGAAGGACAGTATAGATGGGCAGGGGGTCAGAGGCCAGACTGAAGAAGACTGGGTGAATGTAAGACAAGGTGAAAATTGCGAAGTGGGAAGCTTAAAGGACATGTGTAAGGCAAGGCTCAAGTCTCAACCCTGCTAAGTGCAACAAACAGAACTAGAACCTGAATCTTAGAACCCATTTAGACTTCTGCCATTGTGCTAAATTCCCGGGATGATACACTTTACGGGGCACATCAGGCAAGAGCAGCACCCTTACAAACTGGGAAACCATGCAACTGGGCTCCTGCCCATAGCTTGTCCTAGACAACTCCCTCATTCCAGAAGCAGATCCCCACCAAGCCTAACAGATAGCCCCAGTCACCTTGCCTGAGGACCCAACTAGACTTTCCTTCCAAGTGTGAGACGACTGGGCTCTACAGACCCACACGTACTTCAGTATCTCCTAACCTTGGTGAGAACAAGAATGGGAAGAGAAGGAAAGAGCCAGACACATTGCTGTTCCCAACCCACATACCTCATTCATCTTCCCTGTGAAACCTGTTTACACACAACACTAAAAAGCACACTAAAAGCTCCCAAGACTTTCAACAGACAAGATTTATTCTTTGTCAATTAATGACTCAGGGAGGGGTTGCAGCATAAAAAAGTGGACCTCACCTAGTAGTGAAGCATGTGAAATGACAAGAAATGAATATGTCCCTTCCACCTGTAGCTGTTCTCCTTCCCTAAATGTGTATGTGTGAAGGAAAGACATCTTCCAACACCATCACAGTTTGGCCCTTCCCCCAAGTATTTGGCGAACACAAAGAAAACATACTCATTTCCCTAGTCCATAGGAAATGAACACTTTAAATTAATGTCTTCTCTAATAAAAAGTTAATTCACTAGCTCCTTTACCATCTGCTTTTTCATAAACACTGGTATATGACTTCCTTTCGCTAAATCCTACTTGTCAACAGTAGAATGTTTTTGTAAACACTAAAATGTCAAATAACCAATTTTCTCAGCTTTCTCTTGTTTTGCTTTTCTTATTGTTTCTTATTCTTTTCTTCTGTTAAAAGAGGAAAAATTTTCTTGTGTTTACGAAAAATTTAGTCATATTTGTGACCCTATTAGCCCAGTTTATCCTTTGGTTTATTCAAAACTTTTATCTACTAGCTAACGTGGCAGGATTTTCTTTTAGATCTTTCTCCTCTAAACCTTAGTCTGAGTGACTATTGCAGGGCCTTTTCACAAAGAAATCAATCATATGTAGCCAATGGCTCACATCTGTACTCCCACCTACTTAGGGGCTAAGAATGGAAGGATCTCAGTCGTCTCACAGAAAGGATAAGTTAAACTCAATACTGAGAAGTAAGTTTCCAAAGACCACAACTCTCCAGGCACAATCACCCTTGAGCCCAAAACAAGAGTAAAAAGTTTCAGGCTACCAAAAAGGCCATGTTGCTGGGCATCAGTGCCTCACGCCTATAATCTTAGCTACTTCAAAAGGCTGAGATTTAAGAATCACAGGTAAAAGCCAGCCTGGGCAAGAAAGTCCATGACACTCTTCTCTCCAATTAACTACAGAAAGGGTCAGAAATGGAGCTGTGGCTCATGTAGTAAAGTGTTAGCCTTAAACAAAAAATTCGGGACAGAGCCCAGGTCCTGAGTTCAAGGCCCAGGACCAGCACAATAAAGCAAAAATAAGAAGTAGTTCGTTTTACTGAACTACTTGCTTGCTTATGGGAAACTATTATTTTCTAAATGTAGAGGCATTTTTTGCTTGTTTTCCCTGAAATCCTGCTACTTAAGACAAATTTTCCTCCCCTTCATCTCTAAATAATTGACTTCTGATACTTGTCATCATTTAGATGGATTTTTTGTCCTGTTTTAGTCTTTTAAAACACTTATTCTATTTGCTATTTTTCTAACTGCTCAAAGTCATTCATTCTCTTTCTGTCAGTCAGTCTCCCTTCCACTTGTTCCTTTCCTCCTATACCCCACCCCCTTTTCCTTCCAAGATTTTTGGAGACGTGTTAGAGAAGGACTTGCAGTCTTCTGTAGAGGCTTGGTTCTTTCATGTGCACTAGTTACATAACAGAGCACAGACTCCTGGAAGAGACAGTCAAAGAAGTGCCTCAGTTGATTATGGCTTGTTCAGATTTTCAAACATTACTGATTTTACATGGCTTCATTGTTCAATTATACTCTGTTGAGTACAGGAATCATCAAGCAACACTATAACTAGACAGGGAATGGACTACATCTAACATTGTTTCAGAAAGAGAAATGTGTTTTCCCCTTATCTATTAAAACTGGCCCTGAAAGTTTCATTGCAGTATTACTGAAAACAGCTCAAAGCTGAGCATACAAATATGAAATACAAGGTTAGAGAAACATACTTTGATACACCCATGCACTACAAGCTTATTGAGCCAGCACAACCTGAGTGGTTCACATCCATAATCCCAGGTAACTTAGAAGGCAGACAGAAAGGATCACAGTCATGAGATCAAGGTCATGAGAACTCATTTCGACCCCAGCTGCCACTGTGCCACTGTGCGGTATTCCCAACCACATAGGAGGCCCAGACAGGGATGAGCGCAACTCCAGGCTAGCCCAAGGGCATAAGAGAAAAAAGTTGTGAGATTCCATTTCCACAGAAAAGGCTGGGCATAGTGGGGTGCAGCTGGCATCCCAGGCACAGCAGAAAGGATAAACAGGAGGACTGCAATCCAGGCCAGTCTAGGCAAAAAACCAAAATCTTAAAATACCAAGAACAAAAAACACTAGGAGTATGACTTAAGCAGTAAAGTTCCTACCTAGCAAGTACAAAGCCCTAAGTTCAAACCATAATACCACCAACAAACACTTTTAAAAGGGGAAAAAATTATGCAATCATTAAAGAAGAGAGGTTCTTCATAAGTGTGTTACTATGAAAAAAACCTCAGCACCACAAATACAGAAAAAGCCAGAAGTGGCGCTGTGAATCAAGTGGTAAGAGTGCTAGCCTTGAGCAAAAAGAAGCCAGGGACAGTGCTCGGGCCCTGAGTTCAAGCCCCAGGACTGGCAAAAAAAAATAAATAAAGAGTACAAGCTAGACAGAGGCCAGCTCCTTGGAGCTCTGTTTCAGACCTGCCTGCATGGCCAAACAACAGGCAGAAAAAGTGGGAATCCTTTCAAGGCTCTAGCAGGGTTAAGGGGACAACCCACCTGTACTTGCTGAGCTGTGGCCATGATTCAGGTGAGACTCTAAAAAGCATGTACATTCTTGCTGCACAACTAATCTATGTTTTCCAAAAACACTGTTATTTCGATCTCCATCTAATATTAATTTAAATAGATTGTGAAGCAATTTCCAGCAAATAGTATTTAATGAAGAAAGAGCCAGATGTCAGTGGCTCTGGCCTATAATCCTAGCTACTCAGGAGACTGAGATCTGAGGATCATAGTTGGAAGCTAGCCTGGGCAGTGAGACTCTTATCTCCAATTAAACACCAAAAAGCACAAGCCTTAAGCAAAGAAAAGCTCAGGAATAGCACTCAGACCTAGTTCAAGCTTCAGGACCTACACTCACACTAAAAAAAGATGTGGTATAATATTTTTATCATGGATTCTAAAACAAGCACACACAAATGTACACATATGCATAAAAATAACTGAAAGAACCAACTTGAAGTTACATACTAGATTAAGCAGTGGAGTTGGGAGACATGAAGAGATCCATCACCTTTCACTTACTTTTGTCAAAATTCTCCAATTAAGATTGCTATGGCCTGAATGTCTGTGTCCCTTCAAATTTCTTATGTTGAAATCAAATCCCCAAGGTATTGAAATAAAGAGGTGGTGGTTTTAGGAGTGGTAAGGCCAAGTGGGTAGAGCCCTTGTGATGGAGAAGAGTACTCTGACAAAATAAGCCTAAAGCAATGTCTACCTCAACCCTCCTTACCTCTGTGTGAGGATGATGCAAAAAGATGCTATCAAGGAGAAGGAGAAATAGGCCCTATCCAGGCACTGAATCTGCTGGTGCCTTAATCTTAGACTTCTTAGCTTCCAGAAATATGAGTCATATATTTTTCTTGTCAATAAGTTATTCAGGCTAAGGTTTTTTGTTACAATAGCCTAAACAGACTAAGATAAGCATAGATTCACATATTACTGAGGGAATTTTCAAATTTTAAAAAGATATTTCCATCTTTTTATTTTCTTTTTTTTGCTAGAGGTTTAGTAAGTACCAATCAGATGCCAATATATAAACATTGAACATTTTAGAGAAATGATTCTCAAAATGTGGTCTCCTACTAGGTCCTAGTAGCTTATGCCTGCTATTCTTGCTATTCAGGAGCCCGAGATCTGGGCTAGGAATATGGCCTAGTGGTAAAGTGCTCAGTACATGAAGCCCTGGGTTCGATTCCTCAGCACCACATATATAGAAATAGCCAGAAGTGGAGCTGTGGCTCAAGTGGTAGAGTGCTAGCCTTGAGCAATAAAAGAAGCCAGGGACAGTGCTCAGGCCCTGATTTCAAGCCCCAGGACTAGCAAAAAACAAAACAAAACAAAAGCGGCAGAGGTCTGGAGGATCAAGATTCCAGTCTGGCCTGGCAGAAAAGTTCTTGAAACTCCATCTTCAAAATAACCAGCAAAGGGGGCTGGGAATGTAGCTTAGCAGTAGAGTGCTTGCCTAGTATGCATGAAGCCCTGGGTTCAATTCCTCAGCACCACATAAACAGAAAAAGCCAGAAGTAGAGCTGTGGCTCAAGTGGTAGAGTACTAGCCTTGAGCAAAAAGAAGCCAGGGACAGTGCTCAGGCCCTGAGTTCAAGCCCCAGGACTGGCAAAAAAAAAAAATAATGATGATTATGATAACCAGCAAAAAGCCACAGTAAAATCATGGCTTAAATTGTGGTGTACCAGATGAGCAGGTAAGCTAAGCAATCATGAGGCTCTGCTTTCAAACCTCAGACTAGCAAAAAGAAAAAAAAAAAGGTCTCCACACCAGCAGCAGCGGCATCACCTGGGAGCCAGACAAACTCCAAGGACCTACCCTGAGTCGCTGTAGAAACTTTGTGGGTGGAGCCCAGCAACCTTTAAAACAAGCCCTTCAGGATGCTAGAATGTTCCCTAAACTTGCAGATGGACACGAATAGGGAATAACAAACATGTAACAAACCTGCCTTTGCTTTACCTGAATAATATCCTCAAGCAAGTAGCAATTTGCCAGTGGAGTACATATATGACAACACAGAGCTTTTGTGGTCAATATTTCTCTTTCTTTCATAGTTTTATGTTTTATATTTTGAAAAAAATTAATGTTAGCATTTATAGATACCTGTTTGGTGATCGTCTTGGCCAACGTCTTCTGTTAGATTCTGTAAGAAATATTTCCACATTATTAACCAAGAAATCACATGCCATATGGCAAGTTTTAAGATTCAGAATTTCATAAACAATTGCTAGTTCATCTATAACTCCATTTTTTTAAACTGAATACACTTGAACAAAATGACTAAGCAGGTGGTGGATTTATATTTTAAAAGGCTGACTTACTAGCTTGTTAAGGGTATGGTAGATCTTATGAATATTTGCCAGTGTTGAGAGATGAGAGTTCAGCTGAAAGTCTTCAAAAGAAACAGGAGAAAAGTCAGTATTACTTTCCAAATTTCAAAGACAACTAAAAATATATTTTTAAAACCCTCAAAAGTGAAGATAAACAAATGTTTTCTGACATCTCAATTAATTTGATACCTACAAATTTTAAAAGCCCAACCATGCAACTACTAAGCTATCTCTTAGAAATAAAATCTGACAATAAAGTCAAATTTCCAACCAAATGTTAATAGTGTCAAATGTTCTCAACAAAATTTTTATGTGATTCTAAGATAAAAGGAAAGTACTGTGGTAGCCGTAAAATCCCACTTGCAATAAACTTGAACTTAACAGCAAGATGTAAAAACTACAAACAAATTAAACAAGCCACACAAACAACAGAGATCAGATCTCAAGTGAGATGTTTTCGCTTTCCACTGCCATTTCCTAGAAATTCTGGTATATAGTAAGTAAGCTCCTGGCAAGAAAATAATAGAAAAGCATTGAAACAGTCAGCATTTCTTAAGATAGAGTTGTTTACGTTTATTTTGTAGTTGATTATACAGCAGAGTAAAACTGGACTCTTATCCCCCCTATTTCCCCCTACAATAACACAGATTAAACCACAAGTCATCCTTGAGCTCCAGGGTCCACAAGCATTGCAATAGTGAAGTGTGCCACAGAAGCAAGGCCTGTGCCACACTCCTAAAGAACCAGGCCCAGATCAAGGAGTGTACTTCATATCATCTCTAAACACTTCAGAGCTACACACAAAATCATGCAACAAAAAAAGGCAGATGATATTGCTCCATCCTGGAATCCTGTACAATTAAACCATAATAAGCTGATAGGCTTCTCTGCACTTCTCATTTCGAATGTTTTTATAAAACATGCCCACATACACATTAGCCTACACAAATGAGTTGGAGATTGGCAAATAATTTCAAATTTGAAAAGCCATCATTAGAAGTACTTTCATAGCACATACAAAGTTGTAATAGTTCCTTTCCTATCATTAAGTTACTATGAAAGAAATCTTAAAAAGATGTGGTAAGTCCCCAAGAGATGCCATTTTGGTTGGAAGGAAGAAAAGGAGCCCTTTTCCCGGAATACTTGGGAAACATGTACACATAAAAAATGCAAACGCCAGACCCAAAGATCAGATGCTACCAAGCAAGTTGTCTATGTTGGGGCCAGAATCTCTGAGCTGCCCCTCTGAATCTAGGAAGCAAAATTATCTTTCCTGCTAACTAGTTAGAAAAGTTTCCTTTCTCTTTAGATCTTGCTAAGAATCCAGTTCTTGGCAGGCCTGCAGGACAGAGTTCTGAATGACAACAGAGCCCCTAATGTTCATGTGCAGCAGCAGGAGCAGCAGGTTCTACATCTTGTATACTGGCTCTGGCCAGTCACAGCCACCTAGACCGGTCCCCCAAAAAACAGCACTTGTGACTAAGAGGCAGCCAGCACAGGACCTTAGACTCTAAACAGTTCTCAAATATAGCCACATGTTTACTATCTAGCATGTGAATAAGATTGCACAGAATCTACATCTTCCATCTTATTAGTATAATTACACAGGAAGGGTTCAGAATAGCATTCGGAGTGTGCAACTTTTGCAAGTTTATGTGTATACTTATTCAAGTTTACATTTAAGAAAAACAAATGAAAGGGTCTCTAAAGCTGGAAGTGCCACCCTTCTCTTGATCCTCTAGAACTGAAATAGCCAGCCAATAGCTACCAAGCCATAACCTCTCTGGTTCTCTCCATTTTAAAACAGGTAGAAAGGTAGGGTGGACTGGTGCCAGGAATAATGGTTACTGTTTGTAAGCCCCAGCACTCAGAGTCTGAGGCAAGAGGATGGCAAATTCAAGGCCAACCTGGGCAACTAGCAAGACCCTGACTCTACTAACAACAACAACAAAAAAAATCAGAAAGACAAATAGTACATTCTAATATCATCTTGAAATGTAAACCAAACTCTTGGGCTCCCTCCAAAATAACTCAACCAGGAAACTGGAAACTACAGATTTTCTTTTCAAGGAGGCCACACAGGAGGAAAGGGAGAAAGATGATACACAAAGTGAGGCACTTTGCTCCTCACACTGTGCTCATCA
Source organism: Perognathus longimembris pacificus (assembly GCF_023159225.1). Classification (NCBI taxonomy): domain Eukaryota; kingdom Metazoa; phylum Chordata; class Mammalia; order Rodentia; family Heteromyidae; genus Perognathus; species Perognathus longimembris. The sequence continues at coordinate 26,052,366 of NC_063176.1, read as the reverse complement.
TTTCACCTCCCCACCATTCTTTCAATTGTCAGAGTTCACAAAAAGACAAAACAAACAGGTCATTAAATCGTTCTCCTTCCATATAGGAATGTGGAAGTAGAAGAGATAAGAAATCAGATGCCCTTCATCTGAAATTTCAGGATTTATAAGAGTTGGACCCTTTCTACAATTCCAAACTTCATTCACCACATCATTCAACAAAACCTTACTTTTTACTCCAAGCATGCGCAAAGGAGCACTCACTCTTCCTGCCCAAACACGTTTATTTTGCAACCTGATTTTGGAGTCTTAACAGCTTGTTCAAATATCAAGTCTACCTGTTATTTAACCTAGATCTTAATTTCCTCATCTGTACCAGAACTGGGAATTATCCTTCATAATTTTGTTGTAAGGCTGAAAACAAGCCATCAAATACCTACCACAATTACTATTAAGCTATCAATTACTACTATATTTCTTTTATAGCATTCTTATGGAATAGTAATCTAAAACAATATCTATTTTTCATGTTTCCAGCTTAGGCTTTACCTCTAAGACTCCAACATATGATTAGTTCTATGACTCAGGCATGTGACCTGATTCATTTCTATAGCCTATGAGAGTACTGTTGTATTTATAGCCATCAGACATTTTTTTAATAATGACCACAGGTAATCTCAACACTGAAAAAAATGCAGGAATATTTTACTAGATTCTACCCATGAAGTTTCACTCCACTGAAGGCTACACAAAGGTTTCATTTCAATAAATCATACAGTGTATGTACTGTCCTTTCCAAATTAAACCCTATTAAGACCACCCCATCATCACCTTATCAAAAAAAAGAAATAGAGAAAGCAACCTAACCCATAAATTCATATGAAACAGCAAAAGACCTAGAATAGCCAAAGCAATTATAGGCAAAAAAAAAAAAGCAGTGCAGGAGGTAGCACAATACTAGACTTCAAGCTCTATTATAGAGCCATCATAACAAAAACAGCCTGGTATTGGTATAAAAACAGATCTGAAGACCAATGGAACAGAATTGAAGACCCAGAAATAAAACCACACTCTTACAGTCAGCTGATATTCGACAAAGGAGCTAAAGACATTCAATGGAATAAACACAGCCTCTTCAACTACTGGTGCTGGGAAAACTGGGCAGCCATATGTAGAAAACTCAAAGTAGACCCTAGCCTATCACCATGCACCAAGATCAACTCAAAATGGATCAAGGACTTCAACATCAGACCTGAATCCTTGAAACTACTGAAGGACAGAGTAGGAAAGACACTAGAACTTATAGGCACAGGAAGGAACTTCCTGAATAGAGTCCCAGGGGCACAACAGATAGGGGAGAGACTCCACAAATGGGACTACTACAAAATAAAAAGTTTGTGCACAGCTAAAGACATAGCCACCAAACTAGAAAGACAGCCAACCATATGAGAAAGGATCTTTACCAGCACAGCAACAAAGGCCTAATATCCATCATCAATAGAGAACTCAAAAAACTAAGCCCCTCCAAGCCCAATAAACCAATTAGGAAATGGGCAAAGGAGCTAAAGAGAGACTTCACAAGAGAAGAGATAAAACTGGCAAAGAAACATATGAGGAAATGTTCAACATCCCTGACAGTAAAGGAAATGCAAATAAAAACAACCCTGAGATACCACCTCCCTCCAGTTAAAATGGCCTATACTCTGAACTCAGGCAATAACAAATGCTTGATGGGGTGCGGGGAAAGAGAAATCCTTCTCCATTGTTGGTGGGAGTGCAAATTAGTACAACCACTTTGGAGAACAGTATGGGGGTTCTTCAAAAAGCTTAACACAGACCTATCCTATGACCCAGCCATACCACTCCTAGGCATCTATCCTGAACAACAGGTCTCAAGATATCAAAAAGACATCTGCACATCCATGTTTATCACTGCACAATTCACAATAGCCAAAATATGGAAACAACCCAAATGCCCCTCTATAGATGAATGGATCCAAAAAATATGGCACCTATGCACAATGGAATACTACATAGCGATTAGGAATGGTGAAATATTGTTATTCGCAGGGAAATGGTCAGAACTTGAACAAATACTGTTGAGTGATACAAGCCTAGAACACAGAAAACAAAGGGGCATGATCTCCCTGATATATGACTGTTAAGAAACCAGGCCTTCAAAACAAAAAAACTTCTTGTCAAATGGTATTTCCCACAGATTTGGGTCAACGACCTTATATTATGTAACTAAAACCAAACAACTATTCAACATATAAAGGTCAAAAACAGACCTCTCAGTGGATCACAATAGCTCAAAAGCTATGTATGTATGATTATATAAGACAAGAAGGATAAGCAAACTCTATTGTTGACGTTATATTTAAAGTCCTAGGTGAATTTCCTTTGCTGTATGCCACATGGCTACTGTATATGTTTTTTGTACACTGTGTATTGTATATATGTCTAACTGATCTAGGAAAGGGAAAGAAAAACAGAGTGTAAGATATCACAGGAAATGTACACACTGCCCTATTATGTAACTGTACCCCGTTTGTACAACACCTTGTCAAAAAAATTTAATTAAAATAAATTTAAAAAAATTAGAAACAAACAACCAGGACTGGAGGTGTGGCTCAAGCAGTACAGTGCAAGCCTAGAAAGCATAAGGCCTTGAGTTCAAGTTCTAGCACTACTCAAAAAAAAAGCACATATAAAAAAATCATGTCAAAGCAGAAAAAATATTTGATAAATTTTAATGTCCATTCTTCATTTAAAAAAGAAAACAGTAGTAGAAAATGTCCTTAACATGACCATAAGCATCTATAAAAAGCCTATAATTAACAATATACATAATGGTGAAGGACAGTGCTTTGTCTGGATGCAGGTTCCTTCATTCTCACCATTCTTATCCAACACTCTAGCTACTGAAATAACATGAGAAAGGGAAATAAAGGAAGAAATAGAACTGTTCCTATTTATAAATAACATGAACTGTTTATCATGTTATATTTGTCATGTTTGTAAATGTTACTTAAAAATAATACGATTCTATAGAAAGTACCATATGTACACACAAGCACACAGCAAAAAAAAAAAAGAAATGAAAACTGTAACATGAACAATCATTCTTTAATTTTATTAACATAAGCAGTTAAGATGATACAAACTGGGGGAGGGGGACACAAACATGGCATAAGAGAAATTCACAAACATTAACACATTGGATTTATGGTTCAGTGCTCAGGGCAAGTAATAGAACTTGAAATCTAAAATAGATTTCACTTCCTTAAGGCCTAGACATTAGGGGTAAAGAGCAAATCATTTACAGAGAATGTATCTAGGGAAGCATCAAAATCTCCAAAGGAGAAATGTGAGGTTGTCAACTTACTCCATCATCAAAGTAAAAGTGATAGTTGCACTGTGTCACAGGCACGCTCCTCTGTATTCCACACTAAAACCAACCATTAGCTCTGAAAAAGGGCAAAGCCTGCCTGATGGCTTGCTTCCTGAAATTATCTTCTTGGTATTCTTAAAACCATCAACAAATGCTAGTTGAGTATAAAAATTATCTAGTTCATTATGATTATTATTTGCAGTGACCCACACATTATCAAAGAAAAATAATGAACACCACTGAGATCAAAGTCATTACCCTAAACCATAGTAGCTATAGAATCCCATAATATAGGTAGTCAGATAAAGGTTAGTAATGAAGTGATTACGGGTAAGTTCAAACAATGACTGTCAAGCAAAAGAGTCAAATTTAAAAATCAACAGTCCTAATAACTGATTTCCCATATAAGAGTCAGAAACTAAACACATGAAGAGTAAAAGCTATCTTTTATACTCTAATAGTTACCTGAAAAATATAGCCAGGAGGCCTCAAAATAATAATTTTAAATGTATGTATGTCACAAATGAAGGAACACTAAAAGCTTAATGAAAGATATAAACATAAAGCCATTATGTAGCAAGCACTTCTCCCTTATTAAGCTACAAATAAATGCAGCTTCCTATGCTACCTACTCTGTGGTTCTTTTCAAACTCACAAAAGTAGTGAAGTAAAGGAAGAGAGTTAGGCAAATTTAGCAAGTGAGTCTGAAATTAACACCGGACAAGTAAACATGCTAGACATACTTGGCAAGAAACTGCTGAAAAAGAATGAGGAAGAATTTACAGGGTATTAATACATAGTATAAAGCAAAAGCAAAGGTTGGCAAGTCAGAGTAAATATTTTTTAGGCTTTCTGGATCTTTTTCATCTCTGTTCTACTATCCAGTCACTGTAGTTCAAGTGCAGCCAAAAACAATATACAAATAAACGAGAGTGGCTGCTTTCCAGTAAACTTTTATTGTAAAAACTAGGTGGGGAGGAATGTGACTTGCAGACCCATTTGTCATGCTGGTCACAAAGGTATAGTAATTATAACTGAGTATGGAATTATACAGTATTGTATATAAGATAAGTCAACAGGAATCGACAGACATGCCTATGCATATATGAAACTATATAATTAATATATGACAAGATAACATTTCAAATCAATAGAAAATTAGTAATTACTTAGTAATAAAGGGACAACTAGCTAGCATGTAAAACAATATAAAAAATTAATTTAGCTGCACTGAGCTTCCTGTTTTTTTGTGATCACTCCAAGTATACTTCCAACTTCAGAGCCATTGTATATGCTGTCCTCTTTGCCTGGAGCTCTTTCCCTCCAGTTAAGGACTTGTTATCACACTGCAGTGGGTTGCTACCTCATGACACTGAAAACTAGGATCCCTTCTGCACTCTTTACACATTACCATGCTCTGCTTTATGGCATCGGTGCCATGTATTTGTACTTCTGTCTGGCATTATACAATGTACTTATAAACCCCACAAAAGCTAGGGCCTTGGTCTTGCCTACTGCTATATCCCTAATATCAAGAACAGTACCTGGCACATATTAGGTGCTCAGTAAATAATCAGGTGCAGAAGTTCCAAAAGATCTTCGGATATGAGAAGTATCATGTTAAAGAACAGATTCAAAGGGCCTGTAAATTATGCTTGAGAGTTTAGAACAGATTGAGTGTCCTAAGAATATGCACTTTCAACCAGGCCACCAAAGTGTATACAAATTAACAGGCAAACATGGCATATTCAAGCACAGTCAAGCTCTACTCAATAGTAACTTATCTACCATTTTACACAGAATCAAGCAAGACTACAGCAGAAGTAAAGATGTTTTCCCATACTGAATGCACTGAGCTCCTGAGACCCTAGGAAGAGCCTGCTTGCTTGACCTCTGCACAACAGAACTCAGCCTGAGATGCACACCTGTGAGAAAGGTGTTATGGAGTGGACTACTTAGGGAGTTAGAAAGCTCACTCTTGGACAAGTGTGCAGCATGAATAACAGATCACTAGGATCTAAAGTGGCAATTTATGAAGACAGCTAGAGACAGACACTACTGAGATAGGAAATAATCAGGGCCTTGTAGTACATGATGCTTGTACAAGTGGAAAGAACCTGAGTACATTGAATTTACAGAAAATAGCCATTCACCTCGGGCAAATCCAACTTTATTCACTTGGCAAGCTAAAATAAAACAAAAAGGTGGGGAAGAGGGAAAAAAAATTCAATTGCCCCATTAACTGCCCTGTCCTACTTAATAAGCATGAGATGTGATACATGAATGGTAATGCACTCAAGTCTGAATTCCCACATGCCAATCACATTTTCTACATCAAACACTGTGTGAGACTAGTATTTAAAACACAGTACCAAAACACATGCCAGCTGCTTCAACTGGTGCTCAACTGTTCCAGCACTGGCAAAAGGAAACTAGTCTAAGAATCTCCAATGGGACTCTGCTATTATTCTAATAATATTTTTAATACAGGTACTACTCACCTTAGATGAAAACTTAAGAATCCATTCCTATATAAAATGTGACTGCAAGAAAAAATTAGATTGGATACGGGAGATGACAGGGAGAAAAGAGCTCACTGTTTCATTCCTCTCTTCATTTTACTAACTCAAGCAGGGTCAGTTAGCTGTGGCCAAGTTGGGAATAAGTACATCTTTTTAATTGCTAAGGCAAAACTACTTCTCCCAGTCCAACTTACTTCTAATAAAAGAAAGAAAAAAGGCATATCTATCTCCACACTCCATAACAGGAAAAAAAAGTAGTAGTATTTCCTACCCAAAGTTGTTAATAACCAAGTACATAAACTTAAATGAAGGTCTAATATTAGGAAAAATAAGCAGCTAACCCTAAAACAATCGAACAACTCTTTTCCTTTTTTGAAAAAAAGAAAAAGGGCCAGAAAAATAAGGTAAGAAAAAGAAATAAAGGGACTATTATTGTATGAGAATTCCTTTCTTCTCATCCCCAGCAGCACCTGGCGAGGTGCTCTCTCCTAACTAGGGTAAGATGGTATTTCGCTATGGTTTTGATTTTCATTTCCTTGATGACTAGTTTGATGAGTATTTTTCATAAGTTTCTTGGTCACTTGTATAACCTCACTGGAGAAATGTCTGGAGAAATGGGTTATTTGCCCATTTAAAAAAAAAAAAGTAGAAATGGAGCCACAATATTATTCAGCTGTCTCACTAGTTGATATATATCCAAAGGAATTGAAATCAGTATGTCAGAGACATGAATATTAGCATATTTAGTGCAATTACTATTTACAGTATTAAAACAACGTAATCTACCTAGGTGTTTATCAATCGATGAAGGGAAAGAAAATGTGGCATATATGTACAACGGGATATTATTCACTATAAAGAAAGAATGAAATTCTGTCCTTTTCACCAACATTCATGGAACTAATAAGTCAGTCACAGAAAAATACTGAATTTTTTTGTGTACATGTAAAAGCTACAAATTTATTTCAAAGTACGAATAGTTAGCAAAAGCCTGAAAAGGGTGAGAGGAGGCAAGAAGGGAGGGAGAGGAAAGCTGAAGAGTACAGGGTACAGCTAGATAGGTGTCTATTTATTCTCTGCCAAATTAGTCAAACTGCACAGTAAGTTGTTCAGCAATAAGAAAAAAGATGCAACCTGGTGGAGGTGGTTCATCCCTGTAATCCTAGCTACTCAGGAAGCTGGGATCTGAGAACCACAATTGGAAGCCAGCCAGGACAGGAAAGTTCATGAGACTCTTATCTCTAACCACCAATAAACCAAAAGTGAAGCTGTGGCCCAGGTGGTAGAGGCCTAGACTTGAGCAAAAAAAGCTCAAGGACAGTGTCTAGGCTGAATTCACACCCCAGGAGTGGCACAAGAAAAAAAAAAAAGATGTAAAGAAAAGATATATAACACCAGTGTTGTTTCCATTTCAAGTACACTTCATTCTTCTGGCCACTAAAGATTCACTGAAGTATTTTATTAAACTGCAGACTGTCCATCAGTAAGTAATATTTTCAGGTATAAACATTTTGAAATACTTAAAAAATGCTTTTCCATGACAATGAAAATGATTAAGTAACGTGTACTGGGTCAGGGTAGGATGAAGGGCAGAATCATGGCCATGTTGGTACCAAAAACTATAAAATTAGACAAAATTACAGGACATTAAAATCAGCAGTCACTCTGAATGAGTTTGGGACAGAACAAGAAGGAGGCAGTCTAGTGACACAGAGCTATGCCTCTCTGAAAATCAACACAGAATGCTTAGGGGAGCTCCAAGCCCCATGGGGTACACAGCTCATTCTCCTGACAAGCCAATTTGACTAAGTGTGTTGAAAATAGAAAAAGAATTCAGTGAAAGCTAAGAGGACTCTGTAGCTGAGTGTCACTGTTCCAGTTCACCTTGCTTCTTTCCTGAGGTCCAGACAAAGTAAAGATGAGACTATCGATGTGGAATACAAATTCCTGTCAACACCTCCAAAACAGATAATAACCTCTGACTTTCATCATGGAGATTCTGTATTTCATTCTGAGAGAAAAAGAAAAAGTCCTCGGGGCCGGGAATATGGCCTAGTGGCAAGAGCGCTTGCCTCATATACATGGAGCCCTGGGTTCAATTCCCCAGCACCACATATATACAAAAGGCCAGAAGTGGCGCTGTGGCTCAAGTGGCAGAGTGCACTTGAGCAAAAAGAAGCCAGAGACAGTGCTCAGGCCCTGAGTCTAAGGCCCAGGACTGGCAAAAAAGAAAAAGTCCTCAACAAGACCCCCACCACCACCACAGCCTGTCCCATTAGTTCAGTATTCTCTTCCTTGAATACACTAGTCAATCCTTTGAATTTACTGTGCCTTCTGCCTCAATGACCCTGTGCTCATAAGCACCAACAGCTGTCTTCCTTAATTATTTTTTTTCAAACCCCATCAGAGAGGTTGCCTGCGACCTTCCTATCCAAAGCAGTACCTTCATTCACACTAGACTTCAATTTGTTTCAGGACACTTACCACTTACTGATAGTACATTTTAACAGCTTTGTTGAAAACTCATATATATAATTCACTCAAGGTGTACAACGAATCCAATGGTTTCAACATATTAATTTACAATCTCATAAAACTTTCATCCTTAGCTGCTCCTCCTCATCACTCCTTTTACCACCCCCCTCTTCAACACTAGGCAACTACTTTTGATCTCTAGATTTGCCTGTTCTGCATAATTTTTTCTGGGGTCTTTCACAATTCTGACATCATACATATTATATACTTTTACATCTGTCATTCTCCCTACAGCCCATGCTCCAAGAGGCCAAGAACTTTTTTTGCTTTATTCACCACACTATCCCAATATATACAGTAGCTGAATTCCTCACAGCTGGCAGATATGAATAGAATACAGGGATTCAAGCTTTGAAAATAGTCTCTAGACTTAGCACATGGAGGTTAATAACATGGCCTCAGAGAAGATGCCAATGGCAGAATGAGGCAGAATAAACTAGGCTGAGTTGAAAACAGGAAATGAGGACATAGGGAGACCGGCCATGTACAGAAAATTTTCCAAAAATCTTGAACTTGATACTAGTATAGGTTGGAGGGTGGGCTGACTAAGATTTAATGATGGCAGGACATTTTAGGTCTGCTCAAGTCCCACCATACTAGATTGGCTTCATATCCCAGAATGTTATTGTAGCCAGTTGTTAAGATGTAGATCAGATCACAAATTAGCGATTAGTCCTGTATTTGAGCTCAAAGATATGCAGTACATGAGATTTTGAACCAAAAATGTGCTTTAAATTTTTTAAAAAGAATTCAAATGAGTTCTGCCTCAAAATGACTAGAATATAAAATATGTATCATAAAGTTAAGCCTACTTTTGTTTGAACTATAAAAAAGGAATATTTTAAGTCATCTACAGTATCAATTTACAACTGCACAGCAGTTAATAATTATTACTGTAGGACGTGGCACAGGCCATAATATACTCAATAAGCACAAATACATTCATATTTAAGACTAATTACTAATATACAGTGATTTGTAATGATGTACATACTCTAAGAATAGGAAAGCCCAAAACCTATTGGTACCAGTATCATAGTACATGGTGTTCACTGTCAGCAATAAGAATTCTTTTTTCTAACAGTGTCTACCTCATAAGAATACTGCAAAGCACCACACCAAGGTAGGCATCTTGTGAGCCCTCTCCCTCATGGCCCAAACCCAACTTAGCTTGCTGATGGCATATGAGAAGTACCGAGAGCTGGCAAAACCATCCAAATCAAGGCTCAATCCAGATAATTAAAGAAAAAATAGAAGTCAGCCAGTGTTCTCTTTCTTCCACCAGCCCCAGGTGATTCCAATGTGCTGTGTCCTGAACTGACATCCTGGATGCCAGCAACCAAGCCACTCCAATATCTCAACAGAGCCAGACTGGACTCTAACACAAGGGTACCCACTGGTGTGTGAAATACACATCAAGATCCAGAAACAGAAGTACAAGGCTGGAAAGTAGGGAAGAAGCAAAAGAAAAAAAAATGAAGGCAGCAAGGGAGGAAGATATTAAGTTCATTTGCTTTATCAATAAATACTTGTTATTGATGAGTCATAAAAGCCAAAAGTAGGGGTGGGGGTGTTTTAAGAAGAGGAAAAATAAAAAGGAAGCAGGTCACTCTAAGTGACCCTGTCGTCTTTGACTGAGGGCAATATCCAAAGTTAAAGCTTCCCAAGCACACTGCTGCTGGCGTTTTCCTCCCAACTCTCATAAAACCTAAAAAACAAGGCTGGGAGGAAGTAACCACTCCAAGAGCAGCCAGGTGCCATCCAGCACCCAACACGCTTTCCTGATGCTGTCATTTCCAAGGAGCCAGTCACTTCAGGATAGTTTAGCTGAATTCCCCATGAGACAGGTACAAAGGGCTCCAGATTCCTCCTCACACCACTGACCCACTAAGCACACAGACCCACTGGAGGTTTTCAGAGTGAAAAATCATTACTGTGTCTTAGGACACATGATACAAAGTTCCAGATTTGTTTAGAGGAAAGAACATCAGCTGCAGCCACAGAAAGGCCTGGGATGAAGTCCTAGCTCTGCGGTGCCCAAGCTGAGTGGCCCTGTACCATGTTAAACAACCCAACTCACTGTGCCTCAGTGTTCCCCCATCTGTACAACCAAAACAGGATCTTCTCCACAAGGTTACTGAGAGGGCTAAATAATGGTGTACAGGAGCCACTTAGTACAGTGCTGGCCCACACCACACATCAGTCTCAGTGAATTGCACTAGACTCCATTACTATAATGTAGAAGGGGCTTAAACTGAATCCTGAACAGTAAAGCAAGTCACAAGGGATAAGAAGGGGATGGATCTCTAAAACTATTAACTCAGTAACGACAGTACTTGGCCACTTTACTCAGATTATAAACGTGCCCCAAAGGAAAAAAGTTTTACAAAATGCTAAAAGAAAGTTGTAGTAGCTCTACTAAGAGGGGAACTTTATGTTTCCTAGCTTTTCTGCAGTGTCATTAGGTTATCACCTATATTTAAACGTTTTATTAAAAGTTTCATAAGGATTTCAGTATGCACCTATTTAAAATAAAGTTTGAAAAGATTGAACTACTTCATTGGCAAGTGCAGAAATATTTTTCTTTGTCACCATTCTCCAGTTGTCCCACTGAAACCAGTGATTCCACATCTACTGCCTTTGCCGACAAACCTGCAGAGTGGGGAGGGACGTAGAGCGGGAGCTAGCATTTTAGAAATCCTAGATTCTGATCTTGCTGAGTCCATTCTAGGGCTGAAAGAACCAAACAGCAATGGGAGATAACCTTATCAACTGCCCTTGCATCATCATTCAAAGACCAAGACCGTGTGCTCGATGGGTTATTCTAAGGAGAAAATTAAAAGCACAAACAAGACAGTGAGAACTACTTTCACTGCAGTGGATGGGCATGGAGCTCCTAGGGTCAGAATTAGCCATGATTTTGCACCTCAGCTTATTCAATCTGGGAAATGAAAGGAACAAGGCCTAACCTTCATTGAAGGAAGAAGTTGCATTAAGAAGGCAAAGCAACTATACCTATGTCCTTTTGTGTCTCTCCTTTCTCCCGCTCCACTGCCTTCCCTCTTCCAGCTCTTGCTTCCCTCCCACTCCTGTACCCATACTTCCCAGCCCCTGTACCTCACCTCCCCCAGCACTATAGCCCACCATATGCCCCTCAGGCTACCACAAGTCTCCCATGGTCGCCACTGTTTGCTCAGCTCAGAGCTCACCTCCTTCTCTTGCTTGTGCTTAGGTTCTTTTCTTCAAATTCCAAAAGCTAAACTCACACAACAACTGCTAACTCTTCCCTGAAGTCTAAATTCCCAAAGCATCTTAGGCTCCAATCTAATCCAACAGCCATCCCTCTTCTCACACTATACTTTGTTCCACAGCATGGAATTCACTGAGAAGGTGGTTCTGGAAACACAAGGGCTAGGCTCACTCTTATCTGTTACAGCAGTGTCTGGGCAACAAGAATGTATCAAATGTTTGTTGAATGGCTGAATGCAGGATTCTTTTCTTGTGATCTCTTGCTCTTTTAATTCCTTTACTTCTCAGGACCTCCTCCTCCTCCTTTCCTGAGTTGATTCTTTTCTCCAGCACACCTGTCTCTGCTGTTCCTCACACTCAGGGCAGCTCCCTGTTGAGCACTGGTGCCTTTGCATTGCTGTGCCCTCTGCCCAGAAGGGTCTTTTACTACCTCAGCTCTTAACTGAAATCCTTATCCATGAGGCCTTCCCTGTGCATATCATAGTGCCCCTGACACATGCAGGAGCAGCTGTGTACTCATCTCCTTCTCTGTTTTACTTTTCTCTACAGAACGTGTCACCACCCAGCATACTACAAGATTTACTTATTACTGGGCTTCTTTTCCTTACCAAAATGAAAACACTAAGAAACAGAACCTGAGTCACAGGAGGTGCTCGAACACTCAGTGACCAAACACTCAGTGACCAAACATTTATATGGCCCACCAGAGGTAGTTTTTAATGAGGAGTCTGAGTGAGAAGTAGTGGAGTGGGCTGGGGATATGGCCTAGTGGCAAGAGTGCCTGCCTCATATACATGAGGCCCTGGGTTCGATTCCCCAGCACCACATATACAGAAAATGGCCAGAAGTGGCGCTGTGGCTCAAGTGGCAGAGTGCTATCCTTGAGCAAAAAGAAGCCAGGGACAGTGCTCAGGCCCTGAGTCTAAGCCCCAGGACTGGCCAAAAAAAAAAGAAGTAGTGGAGTAACTCACCTACAATGACACAACTAAGATAGCAGAAAAAGGTGTGAATACAGACACTGTGACCCCAAGATCCACATTCAACAACTCTGCTTTCCTACCTCCCAACCTGACCCACAGAGCAATCAGAAAACACCATCATATCCACAGATGTGATTGCATATCTTTGGGTCATAGAGAAGCCATGTTAAAGGAAAACCTTCAACAAAGCAAGTCATCTAACTTAGCACAATTTATGTGGTGAAGTACTAATTATCAGTGTTTAAATCACACCTAACTTAATTACATACCAATTTTAATAAGCTCTTAAAAGAATTCAAGATATACGCATACCATTTTCTCCCTATACTTGGTTTCCTCAATTCCCATTTCCAAGACTTTCTTCACTAACAAATTACTTGATTACAGTGCCAGATAACAAGTTTACAGACACATACATACATGTAACACACATACACACTGTGCACATTTTACAGGGAAAAAAATAAATTTCGGCTGTCGACTTTTGGAACTCCAGTATTTTGGAACTCCAATATTTTAGAAACACGTGGTCAGTTAGAAAAACAAAAACTTGCCAGCAAACAAAATATTTCATATTACAAATGGAGAAGCTACATTTTGATAAACCAATTTAGCTGAAGTGGGATGCCATGGTGACCAGAGAGGGGCCAGGAGACAGGACACAAACAGAGAACAAGTGGCACCATTAAGCCAAGATGGTGCATGTTAAACCTAATATCCACCACATGGTCAATGCTAGAGAAAATAGGCTTTGCTAAATACCACGTGGTGTTCTTCTTTATTGGTTACCTACTTTAATAAACCTTACAGTAAATCATCAACTAACCCATCAACTATTATGGACAACAACCATGACAACCAAAAGAACACCCACCAACATATGCCAGGATGCCACACAGACAGGGTGGGACCTGGACACCAATAGCAGCACAACCACTGGTGCTGACCACCCTTCCAAAATAGCCCCCTAGGCCTCCACCTTCAGGATGACATTGGGGAGGAGAGGAGAGTGAGATCTGAGAGGCTTGGCCAGCTAAGGTAGAAATGCCCCCATCCCAATCAAGAGCCAAGGCCCTAGAAGGCTGACCATGCCACTACACACACAAATAAATGTGTCACCTCCTACTCTGTAACCCCTGCTGATACAAGCCAGCAAGTACTTACATTTTCCCAAACACTCATAAGAAAATAATCCTCAAAGATGGACTAAAAATATCATCTCGGGCTGGGAATATGGCCTAGTGGCAAGAGTGCTTGCCTCACATACATAAAGCCCTGGGTTCAATTCCCCAGCACCACATATATAGGAAATGGCCAAGAGTGGTGCTGTGGCTCAAGTGGCAGAGCGCTAGCCATGAGCAAAAAGAAGCCAGGGACAGTGCTCAGGCCCTCAGTCCAAGGCCCAGGACTGGCAAAAAAATAAATAAATAAAATAAAATCATCTCAAAGGTAATGGTAGATGGGGCAGGAAGGGTTTTTAGTCTTATCATTCAGTGGTTTATTCGGTATATACATTACTTTCAAAAAAAAATAAAAGCTTACCTTCCTAGGTTGAAAATAACCCATTAACAATGTCTCTAATTAAAAGAAAAACAGAAGGGGCTGGGGATATAGCCTAGTGGCAAGAGTGCCTGCCTCGGATACACGAGGCCCTAGGTTCGATTCCCCAGCACCACATATACAGAAAACGGCCAGAAGCGGCGCTGTGGCTCAAGTGGCAGAGTGCTAGCCTTGAGTGGGAAGAAGCCAGGGACAGTGCTCAGGCCCTGAGTCCAAGGCCCAGGACTGGCCAAAAAAAAAAAAAGAAAAACAGGCTGAGAAGGTGGCTTAGGGGTAGTGCTTGCCTTGCATACATGAAGCCCTGGGTTCGATTCTTCAGCACCACATACACAGAAAAGCCAGAAGTGGGCACTGTGGCTCAAGTGGTAGGATGCTAGCCTTGAGCAAAAAGAAGCCAGGGACAGTACCCAGGCCCTTAGTCCAAGCACTAAGACTGGCAAAGAAAAAAAGAAAGAAAACAATCCAAATCTGAAGCAGTACACATTCTATTAGAATCCTGAACACTACAGAAAAATAAAAGATCCTTTATATCTGAAACTTCCATGCAGTGGTAGTGAAAATACATGTTTCTATTTAAAATATATTTCAATGTTTTTTTCTTAAAACATTTTCAGATGCATATTCTGCTGAAAAGAATAATTCTCAAGAGGTACTTCTAACCTGAATTTCAAAATAAGGAGAACAAGCTATGGGAAACTATTAACACTGATTCAGACTGTTCAGCTACTATTATCAGCACTAATGTCAGATTCACTACAGATAACTTTATTCTGCAGATTTTATTTCCAACTTCTAATTGAAGAAACCCATTCAGTAATCTCACTAATACTGGTAATTTATGAAATGAATCCTTAGGGCCAAGACATAGACATAAGACAGAGAGAAAGGATAAATACACTGGTGAATGCAGAACCCTGACATGAGATCAGCAATCCATATGGACACTCCCACACTACCACCATTTAACCTCTTCACATCACATACATTCTCCAAGACTAATATCTACATGTAGGTTTTAATATATCAGTTGGTTTTCATCTAGCTTTCCAAAAGAAAAATTTTAGGGCAAAAAGAGCAAAGAAGTGAAAGTTTGTATTCCTTTAAAAAAAAAAAAAAAAGATAATGGAAAAGGAAGGAAGCATGCTGGACAGCAGCAAGGAGAACTAAATTGTCCAGATAATTCACTAACAACAACTAATGAGATTCAATACATATAGGAGCACCTATTCAAGGTATCATGCTAAGTAGGGCATGATCCAGATTTCATGGGGTTAATAATTGGAGAAAGGAGGAATAAGTAAACAAGCATCCACTGTTATGTAACATGAAACTGAGCAACAGAAGTTATCAGTACTTTAGAGATCTAGGGGAGGGAACAGAGACTAAGGGGTCTGGACAGGGAGCAGAGAATAGAAGCTCCACAGACAACATTAAGGCAGGTGGAGAGGAGTGGTCAAACAGAAGAAGCTGAGCCTCAGTACAGTTACTAGGCAACCTCACTGGACTTCTCTCTGCACATATTTAAATGAACATCCAAGTGTTCGTGGGTAAGTAGGGGAATCCTAAGAACAAAGATCATTCAATTGGTGATGGAGAAGACAAAAGTTGTACAGGATGAGCCTGGCACAAGGATTACTGGTTGTCACAACAAACGTCTAGGTCAGATTCAAGATGATGGCAATACATGCAGAAAGAGGGGACTGCTGTTGTTAGAAGAGACAGAGCCTCTCCCTCTCGCGACCAACCAGTGAGAGGATGAGAAAAATATCTAAGGTCCCAATAAGTTACTGCAATTTTATTAACCAAATGAACAAAATTAATCAGTCTTAGATTCCTCTTTAAATACCAGGAAGTTCAGAGCCCAATATATGGCTTATTTCCCTATGCTGCCAATCCAGAGCACTCTTCTCATCCTTTTGCTACTTTAGCAAAGGCCACATCCTACCATGAAAGCTGGAAATGCCAAACTTCTACTTGTTCAACTTTTCTTACAACCAGCAATGGCATGAGACTGACACTGAAAGAAAAGCCTCCAGGTGAGCCTCTGCAAAAGAGGACTTTCCGCTGAGAAGGACTTATAAAGAATTATGTCCCCTCCCTCTCTGCTTTCGATGTAGCCATGGTATCTAATGATGTCACAACCACAATATAAACATGAGGCAACAAGCCTGATGATCAAAAGCCAAAATATTAAGAATACAGAAAGAAAAATGTTCCTTAGTGACATAATTAAGTGACTCATCAGCCAATCTCTAAAGTTCCTGCCACTGGACAAGAATAGGCCCTATCACTTAAGTATTTTTAGTTGAGTAAAGTAAGAATACTCTACTAGTAGTAATATTATCACTATTAACAATATTTGCCAAAGGTACCCTAACTGACAGTAATATAATTTACCATTAGGTCAGTTTCTGTCATGCTGATTTTTATACTGCACAGTTAGCTGAGGTATTAGCCATTAACCATAAGCTAAAATTATTAGGATGATGACAATGATGGTGATGATTAAGATGAAAGCAACATGAAGAACACAGCTAAATTAATAAGAGCTGCTGTAAAGCAAAAAAGGAGATAATGTTAAGTAATGTTTGAAAACTGTGATCTAGCACCAGCAGAGGCACTTTTTGGAGGCCAGGAGCAGAGAACGAAAGAGAGTAAATGTACAGATGTCCCGAAGGTGAAGAGTATGATGCAGACTTTGCTCACTGGCACAACATGTTATGGACAAGATTACCTAAAAATCCTTCTCAACAAAACAGTCAAAGGTTCTAGATAAAATATACACATCTGTTCAAGGTATAGTTAAAATTCACAAGAACCTACAAGTCCAAACCAAAAATCCTAAAAACCAATGGAGAAAGTATGTATAAGCTGATAACTGTTGCAGCAGCCAAGGACTTTGGGGAAAGGGTAATGGCTGATATGTGTGAAAAGGACACTTACCCTTTGGGGTATAACAGAACAAAAGAAAGGGAAAATTATGACTAGCCTAATAATGTTTTCTTTAACTCTTGAAGGCAATTATAGCTCCTGTTTATTTTTCAACATCATTATTTTACTCTTTGTGAGAGCAATCTCAGGATATGTGCTTTTAAAAAAACGCCCATATTACATATTACAGAGGGTTTCTTGGACGTTCACCACAGGCTTGTAATCAAATATGATAGATACAAATTATTTCCTTTAAAAACCATACATTGACTAGCTTTTTAGATATTACAAAAAGAATCATTATGCAATATACTCATAATTAAAGTTTTCAAAACCACAGACTGGGGCTGGGGATATGGCCTAGTGGCGAGAGAGCTTGCCTCATATACATGAGGCCCTGGGTTCAATTCCCCAGCACCACATATACAGAAAACGGCCAGAAGTGGCGCTGTGGCTCAAGTGGCAGAGTGCTAGCCTTGAGCAAGAAAGGAAGCCAGGGACAGTGCCTAGGCCCTGAGTCCAAGGCCCAGGACTGGCCAAAAAAAACCAAAACAAAACAAAAAAAAACCACAGACTGCATTATAATTGAAATATGCTTCTAGTAACTATGCTGCTAACAGTTTCAGAATAACTGATACATCACATAAAAGGAATGTATCATCTCTGAGCTAATCTTATGGCCCTCTACATTACATTTGAGAGTTATTTACAGTAGACGGAAATGGCAATGGATGCGGCTGATAGAAGGGAATGCCAGGCACCAATGGCACCGATTCTAACCACTCAAGGAGGCTGAGATCTGAGGATCCTGGTTCAAGGCCATCCAAGGCAGGAAAATCTGTCAGATTCATCCCCAACAAATTTAAAAAAAATAAAAAAGCCAAAGAAGAGTGGTGGCTCAAGTGGGAGTGTGCTAACCATGAGCAAAGTAAGCTCAGGGGAAGCGCTAAGGCCTTGAGTTCAAGTCCCAGGACCGGCTTAAAAAAATAAAAAAAAATAAACCTGAAGGGAATACTAACAAGAAAAGGAAGTGCAGCCCACAGCTAAAAGCAAGCAATATTTCATTTCTTTCCACACCTCTATTTTCCTACTGGCTTTCTTAATGGGACAATTTTCATTCAAATTCTATTCAGAGGCTTCCATGATTCAATTCTCTTTAAAAAAAAAAAAAAGAAAGAAAGAAAGAAAGAAACTTCTTATTCTTGGCAATCTAAACAGCCCATGAAGTCCCAGCACATAGTTTTTATTATCTTCACAAAGGATACATTTGTCTCTGTGTGCCCCTATTTACAATAAGGCTGTACCGTTCAGCCTGGAGCTCCCCATACATTGGATTGGCACAGAATTTTGTGCTACTTCTTGAATATTTTTCGACAACCTACGTGCCACAAGGTTCGAGACTGAGCATTTACTCTGCAAGGCCACCAAATGCAGGGGGAAATAACTAACTCGGAGATGAAGAGCCCAAGTGTGGAAGGACGGGGCTTGGCCAGGCCTCTCCTTCGGACGCTGACACAGTCCCAGAGGACTGGGTCGCCTCCCGGGAGCCCGAGAATAATGCACGAGTTAGCAGGACAGGGAGGCTCCGAGGGGCGCGCTGCATTGTGGGACTCGTTTCCACAGTTACCCACGTGCATCCAACCCAACCGCGGCCCGGCGCGGCTCCGACTACAAGTCCCAGAATTCCACAAGCCTGCCTTTTTCCCCTTCACACCGGCGACTGGAGCCAGACCCTAAGGGAAACCCCTAAAGCGCCCTCCCCGCATTCTGGGAGGAGGTCTTGGCCTCCCGGGCACTACTGGGCCTCCAGCCCAACCCTCCCTACAGGGAAGCGAATCTCCAGGACAGATCCTCCACACCTGATGGGCAGAAATTAGACAACTGCGTCACAGACTGCCAAACCCACGGTTCGCCTGAGACCCTGACACCTCCCCTGCGCAAACCCCCCACCCACCCAACCTCCGGGGCCAGGGCTCTCTCCGGCTCCCGCCGCGGAAAATCCGCAGCCCGCGTCCCTGCCCCGCCTCCCAGTCCCGCAGCCCGCGCCCGGGTCAACACTGACCTCGCTTCCCGCCGCTCGGGGAGAGCTGCGGCCACAGCCAAGCTCCAAGCTCGGGACACCTCCCCCGTCCCCTTCGCCTCGGCCCCGCCCCCTCCCCTCCGCGCACCCCGGGGCCCGGGGCTGCCCCTTCCGCCGACCCAACCTCGACTGGGGAATCCACCTCCTCGCAAGCACAGACCAACACCTCCAGCCCGGCGCGGACGAGTGTGGGCTTGGCAGTGCCTCAGTCTCTCCCCACCTCCCCTTCCTCCCTAACTAGCTCTGCGCCCCCACCCCATCTCCGGCCCACACGCTACCACCTCCCACCTTCTCCCCTTGTCACCCTACCGTCCCAACACCTGTCCCCAACCCCTTCCAATTCCCCTCCTGTACCCTGGACTCCCCAACTAGTCCACCGCACCCCCATGCCCTCCACTACCTCACCCTCCCGTTACCTCGGCCCTGCCTCGCCCGCCCCACTGCCCCGGCTCGGCCGCTGCCCCGTTCCCGCACCCCATTGTTCCCCCCACCCGCGCCATCCACCCCTTCTTCCCATTGTCCCCGCCCCCGCGCTCGCTCCCCTCGCACTCACCCGCCTTCCTCACAGGGCCGCCCGCACCGCTTGCCCCTGCGCCCCGCGCTCTCGCTTCTCTCGCTTCCCTCCCTTCTCTCCCACTCCGGTGCCACAGCTGGCCCAGCTCGCCCGCGCCCGCAGCTGCCTCCACTTCCCTTCACCCCAGGCACTGGGGTCTGGGACCTTCATCGCACGTCCCGCCCCCTCCCCCCGGCACTGAAATGGAGCCCGTCCCCACCCCCCTCACCTCCGCCCTCTTTCCCCCACCCTCCCCCACGCCCGCCCGCAGCGTCACCACCCGCTCCGGCCCCGGAGGGGAAGGGGTGGCTCCCGGGCAGGGGTTCCCGGCTGGTTTCGGGACAGAAGGCGTGGGGCGGAGACAGCGGGAACCGAGGGGAGAGTGGAGGCCACCGCCCGGCCCGCTCGGCCTCCGCTACTCACTGACAGCGGCGGCATCCGAGTGCATTTTCGGGCAGCTCACACCCAGCTCGCCGCCCGGACTCCCGCGCTTGCCTCGCGGTTCCCCCACCGGCTCTCCGCACCTCAGCTCGGAGCAAGGACCGGCCGCCCACAGTTCCCGGACCGCCCATCTCGTTTATCTCATTGGCTGGAGCTCGTCCGAGGGACCGCCCCCTCTCGGCTCTCATTTGTGGAAAGGAGTGCCGGTAGCGCCGGTCTGGAACTAGCAACCAGGCCCCGCCCCCAGAGGTGCACGACGATTGGTTCTGATTCTTCGTCTTGGCCACGCCCCCGGCGGAGGCCACGCTCTCGAGCCGCAGGTTGGAGCCGGTTGCTGTCACTCATCCCCGGGGGTCCGAAAGCGCGTGTAGGGGCAAGACTGGGGAATTGGTCCACCTTGACCCTGAAGCCCCGCCCCGAGGCGCCTTGGATTGGTAGAGCTGGGGACCAACCGAGGGAGACGTGACAGCGTCCGAAACAAAGCACGCGAAATGCTGTCCGCAGGACGCGGGCCGGCGGACCAGCCCCGGGCCGCCGAGTCGTACTGCTCGGGGTAAAGAAATCGGCCCCTCCCTAGAGCTGGCGGGACGCACCTGGGTCTCCACCGACGGCCCCGTGTCTCCCCACCGCGAGCCCCGCACAGAGGCTCTGCGGAAGCCCCGTCCGCACCCAACTTGGACAGGGACGTCCCTGGCCAGCTGTTTCCTACTTGCAAGGAACTGGAAAAAGAATTGCTGCTCTTTATTTCTAGTAGATCCTCTAGTGGGAGACAATTCTGTTTCTCCTACTATCGGCTTAAATCTCCCCCATCCTATCTCTTCTCCCTCCTTTAGCAGCATAAACGGGCTGTTAAGGGACCGGGCGCTACAAGCCTTGTCCAGACAGGTCTTGCAGGCCTCCAAATAGCATAAAGCCCCCCCCCCCCCCCCAGGACTGTGCTCATCCAATAAAACCGAAGGCCACTGTTGCCCAGAAGCTGGGGGGCGGCGGGGGGGAGGTTTTAATAGAGATGAACACTGATCCTTAAGTTACCAAGGTGAAGAAATTGGCACCATTTTTATGAGTTCCTCCCTGCCTTTTTTACCAGTGTTTTAAACCAATACATTGAGATGATCACAGAGCGCACACACAAACACACACGCACACACACACACACACAGAGAAATTTTTAATCAGGGCATAAATGATACAATTAAAAGGCTATTTGAAAGCAGGTTAAGGCAGTAATGTCCTGCATTACCCCGGTTGTGATAGGCTTTATACCTCTTGACCCCTAATTCCTCTTCCTAATAAATTACAGTCTTGTAATTCTATCTCTATGGCGTCTTTATCAGCCAAACATTTATGAATCACTTGATCGAATCAAAAATCTCAGAACTGTACCTAAAGTAAACAGTGCAAGTATTCTCAAGACCAGAGCTTTTCCTAAACAAGAACCTTTCATAGAGCACACACCCCCTTTTTGGTAACTTTAACATGGTAATTTAAGGCCTACCCTTTCCTAGGTACCTCTGGAATCTGAGATGGCTTCCTTTATTAGGCAGATCTAAGAAGAAAGCCTGCTCTTACTCTGAGATCAAGATGCTCCTACACTCTTTATCTTGTTATGGGGTTCGAGGGAGGGGATAAACTATATTCCATGTCCCTCCAAGAGTCCACCACTCAGAGACAGCGCGAGCTGCCACCATGACCCTGAGCAGTCCTCAAATTAGGGTTTATAAAGGTAAAAGCATAGCACAGATACAGGAGGTTGACTCAGTGGTAAAGCAAGCAACAAACAAGTTGGGGTCAGGTTGACCTAATATACTCCCAACATTTCCTACCACGTTTCCCTAATCAAGATGGAGTCAGCTCTACAACATATCTCATTTTTATTTTCAACCCAAACTGCATCTAAGAAACAAAAATGTATTTTATACAAGTTTTTAATCTTTTGTATGTAGTATTTGTATATGTAATGACTGAGATTTTGTTACTTTTTATCACTGTGTCTCAGGATTGACACTATTTTCAAAGAACAAGGAAAAATACCTGCTTCTTGACACTCCTAAAGTAAGTCCAGTTTGCTTTAGTTAACCATTTTCTATATTGATTTACTAAAATGAAAGTTTATAATTGTATAATTGAGTTGTGAAGCATCTGCCAACTGCTTTTTCCCTCTGAGCACACCCTTGGCACATAAATGGTGTTCTTAAAACTATAGACTATGCCACCTTTGTTATTTATCAATAAACCTGTTAGTGGAGGACCTGCCAGCTGCTTTTTCCCTCAGTACTCCATTGGCACATAACTGGTTTCCTTAAAACTATATCGAATATACCACTTTCATTATTTCCCAGTACACCTGTCAGTTGGGTCAGTGTGATTATTTTTATGTGAACTACAGAGTAATTTACCTGGGTGGCTATAGTAGGTCTGCTACAGACAAAGCTCAATCTGCTGAGATCTCTGTCCCTCTTATTTTATGAATAATAAAACAAGTATAATAAAATGAATACATGATGCTCTACAAATCTTATCTAGTCATTGTAATAACCCACAAGATTATAAAGCTTCCAGGTCAGGAAACTTGTTATATTTAACTTTTTTCCCCCAAGTACAGCAGGCACTAATTCATTGTTCCTAAATGTGAACTGAAAGTTGCTTAAGGTGAGATTATATATCTGGTAGAAACTTTGGAGATTATTGCATCCAACTTCCTCATTTTAAGAAAATGAGACTTGAAGTTCAAAAGATTTAAATATATAATCCAAGTTACTTGGCTAGTTAATAACAAGGCAGTAATTAAAAACTCAGGGCCGGGAATGTGGCTCAGTGGTAGAGTGTTTGCCTAGCATCCATGAAGACCTGGATCCTATTCCTCAGTACCACAGAAACAGAAAAATCTGGAAGTGGCACTGGTAGAGCACTAGCCTTGAGTACAGATAGGCTCAGGGACAGAACCCACACCCTGACTTCCAGCCCAGGACTGACCAAAAAACAAAAAAAACCCTCAAGTTCCCAACTCTCCTGTCAATGCCTTGTCCACAGGACACATGGCCAAATATTACAAGCTCAAGTTCCAAATATAGCTAATATATTCCCCTTTCTGATTTGAAAGTTAACTAAATAAAAAGTTTTTGCTTCATATTTGGGATATGGCTTTTTTATGAAATTCCGTAAGGAAATTTTCCAACCTACTATTTAACTTTTTCTCACCAGAAACATTCTACTTTTGTGCATTTATAATAATGTTATATTTCTGTGAATTAATATTCAAATCCCAAAATGGTAAATTAATGATTGTCTTAGAATTGAGATGAGTAGAGATATTTGGAAATACAGCTACACCATTTCATTTCACTTGGTTAGTGCCTGAAGGCATATTGTTACCTGATAAGTTGGCAATTTTCTATGTTATTGATATCATGTGTGTGTGTGTGTGTGCATGCATGCGTGCATGCCTGTGTGCACATATCCTAGGGCTTTAACTCTGGGCCTAGGCACTGTTCCTGAGTTTCTTTTGCTCAAGGCTAATGAGTCTTACATAGTTTCCTGCCTTGGCTGGCTTCAAACTGAGATCCTCAGGTCTTAGCCTCCTAAGTAGCTAGGATTACAGGTATGAGCCACTGGCACCTGGCTATTAATTTTAATCAGACATACTTTGAAATAGTCTTAATCTAGATCAGAATTTTATATGGAAAATTCAAGTGCGGAAAAGAACAGCATGGTCAAGTAGTATTTGTTTCTAAGTCAGATATTTGTTTCTAAGAATATGACAATATATGGATATATGAGACAGAACAAAACTCCAAGCTGTGAGACCCTGAAAGGATTGGAAGGAAGGAAAGCCTCTTCCCAGAACACTGAGAATAGCTGAGAGTTTCCTGGAAAGGTCAGTCAATTCCAGCTCTAGGGGAACTCATACTTCCATCCTGGGAGCCTGAGGGTAGACTTAGGTTTATGCAAATTGCAAGCTGTTTACTGTTTAGCTCTCCTTCGCAGAATAAGGAGGTCACCTACTACTTGTATATAAAATGTTGTCACATCTAAGTTTGTACCTTATTTCCTTGCACAAGACCAATAAAAACCTTGGTTAAGGGCTGGGAATGGCCTAGTGGTAGAGTGCTTGCTTCATATATATGAAGCCCTGGGTTCAATTCCTCGGCACCACATATACAGAAAAGGCCAGAAGTGGCACTGTGGCTCAAGCGCTAGCTTTGAGCAAAAAGAAGCCAGGGACAATGCTCAGGCCCTAAGTTCAGGCCCAAGACTGGCAGAAAAAAAAAATAGATAGAGAAACCAGGCTTCTATTTGGCTTCAACTTCTAAACTCTCAGGTACCTTTTTGTATATGACTCTATTATGGAAAGAATGAATCAGAAAGGTTTCTTCCTGATTACAGATCCTTCTTTATCTATGCTTTTGATCTTATTTCAACAACAACTCTCTACTTTGTAGTTTCCTTTTAATTAGATTATTTATCCAGGGTAAGCAATGAGGCTTTGCTGAATATGATATTCTCTACTTTGATATTTCCTCTGAAAAGGAGCAACCCCTTCAGTCTTACTGGGATTAACTTTTTAACCAGTGAAGACTGTTATTTGGAAAATTGCTTATCTGTCTAGCTTTTCCTGACCAGGAATGTCACTGTAACATATGCTGCTTTTCATACATATACATAGAAAAGCAAAGAGCCATTTGCTAGCTGCTATGAGAATGACAAAAATTTTTATTTCACTTTTCAGAATCTGCTTCTAAATAGGTCACATGAGAAGGGTCAATGGGAAGAAACAGAGGTGAATGTTTCCCTCCTTGTCCAGCAAGGACATCCAAACCCCATGCTGGTCATAACGAATGACATATCATGGCTTTTTTTTTCCTGCCTGTCTCTGAGTCCAAAAACTGATATTTAAGCACAAGCACGTGACTTTCTAATCTTTCTAGCACAGGTAAATGTTATAGAATTGATAAATTACTCAAGTGGAGGCCTACTATAAGATCCACCCCGGGGGGCGGGGGGGAATCCATGCAGATGCCCCCCCACCGGTTTAAGTCTGCACCTAGTACTTGCTTTACCTACATAACTGGCACACCTGGAGGCAGTTACTGCCTCCTTCTCTGAGGTCACACCTGGCCATACCTCCTGCCTTTCCAACTCAACACGAATCCCTGCTCTCTTTTTTCTCTTTTACTCTCTCTTGCTCCCTTGCTCCTTTTCTCTCTTTCCTTTCCTCTCTTACTCTATTGCTCCTTTTCTCTTTTCCTTCACTTTCTCTTCTTCCTTCCCGTCTCCCTGTGCTTCCATCTTGTGTGGGCTGGCAATAAACTCCTTTCTCCTGAACCATGTAGCAGGTTCCCTTTCTGGCAAACCTTACAACCTACCAGGCATACTAATGGAACTCCTTTGTGAGGACCCAAGGGTGCGTGCGGGGGTGTTGGTCCTGGGACTTGAATTCAGGTCTTGGAAACTGTCCCTGAGCTTTTTTGCTGAGGGCTAGTGCTCTACCACTTGAATCATAGATTCATTGCTCTATTTCCAACTTTTTGGTGGTTAGAGATAAGAGTCTCATGAATTTCCTTCTCTGGGCTGCCTTCGAACCACTATCCTCAACACTCAGAATCTTGAGTAGCTAGGATTATAGGTAGGAGCCACTGGTGCCTTTATTGGAGCTATAATACATTCTCTAAATCACAAACAAATGTCAACCCGTTTGGAATTGACAGGAACCTTCTCTTGGCTGGGCTTTTAGCCTAGGAGTATTTTTGCCTCCCCCCCCCCCCCACCTTTTTTTTTTTTTCAAAATAGAGAAGATAATGAGCTCTACCACATGGGGATGTTAGGAGTGGTATAGAAAGCATTGAGTGAAGAGATTAGACTTCCTGGACCATAGTGATGTCTCATTAATCCCACAGAAATCATACAGCTATTAAATATACTTTTGCAGACACTCTCCTCTCATCATGTTCCACATCCCAACCAACTTGTCATCCCACATACTTCTTTTCCTCTAAACTAATCCTGGTGCTTTATGCTTTATGCTTCCTTTCTTCCCTGCTTCTAGAATTTAGTGACTTTATAAAGTTAGGATGCAAAAGTATCCTTCATCAGGACATGCCACTAAGGTGAAACTAGCCTAGCTTGAAGCTAGATGTACAACTGCATCTAATATTAACTTGGCAATACAATATTCAAACTCTTTGAACATTCCCTTAATGAGAATTGATTGACATTGGAAGTTTAGACAAAGATGAATTCCTGTGGCTCTCTCTGCACTCAGGTGGCTGAGGTAGGAAGATGGAGAGTTTGAAGCCAGCCTGGGCTACATAGTAAGACCCTATGTCAACTTGTCTGGGCTTCAGTTCCTTCAAAATAATACTTCAAGGGAGGAATAAGGGCCCAAAAGATAAAATATGTACAATCCTAAGAGTAAAAGAGGGGAATCTCAAGTGAATGTTTCAATTCAGTCATGGGACACTATTACATATTTCCTCCTGAGCCTAACACTGGTATAGTTGGCTAATTTTCCTATTTAGGAACAGGCTCAAGTAAAAATGAGTCTGTATTTTAATGTTCTAGATAACTGCTTCTTCTCTTATGAAGCAGCCATCTTAGGGATCCCTTAAAATTTTCCAATTAGACTTCACATCAGTATTTCAATTTTAATTTCATTTAGCAATGAACTTCTTTTTGCCTCTAGTAGCTACGAGGGAAATTTCATTGGTTTTAAATACTATTTCTAACTTCCATGATTTCTCAACATACAACTGCAAGGAAGCATTAATAAATCTTTCTTGCTAGTCCTTTTCTCCAACACAGACATAAGATGCATAAATTGACTCTTTTTCTTTTTACTCGGGGCTTTTTACTTTATGGAAATCACACCTGCTAGAGAATTAACAGCATTTGAATAAAAATGTATTCATTCATTACCACATGTTCTCTGTATTGGGGTTTTCCACCTTATTCCACATTGAGCTAATCAAGTCCTAATGATGCTGCATTTAATTCAATCTCAAAAGGTAGAATTTTCCAATTGAATCTAAACAATGCCTGCCCTTTATGGTGACTTCCATAAATATAGCATTGCTTCAATTACTTCAGCTAGCAGGAGATGGGCAGAAAGAATAAGCATTTTACTTGGACAATGGCTTCTGTGTATTGTCAGGCTCTTCATTTCTCCTGCCTTCTGAAGCCTGCTTTCATGAATACAATGTCTTTTTACCATCCCTCTCAGGGCACTACTGGAGACCCCATCCATCTCCAGATGCCAGTAGCTGCACGGCAGCCGAGCATCTCATTATCACGGAGTGGAGCATTCTGGGAGAGTGAATAGGGGAGACAGACAGCAGTAGGAACAAGGGGAGAGGAGGATAGGAGCCCTGAAAATTACATGCTCACTTCCTTGGTGGTGATAACATATTATGGAATCAAGAACTTCCTGTTTTAGAAAGCCATATTGATGAAAAAAGCTACTCCAAGCACCTAAGGAAAATGGACAGGTCCAAAGTTGAAAAAGAATCTAGAAGTGCATACATATGTGCCTATTCAAGCCTGTACATGCGCACATGCACACACACACATACACAACACACACACACACACACACACACACACACACACACACACACACACACCCCTAACTTATCCTAACATCAATGTTGACTTTATACTTTGCTCCCTAGTCAGGATAGGTTAAACAGTGCCCCGTCATTTGGAAGTCACTGAAGATTCATTGAAAAGATGAGTGTAATGGCACACATCTGATCTCCCAACACTCAGGAGGAAGATCATGAGTTTGTGGCCAGCCTGGGTTGTATACAATAAGTTCTGGGCAAGCCTGGGCTACATAGGGAGACCACATCTCGAAAAGAGAAAGAAAGAAGGAAGGAAGGAAGGAAGGAAGGAAGGAAGGAAGGAAGGAAGGAAGGAAGGAAGGAAGGAAGGGACAGACAAAACCAGACACTAGTGGCTCATGTCTAAATACTAGTCAGGAGGCCGAGATCTAAGGCTCACAGTTCAAAGCCTTTATCTCCAATTAACCACCAAAGAACAGTGACTCAAGTGGTAGAGCACCAGCCTTGAGCGAAAAAGCTAATGGACAGTTCCCAGGCTCTTAGTTCAAGTTCTAGTACTGGCAATATGCACACACACACACACACACACACACACACACACACACACACACACACAATAATAATAATAATAAAGAATCATTGAAAATGATAGTTCTATTATTCTTAATGTAGGGGTGGTTGGGTGGGCTGCCCCTGCCCATTCTACATTAAGAATTCCTGGATGGGACATTCAAGTTAACAGGTATTTCCATTTAAAATCCTGGGACTTTAGTGTCTAACAGTGGTTTCATAGGCATAAGATTTGTTCCTATGTCTGTTTATACCTGCGAGTCTGGCAAGAGAGCTAGTTCCAGACTATGGAACAGAGGTAGAGGAGGGAAGGCCAAACTTGTGGCCTGCACCTCTAGAGGACTGTGAAGGTATTGGTCTTGAAACCAAAGAAGAGATATGTTCTTTCTTAGCAGAGATGCCAAGAGTAAACTTCATCTCTTTCTAGATGTTTCTTCCAGTTCCGATGTGGGTCCTCCTCGAACCTGCTTTTCTGCTCAATGGCTGACCACAATCTCCTGCCTTCTCTTTCACTGAATGGTTTTGTGCCCTAATGCCTGAACACTTGAGCTCCAGAAAGGGCAATTCCCCCTGTGCCTTAAGCCTCCTGTTGTCCTACCTCTACCCCACACTGGTAAGTTATACTGGAAGTACAGCCCTGACCCCACAGCTGTTTCTGTTTTACTCTTTATCCCTCCAATTGAAAATCTTTTTTTTTTTTTTTTTTTGCCTTAAAACCCTGTCACCACCACTTTGGTCTGTTCAAAATCTTCATTCCCATTTCATGACTTTAGCTTTAGGCAATATCTACTGGAGACTCAAAATATTGACAAGCACTAAATTTCCACTCTGTACCAGCTGAAAACACAAGTTCCTTCTCAGGGGAATATGGCCTAGTGGCAAGAGTGCTTGCCTCCTATACATGAAGCCCTGGGTTTGATTCCCCAGCACCACATATATAGAAAATGGCCAGAAGTGGCGCTGTGGCTCAAGGGGCAGAGTGCTAGCCTTGAGCAAAAAGAAGCCAGGGACAGTGCTCAGGCCCTGAGTCCAAGGCCCAGGACTGGCAACAAAAACAAAAAAACAAAAAACAAGTTCCTTCTCAGCCCTTCTAATCATCCCAAGTGTGTACTTCTTTAAAAACTCATTTTACAGCCTGGCACCCATGGCTCATGCCTATGATCATAACTACCTTCAGGAGGCTGCGGTCTGAGGATACTGGCTTGAAGCCAGTTCAGGCTATGAGACTCATCTCTAACAAACTACCAAAAAGCCAAAGGCTGAGCTGTGGCTCAAGTGGTAGGGCACCAGCATTGAACTATAAATGCTAAGGAACAGCACCCAAGTCCCGCACAAAAACAAAAAATAGTTTTCAAGGTGAGGAGACTTAAGTACAATGGGTAAATAATTTTCCCAAGTTTGTGTGGAGCTGAGAATTAAATTCAAGCAGGCCTGCCTCAAATTTGTATTTTTTATATATTTTTGTATTATCAAACTGAATTACAGAGAGGTTACAGTTTCATACATTAGGCATTGAATATTTCTTGTACTGTTTGTTCAAATTTGTATTTTTAATCATTGTGCTGTATTGCTTGTTTGCTTACTCCAGGCCCTCTCCCCGACACACACTTCAAGTCCTTTCATACGTCTAGTTTTCTAACCTAGTAAGCAGCCCCACTTTGCACAGTCCTCGAGGCCTGCAAAAATCTGTTTTCTCTGCCCATCTTTAGTGTCAACATGAATCACAGTTTGTCCAGTTACAAAGGATGAGCCTTTAATCACTCTTCCTTGTTAAGCACACTAGAGGAACCAAACACAGGCTCACATACTGGACAGTGTGGTCACAGCCGGCGTGTATTTACAGGAAACCCCTGGCACAGCTCCGAGGTGCCCCTCTTGCTCACACTTTCCTGTCCCAGCTCCTTGCTGCAGTCACTCAGGGCCCTTGCTGTGGGACCTGGTGACCTGGCTTCACAGGTTAAGTCTGTCCCTGACTGTCCCCAACAGACTGCTCCCATTTACAGGCCTGTCCTCTGTGAGGGAAGGCAAACTGTATTGTGTGGTCCTAACTCTGTTCACAGGCTGCAGAAAACTGAAATAAACTTGAACCACATTCTTAAAGCAAACCACAGAGGGATAGCCAGAAGAACTGGAAGAGTGAATAGACAGGTGGCCAAGAGTTTTGTGTTTCCATGATCCTAAGAAAGCTTTGCCGAAGATTGCATGGGTAAGAGCCTTGTATTTTTTTTAATGTTTTAGATCTTTTAATATATCTCATTTATAATATCAAATAAAGAAGGTTAATTGTCAGACGAAAAATAAAGGAATAAATAATGCAGTGAGAATCCCAGCATTCAAGAGATTGAAGCGGAAAGACTAGCCTAATTACTTAGTGACACCATCTTAATATGAACATTGTTTTCTTTTCAAAGTAAAAGATTACACATATCAACCACATGTATACAAATACCAGAGTGAACATATTTTTCATTTACTTGGGAATTCTGTTTGTCTGCTATGTTCCAGAATACCTTCAAGTTAACCAATTGTCATGAACAATAGAGTACATGTGTGGTAATGAGCATAGATGTTCACATTTTTGCACAATTACAAACATACCAACACATGATCTAGATGTTGGATTTGTTTCATAACATTAAAGTACATATCACCAGAGATTTCATTAACGTTCGTACTATAAATGTCCATTATTGAAAAGTCACTTGACAAATCAGGTAAGTGAAAAGACTGTGGTATGGATGACAATGACTATTCCATCTTAGTGCCAACTACATGTCTTTATTTCTCAAACAGTAGATTAGAGGATTCATTGTGGACAGCACCACTGTTTTCACTTGGTATGATCCTTCCAGACCTTCCAGCCCTTACAGTATGCCTGACACTACAATTGTATATCTTTGTTTTAACTTTGTTTTATAAAACTTTAAAGTTGAAGCTCAATTATATTTTACCATTGACTATTTTCAAGCTTCATTATTGTTTTAAACAACTATTAATAATAGTACATTAGGAAGTTATATACCTGTTTTAGGTTGCAAATGTAGCTGTATATATTTTGTGAACTTTGGTAATTTTCTTAGCACATATTAGTTTTCTAAAATGGTTTTATTGCGATATTTCCATTTAGGCATACAAGTTACTCCTGAAATATTCACCCCTTTTTATTTCCCCTCATACCTTGTTTTTAAATAATTTCACAGGTTTCCTTTTCTAGCTTCATACTTGTCTGAAGAGTGCTTCTGTATTTATTCCCCATTCACTCTCTCTTTGATGCTTGTAGCCTCCCTCTAGTATCTACCACCAAACAAAATCCTTTATACTTTCTAGTCATTTGGTTTTGAGGCCCAGATTCTGCATGTTAGTGAGAACATGAGGTATCTTTTCCCTTGCACTTTCCTTGCACTTGTATTTTTTTAACATCTCAAAATGGAAATTGTTCTTTGCCTGCTTTCCTGAGCCACTTTGCTATTTAGATCTGGAATTGCTCCCACTCGTCCCCACCCCCAGCCCATGGGTGAAAGGCTTGGGATCCAAGAGTTGTTACTGCATGGTGGTAGAAACTTTGTGAGGTAGAGCCTAGAATGAGGTCTCTGAAGTTACTGGGGAAATGCCCTTAAAGGAGATGATAAAACCTCAGTTTCTGCCTGTCCTCATTTTCCTCCCTGGTTTGTCATGTTGGTGTTTCAGCACCTCCGAGTGCTCCCACCACAATGTACTGCCCCCCCCCCCCCCCCACACACACACCTTCCCCAGGCCCAGAACCATGGAGCTGATTGGCCATGGGCTGGAATCTCTGAAACTGTGGGCCAAAGTAAACCTTTTCTCTGTTATCTAATGTGTTCTCTTTTTTGTTTGTGGGTTTCTTTTTCTTTCTTATTTATTGTCAAAGTGATGTACAGAGAGGTTACAGTTTCATACATTAGGCCTTGGGTACATTTCTTGTACTGTTACCTCCTCCCTCAGGCCCCCCTCCCCCCCTTTCCCTCTCCCCCCATGAGTTGTTCAGTTGGTTTACACCAAATGGTTTTGCAAGTAATGCTTTTGGAGTCCTTTGTCTTTTTATCCTTTGCCTCTTGATTTTGATATTCCCTTCCACTTCCCTAGTTGTAATGCCAGTATATACAGTATCCAGGGTACTCAGATGAGATACAGTGATAGCGCGGGGACAACCACAGGAAGGGGATACAAGAGGATCATCAACAACAGAAGCTATGGTTTCACATGGCATGTTGAAAGTAATTACAACAGTGATATAACAGTCTTTTTTTCCCCCAACAGAAATCTGACTTATCTATACTCTTAGTACAGGTTACTAAAGCACAAGCATTTCTCCCCCAAGAGCCCTAGCACACAGACAGACCCTAGGTAAGCAGGGCCTGTTCTGACAAACATGCCCTTTATGGAGACTTACCTGTCCAATGCCTCATGCCCTCAGAGACTTGTGGATGACTGCCTTGCTGTTCTTGGATAAGCTGAATTGGGGGGAAAATAGAAATGAGTTAAGATATTGCTCCTTACCAAAAAATATCTGAGAAAGAAAAAGAGAAAGAGAACAATGGTTTGAAACCACCCCAGCCTGCTCCCAGCCAGCTTCGAAGTCCACCCCTGCCTCTTACAGCCCACCTCCATCAACTCTTTCTTGACTGAGGCTGCCCACAGTCATGTCTTTCTCCACGTGTCGCCTTCTGCACTGGAACAGAATTTGACAGCAGAACCAGAACCCTGGGACAAAAGGGAATGGAATGTTGAGGCTCAGATACCTCAGAGGTGAGCTCAGCAAGTTCTCTCACCTCATAGATGAGGAAACAAAGATCCAGAGGTGTTGGGGGAGGGGGAACTACCAGTAGCAGTTTCTGTGTAGCTTCCCATCTTTCACTGGAAAGGACTGTCTCTTCTTATGAATGGAATTGCTCATCCTATTTTTTTACCAAACGAAACTGTGACAGGGATCCTAATGAGGGATCCCTTCCTTCGTTTTCCTTTCACCAGTAAGACCATGGGCCTATCTGAGCCCACCGGCACCTTTTCCAGTCATTTTGTTTGTTTTTTGCCAGTCCTGGGCCTTGAACTCAGGGCCTGAGCACTGTCCCTGGCTTCTTTTTGCTCAAGGCTAGCACTCTGCCACTTGAGCCACAGCGCCACTTCCGGCTTTTTCTATATATGTGGTGCTGAGGAATTGAACCCAGGGTTTCATGTATATGAGGTGAGCACTCTACCACTAGGCCATATTCCCAGCCCTCCCAGTCATTTTAAAACAGAATTAAGGGGAGCCTTCCCTGCCTGTGGGCTCAAACAGAAACAATGGCTCTAACGTTACTGAAAAGGCCAGTCCTGGAGAAACAGTTAACAGGAGCATTTATTTGCTTGTTTATTCATTCATGAAACAACCATGAGTTATCAAAGGCCTTTGATGTGCCGCACACTGCTTTCAGCTCTAGGCATACCATATTGAGCCTGTACAGCCTGGTTACTGTCCTCCTCAGGCTATGCACGTGCAAGGAGATATTCCTTAAATCATGTAAGCAAAGTAAAGCTGCTATTTTTAGTAAGTAATGCATAGAAATGGTATGTGGTTTTTCCAAGAGCAAATTTTAAAGGTTCTGGATTAGCTTCTGTGTTTAACTGTATTTTTTTTTGTGTGTGTGTTTTCTTTTTTGGTACTGGGGATCAAACCCAGGACGTTGCACTTGCTAGGCAAGCACTTTGCCACTGAGCTACATCCCAGCCCAGCTTCTGTGTTTAGTTGCATCGTTTGTGTGCTACACAAAGGAACACAAGGTAAAAGGGAATTTGGACTCTGCTTACTTAGCCCTGAGCCTTGTTGTGAAGATATGTTTTCTCAGAGGAAGGGACGTTCTGGTCTTCGCCCATTGGAATTGAAATAGGTCACTCCTCTCTAATTTACCCTGAAGTGTAAAATAGACAGCTAAAATTCAAGATATAGATGGATGGTGAGAGAGGAGACTCGAAGGGGCTGACTGGAGCCACATGGGTAAGGAGTAGGAGATAAACTAAATGTCCAGAACAGGGCAAGCAGTGGCCTTGCCTTGAGGTCTCTCTAGTCTCTGATCAGTCCTTCCTGCGGCCTGCTCCGTCTCCTGCCTTTCCAGGGGACTGAAAGAATTGGGGTTAGAATAAGGGGAAGGGTAAAGTTTAGGGTGAAAAATGGAAGAATTACAAGTAAAGTAAACATTTTTCAGAAAAATAGAGCATTCATTTTAATTTTAGGATGCAATTATAATTAGGGCTTAGGTTACCATTAGTATTCCACTTAGATTTCGGAAAAAAAGGAAACATTTAGGGTATAACTGCAACTTATTTTAAGAAGTATGAGTTAAGTCAAAGTTAGGATGGATGAAAACTAATGTGTTTGTCTTAGTTTTAAAACTGGGATACTGGGGCTGGAGATATAGCCTAGTGGCAAGAGTGCCGGCCTCGGATACACGAGGCCCTAGGTTCGATTCCCCAGCACCACATATACAGAAAACGGCCAGAAGCGGCGCTGTGGCTCAAGTGGCGGAGTGCTAGCCTTGAGCGGGAAGAAGCCAGGGACAGTGCTCAGGCCCTAAGTCCAAGGCCCAGGACTGGCCAAAAAAAAAAACAACTGGGATATCATTAGGGTTAGGGTAAGGGTAACTTTTCCAGTTTGGGTTAGGGTTAGGATTAGAAGAAGGTAAAGTTTAGGATAAAACTGTATTATACATAAGAATTGCAAGTACAATAAATGTAAGACTGAAAGACAATAAAGTATTTTTTGTACAATTACAACTCAGGTCAACTATGGTTAGGATTAGAGTTCAGATTAGGGTTGCAGTTAGAATTACAGTTAAAAAAAATGGGTTAGTGGGCTGGGGATATGGCCTAGTGGCAAGAGTGCTTGCCTCATATACATGAGGCCTTGGGTTCAATTCCCCAGCACCACATATACAGAAAGTGGCCAGAAGTGGCGCTGTGGCTCAAGTGTCAGAGTGCTAGCCTTGAGCAAAAAGAAGCCAGGGACAGTGCTCAGGCCCTGAGTCCAAGCCCCAGGACTGGCAAAAAAAAAAAAAAAAATGTGTTAGTTTTCAGGTCAAATTGAACTTAATTTAAGAACTAGGAGTCTAGTACAAGTTAGAATCAATCTAAATATATTTTCTCCCTACTAGGATTTGGGGTTCATTAGAGTCAGCCATAGGTTTAGGGTTCCTCATAAGGTAAGGTTAAAGTCATGAACTGGGTAAGTTTTAATGCAAACTACAGCTTATGTTGGGATGGATGAGTGGAGTTAGTTAGCATGTATTTTTCTTACTATTAGTATTGGAATATAATACAAATTAAGGTTAGAATTAGGGCTATGTTTAGGGGTAGGGGTAGGTTTAGGAGAAATTCATATTTAAAGTTATAAAGAGACCTAATATTAGAATTACAAAGTGGAATAAAAGAATGAAAGTAAAACAGAGCATTTGTGTTAATTTTAGTATTCAGGCATACTTAAGGTTAAAGATAGCATTAGTGATCCAATAAGAGTAAGGATAATAGTTAAGAAAAGGATAAGATTTAGGGTAAAACTGCAATGTATTTTAAGAAGTATGAGCTAAATCAAAGTTAGGATGAGTGAAATTGTGTTTTCTTAAGGATTAAGGTATCAGTATTGCTAGAGAAAGGGTAAATTTTCTAGTTGGGGTTAGGTTACATCTGGAAAAGGTAAGATTTAGGGCAAAGCAACTACTTATTTTATGAAAGAATGAAAATTAGAGTATTTATTTGTTACTATTAGGTATGGTGAACAGTTAGGATTAGAATTAGGGCTAGGTCTATGGCCTGGGTTAGGGTTAGAGTTTCGGGAAAGGACAAAGTGAACAGTGACTGACTGTAACTTTTAGAATTACAAGCAGTGTGAAAGTTAACATTTTGATAGAATAGAACATTTGTATTCATTCTAGGAATGAGGTAGAATTAGAGCTAGAGTTCTCCTTAGTCTTACACTTAGGGTTAGGGTTCGGAGAATGGAAACGTTTAGGGTATAACTGCAACATATTTTAAGAAGTATGCATGAAAACCCACATGTTTAAAATTAGGGTACCAGTAGCTTTTGGGTAAGAATTAGTTTTCAAGTTAGGGTTAGAAAAGTCAGAGGTTTAGGGTAAAACTTCTTTATAAAGTAAGAATTACACTCAAAATAAATGTCTCCCAGTTATGGTTGGGGTCAGGATTAGGGTTCCATTTAGGGCTAGGCTTCTGAAATGGCTTAGCTTTTGGGTCAAACTGATACTTTTTTTTTCTTTTTTGAGCATCTGGTAGTCCAATAGAAGTTAGGATCAATGTAAACTAGCATATTTTTCATATCATTAGGATTTGCAGTTAATTAGGATTGGGATGACATTTAGGGTTCCCCTTAAGGTTCAAGTCAGGAAATAAATAAGGTTTAGGGTAAACCTGAAACTTATTTTATAGTGATGAGTAGAATTAGTTATAATGAATGAAATCTAGATTGAATTTTATTACTATTAGGATTGGAATATAACAAGGATTATAATTATAATTAAGGTTCTGGCCGGGATTAGGGCTAGAGTCAGGAAAAGTTAAGGTTTAACATGAAACTTCATGTTAGAATTGTAAGTGAAGTAAAAGTTAGAATGAGTGTGAAAGTGTGTTTCTGTTAATTTTAGGCTTCAGGTAGAATTAGATTTAATTTTAGCATTAGTTATCCAGTTATGGCTAGGGCCAGGGTTAGGCAAAGGGTAAGATTTAGGGTATAACTATAATGAATTTTAAGAAGTTTGAGACCAGTCCAAATTAGGATGGATGAAACCTAGTGTTACTTTTAGCATTGGGTTATCACTGGGGTTAGGGTAAGGGTTTTCCAGTTGGGGCTAGGAATATGGTAAGGAAAGGCTAAGGTAACGGGCAATACTGCAGTTTGTTTTACAAAGGACTAGTGGAATTGAAGTTAGGATAAATGAAAACTAGAGTATTTTTGTTACTATTAGGTATAGGATATAATTAGGATTACAGTTAAGGTTCGGTATGGAGTTAGAGCTATAGTTAAGAAAACAGTATAAAGTTTAGGGTGAAGCTGAAAGTCACGTTGAGAATTATACATGCAATCAAAATTTGGGTAAAATAGAGCACTCATGTTAATTCAATGATTCAGTTATAATTATGACTAAAGTTATCATTTGTATTCCCATTATGGTTATGGCTAGGTTTAAGAAAAAAGGAAATATTACAAACACATATACAAGCTTTGAGTCATACTTTCCATTAAGACAAAAATCATACGGTATGTGGGTGGTATTTTATTATAGTTATTTCAAAGTCATTTCTTTGTGAAGCTTATTTTATACTGGGAGCTATGGGAAACAAATGGAAATATGTAGGCAAATATATAATATTTTCTACATTGAACTGGATAATGATAACCTGATTTCTGATTTTTCAGGGAGTGGTAAAGCAGTGGTTTAAGCCGTGTTTTTAAGCGTGTTTAGGGGGCTGGGAATATGGCCTAGTGGCAAGAGAGCTTGCCTTGTATACATGAAGCCCTGGGTTTGATTCCCCAGCACAATATATATATATATATATATATATATATATATAAAACGGCCAGAAGTGGTACTGTGGCTCAAGTGGCAGAGTGCTAGCCTTGAGCAAAAGGAAGCCAAGGACAGT
This sequence comes from Perognathus longimembris pacificus, assembly GCF_023159225.1. Classification (NCBI taxonomy): domain Eukaryota; kingdom Metazoa; phylum Chordata; class Mammalia; order Rodentia; family Heteromyidae; genus Perognathus; species Perognathus longimembris. The sequence continues at coordinate 26,014,368 of NC_063176.1, read as the reverse complement.
GCTCAGGCCCTGAGTTCAAGGCCCAGGACTGGCAAAAAAGGAAGGAAGGAAGGAAGGAAGGGAGGGAGGGAGGGAGGGAAGGAAGGAAGGAAGGAAGAAAGGAAGGGCTGGGAATAAGCCGCATTTAGGAAAGCTTCACTAAGTCTCCTATGTGACTAGAATGTCAGAGGAGCTTAAACCATGAGTCATGTGAATGAATATCAGTGGAACAATTGTGCTCTAGGCCGAAAGGCAAAGGGAACAGCAATAACAAACGCCCTGTGGCAGGAGACTCTGGGTTTTGTTTGAGTAACAGAAAGGAACCCAAAGTGGCTGAAGCCAAAGGAATTCAAGAAAGAAAGACAAGGTTGAGGTCAGAGAGTCAAGGTGGTAAGACTAGACAGATTTTTGTGACCATTTTGTACTCAAGCAGAACTGCCTATGAATACAGTCCACTCACACCAGGACAGAGCCAAAGGAGAGTTTATCACACCTATGGACAGCTCTTACGTAGGCTGCTTTGTTCCATTTCTCTCTGTGCTTGCCAATTGTGGGTTGAGATTTGAACGTTAAAGCATCAGAAACTTTATAAACAATGCAGTCAACCAGCGCTTCTTCTTTGACCTTGATAAACATGATGGGACTAAAGTTCCCATCACCATGTCATGAACCACAGTGAACAAAAGCAGTGACCCTGGCCATTTAATTTAACTACTAGTAGGAATATCAGAAAGACATACTGAAAGTTTTCAAATACTATACTTCTGTGGGTGTGTGTGGGTGTGGATGTGTTGCATAGCAATAAATTTCTCTGGTTCATTTTCTATAAGGCTTTACCAGCAGGCATAGATATAATATAGTTATCTCACCCATGAATTATTGTTATTATTGTTTATCTCACTATTCTGTTGCACCTCCTTATATGTGACATTGTATCTAGAATCTAAACATATTATTTTGGGGCGCATTATTCCCTTGAGGCACATCAACCAAGACATATTTCTTGGCTACTTATTCCACATGTTGTCAGCAGAGTACTGGAGCAGTTATTTCAGGAATTGAGGTACTAAAGCAATAACTCCCAACTCCATCATCTTAAGCAAGGTGAAATCTCACTGGATCCTGTGGCAAAATGATTGTGAACTCTGAAATGTCTCCCAGGGTATCTCTTAATATAGATTTAATTTCTTTCATTTTGTTCAGGATTTGAAGGTTATATTCAATCAAAGGATTCTTGTCTTCCATCAGCCCTGGAAATGTTCCTCTATTATCTCTCCTCCTTCCATTCTCCTTATTATTTGTTCCTGTGCAAATGCATAAGCTTCTAGACCTATCCACCATGGGTCTTAATTTTCCCTCCCTCATTGGCTCTGTTCAACTTTTTCCATTCCGGATAAACCTCTTCATTTGACCTCCCAGCCCACTAATGAAATCTTCACTTTTGCAATACAATCCATTTTTTGAGTTTGCTCCCGTTACTTTATGGATTTCATACCTTCTCATCTCTCCCTGACTCAGGTTCTGGCATGGAGCTTCTATACACTGAATATTTCTAGCCACCCCTCCCCTCAAACACATAAAGTGAAATTTTCACTTCCATGTAATGACACTAAGAGGTGAGGTCTTTGGCAGATGACTAAATAGTCATCCTCAGGAATGAGATTATTTCCCTTATAAAAGGGACTCCTGAGAGCTCCCCTGGTTTTTTCAACCCTATGAGGACACAGAAAGTGTACACTACATATGAACCAGGAAGCTGACCTTTCCAGATCATGAGTCTACTGGGATCTGGATCTTGAACTCCTGGCCTCCAGACAGTGAAATATATATACATTGTGCTGCTTATAAGCCACCCAGCCTCTGGTAGTTCCTTATGGTAGTCCAAAGAAACTATGACAAAATATAACCCTCTGTGTGATAGCATTAGAGGACAGGGCCTGTGAGCAGTAATTAGATGAGGTGATGAAGATGGGCACCTCATGATGGTATTGATGTCCCCAGAGGAAGAGAAAGGAAGACTAAATCTATCACATGAGGTCATAATGAGAAAGAAGCCATCTACAATCCAAGAAGAATACCCTCCCCAGGAACCAAATAGTATAGGAAATAAATATCTGTTGCTTAAGCCCAACAGTATATGGTTTTGATATATCATCCCAGGTGACTAAGCCAGTAGTAAAACTCTCCTGACTGCTCTCCCTCTGAGTCAGCCTCAAAGCATACTGCTGGTTGTAACTTCCATAAGCCAGTACCTAACCCTTCCTCAATGTGACACCCTTGAGGTAACTAGCTCTCTAGGCCAGTGCCTGAATTTCCTCGCATTGCAAACCCCACTCAGTGGATAAATCTTCTCCCCTCCATCTTTTTTACTCTACCTGAGAGCTGTGTGCTGTAATCCCCTGCTTATACCAGTCTTATTATATGTCTGTCTGTCAAGATCTTTTGTTCTATCCCTCTACAGACTGGTGACTTAGGAGAATTAATCTACAAAGATCCTTTTCCAGCATATTGTTCCATCTGGTGATGGTGCCTCTTGTCTCATCCACTCCCTTGGGATCTCTTCTTACCTGAAAAAGAGACTATCCCTGAGTTTGAGTAGAGCTTCAACTGATGGGAACAAAGCTACTCTAGGACTATTGAAACAATAATCATAGTAAATGGTCTTACCTGAAAGGGCATTGTCTGAAGCCCACACTCTGTTTCTTCTTTTATCCTCTTGGTAGGAACTCAGTCCTAAGATCATGCCTACCTGCAAGAGATGCAGGGAAGGATAATATTTTCTCTGGGTGTCTGTGTGTCTAGCTAGAGTTTAAAGGTTCTCACCCAGAAAAAAAAAAAAAGGAACAGAAACTGCAGAGGACAACTAGCTCTGACACACTGATGTGTCTCCATTGTGTTTCATATAACCAGGAAATCTATCACTAACAGCATGTTCAAAATTATTAACAATTTCAGAAACATGAGTTGAGTTCAGGGTCACCGGTGTTACTGCTTATTCTTTCTCCCTAGCACTCTGAAGAGTTTTCTTAAGAGGTAGTATTAAATTCAACAGTAGAAAAGCAGGTAAAATACACTGAAAAATCTATGCCTCAGTCTGCAATGAATTACTGCTGTTCAAACTGTGGCATTTTTCATTCTAACATTGTGATTTTGGTAAATCAGAATATATTAATGAGAAAGTGTCATGCATTTACCTTTGTGGCAATCATCTTGGCTCTTATGAAGAAAAAAGATTAAGAACTCTTACATCAAAGCTCTAAATGCTTAACAGCTCCAAAAAAAAAAATCTGTGATTCAGAAACCATAACTTATTTTGTGTAAGCCACTTGCAATCACATCACCTGGGAAGTGTCTCAATACACATTTCTTGCCTCACTTATAGTTTCAAAATTTCTAGATGTAAAGCCCAGAAATGCACCAGCTGCCCAGCTTTCTGGGCGATTCTTACACACAAAAGATTAGAGCACTTTCTGAAGAGTCTTAGTAAAAAGCTTTAGCCAACAAAGCTTTGGCCATCTAGCTTGCCCTACTGGTCAAAAAAGCCAGTGTGCCTCAGCGAAGTACAATGATTTCTAAAAGGGGAAAAGTTGTGGGGGGTCCTCTACTAGGTTTGCATAAAGACAATTTTCTAGGGTGCAGGAAAAATTAATTATTCAAATTTCTATTCTCTCCCATTGTAGCTCAGTATTTTGAATATCAGCTTTTGGATTGTGTTTATTGCAATGCTATTCAAAGGGTGTCCATGCGCACACACGTGTGTGTGTGTGTGTACATATATATAGAGAGTGTGTGTATGTTACTAATACCCATGAACACACTCAGCAGTGTACAGCTGCTAGGCTGAAGCATGTATAGCCTAAGTGAGGGCTCTCAATGCTTATTCTCTTGGAATAATCAGCAACATGACTTTTCTGGCATGTTTGACAACAATGTGATGTCCAATTGTTTCCATCTACAGTATTTTGAATCACTAGTATTTCTTTCTTCATCTTTTTTTGTTGTTGTCGGTTGTAGGGCTTGAACTTAGGACCTGGACACTGTCCCAGAGCTCTTTCACTCATCTGCCAGTTTTCTGGTGGTTAACTGGAGATGAGAGCCTCATGGACTTTCCTGCGTGGACTGGCGTCAAATGGTGATCCTCAGATCTCAGCTTCTAAGTAGCTAGGATTACAGGCGTGAGCCACCAGCACCTAGAGCTACTATTTTTTGTAGCTTGGAATTCTAGTGGAAAGCTATAGGCACCTTTGTTTTGTTTTGTTTGCCAGTCCTGGGGCCTGGCAAATTGAATTTAGGGCCTGAGCACTGTCCGTGGCTTCTTTTTGCTCAAGGCTAACGCTCTACCACTTGAGCCACAGCGCCACTTCTGGCTTTTTCTATATATGTGGTGCTGAGGAATTGAACCCAGGGCTTCATGTATACAAGGCAAGCACTCTACCACTAGGCCATATCCCCAGCCCTATAGGCACCTTTTGAAAAGGATATATGTGGAACAACTTTGTTCACTGCTCTCTCCATTTTCCCTTACCATCAAGGCTTCTCAATGTATAATATATCAATATGGTAAACTATTAGAGACTTATGTATGGCTTCCATACACTGACTGCTGATGTGTTTTGGAAATAATGAAACTACCCCAACAGGCTAAAGAACTTAGACTGTTGATGTTATTATGGGCTCCCCAGCTAGCCAAGAAAAGAACAAGTTTCTGCTTCAGGGTTCACAACGTGATTTGGGTGTTTATAAGCTCACTTAAGTCTCACAATGTGCAGATGGTGACATCTCACATTGCCCCCACACTCCAGAGTGGTGAAATATACCAAAGATGCCAGACTATCTCTGCCAACCCAGGATTACTTAGCAAAATGACAAAACAAGGGAAGAAAATTTGTGATTTAGTTTCAGATATTTGTTTGGGCCATCCATAAGTGAAAGCTTCTGAGTGTATCTCATAAGTATATTAATTAATTAGTATAGCATATGTCTATATATTATACTTATTAATACTTGTATATCTATATATAACACATATATAGATACAGATGGATACCCTTTAAATAGCACTGTTATAAACACAACCCAAAAGTTTACATTCAAAATACTAAGATACAATGGAATGGAGTAGTAATCCTAATAAATAATTTTTCCCACACTCTAGCAAATTGTCTTTATGCAAACCTAGCAGAGACACCCCACCGCCTTTTGCCATTTTAGAAACCATTGCACTGCCCTGAGGCACAATGGCTTTCCTGAGCAGTAGGGCAAGCTAGATGGCAAGCCAAAGAAATTCCCCAGACCTCAGCCACTGACAATAAGGGAAATAAGAGGACGTACAACATGGGCCTACCTCACCTTCCCACTGATCTCCACCCACAGTGCTCAGGCACTCTACCTTTCATTTGCAGCTGACTCTGCTCTTGTAATCTTTCCTCTATATTCACTTCTTCCCTTTATAATAACAGCTACCATCACTGCCAACTAATGCAATGGAGCACTCCTGTTGTTCCTTTTATGGAAATTCAAGCTGCTGTAAGTATGAGGCTGCTTGATAACCACAAAGCCAAAATGTGAATGCCAAGTGAATGAGGCTTTGATTGAACTTTAATTTTGTTGTAACTTTGAAGTCCTGGCTATGCATAAGAGATGTGCTGTTCAGCATGGCCACATTCAGAAGCAGTTGAAGGGGCATTTCCTCTGCTTACCTATGATATAGATTTGCAAGGAATTTTTCAGTGCTTTGGGCATTTTGTGGGGAAAAAAAATGAGACAGGTTTCTATGTAGCCAATAAAACAAACCCCAGTTCTTTGAAAGAGGAGAGAGAAGGTGTTTGAAAGGCTTTGACCATAAATTTAAATCTCAAGAGTATTCTAGCAATTGCAGCCCCCAATGACAAGAAAAAAAGGACAAGGTTACCATTCACCATTGCTTCAGTATAAGAAAAAGGAATATCATTTTAATATTTTGAGATAAAGGAAAATGGAAACATAGCTTCATAGTAAAGACAGTGCCTTCTGCCAGAGATAACCCAAGGATTTCCTGTGATAAAACCTAAGCAATAAAGAAAATGCGCTGTACTGGGAAGTGCTTTTCATTTCTAATGTGCAGAAAAACCGTGGTAAAACATGCTCTGGGTTTTGTTGGACAATGTCTCAATTTAAAAAACAAGATTAATAAAAACTGATTAGTAGTGGCCAACAAAATGATTGGCTTCTATTTATTTCTTCATCGCAGTCACTTATTTCCTAAGTTCCCCAACCCATTAATCTCAAATAAACATTACTTTTTTCCCTTATTTACCCAGAACTCAAGATAACCTTCACCAGCACTTCACACTAAAGACAGCATCTAGTACTGGTTACTGATTATTGGAGTCCATAGAGGTGGCATGCACAACCGTGGAGTGATATAGGCATGGGAGAAAAGATGGATGAATGTATCACATCAGGGAAGGGAGGGGGTGGTACAGCTACTAATGCTTGAAGTCACTAATAGCTACAGAGTCATGTTATTCTTCTAACAATTAGACTAAGTCTGTAAGTATTTTTGGCCTGCTTTATCCCAAAAAGGATTTAAGGCTGCTTTATTTTTTGAAGTAGCCTTTCAGTTGCTCATAGGTCAATTTCCTGTTTCAAAGAATTTAAAAGATAAGTCATTTTAAAATTATTTTATCTAATAGTAAACTTCTTTTACATGACTGCACATTCTATTTCTTAAGTGATTTGGACAAATGCTTTTGTTAGGCAAGATAGTTTATAAATTGTTGGAGTTTCCTACTGCATAGTATTGTGCTTTTTAAAAACAGGTTGTTTGTGTCTTCCCGCTTTTATTAATCTCTTCTTTTGACTGTATAGAATGTTTTCTTATATTTTCAGTCAATGACGTCTTGTTTTAAATAGTTCATAAAAAATACTTGGGAGTATTCATGTGGAAATGATGATTATTTTCATAATTGTGTCCTTCTTTATAGGATCCAAATCTAAGAAAGAAATGTGACATGTAAAACCATTTCAGAAAGATATCCTCCTATATAAAATTTCAGACATAATTTATTATAATTTTACTTAGCCATATATTATAAAACCCAGATTGATGTAATCAACTTATAAAATCACAAAGAAATAAATGATTCATGCATATGTAAAAGCATACTAAAATCTTAAGATGGTGGAACAAGACTTTCTTGCATTTGTTCCATCACTTGAACAATAATTTGGATAATTATTATGCCAAAATATATCCTCACAAGGTCTAAACAATTCAAATAGTGATTATATCTTCCTGAGTAGCGAGGATTACAGGCATGAGCCATCAGCACCCAACTCTAAGTTGAGTTTTATGTAGAAATTTCTTCTAATCATGCAACCATGGTAGAGAAATGAGTACATATGCCAAATCATGCTTTGCTGCAAATAAATACCGTCTATTAAAAACTAAACAAAATTTAAACTCAATTTATTTTCTACAGTAGCATATCTTCAACTGCAAACAAATTATCTATAGTCCGTAGTTTCAATTCTAACTACACATGAAAAAACACAGAAAAGTTTTTGTGTGTGTGTGTTTTGGTTGTTGTTTTTTTTATTTGCCTTTTTTTTTTTTTTGCTAGTCCTGGGGCTTGGACTTAGGGCCTGAGCACTGCCCCTGGCTTCTTTTTGCTCAAGGCTAGCACTCTACCTCTTGAGCCACAGTACCACTTCCGGCTTTTTCTGTTCATGTGGTGCTGAGGAATTCAACCCAGGGCTTTGTGCATGCTAGGCAAGCACTCTACCACTATGCCACTTTCCCAGCCCACAGAAAAGATTTTTAAAACTTTCAAACCCAGGTTTTACCAAAGGAGATCTTGATGAATACGTTTGGGATGCAGCTCAAGCAATGGTGTGTGTGTGTGTGTGTGTGTGTGTGTGTGTGTGTGTGTGTGTGTGTGTGTGTGTGTATGCATACTAGTCCTGGGGCTTGAATTCAAGGCTGGGGCCAGTCCCTGCACTTCTTTTGCTCAAGGTTAGAACTCTTGAGAACAGCTCTACTTCTGACCTTTTTGGTGATAAGATATTGGAGATAAGAATCCCATAGACTTTCCATGCTGGCTTTGAACCTTGATCCTTAGATCTCAGCCTCCTGATTAGTTAGGATTACAGGCATAAACCACCAGCACCTGACTAAACAAGCTGTCCAAGTGGATCTAACATGGAGCCAAAGCTGAGACTCAGCATGCTGGGCTTCCTACCAAGATGAAACAGTTCTGCCACAAAATCCTGTGGGACTTCACACTCCTCAACCTGAGCTTTTCCAGTAACAAAAGGTGGATGACAAGATTAGCAACCCAGTGAGGGGGACTCAGATAGCATACAAAGAACCTGGATCAGGATACGGGACAGAAAGGCACTTCACTATTGACTATCATCATCTTGGTGGTGTTGGGTAATGCTGCTGCTGCTGCTGCTGCTGCTGCTGCTGCTGCTGCTGGTGATGATAATGACATCACCACCTTTTAACCAGAGGGGCTACATGTGTCTCCATTCCAGAAAGCAGGGACCATAACGTCAACCCAAGCAGAACTTTAAAATCTTTGCCCTCAGGTTCCCTAACCAAGAACAAACCTCTAGAACATATCGCGAAGTCTAGCTCACTTTTGAAGTAATATTTAGATTTCTATAAATAACATGGTAGTTTATACAACATAAAGGAACACACTTACCTGGGATTGAAATGAGTTTTATTAGGAACTTCTCTGTAGTCTATGACCACTTTCTGGTTGTCTCTGTAACTAACCGGGTCATCAGGAATCCTAAATTTGGCCATTTGAATTTCAGAATCACTCAGTTCAGCATGAGAAATTCTCGCATACCCCAACCTGTAGCAAAAGTAAAAATGGTTTATAAAGGTTTTATTACCATATTTTAAAAAATTAATGAGGAGAGGAAGCATCTGGGGTCAATTCCCAGTGTTCCCCCAATCTGGTGAGATATGCAGGTGTGCCAATTTCCTATGTCTCACTTGACTATATCATGACCACAATTAACTTGGTTCATTACACTAAGTGTATATATATATATATATATATATATATACATATATATCTTTTATAATATAGTAAATCCATAAGGAATAGGCACATTGTCTAAATAGATATACTTAGCAACCTTATTTTTCTTTTATAATGAATATTCTTCCTATACAAATTGCTTCCCATGTATTTATGTTTTGAGTTAATAACAGGATTTCTTCAGGATTCTGTGTATGCCTAAATGCTTTCTTACCTTTAAAAACAAAAATACCACATGCATATTTTCAGCCACACTTACAAGGCTTAAATCAAAGATTGTATTTGTCAGGGAAAAAAAATCCATATTCTATTTTGGCTCAGAGCTTTCAGCTCTCCAGGAAATTTGAAACACTTTATAGACATTATCCAAATAGTTCTTATTTTGAAGAGTTCATATGGAAAAAGGAAGAAGCTACAAGCAGCAAAGAGTTTTTGCAGGTGTGCCAATACTGGGGCTTAAACCTAGGGTCTGAGTGCTGTCCCTTAGCTTTTTGCTCAGGGCAGGTGCTCTACCATTTGAGCCACAGCTTACACACTTACCTTATCAGCCCCCGATACATAATGTATTCACACCATCTGTCTCGATCTGTGCTGTCAATATCCTATTGCAGAGCAGAGCAGAGAGTGTTTTAGGTACCCCAAAGCAATGGTTTATCTGAATATTATTTTTAAAAGGTGTGAGCTATAGTGGTAACTATGCCTGTGGGCATGCTATTTTCTCTTCTTGTCTCCTACTGATCTTTTACATTCCAAATTATTTTCTCATTCTATGGCCCTCCATCTTGGAAATAGAAGCCAGGAAGGAACACAGAGATGAAAGTGGGACTAGAGAGGGGAGTCAGACAGCTAAATGGGCTCTTACACTCTAGGCTGCACCCTCCTGCAGCTTTCCAAATTTCATATCCCAAGCAGAACTAAGCACTTCATACCAGTCCCTCCACTCCACACCATAGAGCCACAGTATTTAGTTTCCTATGTCTCTCCTTTCCCTTCTTGAGCACCAAGACTCGAATTCACTTTGGCTGTGTGGTACTTAGCATGAAGCCTGGGGTTCTGCAGGTGCTCGTGCTGTGTTTGTTCAATTCACTCATGGAAATAAATACCTCTGGGGAGTAATCAGAAGCCTTTTTGATGCTGAAAGCTTGAAACCACGGGCATTTCTCATCTAAGCAGGAGAACAGAAACATTTTTTTCTCTACTGTATTGGGAAGATGATAAATATGGAACTTTTTATGCTAATGGGAAAAAATCTCTACTGCCTTCTTTTTAAATATTCTACAAGCAAACATATACCTGACTTTTTTTTACCAGCTCTGATTTTCACCATTAGAATGTAATAAATATACATTTTTGAATCACTAAAATAACATAAAACAACTTATTATTTTTTCTTAGTTTTTTTGGGGGGGAGTGCTGCTCAGTGATAGGTGTATGAGTGCCAATTAATCTTTATTATTTTTATGTCACATGTGCCCTTTTGTATATATGATGGAAGTTAAAAGTCTTAAAAATTTCAGTTAATAATGGCCAAAACATGTTAATGATGAAAAAGGCAAATGTATAAGAGAAGAATTGTTCTGACTTACCTTGGAAAGAGATTTTTTTTTTAATTTAGTCATCCGACTGTATGTATGTACGACAGTTTATTGTTTTATTATATTAGGTTTTTAAGGGATGCTATAAAAATTTTAAGACTGAAGAATTTAAACACTCATTTCTTAAACACAAAAATCTGCTCATCCAAGTACATATGATTAAAATTCCTCTCCACACTAATAAACTCCCTAATAGAGAAAGTACTATCTGAATCCACTGACAATCTTTTTTTTTTTTTTTTGCCAGTCCTGGGCCTTGGACTCAGGGCCTGAGCACTGTCCCTGGCTTCTCTTTGCTCAAGGCTAGCACTCTGCCACTTGAGCCACAGGGCCACTTCTGGCCGTTTTCTATATATGTGGTGCTGGGGAATCAAACCCAGGTCTTCATGTATACGAAGCAAGCACTCTTGCCACTGGGCCATATTCCCAGCCCCTCCACTGACAATCTTAACAGTGCTTTTGAACTGGGTAATAGAAACCAAAAGAGGATTAAGTAAAATTCCAACAAGATTCCTCTTCCCTAATACCATGTACAAACCTCTCTCTCTCTCTCTCACACACACACACATACACACACACACACACACACACACACACACACGAATGCCCTTCCTGTTAAGATGCAATCTTTCCTTAGACTTGACAAAAAAAATTCATCTCCAACAGTCTTTTATACTGTTATCTTGATTCTGTACATAGAACCATACGCACATAATCCAATTGGTCAGGCTAAGGGACTTGGCAGACTTTATCTCATAAGGGATGAAACATCATCCTTTTAATAACCCTAAGGCAATACATACTACTATCTCCACTTCACATGAAGAAACTGAGGCCTAGAAAGGTTGAGTAACTAGCCCCAAGTCATGCAGCTGGTCAATAAGTCACCACCATCTAAGCTAGTATCTATGAGAAACGATGTAGAGACAGAAGTCTAGCACCAAGGTGCCACAGATAGGAATGGAAGCCACACTCCAGTATGCAGCCATAGCAAGAACACCAGCAGATAGTCCAACTGGGCTCCAGTAGAACAGAAAACCACTCAGCCAGACCATAGACTATTAAATATGACTATTTTAAGCCAGTTTTGAGGTTAGTTGTTGCATAATGGTAAATAACTGATATATCCTTGTTTCTGTACAGATTTTTCCTTTGACTCTCTTGAGCTTCCCTCATTTTCTTTCCTGAGATGATCGACCTTCTGTCTCCTTACTACCATCTCCATGATAACAACATTCAGTATGGCTTTATTGGAGTGCTGTGGTGTACATGTCACTGGAGTGCATCCCCCAAAGTGTCATGGGACATTAGCTTGGTCTTCAATGTGGGCCCTTCAAGAGGCCTAATGGAAAGTGATTAGGAGGGAGTGAGTCCCTCTTTCAGAAAGGATTCTTGCTGATCTCACAGAGAGTTACACCTTACTAGAGCACAGTGTTATAAAGGGAAGCTACACCACACCCTTGGCTTGTTTTGTATCTTTTTTTTTTTTTTTTGGCCAGTCCTGGGGCTTGGACTCAGGGCCTGAGCACTGTCCCTGGCTTCTTTTTGCTCAAGGGTAGCACTCTGCCACTTGAGCCACAGCGCCACTTCTGGCCATTTTCTGTATATGTGGTGCTGGGGAATCGAACCCAGGGCCTCATGTATATAAGGCAGGCACTCTTGCCACTAGGCCATATCCCCAGCCCCCCTTGGCTTGTTTTGTATGTGGCTGTTTCCCCTCCTGCTCTTCACCAGGTTGACGCTGTGAGGGGCCTGCCACAGACTGAACAGATAGACCAACTGATCTTAGACTTTTAGCTCCTGGATGTGAGTAAAATAAACTTCTCTTCTTTATAAAGTACCCAGAATCAGATATTCACTATGGCAGACTAATAGAACGGATTCCCTTTGGTCTTCCTTTTGTCCTTCTCTAGCTCTGTATATACTATTATCTATTTCCATGGTCTCAACACTTGCCTATATGCTGGCAACTCCTTGATCCATATTTCTAGTTATGGAAACAGTTTATTTAATCTATTGGAAATCTTATTAAAAGTGTGTTACCTTCACATTACCGTGTTCTGTGAGCTGTATGTAGTCTCTGGAACCAGGTGCTGAAGTGATATAGCCCAGAAATACCACTGGATGGGAACAATTTTTCAGTAGTTTTGAAACAGTGATAGCCTGCAGTTTCCTGTCAAGGTCATCTCTAAAAAAAATGCAAAAATGTACTCTTTGTTATAGTTGTAAGACAAAATTTGTATTAACTCTTAGGTAACTAACTTCCCAAATAATATCTTCAGGGCACACACCCAGAGCAATTCCTATCTGGCCAAATGTCTTAATATTACACAATAAATAAGGCATAGAAAGTTTCATCTGAGTAGGCTGACTACTGACTAAAAACAACATGGTCTTTTGCCACAAATTGGTTGGATTCACGTTCATTTAAATACTATTCTAAATAAAGTGTTTGTCCAACTTTCCATCAGAAGAAATTGAAGCAGTATGATAGTTAAGTAAGTCAGACAAAATAGTTAAGGATACCAGTAAGAAGGAAATTCCTAACATTTACAGAGCACACCAGACTTATATAATCTACACAGCACCTTCAGTTGAGTGTGTATGTGTGCGCATGCGCGTGTGCATGCACACGCACACACAAGCATGCCAGTCCTGGGCCTTAAACTCAGGGCCTGGGCATTGTCCCTGAGCTTTGTGGTACTCAAGGCTAGTTTTCAACCACTTAAGCCCCAATGCTACTTCTTGGCCTTTTTGAGTAGTTTATTGGAGATAAAAGTCTTCAAACTACGACGATCCTCAGATCTCAGCTTCCTAGGTAACTAGGTCTACAGGCGTGAGCCACCAGTGTCCTGCTTGAACATTTTTTTGAAAGCCTCCTTGGCCCTTCTATGTAAACACTGGACATGTTTCTTTTATTACACTAATTACTGTAGACATAAAAAAGATAATTAGGTAGATACATCAAGCTTTTGGGAGACTTACAATCCATTTGGTAGAAAATAGGACATCATATTGGACATGATCCAGCCAAGAAAACTGAAATGCTCCAGATGTTTCCAAGTGAATTCAATATAGGGAATTAGTTACCTAAGTAACTGAAAGCTAAACAGGGATCAGAGAGTCAACCAGAAGCTAGCAACACAAAAATATATATGGACCATCAATAGCACCTGTCTTTTAGCTCACTCTTATTTCTAAAGAGGTAAGCAAGATCTGATAGTGAGTCAGAAATATTTTTTCAGATTTAGATGGGTTTTTGTATGGCTAATGCTCTGTCTTCTTTCAGAACATATGCCTTCACAGGTCAATATTAGTGTGAGAAAAATGGAAGTAACCAAAACAATAAGGTAACAGACACATTGGCTCTGTTTAGGAGACACTTACAGTTAGGCCACTATTGTCTTTCTAATATTCCATAAGTCACTTTGTAGTTCTTTGACCTCTTCTGTCACTAAGGTGGGCAGAGGTTGGGGCTTATTTTGTAGCACATAGAACCTTACGTCTGGTTTAATGTCATAGAATTATAAATTGTATACTTTTAGTTTTGCTTTTACCACATAATAGTGGTATGGTTGCTATTAGTCTGTTTCTGATTATTCTTTGGGATGAAACTTCCTTCATTTCTCCATGTTTCACTGACTTAAAAAACCATCATCAGTCTCTCTTCCCATCCTTTATTACTAGGGAGCAATTTCCTAATTAATTCAGTTGGGAAGAATTAGCTAGACATGGCTTCTCTCAAACCTTTCCCTTTCTCTTTTCCTTGGCATCTATCCATTTCCAAGCAGAGTATTTTCTGTCCCATTCTTTCTACCCACATGAAGATCCTGGCAGGGCAGGTGGGTTTACATGGGCCATGCATTGTTGAGGGATGTGTTAGCATGTCCATAGCATATTGTCCAAATCATTTATGGATTAAAAGTGTTATATTAATTTCTTGATTCCTCAGTAAATAGTGACTCACATCACACAGAGTCACCTAACCACTCTTTGTGACCTTGTGATCAGCTGTAAAATGGGGCTACTGTGGTACTTACTCGTTATAGACTGAAGACTGTATACAGAAATGAATTTGGTGCATCCCCCACACAGAGAAGTACTACACAAGCCGGTAACTATGGGCTCACTCCGCCCCTCACTACCCATCTCTGCCTGCATCTCAAAGACTCCTATGTCTGATTGTTACAACCCAGGAAAAGAGTCATTTGAAGATAAGAAAAGAAGTATATAAGAAGAGTTCTCTCATTAAAAAATGAAGTTATATGTTGATAACATTTCTGAGCATTTATATAATCATTTTAAATTTGCATTATCATCATCATTGTTATTATTATCTTTACGTAGTTGTAATCTTAAGTAAACCAGAATCACCCACTCGTGATTCCCAAAGTGTGTCACAACAAAATCCACCAGTCTGTCTGAGATGTTAACAGTCAGGGTTATGGCTGGTGCGATCTCGCCCTCTGGTGACGGAAGAAGATGATGCTCTGATTTCACAATTGGGTATCTTGACAACACCATAATTCTACAAGGGAATGAGAAGAAACTACATCAACATGGGTCCCACCATGTCCTCCAGCCAGGACAAAGAAAACACATCAGAAACTGTCATGTCACTAAGGCAGAAGTTCCTTAATGGCATCCAAAGTAGCGATGTGGCCAAGACACAGGGCAGTCTGCTCGTCTGCTCATCCGCTCACTGCCCGTCACATTGAGCATGTGTTGCTGCATGGCTCAGCACAGCATCAGGTCTGTTTCAGTAAGTGCTATGGGAGCATAAAAGGGAAGCATTGGGAATATACTGCCAACATCTGCATAACTGGCTCTACTATTCATGGAATAATCACTGTGTGGGAAATTCAACTTTTGCTTTGTGGAATTTCCCCAGATAATTTTTTTTCAGTTATTTTCAATCTGAGGTCAGTTGAATCCAGAATAAATAGTCCATGCATATGGAGGTCAAGTAAGTTTCTGTTTTTTACACTCAGCCCTAAGCTCCCTTAGGACAGCACTAGATAGGCCTGTTTTGTCACCTCAACCAGAAATAACCAGCAACAGGAGACCCACTTTAAAAGTTAAGGTATATGCATGGCCTCAGTGCCTCCCATTTCCCAAGAAGCATGAGTGGACACAGTCCCAGAATGAACATGATCATCTCTACTCTCTATCCCATGCCTGAACCTACTCTTTTTTTTTTTTTTTTTTGACAGTCCTGGGTCTTGGACTAAGGGCCTGAGCACTGTCCCTGGCTTCTTTTTGCTCAAGGCTAGCACTCGGCCACTTGAGCCACAGCCCTACTTCTGGCTTTTTGTGTTTATGTGGTGCTGAGGAATCGAACCCAGGGCTTCATGCATGCTAGGCAAGCACTCTACCAGTAGGCCACATTCCCAGCCCCCTGAGCCTACTCTTTCAAGCCCATGCTCAAGCCTGGTTCCAAGGCATACTCACCCCCAAGTGTGATCCCTTGTGCTCGGGCCAAAGTCTGTATAGAAACCCAGCTTCTCCCCAAGCCACATGGTCAAGTCATTGTTCCCCATGTAGGGCTTAGAAGCATCACTCTCCAAAATGGTTATAAAATCCGCACCTAATTTAAAAGGGGGAAAAGCACACAATTTTTTAAATTTAGAAATCATAACATAAATTACCAAAAAAAAAAAAAGTTGTTGCTGGATTCTGGTGGTTCATGTCTGTAATTCTAGCTACTGAGGAGGCTGAGATCTGAGGATCATGGTTCAAAGCCAGCCCAGACAGCAAAGTCTGTGAGATTCTTATCTCCAATTAATGAGCAGAAAACCAGAAGTGGAGCTATGGCTCAAAGTGATAGAAAACTAGCCTTGAATGAAAGAGCTCAAGGACAGCATCCAGACCCTGAGTCCAAGCCCCATGATAACCAACAAAATAAAATAAAATAAGTGTTGTTGTTTTATTGACATGCTATCTTACTTTGTAGCCCATATGGGTTTCAAACTCATGATCTCCTGCCTCATTTTTCCAAATGCTGGGATTATAGGTATGAATCATCACACCTGGCAAATATTCTTATTTTTTCAATATACTTATTTTTTATTGAATGTGTTAATGTTACTGAGTTTTTGTGCTGCCAAACTATGCCTGACAAATCAAAAAAAGGGATGCTACAATAGACAGTCTCTTTCACCCATCAGTAATCTAGTATAGTAAAACTTATTCATGTGCATTTTGATAATTTTATACTCTTTGAAAGAATTATAACAAGAATTGAAATTTAAACCTGATGTAGTTCTTCAGATTTCCAGTGTAGTATGCCAGTAAATGAACTTTTTCATGTATGTCTTAGTTCATTTCTCAGTCACATAACTCCAAAGAAATAATACTAACATCAGAACCTTAATTAAGTACATAGAATTGAGATATGAAACTGGAAATTTTATTTTATTAACCTTACCTTTTGAACTCAGTTTGAACTCAGGTACTTAGTAGGCAGGTATTTAAGCCATGCCCTCTCTTTATTCTTGTCCTTTTTCCCTTTACTCATAAGCCTCAAACAAAACTCCTTTGTAAGTCACAACAGGGAAGTGGTTCAAATCTGATCTCTAAAGGCAAGTTTCCTGTGTTTAGAATGCAATTAAAACACAGAACACCTTGAGCAAATATTGGGAAGGATTTAAGCATAACTTTTCCACATATTTTAGCATCATCTCTCCAATTTCAAGTAGTATTTCACAAAGACCCAATTTATTCCAAAATTTATTGTTTTTAACAATAGACTGGTGGACAGACAGTAGCATTTTATTCCAAGACAAACAGCTCTTGTAGTGTTGCCATTGGGAGTAAATTGGTTGGCTTCTTTAGACTTTGGCCTGATGTGTTTCAGAGGCTTATAACCAAGATGTAAATAAGGACCAAGGGCCAGAGGAAGCTCTTGTGGCACTGTATTCATAGAAAAACTCAGAAATTTCCCCAAGAACAATGCTCTCACTAAGAACAATGTAGCCCTTATTTATCTTGCTGCAAACTCCATGCAGCAAGAACCAAATTCTCATATATCTGAAAGGATGTTTTACACAAAGAGGAGTATCTTACAGTACAAAACCAAAGTTGGTCCTGGAACTCTTAAAACCAATTTTCTTCACAAATCACCCTTACTTTTGACCATTTTTGGTGGGGAAACATTCAAAATCTATTTTCCAACAGCATCAGCAGGTACAAAAATGAGGCATGCTCAGCTCAATAGTGATTAGCACCTTGGGGTGGTGTGTCCCCTGGAATGATGCCCACTTAACAAGGTTAAGAGGTAAGCCCAGTATTGGGAATACTTACAATTCCAGAAGGAAAGGCACAACTTCACAAGAAACTAAAGTTAGATGAAGTATGGAAGAGATAAAAAGGGAGATGATAGCTTCCATTTATCTCTTTGACCCCCCATGAAGTCTTCTCAGGCCTTACCTGAAAGCCTTAGAGTTGATGTATTGGTGGGACCAGTTAGATCTTTGTGACACCTTTCATTGCTTCATTATATCCTCTTTTGTGCATGGGACAATATTGAATAGATGGAAGGAAGGATGATCTAATGGTTTCATCAGGAAGAAGTACCCAGCCTCTGTGGGAGGGGGGAGTTACCCCCCATTTGAATGAGGACAAAGACTACACCCCATGTAATGTCTGTTCCATACTTTTGTTTAATCCAGACATTTTCTGGTCCTAACAGTAGGACCAGCTACCAGCAGGAGCAGCTCCAACAAGGGCCTGACGTCTCCTGCAGATACCCAGCAGGAAGTGTTCTTCAGAAGTAACTGAATTAATTACTCTCAAAGACAGATGTGGTTCCAGAATCTCAGTCCTGCATCAGCCCACCAATCAAAGCCTCCAAAGTGTATAATCTGCTAATCCTTCCTCTCGTGACTTATGGTCTTGCTTAGAACTAATTCCAGAAAGACTTACCTGTCTCATTGAGCAGCTGAGCTGATCTTTCTAGACTACACCAGCCTTCATTGTCATATCCAAATCTGAAAGGCCAGATAGCCGCAGAGAACTCCTTGCCTGGTGCCTGAGGAATTGTTTTCATGGAAATTTAGGAGAATAGTGAACAATGACCCTTCCAGAGAATTAGCTTTTCTGCCTCTCTACTAAAATTCTTATTTCAGCAAAAGAATTACTTCATCCATTCATCTGCATTTAATTCACTAAAATAATCAATTACTATAGGATCATAATACATTTTCTGTGGATTTTAGAGCTTAAAAAGTACAGAGGAATGTTTGGAAAATGAATATTTATAATAAGTTGTGCTTTTAATACCAAAAAAGTTAGTAACAACCTGGATGTCCATCAACAAGAAAAAAAAAGAATTAACAAAGGATGGCACATACAATAGAATACTACACAACCCTAATAAATGAAATTCATCCACGTGAATAAATCACACAGAGATGATTATAGTAAAAAAAAAAAAAGCAAGTTGCAAAATATATGTTGGATGTCATTTAGAAGAAGTTAAAAATATGGAAACAAAAATATTTTCCAGGGAATCTTACATAGTAACAATGTAAAGGAAAGCATGAAAATTATCATTTTTAAACAAGGCTATACTAAGAATGGTTACCCTTGCAGGGTATATGCAGAGGGACATAGTGAGGCCTTTGCCATATTTACCCAATGTGGCATTACTTACCATACTGGCAAGACCAAGGCCCATAAGCTCACACACCCCCACGCAGCTCATCATTTGGGTCTATAAGCTAGTCAGAGATTGCACTGCCCAATCCTAAACACACTCTCAAAATGAATCTCTACTAATGACTACTCAAAAAACCAACTCAAACTGGACTGTACAGTTTCAGGCTAGGAGAAGGAAATAGTAACATCTTTGCATTAAAAAAAATTCTTCCAGAGTTTTATCATTATACAAGAAGGATTATGGAGTTTAGTCAATGTCATAAACAGAGAATGGAACCATCAGCAGATTGCCAGCGATCCAATTATAGCCATCAAGCTATTCTTTCTCACACAACTATCTATCTGTAATTAATTTGGGATTTTATCACTTTAAATCCTGTTATTCTCTATTTTCCTCGCCATAGGAAGTGGCATCTCCCATACAAGCTAGAAGCATAAATTCCATCCCTTTCCTGACTCAGCAACATCCAACCCACTCATCTGTCCTATTAGCTCTACTTTCACAATAGAGTTTGAACCCTTCCACTTCCTCTCCAACTCCACTGGCTCCACACAGTCAAAACTCACCATCCTCTTCTCCCTTGAGCCACTGAAAATAACAGAATTTCCTTCCTCCACTCCCATTCCCTTTCAGTGTTGCCCTATAAGCCAGTGTTCCTACTGCAGCCAAATGGATCATCATTTTCTCTACTTTCCTATTTGAGACATTTCCCTTTGGCTTCCACTGTAAGTATACGTGAACTGAGAGCTCTTCACTGTGGTCTGTGAGGCCCTGTATGATGCAGCCTTCCTCACTCTCTTCAATTTCATCTTCCACCACTCCACCAGACTCCAACCATGCCAGTCACTCTGATGCATCTCAAACATCAAATGCTTCTCCATTCATTCCTCATTCATGAGTCCTCTGGTTCCTCGCTGTCTGAACTACTGGCCTTGTTCTCTCATTTGAAATATCACCTCCTCAGAGTGGCCTTCACTAACTACCTCATCACCTTCCACCTCATAATCCTATTTTTTACAGTCTTTCTTTATTTGTGCCTCTGAATACTATCTATTGCTACTAGAATACAAACTCCTGGGCAGCAAGGATCTTGTATCTCTGGTATGGACATGTACCAAAAGACATCTGGTAAACATTTGTCACATGAATGAATGAATGAATGAATGAATGAATGAATCAGTGTCACAGTCACTTCAACGCCTTTCTAAAACAGTTCCTGGCTGATATGACATCACTAACTCTCTTCTAATGGACATGATGAAGAAACAGCGAAATACGTACTGAGTCCTGAATACATGCCACACCCTCAATAACTACAGAGATGAACAAGAGGAGCCATTTAACTTTGGTGGTACCATTTCTTATTAAATAGATAATAATAGGCCATCAGTGCATGATCTCTTTCTTGGGCTCTTTAATAGTTGTTATTACAAAATCAGATGGGATCCACGGTCCTAGAAGTCATTCAGTCTAGGTCTAGGATTCAACCAGAAGAGCGAGGTATAAAAATACATCTCTGTGTATGTGTGTGCCATTAAATTCCATTTTCAAATATTTCAATTACTTACCCTTTTGCCTAATTTCTTCTCATAGGCTTCATGCCGAAGTCCTAATCCCAATAACCCCACACCAACAAGCAGCCACAAAACTAAACAGAAAGAAGATAGATGTAAAAGAAAGTAAGTTTGTTTCCCAGAATTATTGAATCTAATGAGTTTGTCTATAAATGTCTAATTGGTAAGTTAATTATCATGGTTCACCTGCATACATACCTCATACTTTAAACTCAGATTTCAAAAAAAAATTCCTTGAACATGTTCTGAGAGCCTTACACTTAAAGTAAAACTAAATTCTAAAACATAAAACAAATCTCCATGATCAAGAAAAAAAGTCTTGTGAATAAAGTGCATAAATTCCACATTTTGGAAATTTAAGAGTCAGAATATAAGGTATGGAACTACAAGATTATAATCCTAGCTACTGAAGATGACAAAGTCACAAGTTTAAAAGTAGTGTGGGCTATATAGTGAGATCCTTTCTAATATTAATTTGGCGTCAGCACTAGGGTTTGAACTCAGGGTCTCAGGCTTGCTTGACAGGCACTCTTACCATGAACCACACCTCTATCCCCTTTTCCAATGGACATTTTTCAGATAAGGCTTTGCTTTCTTCCTGGTCATGTACCTGTGCCATAATCCACCGATTTTAGGCTTCCTGTAGTAGCTAGTAATGAGGTGCGTGCCACACCTAGCTCTTAGTTGAGAAAAGGCTATACTTACAAAGTTTCATGTATTTTTCACTCTTCCTGAAAAGCACTTTAGAACTACTTTTTGTTTGAAGAAGTAAGTCAAGGTTTTTCTTAGGACCAAATATCATACTCAGCCCAATAATTAGCATCATGGTCCCTGTTTAAAAGAGAAAGTGAGAAGGTATTATAGTTTAATCCAAAAATTCTTCCAGTGGTAAATTTCAGGAGTCAGGATTTCTTTTCAGTTGAACACACTGTGGCAATTCAATTGTTGAATTACTCGGCCCCTAAGCAATTACTCTAGTAGTGCTTTGGCGAACAGGGACATACATAAGAAATGAGGGAGGGATCTAGGAGAGACCACTTTAGAAATTCTACCCAGCCTTTTTCTGGTGAGGAATGGCCTCCAATTTCCTATTTCCTGGTTGCTTGGATGCTGATGGCATTTGAGAGAAAGGAACAACAGAGCACAAGAGAAAAGAACCTTCTAGACTGCCATAGAGACTCAACCTTTGCCACTGAAGAGTCCACACATGCACCAAGCTGAGGACCACAATGGTACACAAGTTGTATCGCTATGGCGATGAGGGTACCTTAAGATATAGCTCTCTGGGTACAGGGTCCTAAGCAGAAGATACAGTCCAGAAATGCCCATTGGCCAGCTAAGAAAGTTGAGTTAAATTTGGATTCACTAGAAAGTAGCATGCATATAGTGTGCATATTTTTAAATCATGCATAATAAAATATAAGAAATATGACTGTCAATCAAGTCATAATGTAATCAAATTGAAATGTAAGTCAAAATTGATATATACAGCCCTGTGGTGATAGCTCACACCTGTCAATCCAGCTGCTCAGGATGCTGAGAGCTGAAGATCTTGCATTGAAACTAAACTAGGCATCTTCTATCTTCAATTAACCAGCAAAATGCCAACAGGAGGCATGGTTCAAGTGGTAAAGCACCAGCAGTGAGTGAAAAAGTTGAGCAAAAGTGCAAGGCCCTCAGTTCAAGTCCCAGTATCAGCACTGAAATAAAGTTATGTCCAAGTTTCCAGGAAATAGCAAGCAAAACTTAGAAAATAAATTGTTCTTATCTGCTTATTACTGATTTTTATTTGTTTGCTTATTTTGGTTTTTTTTTTTGCCAGTCCTGGGGCTTGAAGCAGGGCCTGAGCATTGTCCCTGCCTTCTTTTTGCTCAAGACTAGCACTCTACCTCTTAAGCTACAGTGCCTTCTAGCTTTTTCTATATATGTGGTGCTAAGGAATCGAACCCAGGTCTTCATGTACATGAGGCAAGAACTCTACCACTGGGCCATATTCCAAGCCCCAGTACTGATTTTTAATTCAGTTGAATTAACAGCTGCTTTGAATATTACAACATTTTTTGGTCTTTGTGACATCATCAACAGAACATCACTCTAACTGTTTCTATGAAACAGTAAGACTGCATGCTTCCTACAGTTCTGCATGTGGCCAGGAGGAACTCAAAGCTCCTCAGCCCTGGCATTCTAAAGACACAAATTCACACATGGAACAGCTCTTACTTTCATTCATTTTCTTCACCTGGTAGGCCCTTAAGCAAGCTGGAGTAAGAATAAAGCAGGACACAGGACAGGATAGTAGAATAGAACAGAGTACAGCCACCTGAAAGAAAGCAGAGGAAAAGCCAACGTTTGCAAAGCAAGCTATCACAGAGGAAACGCTCACGTTGGACAGGAGCTTAGGCTCTGACCAGAAAGCTTAAATCCTGGGAAGTTGTTTCTAAAATATCACATGTGATTTAAAGATAACATCTTCCAAAGCAGCCTGTCCTGACAGATGTCTAGCTTGTGGGGTATGAGAGAAACAATGAACAGGGTAACTAATGTGTGGTAGGAACCCCAAAGAGGGGTGCAGTGGAGCACTCGTAAGTGCCACACATGCCCTACTAGTCATTCATTCCACAGAAACCTATGGATTATTTCCAAGGGCAGGGCACCAGGACCTGGGCCAGGAATACAGACAATGAATGACCATTTTAAACAAATAAATAAGCAAATGGAATATTTAATGCATAAACAAGGACTGAATGTTCTTTTTAATTTCTTTTTTTTAATTTGACTTTATTGTGAAGGTGATATACAGAGGGTTTACAGTTGTATATGTAATGGAGTGAATACATTTCTTATCAAGCTTGTTACCTTCTCCCTCATGTTATTTTAGCGTGTCATCTCATTTTTTAGGATGCTACTGAGGAAGTATGTGATGAATAGTACTTAAACTTCAAAAGTTATGGACAGCATTTAATTTGCATATACCTGACATACATTTGTAATTCCATTATGGTCAAAAGATTATTTTTTAAATATTAAACTGAGGAAAGTTTATGACATTTTTAATTTTAGTGACTGTATACCCAATGAAGTGAAAAAATGTATATAATTCTTTGATTTGGGAATTTTTTGTTCATGTTAAGATCATATCATAAACTTCATTTGTAAAAATATGGTAAATATAAGTCACTGATGAAATTAACATCCCTTATATGTATTTATTTTTGTGTGTGTGCTGGTCCTGGGCTTGATTTCAGTACCTGGGCATTGTCCCTAAGCTTTCTGCTCAAGGCTAGTCTAGTCTCTAGCACTTGAGCCACAGTTCCTCTTCGAGCCTTTTGTGGTTAACTGGAGATAAGAGTTTCACAGACTATTCTGCCCAGGCTGGCTTTAAACCATAATCCTCAGTTACAAGTTTCCTGAGTAGCTAGGGTGACAGGCATGAGCCACCACCACCCAGCTTTCTTCTCTTTAAGTAGCTGTACAAAGGAATTCCCATTCAACAAGTCAGGTTATAAGTACAGTGTGTCTTTTTTTTTTTTTTTTGGCCAGTCCTGGGCCTTGGACTCAGGGCCTGAGCACTGTCCCTGGCTTCTTCCCGCTCAAGGCTAGCACTCTGCCACTTGAGCCACAGCGCCGCTTCTGGCCGTTTTCTGTATATGTGGTGCTGGGGAATCGAACCTAGGGCCTCGTGTATCCGAGGCAGGCACTCTTGCCACTAGGCTATATCCCCAGCCCCCATACAGTGTGTCTTGATCAACGTCCCCCATTCCAACATTGTCCCCATCCCTATGTGTATTTATGATCCTATATTGAAGAGTCAACACAGGTGTCAAAATCATACCACTTCCTAACATATGTGTTACCCAGTTTATGCTTTATTCCTCATTAACGCTTAAAATTTTTCATAACTAATTCATTTAAAGGCCTTCAGAGTGGCAAACATTACTGTAATGCACTGATGAATTCAATTTGTTTTAAATGATCATTCAGACATCCTTCCAGGTTTTATGTCTTTACCAAGATGACCCTGTTGGTTTCTACTAGTGCTAAATACTGTGGCCATTTCTCAGGAATATTTTTGATCCATTTCTTCAACCCAGACCTTTGAAATGTACTCACCTAGAAGCACGTCAGATCTTTCTCTAGCGTAGACACCTCCTGGGACAAACTTAAAGGCTGTGCACCAGGCACAGAAAAGGGTTTCTAGGCAATACACTAACATGGCAACAGTCATCATTTCCCCAGGGCTTGTCCCTGAGCTAATCAGGTGTCCCAGCACTTGAGGCCACACAGACCCAATGAAGATGGCCAATACACAGCCGGACACCGCTGCTGCCCATGTGCGCAGGTAAAGGAGACCCGCAGCCGAAGCAGCTCCTGTTGATGAGGGGGAAAAAAGAAAGAAAGAATGAATGAATGAATGAATGAGAGAGAGAGGAAAACAGTAGCTCATAGAATGACCAAGGTATAGCCATTTAGAACCAAAAGGGACCTTGGCAGTATCTGATTCAAACTGCAGGTACCTGAGAAAACCAAAGTCTACCTAGGTTAGTGTGATTTGCTCAGCATCACCAGGCCAGTCATGGGCCCAACTGGAAAGCAGAATATAGTAAAACTCAGGCCAATGCTAATTTTACAGGAAGGGAAGGGAGGGAAGGGCACGGGAATGGGGGGGGCGGGGGCAGGGAAGGGAAAAGGGTTTTCAGATGTGCAATGTTACAGTTGCAGCAGCAATTTAAAAAATGGAAATTAATCTGCAATACCAAATGTATATTTATTCAATGTAACCAACCAGATGGTAGCCAGTAGGAAACATGTAGTCAGTGCGACTTCTAGAATGTCCTGTGAAGGCATTTTCTCAAGTAATTTTTGGCCATCTAAATGCTGCATCTTGTCCTGTAATACACACACTGACTCTCCCAACTGTATAGCCCCGAAAGAGAACATGACAGATAGTTCCAGTGGGGACTGGGGATATGGCCTAGTGGCAAGAGTGCTTGTCTTGTATACATGAGGCCCTGGGTTCGATTCCCCAGCACCACCTATACAGAAGACTGCCAGAAGTGGTGCTGTGGCTCAAGTGGCAGAGTGCTAGCCTTGAGCAAAAAGAAGCCAGGGACAGTGCTCAGGCCCTGAGTTCAAGGCCCAGGATTGGCCAAAAAAAAAGCAGATAGCAACTCCGTAGTCAGTTCTTTTCCTTTTGTTTCCTTTGTCCTTCTTTCCTTTTTTTTTGTGTGTGTGTGTGTGTTTTTTTTTGGGGGGGGGGTACTAGTGGTACTAGGTTTGAACTCAAACCCCGAGTTCTGTCCCTTACCTTTTTGCCTAAGAGAGGAGGGGGAACCTCTACCACTTCTCTACCACTTCCGGCTTTTTGCTGGTTGAGTCTCACAAACTTTCCTGCCTGGGCTGGATTCAAACCTCAATCTTCAGATCTCAGCCTCCTGAATAACTAGGATTACAGATGATAGCTACCAATATCTGTTCTTTTTTTTTTTTTTTTTTTTTTTTTTTGCCAGTCCTGGGGCTTGCACTTAGGATCTGAGCACTGTCCCTGGCTTCTTTTCTACTCAAGGCTAGCACTCCTCTACTTGAGCCACAGCACCACTTCTAGTCATTTTCTATATATGTGTGCTGGGGAATTGAACCCAGGGCTTCATGTATATGAGGCAAGTACTCTTGCCACTAGGCAATATCCCCAACCCCCTGTTCATTTCTTAATCAACAGCCTGCTAGGTGTTGGGACGATGCAATCTGCGCCTTTCTTTTTTTTTTTTTTTTTTTTTTTTTTTTGGCCAGTCCTAGAGCTTGGACTCAGGGCCTGAGCACTGTCCCTGGCTTCTTTTTGCTCAAGGCTAGCACTCTGCCACTTGAGCCATAGCACCACTTCTGGCTGTTTTCTATATGTGTGGTGCTGGGGAATCGAACCAAGGGCTTCATGTGTACGAGGCAGTCTTGCCACTAGGCCATATTCCCAGCCCTGCGCCTTTCTTTATCAGTAAATCTCTTCCACATCTTTAGTTACTTACTCAAATGGCTTCAAGTTATTACTTCAAGTTATTACTTTCTTGGAAAGTGAATACAGTCATTTCTATCTCCAGAAAACCTGGGGAAGTGTCCACACCCCTTTTTTTTTTTTGCCAGTCCTGGGGCTTGGATTCAGCCTGAGCACTGTCCCTGGCTTCTTTTTGCTCAAGGCTAGCACTCTGCCACTTGAGCCACAGTGCCACTTCTGGCCATTTTCTGTATATGTGGTGCTGGGGAATTGAACCCAGGGCTTCATATCTACGAGGCAAGCACTCTTGCCACTAGGCCATATTCCCAGCCCATGTGTCCACACCTTTGAAACTGCCAAAATCATTTCTTTCTAAACTTCATTATCAAATCGATGAAATGGCTCTCGCTGATTATTAGTGAAGTTGAATTTTCCAGGCTTAGTGACTTATGATGATTATTTCTTTTAAATAAATGAATTCTAATTTGCTATTCTAATCTCAGACTGCTAAATGGTTTTCTTTGCTTTACTATAAAGAATTAGTGAGGGAAAATAAAACGTCTCATTAAATTTCTCTTGGCTATCATTGCTTTCATTTTTAGACTTAGTTTCTATTTAAAAATAAGTTCCATAATTTTATGCTAAAATTATATTTTAAGCAAGTGATATATTCCAAAGATATCTTTATTTTTGGTTGTGGGGCTTGATCAGGGCTTAGGTTCCTGAGCTTTTTTGATCAAGGCTGTTGTTCTACCCCTTTTGAGCCATACCTTTGCTTCTAGATTTTCAGTGGTTAATTGGAGATAAGCCTCACAGACTTTCCTGCCCAGGCTGGCTTCAAATAAGAATCTTCAGATCTCAGCCTCCTGAGTAGCTAGGAATATAGGTGTGAGTCACCAGTGCCCTGCTCCAAGGATAATATTTTTTAATGTTACAAAAGAGATTTTTCTAACTCTTGCCACTCACTAAGTCTCTTTAGAAAAGGAAAGCTGAGTCTTCCTGAGTCTTCCTGGGGATTTTCTGTGCATACAAAGAAATATACATGCTTATACATTTTTTTCCACTTTTAAAGGGAGAGGGAATTGGGAGCTGGTGACTCACCCTGTAATCTTAACTATTCAGGAGCCTGAGAGCTAAATATCTTGGTTTGAAAACAGCCCACACAGAAATGTCTGTAAGAGTCTTATCTCCAATTGACCAGCAAAAAGCCAGAAATGGAGGTATGGCTCAAGTGGTAGAGCACCAGCTTGAGTGAAAAAGCCATGTAATTGAGACCCTGAGTTCAAGCCCTAGTCCTGACCAAAAATAAAAGGCAAGAGGAAGAAATGGAGGGGCATAATTCTGTCACAGGAAAATAATACCAGGTGTTCTCATGTTTACAAAGACTAATAGAATGGAAAGGGCTAATCTGAAAGATGACTGCCCTCTCCAGCATTTCTAAAGGGTGTAATTGGGAAGAAATGGTTTGAGTCTTCACAAAAACATGGATCCCAGAAATGGATGAGTAGGGAGCAAAATTGTCACATGTAACAGGCAAAGGAAAAATGAAGCATCATAACAAAATTAAAAACAGGACACTTCTTAGAAACAAAGAAGCTAGGAATCTCGAGAAGGGAAAGAATCCTAGCAACTGCTATGTGAGCAGTCTGTGGTTTTTTATAGGTGTATCCCCTTCCAGTGTAGGTGCACGCGCATGCAAATAAACTGGATGGTCAAGCTCAATGATGGCTCATCTGCAGGTGAATGCCACTTACCTGTAATCCACCAGATCAAACTAGCATCATGAAACCATGAACACACCGAAAGTGTCAATCCACCAGCCAAGCACAGCAGAACTGCACCTCTGTAGAAATAAGATAAAATTCAGAAAACATACTGTAGGATACTTGATATGTTACTCTCTCATTATTCCAAATAGTAAATAGAAAGTATATTTCCTACCTCTAGGTATAGCCTAGAGAAAGTCTGAATATAAAATAGCCAATGAGATCATGAAATCCCATGGGAAGCCAATCAATATTATGAAACATTTAACTCATAAAGCTGGCATGGTGGGGTGGGAATACGGCTTAGTGGTAGAGTGCTTTGCTTTGCATGCATGAAGCCCTGGGTTCGATTCCTCAGCACCACATAAACAGAAAAGCCAGAAGTGGTGGTGTGGCTCAAGAGGTAGAGTGTTACCCTTGAGCAAAAATAAAGCCAGGGACAATGCGCAGGCCCTGAGTCCCAAGCCCCAGGACTGGCAAAAAAAAAAAAAAAAAAAAAACTGTCATGACATCTGCAGTCTCTCATGGTCACGGAAAAAGTAACAACTGAATTCTGTCAGATCCTTAAATTTTTTTTTTGCCAGTCCTGGGGCTTGAACTCAGGGCCTGAGCACTATTCCTGGCTTCTTTGTGCTAAAGGCTAGCATTCTGTCACCTGAGCCAAAATCTCAATCAATAGTTTCCATATAGTTTGTCATTTTCTACCTCAGTATTCCTTTGGGTTAGTCTCCTTCTTCCTGAGACCAGTGTCAGTTTGATCAGTAATTGACATTGTGTTTTTTTTAAATACTACAATGTCTTCATTTTGCTATGTTGACATATATTCATAGGAGGAAGGAAAAAGTTTTAACAAAGTTGTAGGAAGCAATCCAGCTACAATAATCCTACAGCAGAGAAATTAATTAAGTAGCTACAATATAAGTTGAGTTAAAAAAAAAACAACAAAACACAGCACATAATATACTAAGTACCAGTTTAAGACTTTTTTTTAACCTGTTTATTCACTTACTCCTCAGGAATCTGCAAAGCAAACGCTACTATTATATGCATTTGGCAGCTTCTCATCATGGCTCTGTGCTCTGCCCACCAAGTGCCTCTAACTATAATGGGAAGGACAGAAGGGATGAGCTCTACCACCAAGTGGGCTCTTCCTGGTGGTAAATCCCATGGCAGCCTTGATAGAGCTTGAGTATCTCCTGTTCACAATCCTTACTTGTCCCTCCCCCTCTACTTTCCCATCATTCATAAACACAAAACAAACAGCATTCTCGCTCCTCTGTTCTGGCGTCCACAATCATTTCTGTGTGTTCTCTGAGGACATCGGGTGGTCAGTATTGAGGAGCACAGGTATAGCAAGGACAAGTTTCTTCCTCTAGCCAAGACTGCTGATTTCTTGATTGCTTCCAAACTCCCACTCACCCAAAGGGATTTGGATCTGGTCCCGGATGGGGATGACCACTCACTGCCCATCGGGACACAAGGGAAACTTCTCCAAAGATCCACTGGGTGAGGAACAAAAGACTCCCAAAGGCAGCACCTGCCAACAGCCGGCAAGGCCTACAGGCCACACGCTTGGACACCTTGCTGTTCTTCCTCTCCTCGGATTTACTGCAGTCACCATCTAGGATCAAAAGGAAGAAGAAGATCAGAGTTCCACAGAAATCTGCCCTTGTGAAAGGCAACTTAAGACTTGCTTTTTTCTGGGCCTATAAATCAAGTAAAAGCAGGACATTCCTCCAACTTTTGTCTCCCACAATCATTTTACAATCACCTTGGGCTCCAAGAAGAACAAGATTCTGGAATAAGCATCTTGCGACAAAAGGCAAATGTCCCTGCAGTCATGCGATGCCTTCTTATATCTTTTTTTTTTTTTTTTTTTTTTGGCCAGTCCTGGGCTTGGACTCAGGGCCTGAGCACTGTCCCTGGCTTCTTTTTGCTCAAGGCTAGCACTCTGCCACTTGAGCCACAGCGCCACTTCTGGCCATTTTCTGTATAAGTGGTGCTGGGGAATTGAGCCCAGGGCCTCATGTATACGAGGCAAGCACTCTTGCCACTAGGCCATATCCCCAGCCCCTTCTTATATCTTGAAGAGAACAGCCAGAAGCTACAGACCACCCACCCACCAGGCCTCTACCCAGCCATGCCTGTGACATGGGGCTGTTTCAACTATACATACTTGTCCAATTCCTATACCCATTTCTCCCTATTTAACTGAGAACGATGTCTGTATTCCTGAAGATGGCTGAAGATGTACCCAAGTACCACTTTCCCATGGATGCCTTGTAATAAATCAGCCCTTCACCATGATGAGTGTGTGTGTGTGTGTGTGTGTGTGTGTGTGTGTGTGTGTGTGTTGTATGCATATGTACCTTACTAGGGTTTGAACTCAGGGCCTGCACACTGCCCCTCAACTTTCTTCCTCAAAGCTGATGCTTGGGCTGGGAATGTGGCCTAGTGGCAAGAGTGCTTGCCTCTTATACATGAGGCCCTGGGTTCGATTCCCCAGCACCACATATACAGAAAATGGCCAGAAGTGGCGCTGTGGCTCAAGTGGCAGAGTGCTAGCCTTGAGCAAAAAAGAAGCCAGGGACAGTGCTCAGGCCCTGAGTTCACGGCCTAGGACTGGCAAAAAAAAAAAAAAAAAAAAAAAAAAAAAAAAAAAAGCTGATGCTTTACCACTTGATCTATACCTCTACTTCCACCTTTTTGGTAGTTAATTGGAGATAAGCATTTCACAGACTTTTCTGCCTGTGTTAGCTTCAAACCATGATCCTCAGATCTCAGCTTCCCGAGTAGCTAGGATTACAGGCATGAACCACTGACACTTAGTCACCATGTCTATTTGGTGTATTTGGGTAAGTGGCTAGACCTAATCTGGAACTTCCAGAGTTTGGGCCTGGGACATAAAAACATTGTTTCATGCTCTCTATTCAGTAGACTTTCCACAAGTAGGAAGGAAATACTACTTGGATTCAAGGAGTTTACTCTAGAAGGAGAGACGTAGTATATGCTACGATAAACAGCTGTTCTATAGGAGAGATTGTTTCTGGAAGGCTAGATAAGGCACAGTTTCAGTGTAAGGTAGAAAGAATATTTTGGAATTTGACAAGTAGAAATACAGAAAGCTACTGTACTTGTGAGAAGTTAAGAGAATAAGCGGAGCAGAAATCTATGCTTTAAAAACAAAGGATGTATTCAGTGAATAAGTATCATCCAGCTTGAGTAGGACATTTCCAGTAAACCAGGCCATGAAAAGAACAAGATTTTTTAGGTTGCCTAGCAAACTAGAGGCCCAAGTTCAAGCCCCAGTAGAGTAAAAACAAAAATGAACTGGAGGATGGTGGATCATGCCTATAATCCTAACAATTTAGGAGGCTGAGATCTGACCATAATGGTACCAAGCCAACTCAGTGAGGAAAGTCCATCTTATCTCCAGTTAACCAGCATAAAACTAGAAGTACACCTATGTCTCAAGTAGTAGAACAACAGCCTTGAGCTGAAAAGCTCAGGGACAGAGCCTAGGCCCTATGTTCACCCCTCAGTACCAACATATACACAAAGGAATAGGGCTCTCACTGAACTATCTGCACACTCCAAAATAACAATAGTGCATCAACTGATGAATTTTCTTCCCATATTAGTCCACTTAATCGTTACAGCACCTTTATGAGAGGCATACTCTTACTAACTCTATTTTACAGATTAGAAAACAGGCCCAGTAAGATCCACTAATTACCCAAGACCACATAGCTAGTAGAAAGAACTAAGAAATTGGGCCTGGAGCATAAGCAGCATGTACCCCACTTGACTGTACCCCATTGGCCTAATTCATAGTTTCATGGAACCAATACACTCTTTCAGCCTGAAAATGATTTCACATACAAACATGTCACCATGGCAGATAATGCCAGAGAATTTCTTCTGTTGAGCATAGAGTGCCTGAGAGGACATAGCCTTGTGATTCTGTGAAGCCCACTTCAGAACAGAAGGAAGCCTTTGGGTGTGCCTGTGGAGCTTGCAGTCTTGTTTCACGAGGAGGAAAAAAATTAAGAATGGAATGAGAGGAAGGAGCAGGGAGGAGATGATAGTGTAGACAAAATGAGATCAGGTGCCTGAAGGCTTTGAACTTACACATGTCTAAGTTCAATTTGCTGTGTAAAATGCAGAAAACTAAGGTAAGTGACTCTATTCACTATAACCCAACAAATAAGGTAAAAAAAAAAAAACATAAAAAAACAAGGGGCTGGGGATATGGCCTAGTGGCAAGAGTGCTTGTCTTGTATACATGAGGCCCTGGGTTCAATTCCCCAGCACCACATATACAGAAAATGGCCAGAAGCGGCGCTGTGGCTCAAGTGGCAGAGTGCTAGCCTTGAGCCAAAAGAAGCCAGGGACAGAGCTCAGGCCCTGAGTCCAAGCCCAGAACTGGCCAAAAAAAAACCAAGCAATAACAATAAGCTGCTCTGTGCTCAGATCCCCTAGGGGAGCAGGTGAAGAGTCTGAATTTTGGAAATGAAGGCACAGGGCAAAAACAAAGCAAGAAAATACCAGCTAGCAAGTAGGTCACATTTATTTTAAACAGAGGTGAAAAAGTCATCCAAAAATGCAAGTATGATCAAAAGTGAGGCTGCAGCTGAGAGACACACCTACCTGGGAGTGATTTATAAAACATAAAAGAAGCCAGGAGCTGGTGGCTGAAACCTGTAATTCTAGCCACTCAAGAGGCTGAGACCTGAGGATCACTGCTCAAAAAAGTTCCTGTGAGACTCTTATCTCCAATTAACCACCAAAAAATCTGTAGTGGAGCTGTGGTTCAAAGAAGTAGAGAACTATCTCTGAGCAAAAGAGCTTGGGGAAAACACCCAAGCTTTGTGTTACAGCCCCATGACTGACAAAAACTATTTTTACCTTTTTAAAAAAGATATAATAGGAGACTAGAAAAATTACTAAATATTCTAATGCTAATGTGACATGACTCCTTTACTGCTAGTTTCCCCCTTTCCTGTTAAGACTCCTTTACTGCTAATTTCATCCTTCTCCTGTTACCTCAGTTTCAAGCCAAAATTGAGGCCAGAGGGGAATTATACAGGCACTTTTTGTTCATACTGAGCCAACACCCTCTAGGCTTCCATTAATATCTGTGTGATTTCTCCTTGTATATACAAGGGAACAGTGACTCACTGAGCTAAACAAAAATCCACAAGCAAGTTAATTAGACTCCAGTCGCACTTCTCTCTTGAAACATCTTAAACTGTATCACAAGCAGGGTTTTGTGTATGTCTCAGAGAAAGTCAGCTTCTGTAAGACGAAGCTAGCTTAGAAAGTGGTATCAATATACAAATATTTCCTTTCTTTTCAAGCTTCAGCTCCCTGGATAAAACCCAGGAAGTTGCCATCATCTAGATTGTGGTAACTTTACAGTCTTACAGATGTACTATGATCAGTGTAGAGGTGGAAGATGGTGACTGTCCTGCTGGAGGCCAGGTTGAGAGAGAACAGGATGAAGACAGCTGAATGAATGAGGCCTGAGTCTAGACTCCCAATGATAGTGGTATACAACACTGGTGGTTTTGTCTGGTGTTGTCTGCTTAGATCATAGTTCAGTCACTATTTCAGAAGGAGGAAAGCTGAAATGAATATATAGTAAAGAAAAGCTATTTTTTACAAATTTTCTTTTCCAAATATGCTATATTTACATCAGAAAGGTAAACTTTGTAAGAGAGAAAGATCCCAAAGAAATTGAACATTTACTTACCTGCACCAATGCGGTCCAGTGTGGCTATGGTAGTCACTGTCATTATTACCCTGTTGGGCATCAGATAACTCCAGATTGGGTTTAGTGAAGTATACCATATGCGGAGAACAAGAAGAAAAATCTGTCCTAAAATAAATCCCCAGATTCTGAGGTACCTGTCAGTACAAAAGTACTGTTAAAGACTCTAATGATTCAAGGTACATTGAGAATTTCAGTCTCATAGTCTCACCTGACCTTAATAAGCATATCATCTCAATTTGTCTTTTTGGCAATTTGAAATAATCCACTTGTCTTAGCCTTCTATCCCCCATTACTTCCTATGCCCTATCACCTACAACTTGAAATAATTCTTTCATTCCTAAAGCATTATTGGGGCTGAGGGTTTTGAGTGAGTGGTGGACTTTGTGTTTAGCATGAGTAAGGGTTCAATCCCTGGAGACAATATGAATATTATTATATTGCAATCTATCTATATTATATGTATAATAGTTGCTATATATGTAAATAGAAACTGTTCAAATTCATTCATGTAGAAGGTCAAAATTATGATTTACAAATCCCACATTGAGTTTCACTTTGGAAACTGACCATACCTGTATGTCCACAAGTATGTAAGATATGAAGCATACCTTTGCAAACCACTTCCTGACCACCAAGTCACACTTTGTACCACCAAGGAGGAAGAAACACCCAATGCAAGGACCACCAGTCGAAGTGTGGCATTTGGAGCCTCGAGGGAAGCAATGCTGCCTACAAATGAAATGAGGAGAACTGAGCACTTGTGAAAATCAGACATTGGTACTTTATGGTCTGCGTTTGCTAAATGCTGGTGATACTATCTTTACACTCAAGAGTATTGAGTTAATATATAACTACATGTATATCTTTTTTAAACTTTTATTGAAGCACAGTTCACACTGTAAAATTTACCATGTCTAGTCATTCATACCTATAATCCTAGCTATACAGAAGACTGAGATCTGATTATCTCAGTTCAAAACCTCCAAGGGGCAGACAAATCTCTGACATTCTTATCTCCAAGTAACCAGCAAAAAGCTGGAAGTGGAGGCATGGCTCAAGTAATAAAGCACTAGCCATGAGTAAAAATGTCAAGGAAGAGTGCAAAGCACTGAATTCAAGCCCCAATACTGGAAAAGAGAAAGAAAAATTCGCTGCACAGGAAAAAAAATAGCCATATCTAAGTATAGAACTCAATGATTTGTATCACTGAGTGTATTTACAAAGTTGGGCAACTATCACCACTAATTCTAGAATGTTCTTATCACCCCAAAGAGAAACCCATATCTATTAGAAGTCACTCCTACCTCTGGTCTCCTCACAGTTGTCAATCTACTTTCTGACTCTAGATTTTTCCTACTTTGGACATTTCACAGAAATTGAATCATACAATATATGTGCCTTTGTGACTGGCTTCTTTCTCTTAGCATAACATTTTCAAGGTTTGTCTGTGTTGTAGCATGTATCAATGGTTGGTTCCTTTTTATGCTTAATTAATATTACATTATGTGGATATATTGCATTTTGTTTATCCATTCATCAGCTGGTAAGCATTTGGCTATTTTCATTTCGTAGCATTTGTAAATAAAGCTGCTTTGAACATTTGTATACACGTTTCTATATTAGCGTATGTTTTTATTATTCTTGGGCATGTATATTAAGGAGTAGGACTGTTGGATCACATAAAAAGATTTAACATCTTGAAAACTCCTAAACAGTCTCCCAAAATATCTGTACCACTGAATATTTCTTATATTTCCATCAGAAATGCATATAGTTTCCAATTTCTCCACATCTATGCAAACACTTGTTATTGTCTCTTTTTTTTTAACCATAATGATCCTAGTGGATCAAAATGTTTATGGTCAGATATTATCTAAATTGGTGACCGTGAATGAATTTCATAGCTAATTGCAGGGTAATTAGCTTCAAGTACCAGAGGTGAGACTGCAGGAAACACTTAGACCTCAAGACTCTTTTTTTTTTTTTTTTGGCCAGTCCTGGGCCTTGGACTCAGGGCCTGAGCACTCTCCCTGGCTTCTTTTTCCTCAAGGCTAGCACTCTGCCACTTGAGCCACAGCGCCACTTCTGGCTGTTTTCTGTATATGTGGTGCTGGGGATTTGAACCCAGGGCCTCATGTATACGAGGCAAGCACTCTTGCCACTAGGCCATATCCCCAGCCCAAGACCTCAAGACTCTTCAAAAGCCCTCAGAACTTTTTTTGCCAGTCCTGGGACTTGGACTCAGGGCCTGAGCACTGGCTTCTTTTTTCTCAAGGCTAGCACTCTGCCACAGCACCATTTCTATATATGTGGTGCTAAGGAATCAAATCCAGGGCTTCATGTATGTGAGGCAAGGACTCTTGCCACTAGGCCATATTCCTAACCCCCCATCAGAACTCTTAAAGAAAAAAAAAAAGCTGCATCCTGTCTTTCAGGATGCAGAATCATTGTGTGTATGTATGTGCCAGTCTTGGGACTTAAACTCCGAGCCTAAATGCTGTCCCTGTGCTTTTTTTGCTCAAGGCTAGCACTCTGCCACTTGAGCCACAACTCTACCTCCAGCTCTTTTGGTTGATTTTGGATTAAGAATCTCATAGATACTGCCAAGGATCTATGCCTTCTGACTAGCTAGAATTGCAGGCCTGAACCACTGACACCTGATCTTAAGAAGCATTTAAAGGGCATTGCAAGGCAGGCCATGGCTAATTGCGACCTCCCAGCATCCTCAACTCAGAGCAATTTCCCTCTGCTTTACGTTCCCACCCAATTCAGTTCTGCTTCTGTGCAGGGTGATGGGGAACAACAGAAGGCATCTCAATCAATCACTATCCCCACCCCTCCAAAACCTACTCTGTCTTATATCCCCTATGGCCACTCCTTACTGGACAGGACTGGACTGAAATAATGAAAACTGTCCCTAGAACTGCTAGTGGTGCCTCTGTAGGTGAGGCTTGCTAGGCAGAAGCCACTGTGATTCATGGATTCTGTGCCTCAAAAGCAGTTGAATCTGCTACTACTATAATACTCAGTTTCCAGGGCAGAAAGCCTCATTTCTATCATTCCTAGGCCTGAAGTTTTCCTGATCATTTTGCCTGTCTTTCTATGTATGTGAATGCCATCTTTGTAAAGGGCAGTTTCCAGGAGTCTTTCCCACCATTCCTTCTGACTTGGAGCCATCTTAAAAACCAGAGCTGTATACCTTCATAGAAACCAGAGATCTCCTAACACCTACTTTGTTCTGCCTCTGCCAGGGGTTGATGCACACACACACACACACACACACACACACACACAAAACACTGCAACTGCCTAGTGATTCCTGGTGCTGCTCCTGAAAAAGTCAAATGGCTACATCCAGGCAGAAGATCTGTGCAGTGACTCATGAACAAATGTCACATGGGAATCTCAGAGAAACAATTACAACAGAAGGACATGATTCATTTTTAGCTACAGATCCAACCCCTGTACAGTCTGGCATTCATTTTGAATCTACTCCCCATAATCTCTTCTTGCTTTTTTACTACTGGTTCATCTCCAAAGACTCTCAATACTTATTAATGTATAAAACCATAATTCATGATAGGAACTACACATCTAAATTTTTATTATCTTTGGCAATGGATCTATTCAAATTCAGAACTCAAAGATACAAAAATGATTGACAAAGTGCCACTTTTCCACTCCAGACTTGTATTTAGGTACCACATTTTCCACCCTAGTAACAATGCTACCATTTTCTAAAATCCTTTAGGAATACTTGTATCCAACCAAATACTAAATATATTCTCATATAAACTTTTTATATAGAGATTAGCATTCTATATGCTCTGTTTAACACAACACATTCCACAAATTGTATTTTAAAAGCATTCCATGTTTCATTGTTAATAATAGCCTCTCTTTTTTTGATAGTTGCATAGTACCCTATATGGTATTTCAATTCCATAACTACTGGTTATTTAACCTATCCCTTAGAGATATTTAGGTTCCTTTCAATATTCCTATAACAGATATCCCCACAATGACTGGGTGATCTTGCACATTTATCATTTACATATGTATATAGGATATATTCCTAGAAGTAAGATTGCTGGTTAGAAGCTATGTACAGACTTTGTAAATACTGCTAAATTACCCTTTATGGAAGTTACCCTAATTTACATGCCTACTAACATTACATTAGTGCCAATTTTCCCACCTTTACCACACAGCACACTCAGGCTTTTCTTTCTGTCAATTCAGTTGTGACCCTAACAGACAAATATGTATGCATAAATCAACAGACTGTATATTTTATTATATCGTTAAGAACCAATTTTATTTCCTTTCCTGCAATTGATTGTTTCTTCCTCCCCTTTTGTCAAGAAACTTGTTAATGTTTTTTTTGTTGTTGTTTGTAGGAACCAATGTGGAAATTATCCCTTCAAGGCAAAGACTTGCAAATAGGTTTCCTAGTGCACTTGTTTGCTTTGTATAGTATTTGTGTGCATAGTTTCATAACTGTCATGAAATATCATTTAAATGATTTTTTTTGGTTTGGTTCCAAGTGTTGTGTCATAGTTGGAAGAAAGAGGGCTGGGGATATAGCCTAGTGGCAAGAGTGCTTGCCTCGGATACACGAGGCCCTAGGTTCGATTCCCCAGCACCACATACACAGAAAACGGCCAGAAGCGGCGCTGTGGCTCAAGTGGCAGAGTGCTAGCCTTGAGCAGGAAGAAGCCAGGGACAGTGCTCAGGCCCTGAGTCCAAGGCCCAGGACTGGCCAAAAAAAAAAAAAAGAAAAGAAAAGAAAGAACACAGTAAATTCAGTAGTTGACTTGTTCTCCAACGTACCTTTTCTGTCCTTATCACAGGGATTTTTAGTCCTTTCCAGTCAGTCTAATGTGAGAAATATCATTCAAATTGACTCTCAGTCTAGTCTTGCGATTTTGCTGAAGGTAAATTTTTCTAAAGTAGTAGTTGGAAAAAGAAACCTTCAAGTTTTGAATCAAGCCTGTCAAGAACAGTTCATTTCACTTTTAATTTCATTCATTTCACTTTTGTATGAAAAAAAAAATCTTAGAGAGCCAGATGCTAGTAGCTCATACCTGTAATACTAGCTACTCAGGAAGCTGAGATCTAAAGATCATGGTTCAAAGCCAGCCTGGGCAGAAAACGCCCCATGAGACTCTAATCTCCAATTAGTCACTCAAACACCAGAAGTGGTGCTGTAGCTCAAGTACTAGAGTGCTAGCCTTGAGCACAAAAAGGCTCAGGGACAGCACTCAGGCCCTGAGTTCTATGCCCCACAACCTGACAAACAATAAAAATAAATCTTAGAGAAACACCTTGAACTCTTACCAGCAGTGATGATGCGAAGCAGAGTTAGTATCCACTTCTTGTTAACCAATTTCCAGAAAGGAGAATTTGTTAGAAGTATGGGAGAAAGAAAGGCTATGCCAAATCCTTCCAGTCCAGTGAGTGTCAGTGTTTGCAGGGGAAAGTAAAAGATCATTGGTGCCAGGCCATGGTAGAGAGACCAGGAAACATACCCTGTAAGAAGTGTTTAGAAGAAAGAGAAAATTGTGCCTTTGGCCTCATTTGACAAACAGCAGCCCTGCCACTCTGTTCCCACCTCCACTTTCCTGCTCTCACCATCATTGGGGGACCTACCCCACAGCCCAGTGGGGAACAGGTTTTTGCTGGTGCAAGTCTCTCACTTTGTTCCCTGAATCGTGCCACATGCCTGCAGCTGTCACCTTAGTACATTTTCTTCATCTGAACTATGTGAGTTGAATCTGGCTTCTTGCCGGGACCTCAACTGATAACTCCCTTATCTAACTTGATCCATAAGTATCATCAACGCTGAAATGAACAGAAGGAATAGGTGTTCCCTCAGCTCCTCTCAAGCACACCCAAAAGCTCTTCAGTTGAGCAACATTTTCTTGTCAAATCCAGCCCTCAGGAGGCAGTATAGAGAAGTGGAATGCCCAGATCTGAAGTCAGCAGCACCTCTGCCAATAACCAACTGTAATCTCAAATGATAATGCTGATTAACAGGAATGAGTACTTAATCAAGTGTTAGGCCCTGCTGAGTGTTAAGGCAGATTGTTTCTCACACTCCTACAACTCCAATGGTCTAGAAGGTGGGTGCTTTCAACTCTCTCATAACAAATGCATGAACAAGCTAAGTAAACAAGGGCAAAACAAAACAGCTGGAAAGTCCTGACACTCCAGAAGTTCAGTCATTGCCTACAGTGCCCAGTAACAAACAGCACTGACAACTTAAACCATCTGCCTACCAAGTAGCTAGCTGTCTAGCTACTTACTCTGTGTGGTAACTTTCTAGCAAGCCACTTAACAATCTCCCTTTGTTAATCAGAGAAAGAGAACTTCTAGCCACCTCCCAGACTTGTCAGGAGGACTGAGCAAGGGCATTGGAGAAACTTAGTATTAGTCATATCTCTCTGCTGAGAACATATATGGTGGGCCAGGAAAATGGAATTGGAGGGCTCCCCTGAAAAGTTGCAGCTCCCAGAAATTAAGTTTGAAAGAGCATCCTTTCCAGAAACTTCCCAAATGTTTATTTGGAAACTGATTTTAATCACACAGCTCCTCCAGAATTACAATAAATGTTAATTCCTTTTTTTTTTTTTTTTTTTGCAAAGCTGCAAAAGTGAGCACGAGATGAGCGTGAGATGCTCATTGCCAGCTTCCCAATTTCCAAGTGCCCCGTGGCCACCCAGTGCTCACATTGGGGACACAGGCGCCCACTTCCTTGCTAATGTTCAGTCGGGTAGAGGTTGGGGACCTGTGGGGACCCGCACCTGCTGTGTGAGTTCAAAGCTAACATCTCTGTAACTCCCACTCCTTGGGTGTAATCCCTGGGCAGGTCCTCTCCCCATAGATCCTCAGCGTCCGAACCCCCACCGAGGTCCCGTCTCCAATTCCCTTTCCTTCCGCAGCCCAACCTCCCAGGGGACGATCACCATCTCTACTCTGAGCACCTTTCCCAGTGAAGCTGGCAGGACGCCGGGCGCCACAGAGGGTTGGGGGTAGCTGGCACCCGCCACCAAGGGGCGAGGGCGATCCGAGCTTACCCAGGAAAGTCTCCACGAGGATTTCCCTCCACAGGAAGGGCATTGTGCCTCTAGAAGCAGCGACCGCGAGGACAGACGCCCCCGACGGCCACGCGCTCCCCGCAGCCAGTCACCGCGTTCGCCCTCGGGTCCCGCGTCCCTGGCGCAGCGTCCACTGCCTGCCAGCACCGCCGGTCTGCCGATCTGTCCGCCGCCGGGCTGATCTGAGGCCGGGTGGGGCCAGGTCTGCCATCCTGTTCTACACCACACCCAGCCCGGCCCAGCCTGCCCCAGCGCAGCCTGCCCCGGGCCAGCCTGCCCCAACCGACGCCTCCCTGCGCCCTGAGCATGGGCACCACTCGGCCCGCAGCTCCCGCAGCCTCTGCCACTCCGACTGCAGGGAACATGGAGATCTGTGCGCTCGAACCCTGCCGGTCTGGCCAAAATCAGTTTGCTTGGTCCCCTGCTCCAGGAGCAGCCTGGAGGGCCAAGCACTGCCAGTGCCTGTGAGGGAGGAAGCAACTTCGAATCAGTGAGCCCTGCTATAAACAAGGCTCCCACCGGGCTACATCGCAAGCAGTCGGAGAGTGAGGATCAGTTGCATTCTATAAGAGAGGTGACATCAATTTGGTATGTTTTTTTTTTTTTTAAGATGTTGCAACATTTGCTCACAAGACAGAAAACTAGTTGCTTTGAAAAAGTACCTTGGCTTCTCCCATTTATCAATATTTGAGTGTGCATTTCTATAAAAGTGGGAGATGTTCTAATTAGTGAAACAAATGAACTAGATCCATTATTTGTCTCTCAAATATTATCATACCCTGGATGTCTTGAAGGTTGGGTGTGTTTTTTTTTTTTTAATCTCCTCAAAGCAATTGGTTCTCATTCACTTTAATCTTTCAAAAGAGCTCACTTCTAGAAAATGGTTATGGTGTGCCTAAGAAATGACAAAATTATTGCTATAAATCCCTAGCCATTTTGAACAAAGAGC
Source organism: Perognathus longimembris pacificus (assembly GCF_023159225.1). NCBI lineage: Eukaryota > Metazoa > Chordata > Mammalia > Rodentia > Heteromyidae > Perognathus > Perognathus longimembris. Next base: position 25,971,946 of record NC_063176.1, on the reverse strand, counting down.
TCTAAATCACTTCCCCAATATGCTGAGTCATAAAGAGAGCTGTGTAAATTAGTGAACAAGAATGGAATAGTCCAGAAATCCACCTTCTCACCTAGGATCAAGTGATGTTCACATGCTTGTTAAGACAATTGCTGGGAGAAAGAGTAGTTTTTCAACAAACTGTTCTGAAGCAACAGTCTATATGCAAAAAATAAGAACATGAAAGTCCATGAGACTCTTATCTCCAGTTAACCACCAGAAAACTGGAACTGAAGCTGGGGCTTAAAGGGGTAGAGCCTTAGCCTTGAGTGAAAGAGTAAAGGGACAGTGTTCAAGCCCCAAAACCAACCAACCCCCAAAAAAGAACCCAATTCTGATTATTAGGTTCTACTTTTCCTCAGGTACCTTTCATCAGTGTGTAGGCATCTCACACTGCTCTGTGCTCACGAGCAGCCGTGTGGAGCTCACTCTTCCCCACCGCCTGGCACATACCCTCTGCCATTGCTCTCTTCCCTGCTGCTGTCAGCATTGGCCTCAAAATCCTTCACAACTGTATGAACAAAATGCTGCCTATCCATGCAATGGTTTATCATTAGATCACCCAAAAAGAAATGAAGAACTAAGACATGCTATAACAAAGATGCTTCAGTGGAAAAAAAAAAAACTGTGCTAATAAGATAGACGTGAGGGGCTGGGAATATGGCCTTGTGGTAAAGTGCTTGTCTCGTATACATGAAGCCCTGGGTTTGATTCCTCAGCACCACATATATAGAAAAAGCCAGAAGTGGTGCTATGGCTCAAGTAGTAGAGTGCTAGCCTTGAGCAAAAGGAAGCCAGGGGCAGTGCTCAGGCCCTGGGTTCAAGCCCCTGGATTGGCAAAAAAAAAAAAAAAAATGATGATGATAAACATGAAAGTCACATGTTTATTCTACATGTCCACCTATGTGAAATGTTCAGAATAGGGGAATTCATAGAGACTGAAAACAGCAGCAGTGGTTACCAGGAAAAAAGGGTAGCAGGAGAGGGAAGAGAATAAGAAGTGACTGATTGGTGGGTGATGAAAACATCCTGGAATTAGACTGTGGTGATAATTGTATAACACTACAAATATAGTAAAGCCACTAGACTGTCCACTTTTTTAAATTAAATTTTATTGATAAAGTGATGTACAGAGAGGGTACAGTTACAAAATAAGGTAGTGAGTACATTTCTTATCATATTTGTTACATCCTCCTTCATTTTTCTTTCCATTCCCTAGTTCAGATAAGCATATATACAACATCCAGTGTAGCAGAATCATATACAGTGACCACAGGGGGTACGTCAAAGGAAATTCACCTAGAACATTAAACATAATGACAAGAGTAAAATCCTCCTGTTTCCATCTCTTGGAGTTCATTTTGCTTAGCCTCATCTTATATAATCATATGTGTGTAGCTGTTGAACTATTGTGGTCCTCTGATGGGTCTATCCTAGACCTTTTTATGTTTATTTAGTAATTGTTTGGTTTTAGAGACATGATGTAAAGTTGCTGACCAAAACATGTAGAGATACCATTTGAGAAGAAGTTTGTTATTTTACAGACATGATCTCTACTGTTCTCCCCTCCCCCTCCAACAACCACATATTAGGGAGACCATGTGCCTTTCCACTTTTAGAGTGTGAGTTTAATGATATGCTAATTATATCTCAATCAATCTATCTATATTATTTATATATATTGAAGCTGTGTGCCATGGCCCATAGATGAAATCCTGTAATCCTAGCTACTCAGCAAAAGGCAGAACTACAGGTGTGGTAGAATGCCAACCAAGCAAATAAGCTTCACAAGCTGAAGACCCTGAGTTCAAAACCATACCTTCAAAATAAATGTTTAAAAACATCTAGTATCCAGGTAATATTTTAAAACTATGACAACTTAATAATAAAAAGATAAATAACCCAAGTAAAAGGTAAAGGACTTGAAAAATCCCCCCCCCAATAAAAAGGATATACACCTGGCCAGGAAGCTTAGAAAAAGATGTTAAGCATATTTCAATAGGGAAGTGCACATCAAAACCACAGTATATTTACCAGGAGAGCTACAATCAAAAAGTAAGATATTAACCCTTATTGGCAAGAATATGGAGACATTGCAATCCATATATTGCTGATGGGATGCAAAGTGGAACAGTTGCTATGGATAAGTCTGCATTTCCTCTCACACTTAAATATAGAGTTACAATCGGACCCAGTAATCCCACTCCAAAAGATCTATGCATGAGAAATTAAAACACATATGAACTTGTATACGAACAGTGGCACTGTTTACAGTAGCCAAAATTGGAAATCATCAAACTATGCAATGACTAATTATAGTCGTATACCCACAAATAAAATATCATTCAGAAATGAAAAGGAATGAAATTAACAAAGAAGTTGAAAGAAATAAGTCATCCCCCCCCAATATCTCATATTAAATGAAACCAGGTCACTTGAGGGGATGGGTAGGGTTGGGAAAGATGCAGGGGGGATGATAAAAGGGGTGATATTGGTCAAGGTATATTGTACTCACAAATTGACATGTCCAATTGAAACCCCTTTGTACAACTACTTAAAGGGAAAAATATCACTACTTAAAGGAAAAACATCACATAGACGATTGTATTCATAGAAAATATTCTGAGAAGGCAAAACCAATAGTAACTAAGAGTAAATTAGTGATGGCTTAGGGTTGTAAAGAGAGCAGGAGAAGGGAAAGGGATTAAAAAGGACAGTTTCTTTTAAGAGAAGATGAAATGTTTCACAATTAACTTGACACTGATTACACAACTCTATCAATCTGTTAAAAACACTGCATTGTACTTGAGAAGTATCTGACTCACAGAGGGTGTGAATGATGTCTCAGGAAGGCTGTTTGCAAAAATGCAATAGATATTAGTTATATTTCTTTAACATGTTTGTGACAGGGTGGCAGACATCAAGCACTCCCCAATAGGTGAATGGCTCCCATAGCTAGAAACACGGACCCTCTCTTGCTGTCCATGTATGCTTCATTTTCACATACTCATAAAAAAAATCTACTCCTGCACTTTAGGTGCCTGGAGGTACCTTTCTTAAGCTAAGTGCTAGAAAAACTTTACTGCTACTAAGGGCACAGTGTTTTGTTGTGTTTTTTTTCTACTCAAAGTTCCATTTTAGGCTCTATTTTGGGGTCTCTCTCTCTGTCTCTTTTTCTCTCTCCCTCTCCCTCTTCCTTTCCCCACCCCCAGTCTCTGTCTCTCTCTATCACTTTGAGCCCAGCTAACTCCAGGGGATTCTGGAAAATGCAGTCTAGCCCAGAAAGGGAAGGGAATCAAATTTTGGTGAGCAGTTGTCAATGTCTGCTACATGGGGGTAGGAGCTTTGAGGTTTAAATAGACACTAAGGTGCACAGCACAGAGCCTAGGGAACAGCCCAGTACCCAGGAAGTATGCCATTCCATAATATTTGACCCGGGCACCCAGTAGGCCTTTGAGATGTGTTTCAGAAGTGTGTCGATGCCATCTTCATCCAACAATGGTGTCAATGGCCTTCTCAGGCCTTTTAGAAGACATTCTGGCATTTCTCCAACTGCAGAGACTTGAGAACCTAATGCAGGAGGAATTTCATCAGAGGTTTCCGCCCAGCTACAAGAGGAAAGAATGTTTCCATTGTTTGCAATCATTTTTCTGACTTGCCAGTTTGCCCTTCTTTGGTAGATTGTAGGAAAGTTACAGTTCCTGGTGCTTTCCTATGTCGCTTGTAAGGATAGTTTGATTCTTGTTCTGATAGCACACTCATCATGAAGTGGCTTTTCACCCCCAAGTATCATACGTTAGATAGAATGATTGTAGGCTCTTAACAAACTCTCTCATTCTCCAGTTTCATTGCTACTGAATTAGGGAATAATTCACCTACAAAATGTGAGTTATTCTGTAACTAATGAGGTAACGGCAATATCCAACCTGGACTACCTTGTAAATGCTCCCAATATATGGAAGTTTACTGCTGCTACCTTGATTTTCATACTTACCTGGTTTTAATTTAATTTTAGAGGTCATTGTCTTTCATTTGTGGTGGGATCTCTTCTTTGACCTTAGGCTGCCAGTTACATTATTTTTTTTAACCTGGAAAGAATAAAGTCCATTAGGCTCTGCTCACTTCCTCCTCCTCCTCTCCTAGTTCTTACAGCATGAAAACATTAAGTTCAACCAGAACATATTGAGAACATATTTCTTCATATCAGAAGATTAAGACTCTCCACCAGGAGTATGGAGATTCCTCAGAAGGCTAAACATAGAGCTCCCCTATGACCCAGCAGCCCCAGTTTTGGGCATCTACCCAAAAGACCACAAACAAGAACACACTAAAGCCACCAGCACGACAATGTTCATCACAGCACAATTCATCATAACTAGAATATGGAACCAACCTAAATGTCCCTCAGTAGACGAATGGATCAGGAAAATGTGGTACATATACACAATGGAATTTTATGCCTCTATCAGAAAGAATGGCATTGCCCCATTCATAAGGAAATGGAAGGACCTGGAAAAAAATATACTAAGTGAAGTGAGCCAGACCCAAAGAAACATGGACTCTATGATCTCCCTCATAGGGAATAATTAGCACAGGTTTAGGCTAGTCACAGCAGAGGATCACAAGAGCCTAATGCTATGCCCCCATGAAACAACTGTTATATCACTGTTGTAATCACTTTCAATATGCCATGTGAAACCGTAGCTTCTAATGTTGATGGTCCTCTTGTATCGCCTTCCTGTGGTTGTACCTGCACTATCACTGTATCTCATCTGAGTACACTGGATACTACATATACTGGTATTACAACTAGGGAAGTGGAAGGGAATATCAAAATTGAGAGACAAAGGATAAAAAGACAAGTCCAAAAGCAATACTTGCAAAGCCATTTGGTGTAAACCAACTGAACAACTCCGGGGGGGGGGGGCAGGAAAGGGGGAGGAGGAGGGGGGAATGAGGGAGGAGGTAACAAACAGTACAAGAAATGTACCCAAGGCTTAACGTATGAAACTGTAACCTCTCTGTACATCACTTTGACAATAAATAAGAAAAAAAAAAGAATCTCCACCAGGAGATGACACTTGGACATAATTAAAACCTTTCTAGGCTCAGTGAAAACTTGAAATGTGTTGCTTTAAATAGGCTAAAGTAAAGGGTAATTCCATCATGGAGATTCAGGTTTCCAGTTATGCTTATTAATATTTTAAAGTCACTTAGGGAAAGCTTGGCTCTTATTTTACATTGACAAGGGTCCATATTGTCAAAGGCTAGGTAAGCAGCCCATAGCCCTTGTTGGAAGGTGGCAGGACCTTTAACAGGTGAGGCCCAGTGAAAGGCCGTTTAGTCTTTGGGCATGTATCCTTGAAGAAGAAGATATTGGGGCACCAGCCCCAGCCTCAAGCTCTCTTTCACTCTGACTATCATGAAGGGAGCAGCTTTGCTAGACTTGTATTCCCTACCATAGTGGTTTGCCTAGTCATGGAGCCAAAGGCAAGGCAATGGGGCCAACTGACCATAGACTGAAACCTCCATTAAGTATCCATCAAAACAAACCTTCTTTGTAGGTGGATCCTTCAGTTATTTGTCACAGTAATGGAAAACTGACTGATTCAGGCAGTGTATACAAAAAAAAAGAATTGGGAAGTATTCAAATGACAACCCAATTTATTGCAGTTCTCTTTTCAGGAAAAAAAAATGAATGTACAGTTGTTTTCACTTTAATAATTCCTCATTGATTAGTAGTTTTTTACATGATGTCTTTGATTGTTACAATGTCCCAGACTGAATATTTATTCAGTCAGCATCATAGAGAGAAATTAGTTCAGGTAGTACTCCCATAAAATCCCTCTGAGTTCTCTGTCAGATTTCACCTGAAACTACATGTGAAATAACCAAGTTCATTTGTTTTTTAATCAGAAACATGGAAAACATAGTGCAAGTACTATAAGTGGGCTACTAGAAATAGCCCAACCTATGTCTGGATTCCAGCTCAGAGATAAACATCCAGAAGCAGAAGCTGAATGGACCTGAAGAGACATGTTCCCTGTACTAGCACCTGATGCCATGTTCCATCCCCAGCCCCCTCTGTATTGAGAACCAGCTCTCCTCAAACTTCTGCCACGATTACCAAAGCCATCATGGTCCCCAGACCTGGCCTTTTCAGCTACCATTTCTGTTACCATGACCAGATAGGAGAGGTCACTGTAGGTCCCACAAAAAGCAGATTCCAAAACCAAATCAGAAATAGGAGGTATTTCTGAAGAAAATGCCTTTGAAAGATGAGCATGGGGAGGGCAAGAGAGGCAAAGCCCTCAGCCATGATATGCACCAGATGGAGGAATGGAAGAAAGTTTGGACAAGAAGAGCTGCAGATCTTTGTCACCTCTGATCTCTGCCAAGCAGAAGAGGAGTGTATTACAGTCAAACCCTGATTGAAAACAAACTAAAAGCAAAAGACATGGAATTCTGGGCACAAATACCTCACATCTATAATTCTGGCTCCTCAGAGGGATGAGATCTGAGGATTGTGGTTCAAAACCAGGCAGACAAATCCAAAACACTACTATCTCCAGTTAAACAGAAACAAAGAAAAAACCCACAAGTAGAGGAGTGGCTCAATTAGTAGAGTGTCATCCTTGAGCAAAAAAGCTAAAGGAATGAGATTGGCACCACCTATGCACTGTGAGTAAACATGTCCAATGTGTGAGTGAACATGTCCAATGCCATTTTAACTAATGTAACTACTCATTAACCAGAAAATCCCAGAAAATCCACTAGTAGGCTTTCCTTTCTGAAGCAAAATGCTATTCAGTTCTTAACTAACTTAACTTATTTCCAAAGCAGCTGTATTTCTGAAGAGTACTGAACAAATGTGTATGATTTTCTGTGCCAGACTTTTGACTTTGTTTTCAAGCACTGTAATTGGTATGGATGGTTAGAAACAATAATATATTAGGGTTTATATTTAACCCTTTCAGGACTGAACTGTATCTCCTATTAATTTTCTCCTGTGTCGTGATAAATGTTTGCCAGCCTTTGGTACTATGTTGATCCAGATGTAGGTTTATATGCTCATTTTTAGCTTATTTCTCATACCCTGCAGTATGCTGTACTCATTCAGTCCTTAAGGGGTTTACTTTACAAACTGTGCACCTGTAAGGTTTATTAGCAATAAGATAAAAAATTGAGCAAGTTTATACCATAAAAAAGGTTTATACCAGAAAAAAGGAATCTGCTCAGTTCCATATTTCATATGAAAAACCTGCAATACAGGCAGTTTCTAGGAATAAATAAAAAGGAAATGTAAACCATTGTAAACATTTTCTGTTGGGTGTGCCTGATGCATATATTATCCCCTGATTTCAGAATATTTCATAAAGACAAAATTAAATGAAAAAAAAAGCTAAAGGAAAACACAAGGCCTCAGTTCAAGCCTGGCCCCTAGTTCAAGAGTGAGGCCCTACAATTCACAATAGCCAAAATATGGAAACAACCCAGATGCCCCTCCACAGATGAATGGATCCAAAAAATATGGTACCTATACACAATAATATTACATAGCGATTAGGAATGGTGAAATATTGTTATTCGCAGGGAAATGGTCAGAACTTGAACAAACAATGTTGAGCGAGACAAGCCTAGAACACAGAAAACAAAGAGGCATGATCTCCCTGATATACGACTGTTAAGAAAGGGTGACGGAGAGACAGTAGAGACCAGGTCTGTGAAACCAAAAACTGCTTGTCAAATGGTATTTCCCACAGGATTGGGGCAGCGACCCAACAGTATGTAACTAAAACCAAACAACTTCTCAACATATAAAGGTCAAAAATTGACCTCTCAGTGGAATATAATAGCCCAAAAGCTATGTATGTATGTTCATATAAGACTACTGTCGACATAATGTCTAATATCGACATTACATTTAAAGCCCTAGGCGAATTTTCTTGGGCTTGGCCATGTGGATACTGTATATGTTCTTAATACATTGTGTATTGTGTATATGTCTACCTGACCTAGGGAAGGGAAAGAAAAACAGGGTGTAAGATATCACAAGAAATGTACACACTACCCTACTATGTAACTGTACCCTTTTTGTACAACAACTTGTCAGAGAATTTGTGTTCAATTAATAAATTAAATAAAAAAATAAAAAATAAATTAAAAAAAAAGAGTGAGGCCCTGAGTCAATTCCATAGTAAGATCAAAAAGAAAGCCTGTTGAGAAAAACATTTTCAATTTAGCAGAAGTAGAATAAGTTTGGGAGGTCAATGCCAGTGGCTCCTGCCTGCAATTCTAGCCACTCGGGAGGCTGAGATATAAAGGAGCACAATTTGAAGCCAGGTTGGCCAGAAAAGTCCATGGGACTCCATTTCCAAAATAACCAGCCAAACAGCACAAATTATGGAGTATCAGCAGAGTGAAAAAGCCAAGGGAGCATAAGGCCCTAAATTTGAACCCTGGTTACTAGAAGAAAAACAAGTTTTCAAAAATATCTAATTTACATCCTAATATAAACATTAAGTTTTCACTTAGACCTATATGCAAAAGCACCATCTTAGCACAGGCGTATTTTTAGGCTTAGTTAGGATAATATGTTCCAAAAACCAAAAGAGTACATTGTATACAATTTATCTATTATTAGGCAGTTTCTTTGTTAGATCCATTCATACTCATTTCTCCTAACATTTCCTTGAACATTGTCTGTGTGTGCAGTTGTCATGGTCCCTGAGTTTTGATGGACAAGCACAGCACAGCATTGTACCCACAATCAGGAACTCACAGCTTTGGGGTGGAGTCAAGTGCTCAGGTCATCACAGCCCAACTGTGAGGGCTGCTACAGCTGAGCAGGACCTCTGGGAGCAAGTCTGGGGGAGTTTGCGGGTGGCAAGGACAGAAGCATGGGGTGATGGTCTATTTTCTCATGGTGCAGTATGGGACACGTGGCCTCCCGAAGTCTCCATTTTCCCACTCGTAAAGTGAAACTAATGATAGAATCTGGAAAGCATCACTGCCCTAACCAGTCTGACAGACCAAAGAGGACTTAGGTCATGCTACTAGTCAGCTCCCTCAAAAGACTAGACACAACAAATAAATTTTTGGAGTTACCAAAATACAAGAATCCCATTAGTATTATCAAGTGTTTTGTTCATACTGTATTTATTGGGCAATTATTTCCTGTCCTTCTTAAACTGGGAAACAGGACATGGCAGGCAGGAGAGGATATCAGAAGATATGTAGACTCAGCATGTAAACATCTTCTCTGAGCACTAAGATTAATCAGTATTAATGCCAGGCACTTGTGGCTCACTCTTGTAATCCTAACTATTCAGAGGGTTAAGATCTGAGGATTGTGGTTCAAAGCCAGCCAGGGCAAACAACTCCGAAAAACTCTTATCTCCAATTAACCAATAAAAAAACCAGATGTGGCACAAATGGTAGAATACCAGCCTTAAACAAAAAGGTAAGCAAGAGTTTGAGACTTTGAACCGAAGCCCCAGTACCAGCACACACATGTGTGCACATGCATACACACACATGTGCACGCACACACACACGTACACAAGATTATTCAGTATAACCAATTCACAACACTTTAACATTGCCCCAGGCAGAGTGTGTACTACAGGGACAAGTGCCAAGAGCGCATAAAGTTTTAAGGTACAGCTTTTGAGCTCATAATAGGCTTCTTGGTTATTCTCTTTGCCAGTATTCAAACATTCATTAAAAGTATTTTAAGGGGCTGGGGATATGGCCTAGTGGCAAGAGTGCCTGCCTCGGATACACGAGGCCCTAGGTTCGATTCCCCAGCACCACATATACAGAAAACGGCCAGAAGCGGCGCTGTGGCTCAAGTGGCAGAGTGCTAGCCTTGAACGGGAAGAAGCCAGGGACAGTGCTCAGGCCCTGAGTCCAAGGCCCAGGACTGGCCAAAAAAAAAAAAAAGCATTTTAAGACATACAAAATACAAAGACCTCTAAGGTCTATAATGTATGCAGAAAGAAGCTAGACAAAGGACTAAATCAATAGATGTCTGTATTGGTGTCTTTAAGAGGTGTGAAATTGCTTCTGGGACAGTGAAGTCATTTTATATTCCATGTCTGTTGTGGCAGACTATGGAAAGACAATTCAGGGTCCTGTCAGAGAGAATTTAGGGAAGAAAATAAAATCTGGAAGTTTGCTCATTAAGGAAATAGATTTCAAAACATCAAAGGAAAGATCCTTCTTATAAAGCAAAAGCTCATATGGGCTCAGGTGATGGAGGCAGATAGCTAGAGCAATAAAGATTTCCAAGGGCAGAGGCTAGTGGAATGTGAGTCCAGGTGAAATGCTAACACCTAAAAAAGGAACCATCTCAGAAAAGGGAGAGTTGAATTTGGTGTTTATGGAGTAATCACTCTGTATAAAACAGACGTCCCTGAGCCAGCTGGGTAGCCTCCCAAAGGACTTAGAAGCCAAGAACAAAGCATGTGACAAGGAGAAGGCATCTGACACCTGACACATGTACACATAGAGCTTTCTGGACTCAACAAGCGGCACAAGACCACAGTTCCTGGCAAGTTAAAGCCTATTCTATACCACTGTCTTCCAGGCAGTGTTTTTTATTGGCTTGCACTTTCCCTCCCTCCCTCTCTCCCTTTTATCCCTTCCCTTTAATCTCCTTCACATCTAGTATCTCCTATTCAAATTCAGACAAAACCAAGAACACAATTCCAGCTACACCATAAGCTTTGTTAGTGTAGTTAAAGGTGTGGTGGCACAGCTGGAAAGTGGGAGTAACTCCTGCTGAGTAAAGAAAGAGGTGTAATTGCACACTTTGGGGGTATATGTTATCCTTGTGTATTTCATACCTCTGTTACATCTTAGGAATCAAGACAATGATGTCTTGATTAAATCCCTGTGTCTAGCACCCAGATTTTGAACTAAGAAATATAAAGTAATCAAGCAGATGGAGATTTTTTTAAGCCACTTAGTTACTGGTAGAAGCCAAACAGGAGCATGTGGCTTAGCTATGCAGCAACAATGGTGTCCTGATAATTGAATGCAAGAATGGGGCCATGCACACACACACCAGCTCCGCATCCCTGGAAAGCTGCAGGAACCACAGGTGCAGGCTATGTATTTGTGACTAGTCAGAATAGAGCATTTGCTCTCAGCTGGCTGCTGTCACAGACAGGAATGCCACAGACATGCCAGCAACACCTCTCCAAGCCACCAGCATCTCTTGGGGAAAACTGGAGCCTGACAAGCCAGAAGTGGTACCCTAGCAACTGTGCCTAGGTAGGACACAGAGAATTTCCCCCTGTAACATCATTAGTGACATATTTACTGGTTTGTCTGTATAACAGGCACTTTACTAAAGCCAACTTTAAATAAGAAGTCACTGAGAGAAAACTAGGGGACTGGGGTACCCCAGGTGGCTGGCTGTTGAAAAGTGGTAACAACAGATCTTATCCTAAGTCACTTGATCAGCTTCCCTCAGTTTTGAAATGTATTATCCTGGAAGCACGGAAGGAAGGCAAAATCGCGTAATAGAATACTAGAATGCAAAAACAGGCTTGGTGGAGGTACAGAATGAATTTACCTAAGAAGCCTATTGCCTTCTGGTAGATATTGAAGGAGGTTTAGGGAGAACATTAGGACAACATTTGCTTTGATCTGAAGATCTAAAGGTTCAAAATTGATTGATGACAATATTGTTAATGTAGTCTGAGGGATGGTAACATATAGAGATACAATGCAGGTGACAATAAAAAGATCTTGATCTTTAAATTATCCTTAAAACAATACTTTTTTAAAAAGTGGCACATTTTTTCCAGAAGAAAATAACCATGATAATTATGAGCGATTATAGCAAGTTCTTTTTTTTAAAAAAGTTTTGATGTAATACCTTACAAACAGCCTGTTTGTTCTGGAGGCATCTGCCTGGTGCTTGAGATATGAATGAATTCACCAAGAGGCAGAGTGGCAAGCAAGAAGACAGAGGGTTATCCACTCTGTGGAAAAGACAAGGAAAGGGCAGACACCACAAGCAGTGTTGGCCCTGGGTGGGGGTAAGTGTGGGTTTCCACACAGTTAAGATGTTGAGGAGACGCACTGCTGTAGTTTTAGTTCTGCTAGCTATTCCAGGAAACTGGTGCAGTGGGCAGTTTTTCGGTGTTTCTTGCTGAGGAGTTTGTTTGGCAGCTTGTACAATCCCTTCCAAAAATATGTTCTCAAAACAGGACACAGGTAGTTCTTCTACTTGCGTTTAGAAGAACAATTTGTATAAAATCAAGTCAAGGGGCTGGGAATGTAACTTAGTGGTACAGTGCTTGCTTAGCATGCACGAAGCCCTGAGTTCCATTCCTCAGCATCACATACACAGAAAAAACTGGAAGTGGCCCTGTGGCTCAAGTGGTAGAGTGCTAGCCTTGAGCAAAAGAAGCCAGGGACAGTGCTCAGGCCCTGAGTCCATGCCGTAGGATTAGCAAAAAAAAAAAAAAAAAAAGTCAAACAGCCTTCCTGCCAAGAAAGCATGGCATCCTTTACAAGATGGAGATAGTTAGGCTATCTCATACAGTTCTGTGCATCAATTCATACAGTTTTAGACTTAAAAGGGAGCTTCTAAATTATCTAGTGATTTGATGTGGCAAATATCTGGGTTTTTGTGTGGTAAATATCTGAGTTTTCTTATTTTGTAATAAGAAATTCACTTACCCAAGGTCAAGTTGTTCCAGGGACAAATCTAGGCCAATCTTTTTAGGTCATAACTTATATACTTTTTAAGAGTTACTAATTCTGAATTCTCTATTTTAAACTGACTTTCCACCCATTGTGTCTGCATTAAGACAATTTTTGGCACAGACTAGGTATTTACCAGGTATTTACATAGAATTTTGGAAAGAATATGTTTTAGACATGATTGGCTAGCCACTGGTATCCTTCTACTGACACTTCCTGTCTATCCTCTCACGCCACAGGTTTAAGACTGGCACAAAGCTAAGTTGGGATTCTGGGAAGGATAAATTGACTGTAGAATCATTATTTTATCAGAAATTTAGAAAGGTGTTTTCTTTTTAAGTTTTAGGAAATCAGAGATCATCAGTTGCTTGAGAACAACATCACTTGACATGCATCATTTGATTTCCCATCAGTTATTTACTAAAGACCTAAAAGTAAATTTAGATTTAATAAGTCAAAGGAATGAACTGATTACTATGAAGTATTAAGTCAAAAGAAATTAGTCTAACATTGAGGAACAAATGGCAACCAAAAAATTTCAGATCAAACCAGGCCGATAATAGCTCACACCTGTAGTCTGAACTATTCCAGAGGCTGAGATTGGAGGATCCGTGTTTGAAGCCAGCCTAGGTAGGAGAGTTCTGAGATGCTTATCTCCAACTGACCACAAAAAACAAAACCAGAAATGGAGCTGTGACTCAAGTGGTAGAGTTCTAGAGTTGAGCAAAAAAGCTCAGTGCCTAGGTCCTGTGTTCAAGCTCCAGAACTGACACACACACAAAAGAGTAAATCATCCCAAAGGCAATAATTCATCAAGAACAAAAGATTAATTTCAAGTAGAAGTAATGAGTAGGTTTTTGAATCACTTTGTAATTGCATTAATGATGAGGAATATTAAAATTGAATATGCTGGGAAAATATTTAAATTTCTTGCTAACTCTGCATCAAGTAGTGCCATCTAAAAAGACAACGGAAATCATAGTGTTCTTCTAACAAGGAGAAAACAGACATAAAGTAGCTAATAAGTGCTGTCAGCTCAAACGGTGTTTGAGAGTAGATATTGAACAAGAATACTAGAAAACATCCTGCAATCTTTTAGCACACATATGAAATGATATTTACCTAAATTTGACTACAAAGTGCCAAAAATACATGCTATCAAAAACTGTGAAACTGATGGAAATGTTTTTCAGCTCTCAACGGTAAGCAAATTTAGATTAACCATGATAGTTGAAAATCTCAATTACCATCGTATTCCTGCTATAGAATGATTCCAAAAGCAATGCTTACAAAACCACTTGGTGTAAACCAACTGTACAACTCATGGCTGGGGTGGGGGGCCCAGAGCAGGAAAGGGGGAGGGGTAGGCAGGGGAAAAATGAGGGAGGAGGTAACAAGTTTGAACAAGAAATGTACTCACTGCCTTACATATGAAACTGTAACCCCTCTGTACTTCACTTTGACAATAAAGGGGGGGGGAGAAAATACTGCAATTTTTTATTGAGAGCAAGAGAATGTTGGAGAGCTGTGTGAGACAGCTAACTTATCTCTTTAAAGTTTTTCTATACTTTGTGGTGTTTGTGATAGCTACTGTACTTTTTTTGGGGGGTGGGGGGGGCAGTCTTGGGCCAGGCCCTGAGTCCAGGCCTGAGCACTGTCCCTGGCTTCTTTTTGGTCAAGGCTAGCACTCTGCCACTTGAGCCACAGCACCACTTCTGGCTGTTTTCTATATATGTGGTGCTGGGGAATCAAACTTGGGCTTCATGTATACGAGGCAAATACTCTTGCCACTAGGCCATATTCCCAGCCCGCTACTGTACTTTTAAATACATGGTTTGTGGTAATTTCTTATTCTAACATAGATAGCATCTTCCAAGTCTGATTTTGTATTTTTCATTTTAAAGGTCATTAGAATGTAATAAACCTCATGTCTTAAAAAGCTTGGACCTGCCTCTGGCTGTCAGTCAAAGGGCAGTATGTTTTCTTTATAGGAAGAAATGGGGGTTGGAGGCCTCACTGAAGCTGACCTCAGTGGTCACCTAGGTATAAGTTGTGCTATATCTTGACCAGCAGGTGGCAGTAAGGTACAGTGATTCCAAATAACAGCCTGTGTTTACCATGAAAAATAACAGCAAGATTAAAAGGATTCTTTTGTTTCTTGTTTTTGTTTAATTTGGTGCTGGCCCTGGGGCTTGAATTCAGGGCCTAGGCACTGCTCTAGGTTAGTGTTCTACCACTTGAATCGCAGCTCTGCTTCCAGCTTGGGGGGAGAGGGGGATATTTACTTGGAGATAAGAATCTCATGAACTTTCTTGCCTGGATAGCTTTGAACCTTGATCCTGGGGTCTCAGCCTTTTGAGTAGCTAGGATTAGAGGCATGAGCCACTGGACTGGGAGGGGGGATGGGGAGAGGGAGGATATTTATTTTGTTTTTAATTACTATCAGGTGCCAGACATTTCACTTCAGTACTCTGGAGCATTTAGAGGAAGAATAGGTTTGTGTTGGTTTTGTTTGTTTTTTTCCTCTTCCCACTTCCCAAAGAATGTCTTAAGAAATCTATGAACTGCAAATATAGCTTCCCTACCCAGTTAAAATACTACATACATTTAATAGCAAGCTTCTCCTTGCCCATACTGTAATTAGATGGTTTTTACCATTATAAATGATATACTTCAGACTTTTACTGCACCAAAATCAGTTTCTTTTAAAGAATGTCATCTTCCCCATTAGCCTTCAGGGGAGGCCATGGTGTTCCTCGCTGAGAACAGCTTCTTTTAAACGTAAAAAAAAAAAAAATCCAATACTTAAAATGAAAACAGATAGCATTTCATGCTGTTCATGAGAACAGCCAAAGTAATCATAACAGCAAAGCCTGTTGAACCCCTGTACCTTTCCCAATGCTGGGTCCCAAGATACTTGGAATAACTATTAAGAACAACAACTAATGTGTCTGTAAGCTGGCTATGTGCCAGTCATTACTATTCCAAGTTTTTACATTATTTCATTAACAATCCTACAACTTTATCATTATTGTTACCATCATTCTTCTTAGATGAGAAAACCAAACCATAGATCCATTCAACAAGTTACTGCTACAGATTGGACCTTTACCCTTCCACTAAAAGTTTATGTGGTAAAACTTGGTGATATGAGGAGGTAGTGGAACCTTGGGCTTTAGTGGGAGGAAGTTAGGTCATTGGGCATGAGCCCTTGAATGGAATCAAGGAGCCCCAAGCCCATCCTCCTCCTCTCTCTTGGACTTCCTGGTGATAGGGTGAGCAACATTCTTCTACCATTCCCATCCCATTTCTCCTCTCCTCTTTTCTTCTTTCTCTCCTATCATGCCTCCCACCATAGTCCCCAAAGCAACAGAGCCAATCAACAGTGAGCTTTGCATTTTTTATTTTAGGTTCCTTTTTATTTATCTTTATTTTTCCTAGTTTGCTATTTATTTATTTTTATTTTTGATACTTATTATACAGATGGAAAGAAATCCCATAGCCTAGCAGATGAATCAGACCACTTAAACCACCAAGAGGTTTTACTGTCATCTGCTACAAATCCAGTCTATTTTGATCCCTTCCCAGAAGAATGGTTTGATTAAAAACAAACAGCATACACCAATAATAGCAATATAGGTTTTAAGCAATTAAAAAAAAAAAAGATCAGACTATTAATTCGTATTCTCCCTTCACATTAAAGTGCTCCACTCCCAAAAGAAGAGAGGAAGCCCTATAGTCTTCACAGACCTCCTGTAATGAGGAAGAACTAAAACAAGCAACACCCCGTAGAAGTTCTCTGTGCTCCCTGGCTCCTCCCCTTCTTGTGCTGCTCACTGAAGAATAGACTGCATCCATTCATTCTAACCTGCCCAATCACCGTCCCTGACCCCCCTAGTCCCCAGCCGGCCTTCTGCTTTGTCTGCTCCTGGAAAGCTGATCTCAGGAAGGCCTCAGAAACCTTGCACTGGCTGAATTCATCTCGCCTGGCCTCTTCTCTTGGCTGTGGTTTGGATAATCGATGTCCACCCTCTCCCAAAAAAGGCTCATGTGTTAAAGGCTCAGTTGCCAGCACATAGACTTTGGGAAGTGATTAAACCATAAGAGCTCTGATGCCATCAGTGGATTAATCTGCTGATAGATTCACTTGGTTGCATTATTGGGAGGCAGTGGGAAAACACATATGTATGTAGATATAGATAGATAGATAGATAGACAGACATGTACATATCCATGTGTATATAGTTATATATGAATCTATATCCACACCCATATAGCATAACTAAGTAGTTATACTATAATAAAAAGCCATAGAGGGGCTGGAAATGTGGTTTAGTGGTGGAGTGTTTGCCTTGCATGCATGAAGCCCTGGGATCAACTGGTAGAGTGCTAGCCTTGAGCAAAAAGAAGCCAGGGACAGTGCTCAGGCCCTGAGTTGAAGCCCTAGGACTGGCAAAAAAAAAAAAAAAGCCATAGAGTATCACTATATGGTTATATAACCATATAGTGTAACCATGTCATTAAAACTATATAGTATAACTATGTGGTACGTATAAATTATGCAGGGTACCCTATAATTATATGGTTTTATCTTTATATCTCACAGGCTTTGTTACAGATCCATGACTGAGTAAATACATATTTCAAGGTTATTTCAGCAAATTCCAGTTTCTGCCCAGACAGTGCTTACCTGCCCTTTGCATACCATTTCCCAACAAGGAAGACCTCCAGCACCACTGCCAGAATAAAGACGAGCAACCCGTGGCTAGTCAGCAGGTGCAGACGCCTAAGTGATAGGCTAAAAAAAGACACTTCCTTCTTGTTGTTTTTCTTTTTTTCTTTCTTTAAATAAAATTAGCCTGGAAGAAATGAGGACGAGAGCATGGATCAGAAAGGAGGAAAGAGGTAAAGATGTGCTAGAGGAGATGCACTAAGACCTGGGAGATGGCTGAGTGGGCAAACAAATTATTTTCTATGGGGGGAGGGACAGGGAAGGGAGAATCAGCAACCAGGACTCCAAATACACCTACTTTCCTGGAAAATCAACCATCTTTCTGGAAAGAATACATTGTTACTATGTCTGTAGAATTTAAACTAGTTAATTTGTTTGGTTTTTTTAATGGAGAATATAAGTGATTTTTAAAAATGCTTTCTCAATACTATATGCCGCAGTATGGCTCGAGACAGTCTCAGCAAGTGAAAGAAGTCAGTCGCAGAGGGCCACATGGGGCAGCCAAAGAAGTGGCCAGAAGAGGGAAATCTTTACACTCAAAAGATAAATAGGGCCAGGCGCCTGTAGCTCACACCTAGAATCCTCAGGAGCCTGAAATCAGGATGATGGTTCAAAGCCAGCCCAGGCAAAAAAGTCCCTTTGACACTCTTATCTCCAGTTAACCACTCAAAAACCGGAAGTGGTACTGTGGCTCAAGTAGTAGAGTGCTAGCCTTGAGCACAGAGGCTCAGGGAACACTGCCCAGACCCTGAGTTCAAGCCTTATAGCTGACACACACACACACACACATACACACACACACACACACACACACAGAGGTAAATAGGCAATTATATAGGACACAGGGAGAGAGAAGCAGTGACTTCTAATAGACATGTGCTTTTTTTTAAGATGATGAAAATGTCCTAGAATTAATGCGGATGTTACATCACCCCAGGAATATATTTAGGAATAGCATGGCTGCCTAGCAAACACAGCTTCTATTTCAAATCCAACGACCATAAAATAAATAGATTTTGAGTGGGGGGGGACAAACAAATTACTAAAACCTATCTTTAACTTATTTATTAAATAGCTACTGGTTTACGGAGCACCTACTATGTCTTTTCATAGCTTCATCTTCCATCACTGTCAAAAACATGTCTTAAATCCCAGCACACGGCCTACTCATTCCCGTGTCTGTGCCTCTGTACTACACTATGCCACTCCTCTGGGCTTTAGCACCTTCTACATCCAAACACCTCCATGTGTCAAAACTCCAAGCACGCTTCAACTTAAATATCCTTTCCTCCCTGGAACCAGGGACCAGAATTAGTCTTTCTTCCTAGTCATTGCTATAGTCTTCGGCCATCTTCAGAGCATAAAATGCATCCTAGATACAGGCATGCCTGGCTTCACTCCTTTACAAAATGAGTATGTCTCTGAAAATGATCTTGCTGGACCCACCTCCCCATCCCCATTCAATGACAACCATGGTTGCTTTTATCATTTGGTTATGTTTCTTGGGCTCAGTACACAAACGGTGTCCTAGCAACTGCCCTTCCTACCTTACTCTACCATAGTTCATGTTTTCACAATGCAAGTTCGCCCTAGGTACACAGATTTCTAGGGTCATCACTCATCCAGCTGTAGCTGCATGGGGAAGTTCTTCACCTCAGTCCACTTCCGGGACACTTAGTGATGTTTTTCCATGGAAGCCTAGGTGGATGTTTCAAAAGGCACAGAAAAGAAAAGCACGAGAACAGAGAGATGCAAGAGTGCTGCCTAAATCCTATCTGGGCCAACAAGTCACAACTAGCAATTTATACAAAAGATGCCCAGAGGGAGCATGTCCTGTGAGTCACCCATAGAGCCAGGAAAACAAGGAGAAACATTTCCAGATGCTTGGCCTCCTGGGAAATGCCTCCCTCTTCCTCTCCTACTCAGCAAAAGCGCCAGGAAGGCCTAAGTGCTCCACATACCTAGTCCTTGGGCTTTCAGCCGTGTGAAACTTTCATCCTTCATGTTTTCCCACCCTGATTAAAGCTGTAAACTAATTAAGCCTCAAGAAAATTGTAGGACATTAGTTTGGGAAGTATATCTGATTCATGGTGGGGAAAAAAAATCCAAAAACCTCATGGGAAGAAAAGCAAAAGAAACATAAGCAGAGCTGTCTTAGTGTGTGTGTGTGTGTGTGTGTGTGTGTGTGTGTGTGTGTGTGTTTGTGTGTGTGTAATATATTATATTATATAGCTACAATATATAACATGATATAATGTGTAACATATGCTGTGTGTGTGTGCGTACTTTCTTCTTTTTTTGTTTTGTCAGTCATAGGGCTTGAACTCAGGACCTAGGTGCTGTCTCTGAGCTTTTATGATCAAGGCTAGTGCTCTACCACTTTGAGCCACAGTTCCATTTCCAGATTTTAGGTAGTTAACTGGAGATAAAATGTCTCCAAAGACTTTCCTGCCTGGTTTCCAACCACAGTTCTCAGATTTCAGCCTCTTGAGTAGCTAGGATTACAGGCATGAGCCACCAGGACCTGGCTTATCTTTCTTTCTTGTTCTTTTTTGGAGACATATTGTTATGTAGTTCACACTTGCCTAGAACTTCTCCTATAATTCTCCTATATCAACCTGAGTTCAGGGATTACAGGCTACACTACCATACATGTCCTGCCTCAACATCCCTTCATACTATGGCTAAAATCTCTTTAAAAAGAGTTCCAGCTGGCCAACTGCTAAGTTTTATTTCCTCTTGGAATTCTGTCACCTTGATTGCAACTACTGCCCCCACCTCCAGCAACTTCCAAAATGTGTTTACTCTTCCTTTAAGGACCTGGTTCATGTAGGTTCTTAGTATTATGGTTGAGACAGAATAAATTTTCAAAAAGAATACAAAATGCCCAAAGGCATCAAATATTTAAAAAACAAACATATAGGAAACAAGTTAGTTCAGCTCTCCTAGACCCCAGTCCTGCTAGGGAACTTCTGCCAATGTCTGGAGTCGTTTCTGCTGGCCACCGCCCAGGAGACTGGATGCATTGAGAGCATGCTGCTCCTCCTGCCACAGCACTGATGCTACTAATGGTCTTAACAACACCCAGGACTGGTCCTGCATCACAGAATCATCTCAGCCACAATGTCAGTGGCGATGAACTTGAGAACTCTGCTTACTCAATTTCTCACTCTAAGTGGCCATTTTGTAATGGCCTTCTAGGGTCACTATCCTCTGGCTATAGGGCTGGGACCACTTCTTTCTTGGCTTTGAACTTGTGCCCAGGTCATGTGTCATGTGAGGACCTCTTTCCCCCAACCCTCCTCCCCAAACATCTTCCTATCTGTGGTAAAATCCGAGAGAAAGAAAGCTCCCCAAAATGTTCACCACCTATCTTTCTCCCACTCAGTTCTAGAACCCAGACACATTGCCTACATCGGAGTCACCTCCCCCTCACTCCACACACATAACTCTATAGCCTTTGTAATCTAACAGCATTAACATACATGCTGCAAAACCATTTCCACAGCATCCCACAGAATGCCACTTCTCTATAGATGGCCTCGAGCAAGCATTCAGATGCAAGGAAAACCCAACACAATAATTCTAGCAGCCTGAGGAACTTTGACCTAAGTATTCAAGCAGTCATCGAGTCTTGGTTCAGATGTCTGTGCTAGATGCTGGAATATGTGGAACAAGATAAGCAGGGACAATATAAATGAATCAATAAATGGGCAATTATACTGACCTATGTGCCAGGCACACTGCTATCAGTGTCACATCCATAAACTCAAGTGAATGTAACAATTATCCCAAGAGTTGAGTACTTTAAAATCAAAAACCTAATATTGGCAACATTAGACGACTTTCGCAGTCACTGGTGTGTTAAGTGCAAAAGCAGGATTCAGATGCAAATGGTCCCTCCCTGTAGTGTTAGCCAAAGGGATAACATCAGATCTTCTTCTACCCTTGCATGGTTAGCACAAACTATATCTTTTCTAGGGCAGGGACAGAGAGGAAAGTGAGAGCGGGAGAAAGGGGCTGACTCATGTGTCTCCTTGCTTTTCTACCAACTGCATTCATTCATTTTCATTGGGTACAATTTATTTTTGCAGCTAAGATTGTATCTAGAAGCAGGGAGTGGAGGGCCTTCTCCCTCATCCACCTACATTCTGCTACTAGCAAAGAACATAATGCAGATGCTGCAAGATCAGAAGATAAGAAATGCAAATGTCCTTAAATTATGACCAGAATTAGACAACAGAAGACATTGAAATGTCAAGCAAAAGAGAAAATGAAAGAATATAAAACTGAATCCATTAGCAAAAAAAATTTTGCTATAGGCAGTCCAGGACAGACTTATAAAACTCTATCTTCATAAACACAAAAACAATTCAATAGGATCATCCATAGTACAAAGAACATATTGCCGGGGCTGGGGATATAGCCTAGTGGCAAGAGTGCCTGCCTCGGATACACGAGGCCCTAGGTTCGATTCCCCAGCACCACATATACAGAAAACGGCCAGAAGCGGCGCTGTGGCTCAAGTGGCAGAGTGCTAGCCTTGAGCGGGAAGAAGCCAGGGACGGTGCTCGGGCCCTGAGTCCAAGGCCCAGGACTGGCCAAAAAAAAAAAAAAAAAAAAAAAAGAACATATTGCCCACAGGTCTGAGCCCTGGTCCAAATGTAGTGTGAACATGATAGTAAAGGTGATTATTATATTTAGAGGTGGTTAACCCCAACTCTCAACCCACTAGATGTAGTACAGTTACTCCCTGTGTTGGGCAAAGATCTTTCTGACTCTGGAAAGGATTAGAATTGAATTAGAGGACAGCAGTAGAGAAGTAGAACAGTAGAGAAGCATATCAAGAACAAAGAACTACTCATTTTATTTTCACTGTAGGAATCAGTTTTGTAATGAGAAGAACAATCTGAAGGTTTGATGAAAATATTAGAGAATATAAAATCAAAATATACTATTAGAAATTTTCATAGATTAACCTTAGGACTAATGAGTCCAACAAATTATATACTATACCTTCTTCAGTTTGAAAGATGTAATTAGGCTCTAACTTGTAATTCTAAGTTGGAAAGTATAACAAGTCTTGTTTGAACAAAGATGTAACCAGTACTAAATATCTAAGTGAACAAAAGATAGCTACATTCATAAATTTAATTAATTGAATGGACAAGAGTAATCTGAGTATTTAGAAAGGCTTCCATTATTCGGTCATAAATGTAACTTGTCAAACACTGAAGAGAACTGATTATATCATATGTATAAATGCAATTTCAAATGTCTAACACAATGTGATTAAATTTCTAAGTTGGAGCAATGGTGAAGGGAATCAATCTGTTCAAATTGGATTACTTTAACTGAAAACAACCAAAAGACATTATTCTTGTTTTGTTAGGCTTATATTAAAAAGTAGGATTTCTAAATTTAACATAAAGCCTTAAAAACATCATCATAATTTAAATATAATAACCCCCCATATAATTCTGATAGGAAATAAACATACTCCTTCTTAATCATTTGAAATTTCTACTGGCCCCTCCCATATCTGGGAGTGGTTTTTAGATGCTTCCAAGGCCACTTAGAAAGATGGATGGCAGTTGAAAAGGGCATCACAAGCCCACTGCCATCTGAGAGATTGTCTTTAAAAGTAAATTGTAAAAAAAAATTTTTTTAAAGTAAAAATAAATCATGAGCCAGGTGCTGGGGGCTCACACCTGTAATCCTAGCTACTTAGGAGGCTGACATTTGAGATTCATTTTCAAAGCCAGCCAGGGCAGGAAAGTGAGTGAGACTCTTATCTCCAGTAAACTACTGAAAAAGACAGAAGTGATGCTGTGGCTCAAATGGTAGAGCATTAGCCTAGAGCAAAAGAAGATTAGGGACAGTATCTAGGCCCTGAGTTTAGGCCCTTGAGTTCAAGACGGGGCAGGGGCTAGGGGGAGAAGCGGGAGGAGGAAATTGTACACTCCAATTTTCTCTAATAAGTTTATAATATAAAAAATATTTTCCTAAAAACCTTCCAAGGGACCAAATATGGTAGTACACTGTTGTAATCTCAGATAACAGGTGAAAGTAGGAGGATGGAGTTCTAAAGCTGGCCTCTCCCAGTGTTCATTTTCATCCTTCAGTCCTCCAATGCCTATTCCTACATTATATATTATATTGTAGTAGCCAATGCATTCTGTTTTCCTGGATGGATCCTAACAGACACATAATAGACTCTACCCCCTGTTGCCAGTTCCCTCACCAAGGTCTTGACCCAGCCCTGCCCCAGAAGAAGGAAGAGACTCAGGTTCAGAATGTACATTGCTGGCAGTTAGACTCACTGACTACTATAGTCCCAGTGGGCAGCATGGTGCTCCATTCATTATTTCAATACTTAGATAGGTAGGACTTTCTGTATATCAATGGGGCTGTACTAGAAATTTCTCACTCAAATACCTGCATATTCTACTTGGAAGAATCCCTATGAAAAGTCATCCATAAGTCTGCAACTTGTGTTGTAATATTCTATTATTCTTACCTTATGTTTATACATTATACAAATCCTCCAGAAAGCTTTGGGGAGAGGGGGGAGGGAGGGCACATTACCTCTGCTTACCAAAAAGAACACTCCTCAGTGAGCCTCTCTTTTCTGCCTGTGTTGTTTTCATGGCCTAACTAGGGGCAGAACAAAGCTTCTGTGTTTCTTTTCTGCTCTGCCTCTTGGATGTCCTTTATGTCATAGTTTTGTATTGTTTTGTTTTGTTTTTGTGCAGGTATGAGGGCTTGAAGTGATGGTCTAGGAGCTGTCCTTGAGCTTTGTTGATCAAGGCTGGAGCTCTACTACTTGAGCCACAGCTCCACTTTCAGTTTTTTGGTGGTTAACTGGAGATAAGAGTCTCGTGTACTTTACTCCCCAGACTGGCTTCGAACCATGATCCTCAGATCTCAGCCTCCTGAGTAGTTAGGATTACAGGTGTGAGTGACTGGCACCCAGTCATGCAGTGCTTTTTACATATCAATATTTTTTTCTGCATAACAAATGCCACAAACATGGTGGCTTAAAACAACAGACATAGGCAGGCAAGGTATCACATACCTGTAATCCTAGTACTTGGAGGCTAAGCTCGGCGGATCTTGAGATCAACCTAGACTATATCACAAGACACTGGGGAGAGAACAAAGAAACAAATATCCATTTGTTAGCTCGAAATTCTGAAGGTCAGTTGTTCAGAACAGCTTGGTTGATATCTCTGATCTGAGAATTACAGTACTAGCAAATCTAACACTGAGGAAAATTCATTTCCAATATTTTTCTTGTTATTAGTAGAATACAGTTACATGTAGCTATGTATCTGACATCTCTGCTGCATTGCTACCTGTGAGGCAGGGGCTGCTAGCTGAGCTGCTATGGGCTACACATATGCCTTCTCACTTTATCTTCAATCTGGTCCCACTCCCTGAGCTATTCATTCCTGAAACAGGATTCAGGAAAGGGCAGCTTTGTGATACAAGTAGAATTTCAGAGTGACTATTATTAAGGAGGAAAAAAATACATCCTTCTCTGAGTAGACAGAATGATTCAGACTCCAAAAGTATCACATGATTTATAAAGTAATTTGCCAGACTTGGCAAATTTCTTCTTTAGGGAAGAAAAATCTTTGAAAAGATATATACATATATACCAATGCCAAATTGTGTATGGCATCATCATCAATCTCGGAGCAAAAATTGGAGATCTTTTTTTAAAATCCTATTCATTTTCCAGGGTAGATTTATATGACATGGAGAGAATGAACTCCTTCTGTCTATGTGTGGAGGGCAATAACTTCAAGTCCATCAATAGTGTTTCTGAGCATCCATGAGCACTGAGAGTTCTCCTTAGGTAGTGCTGAAAACCACAAAATTATATATATATATATATAATTATTATATTATATTATATAATTATAATTATAAATATATAATATATAAATAAATATATAATATATAATTATAATATATTACATTATATATTATATATATAATTTTGTGGTTTTCAGCATATATAATAGAGAGAGAAAAAGAGAGAGAGAGTCTGTCTCATAGACCTAGCTATTCCTGCCTAGGTGCCAACATCAGATGAAGAACCATTAAAATGTATTGGAGCCAATAGCCAAGAAAGAAATTGAAAACATTTTCAGAGAATTGCCTATATAAGTGGGCTTTGCGCCCAGCAGTCCTTGGGCCCATAGTCTAACTCTTCCAAAGAACAACTATTTCCACTGCAACATCAAAAGTTCCAGAATATTAAAAAGAGGAGAACTATCTAATTTATTTTATGAGCTAGCATAATTGAGAGCAAATCCTGACATGACTCACACACATTAAAAAAAAGGGGGGGGGGAATAAAAGAAAAGCAATATTTCCCCTGAAAAGTCTTTTGGCATCCCTTAGCTAGATTAAGTATGCAAGGACCCTCTGACTCAGAAATTCCCCTACTGAGTGCAAACTGGAGACATTCCTGGACAGGCCCAGGAAGGAAATGCTCACAACAGATCACTGCAGCCTGGGGGGGGGGTAGTGTTGGGGGGCTTTGGCAAGGAGCTGGAAACTGATCCTCATCGCTGGGAGAGTGGGTAGGTAAAACATGGTACGGGCACAGTATTTTGCAGCAGGTAGAAGTAATGTGTTGAAAACTCAGAATATCAACACAAGTTGATTTTGAAACATAATACTTAACAGAGAAAAGTAAGAAACAGTGCTTTCACTACAGATTGGGTCTTAAACATCCCACCAAGACCCATGTGCTGAAGGCTTGGCCCACAGCTTGGTGCTGTTGGATGTGGTGGAAGCTATGAGAGATGCATGCAGCCTAGGAGGAGGTCTTAGGTCATTCAGGACACCATGCTCTCATAGGAGATAATAGGGCTTCAGCCTCGCCTCTTCCTCACATTTCAGCCCTGAGGTGAAGAGTACGCCCCACCATTCACCCACCTTGTTGTGCTACCTCACCACAGGCCCAAAGCAACAGAGCCACTCTGTCATGGGCTGAAAACTCAGACAGTTTAAGCTAGAACAATCTTTGCCTCTTTAGAGGGTGATTGTCTCAGGAATGTGTTACAGTACTGAAAAGCTAACCAACACAAATTTAATACATAACATCCCTTACATGGAAAGATACATTACTCAATCTACAATTTTCAAATAGAAATACATGTTCAAATCGAAATAACCATACACATTATTGCTGAGTGAAAAATGGTGGGATCAGGATTTAGGTAGTTGCATTCTCATTGCAATCAGCTCTACCTCCTTTGTGGGTCCTTTTACCCATCAAAAAAATTCTTAAAATATCATTTTACAACTGTGTTGCTAGGACAATTCTGTTGTTGGTTCTGGAATTTGAGCCTGCTAGGCAGATGCTTTTTCATTTGAGCAACATCTCCAAGCCTATATTTTATTTTGAGGGGTGTTTGCTCTTTTTTTTTTTTTTTTTTTGCTTTTTTTATTATTTGTGAATGTTTGTCTGTGAGTGGTTTTTGTTGTTGCTGTTGTTAGTTATTTTCAAGATAGCAGCTTACAAACTTTTCTGCTCCACCTAACCTGAAACCCAGATCTTTCTGACCCTAACCTCAAGAGTAGCTAGGATTTCAGGCATGAGCCTCCTACAAGACAAATGTATTATGTATTAAATGCTTTTGCCCTTAAAGGACATTTTAACTATGACTGAAAAGGAATTTGATCATTTTCATGAGCTCATAAAAGTGTCTGTGAGTCCCAAGGTACTATGCTTGCTCTACCCCCGTGGGTAACTTGACTCGAGTAAATGAATGGATCAGAAAGGTACCTCTCCTGAGCTAGTAATCCTGTGCCACAAATTAAGGCATATGTCTTATTCAGTCCTCTTCTTCTGAGATCTCTTCCAAAAGCAGCAATTCTTTAAGCATGCTGGAGAACTCTGGTGCCCTGGAATATTCAGACTTTCCCCAACTAAGTGGTCCATTATGAAAAGTGCTGAGTTAGACAAAGCTAAGCAGATTTTCTTACGATCAGCAGGAACCTTTACTGTACACTGTGCTATAAATCCTGAATCCTGCAAGAGGATAGGCAGAGGAGCATGGCATGAAAGCGGCATCCTTCTGAAGTAATGTTGTGAGTGCTGAGCACTGGCCTCCAGGTCAGCCCCTGGCCCAGTTTAGGCAGGTGAATTCACCCACAAGAGTCCAAGCTCAGACCTTGGTCTGCTCTGCCTCATGAAGCCATCTCAATCATTTCGGCAGGCAGAAGGTGGGAAAGAGCAAGTAGACCAAAGACAGGAGTGAGGAAGAAACTCTTTTATTTCTCTAGAGCTAGGGGACAGTTGACACAAATCCTGCATTTAAAACTTCCCATCCTGATGAAGAGAAACAGGCCAAGCAAGAGTTTGGAGTGGTAGACAATCTGAGTACTGGCTCAGACTTTGCCAGTATTATACATCTTTACCATTATTCTCAAATCTTCAGTAAATCACCCTTAAAACGTGCATGTTAGTCAAGCATCAGTATTTCATTCCTGTAATTCTGACAACTTAGGAGGCTGGGAGCTAGAGGATCTTGGTTTGAAAGCAATCCAAGCAGAAAAGACCAGCTACTTCATCTCCAATAAGCCAGCAAAACATTAGACTGAAGGAATGGCTCAAGTGGCACAGCACCAGCAGTGAGCAAGCCCTGGAGCCAGGACAAAAAAATTCAAATAACAAAAATAATATAACAAACGTATATTTTTAGGGAATTAAGAGACAGTATAAGTAGTATCCACATAGTACAGAGAAAGAGCCCATGAGCATCAACCACAGACAAGGCCACAGTAAGAGTTCCAGGTGAGAAGTCATATAAAAAATATATCCTGTGAATCACTTAAAAATCACTAAGGAACAGTCTGAGAGAGACAAACTTCTAGTAGTAATCATTTCAGTTAAAGGTTGTGTATTAGTCAATTTTTGTTGTTGCAATAACAAATTACAGTTGGGAAATGTATAAAGAAAAGAGATTTAGCCAGGCACTGGTGGCTCATATCTGTAACCCTAGCTACTCAGGAGGTTGAGATCTGATGATTGTGGTTCAAAGCCAGCCTGGGAAGGAAAGTTTGTGAAACTCTTCTCTCTAATCAACTACCAACAAGCTGAAAAGTATAGTGCTAACTTTGAACAAAAAATCTCAGGAACATCACCCAGGCCCTGATCTCAAGCCCCAGGAATGGCATATGCATGCACACATGAGGTTTGTTTAGCTCACAATTTGGGACACTATGAATTCAAGATCAAGCAACCTCATTCAGTTAGCCCCTAGTAAGGGCCTCATAGTAGATGCTAGCATAGATGATGAACAGCATGTGGAAGGAAGAGGTCATATCTCTCAAGGCAGAAAGTTTGCAACAACTCACTGGCTTGGGAACTAACGAGGGTCCCAAGACTACCTTAATCTCTTCTAAGCACCTTACCCCCAATAATCAAACCATCTTCCATCTCTTAAAGTCCACCATCATTCAATTCAACCATATGGTGGATTAATTCTCCAAAATATGAAACCTTAGAGGATAAGCCATCCCCAAACCATAGAGGCTAAGATCATTATATCAATCTAAGTAAGTGAAAAGGAGACACATCTGATACATCTGATCTTGAGATACTCTGTCAATGCTAAGAATTCAACTTCAAAGACATTACTATAAATCATCTGTAATTTTTTTAATCCAAGACTTATAATGCAATTCTAAAATAATTGGCTGGGCATCAAAAAAATTCTGTCCCTATGTTTGAAAAATGTAAATTTATACTTCCCAAAGCCAATTTGCCTTGAAGCTATAAATAGAAGACAATCTTTCCAACAGGTAACTTGCCAAACCTCTCATCTTCCCTAGACACTAAAATAGTCAAATGGGATTACATATTCTTAATCGAAGATCTCTGCTCATAATACTCTTTTCAAAGTGCATTTGGGCCAACTGCTAATGACAGAGTAGTAAATCACATGTCCGCACAAAAGACTGGGCAAAGGGTAATTATATCAGGTAATAGAAGTGAGAAATAGCCAGACATTGGACTTAGGAAGCTATTTTTGTACAAAGTACAGCTCACACTCCAGAATCAGTGTGACATAATCAGGCCATCCATGAATAAGCAGTACAATCCATTCCTACAGGAAATGTTTCTGCTACAGGAAGCCAAGGTGAGGTTAATGCTCAAAGCTAGCCCTGGTGAGAGACAGGGCCTAGGGGCAAACATCTCATGTGCAGTAACAGGTTGAGTGGTCTCCAGCAAGTCACTTTAGAGTAAATACTTTCTTTAGAGTAAATACTTTCTTTTTCTCTCTAGTTCCAAACTTCTCTTTGTAACAGATGCAGAGTCTATTTAATACTTAAGAATGAAAGAAACCGGGGCTGGGGATATGGCCTAGTGGCAAGAGAGCTTGCCTCATATACATGAGGCCCTGGGTTCGATTCCCCAGCACCACATATACAGAAAATGGCCAGAAGTGGCGCTGTGGCTCAAGTGGTAGAGTGCTAGCCTTGAGCAAAAGGAAGCCAGGGACAGTGCTCAGGCCTTGAGTCCAAGGCCCAGGACTGGCAAAAAAAAAAAAAAAAAAAAAAAAAAAAGAATGAAAGAAACCAACCTAGATATCCCTTAGGCTCTGACTAAAAGTTGCCATCAGCAGTTCCTATGGGGAGCTATGGCTTATGTGGTAAGCACCAGCCTAAAGTGAAAAAAGCTAAGGGACAATGTCTAAGTCTTGAGTTCAAGCCCAGTACCAGCACACATGCACACACGCATGCACACAATCATATGTGATCTCCTAAATTAAATTAAGTTCCTCCACTGATTCTTGCCCAGATAAGTTATAATTAAACTCATGTATATTTGTATGCACTGGTGTAAGCATTTTTAAATGGGTTTTTTTCTTGAGTGGCAGTGTTAAGAAATGGTCAGATTCAAACTGATGACCTTTTTGCTACAGTTAATATGTAATTTGTTATATTTTTATTTGGGCAACTTTTGAAGTAGGATGATAAATCAATGTAGGAATAAATTCCATCATTTCCACCACTTGCATAAAAATACTGACTTTACATGCAAGCTAATTGAAAAAAACAACAAAAATCAACAACCTGAATTAAGACTTTGCATGGGTTAATAAAACTTGTTTAGCCATAATTCAATTATACATTTCATTTTGTTTATGCCAACAATACATCAAAGATAAATAAAAGCTATGATAGCAAACTCAGGCCTCATATTTTACATGTTATGTATACATGTTGTCCATTTATGGCCCTGTCACAGCTTCTTCTGGGGTCCTGTGAGCTTCTCCCGGGAACAATCTCAGTTATATGAACCAGCAGAACTGCTATGGGATTTAAACCCATTGGTTTTCTGGCTCCTGGAATTGACAGAGCTTTGATAAGCACACTTGATTATCTTAGCCAGAAACTGCAAATTCCCTTGGGCTTCAACCTACATTCTTCAGATTTAGCTTACAACTGCTTACATCTCCAAGCATTGTAAAATATTCTTTGGGAACACAATTGGGTCTAGCTGAAAAACTACTGCTTTAGACAGATCACCAAGTTTGCACTTTTTGATTTTTAGAAGTTACCGTTGACTTTCACCATTATCCTCAAAAAATACAAGCTACTGTACTATCTTTAGAATCTCAAATAATTTAAAATATTTCTCTAGCAAATGCTAGATTGAGGCTATAATTTCAGGTAAGTTCAGAGACTTGTATGTATTCACACACACAAACACACACACACACACACACACACACACACACAATGTCTTTCTGAGCCTTCATTCCCACAATTCCTGATTGAACTAGTCTACATTTTGTAATGGCTTCCACCACAAACAATAGCTATAGCATGTTATAAAGATACCATTCAAGATCTGACCCTAATGCCCATTTTTCTCCCAAACCAGCCTTGTTTGCTCTCCTATTTATTCTATATAGTTCAGCATTGAAACCAGGTTTCAACATGAGCTCCTTCCTTGTGGAGCTTGCCAAATTTAGCAAAAGATGCATTGAATACCTGGTTAAATGTGAATTTCAGATAAATACAAATAATCTTTAAGTCCCAAACATTGCTAAGCATCCTATAATGCACAAGACAGCTCCAAAAACAGTCTATATACTATATATATCCTCTCAGTGTGTGCACTCCATCTTGCTATACATCTGATGTACCTACAATACATCTGATGTACCTACAGCCCGTGACTCCTTATTCCATTCTGTCTTACTGAAAAGGAGTTTTAGACTGATTCATTAACACAGGACATTATTTCCTGCCACCACCCCACCCACTCCTCTGACATCAGGTGTGACCACAGGATTTGCATTAGACATCAACCCTTCTATGCTCTAGAAAGTTCTCTTTTTCCTGAGTTCTCTTTTTCCTCCATGTCACACACACACACACACACACACACACACACATAAATGAATTGTGAGTTCCTTTTTTTAAGCATTAATTAATTAATTAATTTAGCTTAGGGAATCAAACCAGGGACTACGTTCATGCTAAGTTGGTGCATTACCACTTAGCTACATCACCAGCACTTTCATAGACTTGAGCAAGAGCAATTAATTTAGGCATAGAAGAGCTGTAATCTAGTCTAATCACGTTGTTATTATTAAACAAATTACTGAAGCCCAGGGAGACTGGATCACGCTCCCCTAAACCCACAAAAGATTCTTGGCAGTGTGGACTAGAAACCAGACACTGGAAACCTAAGGCCGCATGCTTTCCATTATGCCATGAGATTATGAGTGAATAAATTTAGCAATTTTGTGACTCAAATCCTGCTGGCATCTCTTCTGCACCATGCTGTGTGAGGAGGGGGAAAAACTCAAAGCAAGAACAGGGAGAAGAAACCAGGAGGTGACCTGAGCAGCCTTGGCAATGGGAGGATTTTCGTTTTCTGCAAGATATGAAAGGCGCAAGTCTTCCTTTCCATCGCATCACTAGCTCTGTCTCACTGAAAAGGATTTTTAGATTGGTTCATTAAGATTTTTCCTGCATGGGACACTGGTGGCTCATACCTATAATCCTAGATGATACTCAGGAGGCTGAGATCTGAGGATCAGAGTTCAAAGCTAGCCTGGGCAGAAAAGTCCATGAGACTCTTACCTCCAATTAATCACCCACAGAGAAAAAAGCCAGAAGTAGAGCACTAGCCTCAAACTGACAAAGCTCAGGGACTGCACCCAGGCTCTGAGTTTGAACCCAGGATCAGCAAAAAATAGATAGATAGATAGATAGATAGATAGATAGATAGATAGATAGATAGATAGTTAGATAGATAATTCTCCCGAAAAGAGTTCGTGGTGCTGTCTTGCCAGGTATTGACTGGAGTTATATTCATTGTGACATGATTATATTACTATATACTGATTACATTTAAGCATAGCCAGCCAGGAAAGTGACTCATGTGACAATCTGAAAGGAATGATAAAATGTCCCTGGAAATATAGTAAGATCAAGATAATTATATTTCCCTCTTGTACAGTAGAGTTCCATCAGGGAAGTGAGAACATTGTGAGTTTTACAGAGATATTTATTACCAAGTTTACACAATTCATTACCAGGCCTTACACAATCAGAGGCCTGGTGGATAGAAGGTCCCCCAAACACAAGTCCCTAACCAGCCCTGGTATAGGCGAACCTATCAGAGCTTTCTGGACATTAGATAAAAGAACCATGATAGGGCCTGGCGGGGTGACTCATGCCAAGCATCAGGTAAACATGGAGCCCAATTTTGACCCTTGGCTATCTGAATCCAGCTCCTGCACCATTATACTACATTAGGATAGCTATTTATTTGCTTTAGTCATTTATTGTTTGCACATTTGCTTATTAATGTTGGCTATTTTGTATATCTTCCACTAAGATACAAGTCCCTTAAGGATGTGCATTATGTCTTTTCAATCCACTGCTCTATTCCTTAACACCTAGACAGTCCAGGTACCATTACTAGGTCATTTCCATGATGTAGATGCGACTTGTCCTTTAAGAACTCATGTGCTGGGCTGGGAATATGGCCTAGTGGCAAGAGTGCTTGCCTCCTATACATGAAGCCCTGGGTTCAATTCCCCAGCACCACATATATAGAAAATGGCCAGAAGTGGCGCTGTGGCTCAAGTGGCAGAATGCTAGCCTTGAGCAAAAAGAAGCAGGGATAGTGCTCAGGCCCTGAGTCCAAGGCCCAGGACTGGCAAAAAAAAAAAAAAAAGAACTCATATGTTGGAAGCTTGGTCATTACTGTAGCATGAAGTAGTAGAATCTTTAGGAGGTGGATCCTAGGGCTGAGATGTAGCTCAGTGGAATAGTATTTGCCTAGCAAGTATGAACATCTGGGTTTGATACTTGGTACATACAAAAAAAAATGGTGGAAGCGATTAGGTCATTGGGGCCACTGCCTTCAGAAGAGATGAAGGACCTTCTCATGGTACCATTAGTTGTGAGTTTTCACAAAGCTGTGACTAACCTGAATTTTTCTTTGATGTTCTATCTCACTATGTAATTCTCTCTGTCTCTCACACACACAATCTCTCTCTCTCTCTCTCTCTCTCTCTCTCTCTCTCCTCTCTCTCTCTCTCTCTCTCTCCTCTCTCTCTCTCTCTCTCTCTCTCTCTCTCTCTCTCTCTCTCTCTCTCTCTCTCTCTCTCTCTCTCTCTCTCTGTAGACAATTTGCCCTCTGCCAGGTCATGGTATGGCCAAGGAAGTCCTGCCAGAGGGTGA
Organism: Perognathus longimembris pacificus; assembly: GCF_023159225.1. Lineage (NCBI taxonomy): Eukaryota > Metazoa > Chordata > Mammalia > Rodentia > Heteromyidae > Perognathus > Perognathus longimembris. The sequence continues at coordinate 25,937,733 of NC_063176.1, read as the reverse complement.
ACAGCTGGATCCCACTTGACCTTGAACTTTCAGTCTCTAAAACTGTCAGCTAAACAGAGTTCTTTCCAGCTTGCTAGAACACAGGAATTCAAGGCAGCCTGCAAGATCCCATTTCAATAAATAAATGAGCTCTTTTTCTTATAAAGCATCCAACTTCCAATATTTCATTCTTTTTTAATTTTTTAACAGCAGAACATGAACTCATATTGCCCCCACATGTTCACTAACATATACTTTCTGTATTCAAATACTTTCTTCAAAAAAAACAAAACAAAACAAAACAATTTGAGGACTGCTCGGGGTCACGGTGTCAGTGCCCGAGTTTGCACTGTGTCCCAGGCCGGTCAGCCTGCCTCTTTACAGTTGCAGTTTCAGCCCCCAAGTCTGTGCTGTGTTCCTGGCTGATCAGTTGGCTTTATGCTTCCCCAATAAACCCATCTTTTTGCTTGAAAAAAAAATTAGAATTGCAAACCTTACAGGGGCTGAGCACTCTTAACAACATAAACCACTGCATGCAGAAAAGTCAAGTGGATGCAGCCGTGATAGCAGAAAACTGATTTCCTGAGTATGAACCACATATAGGTGAAGAAAACATCTCAGGGAGTCTCTCCAGGATCTGTGGTAATAGGTTATTTTATTTCTGTCAACCAATGCTGAATAGTGGGATGAATTTTCTCCTCAGTTCTCCAAGGTAGATAGCAATGTATCATCAGAATTAAAGCAGAGAGACTTGGAATGTGGCTTAGTGGTAGGGTGCTTTCCTAGCACGAAGCCCTGGGTTCAATTACTCAGTACCACATAAACAGAAAAAGCTGGAAGTGACACTGTGGCTCAAGTGATAGAGCGCTAGCCTTGAGCAAAAGAAGCTCAGGGACAGTACCCAGGCCCTGAGTTCAAGCCCCAGGAGAGGCAAAAAAGAAAAAAAAAAAAAGAATTAAAGTAGAAATTATACTAAAATCTATCTTACTGTCAAAGAAACTGGTTACTGTGGTGGGAGTTCATGCTTCATCATGGGAAATGTATAGATTTTATTTCTTTTTTTAATTTTTTAAAATTAAAAAAAATTTTATTGTCAAACTGATGTACAGAGAGGTTACAGTTTCATACGTTAAGCATTGGATACATTTCTTGTACTGTTTGTTACCTCCTCCCTCATTCCCCCTCCCCCCTCTCCCTTTCCCTTTCCCTCCCCCATGAGTTGTTCAGTTCATTTACACCAAACAGTTTTGCAAGTATTGCTTTTGTAGTCGTTTGTCTTTTCTACCCTGTTTCTCTTGATTTTGGTATTCCCTTTCAGTTTCCTAGTTCTAATACCAGTATACACGGTTTTCCAATGTACTCAGATAAGATACAGAGAGAGTGCAGGTACAACCACACGAAGGGGATACAAGAAGATCATCAATAATAGAAGCTATGGTTACACATAGCACGTTGAAAGTAGTTACAACAGTGATATAATAATCGTTTCCATAACAGGGAGTTCATTTCACTTATCATCTTATGTGTTCATAAGGGTATAGCTATTGGGCTCTTGTGATCCTCTGCTGTGACTTGCCTAAACCTGTGCTAATTATTCCCTATGAGGGAGACCATAGAGTCCATGTTTCTTTGGGTCTGGCTCACTTCACTTAGTATAATTTTTTCCAAGTCCTTCCATTTCCTTACAAATGGGGCTTAGAGGTGGATTTGGTTGTGGACGTGGTCAGCCACCCCAGTGAAGATGGAGAGGATCATTTTGTGTTAAATAAACATGTAGCCAGAAAAAAAAAGATTTTATTTCTTAAAATGAATAAATAGAACTTACCTTCATTACATTAAATTTAAAAAAAAATGCTTTCTTCAAGATTCAAGGGAAAAAACAAATTACAATGAAGTAGACCAAGTCTTCTCTTTTCAACCACATAGATGGAATAAGAACCTTTCCTTTCCCTGTCTTAATTCAGCTTTGTGATAAACTGGATGCAATACACATCCAATATAATGGTACACAACAACTGGTTAAATATTTGACTTCCATTTTATTTTTTTAATTTATTTATCAATTAAACAAAAATTTTTGACAAGTTGTTGTGCACAAGGGGTACAGTTACATAGTAGGGCAGTGTGTATATTTCTCGTGATATCTTACATCCTGTTTTTCTTTCTCTTCCCAAGGCCGGGGAGACATATATACAATACACAGTGTACCAAGAACATATACAGTAGCCACGTGGCCTACGCCAAAGAAAATTCACCTAGGGCTTTAAATGTAATGTCGACAGTAGACAATATGTCAACAATAGTCTTATATGTGACTTCCATTTTATAAGCATAAGTGCATGTAGCCTTGTGATCATTGACTAAGTTAACGATCTCTGGCATTCAGCTCGCCAGAATTGTAAGGTGTTGTCAAGGACTAGCAAAGATCACAGAGACTGGCAGAGACCTATGATAGGAAGTTCGCGGTCAAAGTCTCTTCTAAGTACAATCTAATATTCTTCATGGTGACTTCAGTGAACTTCTACAAAGATAGCACCTCATCCGAGTTTGAATCACATGAGAAAAAGACTAAAAATAAAAACACATAGAAATCACAATATTATGTTTACTACTGAGGATTCTAATGTGGCAGAATGTTGCTTAGAGTCAAGAGCCAACAGGATTTCCTAACACTAAAATCTAGAACGAGAGAAACTTACCCATGGGTGACTACAGATTTCAGCAGCATCCCTAACCTGTAAGCACACAACCTGGAGATGCAGGTGTGGGTGCCTTCTCTACTGGCACAACAACTCCCAACAGGACTCAAGAGGAAGAATCAGCCACTTTACCCAGTTCCTCCTTCTGAAATCACCAGTTGGTCATATCACTACATATCCTCAAGAAAGCAGTGAATGACCAGGGAGTGGAAATCAAAAAGGATCATACTTCAAGGCCAGTTTTACAGCAAACATCTAGTGAGGTTTCCCAGAGTCAGAACTGGGACCTCCTTAGTAGAGGGTTTCTTTTCTTTTTCTTTCTCAACACAGGGGCCACTTTCATGGTCAGCTCAAAAACAGCTCATTGGTTAATATAAAGACTTTGGGCTGAACATGAAGGCACAGAAATGGGGGAGGGGGAAAGAGTGACCAATGCAGTAGTGAGACTTACTAGACACAATGCTGAAAATGAACTATAAAACTTATGGATGGGTATGAGAGGGAAAGGGAGCGAGCAAGGGAAAGGGTGACATTGTCCAAAAAGAAATGTACTCATCTGACTCATGTAACTGTAACCCCTCTGCATATCACTGTCATAATAACAATTACAAAAAACTACAAGGAAAAGACTTTGGACTGCAAAATATACAAAACATGCTCCCAGATGTTTGTAGCAGCTTCACTCATAATGCCAAAAAAAAAGTAGACGGAACCAAGACCTTCTTCAGCAGTGGATAGATACATAAAGTATCCCATGCCCAGACAAGCACACAAGGGCAGGTCTTTGGAGGTTGTAGTGAACGTGCTCACTCAGGGCTCTGCCTCGGGCCAGCAGTGGTACTGAGTGAAGGGCTGGGTTTTATTCTTCCAGGACCCACATGACTGTACCTCCTTCTCAGCCTCCCAAACAACTTTCAAAACCTTCCCTCCAGTATGCTCCCACTTTTCTCAGTTGCGGAAGAGGTTACCTCAATAAAAATACTACATAGAGGGGGGTTTTCAAATGTTACTTTCATACTTTATTTCTGAATTCTACATATTCCTACAGTGCCCAGGTCATTAATATGCTGGTGATAGAAGCATCCGTGCCAACTTCCTTGAAATGAGGCAGGGAGAAAACTTACCATTCACTCAGAGAACCCACAACAACACTGGATAGCTCAGTGTGGTTTTCCAGGCACAGTGAAGAACCCAGTTCCTGCTTCCTTTTGTGTATCTAGGGTGGAGGCGAATTAAGAGGTCATTAGAGTTTGAATTAAGAGGTCATTAGAGTTTGAATTAAGAGGTCATCAGAGTGCAGCACATAGGGAGGTCGAGTGGGCCTTCCCTGAGGGAAATGGAGCAAATACTTCAAGACCCTTAGCTGGCTGAGAAGGTGGCTTAGTGGTAGAGTGCTTGCCTAGCATGCCTAAAGCCCTGGGTTTGATTCCTTGGTACCACCTAAACAAATATTAAGTTTGAAAACAAAGAACAACCAAAAAAAAAAAAAAACCCAAACCCAGCACATTTGCTTTAAAAAAAAAAAAATTAAAAAGAGGGGCTGGGAATATGGCCTAGTGGCTAGAGTGCTTGCCTCCTATACATGAAGCCCTGGGTTCAATTCCCCAGCAGCACATATACAGAAAAGGGCCAGAAGTGGCGCTGTGGCTCAAGTGGCAGAGTGCTAGCCTTGAGCAAAAAGAAGCCAGGGACAGTGCTCAGGCCCCGAGTCCAATACCCAGGACTGGCAAAAAAAAAAAAACAAAAAACAAAAAAAAAAAACCCAAAACAAGAAATATACTCATTACCTTACTCATGTAACTGTACATCAGCCTCAGTACATCACCCTTACAATAAAATTTAAATTAAAAAAAATTAAAAAGAGCCCCCTTAGCTACCTAAGTGCTACCTAAGTGGGGGTACTGATACATCTCTTCAACACTGAGGAGAGTGAATCAAAGACCGCTGGTTGAGGGCACCAGTGATTCTAAAAATTCTTTTCTAAAAGGAAGTCTTTCTCAATATATTTTTATTTTCTTTAGGTAGTTGTATGAAGGAGATGCCATTCAACAGAGCAGTGTATGAATACAGCGTCTCTTGATCAATGAGACTTTCAACAATCTCATCCACCCCCTCCACCCTACCCCTGTACTCACTTCTCTTAATTTTTAGGTTACGTATTGAACTTTTTTTTTTTTTTTTTTGGCCAGTCCTGGGACTTGGACTCAGGGCCTGAGCACTGTCCCTGGCTTCTTTTTGCTCAAGGCTAGCACTCTGCCACTTGAGCCACAGCGCCACTTCTGGCCGTTTTCTGTGTATGTGCTGCTGGGGAATTGAACCCAGGGCCTCATGTATATGAGGCAAGCACTCTTGCCACTAGGCCATATCCCCAGCCCCTGAACTTTTTTTTTTAATCATTTAACAAAACAATTTATGTATACAGTGCATCTTAATCTGTGTCATCCCTTCAACATCCTCACACCCCTTCCACCCACCCCTTCTCTATTTTTCTCAGTTCTATGGCATGTGCAATGCATTTTTGCTTGCATTTTACTCATTTCCCCCATTCATTCTTCTACCCCTCTTCTCTTCATTCCCCCCCTTGCAAGTAGCCATTTCCTAGTACTCATTTTGTTAGACTTTGATTTAGTCTTTTTCTAAGGAGTTTTACTAGTTTTTCCTCAACCATTGACCAATTCAATTTAGCTTAACAAGTCTCTCTTCTATAGTGGAATTCTCCCTTACAAGGAGCTCAGTCTGAAACTAGCATTTATACTTTATTGTAATTTTCACCAAAATTAAACTGCTTCTCTCCTGCACTTCTCCTAGTGAGGTGGGAAGGCAGCTCTTGGCAGTAACTTGGGACAGACTTGGGGCAAGATAATAATCAACACATGGGCGAGATTTTTTTTTAATCTGTACATGTTCTCTTGGATATGCCGAAGTTAAATCTGAAATGCGGTGGGATATGACAACTTCTACATGGTTCTAGCTACTCACACACAGTGAGACCAAAAGAGGATACTCTTAGGAGAGACACACAAAGCTGGAAAGCCTAAGTGCTTCGCACTTATGTAAATAATATACCTACTGAAACAAACTCCAAGATATAGAAACAAAAGACTTTTTGTTTCTTTTTCAGTTTTTGATGATTGTGTCTTCATTCCCTTATGTATGGTGTGATCACAGGCTCATCTTCAAGAGGGTTGGGGGAGAGTACAGAACTCAAGGGGAAAAGGATGAAAAAATGCAGCAGTGAACTCACTGGACTCTAATGAAAGTGAACTGTCCAACTGTGGGTGAAGATGGGAGGGAGGGACAGGGAGAGAATGAGGGAACAGATAACACTGTAATTATAATCCCTCTGTATGGCATCTCTATAATAACAATAAAGTAAATTATTTTTTTTAAGTAGGCCATGAGATATTGCTGGCCTCTGCCCCGCCCCCAACCCATATTTTCTTGGCTACCAGAGAAACATCCTGGGCTTTGCATTTTACAGGCTATGGAAAGCACTTCTGGAATATTAAAGAAGTAAATTTGATTCAGGGATGTCTATTTTCACATTTATGAGGGAAATAAAGGATAGGCTTGTCTCAAGAAAGACTTGGAGGCACAAGCAAATCAATGTGGGCATGTCTTCATATTTCAGACTTGCCCTATTTGGGCCAAAAGTATGATCTTTGGGGCCTTGCCTTGCCTCTGGCCAAGTCTGGCAGTCTGAACATCAACTCCAGATGAAACTCAAGCAGGCAGAGCTGGGGGTGATGGTGTGAAAGTCAAGCACACTGCTGGCAGTGAGCCTTGTCTGACAGCAGCTCTGCTTCTTCAGCCAGCAGAACCCGAGCCCCTCTCATCCGACACTTCATTAAACCCCACTGTGCTGCATTTGTGAGACTTGATGTTATGGATTCCTCAGAAAGGGGATAAATGACTCTCCATCCCTGTGCAGAGTAAGGCAGATGCTCAGTGGGGAGCTGGGGCAGCAGTGAGGAGGGCAACCCCAGGGCTGCTCTTCTCACTGCAGATGCCCAAGGGAGAGAGGTCTCTCATCCTGAAACTACCCCCGCCCGCCCCCCCCCCCCCCCCCGCCCCTCAGCCAGGAAACCAGTCAGAGTCCTTTCACAGAACATCAGGGTGGTTGTGAGGCCCAGGAGGCGTGTGTGTGTGTGTGTGTGTGTGTATGTGTGTGTCTGTGTGTGTCTGTGTGTCTGTGTGTGTGTGTGTGTCTATATCTGTTTGCCAATACTTAACTCAGGACCCCAACTCACAGGCTCAAACTCTGGCCTTTTTTTTTTTTTTTTTTAATCAAGGCTAGTGCTCCACTACTTGAGCCATGCCTTCACTTCTAGCTTTTTGCTGGTTAACTGAAGATAAGAATCTCTCTGACTTGTCTTCCTGGGATGGCTTTTGAAGTGAAATCCTCCAGATTTCAGCCTCCCAAGTAGGCAGGATTACAGGTGTGAGCCACCAGCCAGGCTTGAATTTTGTTTTAATCCATCCCTGCACTACACTTCAACAAGCCACATGACAGCTCTGTCTCCCTCCCCCCCTCCCCTAAGCTGCTGGGCTGCTTAGGCATCCATCTTACCTCTTGTTATATTTCAGTCTATGTGAGGAGACAGACTAAATTGTATGACGTGTATATCTAACATGTAGTACAAATTATGAACACAGGCCTGGGCCAGGCCACTGTGGCCTGAATCCTGGTGCTGCCTCTTCCCAGATACAACCCTGGCCATGTTACTTATCTTTTCTGTGCCCCAATTTTCTTACATGTAATGTTTGAATAGCACTACGTATGTTAGGGTTGTTTAAAAGGGTCTACAACGATTTTTATTTTTAAGGAGGGAGACTGGGAACATGGTAGAGAAATTCTTTTTTTATTTATTAATTAAATTTTGTTGACAAGGTGTTGTGCAAAAGGGGTACAGTTACATAATAGGGCAGTAAGTACATTTCTTGTAATATCTTACACCCTCATTTTTCTTTCCCTTCCCTAGATCAGGTAGGCATATATACAATACCCAGTGTACCAAAAACATATACAGTAGCCACATGGCATGTGCCAAAGGAAATTCACCTAGAACTTTAAATATAACGTCAACAATAGAGTTTGCTTATCCTTGTCTTATATGGTCATACATACATAGCTTTTGAGCTATTGTGATCCACTGAGAGGTCTATTTTAGACCTTTTTATGTTTAGTAGTTGTTTGGTTTTAGTTACATAATGTAAGGTTGCTGACCCAAACCTGTGGGAAATACCATTTGACAAGAAGCTTTTTGTTTCGCAGACCTGGTCTGTAGTGTTCCCTCCCACCACCCCCACCTTAACAGTCATATATCAAGGAGATCATGCCCCTTTGTTTTCTGTGTTCTAGGCTTGTCTCGCTCAACATTATTTGTTAAAGTTCTGACCATTTCCCTGCGAATACCAATATTTTATCATTTCTAATCACTATGTAGTATTTCATTGTGTATAGGTACCATATTTTTTGGATCCATTCATCTGTAGAGGGGCATCTGGGTTGTTTCTATATTTTGGCTATTGTGAATTGTGCAGTGATAAACATGGATGTAAAGATGTCTTTTTGATATCCTGAGACCTGTTGTTCGGGATAGATTCCTAGGAGTGGAATGGCTGGGTCATAGGGTAGGTCCTCCATACTGTTCTCCAAAGTGGTTGTACTAATTTGCACTCCCACCAACAGTAGAGAAGGGTTCCTCTTTCCCGCATCCCCTCCAGCATTTGTTGTTGCCTGAGTTCAGAGTATAGGCCATTCTAACTGGAATGAGGTGGTATCTCAGGGTTGTTTTTATTTGCATTTCCTTTACTGTCAGGGATGTTGAACATTTCTGCATATGTTTCTTTGCCATTTTTATCTCTTCTCCTGTGAAGTGGTAGAGAACTTCTTAGCAAGGTCAAGGCTGTAAATTCAATCCCCAGGATCACAAGACAGAGGAAAGAAACAGAGGAAAAGGAAGGGAAGGGAAGGGAGGTGAAGGGAAGGGAAGAGATGGGAAGGGAAAGGAAAGGAAAGGAAGGGAAAGGAAGGGAAGGGAAGGGAAGGGAAGGGAAGGGAAGGGAAGGGAAGGGAAGGGAAGGGAAGGGAAGGGAAGGGAAGGGAAGGGAAGGGAAGGGAAGGGAAGGGAAGGGAAGGGAAGGGAAGGGGAAGGGAAAGGAAAAGGAAGAAAAGAGGGAAGGAAGGAAGGAAGGAAGGAAGGAAGGAAGGAAGGAAGGAAGGAAGGAAGGAAGGCAGGCAATTGCACTGTCTTCTTAGAGAGTTACTTGAATAAAGGTATTTTCAGAAGAAGGAGGAGGAGGAGGGGAGGGAGGGAGGGAAGAAAGACAGGAGGCGGGGAGGGAGGGAAGGAGGGAAGAGAAGGGCCTGGTGTGGTGGTATATACCTGCAATCTCAGCACTCAGCAAACTGAGAGTTTCAGGCCAGCTTGAGCTACATAAACAGACCCTATCTAAAAACGCCTCATTAAATCCACTCCTCATCATTCTTCATGTGTTCCTATGAGGTACCAGTTGCTGTGACAGCTGCATCCAGGAGAATGCATGAAGAGGGAGTGGCAAGGAGCACCCCCGGTGCTGAGTGACAACAGGGCGCCATTGCTGTGCAGCACAGGTTCCGATACTGGACACGGTTCATGTGACTCTGTGGGATGCGGCTCAAAGATGACAAGGGGCCAGAAGAGTGATGCCGTGATCTGGAATGATTTTAAGTGTCTACCCGCTCCCAAGGATGTGTGTGTACGAAGCTTGGTCTTCAATGTGGCCTGTTGGGAGATGGTACTATTTTTGGAAGGGATTAAGGTAGTCCTTTTGGGATCCCAATTAAGCCCACAATAGTAACTTGTTATGATACTGCAGACCTGGCTTCTAAATTCTCCAGCTTCCAGTCTCATCATAATGATATTACCTACCAATAAGCACTTGCCAGAGGCTGAACCAATTGTGCTGTCTAATCTTAGACTTTCTGTCTCCAAAATTGTGAGCTAAGTAAACTTCCTTTCTTCACAAAGTATCCAGCCTTCTGTGTTTCTTTTATTATTTTGTTTGTTTTTGGTACTGGTACTGGGGCTTGAACCCAAGTTCACTGTCTCTGAACTCTTTTTTCTCAAGGCTAGGGCTCTACCACTTGAGCCACAGCTCCATTTCTGGTTGTGGTTGTTGGCTTTTTTTTTGGGGGGGGGGGGAACTAAGGACTAATTTGAGATAAGAGGCTCATAGATGTTCCTGTCTGGTCTAGCTTCAATTCATGACCCTCAGATCTGTCTTCTGAGTAGCTATGCTACCGGCACCCACCTTTCAGTGTCTTAGTACAAAGGAAAGTACAATAATAAAAGTGCCTTAATATATGTTATGAACGTAACATGTAGTAGCTCCACATATATGCACAGGAACAGCATAGCAGGCATCCATTACTGAATGCCAGGGCAGCACAGAAGGTAGCAAACCAAACTGTGTCCAGGCAAGACTTCCAAGAGGAGGTAACCCTCAGGCTGGGTTTTTGTTTTGTTCTGTTTAAGTAATAGAAATGTAGAGAAGCAAAGACAGTTTGATTAAGGCTTAGCTAAACATGCAAAAACATGAGAGAAGAGAACTTTCCACAGAGCCTTGGGCGGTCCTAAGTGTTGACTTGGCAGTTGCTGCTAATGAATTTGAATTCTGCCTGAGGATGATGTAAAAATACAGAAAGAGTTTAAGCTGGAGTCTGCCAGACTCCGTTCAGCACAGCGTTACAGACTTGTAAGGGCAAGCCTAGGCTCTATGATGCTAATTCCTCAGGATGCAAGGCATCCTTTGTGAGAAGGGCCCATGCCTTTTCTTGCTTATATTCCTGTGCTTGTGCCTCCAACAATGCTTGAACAGATCAGACATGCCCAACAAATACCAACTGAGAGACTCAATCCTCACACATTGCATAGGTTACTTCCAGCTATTGATGGTAATTTTCTGGAACATTCTGAGAGAAATAGACAAAGAAGTGGAGCATACACTATACTGCAAGATGCTGTAGGACAAATGCCACTTAGGGTATTTGCTACAAATTAGATTTCTATATAATGGAGGATTGCTCATTTAAGACACAAAACCAATTAGAAAGCTGATCCCTTCAGACCACAAAATGGCGAAGGTGTATTTACTTCTGACTTCTGGTAAGCCAATAGAAAATTAACAGAACTCTATCTCCTTTAGTCTCATAATTAAAAGAGATAGAAGGAAAACAAAAGACTATAAGCCAGAAATTACCAATTAGAAACCTATTGGGAAACACAAGTCCAACAAAACAAAAGTATTTCGTAACCTAGGCTCATTTATTAGTTTGTTCATTCTACAAATGCCTCTCTATATCTGAGAAGCTAAGAACACAATGGTAAATAACACAGACTATTGTTTTAGGTAAAGTTAGGGGTGTAAGGAAACTGAATCATGAGGCTATTAGAATAAAGAAAGGGCAGAAAGCAAACTCCACAGACCAATTGACTTTTATGTTGGGTAAAAGCCTAAGAGGGACATTAGAGTGTTCCAGCAGAGACAATGATATGCTGTCTTACAACTGAGGCTTCCTTTTATTAGGCAGAGAGTGAAGTCAGGCAAGGCAGGGGTCTAAGGGTAGTTTGTCACAGGAAGAAGGCAGGATGGGAAGAGGGGAGGGGGCTGTTGTGCTGAGATTGAATCTTACCTTGAGTTATACAGAAGTATCTGTTTTTAGCAGACATGTGCACAAACCGTAGGACCCTCAATTCAAAGGTTATGTCTTTTACAACCACCGGTTATATTTGGGAGAGGGAGAGGGGTGTGAAATGATTCAGATGCAGCAAGGTTTGTAGCAAGGGCAGTTTTATGGCTCGCAGGGAAAGGTGCATGTTTGGAATTCATTTTCTATCAAGAGGAAACAATCTTGTATATGACCAATTCCAAACATTTCTTAAATGATTAACATGGAACTGAGCAGAAATCGGATGCAAAGGTTAAGGTACAGATGGTCATTTGTGGGACTTTGAAAACTTGTGATTTTTTTTGAAGTTCATTAAAAGCCAGGGAGGTTAAGAGAGTTTATTTAGATTTTCATTGTTACACATACACATGAATGAATATATAATAACCATACGTGACAAGTGCTATGAGAGAAAACAATAGAGTCCTGTGTTATGAGAGAGAAGAAAGGCAGCCTGCTTTGAGCCAGGCTGGTGGGCAAGGGAGGTCATCCTGAGGAAAAATTGGGAAGCACAAGTATGAATAGACCTGGACAGGCCCCACATGAGAGGATCTAGGTGGTGAGAGGGCTTCGAGTGCCGGGCCTCAGGTAGAAAAGAGCTGAGTGAGCTCCGCTACTCAATCCTAGCTACTCAGGAGGCTGAGATCTGAGAATCACAGTTTGAAGCCAGTCAACCAGCAAAAAGCCAGAAACAGAGGCATGGCTCAAGTGGTTCAAGACCTGTCTTAAGCAAAAAGCAAGATGGGGGAAATCTTGAGTTCAAGACCAGTACCAGCACCAAAACAGAAAACCTGGGTGAACCCTGAGAGCATCCATCCCAGAAGACCACAGAGACACAATGACTACACCAAAAGGAGTTTATTGTCAGCAGGGGCTGACAAGGCTATTTCCCTCAAGGGAGAGGGAGAAATGGTACCTGTCCTGAGTTTAGGAGGTGTTTCATAGAGGAGCTAAGGGCAGGAATTCACGTGGATGTGAGAGCAGAGGATTTTATTATGGTGGGCTAAGATTTATGGCAGCTGCCCCAATAGAGATAAGGGTGCCTGTTGGTACCATTTATGGCTGTGACTGACCAAATGCAATGTTATTTCAAGGGAGCTGGTTATCAGCTGCCTGCACCAAAAGGGCCCTCTGTCAGCCCATCAGGGGAAAGAAGCATGTAGGCTAACAAACATGAGGAACAAAAAAGAGACCAGAGTGGGGAGGGGGGCATAATGGAGGGATGAACTTAGGTAGGGCTGGGCCAGAGGCCTGGGGGCTAACAGGAAAGGGTGAGCCATTATGAGGGCCCTTGTATGTGTGTGCTTCACAATCTCTTTCCAACTTAGCAAGGTCAGGAGATTCAAGGGCTCAGCCCAGAAAGAAGTCCTAGGTGAGGTTGGGGAGATGATAGAGGTAGGCCCCTCTAGCTAGTAATCCCAGCTACTCAGGAGGCTGAGATCTGAGGATCTTGGTTGGAAGCCAGGCCTGGGCAAGAAAATCCGTTAAGACTCTTATCTCCAGTTAACCGCCAAAGGGTCAGAAGTGGAGCTGTGGTTCAAGTGCCAACCGTGAGTTAAAAAAAAAAACAAAAAACTCAGGAACAGTCAGTGCCCAGGCCCTGAGTTCAAGCCCCAGAACCAGCAGACACAAAGGGGAAAAGAGGAGGGGAGAGGGGAGAAGAAGACGGGGAGGAGACAGGGGAGGAGGGGAGGGAGAGGAGGGGGAGGGGGAGGAGGATCTCCTAGGTGTCCACAAGAGCCAGGGGGAGGAGCGGGAGGGTCTAGAAAGAGGGGATTTCCAGCCTTTGCTGTCACGCACAGGACAGAGTTCCCTCTTTGCTGTCACGCGCGGGGTGCACTAGGCGGAGGCGGAGCCGGAAGAGGAGGGAAAATAATTGGGAGGGAGGAGGACGAGGAAGGACAGAGGAGGCGGGCCGGTGAAGCTGACTGCGGCCGCGGAGGGAGGTGAGGGCCGGGGACAGACCCTGGGGCCCGGGGAGGCGATCGGGGTCGCGGAGGGGGCGGCCTGGGCTGGCGGCCTCTGCGGCTGGCTTTCCCCGGCCCGGGGTGCTCGGGACCGCCACAGCGGCTCGCCCAGCCCACCGGCGAGCTCGGGCTCCCGGTACCACCGACCCCCTCTGGCCCAGCCGAGGAGGGGGGCTTGGGGTTGGCGGCGATTCCGGCCCCACTGCTCCCCGCCCGCATACGGAGGCGCGGTGACCTCAATCCTCTGGCCCGTCCTTCCACGTCCCCCATCCTGCTGCCCATGCCCATCTGCCAGCGCCGTCCCTGGGCATCCCCGTTCCCTCCCGCCGCCCCCCCCCCCCCCGCCGCCCCGGGCCCCGCTTCCAGCGCCGAACCCACCTGCGCGTGGGCCTGGGCGGCGAGGTCCTCGAGGGCTTCAGTGTGGACGGTGGATGTGGGTTGGGGGAGGGGGCGAATTGGGTCACGGGGACCCAGCTTCTTGATTCCGTAAAGGCCTGAGGACTGGCTAAGCCAAAACAACCTAATCTGGCTGTAAATCAGGAAGGACTGCCGGGGAAACCTGACAGCTCCGCCCCTTTCCCTGCCCGGGAGCCCACCCGAGGCAGGGTGCAGCCCCATCCACCAGGGAACTGCTGTGCCCTGAACAGGTGGAGAAGGTGAGGTGCAGACACATGGTGCTGCTTGCTGGGAGACAAGCGCAGAGTCCGACTGAGAACCCGGGGTCCACCCGACTTCAGCCGCCACCACCGCAGGGCACTGCACAGGGAAAGGTGGAATTTGGTGCAAGTTGCCATCCTGGGCTCATCTGCCTCGCAGTTGAGGAATTCGTGGGGGACAGAATTGTGTTTGAGTGTTCATTTCGCAGAAAGTCAGAGACAGTCCAGGGCTCCAGGATGCAGTGGTCACAGAGGAGAGGGGGGCAGGGTCACTGTCCACCCACAGGGTGTCCATATTTGCCATCTGCTCCCTGAACCGTGGGATTCCCGTGGATGATTCATCCCCGCCTTCTGCAATTCCCTATCCTCTGCAGCAGCTCCTCCCCAGTCATTTCCTTGGCTTATGCGCTTTTTCTTCTTGTGGGCTCAGTGTTCACATTCTCCAGTAATCTGTGGAGACAGGTTTGTTCAGGTTCTTTGTTTTAATGGCTCCTCTCTGTGCTGGCATTTCCCAAACTCATCTCTGCTGTTCACCCCTACACTGTGACTTGTGATCCAAATCCTCCAGTATTCTAGTCTTTGCTGGTTTAATCCAGGATTTGCCCCCACAGATAGCCAAATCTAACCTTTCTGAACCCAAAGGTAATGTTCAGGTGTCTGCAACAAGTTGCCTAGGCTGGTGTTTTGCCTTTCAAATTGGTCTTCCTGTCCCAAACCCACCCCTTTGTGTACGTTGGAACCCTCAGGAGTCCTAGCCTCTGTGGGGTCTTTAATCGTAACAGAACAGACCTTCTTTCTCTCCTTCCTATACTGGCAGCCATTCTCCAGTTGAACAACTGTTGACTTTGCTATCTTCACCTTTGAATTGTGAGCTCCTTCAGCAGTGACTTTATCTTGATTACCTTTTGCATACTCAGGTTGGGTACATAATAGGTCCTGTTCAATATTGTTCAGCTAATGAGTTTGCAATAAATTAAAATCTCTTTTAGGGCACAATCTATAGGCAGTAAAGCACATGTAGAGTGTGACATTTCATTGCACTTGAAGCCTGATCCATCACCAAGAGAGAGAAAGAGAGAGACAGAGAGAGAGAGAGAAAGCAAGAGAGAATTTTAGAAATCAAGTTTGTAGATGGTGGCAGATTAAGACTGATGCAAAAATGCAAACAAGTTCTCCAAATAAGTATTGTTGATGCTCAGACATTGATATATAGACTATTGATATACAGACATTGAGCCATAGCACAGTATTTCTCTTTCCTTTCCTTAGACTCTGACCAGAGGACAGAACAAGAAGAGAAGTGAGGACAGAATCATCATGGCTTCAGTGTCTACCCATGGAAACCAAGAGAAAGATCACCATTTTCCACCACTAGGCAAGAAGGTATATTTTTACTTGAAGGTCTGCCATCTTGTGGAACCTTACTGGGTATCCTTACTTGTTTTTTATCAACCTGAGCTGGATTGGAACTGGTAAAATGAAATGAACAGGTGATTTGGGTGCTATCTTGACAAGAAGCCTTTTAAATCTGATCTACAGATTACTTTCTTATTTACAAAGTCTTTGCTGTTCAGAGTCTAGGAACTCATGGAGGCTGTTGACGATAGAAAAGATTTTCTGTGGCAGAGCCAAGCCCTTGGTTGTCTCTAATAGAATGATACACTGTACTTAATTTTACATGTTGGTTACTGAAGGTAGTCATGCTGAGCATATGCTGGTGGCAGATGTTGCTGTCAGTGAAGTAGAATCTTTAATTACTAATTAGCCATCAGATGGAGAACCAAATATTAACATGAGCACATTTTTCCAACTTGTTAGGGAAGGATATTAGGAGCATATAAGTGAAAAACATACAAGTAGCTGCTAGGCAAATGGAATTTGTGGTTTCTCTGGAGTCAACTTTTCTTATTGTCTTATAGAAGAGATATGCTTAAGGAGCAAAATATAGGTGAAGCAAACAAACAAGTGATAACAGGTAACAAGAAGGAGAATTTGAACACCTGAGCTGCCTCTGAAATGGAGAACTGTGAAACATTTATGGCTCTACAAAAAACAGTCACCAGAGCACCTTAAAAGAGACTGCAAAAACTCTTATCCTGCTTGCAGGACTCATAGGAATTATGATAGGTGACTGTTTCTGTGTGTGTGTGTGTGTGTGTGTGTGTGTGTGTGTGTGTGTGTGTGTAAGACTTATTTTTGCTGTAGCCACAGCCAGGGCAAGAACAAATACGATGCTACTCCTCAACTTACAATGGGGTTATATCTCCATAAACCCATCGTAGTTGAAAATTTCAGAAACGCACTTAAGCCAGGTGGGCACCAGTGGCTTCAGAGAAAACAAAGATTTTCGGGTGATCTTAGATTTTGTTGTTGGTGATTTTTATTAGTTTTTGTTTTCATATAGAATCTCACTGAAGTCGAACTTAGGATCTTTCTCCTTCAGTTTCCCAAGTATGGCGATTATCAGAGTGTGCCACATCTCCATTAACTGACCACATCTATCCCTATAGAGCCTGTTGTTTTGTCCCAAATCAAAAATGCACATCCATAAAGGAGAAATCGTCAAGATTATCCGAGAATGTCAGGAAGAAAGTTTCTGGAAGAGAGGTAATTGCATTCTTCTTCATCTTAATTAACACTCTAAAGTAAATTGCTCTAACTGTATGTTGTTATGATTGTAATGAGGATTTTTTTTTTTTTTTTGCCAGTCCTGAGGCTTGAACTCAAAGCCTGGGTGCTGTCCCTGAGCTTCTTTTGCTTAAGGCTAGCACTCTCTGCCATTTGAGCCACAGTGCCACTTCCGGCTTTTTCTGTGTATATGGTACTGAGGAATCAAACGCAGGGCTTTATGCATGCAAGGCAAGCACTCTACCACTAAGCCACATTCCCAGCCCGAGGATTTGTTTTTGAGCAGGGATTTTTGTGTAAGTCCCTAAAGAACTTACACATTTAGAGATATTTAGAGAATTAAATCCATGCTGAGATTCTTTTGGGGGCAGAGATAATATTTGATTATGGAGCAGTTTACCTCACTTAGCAAAAAATGAGGCACACATAACTTTCTCTCATGAAAAGGAACATGTACCAAGAATATTATATAGAACTTAACTACCAATCACACAGCTCAGAAATAATGTCAAGTTCATCTGGAACTTTATACCAGCACGTTGGACAGTGTCTTAGACATAGAAAACACCTCATAAATATTTATTGACCAAATGGAAAGTGGCAGTGTTTTGTTAACATTTATCTTCTGTTATCTCTGAATCTTCAATTCTGCTGAGTTGCTTCCTTTTCTGGGATGGCCTTCTATTAGACAAAGCCTTGAATGCAAGCTATACATTCTGGTTTCTTCCAATTTAAAAAATTAATGATTTGTCATTTGAAAATCGTACAATAAAGTCTATAAACTCAGCCCCAAAATTCCACAACATTGCTAATTTCATAAGTCATTCAAATTCATTGCTAACAGTTTGGGGAGTAATCCTCTCTAGAAATGGGTATTCTCTAGACTTGCCATGTTTATAGATTGTGCTTCTAGAAATGAATCCCAACACCTATCAGCAAATACTTTAATTGAGCCCTAGATGAACTGTTTTCCCATCAGTGTGACCCATTTGCCCACCATCTGCTCACTGTGAGTAGAAAACTGGATTTCTGTGTGACATATCTTGGTTGCTAGAAACAGATAGATGTTTATCACTTCTCTTTGCTTTTCGAAAAATCCTTCAACACATTTTTACAGAACTAGAAACTGACTTTTACAGACTAAATTACCTATGATAATGAACCATAGCTAAGCACTGCATATGTTTAACATGAGCATAGTCTTCTTGTAATCTCCAGGCAAAAATCCAAATTGTGGATGAAAGACAAAAATTGAAACATAAACGGGGAGCAGTCTTAGATAAAAGCAAATTAGGTAGCAAATATAATGCATGACCCTTGATTATTTTTTTTTGCCTTAGAAAAACTTAAAGATATGAAAGACATTGCTGGGCCAGTTGGACAAATTTAAGCACAGATTTTTATATCCATCAATATCATTTTTTCATGAGTATGGCTGTCAAAGGAACATACATTTTTTTGTATGCTAATGGTTTGTGATTATGCAGGGGAATGACCTTGTTCTTAGAAATTATCTGCTGAAATATTCAGTGATGAAAATCCATGATGTTGGTAAATTTTAAATGACTAAGAGATGAAAAGGGGAAATGGATAAATTAATGTATAAAGAGATTATATATGAAGAGGTGATTTTTCAGAATTAATGAATTTAGATAAAGTTCTTTAGGAGTTTGCTGGCTAACTTTTTAACAATTGTATATAGACTTTTGTAGGGTTGAAAGTGCAAAATCATCCAGGCTCAGTGGTACACAGTAGTAATCCTCACACATGGAAAGGTGAAACTGGAGGATCCTGAGTTCAAAGCCTGCTGGGCTATGTAGTAAGACCCTGTCAAAATGAAAGAAGATAGGGAGAGAGGCAAAGGGGAAGTAAGGGATGGAGAAAGGAAAAGAGGGAAGGGAGGGAGGAGAGGAGAGGAGAGGAGAGGAGAGGAGAGGAGAGGAGAGGAGAGGAGCAGAAAAGAGGAAAGGAAAACAATAAAAAGTATCAAACTATATAAAGGCAACTCCTAGACTGGCAGTATGGCTCAAGTAATAGAGCAAGTGGTTACAAACACAAGTCTCTGGGTTCAATCTCTAGCATCAGAAATAAACAATAAAAAAGGAACTAGAGGTGTGGCTCAAATTATAGAGTGCCAGCCTTGAGTGGAAAAGCTAAGTAAGAGCTCAAGTTCAGGTCTCAGGAGCAGCACAAAAAAGAAGGGAGGAAGAGAGAGAGAGAGAGAGAGAGAGAAGGAAGGAAAAGGGAAGAAGGAGGAAGGAAGGAATGAAAGAAAAGAATGCAGAGAGGAAGGGAGGAGAGAGGAAAGAAAAAAAAAAGCATAATTCTCAATTGCAGCTGTCAAGTGACAACATGGGCCCTATGATGCCTACAGCACATGTGGTGATGAGAATCAAGTGCTTTTCCTGTACTTGGTCAACATGAATGCCAGAGATGCAATAGAAAATGATTTTAGATTCGGTCAGATAGTGCACTGCATTCGGCTGAGTGACTGGGTCAGATCCCAAGAAAATTCTCCATACAAGATTTCAAAAATATGTGTTGAATTAGTAAAACAGAAAATGATTAAGACTCACTGCCAAGTAAGGCAAGGGGAAAGGCTGGGATTTACTGTCTCTGACTTCTAAGTGAAGGGCCATATTTTAAGCTACCAGTATTGAAGGATGTTTTTGTTTTACAGCTCTGCCTTTTTCTCTTCTAAGCATGCTTGTCACCCAGGGACTTGTCCACCAAGGTAAGAGTCAATGCTTTTACATAGTTAAACTTCCAAGAGATCAGCTTGTTGTGACTCTCCCAGTAGCTTCTTGGCCATTGGGCACTTTTTGGTTTTAGTTTTGGTAAAGGGTTTTTTTCATATATGCTTTTGCCTATTTTTAGCCTAAGTCATCATCCTCTTACACCCCCCAAAAGAGGTCTTAACCCAGAATAAGTGACTATATAAGGTTTCCCAGCAAAAGCAAATTAAAGTTGGGATGGAATTATTAGTTGATCTTAAAATGGGGAGAGTATCCTGGGGACAATATAATCAAGGAAGGGACCTTTAAAGCTGACACACGGGGTCAGAAGGCAGAACTAGAGAGATGACACCTCAAGGAATCGACTGGCTTTGAAGATCCAGAATGAAGATACAAGTTGAGGAATATGGGGGTTCTCTAAAAACTGGGGGGAAAAAAACAAACAGAAACCCTAGAGTCTCCAGAAAGGAAAACAGCTCATTTAAAGAATAAGGTTAGTTACTACCTTGCTTTAATCCAGTGAGTCTGATTTTGGACTTTAAACTCGAGAACCATATGTAATAAATGTATGCAGTTTTAAGCCACAGAGTCTGTAATAATTTGTTAGAGTAGCCACAGGAAACTTCTATCTCTGTATTGTCACTGTGTCTCCCAGGCCCTCTGTTCTTGGCTAGATGGATCTTTTACTGTACAAAAGTGCTCCATGCAGAGAGGTGAGTGGGCCTGAAACCCATCCAAAGCTTGGACCACCAAGCCATTTGTCTTGGTGAGGTGACATTCCCTGAGGAATGGCACCCTGTCTAATTTGCACCCAAGACTCTAAGGTCTGGCCACCACCTTGCGTCTCCCCACAAGAACTCAGCTTGCCTCTTAAGCTTTTTTATCAACGCCCACCTTTCTCCTATCTTCCCCTGCCAGCAAACTCACATAATAAAGCACCCACATCATAAACTACCTCACTCAGTTGAAGCCCATTTTATTGAGTGCTGCTAATTACCTAGATTTAAAAGGAATGAGGGGGGAAAAAA
The DNA here is from genome assembly GCF_023159225.1 of Perognathus longimembris pacificus. Classification (NCBI taxonomy): domain Eukaryota; kingdom Metazoa; phylum Chordata; class Mammalia; order Rodentia; family Heteromyidae; genus Perognathus; species Perognathus longimembris. Next base: position 25,917,328 of record NC_063176.1, on the reverse strand, counting down.
TCCTGGTTCTGTGTGTGTGTGTGTGTGTGTGTGTGTGTGTGTGTGTGTGTGTGTGTGTGTGTGTGTGTGTAGTATTTCAAAGACCTTATAAGCCATGTGTTTAGAATAATCTAGTACTATTCTTGTTCATGAAGGTTATGCATTATATATGGTATTATGTTTATAAGTTGAAGATAGCATTGGGGAGAGGACAGTACTGGGCCTTGAATTCTGGAGCTGGGCACTCTTGGGTTTTTCACTCAAGGCTGGCCCTCTACTACTAGAGCCACAGCTCTACTTCTGGGGCTTTTGGGTGATTAGTTAGTGATAGGAGTCTCACAAACTTTCCTACCCAGGCTGGCTTCGAACCTTGGTCCTTAGGTCTCAGACTACTGAGTAGCTAGAATTACATTTGTGCCCAACTGAAGATAGCAATTCTTTTTGCCAGTCCTGGGGCTTCTTGAACTCAGAGCCTGGCTTCTTTTTGCTCAAGGCTAGCACTCTACCACTTGAGCCACAGCACCACTTCTAGCTTTTTCTACGTATGTGGTGCTGAGGAATTGAACCCAGGGATTCATGTATATGAGGCAAGCACTCTACCACTAGGCCATATTCCCAGCCCCAAGATAGCATTTTTATAGAAATCATTAATCAGTAGCAAGCCTTTGTCAGACCATTTTTTACACAAAGAAGAAGTGTGGCCAGATGACCTATAAACTGTTATATAAATATTAAACTACCTAAAATCTATCACCTCTTACATCTGCAAAAGTATATTTTTTCAGTATTGTATATTAGTTCTATACAGCTGCTATAACAAGTTACTTAAACACAGTGACTTAAAACAACACTGATTCAGACTAGGGCATGGCTCAACTGGCAGAACTCTTGCCTAGAAAACATGAGGCACTGAGTGTAATACCCGATGCTTCCAGAAAGGACAAACAATTAAAATAATGTGGATTTATCATCCTACAGTTGTGAAGGCTAGAAGTCCAAATTGTGGGACTCACTGAGTTAAGATCAGGATGTTGACCCAGTTGGGTTTCTTTTGGTAGCTTTTAGGTTTTCATTCACTCTTTAGCTAGAAGCCACCTCTGTTCCTTAGCTGGTGGCTTCTTAGGTTCTCAAAGCCAGTCATATTGAGTCAGATTTTTCTGTCACTGTCATCTCTCTGATTTGTTCAGTGTCTTCTACATTTAAAGATCGTTTGAATTGTGTTGACCCTACCTGAACCATCTTCCTTTTCTGCCTTTACTCCCCTTTATGAAATATCACATGTTCAGTTTCTAAAAATTATGGCCAGGTGCTGGTGATTCATCCCTATAACAGCTACTCAGGAGGCTGAGGTCTAAGGATCATGGTTCAAGGCAAGAAAGCCTATGAGACTCTTATCTCCTATAAACTACTCAGAAAAAGCTGTAAATGGTACTGTGGCTTAAATGATAGAGTGCTAGCCTTGAGCAAAAGAAGCTCAGGGACAGTGCCCAGTCCATGAGTTCAAGGCCCAGGACCAGCCCACAAAAAGAAATTCTGATGTGGACCTCTTTTGTCTACCACAATTAATTGTCTACCACAATTATAACATGTTTATTTTTTAAATTTGTGATGTACATATTGTGAATCTCTAAATGAAACTTTCTAAATTGAGTAGCTTTGAAAGAGGAAAGAGTACTAAGTTCTTTGAACTCAGTTTAAATCAGTCTTGAATTATAGTTTTTCTATTCTTTTCTAACTTTAAAGCTACTGTTCATCTAAAATTGCTGTTAGTTATAAATTCAGCCAAAAATTGAATCATAATTCTTCTAAAATAAGAATATATGTACATATGGGGCTGGGAATATGGCCTAGAGGCAAGAGTGCTTGCCTCTAAGAATATATGTACATTTAATAAAGTATGTTGTGTCTTAAGTTTTGAAGTTTTATTTATAAATTTAAATATATTATGAAATGAAATAATGTTGTACATATATTACTTCTTAGGTTACTTGTCAGCTAATGCAAGATTTGGATCATTGCCCAAAGTTGCACGTAAGTCATAGAAGTAAAATGAAAAAGGAGATATACTTTGAAAAAAGAGATGCCTATAAGAACTGAAGATAATGAAAGTCCAGCCTAACCAAATTGCCCATACTGACTGAAAAATCAATCACCATTTTTTACTACAATGTACTGAGTTCATTCAGTTCTTTCTGAGTACAGCTTAACAATAGACTTCTCTTTAAAGCATGATCTAACAGAGACTGGCAAGATGTACACTGTTGCCTCTCAGTATTCATGGGTAAACTGGTTCCAGGATGATGAAGATGCTGAAATCTATTTTCACATAACCTATACACATCCTTCTGTATGCCTTAAACTATCTTGAGGTTATTTATAATGCTTATACTGATTGTTATTTGGCATTACTAAAGGAATATTGGAAAAAAATCCATACAGATGAAAATTTTCCCCCTAGTATTGTCAATCCACTGTTGAAAATCTGCAGGTGTAGAGCCCACTGATGTGGAGCGCTGTCACAAAATTAGCAGCAGCAGAGCCATTTATTTATTTATTTTGGCCTGGCAAATCTTTTCAATTTACTATCTAAAACTACTTAATAACATTTTTTTTAAATCAGAAACTATTTTTGTTGTCGTTTGAACTTGTTATTTTTGAGATAGCATCTCACGTCCTGCCCAGGTGTGTGCTTGGACTACAGTCATCCTATTTTTTGCTTCCCAGGGTAGTTAGAATAGTAGGTGTCATTACCACACCTAGTTTCTTTCACTGAGGTAGAAAATCATGGCTTTTTCTGTCTAGGCTAGCCTAGAACTATATTCTTCTCAATTTCAGCCTCCCCAGTAGCTAGGTTGACAGGTGTGAGCTGCCAATGCCTAGCCAAGAACATTCTAATTTGCAACAAACTTGGAGTTTCATCTCATTCTGCTTGGTTGGAGTTTTTATGTGCCAGGAGAATATAATCTTTTTTTTTTTTTTGCCAGTCCTGGTACTTTAACTCAGGGCCTGAGCACTGTCCCTGGCTTCTTTTTGCTCAAGGCTAGCACTCTGCCACTTGAGCCACAGCGCCACTTCCGGCTTTTTCTGTTTATATGGTGCTGAAGAATTGAACCCAGGGCTTCTTGCATGCTAGGCAAGCACTCTACCACTAGACCATATTTCCAGCCCCAAGTGCAGTCATTTTATAGTCTAAAATCTAGTTCCTAGCCCAAGGAAGAGATTGGAGATCCCTGTCAACATGACGTCTCTTCTAGGGACAAGATGGCCTGAAGCTCCCCACTTCTCCATACCCATAACTTGTGACTTGGAAGCTCCATATAGCCATACGTAGACTTCGCTTTCCCTCATCTAGCAGCCTCCCTCATTTGTTTTGCAGCTGGGTCATGGTCCAGCTGCCCATCTATGGCATAGCACCTTCTCCTACTCAAGCCTGGGCTTTCTAATCTCACCTCAAAGCAGAGATCAGAATAGAAAGTATCCAGGTCCTACTCCTGTTTTCTGTGTGTGTGTGTGTATGTACGTGCATGTGCGTGCACGTGTGTGTGCGTGCACACATGCATCCCAGTCAGCCCTGAGACTTGAACTCAGGGCCTGGGAATTGTCCCTAAACTTTTGTGCTCAAAGCTATGCTATACCACTTGAGCCACAAAACTGTGGCTCACTTACAGCTTTTGGGCGATTAGTTGGAAGTAAGAGTCTCACAGATTTTCCTGCCTGGGCTGGCTTTGAACTACCATCCTCAGATCTCAGCCTTCTGAGTTAGGATTACAGGCATGAACTATTGGTGCGCGGCTAGTCCTGCTTTTTTTTTTTTTTTTTTTGCCAGTCCTGGGGCTTGAACTCAGGGCCTAGGCACTGTCCCTATGTTTCTTTTTGCTCAAGGCACTACCACTTGAGCCACAGTGCCACTTCCAGCCTTTTCTGTTTATGTGGTACTGAGGAATCAAACCCAGGGCTTCTTGCATGCTAGGCAAGCACTCTACCACTAAGCCACATTGCCAGCCCCTAGTGCTGCTTTTTAATAGGGGCGTCATTCTCAGAACTTTTTTGTTCATTGGTTGATCGTGTTACTTTTAATATAAAAATAACTAATGTTGATGAGAAAGTTCTAAAAGATAATTAGTGGACAAGATTACATCCCTCTCAGTAATCTTATTTTTTAACCTTTTTTCTAGTTGCTGGACTCATAGGATTTGGCCTGGGAAAGGCATCATACATAGGAGTATGCCAGAGAAAATTCCATTCCTTTGAAGATCAGCTGCGTGGGGCTGGGTTTGGGCCAGAACATAACAGGTTTGCAATACATATTGAAGATATTTATAAGAAATTAGATGACTATTTATAATAAATATATAACTTAGGTACCTATTTTGTTTACTCATCAAATATGTAATGAGCAATGTGTGCTGACAGTATTGAAGGCTTTATGGAGGTCTCTTAAAAATACAACTTAATGAGCTGAGTACCAATGGTTCATGCCTGAAATCCTAGTTACTCTAGCCCTGGGGGTGGGGGAACTTACCTTAATGAGCAAATATGGCTTCTATCAGCACGGAATTACATAGAATTTAAAGTCTTCTTTACTACAAAGCTTCTCAGAGCCATAATAAGTTCTGTGGCTCTCCCTTGGGGATATAAGATTGTGTCCTCTGCTGTTAGAGTACTTGGGTTGCAAATGACTTCTGCTAACTAAGCTGTGTCTCTAACTGACTTCTGCTGACTAAACGTGTCTGGAACCTGAGACACATTTCTTAAACCTTTGAATCTTCAGTTTTCTTGAATGGACAAATGTATAAAATGATGACCAGAATCATTGTTTCCATGGGATGATGTAAGGACTCGAAATGGTTAATCATGACACTCACTGTTGGGGACACATTTATCTAAAGAGCCCTTACTTGCCACAGAGGATTCTGTTTGAAAGCAACGCTGGGCTAGAAGTCAGGGTGCCCAAGTTCTCTTTCTAGTCCTGCGACTTTGAGAAGCCATGTCCTGTGGTCCTGCAGTAGTGGGCGGAACCTTCTCCTCCGTCACTTCCTCCGGAGCCACCTGTGGCCCAGAGCCGGGCAGAGTTGATGCTGTTAGCCACAGGCAGATGGGGACTCCAACCTAGCCAGTGTCTTTTCCACATCCTTAACTTTTTTTTTTTTTTTGGCCAGTCCTGGGGCCTGGACTCAGGGCCTGAGCACTGTCCCTGGCTTCTTTTTTTTTTAATATATATATTTTTATTATCAAACTGAATTACAGAGAGGTTACCCTGGCTTCTTTTTTTGCTCAAGGCTAGCACTCTGCCACTTGAGCCACAGCGCCACTTCTGGCCATTTTCTGTATGTGTGGTGCTGGGGAATTGAACCCAGGGCCTCATGTATAGGAGGCAAGCACTCTTGCCACTAGGCCATATCCCCAGCCCCCACATCCTTAACTTTTTCTATTACAGCAGCCAACTGCCAGAGAGGCAGTCCCTCTGTATTTACAGACAACTCGAGTTGCAGCCTGTCCTTGCACAGCTGTGTTTTAGGAGCAACTTCCTGGAGAGCCAGTGACTGCAGGATGCCGGGGTGTGTGGGGCAAGTGGGAGAAGGCAGTGCCGGCAAAGGAGAAAATTTCATTTCTTCAGTTGTAGGAGTTTCTTTGTTTTTGTTTTTTTGTTGGCCGTGGAGCTTGAACTCAGGGCCTGCGTGCTATCCCTGAGCTTTTTCACCCAAGGCAAGCACTCTTCCACTTTGAGCCACAGCTCCTCCTTCTGTTTTTGAATTGTTAATTAGAGGTTAAGAGTCTCATAGGGATTTTTCTGCCTGAACTGAAGGGTTTGAACTGCGATCCTCAGATCTCCGCCTCCTGAGTAGCTAGGATTACAGATGTGAGCCACCGGTGCCCAGCTAGGAGTGTGTGTGTGTGTGTGTGTGTGTGTGTGTGTGTGTGTGTGTGTGTGTGTGTGTGTGTTACTATCCATCACAGACAGATTGGAATCTACATTTCCCAGACAATCTCCACTGTTCTGTGCTTCATGGAGATGGCGGCTCTAGTGAACTGTCTCCTGGGTCCTTTAGAGCTTTGTGTTCTGTGACTATTTTGCCACACACTTGAAGCCACAGAGCTGCGCTCCCGGCTCACATTGGCAGCTGGTGACCCAGGAGTAAGCCTTGCATAAAGGACCATTACCTGCTCATCTTAGAGACAGTCATTCACAGAGCAGTTGGGTTTTGTAGTGAAAGGAAAGAACAGCACCTAAGCTGAGGTTGAGGAAATGATTAGGGAAGTGGCACACCTGAAGACTTCTTGGAGGAGGTGATAATCGATTTAGAGATGACACCCAAGCCCTAAAGCTCCAATAGTGACAGGAAGGACAGAAGGAAGGAGGGGAGAGGGAGGGAGGGAAAAGGGAAAGAGATGGGAGAGGGAAGGAGGGAAAGAAAAGAGAGAAAGGGAGGGAGAGACAGACAGAGACAGAGAGAGAATTAGTCCTGAAAAAGTCAGGCTAGTGAATTTTACAAAATGTCCCTAGGTGATAGTGTGTTAAGACTAGAGCATCCATTGTACCTACCACCCATTCTCCCTTTTCTTCTAGGCACTGCCTGCTTACTTGTGAGAAATGCAAAACAACCCGTGGATTGAGCGAGAATGGAGGTTCTCAGCCTTCAGCTTCCTAGGCTGAGGGGGGAGGGGTATCTCTGTATTTTTAAGCCTCTAAATTTATGTACATTTATTAGTAGTAAGATGGAAACTTTGTGATCCTCTCTTTTGAACTGTTTTCTGTAGAAGGGTCTCCTTTGAATTGAGCATGATGTGGTTTTATGCTTCTTAAAAACATACAGGAAGCCCTCACAGACCAAAAGGGAAATGATGTTGCACCCTGCCTTGCTTACAGCTACATATATTAGCCTCAGTCTTTTCCTCTGTGTTTTCCCCCAGTGTTTTAATTTCTCTGGCAGAGGACAAGAATGAATGACGACAAAGATAAGAAGTCATGATCCAAAGAAAATTTCATGTAATATTCAAACAGAAATGTGAGACAAGAAAGACTACATCTTATATTAGAAATGCTTCCTAAAATGTAGAAGCAAAGACTTTTTTGTTTTTGCCAGTCCTGGGGCTTGAACTCAGAGCCTGAACACTGTCCCTGGCTTCTTTTTGCTCAAGGCCAGCACTCTACCATTTCTGACTGTTTCTCTATATGTGGTACTGAGGAATCGAACCCAGGGCTTCATGCATGCTAGGCAAGCACTCTACCACTAGGCCAGATACCCAGCCCAAAGCCATGACTTTTAACTTAATGAAAAGCTTTCTTTGAATGGGTTACAAGGTGAATCAAATGTATTATTTCAGTACTGAGGTGACTTCATGAATCATGGTTGTTTTTGTGTGCATGTGTCAGTAATGGGGCTTAAACTCCAAAGCCTTGTACTCTAGCTTGGCTTTTTCTAACCAAGGCTGGTGCTCTACTACTTGATCAACAGCTGTACTTCTGACTTTTTACTGGTTAGTTGTAGGTAAGTGTTTCACACACTTTACTGCCCAAGCTGGCTTCTAACCTCAATCCTCAGATCTAAGCCTCCTGATTAGCATGAGCCACCTGTGCCCAGCATGTTTGATAGGGTTTGAACTCAGGACATTGCACTTGCTAGGCAGGCGCTCTACCACTTAACCACAGCCATAGCCCACTCTGGTAGATTATAAAAACACTCATTATCTTTGGGTCATCTGCTCAGCTATTGGGTACATACATGCTCTACATAGATGTTCATCAGCAGCACTCAATAATGGAGTTCCTGTTATAGACTGTAACCTGAAAGTATAAAGAGAGCTTCATGAATTCTTCTCCCAGAGAACAACTTGTAGGAAGAATCCCTAGAAGAATCAATTCTTAGAGTGGTAAGCTTAGAACTTCATGGAGCTCAGAGGCAGCCAACGCAATTCCAATCGTTGGACTCCTATTCTCTCTAGCCAGCTATGTTGCATGAGAATAAAGTAAATCCTTCTGCTGGAGGCCCTTTGTATTATGGCCATCTGGCCAAGACCTACACAATATCATCTCTTGTCTCTTTACACTGTCTCAGGAAAATGCTTTACATATGTCATCATTAATATATAAGGGTATGTATGTACATAGATGTGTTTTATTAAATACATTTTAAACCCTATATAATGGAGGTTAAAAATGTGGAAGGAACTTAATTAAAAATTACCACTTAATGTGAAATATTTGAAGCATCAAAAACATGGAGATTTTCCTTTTTATGTGTGAACATTAAGTGTATGTAATGGAGTGGTTTGACTTGGCTTTGTTTTATATTATATATACCCTGTTTTTCTCAGCCAATAAAGTTCTATTTCTGTAAATCTGAATATAGAGGCATTATCCTTTCCCCCCATCTCTTATTTATGATGTTGGGGATTGAACTTGGGACTTCATGCATGACTAGGCAAGCAGTCTACCAGTGAGCTATATTCCTAGCCCCGGCCTAGCTTCTTTTTAAAAAATTATTTATTTTAAAGTATTAATGTGATATACAGAGGGATTACAGTTACATAAGTCAGGTAATGAGTATATTTCTGTTTGAATAGTGTTACCTCTTCCCTCATTTTCTGCTAGTTTTTCTGCTCCCAACCCTCCTCCCCTGTAAGTTGTAGTTCATTTTCAACATAGTGTCTAGTGTCACTGCTGTGTTAGTTCACCCTTGGTCCCATCATTTCTGTGCTTCTTCTTACCCTCCGTCAAACAGATAAACTGACATAGAAGACAAAAAGTACAGAAACAAAGAACAGCAACAAAGGGGAGAGGAGTAAAATAACAACCAAAAAACCCTCATTTTCATTTCTTGGAGTTCCTTTCGATAAACATCATTTTATATGATCACATGCACATAGCTGATTAAGCCTTTGTGATCCTCTCCTAAGAACATCCTCCTCTGGTCTCATTGTGTGAATGTTTAGAGTCCTGTTTAATTTATCATAACCATGTGTAATTTTTTGTCTTTTACCATCCATTGTGTTTACTAGTTTACTGGCTTCTTAAATGCAGTTTAATTTCAGCTGTGACAACTGACAATGACTCTTGGTTCTCTCAGCTATTGGTAAAAAATTTAAATTAGGCATAGCTATTTCCTGCATCCCAGAATTTCCTAAGGACCAGAACATTTTTACAATGTTAATAAGCACAGCATGTAGTATTAAAAATTCGTCTCTGAACCAGGCACCAGTAACTCATGCCTGTCATCCTAGCTACTCAGGAGACTAGAGATCTAAGGATCAAGGTTCAAAACCAGCGTGGGCAGTAAAATCTATGAGACTTTTATCTCTAGTTAACCACCCAAAAGGCCAGAAGTGAAGCTATGGCTCAAGTAGTAGAATGCTACCCTTGAGTAGAAAAACCTTCAAGGACTACATCAAAAGAAAAAAAAAAGTCTCAGAATACAGGGGGAAAAAAGTACTTATTACTGTTGAATAGGAACCTGTGGGTGTGTGTGTGTGTGTGTGTGTGTGTGTGTGTGTGTGTGTGTGTGTGGTGTGCGCTTGCACTCACATGCCAGGCTTGAACATAGCCTAGGTGCTATCCTTATGCTTTTTTCCCCCAATGCTAGCACTTTACCACTTGAGCTACAGCTCTAGTTCCAGCATTTTTTTTTTTGGGGGGGGGGGTGCTGGTTATTTGAAAATGAGTCTCATAGACTGCCCAGGCTGGCTTTGAACTTCGATCCTCAGATTTCAGCTTCCTGAGTAGTTAGGATTACAGGTATGAGCCACTGGCACCCACCTTTTAAAAAAATTGTTGACATCTTCATAATTTAAAATCAAGTTTTATTTATTGCTTGGGCTTTCTACTTATCCTAAATGGATAAGTTATCTGTTGAAGCAGGTTACCACAGAATTAGTGTGAGAGAAAATCAATAAGGAGAAAATTGGAAGTCATCCAACAAGTCTTGATTATTGTACAGTACATCTGCTATATTGCGTCTCTGGAGGAGAGATCAGCTTCATGTGTTTCAGGAACAGCCTCTATCATTTAACAGCTCTCAACACTCGCCTTTGAGCTAGTCATGAGCTGACAAAAGCGGAACCTGGTTTTTTATTGGGGGTTTTGTTTGTTTAAGAAAAAACAAGTGGCTGGGCACCAGTGGCTCATGCCTGTAATCCTAGCTAAACTGAGAGGTGAGGATGGCTGTTCAAAGCCAGCCCAGGACGGAAAGTCAATGAGACTCTTATCTCCAGTTAATCACCAAAAAGCCAAACATGGAGCTGTGGCTCAAGTGGTAAAGCACTAGCCTCTGACCAGGCCTGGCACACACACAAAGCATTTATTTCAGTTAACCTGTGCATAACATCATAGCCTGGCCCACCCTTCCTTGAACATGTTCAGAACACTATCGTCTAATGCACAGCTTCCTTTATAATAAAATGTTCAATATCTCATATCCTTCATTGAATGTAGTACTTGGCATGAAGATCAGGACGGTTCTATGGGTATTTTTTTTTGCCCCTTTGTAATTTAAAAAAAATCATAGATTGAACCATCATAACTTGGAGACTACCTGTGCTTTGATTTTGATTAACGGAATTTAAAACGAACCTACTTTACCCATGCATGTATTTATAAGAAAAGACAAACTGGACATCGAATAGCAACAAGCCTGTCTCCTCCTTTTGAAGTCTAGACAACACAATAAAATGTTCTTAAGGAGGACATTAATAAAAAGATCCTCATCCAGAGAGAGAACATCAAAAGGATTGAGTCAGATGCATTCTGGTCACTCCAGTGGTGCCTTAGAAGTGCATTTCTAAATTGCAGCTTACATAAATAGATGGCTACAAAAGATTGCTTTGATTTTAAAACTCTTTTAGAACTTTTACCTTAACATTCTCAACCATTGGCCCAACATTTCCATTTGACTTTATTTAGTTAAGGTGATTATTGTATTTTGCCCCAGATTATGTGATCTTGGAGTTACAAAGTTATCCCAGGATTATACATGCAATGTGTATTTCATACTTTAAAATAACTAGTGGGATAATCCTTTTATTTCTATTTCTCTTACCAGAATATTCACCCCCCCCTTCTTGGAGATTTACATAATTACATGATTATATTTATACATGTTATGTGATGCACTGCATAGAATGCTTATTGTTTCTTAAAATTTCATTTAAAGTTGTTCTCCTTGCTCTCAGAATAGATGACTCATCTGTATTCCGCTAGCATTATGAAAATATTTATCTTGAATGATTTAAGGAATGAAATTGAACACAAACATTATTCAAGTTTCTTAATGCTCACTTAACTTGTCAACAGAAAACCTTCCCAATTCAATTTTGTAGACACTTAGGGTTGGCAGAGATTTCTTTCCACGGTTAGCCCAAAGACTGTGAAGTCCAGCACCCCATCAGAGGAGAAAGGTCCTCTGCAGAGCCCCGGTGCACTCACTTCCACAGTAGAGTAACTCCTTCAGAAGAAAAGGATTTGGGCTGGATTTTTATTTCCAATCTCCAAGCAGTCCTTACAGTTGTAGAGTTTCACAAAGGCCAGTGTAAATCCGTGACTTTCCAGTAGCTACAAACTATGATTCTCTCTCTTCTCCCACCCAATGTTCTTTACATCCCAAGAAGCATGTTTGTCTTGAAAATAGTTAAAGGACTCGAGTTTTCCCAACCACTAGAGTGGATTTCCAGCCTGCCACATGTGGGCCTCTGGAGACTGTGGTCTGTGGGGTCCTCACATATGCAGAGTAAGGAAACGAACAGTTCAGAACAGATTGGGATGATCATCTTTTGTTTCAGAAACAAACGATCGGCAAGCATGGCACTACAATAGAACCTGTGCTTCAAATCCAAGCTCCAGAGCTTCCTGGGCTGTTTCATCATCAGATGAGAACTGATGCTCGCACTCAATGGATACCTATTAGTGGTCCTATTGCTACTAAGAACATGTCATGGTGTCAACACTTTGGGGTCAAGCTAGGTTTTTATCTGTGACCTTCATTTTTTTTTTTTTATGTGGGTCCTGGGTTTGAACTCTAGATCTGAGTGCTCACTGTCCCTGAGCTTTTTTGCTCAAGGATAGTGCTCTAACCAATTGAGCCACACACCTCTACTTTCAGCTTCTTTTGGTGTTTAATTGGAACCACATTGTGTGGACTTTTCCTGCCTGGGCAGTTTTCGAACTGCAGTCCTCAGATCTTAGCCTCCTGAGTAGTGATGATTAGATGTCAGTCATTGGCATCCAGCTCACATGACCTATTTTTGTTGTCATAGGGCTTGAACTCAGCATCTGGGCACTGTCCATGAGCCTTTTTTTTTGGTCAGTCCTGGGGCTTCTTTTTGCTCAAGGCTAGCACTCTGCCACTTGAGCCACAGCGCCACTTCTGGCCGTTTTCTGTATATGTGGTGCTGGGGAATTGAACCCAGGACCTCATGTATACGAGGTAAGCACTCTTGCCACTAGGCCATATCCCCATATCCCCAGCCCTCCATGAGCCTTTTCATTCAAGGTTACTAGCACTCTTACCACTTTGAGTCACAGTGCCACTTTGTTTCTGGTGATGTTTCTGCCAGGACTGGCTTCGAACCCTGATCCTTGGATCTCAGCCACCTGTAGCTAGGATTACAGGCATGAGCCAACAGCACTGGCTGCATGACCTAAGTTATATCCCCATCTTATGATTATATATACCTGATCATTGTGAACTTCAGCATAGCATATTACAAACTTACCTAATTTCATGATGGCTTTTCCCAGGCCCAACTGTTCTCAGTCCAAAATATCTGATGGAACAGTTGAGTATTGTGTAGCAACTGCACTAAAGTGTTGTTTTCCCCGTTGGTATTTCAATGTATAGTATTCATGGTAAAGTTTTTAACTAATTTTTGCAGGAGCAGGTCTTCAGATTTAGTGGTTTAGACTCAAGGAATATCTAAGCAGTCTCTTTCACACCTAGACCTGATTAGAAATGATGAGCTTTCAACTTTAGTTTTACAACATGGTATGAAGGTCCTAGGAGTATGAACTGAGGCCAAATGGTAGAATGGGAAGGTGACTGTATCATCTATTCATATTCAGTTTTAACTGATTAGGTGGGGAGTCCATATTCCTACCCTTTGATAGGCAAGTTTGTGCTGAGCTCAATGCTAGTGACTTCCTAAGTTCTTGCGCATGAAAGGTAATGCAGCTTTCAGTGTAAGTTCTACCCTTGTACTAGGACCCCACTCCAGTGGCCCGGTGCTGAGAAAACCCACAATAATCGACAAACATGGAAAATTCCTGAAACTAAATGTAGACATGCCCTGGCCAGGGCCCAGGTGCTATGACATCCACTGTTCCAGCTCTACCCGGCACCTAACTGCAAACCAGACCTGTAGCCAACTCAGTGCATGCCACCTTAGTTTTATTCACAGAAAAAAATGACGGTTTTGAGTCAAGCTTTCATTTTCTATCCTAGAGGCTGGTCTGGAACTTGTGATCCTCTTGCCTTTGCTTCCCAAGTGCAAGGATTATAGGAAGAATCAACAGATCCAGCTATATTTTTAGTAACTCAATTCTGGGGTGATTCATGGCAGTATTTAGCTGGAACATGTCACCTGAACCACAAATATGAAATTGCTCTTGCATTTGCCTACTTGGGGAATGTGACTATATAATTTGCATCTTAAATGTCCCATAGAGGCCTTCTGTGTTCAAGGCATGTTGGGTCCTCAGAGTGGCACTACTGGGAGTGGTGAAATCTTGAGTTGGGGCCTGACAGAAAGTCCTCAGAGGTCAATGGCACTGTGCCCTTGAAGTGGTTGTGAGACTTAAAGATAAATTAACAAATTGCAAATAAATTAACAAATTGCAAATAAAAACATAAAACGAAGATGAGATCTACTGTATTTTCCTTTACATTTTATTTACGATCAACATGAAAACACGGCAAATGAAAAAGGCTTAATTTGGCATAAAGCTAAACACTTGAAATTATGCTCCCCCCGACCCCACCCCACCCCACTTCGGCATGCAAATTTCACTTATCTTCATATATGCTGATTGTAGAGCATCAAAGTCTCAATACTTTCATGAGTATCCTTGCCTTGTAACCTAAAACAATTTCTAACTATACACAATCATGGTATAATACCATCATTCAGAGTTCCTTAAGGTCAGTACATTTATACAATCTTAAACACTGAAATAGGTGTTTTTAAAAACGTAAGTCAAACCACAAAACCCCAGGATTTAGTTTTAAATGTGTTTATGATGACTGCTGCTGAGCTCAAGGCATGCAGGTATTCATGACCACCTAGATGAAGCTGGATCTTGAACTCCTTCAGTAGGTCCAAAGACGTAATTTTTCACTCATCCCAAGTATCTCCATATTTGTTTACTTTTACTACAAAAAAGCACAAATAACTGATGACTCCAAACAGTAAAAGAAAAATGGTGTCTTAGGTTTTCATGTTAGTAATGATGATGAATTATGTGTATCATGTGAAAAACACTAGAGTCAAATTATAAAAGGGCTGGGAGGATTTTGGTGCACTAGGAGTGATTTGTAATTATAGATGTCCTGTATCAAGCACTTTATATTAAGTAATTGATCCTCACACAAGCTTATGATTTAAGACAATTCTTAATGGTGAGAAAACAGATTAGTAACTTGCCCAAGGTACAAGCAAAACTGAGATTGCAAAGTTTTTGTGTATGTGGTACTGAGGAATGGAACCCAGGGCTTCATGCATGCTAGGCAAGCACTCTACCACTAAGCCCACATTCCCAGCCCAGATTTCAAAGTTTTAAGGTTCAAAGCCTGGGTGTCTTTACAACTTTACCATACTACTTTGTACATGTTATAAATAAGATAGCATATACCAAAGAGTTATCAATAATTTTTTAATCTGAATTTTATTTTCATGGAATAGCAAGAAAACGATCAAAAGTTCAGACTGTAACTCGATGTTCTCTCTCATGAATTGTCACACTACAAAGAAGGAAAAGGTCTCCAATATTCTGGTAGGCAGTGCTAGGAATCAAACCCAAGGTCTGCCACAGGCTGACCAGGCCCTCTACCCTTTTTTTGGTGCCAAATCTTGGGGTCTGGGTGCTGTCCTCGAACTTTTCTGCTCAAGGCTAGTGGTCCAGCACTTGAGCCCAAAAGTTCACTTCTGGCTTTTTTTGGGAGTCTCACAGGCTTTCCTGCCCAGGCTGGTTTTGAACTCTAATAGTCATATCTTAGCCTCCTAGCTAGGACTATAGGTGTGAGTCACTGACAGGCTCTCTTGTACTTTAAGCATCTGTTTTAAGCCACTACACTTTTAAGCCTCCATCTGTGAACTCCTCTTCAGAAGTCTCAAGTGATTTTAATAATGTAAAGAAGTAATAGTCACTGTACTGTATGGACCTTTTAGGGTCAAAAGTCAAAACTACTTTATTTTACTGACATTATATACTCCTTGGCCCTTACATGCTGGCTATTCACCACCATGCTTCACTGCCTCACAACTTCAGGGTAGAGTTTTTGTTTTTAGAAATTACAGTGTGAGAGTAGTAACACTGCTGACAAATACACACTTGTGAGTTTAAAATTGCTGTCATACTTTCTCAGTTAATCAATAAATAAAATTGACAAAATAAAGTTGAGCACTTTAATGTTTTCAGACCCTATGAATCTATACTACACTGTCGAATTCTGCCTAGGTTGAAGAACATTTTAGAAAAATCAATGAAACTACCTCATTAAGTCTTTTCTTTAAATTACATAAAGCACAAAAAAAATCAATTTTCTTTTACAAAGAAAAAGTTCATAGACCCACACACACTACAGTATAACCGAATTTCTGTTTAGTTAAAACCACAAAAGCACAAATCCAGTAAATCTAGACTCTATTACTACCTAAAGGCCTAAGCAATATACTCCATTTTTGACAGAACAAACATATATACTTGGAAACATATAAGAAAAGAAGAATGAGAAAAATACTACTTCCTGCCCTCATGGAGCTTACAGTCTAAATCTTTAACAGGAAAAAGTACAAGTCTTGACATTTTACAGAGAAATGGCCACTGGATGCAAATGTTTTTTGATTATAAGCATCAACCATTACTGCAAATCTATTTCAAAGATAGGTTCTTTTTATGATGAAAGTATTACTTATCCTTATTATAAAAGTGGTTCTAAGAGAAAAAAACACTACCATTTAAAAATGAAACTGGGAGCCAGGTACTGGTGGCTCATGCTTTTCATCTTTACTCAGGAGGCTGAGATCTGAGGATCATGCCTCAAAGCCAGCCCAGGCTTGAGCAAAAGGCTCAGAGACAGCACCCAGGCCCTGAGTTCAAGCCCTAGCACTGGCACAAAACAAAACAAACAACAACAAAAAAAACCTGGGCTCTTAAAAATCTCCTAATAGTAAATGCTAGGGATTTTTATGTATTTTTGCACTCTTTATGGCAAATGGCTCCTCCAGAAGGCACAAAGGATCTATCCCTACCTACCCTTTGAGATTTTGTTATTATCTGCCTTTAAGTAGTACAAAGGAGCAGTTTTTGAATATAATCCATCTTGATCACTATCACCCCTTTCAACATTCTCACCCATTCCTCCCAACTTACCCTTGAGTTTTTAGAATTTTTTTTTTGTAGCACTAAAGATTGAACACTGGATCTTATACATCTAGCAAATGCTCTATCCTTGAACTAATTATTAACCCGTCCTTTCCCTGATGCTTAAATTAGTAAACAGAAAACCTTGAAACAATGACACATCCTCTGGAATTTCTTAAGAGTGCATAAAACTTTACATTTAAATGACTATAAAACATTAAAACACTTTAAAGGTAAATTTCTGTGTCCAAAAATTCACTTTGGGTAACATGTGCCTGTTCTCCTAAAGGACTTAAGAAATTGTGATTTACAAATTTACTACCAAATTATAAAGAAAAATAGTGTTGAGAAAAAGTCAAGACTGCTCTTTTGGAAATGCCCTAAAAACGGATTTACACAGCATGTAACTCCTATCATGCATGAATCTGTAGTTTTGCCTAAAGTAACAGTACAGTCCAACAATCAACCTCAGGTAAACAAATCTTAATATGTATGTGACGCACCACAGGAAAAATGTATCAATTCCCAAGGTGGCTTTTTGTAAAGTGTGGATTTTCTAAACTATATTTGAAAATTAAAGTATACTGTCATGTGTCTTGCTGTATCAACTTATTTTCTAACACAAAATGGCCTTTTGAACTCTTTAAAAATGGAAAGCATAACTATAAATTATTCTTTAAGAAATCACCGAGATTAATTGGAATAATTTGATGACATACTATTTTGATTGTTTTAAACTAATGCTGTAGCTTCTAATTCTAAAGTTACATAATTCAGACTAAACTATCATACCTTCTTTTTTTGGCACTTTTTCCTGCATAGGCCTGACTGAGGGATCAGTCTTTTGTGATAAAGTTACTTCATATGACTCTCTGTTCTTATTCCTTAATTCCTCATATGTAATACTTTTTCTTTTGGGACTTTCTTCAAGGGTGGGCTCAGGTCCTAAAACAACAAACAGTTAATAAGTGGAGACAAAAGGATTTGGGTAAATCCAAAGCAACTAAATTTTGCAAATACTTGTTAGCTCAATCAAAACAGAATAAGGAGAAATGAAGGATCAAATTACCACCATTCCAAAGGTACTTACTACACTTTCTCCAAGGAAACTGCAACACTGAAGACTATTCCTTCTTATACTTTTAAACTTTTATGCCTATAACTGAAAATTAACGAAGTTTTTTAAAACTAAATCATCAGAGAAAAAGGATAACAATAAAATTAAATTACTACACTACCATTTAAACAAATGAAATGGTAGTACTTTAAACTGGAAAATCATTCATAGTATGTATAAAATTAAGACTCTACTAGTATCAACAGAATAAAATTTGATACACATATTTTATTAACAATTCCATAGCTAATGTTCCCATAGTCAGAGTTTATATGCCAATAACTCCAATTACTTACAAAGAATTATCATCTTTATGATATTTGAACACAAATAACTTTTAACCAAAGGATGCACTGCTTTCACTCTGGTCTCACACTATGTTCACCCTGAGACCCGTACTTATTCTGTTTCCCAAAGAAAAGTCAAAGTGTGAACAATCCATTCATCAAGCATCAAATACTAATGACAAACTACAAAACACTCTACAATCCTGCAGATAGTTTATAAAATGGATAAACAGCAAGAAAGTCATATAAACTTTTTAAATTAATTGTTAATATAAGTCAATGAACTACTACTCTCACACACATTGGAAGTATTTTTCAGTGAGACAAATCAGCCATATCACCTTAATAATCATATTCATTAAAATAATAAAAGGTACTTATTTTTAGAATTCAGTGAAAAGGTTCTAGTGAATATTCATAATTTTCCAAGCAGCATTAACTATACATTGAATGTTTTCAATCCTCATCTTTTATTTTAGTAAATATGTATTATACTGATACAAAGCAAAAATTTAAATTCTAGTTAGTTCTAAAAATGGTAGAAAACTTTTTCTAGATACAAAAGAATATGTAAAGAAAAACAGAATCTGACACTGGTCGTGAAACACTTTGCATTGTATTAGTAATTAACAACTGACCTGATGTCTTTTCACCATACTTTTCTGAAGGTGATAATGACACTGACAATCAGTGAATGTCCTTGGGCAAATTACTAAGCTTCTCTGAATCTTGGCTCTCCAACTGTGAAATATGGTACCTTGACTAAATGATCTCTAGAATTCCTTCCAGGTCTAAATCTTTTCTTATCCAAAAAATACTTTACTGTTCTGAAATTCTGTGGTAAATGAAAGCATACTCAAAGAGAAAACTGAGGAAAATTTTCTGCACTTACAAAGCCAAATGAGTATCATGTAAAGAATATGTTTTACTATTTTATGAAGTTTATAAAGAGCTGGAAGGAATAAAATATAAAATGGCACTGCTTTAAATCTAACTGTAAGTTCCATTTTAACTTAAGACTAATATTAAGTCTTCTAGTAGGTATGATGGAGTGCTTTCTATTCTGAAAAAGATTATTAACAGTGGATTCCTAGTTAAAGGAAGAAAAACTAAAGTGGGTAAACAGGACAAAAGAAGATGATGCTCTGAGAAAAGGGAAGGGCAGCATCTGAGGCAAAACAAACCACTGGATGTTCGTGTGGGAAATAGTAAAAAGTCCTAAATTTTAAGGGAGAAAAAAATCCCCCACACTAGAAGTGAACACAGCTGCTGTGGAGGGTATTAAAATATTATTAAATATGGGGTTTGTTGATTCCTTTGGGTAGATACCAAAGAAATGTTTCTGGTATTATATGCAAGTTTCATAGCATAAAATTTTCTAATGAAATTAGTAGAAGGATACAAGTCATTACAAGGAAAGTGATGTTGAATGTCTAGAACACAGAAGAATGAATTTGAACTTGAGACTGGAAGAATTAAACAGTGAAAGACAAGGACTATCTCTGGAGCTAAGATGGTGACTTTAACCACTATTACCCACTTCTAATTATAATTTGATGTCTTTTTTTTTGTTCCAACGAGGGTGCACACTGAGGACTAAGAGAGTCGTAACAACTTATGGTAGCTTGTCAAACTAAACTTCGCACAGTAAGAATGATCTATGCTAGCACTGTCTAACACAGGAGCTACCAACACACATGACTATCCAATAACTATTGATATTACCAAAGCAACTGAGAAACTGAATTTTATTTAATTTGCACAGCCACATTCAGCTAGTAGACACTGACCTATCTAGATCCCCTTTCTGCATCTTTGAAAATCATTTTTGTTTGGGGAGAAAGGGGTGCTGTATCTGAGCACTTGTACTCAAAGCTAGCACTCTTACCACTTGAGCCACAGTGCTTCTGGCTTTTTGGTGATTAACTGAAGATAAGGGTCTCATGGACTTTCCTGCCTAGGGTGGCTTTAAACTAGATCTGAGTCGCCTGAATGGCTATTCAGGCATTAGCCACCAGAACCCAATTTCTCAAACCTTAACTTGTAATCAACTGGTCTTCCCATTGCATCCTTACCTTTGCTTTAATCAAATCTCTCCCATCTTGACTGGGCACTGGTGGCTCATACCTGTAATCCTAGCTACTTAATAAGCTGAGATCTAAGGATCAGGTAAGCCAGCATGGGCAGGAAAGTCCATGAGACTCTTGCTGCCAATTAACCACCAGAAAACCGGAAGTGGTGCTGTGGCTCAAAGTGGTAAAGTGCTAGCCTTGAACAAAAGAGCTCAGGGAGAGCACTTAGGCCACAAGTTCAAGCCCCATGACCTATTGCAGAATAGAATGAAAGAAAGAAGGAACTTAATATATGCTGAATCTATTGCTATAGGCTTTATATCTGACTAGTGCATCTAATTCTAATAGTTCTTTGGTATTATCGCCATTCAAGAGACCAAGAAACTCAGGCTGGAGATATGGCAATATGACTCAGCAATAAACTGCCTTGTAAGCTGGAGGCCCTGAGTTCAAACACTAGTTCCACCTGAAGAAATTTTTTTTAAAGGAAGAAACTGGACTATTGCATATTAGTTGTCACTTAGCCACAAAATCCTATAGTTAGCAACTGTCAAATCTAGTCTCTAATCCAAAGTTGTTGATCTTTCACTTCTAGGTATAATCTTCCATGTTAGTACTTAAGGCTTTACAATGCACTTTTACATGGATTTCTCACTTGACAAAAGTTCTATAAGGCACACGTTATTCTTCCTTACATTACAGACAAGAAAGCTGACAAACTTTAAGACTAACCTATCTACTGTATTGTAGCCTCTCTGACCCCTCTACTTCCTAAAGAATTCACCACTTCTCTGCTTTTCAACTAAATGTGTATTTTAAATGGATAAACCAACGTGCAATTTATTTTTACATTTCTGTATATTTTACCATATCGATAATTTCCAAAAGAGGAGAACCAAAGTCTACATTCATCTTAACTTTTTCCATACCTAGCAAGACTGGCATCTACTAATCTTCATGAAATACTGAATGAAGAAACAAATAAAGAAAGTAACAAACATGCTGAGTAGGCTGATGGATGGATTTAGGTGGATGGCTGATGATGGAACACACAGGTGATATATATCCAGCAGAAAGGTCATCAAATAAAGTTTATACATACGTTGGACCCTAAAATGCTGAAATTCATTTCAAGAGAAGTTTCTACCTTGGGCAATATGATCACTAATACCAGTAGGAGTGGATTCATTCATAGAAGAACTGAATGGAATGGGCTCATAACGAGGAAGCACCTCCTTTTCTATGTTGTCTGCTGCTGAAGATGGCACAAGAGAGGGCTGACCACTCACATTTGTATCATATTTTGACTTTTGAGAATAGTGCCTGTAAAAGAATACATGTAAGAAAGATGAGTCATTGTCCTCAATTGTTAAGGTATGAAAACAAGTTATCGAATTGGTAAAATAAATCCTAATTTGCCTCTCTGCCACAGAAAGCATTTTTTAAAAATGTTCTGATTTATACAACTTGAAAAATGTCACCCAATACAGGGAAATAGAACACATCATCTAATTTCCTAAATATCTAACTTTGAAGATAATTTTAATGTATACTAAAATTATTGGAAAGAAAAAGTACTACAGTTCAGGTCTTAATTTTAATAGGTATATCTTTTCACATATTACTGAGGAAGGTATTTCCACTAGGCATCCATATAAATTTTTAAATATGCTATAGCACATTCACACAAATACTACCTCTAAACAAAGTTTACATTGCTTGCCAACAAAACATAATTTATCAACCTATTTAATGACTATAACTTTTTTGTCTACCTATCCAAATTCATTTATCCACCTATAACATAGCCAAACTATAGTCTTTAAGAAAACCTTAAAGCTGGGGCTGGGGATATGGCCTAGTGGCAAGAGTGCTTGCCTTGTATACATGAAGCCCTGGGTTCAATTCCCCAGCACCACATATACAGAAAACGGCCAGACTCAAACAGCTGTGGCTCAAGTGGCAGACATGGTGGTACATGCATGTATTCCCAGCACTGGGAGTCTAGGGAAGAAGACTGTAGTTTTGAAGCAACACAATAAGGTTTTGTCTCAAAAAACTCATAAAAACAACAATAATTATCATCAAAATAAAAGTTGTAAACAAATTTTTGCCTATAGACTTCATTTTGATCTAATTTACAGAATTTAGCACAAATATACTTGAAAAGATTCTAAATGTTATACATTCTAATATGTAACTGAAAAAATACTATCCATTAAACTTATACCAATTTATAGCAGAATTTAGTTTATTTTAAAAATTAAGCAACCTGGTGGCTCAGGCCTGGGATCCTAGCATTCAGGAAGCTGAGGAAATGAGAATATTTCAAGTCTTAAGGACACAGCAAAACCAAGTCTCAAAAATAAAAATAGCTGGGGCTTGGAATATGGCCTAGTGGCAGGCCTTGTATGCGAAGCCCTGTGTTCAATTCCCCAGCACCACATATATAGAAAACAGCCAGAAGTGGCACTGTGGCTCAAGTGGCAGAGTGCTAGCCTTAAGCAAAAAGAAGCCAGGGACAGAGCTCAGGCCCTGAGTTCAAGCCCCAGGACAGGCAAAAAAATACAAAAATAAGTAAATAAAAATAGCTGGATGCTGGTGGCTCATGCCTGTAATCCTAGGCACTTAGGAAGTTGAGATGCGAAGACTGAGGTTTGAACCCATCTCAGACAGGAACCTCCATGAAACTTATCTCCAATTAACCACCCCAAAAGCCAGAAGGAAGCCAGACACCAGTGGCTCATGCCTGTAATCTTACTTAGGAGGCTGAGGTCTGAGGATCATGGTTCAGCCAGCCCAGGCAGAAAAATCCCTGAGACTCTTATCTCCAATTAACTGCTCAAAAACCACTCAAAAAAAATAATAAAGGAGTAGAGTGCTGGTCTTGAGCACAAAAGCTCAGGGGATAGTACCCAGAACCTACAATTCAAACTCCAGAACTGTCATCAAAAAAATATTTTAAAATTTTAAAGCAAAATTAAAAAAGAACTGCAGCTCCCAGTACGTAATCAAAACAAAAGATTAATGTGCTGAATCTCAGAGAAAAAAAAACAAACACGATTTTCTGCATAGTTCATTTTCCACAAAACAATAAAAACTGTAATTTGTTATAGATAGTATTGACCAAATTGGGAATTTAAGTTAAAAGTCCAAATTCAGTAAACCAAAAGCATTTGCCAAACTGAAGATAAAATCCTTTATTCTAAGACATGGACTCCCGACTTGCAACAGAATGAAACTATACAGATAATAAGGGCAACAGCCAATATGCCTTGTTTTTATATTTTAAACAAATTATTTTAGCCTATAGCAAATGGCAAGTTTCTCATGGTTTTTCAGTAATGCAATGACTGGCATACTGAGTTACAGCATGTCCAGTTTCTTTTCTTAAAAATGAAACTAAGTGAAGATCAGAATGAGGCCTACCCAGCTGGTGCAGATCGCCGTGCTTGTCCTGATCGTAAAGCTTCTCCAAGAGGGGAATTTTCAAGATTCTTAAACTTTTCTTGGCAAGTTTTCACATAAGAAAGTTTTCCAGCAAAGTATCCCATGATACAGGCAACTTTTGTAAAACAAACAAAACAGTATGACTGAAAAAGTCTTTTTAGACAAAAATCTTCACTAAAAAGCATATTTTTGGGACTGATAATATGGCCTACTGGTAAAGTACTTGCCTCCCATAGATGAAGCCCCTGGGTTCAATTCCTCAGCACCACATATACAGAAAAAGCCATAAGTGGTGCTGTGGCTCAAGTGGTAGAGTGTTAACCTTGAGCAAAAAGAGGCCAGGGACAGTGCTTAGGCCCTGAGTTCAAGCCCCAGAACTGGCAAAAAAAAAAAAAAAGCGCATATTTTAAAAGAGTAATTCCATATCCATTTGGTTTTAGAAAAACAAATTTCATAACATGATAATAAAAATATATTAAATAATGCTCAAAAGATCATAGAAAGACTTTTTGGATATAATTCTCTCCCCCCTCAAACAATAAAGATAAAACAATTTCAATACACTAGTTTTGTTAGGTACTAAGCCAATTTTACAAGGTTGCATTAAAAATATAACTAAGTATATTTAACAAATCCCTTAAAATAATGAATTGTGAATTCTAACCTATATGGTTATCCTCATTGTATCATGTATGGATCATTAATACAAAAGAAAGGCTAGCCTGTCTAGAAAGATTCACAAAATGACTCAACTACTTTTTTGAAAAAGAAACTCAATTTCTTTTTATTAGCCAAAATTGAAAAATATAAATTTAAAACTATTTCTTTAAAAAAAATTAAACTTAAGTCAGGCTTAGGAAGTAGCTCACAGCTATAATCCTAGCTACTCAGGAGGCTAGGATCTAAGGATTGGGGGTTCAAAGCCATCTGGGGCTGGAAAGTCTGTGAAACTCTTACCTCCAATTAACCACCAAAAAGCTTAAAGTGGCACTGTGTCTCAAGTGGTACAACACTAGCCTTTAGCAAAAAAGCTCAGGGACAACACCCAGGCCCTGAGTTCAAGCCCCAAGACCAGCACAAAAATATTAAGTTCAGTTCTTAGGGTATCTGCCCCACTTGCCCCAGAGACCAAAACTTTCAATTTAATAGTTGTATTACACTATAAGAGAGGAAGGCCTTTTATGTAACTAATATCTTGATGCTAATAATAAAATATACAAGCAGTCCATTTAATGACAAGTTTAAACAAACTGATCAGAGTATATAATCACATAGCTACCATGAGTAAGTCAAAAATGTATCCATTTCTTTGGTAAAATAAATAAGATAGATTTAATGATTCCAAGATATTAGAAAACAATGAAAAAATATTGTAATTTCAGAAGCATAGTTACTGGAAATAAAATCTCTGAAGAAATGGAAACCATCAGAAAGTAGAACATCCTATACTCAACAAAGTTCATGAGTTTTCCCAAGTCTTTGATCAAAGTACTTATACCTAATACATATGATTTTGTTCCATGAGTACTCATATGACTAAATTTTAATGTTTGATTTGTAGCCTCTAAAACTCAGGTGGATAGTGCTTTTTAAAGGTCATCCTTTGCATTTTGAGGTTTAAAAATTTCAGGATTGCTTTAGTGTTTTCTCCATATTTGTCACCTGAATCCCACCTGCACATACATTCTGAATTCACTAGCACATCCATTTGTCAAAAATGTATCAAATTTTGATTAGAAATTATTTAAATAAAAAAGGAAAAGAAAAATGCAGTACTATTCATACTTACATATAAGTTTAGGAATGGAACCATATTTGGGATGACTTGAAAGGATTCCTAAAGAACAAAGTTATTTCTGAGTAACATTGCCAGAGAAGAAAAACCCAGTTCAAACAAACTATCTTTAAATATTATCTGCCAATATTAACTCTTTTGCAACCCCAGACAACGCTAAATTACTTTTGAGAAGATGAATTCAGTGTGGATAGATTTTTAAATCTAAAGACTTCTAACCATTAGAAGTGAATCCAGAAAGAGCATCTGACTCTGAGCCAATAGCTTGTGCTTCTATATACCAAGAACTAACAATTCTCAGAAGATTTCATTTATGGATTCCTTACTCTCATTTTCAGCAGGAAATGTTCCTCACTCTTTTGTCTTTCTCCCTACTTTTTCTTATTAAACCTAACTACATTCCTGGGTCTTTAATAACTTTCAATACTACAATAAATGGAAGACAAGATGCAAACCTAATGCAAGACATGAAAGGTACCTACACAGAAAGCTACAAAACTTACCAAGTCCTTCCATTTCCTTACAAATGGGGCAATGTCATTCTTTCTGATAGAGGCATAAAATTCCACTGTGTATATGTACCACATTTTCCTGATCCACTCATCTACTGAGGGGCATCTGGGTTGGTTCCATATTTTAGCAATGACAAATTGTGTTGTTAAGCTAAGTGAGCCAGACCCAAAGAAACATGGACTCTATGGTTTCCCTCATAGGGAATAATTAGCACAGGTTTAGGCTAGTCACAGCAGAGGATCACAAGAGCCCAATAGCTATGCCCTTATAAACACATAAGATGATGCTAAGTGAAATGAACTCCATGTTATGGAAACTAGTGTTGTATCACTGTTGTAATTACTTTCAACATGCCATGTGAAAACGTAGCTTTTTTTCTTAATGATCCTTTTGTATCCCCTTCCTGTGGTTGTCCCTGTGCTATCACTGTATCTCATCTGAGTACCCTGGATACTGTGTATATTGATATTAGAACTAGGGAAGTGAAAGGGAATCTCAAAATCGAGAGATAACAGATAAAAAGATAAACGACTCCAAAAGCAATACTTGCAAAACCATTTGGTGTAAACCAACTGAACAACTCATGGGGAGAGATGGAAAGGGGGAGGGGGAAGGGGAAGAGGTAACAAATAGTACAAGAAATGTACCCATGGCCTTATGTATGAAACTGTAACTCCTCTGTACATCACTTTGACAATAAATAATTTAAAAAACCAACTTACTAAGAAATGAAAGCTCAACAAGAATATAACTATGTGCCAGGCAACAGTGGTGGCTCAAGTTTGTAATCCCAGCTGGTCAGGAGGCTGAGATCTAGAATTGAAGTTAAAGCCAGCCCAAGCAGGAAAGGCTGTAAGACTCTTATCTTTGATTAACCACCAGAAAACTGGAAGTGGCGCGGCAGCTCAAAGTGGCAGAGTAGTCATGTGCAAAAGAGCTCAGGAACAGCACCCAAGCCTGGAAAGTTCCAGTCCCATGAATGACAATAAATAATAAATTCAAATTTACCTTTACTAATTAATCCTTGAGTAATCAACATACTTGTGGCAGCCAACGGCACAGCTACAGAAGAAAAAAACAAGTCATTATCAACAACAAAAATTAATTAGCCTCAAGTTCGCTAAGAAGTGACTATTAATAAAACCTTCTAGAAGTAGATTGCTTAATTACCTTTAAAAGAAATGGTTACATCTTTAAAAGCTGTACTATATACACAGATGGTAAAAAAAAAAAAGATTAAGAAAACATTACAGCCAGGTACCAGTGGCTCACATCTGTAATCCTAGCTACTCAGAAGGCTGAGATCTGAGCATCACAGTTGGAAGCCAGCCTGGACAAAAAAGTTCATAAGAGTCTTATCTCCAATTAACTACCAAATAAGCCAAAAATGGAGGTTTGGTTCAAGTGGTAAGAGCACTAGATTGAGCAAAAACAGCTAAGGGACAGTGCCCAGGCATTGAGTTATGCCCCAGGATTGGCACAAAAAAAAATTTTACAAAATGTTAAGCAATATGCTTAAGAATCCATCTTAGGCTCCAAAATAGGTAGCAGTTCATTAGTATTACCATCTGCAGTAACAGAATAAAAATGACGTTACTTCCAAAAAACAGAATATGAATAAAAGCTACTTTTCTTTTAAAAAGTCACTGATAAATGATAACTAAGCATAATCCATGATTCACACTAAATACTTTATATACATGTTACTTTGATCATCCCTTTATTAGGTAATATTACACCACCCACTTAAAGATAAAGGAAAGAGAAGCTTAGAGATGTTAAGAACCTTGCTTAAACCATACTTAGTGCAATGCCAGGTACCATGTTGTAATGTAATCTGGTATCAGGTCTTAAAGCTTTTAAATTCTGTATTACTGAATAAACCAAAATATATGTTTAACCGTAATCACGTGGTGGCTAGAGGAATAAAAAACATTTAAATACTCCTTAAAAGTATATAAAAACTGGGTACCAGTGGCTCATACCTGTAATCCTAGTGATTCAGGAGGCTGAGATCTGAGGATCACAGTTCAAAGGCAACCCAGGCAGAAAATTCTTGAGACTATTATCTCCAATTAACTACAAAAAAGTAGAGCTGAGGCTGAAGTGGTAGAGCACTAGAGCAAAAAAAACTCACGGACAGTGCCCAAGCCCTGAGTTTAAGCCCCAGGACCAGCATAAAACAACAAAAAACCCATATGAAAATATTGTAGCTATATACTTTGTAATCCAAAGTGAACTATCCAAATTCTCCTAACTCTAAAGTGCTTTATAACTTAGAAACACATGAATTACTGTTCCTTCTTTACACCAGCACTGGCAATATTCTGTAATGATGGCCAACCACTCTGGCAAGGAACTTGACTAGTGAACAGTTCTCTACATTAAATTTACCTAAGTGCTGGTAAGTTTGAACTATGTTTACACAGAGAAGAGGACTGGAATTTTGGTACCTGCTAGGCTCCAGTTACCCTCTTTCAAGATAGGTACCAACACCCAGGATATTAAAGACGCCCTCTGTGTCTGATTACATTGAGAGAAGACTTTAGAAGCTGAGTGTAGCTTCCTCTGGACTTTACCTCATGATCCTTTTCCTGATTTTGCTTTATATTCTTTCACTGTAAGTTATTTTAAGTAGTTCCTTGTGGCTGATGATGTACACTGAATAGTTCTGTTCCAGACCAGGGATTAGTAAACATGTTTTATAGAACCAGAGGGTAGGTAAATATTTAGTCTTTATCCAGTCTTCTCAACTGCTGTTTTAAAGAAAAAGTAGACTGAACTAATACAAAAACATCTATGTATTTTTTAAAACTTATTTGTATGTTTCAATAAAACTTTATGGGCATAAAAGTATTTCAAGTCATTTTAGCATGGAATGATAAAGATTTTCCTTCTATTCCTCCTCAATCATTTAAAAAGGTAAAATTAGCTGGGTGCTCTGTAACTCATACCTGTATTCCTAGCTACTGAGGAAGCTGATTATCTGAGAATTATGGTTCAAAGCCAGCCCAGGCATTAAAGTCTGTGAAACTCTTATCTCCAATTAACCACCAAGAAGCCGGAAGTAGTGCTGTAGCTCAAGTGGGAGACCGCTATCCTTAAGCAAAAAAGCTCAGGGACAATGCCCAAACTCCAAGTTCAAGCCATAGGACTGGCACAAACAATTACCTCTGCAAAAACAAATTTGGCCCAAGGACTGAGCTTGCACAACTCTGGTCTAACCTATACATGGACAATTCAAAAACTAAAGTGTAAGGTCTGTCCCAGGAGGGCTACGTGCAGATCGCCTCCCCCTTCCTGTTTAAGTCTGTTCAGTAAGCCTCCGGAGGGCGGACCTTACATGAATTAAGACATATAAGTCACTAGAGAAACCTTGTAATTAAAATCTGCAACTTTTGGATAGGGCATTAAGTTTGCCTCTAGGCACAATTTGCAGAAATTCTAAATTTTGACCCTTTACTACTCTACTAACAGATTTTACCTTTGCTGGAAAAACTGTTTCTTTATTGTTGGCTGGTTAGAATGCCTTCTGTATTATCATTTAAGGTTTTTCAAAGGACAAATCCTGTTTAATTATAGCATCAGTCCACCTTGGCTCAAGCACTGAAAAACGTAGCACTGAAGAATTATATAAGGATAAAGGTGATGTGTTAGTCATCTCCACAATAGACAGGGTTTTCTGTTCAATGCTAAGAGTAACAGTTATGTTAATGAGATTCACCATTATGCCTTCATACAGCTTCTACTCATGCAATAAAGAAATAACAGATTGAGCTGGGAATGTGCCTAGTGGCAAGAGTGCTTGCCTCGTATACATGAAGCCCTGGGTTCGATTCCTCAGCACCACATATATAGAAAACAGCCAGAAGTGGTGCTGTGGCTCAAGTGGCAGAGTGCTAGCCTTCAGCAAAAAGCAGCCAGGGACAGTGCTCAGCCCCTGAGTCTAAGCCCCAGGACTGGCAAAAAAAAAAAAAGAACAGATTAGCCCTCTTTCCAACTTGGATATTATTCTACTTGTGTCACATAAATAATGGTAAAATTGAACGGAACATAAGAGGTTATCTAATCCTCACCCTAATCCAAACAAATGACTATCCCAAAAGAAAAAGTCATGTGCTCATGTAGTCTTTACTGCCTGCATATTTGGGATCAGAGACATCAGATCCTAGTCAGTACATTGAGCCACAATTTTAAATACCTAGAATAACATGACTTCACAATAATACTTGTAACAGGAATTAGTGATCCTAGCTACTTGAAAGGTAGACATCAGGAGATACAGGTTCAAGACCAGATCAATATAAAATTTCATGAGATTCCATGAATGGCTAAGCACAGTGGTGTGTACCCATTACCCTTAGATAGAGGGGAGCACAAAGGGTAGCATAATGGTAGCACAGGTAAGCTCAAGTAGAAGGACAGAAGCCCAGGCCAGCCTGGGCATACAGTAAGACCCTACATTGAAAAAAAACAATGCAAGCCAGGTGCTGGTGGCTCACGCCTGTAATCCTAGCTACTCAGAAGGCTGAGATCTGAGGATCATGGTTCAAAGCCAGCCTGGGCAGGAAAGTCTGTGAGATGTGAGCCTCTCATTTCCAATTAACAACCAGAAAACTGTAAGTAGAGCTGTGGCACTTTTGGTAGAACACTAGGCTTGAGCAAAAAAGCTCAAGGACAGCACCCAGGCCCTGAGTTCAAGCCCCATGACTGGCAAAAAAAGAAAACAGAGATAAATCCAAAGCCTATAATTCTGTAATATTTCACAATAATAAAATGGGAGCTAACCAGCTTTTATTACAGTTAAAAGTGAGGGTTAAAATACAAGTTTGTATTTCAGATATATCTGGCTTCAAGTTCAGACACAATAACTCACGAACTGTACAACATTACCTAACTCATTTAACATCTCTAAACCTCAGTTTCTTCATCTCTAAAATGATAGTAATATTTATCATCCCTTATAATTCCTTTAGGAATTTTTATAATACCAGTGTACACTCAGGAAATGCCATTATTATTATCATTATTATCACTGACAAAACTGTCTCCTGGTTTTGAAAAAAATACTGAAATTCCTTTAAAATGTACACAATTCCATTTTTTTAAAAACATTTGTGAGCAACAACCACACCATGCTGAAAACATCTCACTAGCCACTGTGGCAGTAACATGGCAATTTGTTCTACATGGAATTATAATTTCAAATGCAAACTCAGGTCAAAATTTTAGGTACAAATTTTGGAGCAAACCATGTTCATCAAAAACTGAACTTACATCTGAACCAGAAGCTTTCATCATTGCATTCTGCGAAGACTCTTCTTTCTTCCTCAGTTGGAATGTAATCAGCCCCTATGTCTTTTCACCAAGAAAAGTTGAAAAATAATAAAATGCCCATAAAAAGAAAAAACCCTAAGACTGAAATATTAGATTAACAAAAGACACCCTAGTATTTTTTTCATAAAACAATTGACTTGTAAACATTTAACAAACTTTGATCCAAGCAGAATTTAGTTCTAGTCAGAACCAGGAGTTGGACCCAGTGCTTAATGGAAATGTGGAACCCGTTGTTCAAATCATTAAGCATTTCAAATTGGCAACAAGGGAGCATTAAACCAAGTGTGAAACCCTGTGTGACTATGTAAGTGGCACACCCATTAAACTAGCCCAGCTGCTACTGTTACTCAGGCAATAAAATGTTCTTTATCCAGAAAAGGCTTCTAATTATAAATACTTAATATGATAGTTACGGGGAATTGGTCTTGGAACTTCCGTGTTCGGCTCTCGAAAATCGGCCCTCCCATTCATCTTTCCTGTGTTAGAAACATTTAAGTATTAGAAACTATCACAATATGTTAAAAAATATAACATAATAAAATTACTTGTCTACATGACAACAAATACCATGACATCTTACTTGACATAATAAAACCAAATGCAAGTCATAAGTCTAATTAATTTGGACTAAATTATTCCTGTTAGCTCCCTTAGATGGAAAAGGTGTAGATATTCACCAACTGATTAGATTAATATAAGGTTAAAATATAAAAATAATAAAACAAGATGCTTTTTTTCATCTGTGCTTAATGATCAGGTTAATTTTCCAAGTAGAAAAAAAATGGTCATTTCCGGACTTCCATTTTAGAAGGAAATAATTAGGAAACATGTCACCTCTCCCACAAAGCAGTACTCAAAAACAAAAAAAGTGAAATAAACGACGCCATATCCGTCTCCCAGTCGTGTAAGGCAGACAGCAAATCTCCTATCTCCTTCCTCTGTCAGTTCAAATAATCTTCAAATATCAAAAGAATACATGGTTTTAAAATATGCAGCGGTATTCTATTATCTCTTTGAGGTTTTTTTAACCTATGCCACGGGATTTAAGAGACCAGCAAATCAAATATCTACCTTATATAACACCACAGAGCAATGATGATTCCCACGTTTAATACTGCACGAACACAGAAAATAGTATACGCAATATGAGGATAGCAACTGGACCCTCCAAAATTCAGTTAGCCATTAAGGTCATCACTGAGGGCCGACCCTTTTATTTACTTTTCGAAAATAAATAAAAGATAAATGAATTAGGGGATAAGCAAATCACTCGTATTTTAAAGCCATACGAGAAAAAAGAAACCTTATTTACCACGATTCCATCCCTCATATAGAGACTGGCAAGGCCGCTCTAAACAATACCACTGGACGCTGATTCCAGAGACGAGCGGACCGACTACTGGCAAAGCTGCGACACCCGCAGGCCTGCGGGCCGGTTCCCGCCCTGTGCAAAGTGCGGCCTCACGCCTGAGGACAGCGGGACAGGCGCGAGGGACACCGGCCCGTCCCCGCCCCCAGGATTCTCGACAGTCCACGGCCGCAGCCCTCCGCGGGCCTCCCGCCATGACCCGCACACACAGGGCCGGGCCCGACCCGCGAGCCTCCCGCCCTCACCCACTCACGGGAGGGCCGGGCCCTGCTCCGTCCACCCTCGGGCGGGAAAATGGCGAAGGACACCAAATACTGAGGGCCACGCAAAGGGGCCGGAGAGCGGGAAGGGAGGCCTCGGCCCCACCTGACTCACCTCCCAACAGGAGTGGCGGGCGACAACACGGGCGAGCCCAAGAGATCCGGGGTCCGAGACCCGGGGGCAACCCGGTGAGGGAGAAAAGACCGCGGGAAACCGAGGCAGGAGAAAGGGGCCGGACTACGACACGCCAGCCGAGAAGTCACCCAGATACGGCTAAAAGCTCCCGGGACCCGGAAGCAGTAGCCCCGGAGGACGGAAATGACGTTAGCCCGCCGCCAGAGTATGTCACCGCGCAGCCTCTCCTTACACCCTTGCGCCTGCGTCTTCTGGCCCTTCACAGTTCTATTTGTCCCCCCCGCCCCACCCGCCCTTCACACTGGAGCCTCGCGGAGCTCGAGCGTTACACTGCGGCTGTGCAGAAGCCCCGCCCCCCCCTCCATGGAGGCTTCGGGAGGCATTGTGTTCTGGTGACGCCCCTTCCCCCAGTTTCTGTGCCCAGCTGGTGGGCACCCCTAGAACCTCCTCTTTGAGATTTCCGGCCTTCTTTGGATTTCCCTGCTTCACAATAGATCGTTTCACTCCTTAAGCCTCTGAACTAAGCCATAGAAAGTAAATCTTAAACATAGGCACTTGGTAATATGTTAGATCGTCTTGAGTCTACTTTCTGACCGGTTCCAGAGTAGCAGAGCTCCGAGCCTCAGTGCTCATCTCCATGGTAATGACCCCTGCCTCGAGGTTGTCACGATCAAAACAACACCTGATGTTAGGATTAAAATAAGCACATCCGAAAAGGCATTTAACAATCAGATGATGGAGAGTACACTTGATTGCAGGCCTCTGGATTTTGATTCATCAGATTTATTCATTTTCTTTCATTCCACGAATGTTTATTGAGAGCGTACTGTAAACTGAAAGTTTATTGTTGATTCAACAATAGGATAGAGCCCAACCAACCAACCCCTTTGCCCTGTCCATAGTTCCATCTTTCTCACTGACTCTCGAGCTGTTCCAGCTTCATTCTCCTGCAAACCTGTTTCAGAGACACAGCCATAGAAAACACAGATTCAACCGTTTCTTTCCTTGATCCTTTTGATAACTCCTTCCATACACAGAAACATGGCTTTGCCTCTAGAGCCTCACATCAATTTAAAAAAAAGAAAGAAAGAAAAAGAAAGCCTGGGGCTGGGAATATGGCCTAGTAGTAGAGTGCTTGCCTAGCATACACGAAGCCCTGGGTTCGATTCCTTAGCACCACATATATAGAAAAAGCCGGAAGTGGTGCTGTGGCTCAGGTGGTAGAATGCTAGCCTTGAACAAAAAGAAGTCAGGGACAGTGCTCAGGCCCTGAGTTAAAGCCCCAGGACTGGCAAAAAATAAAAATAAAAAGGGCCTATTTTCTTTTCAGTTTCCTGTGATCCCCTATTCCCTTCCATGTCAATTGCATTAGTATTTCAA
Organism: Perognathus longimembris pacificus; assembly: GCF_023159225.1. Classification (NCBI taxonomy): domain Eukaryota; kingdom Metazoa; phylum Chordata; class Mammalia; order Rodentia; family Heteromyidae; genus Perognathus; species Perognathus longimembris. Next base: position 25,883,066 of record NC_063176.1, on the reverse strand, counting down.
ATTTCTATCTTTATGTCACTCTTCATGAACTCCTCTTCTCTAAAACATGTCCCAGAAAATGAATCACTCTTCACTTTGTACATATTTCTATCCCTGCAATGTAGTTCTGGGCTATGTTATATATATATGTGTGTGTGTGTGTGTGTGTGTGTGTGTGTATGTATATGTATATTTTTACTTGTCTGCTTCCATTACATAGTTCCTATAGAAAAGACACTTTATAAATGTCTTTATATATAAATATGTCTTTAAGATAATGTCTTCTAGGATTATGAACTACATCTGGCTCAGTGTAGTGGATGTGTTGTTGACATAGCCAGGGCAGATGCAAGGGGCCTGCATTAACAATGGGAATTAGAGCTGCATTATTTGATTTTTTTTAATTAAAAATTTCTTTGGAACTTTTTCTTAAAACCCATATGGATTGTTATATTTCTGTTAGTTTGATATTAGAAAAACTAAGTTTGCAACAGATTGGATACTTTACTGGTAAACATCTAAGTGGTTATTGCATTCAAAATTTCTCTTGATGGGTAATATTGCAAGATTTTCACTAAAAGGTCTTGGTCAGAGCCAAACATGAGTCTTAGAGACTGAAATGGGAGTAACTTAGAGTTCAAGGGCAGCTTGGGTTCTATAGAAAGACCTTGTCTCAAAAACAAAGCAAAAAAAACAAAATGCAAAAAAAAACCCTCATTATTTGGAAGTTTTATATAAACAATATTTATTTAATAAAAGGCAGCTCCTAATATCTTCTATATCAAGCCCTGGGTTCGATTCCCCAGCACCACATATACAGAAAATGGCCAGAAGTGGCACTGTGACTCAAGTGGCAGAGTGCTAGCCTTGAGCAAAAAGAAGCCAGGGACAGTGCTCAGGCCCTGAGTCCAAGGCCCAGGACTGGCAAAAAAAAAATAGTCCCATATCTTCTATATCTATCACCTTGTATTTTGTATCTTTAATTGCAAATATGTACACATATATAATTAAGCCTTATATAGATGCTTGAACCCCTCCAATAATTCTAGTAAACTACACAAAATATTGTCATTTTTCCTTTTTCTGATTTTTTTCTTTTCCTTCTTCCCTTTCTTTCTATTTCTTCCTTTTTCCTTTTACTTTTTCTTTTGAAGTGAAGGGTGTTACATCCAGGAGGTTGCACATGCTAGAAAAGTACACTCTGAACTGAACTCCGCCCCAAGTCCTAAATATTGTGATTTTTCTATGTATGCCATTGTATAACATATTAAGAATATTACAACAGGGCTGGAGACATGACCTAGTGGCAAGAGTGCTTGCCTCATATATATGAAGGCCTGGGCTCGATTCCTCAGCACCACATACTTAGAAAAGGCCAGAAGTGGCGCTGTGGCTCAAGTGGCAGAGTGCTAGCCTTGAGCAAAAAGAAGCCGGAGACAGTGCTCAGGCTCTGAGTTCAAGCCCCAGCACTGGCCAAAAACAAAAAGAAGAATATTACAACATATACAGAATATCCATGCAGGCAGAGATGAGATAGTGCAAGGATGCAAAGATTAGGATAAATGGGAGATGGGCTGCTTCTATCTTTTGCAGCAAAGAGGAAGAAAGTAATGAAAGGTCCAGATACATCACACACATCTGTGAAAGACAAAGCAACTGAGGATATTGGCAAAAGAATGATTGAAATCACAGGCAATGGATTGAAAGTTGGGTAGGGAAGAAATAATAGCAATCAGATAAGGATTAAAGACAAGTATCAAATCCATACAGTCACTGTTATGCAAAGCATAAAACAAAAACACAGGTAGTTATATGCTAGCCATAAACACAAAATCTCAAGAACAAAGCCCAGACCCTGAGTTCAAGCCATAGGACCAGCAAAGCAAGCATAAACAACAATAACAAAAATACAGGTATGTGTGGGGATGTCTATGCAAGAGAGATAGAAAAGTACAGTTGTTAGATGGTCAAGAATAAATATTTTATCTTTAGTGGATATACAATATAGCCACAAAAGGCATCATTGAAACATTAGTGATGGAAGTTAGAGGGATGATAGAACTAGAGCAGCTATTTGGCTTCTGGGGGTTCTACAATTTGAGTTCCTCCCTACCATTGGAGATTTGACAATTTTATGAGAGCTGAACTGACACTACTTGAGAGTGGAAGGAAATGAGCAACTGGGAGATTAGAGTGTACCTTGTCAGAACCTTATCTTGTAAGCCTTAGGAATAAAATTTAAGTTGATTCACTTATAAGGTCCGCTGTAGTTTCTAGACTTTTGTCAAAATGAAGAACCTTTTGCTGACCCTCCAAAAGCCAGGCTTCCCTAGGGATATGAGTGCTTTGGTGGGTTTTGCAGATCATTCCAAATAAGCATAGGTTTGTGAAAATGAAGTTTCTAGACCCTTACTCCCAGGTTTTCCTTACAATCATCTTGCCATTTCTGAGTCGTCAACCATTCTTCGTTTCTTCTAGATGATTTAGAAGGACTTCAGAAATCCTAGCTCCCTAGAAGATATCTCAACTTAGTCTTGGATATATTCTCATAGGACATATTTTGTACCTTGTTTCATGTTTTTTTGGGTTTTAGAAGATTAAATTATGAGATGCATCAAAATTATTTTTAAAGCATTAGTTTACATGCAGTAAAGATGAGTTCTTTATTTTATTAGAGATTAGAAGTACTAGAAATGATTTTTTTAAATATTGTTTGTTGGATTGTAGCACGTTGTTTGTTCTTTCTTTCCTCTCAGCTCTGTCTTCAATATCCTGATTAGTATGGTCAGATAACAAATCTACTGTAAAGAGGTGACTGTCAAATGTTAAAGAAAAAGAACTTCTTCCACATCTAGGTGAGTCTGTATGGTGGAATATCGTTTTAACTACAACAAATAGTTGAAAAGAAAGCATTAAAATAGCTCTTCCTGCTTTTCTTTGTGTGTACAGTTTTATTTTCAGGCAGAAGCAGAGAGGGAGAGATTAAAAAAAAATCCTCCACAGGAGGTGACCCTGGCTACAGTGCTCTTCGTGCTGTCAATCAACCAGAGAACCATCTGTCCCACTTTAGATTTTAGGAGCCATCGTGCACATCTGCTGTGTCTTTTCTAATGTCACTTAGCGAACCTACTAAAAGCTGTTAGATGCATTGTGGGAACTAGAACACAGCTGTGTAGATCTAACTTAAAATTTTTGCAGCTGGGTCCTATAGCTCAATTTCCCAATTCAGAATTTGTAAAAAATCAAATTAGAACCACAAGGTGAACAATTCATTTCATAATAATAACTTGAAGAGAATAGGTCTTAAATTTTTATTATTATTTTTTTTTTTTTGGCAGTCCTGGGGCTTGGACTCAGGGCCTGAGCACTGTCCCTGGCTTCTTTTTGCTCAAGGCTAGCACTCTGCCACTTGAGCCACAGCGCCACTTCTGGCCATTTTCTGCATATGTGGTGCTGGGGAATCGAACCCAGGGCCTCATATATATGAGGCAGGCACTCTTGCCACTAGGCCATATCCCCAGCCCAGGTCTTAAATTTTTGTTCTCTGAAAGTTTAAACTATATATCTAAACTGAGTAAGGTAGAATACACCTATAATCCCAGCTACTCAGGAGACACAATAAGAGCATAAGGCTCTGAATTCAAACCCTAGTACAAGGACCCAAAACAGACAACAACAACAACAAAACCAGGATTCACAACTAAATAAGGGAAAAGGACAAGAATGACTTCCAGCTGGGCGCTAGTGGCTCAAGCCTATAATCCTAGCTACTCAGGAGGCTGAGATCTAAGGATCAAGGTTCAAAGCCAGCCCAAGCAGGAAAGTATGAGAGACTTATTTCCACTTCATCACCAAAAAGCCAGAAGTGAAGTTGTGATGCTAGTAACAGGTGCTAGCCTTGAGCAAAAAGAGCTCAAAGACAGTGCCTAGGCCCTGAGTTCAAGCCCCAGGACTGGCAAAAAAAAAAACCACCCCACAAAACAACAACAAAAAGTGGAACCAGTGACTAACAGAAAATACTGGAGAGAGAAAATTTTGATGGAATGGATAAATTATTTTCTTTTGAATATTTTCCCAAATTTATATGATAAATGCTAAAGCCAGACATGAAACTATGAATGAATAAAACTGGTTGAGTTTAAATTTTAGACAGGGTCTGGGAATGTGGCTTAGCCGTAGAGTGCTTGCCTAGCATGCATGAAATCCTGAGTTCCATTCTTCAGCACCACATAAACAGAAAAAGACTGAAGTGGCACTGTGGCTCAAGAGACAGAGTGCTAGCCTTGAGCAAAAGGAAGGCAGGGACAGTGATCAGGCCCTGAGTCCCAAGCCCCAGGACCAGCAAAAAAAAAAAAAAAAAAGAAAAAAAAATTTTTTAGAAGACAGGAAAGGCATACCACCTTTTCTGGAGATCATTAATTTATAAAGTCATGGTACTCCATACACTCACACAATCAAAATAAATAAATTGATCATCACTTTCATTCAAACAATATTACTTTCTTTTAAACAACCATAAGCTGTGGATATTTAGATATATGGGCAAATGTAGATAAAAGGGACAAATGATTTAGATAAATCTTTCATGTCTTTTTTGAACCTATCCAAAGTATGTTATGGTATTAGCCACACAATTCCAAATTGTTTACAATCTGAATAGTCCCAGTAGTTTTATTCCATTGGCATATAACAAATCATCCCTAAAACAACATTTACTTATTTTCTCTCAACTTCTAAGGGTGACGAGTGTGGCAGTGGATTACATCTTCATGGTTCGGTCTCAGGCTTTCTTACCATTTTATGCCAAGATGGAAGCTGGAATTCCATCATCTAAAGACTCCCCTTGAGGCTAAGGGCTGCACTTCTGAACCAGCTTACTCACCCATTTGGTGGCAGGGGCCTATGTTCCTCTCCACAGTCCATAGGATGGAGCACCAGGGTTCTGCAGTGAGTGAATCAAGACACAGAGGAGGAGAGGAAGCTGCTATGCCTTTTATGACCTACTACTAGAGGTCACAAACCATCACTGTCCACCACCCCATCAAGGGAAGCAAGTCAGTAAGCCCAACCTACACTCAAGAGGACTGGAAGAAAATTAAGTTACCCTCTTGAAGAGAGGAATAGTCAAAGGCTTTGAGAACATATTTTATTTTGAGATGGTATCTTCCTATGCTTCTAGGCTGGTTTTGAACTCTTGGGATCCCTCTTCAACCCAAGGCTTGTGCTACTTCACCCAGCTTCATGGCCAGATTTTAAATTCACTATTGTCTCTATCATATAAAACTAGCTTCAGGGTAGTCTACAAAGTAATTTTTTTCTGGAATAAGCATCTCCTTCCTCTATCTATTTTTCCCATTTACTCTTTAAATTAGTGTCTTTCATCTCCCTTTCTCACCTAACCTTCTTTAAAGGTTCGTTGTTGATAGTTTTTACATATTACTTGATATCTCTGTAATAGTCAACCCTGCCAACTACTTCCTATAGGAAGTTGTCTTTCTTTTGGCTCCTGACCTGACTTTCATTTCCTAGTTTTCTGTTGTGATATATTCATAGAGTGGGTCCTCAATCCTCCTGCTCATATGTGTTGGCATTTCAAATTTGTGATTTATAATTTTGTTTTTTTTCCTTTTTTAATTCAGCATGCTTATGAATTCCATGCACAGTATTTTTAATATGTAATATACTGTCTTATAACCACATAGTACTCCATACTGTGCGCCACATTTTACCTCTAAATTCAGTCAGGCATGGGCACTGAGTCTATTACAAGTGTCTTAACATTTAACAGTACAACAAACATCCTTAAATCCATTCCCCTGTGGGCCTGGGTGAGAATATTTTAGAATATTTGTACCTAGAAAAAGGATTGCTATTTCTATTTTTATTAGACTACTACCAAATTGTTCTCCAGAACAGGCTCTTATATATGTCCCACATCCCAAACACCTCTTGGCATTTATCCAGCTTTCTAATTTTTGCCAATCTTTGTAACATTGGCCTTGTTGTTTCGATCTGTAGTTCACTGGTATGCTGAGGTAGAGTCCTCCAGGATAGGAAAGAACACTTAACAAAGTACCAAAAATGTATTGTTTCACAGTTCTGGAGATAAGAAGTTCAAAATCAAGGAAACAGAGGAGCATCATCATCCTCTCTTTTTGTTTGTTTGTTTGCCAGTCCTGTGCCTTGGACTCAGGGCCTGAGCACTGTCCCTGGCTGCCACTTCTGGCTGTTATCTCTATATTTGGTGCTGGGGAATTGAACCCAGGGCTTCATGTATATGAGGCAAGCACTCTTGCCACTAGGCCATATCCCCAGCCCCCACCATCCTCTCTTGAATGGATGAAAAGGGAGAATCCTTTCCCTTTTCTAACTTCTGGTATTTTCAAACTGGCCTTGTTGTTTCCTAGGCTTCTTTTCTTTTTTCTTTCTTTTTTTCTTTTTTTTTGCCAGTCCTAGGGCTTGAACTCAGGGCCTGGGCTCTGTCCCTGACACTCTCTGTCCTCAAGGCTAGCACTCTACTACATGAAGCCACAGGACCACTTCCAGTTTTCTGGTGGTTAATTGGAGATGAGAGTCTCACAGTCTTTCCTGCCCAGTCTGGTTTTAGACCGAGATCATCAGATATCAGGTAGTTAGGATTACAGGAGTGAGCCACCAGCACCAGACTCCAGATTTCTTTTTTTCATGGAACACCAGGCATAATACATTAGGGTCTATCCTAAAATCCTAATTTAACTTGATTAGCAAATAAGGTCACATTCAGTGGTCATGAGGGTTAAGATTTCATCTTTTTGGAGAACACAGTTCAAAGAACAATAGAAATTGTATTTACTTTCACCAAAAGTACTACCCAGGGGCTGGGGATATGGCCTAGTGGCAAGAGTGCTTGCCTCGTATACATGAGGCCCTGGGTTCGATTCCCCAGCACCACATATACAGAAAATGGCCAGAGGTGGCGCTGTGACTCAAGTGGCAGAGTGCTAGCCTTGAGCAAAAAGAAGCCAGGGACAGTGCTCAGGCCCTGAGTCCAAGCCCCAGGACTGGCCAAAAAAAAAGTACTACCCAATTAATGAGCCAGCTTATAAGATTGGAAATAATGAAATTATATTGTGATGTTTTATTTATATAGATTTATTTATTATGAATATGGAATCAGTTGAATAACAAAGAAGCTTAAATTTTAAAAATTATATAACATAAGCATAAAATACAGTGGCTTAGAATATTTAATAAGAATAGCTGCATTAAATTATTGCCTAATTCAAAAAATAACTACCACACTGCATGAGCCAATCTATATGTGCCATAGAAAACATTTATCATTGCTGCATCTGCTAAGCTTCATTTCTCCCTCTTACTTTTGTTTCTTTTGGCAGTATGAGGATTTGAAGTCAGGGATTCCTATTAACTAGGAGGATGCTCTAACCCACCTGTTTTGTGTGTGTGTGTGTGTGTGTGTGTGTGTGTGTGTGTGTGTGTATGTGTGTGTGTGTGTGTGCGCGCGCGCGCATGCATGCAAATCCTTGGACTAGAATTCAGGGCCTGAGTGCTTGAGGGTGTTTTTGGTCAAGGCTAGTGCTCTTGCAGGGCACTGGTGGCTCAGGCCTATAATCCTAGCTACTCAGGAGGCTGAGATCTGAGGATCACGCTTTGAAGGAAAGTCTGTGAGACTCTTATCTCCAATAAACTACTAAAAAAAGAAAAAGCCAGAGGTGGCGTGTGGCTCAAGTGGTAGGGTGCTAGCTTTGAGCAAAAGAAGCTCAGAGACAGTGTCCACGCCCAGAGTTCAAGCCCCAGGGCCAAAACAACAACAACAAAAACAAAAAAATTAGTGCTCTACCACTTGAGTCACACCTCCACTTTTAGCTTTTTGGTGGTTAATTGAAAATAAGACTCTGCCCAGAATTGCTTCAAACCATGATCTTCAGATCTCAGCCTCTTGAGTCCCTAGGATGACTGGTGTGAGATAGGGTCTCATTTCCTGCTCAGGCACATGCATGAACCATTATCTGCTTATTTTAGGCTTCCTACTATAGTTGGGATGACATGCACATGCTACCTCACCCAGTCCCTTCTATTGGGATGGAGTCTTACAAACATTTATGCCTAGGGTGACCTGGACCTGTGACCCTCCCAATCCCAGTCTCCCAAATAGCCACTATTATCCGTGTGAACCACCAGAAGGCTTCTTCCTCCTTTTTGCCACGAGATCCAAATTTCCCTTGGTGAAACAAGTTTGTTCATTTTCAGTTAATGTGGTGAGAATGAGGCACGTCCTACAGCCCTCTCCCCCTGCTTACAGTCATAGGTCCATAACTCTAGCTGTCTGAAGATTGTCCATTCTGAGATTTAGACTGAGATTACATCAGGACAGGGGCACACCCCTTAGCCTGGGTTTGCTGTAAACTGTGGTGCCATGTAGAGGAAAGCAGAGCCCAGATAGAAAAAGACAGATTTGTTAATGCTATCTTTAGAGGACTTGGAGCAAACTGCAATGAACATAGATGTACCTATGGCCTTGAAGTTATATAAGGAAAAATAAAGAAAAATATCAGTTTTAAACAAGTATCTAATGATTGCTCCAGAAAGAATCCCAACTAACAAATGAATGGACTTGGGAAGACATTAATGAGATAGACAAAAAAGCAAAATGTAAGCTACAGATAGGATGTCTTTATGTTTTTGGCCAAAATTTTTTTTTAAATCCTGGAGGAATACAATTGACTCTCAGTATCTATAGGTTCTACATCTGTGTATTCCACTAGCTACAGATAGTAAAATATATATATATATTTTTTAATTGCATCAGAGGCCTCAGAATATGGCTTAGTGGTAGAGTGCTTGCCCAGCATGCACAAAGTTCTGGGTTTGACTCCTCAGCATCACATAAACAGAAAAAGCCAGAAGTGGCGCTGTGGCTCAAGTGGTAGAGTGCTAGCCTTGAACAAAAAGAAGCCACGGACAATGCTCAGGTCCTGAGTTCAAGCCCCAGGACTAGAAAAAAAATTGCATCAGCACTGAACACATAGATACCTTCTTTTTGTTAGCATTATTTCTTAAATAATACAGGATAAGAACTACTCGCATGCTATATTGGATTAGGTATTATAAGAAAATCTAGAGATGATTTAAAGTATACAGGAAGATATATGTAGGTTGTATGAAGATATTATGCAATTTTATATAAATGACTTGAGCATCTGCAGATCTGTATCTATATGGGGTCCTACACCCAATCCCAGTCTGATACCAAGGGGTGACTATAATAATAAAAGACATTAGCAGCAATAGTATTCATGTCTCTGAAAGGTTGCACAGTTTCTCATTTAGAAGGTTGGTCTATAACTATGCCACCATCTTTCCCTGCAGGTAAACATTCATGGGAAAGGAGAAATCTTGGCATTAAAGGGAGCAGTTGAAGGAAGTTGTAGTAACAGTTTGCATTTGCAAAGCCCTTTTTACTCTACAAATGCTATTGCATTGCCAGAAGGGCTCGTAGAACTACTGTTTATCCATTTTCTCATCAAGACAATGCTCAAACAGAATAAAGAACAAAATCATAGAATTTTCAAATAACCAAGGTGAGGCCTGAATTTGATTCTTCTAGGTTAAAAAAAAGAAAGAAGGGCATACATGATGTTGAAATCCTGTAATCTTAGTACTTGGAAAGATGAGGCTAGAGGATCTCAAGTTCATAGCAGGCCACAAAGTGAGATACTATATAAAACAAACAAGCAAGAATGCTGAAGAAGGATGAAGAAGAAGGGAAGGAGAAGGAAGAGAAAGAGGAGGAGAAAGAGGAGGAGGAAGAGGAGGAGGAGGAAGAGGAGGAGGAGGAGGAGGAGGAGGAGGAGGAGGAGGAGGAGGAGGAGGAGGAGGAGGTTAATATGAGTTAACTTTTCCTGTGATTCTATTTTAAAAATTGGTTGCATTTCATTTCATTTTATTTATTTATTTTTACTTTATTTTATTTTGCCAGTCTTGGGCCTTGGACTTAGGGCCTGAGCACTGTCCCTGGCTTCTCTGCTCAAGGCTGGCACTCTGCCACTTGAGCCACAGCGCCACTTCTGGCTGTTTTCTATATATGTGGTGCTGGGGAATTGAACCCAGGGCTTCATGTGTACCACTAAGCCATATTTCCAGCCCCCTGTAACTCTTTTTGAAAAATCTTTCCACTTCTTGGGGAAATTATTTTTGTCCTTTAGGAGTATTTTAGTTTTGATATTTGTTTGGGATGGTACCTGTGTTTTGAACTCAGGGGCTAAGCTCGCTAGGCTAACACTCTACTGCTTGAGCCACACCTCCAAGCTTGTGTTTAGTTTGTATTAGACAGAAATATCTAATGTGATGATTGTTTGTGTAGTTCTCCAAAATTAATGAAATTTCCGGAGTTTTTTTTTTCCTTCCTGGTGCTAGTACTGGCGCTTGAATTTTACACTTTTTTTTTTTGCTCAAGGCTGGTACTCTTCCATTGGGGACACAGCTTTACTTCCTCCAGTGAAATATAAGTAAGACAAACAACTCCAGGGCTGTTTAGTATTGGTGGGGTTGGCATATGTATAATAACAATGAAGAGGAAAAAATCTAGGTAAAATAATGAACTCTTACTGGCTAAAATAGAATGAATGTTTACAGGTGAAACATTAATGAGCACAAAGAAATCAAGCAGCTGAAAGGCGGTCAGACTACATAGAGAGGGAAATGATGTGTAGATTTGCCAAAATAGGCAAGAGCCTTAAATAAATCTGGGCAGGAATTTGTTTGTCCTAAAGGCAGGGCACCAAGTCTGCCTCTCACAAAGAGCAGCAGACGCCATGAAAGGGAATGTTCCAAAGGGAGTGACATTGTTAGAATGGCAGCAGAGGAAGTTGATTTTGGCAGCAGCTTTGGGAAAGGATTTGAGGGGAAAAATGTTGAGGAGGCTTTTTCTCAAGGGGAGTCATGCCTATACAACTCATATAGGTGGAGTTGCAAAGATAGAAAAGATTGAGCATACAAGAGTCATCTATTTTAAATGTGCTGGAATTTTTCTTGTTCAAGTCCTTGTAATCAAATCGTATGTTTCAGCTGACTTCCTACAATACTTGGAACGTAGCTTTCATGAAGAACTTAGAATCATGATAACAATAGTGTATTTGGAAATGCACTGCCTGTTTTCATTGCTTGAATTAACCTTATGTTGTGTCCTGACAAGATTTGGGCATGTTTGATCAGTTTTCAAGTGCAACCATCTGGGCATTCCAAACTGCAGTCATAAGCGTTAACACCTTGGGCTTGAAATGTTAAAATAAAACAGTCATTGTTCCAGGCACCCTTCTGTGTCATGAATTTATGTTAAGAGCTTGGGGCAGTGGTGAAAGGCTCTTACTCAAGGTCTTTTAAAAGCTTTTAGCTTGTTGGGACATGAGTTTCAATTTTTTGAACTGTACTCTTCTGACTATGTAGCCAGCACAGTTCATTGTTGGATAAACATCTAGCAGCCTGTAAGTTTTCTTCCTTTGTTTTGCTTTGTTTTTCAAAACAGTTGCTAAATTTCACTTGCACTGATACGCTTTGAATTTTTAAACTATATACAGACTATGAATATTAATACGGGTTTGACAGTAATACTGGGAATTAAGATTGCAACTGTCAAAAAGAAAACAATATATAACAAATAGTCATTTTCGTAGATGCTATTTTTTATTGTGGAGCTTAACAAACATCAATTGTGAGACTGTTTTTAGTTTTGACGTTAAGGACAGAGTCCTTATATCATCAGCTTCCATTTATATAATCTAAGAAAGCCCAATGTCATCTCTAGGTTGACACATTTTCATCTCAACTGACTTATTCCTAGGGGATGCAGGCTACAATAGAACCCATTAAACTAGTGGGTAAGCTGCTTGGAACCACAGCATATGCAGTTGGGCACTGACAGAAAGACTTTTCTAAGGGAATATGTCCTTGATAGCTAAATGGAATTATCTCTAAAAGATTCAGAGGGTTTAAACAAAGCTATGAGATTTCCACTGGCCTGGGTAAAATCAGCCCTCTCCCTGCTGTCATTCCACCTGCAGCAAGATAAAACAGAGGGCCACATAGTCAGCAAGGCTGCCACTAGTCCACAAGTACTAAACCACCTGCCTCTCTGCTACAAAGGACTTCAGTAATCAGGGGCAAAGCAGAGGCTATAAAGACTCAGATCTACCTTCCCTTAAGTAACTGCCTGAAACAATCCTATTAAGCCAAATACCAAAAAATCCAAGCCTCCTGCGTCCTTGTCATTCACAGTGTATAAATCAGCTTTCCATCCTGTAACAAATGCCTGAGGAAGGCAAATTCAAGGAGGAAAGATTTGTTTGGTATCAGGGTATCATGATCTCATATTGCCATTAGCTGGAGACCAAGCCTTCCACATATGAGCCTTTGGAGAACACTTCAGATCTAATCTGTAACACATCAAGTTTACAGCACCCACTGATCAGAGTCACTTTTCACTCTTCCCCAACCAAATAAACTTTTATGCTGTGTGGTTTGGAATCTGTGGTTCCTCCTCTTCCTCAACCTCTCCATATCTCACTTGCACAGGACCGGCTGTGTCCTTATTTCCTCATTGCTGGTTTTGGGTATTTTCATTGTTCTCCCCCCTAAAAAATGTAACTACAGAAAAAGCAAGCATGGAGATAATCAGGCAAAAAACAAACCAACATGCACAAAACTCAGTTTTTCTAAAGTATATGAGAAATCAGACCACTATAGTTTGTTTTTATTGTTTTGGTTTGTTTTTTGGTTTTTGTCATGAGGCTTGAACTCAGGGCCTGAGCACTATCCCTAAGCATTTCTGCTCAAGGCTAGCACAGTACCACCGTGAGCCATAGCTTTACTTCTGGTTTTCTGATGATAATTGGAGATAAGAGTCTCAGGGACCATAGAGAAGAGGTCATAAAGCTTTATCTTTTCCATTTTAGTATACATCCAATAACTGGAAGAAGTTGCACATAAAAGCCAATATGCTTTCTCCCCACTCCACAAATGAGCTTTAGTTTTCACAGTGGTTAAGTCAGCATAAAAAATTACATACACTAGAGAAAATTCAGAATTAGTTTACTGCACCCTCAGAAATGATGTCCTAAAAATTCAAATTAACTAAGTACCCAATAATAATAATAAGAAAAACCATTGATTACTAATGTCTACTGGATATGACTAACCGGGTTAGGTCCTTCACTTGTGTATTACTTTTTTTTTTTGGTCAGTTGTGGGGCTTGAACTCAGGGCCCGGGTGCTGTCCCTGAGCTCTTGTGCTCAAGGCTAGCACATTACCACTTTAAGCAGCAGTGCTACTTCCAGTTTTCTGGTGTTTAATTGGAGATGATTCTCTCATGCAGTTTCCTGCCTGGGCTGGCTTTGAACTGTGATCTCAGCTTCCTGAGTAGGTAGGATTACAGGCATGAGTCACTAACACCCAACTTCACTACTATTCTTTATTGAGTCATTGACCAGTTGCATGCTAACTCTTCGTAGTTCAAAAAGGATTTAGTGTCTAGTTTTCTCTCTCTTCATCACTTTCCCATTCTCCTATACTTGTTGACTTCAGAATCCACAATACTACTCTTATAAATACCCTTCCCTGTTTGTTTTTATACTTTGATCCCTTAATCTCTTAATTTTTATATTTTGTACATTATTTTCTTTCAATAAAATACTATCGTGGTCATAAACTTTAGAGAAATTATTACCACAGAACTATATCCATTCCCAAAATCTTGGTTTCTAAAATTCCATACTCTTTTGAGGAATCACTGCTTTCTACTTCTACCATCATTTCTGCTCCCAATCAGTCCTTTTGGAAAGCCAGTATAATGGCTTACCACTTCTTCCAGTCCATCTTCTGACTTCTTTTACTGACTTTCTCATGTAGCTTATTGTAATCAATCATTCCTGTACATGTGCTCTTAACTCTCTTGCTCTTCTCATTTTCCCACTTACTAGAGAAACCCAACCACAAGTGAAATAAAAGTCTCCACCTACCTCATATCAGCACCAAGCAGCTGAACGTTGCAACAGAAAATAAGCATTAAAAAATGACTTCCAGGCTGGGGATATGGCCTAGTGGCAAGAGTGCCTGCCTCATATACATGAGGCCCTGGGTTCGATTCCCAAGCACCACATATACAGAAAATGGCCAGAAGTGGCGCTGTGGCTCAAGTGGCAGAGTACTAGCCTTGAGCAAAAAGAAGCCAGGGACAGTGCTCAGGCCCTGAGTCCAAGCCCCAGGACTGGCCAAAAAAAAAAGGGGGGGGGCTGGGAATATGGCCTAGTGGCAAGAGCGCTTGCCTCCTACACATGAAGCTCTCAGTTTGATTCCCCAGCACCACATATATGGAAAACGGCCAGAAGGGGTGCTGTGGCTCAGGTGGCAGAGTGCTAGCCTTGAGCGGGAAGAAGCCAGGGACAGTGCTCAGGCCCTGAGTCCAAGGCCCAGGACTGGCCAAAAAAAAAAAAAAAGATTTCCTTTTTTCTTTTCTTTCTTTTCTTTTTAGGTCTGAAACCTGGATTGGAACTCAGTACACTTTCTCTGACACTTTCTCATTGGCTAGCACTCTACTAACTGAGCCACACCTCCAACTCAGGTTTTCCCTTTTTTAAAATTAGCATTCATTAGTTGTACAAAGGGTTTTTTGTTTGTTTGTTTGTTTGCTTTGTGGTCATGGGGCTTGAACTCTGGGCCTGGACACTGTCTCTGAGCTCTTTTTGCTCAAGGCCCATGCTCTACCACTTTGAGCCACAATATCACTTCTGGTTTTGTGGTTTTGATTGGAGATAAGAGTCTCATAGACTACATGGGCTGGCTTTGAACCATGATCTTCAGCTCTCAGCCTCCTGAGTAGCTAGGATTACAGGATGAGCCACCATTATCTGGCTTACAAAAGGGTTTTTATTGTAACATTTTCACACATATACAGTGTACGCTGCTTAACCTCCTGCTCACCATCCATTACTCTCCTTTACCCCCTTCTCACTTGTCAAAATAATTTCAACAAATTTCCTATTTCTATTTACATACACACAAACATACTTCCACCAGATTCATCCTCATTCTCTTTCTTTAACCCTCCCCCTTCCCACCAGAACCCCAACCCCAACAGAGCCTGACCAAAACAAAAACAAAAGCAAGATTATTTGAGACAAAGTCTATGTAGGCTGGCCTCAAACTCATGATCTCATGCCTCAGCCTCCTAAGTGCTGGGTTTACAGGTTGCATCTCTACCCTTGGCTCCAAATATGCTTTATTCATACATTTTAAACCAATCTTTATTTTGTTTGACAGTCTTGCTACATTCCTTGGTCTTTTTCTTCTCCTAGATAATTAATTCACAGGTCTTCATCTTTCTTCAAAACTCAAATATTCTTATCCCACTTTTCACCTTTAGATAATAATCATCTCACCTTTAGATAATAATCCCTTCCATTCTTATCTAAGAAAAGAGAAGCAATTAGAACACTATCATATTTTCCTTTCACTAAACTATCAATTTTCTAGCATCTGTAGATATGTCCTTTGTATCTTCGTAGCTACCTTGTATATACAATCAATACTCCCCCCAGAAAGCCAACATTTCCACATGTGCATTAGATCCTGTCCTTACAGAACATCAACTCTCCTCTCTCATTCTGTCTCTTCCTTTTTGTTATTTGCAAATAGTTGTGCAACAAGGTTTCACATTACCATGTCCATTTATGTGCTTAATGCATCTTGATCATCACCATATCACCCAGCCATTCTTTAATCCAGTGATACCCTTGGCATCCCCAGTGTTCACTTCTTTTCTTAATTATTCTCATCAGCTTATAGCAGGATATAAATTCTCTCCAATGTCCTTCAATGAATGCCACATTTTTCTACTTCCTTCTACTGTAATAGTCATTAAAAACATCTATTGTTCCCCGATGTGATGGTGCTCACCTGGATTCGTAGCTATACGGGAGACAGGGATGAGGTCATGCTCTGTCGGAGGCCAACCTAGGAGAACACTCTTTGAAAAATAAAGTAAGGCAGAAAGGGTTAGAAGTATGGCTTCCTTAGCAGGCACAAAACAATTTGTCTAGACCTCAGCATCCTTCTCCTAAAAGTCTGTCCTCCCTAGCTCCACTTTGTTACCTCGTGTTTCCAACTTACCTCATGCCAATTCCAACATGCCAGCATTTAATCTCACTCCATTCCAGCATTACACCAACTGGAACACTCTAAGACTACTTTTTTTTATTATTATTATCAAATTGAATTACAGAGAGGTTACAGTTTCATACATTAGGCATTGGATACATTTCTTGTACTGTTTGTTACCTCATCCCTCATTCCCCCCTCCCCCCTCCCCCTTTCCCTTCCTCCCCATGAGTTCTTCAGTTCATTTTCACCAAACAGTTTTGCAAGTATTGCTTTTGTAGTTGTTTGTCTTTTTTTACCCTGTGTCTCTTGATTTTGGTATTCGCTTCCAATTTCCTAGTTCTAATACCAGTATGCCCAATTTCCAATATACTCAGATAAGATACAGAGATAGCGCAGATACAACCACAGGAAGGTGATACAAGAAGATCATCAATAATAGAGGCTACAGTTACATATGGGATGTTGAAAGTAGTTACAACTGTGATATAACAATTGTTTCCATAACATGGAATTCACTTCACTTAGCATTATCTTATGTGTTCATAAGGGTATAGCTGTTGGGCTCCTGTGATCCTCTGCTGTGACTTGCCTAAACCTGTGCTAATTATTCCCAATAAGGGAGACCATAGAGTCCATGTTTCTTTGGGTCTGGCTCACTTCACTTAGTATAAGTTTTTCCAAGTCCTTCTATTTCCTTACAAATGGGGCAATGTCATTCTTTCTGATAGAGGCATAAAATTTCATTGTATATATGTACCACATTTTCCTACATTGTATATATGTACCACATTTTCCATTCTTCTACTGAGGGGCATCTGGGTTGGTTCCAGATTCTAGCTATGACAAATTGTGCTGCGATGAACATTGTTGTGCTGGTGGCTTTACTGTGATTATGTTTGTGGTCTTTTGGATAGATACCCAAAAGTGGGGCTGCTGGATCATAGAGGAGTTCTATGTTTAGCCTTCTGAGGAATCTCCATACCACTTGCCAGAGTGGCTGAACCAGTTTACATTCCCAACAACAATGAAGTAGGGTTCCCTTTTGGCCACACCCCCTCCAACAGTTGTTGTTAGTTTTCTTTTTCTTTTTTTTCCCCATTCTTTCAACCTTTATTATATGAATAAAAGAACTTGAGACAATTTAGCTCAATTTTAATGTTTCCCAAGCATTATCTTGACCAAGTACCCACGTTATGAACATTGACAGTGTCCATTTATATAACCACACTTGATGTTAATAAAGACTTAACCATTTTCTAATATAAGCCTATGTTCAACACTGCTTATTCACATATGCCCATTAACAAATGGAATGTTGTCTTGATACATTTATTGGTTTGAGTGTTTTCTGGAAAACTTCAGTATCTGTGAAGACCAATTTCCATGCTGGCATTGCATGCATCCAAATATTAATAATGCACAGAATTAGAGCAACAAGAGAGCATATTCAAACACTAGCACACCCCATCCCCCTTTTTATTGCTTGTTTTGCTTAGTACTTTAAAAACCACGTAAAAATCTTGAATTCAATGTTCACTGCCAAAGAAAGAGTAACAGCAGGGCACATACTAAGGGTTTGAGTGAAATTGTAAGCACTAGCTGGCGCAAACAGTAGACATTTGTTTATATAGTGTATGACCATATTGAAGTCTTCTCAACCAGGGACTTCCAAACAAATTGCTAACTCATACCAACATGATTTAGTTTGAAATATACATAATGAGTAAGTGTGTTCTGTAGGAATTTAACTAAGAACTCAACAACTATCCAAATTTCATTCCATCTCTTTGGGAAGTGAGCAGCTTATTCTAAGCAACTGTGCTACATATCTGCTGCATTGTTATTTTGGACAATTATATCTCTATCCTTGGATTCATTCAGCAAAAATGTGTAAGGTACAAACAGGAAAGCATGCCAGCCAGTTAAGAATTTGACAATGAAGTGTCTTTTTATTCTCTTGCTCTGAAAACTTGCATGGAGAAATTAAACCAAGGAAAGTAATAAAAACGTATAGGTCTCAGGGGTTTCAAAGGAAAAACAATAAAATCAGGTATCCACTAATATGCTCAGACATCGCACACTTAGTGGTCCTGTATCAAAAATTAAGAATAGTTTCTAAAAGGATGGGGAAAACATCCACTACCCTTTACAAATTTAAACAGAGGGCAGCAAACATGCTTTACACTCCAAAACTATGGTAGCAGTCAGTCTCAAATGTAATCAGGGTAAATGTAGAATGGAGATGGTTCTAAATACAGCTAGGATTCAGCAAATCTTAAACACATTAAAATCATGATTACATTGAAAGAAAATGCACAAAAACCAAATAGGGATTTTGAGAATTTTTTTTCATTTGAAGGTAATCTTAATGCTATTAAATTCACAAATATGCTAATTTAAATACCCAATCCTATGTATCTAAAACACACAATGCATACATACAAGTAACTATTCTCTCCACATGTCAGCGCCCATTCATATCATGGTTTGGAAATGAGGAGAATAGATTCCCCTTAAATTGCAAGTCAGTAAGGTGTTTCTTTACAGTTAACTTTAGTAAAATTCATACAAAATAGTAATTAACAATGATCTTTACTTGTTAACTCACAAGGAAACACCTTCAAAACTGCATTTTGTTAAAGTTTCTGTACTAAAATGTAGAAAAACTGAACTACACAAATATTGAAAAGTTAAAAATTCCTTAATTTTTTATTCCTGGTACCACTACCACAATTTACAGGGCAATATACCTGATGTAATGAAAAGAAAAAGAAAAAGACAAAGCTACAACAGATAAAAGACCTCAGGAATGTACATCTAATTGACACTACATTGCATTAATCAATAGCTGCACTTTTTGCAAACTGTGGCTATGACAGTCCTGAACAAGAAGGGTTTCCTGTTTAAGCTGCAGTAACTTTTCTGACTATGGATCATCGTTCCTTCTGTGGCAGATTTTTACAGTTCCCCTAATGCATTTGGGATGACTGTCTCAAAGTAACCTGCAGCTTCTCTGACAACTCCTTGCTCTCTCTCCTGCTAAGAACTGTAGCCCTTTTTCTGTCATTTTTAAAACCTTCTGCTACCATATCCACCACTTCCACCACCAGATCCATAACCACCACCATATGGACTGCCAGAGCTTCTTCCACCAAAACTGCCCCCCTTCATGGGTCCATAATTTGACTGCTGCTGTCCACTGTAATTTCCAAAATCATTATAGTTTCCACCACCACCGTAGTTACCGCCACCAAAATTTCCTCCTTCATTGTAACCATCTTAACCTCCTCCTCCACCACCATATCCACCACCTTGGTTTCCATAACCTGGTCCACCACCACCATTACCTCCTCTACTACTATAACCAGGACCACCGCCATAGTTGCCACCATCACCTCCAAATCCATTGTATCCACCATCACCTCCTCCATAGCTACCTCTGCTGCCACCACCTCCACCACCATAGCCTCCTCTTCCACCAAAGTTTCCACCACGTCCAAAATTACCTCTACCACCTCCAAAGTTTCCTCCATAACCCATAAAGTTGCCAGATCCACCTCCACGACCTCTTTGTGATCCAGCAGACTGCATCTCTTGTTTAGAAAGGGCCTTTTTCACTTCACAATTATGCCCATTAATAGTGTGGTATTTCTGAACAACAATTTTATCAACTGTATCATGATCATCAAAAGTTACAAAAGCAAATCCTCTCTTTTTTCCACTCTGCCTGTCTTCCATAACTTATATGGTTTCAATCTTGCCATATTTTTCAAAGTAGTCTCTCAAATTATATTCTTCTGTATCTTCTTTAATACCACCAACAAAAATTTTCTTCACTGTTAGATGGGCTCCTGGCTTCACAGAATCCTCTCTAGAAACTGCTCTCTTTGGTTCTACAACACGTCCATCAACCTTGTGGGGTCTAGCACACATTGCTGCATCCACCTCTTCAACACAAGAGTAAGTCACAAAACCAAAGCCCCTGGAACGTTTTGTCTGAGGATCTCTCATTACCACACAATCTGTGAGTGTGCCCCATTTCTCAAAATGTTCTCTTAAACTATCATCTGTAGTTTCAAAGCTCAGACCACCAATAAACAGCTTCCGCAGCTGCTCTGGTTCCTTTGGATCATGGCCCTCCTCCCCCCCGGCAACGGGGGCCACGGCCGGAGTTGGGCTGGGGGCCACCGGGCAGCGGTTTTACCTCCATTTTGAGACCGTACTCGCCTCTTCCAACTCAAGTTCAATATCAGTTTTCTTGACATAGGACATTCTTACTAGGGTGAGATGGAATCTCAATGTTGTTTTGATTTGCATTTCTTTTATGGCCAGTGATGTAGAGCACTTTTTCATATGTCTCTTGGCCAGTCTCATTTCCTCATCAGAGAAGTCTTTTTTTAAGTCTCTAGCCCACTTGATGAGGGGGCTATTGGTTCTTTGCGGTTTTGTTTTGGAGGAAAGTAATTTTTTTAGTTCTGCGTATATTTTAGATATGAGGCCTTTGTCCGTTGAATGACCAGTAAAGATCTTTTCCCAATCTGTGGGCTTTCTGTTTATCTTGAGAGCTATGTCCTTTGCCCTGCAGAAGCTCTTCAGTTTGATGCAGTCCCGTTTGTCTAACCTTTCTTTGATTTGTAGCCTTTCTGGGTCTTTGTTAAGAAAGTTCCGTCCTGTGCCAAGGAGCCCAAGTGTTTTTCCTACTCCTTCCATTAGTGTTTTCATGGTGTCTGTTTTGATTTCTAGATCTTTGATCCATTTGGAATTGATTTTTATATAAGGATCTAGTTTTAGTTTGTTGCATGTGTTGAACCAGCTTTGCCAGCACTATTTGCTAAAGAGGTTGTCTTTCTTCCAGACTATTGTTTTAGCTCCTTTATCAAAGATTAAGTAGGCATAGTTCTGTGGGTTCATTTCTGGGTCTTCAATTCTGTTCCATTGTTCTTCAGGCCTGTTCTGGTGCCAATACCAAGCTGTTTTTTTTTATTACTATAGCTTTATAATACAGCTTGAAGTTGGGTATTGTAATTCCTCCAGCACCGTTCTTTCTGCTTAGGATTGTTTTTGCTATTCTAGGTCTTTTATTGTTCCATATGAATTTCTGGATTGCTTCCCCTATTTCATTAAAAAATGGTGTTGGGATATTAATGGGTATTGCATTGTATTTGTAGATAGCCTTTGGCAATATTGCCATTTTGATTATATTAATCCTCCCAATCCAGGAGCATGGGAGGTTTTTCCAGTTCCTTAATTCTGCCTTAATTTCATTTTTCATGTTTTTTTTGGCCAGTCCTGGGCCTTGGACTCAGGGCCTGAGCACTGTCCCTGGCTTCTTCCCGCTCAAGGCTAGCACTCTGCCACTTGAGCCACAGCGCCGCTTCTGGCCGTTTTCTGTATATGTGGTGCTGGGGAATCGAACCTAGGGCCTCGTGTATCCGAGGCAGGCACTCTTGCCACTAGGCTATATCCCCAGCCCCCATTTTTCATGTTTTTAAAATTCTCATCGTAGAGGTCTTTCACTTCTTTGGTTAAGGTTATTCCTAGGTACTTTATGTTTTTTGAGGCTATTGCAAAAGGAGTTGTTTTCTTGATTTCAGCCTCAGTCTTTGGGTCGTTAGCATAGAGAAAGGCCGTTGATTTTTGAGGGTTTATTTTATATCCTGCAACTTTCCAAAGTTTTGGATCAGCTCTAGTAGCTTGAGGGTAGAGTCTATGGGGTTCTTTAGGTATAGGATCATGTCATCTGCAAAGAGAGAAAGTTTAACTACATCTTTTCCTATTTGGATCCCCTTTATATTTTCTTCTTGCCTAATTGCTCTGGCTAGGAATTCTAGTACTATGTTGAAGAGAAGGGGAGAGAGTGGACATCCCTGTCTTGTTCCTGATTTTAAAGGGAATGGCTTTAGTTTTTCACCATTTAGAGTTATGCTTGCTCTTGGTTTGTAAGACTACTTTTGTCAATATCTATTAATACTCTCTTGGCAAACTAAGATTGGTTACTTCTTGCTAGCCCTTTTAGCAGCATTTGATTGGACCATGATTTCTTGCTTAAGTGTCTCTTCACTTGACTTTCAAATCACTGCTCTCTCCTGCTTTGCTTACATCATTACTGACTACAAGATTGTTAAATGTTGGAACACATTTAAGCCCTCAGACTGTTGTTTTCTCCTCCCTCCCTTCCTTCCTTCCTTCCTTCCTTCCTTCCTTCCTTCCTTTCTTCCTTCTCCTCCTTTTCCTCCTCCTCTTCCTCCCCCCCCCCCGCCTTTTTTTTTGCTGGTTGTGAAGTTTGAACTCAGGGCCTGGGCTCTGTCCTTGAGCATTTTTGCCCAAGGCTAGCACTCTACCACTTTGAGCCATAGTGCCACTTCTGGTTTTCTAATAGTTAATTGGAGATAAGAGTCTCATGGACTGGCTTGGACCTGTGATCCTTGAATCTCAGCCTCCTGAGTAGCAGGATTACAGGTGTGATGCACCACCACCTGGGTCTGTTGTTTTCTTTATTTGTGCTCAATTATGCTCCTTTCATTGATGGTCTTACCTAGCTCCCATGGCTTTAAATAATATCTATGAAGTGAAGGTCTTCAGTTTATTTTTCTGTTCCTCATCACTCTCCCAATCTTCAGATTCATATTTTGGTCCCTATTTGGTGATACCCCTTATATGTCTGGCATTTCTACTTTTGACTCTTGATTTTATTTCCTAAACTCTTCCTTTCCAAATGTTCCTAATTCTGGACCTCACTGTTTTCCTTATATCCTGTCCATTGGCAAATCCTGACAGTTATATATTACAATGTATTCAGAAATCTTACCACATGGGCTGAAAATGTGGCTTAGTGGTAGAGTGCTTGCCTAGCATGCATGAAGCCCTGGGTTCCATTCCTCAGCACCACATAAACAGAAAAAAAGCTAGAAATGATGCTGTGGCTCAAGTGGTAGTGCTAGCCTTGAGCAAGAAAGGAAGCCAGGGATAGTGTTCAGGCCCTGAGTTCAAGCCCCAGGACTGGCAAACAAACAAACAAAGAAATCTCATCACTAACATAATGTTACCTTTCTTCTTTTACAATATCGTTCTAATAGGTCTTTTTGCTTCTCTTCTTATACTTCTGTTTTCACTGTGAATCTAGAAGGACCTTTGAAAATTGGTAGAGCAAATCTTATCATTTACACAATGATATCAAAACCCTATAATGGTTTCCCATTGCATTTAAAACAAACCTAGTCTTCACTCATGTTTATAAGATCCTAATGCTATGATCTACTTTTCTGAGCTTATGTCAACACCTCTCTTTTGCCTTGATTTAGCAACTTGGATTTCCTACTCTTCTTCATGCCAAGTTTGTTCGTGTCACAGAAAAAAAAATGGGGTTTGTAAAGAATCTGAGTGTACTTTCAGGATAGACAAAAACTTAGTGTTCTGAATAATTAAGCATGATGGAGCTCTGATCAACCTATCATTTGAAGCAAATTGCATTTTTAATTGTACATGCCAAGAAACACATATACACACACATTTTTGGATGGATCGAGATAAACTGCATGAAATACCATAATCATTTAATACTTGGGTTGTTGCTGACTGTAGTTTTGTTGGGGATTTTTTGCCAAGTCTGCTTTGATTTGGGTTATTTATGCTACCATGTACTTTTTTCCCCACTGGAATATGCAATGAAGACATTATTTTCATGATTAATGTATTAACAAGCACTATAAAAATCTAGTTCTGTGTTGTTTTTGAATCAATAATTCTATTCTTTCCTATTCCTTCCTTCTTCATCTCTCATAGGAAAAAACAACTCTTTTTTTACTTCCTTTATTTTTCCTTTTCTCATTCTCATTCCCCTCCCCAAACTTTTTAGCATTCTATGTGCCTGGAATTCTAAGATAGTTTAGATTATAAACAACCTGGGAGCAGAGACCATGCCTAATACTTGCTGCATCATCGACAGCAAACAACTATAATGATTTTTAAAATATACGAAGAGAAAAGTAGCTTATTTTTTAACACTCTGATAGAGAAACTGATAGAGAAAAAGACCCAATCTTCACAGAAGTTAAACTATTTCATTCAATAAGAAGATGATTGTCTTTCCAAAAGAACTGTCCTTTAAAAAAGTTCTTAGGAGTGTGCATTTCCTAGTTAGTGGAACTGACAACCATCATATCCATCATTATGGGTCTCAGCCTTAACCTCACAAATCTGAATCCCAATATCATCATCATGCCCACAACAGATCCACTTCTTAGGACTGGCCTGGCCTGAAATTCATAACAATGGTATATGAACTTGAATGCCAATTTATTGGTTTATCCTGAGAGCTATAATCACCATACGAATTGGAATATATGAAGTCTTTTTAGTGTGCGGCTGTAGGACGGCTTTACAAGAAGCCATATCAAATAATAGGCGTGTTTGCTAAGCAGGGATTGGAGACATATTACAGCATATTGATTAAGACTCAGAAAAGCTTAACTTCAGATCTCAAGTCGGCTATGGACAAACTCTGGGTCCTTGGGCAAGTTACTTAAGCTCTGAATCTCTTAATTTCTTCATCTGTAAAATTGTAACAGCCCCTCCTTATAGTAGATACCTTTTGGGACGCTTCCAAGGCCACATGGGTTCACTCTTTCTCTTGATAACTACATTTCCTAGACCTCTCCTTTCTTCCTCCTTCTAGAAACATAGACTTCTAGTGTCCCTGGTTTTATATTATCACCTCACACCACCCTCCATCTCTGCAGGGAGATGGGTGAGGGCAAGAGTCTTAATTTAGGTGAGATCAGTCAGGTTCTCTTTCATAGGAATTTGTAATTTATTTATTTTAAAATAATTTATTATTATTTACTTTTTATTTTTCAGTACCAAGAGTCAAACTGAGGGCTTCATACATGCCATGAGTGCTCACCCACTGATCTACACTCCCAGCCAACAATTTGCAATTTAGACTCAGAGATTCTGCCTAATCAGATCAGTTTGGTTGAATAAAGTTGGAACTTGGAGCTGAAGGCAGCCTCTGTGAAGTAATGATACCTATGGATGTGCTGCCAGTTAGTTGAGATCGGTTTTGCAAAGGAGAGGGAGAGGGAGAGAAATCAACAAAATACTCCTGGGCTGAGGGCATGGCTTGAGTAGTAGAAAATGTGCCTAGCAAGTGCAAGCTTGAGTTCAAATCTCAGTACTGTGAAACAAAGAAACAAACAATAAACACAACAGACTTATCCAGCAAAACAGAGAGAGAGATAATGAGCACCACAGGGGGGAAG
The DNA here is from genome assembly GCF_023159225.1 of Perognathus longimembris pacificus. Taxonomy (NCBI): domain Eukaryota; kingdom Metazoa; phylum Chordata; class Mammalia; order Rodentia; family Heteromyidae; genus Perognathus; species Perognathus longimembris. The sequence goes on along the minus strand of NC_063176.1, from coordinate 25,857,674 downwards.
AGAGAGAGAGAGAGAGAGAATGCCAGGGACACTGTCACCCCTTGTTCTCCATTCCAAGTCCTTCAGAAGCTCAGCAGTTTTTCCTTTCTTGAGATAGATCTATGCTCTCTCATCCAGCGCCTCTTTTTGCTTAGCTAGTCAGGTTTGTCTGCTACCATTTTCAACAAAAGCACATAACTCCTCGGTTCTATATGTCAGTGAGTGCCTAGAGAGCTTGTAAGAGCAGTAGTCTTGCTCCTGGAATGGACAGATAACTCGAATCGATACATCCTTTCTCCCTAAAGGCTTGTATGGATGCTGCTGATGGTATTTTGTGACACTCCTATTCCTCTGCCTAGTTGACCAGCCATCCCCATCTTGATGGACCTCTAGTGTCTTTAGCTACAATGACACATTTTCTTTATTGTTTTCAGACATATGTTGTAGGGTTGAGAGTCATTTGTGTCTTTTTTTTTTTTTTTTTTGTCAGTTGTGGGTCTTGAACTTGGGGGCCTGCTCAAGGATAGCACTCTACCATTTTCAGCTACAGCTCAAAGATCCTCAGATCTCAGTCTTCTCAGCTAGGGTTACAGACAAGAGCCACTGGCTCCTAATCATTTGCTCTTCTGACTCATATGTGTTGGCTTTACAATGAACTCCAGCATGATCTTTAAGCCCTGCATTAATTTTTATATTTCTTTGATGGTGATGGTGATGACAATGATGATGATGATAATGATGATGATGTTTTTGTGGTACTGGGATTGGAACTCAGGGCCTTGCGATTGACCAGCTTGCTTGCTTGTTCAGCTTTTGCTCTGTCTTGATCCATGCCTCCAGCTCTTATTTCCACATGTATTCAAACACAGTGACAATAGTTTATATCCACATATTGGATCCATTCATACAATCTGAGGTTGGCAGAATCTTCAATTCAGGAGGGAGAGGTTAGCTTGAAGCCCAAATACGGTTTTCATTGCAGTAGTTCAGTGATGATTCTTCATCCATTATGCTGGCACCAAGAGTCATTGCTCTTCCATTAGCACCATCATTTACATGGCATTTTCTTCACCACCATTTTCACTCTTCAGCCAGAAGTTCTTTAGTCACAAGCTCTCTACTGCAAAGGACACTCTTGATGTCAGTATGATTTTGGAAGCAAGAACAAATTGTTTTCTTACTTGCATGAAAATTACCAGGCTGACATCCTACAGGCTAAAAATGTTCACATAGCAGGACTCCTATAAATAGACCTTAAATACTAAATTGTGTTGAGTAGGATTTCACAACAGCTATCAGATGTATCTACATAGGGTTCTTAAAGCTTGAGTATGGAAACTGTGACCTTTCACATCACTACTTACCCAGAGTTGAAGATGTCTCAGACAGGGAAAAACCATACAGACAATTTGCTTCACCAATTTGACTAAAAGGAGAAGAATACCCTAAGGGCAAGTTTTTTTTTTTTTTTTGTAGGACAATTTAGAAGATTATTTATTGTGTTAACCGTATCTCTGCTAAGGAATAGTTTACTAAAAGAGAATTTTAATTTTTCAGCTTGTTTGTCAAATATTTATCACATTAGTACTTTGTTACATGTAGCAGATAAATAATTTCCTATTTAATAAACATCTGGAAAAAATTATGTCAATTAAATTTGATTTTGTTATTTGAACTTGAGTTTTGTTTCATATAGAGTGGATAATATATTACTACTCTGTTTATTATTTATATAATTAATATATAGGGGACACACACATACATTTTGTCCTATTGGCTGTTATCAACACTCAAAATTAGGCCCAATTTAGACCTGCATAAAGGGAGTAAAATAGACATGCTGTTATTTGGGTGTTTTCAAAGAAAAAAAAAATCCAACACTATTCAACAGATGAATCTATTACTAATAATTTTGTGGTAATTAATGCAAAGCTGTTTTTAGAGTATCTGAACCAAAATTATAGACCAAATTCTTTTTTCATTTCACTATAGATGACCTCACAGAAATATTTTTTCATAAATATGTTTACATTATTATGATTATTTGAACTAGGGTAATGGGACTACTTTGTCTATGTAACCTCATATGGCTTTTACCTGCAAAAGTGAGTAAAGCTAAGTTCATAAGGTAAACTTTGGAAAGGGTAGTTGACTAGTATTTGAGCCAAGACTCTGATTCCAAAGAGCCTGACCTTTTTATATCTTTCTGCCCCTTCTTTTTACTCTTACCTGAAGAGTTTCATTTATTATTTTCCTCCCTCTAACTCCCAACCAGTGCTGGGGATCTAACCCAGGGCGTCAATCTTGCTCTACAACTGAGCTACTCCTTTAGACTGTGTGTGTGTGTGTGTGTGTGTGTGTGTGTGTGTGTGTGTGTGTGCGCCGATCCTGGGACTTGAACTCAAGGCCTGGCCTGGCACTGTCTCTGAGCTTTTCTTTTTTTTTTTTCTCAAGGCTAGTGCTCTACCACTTGAGCCATAGCTCTACTTCTAGTTGTTTGGTGGTTAATTGAATCCAAGAATCTCAAGGATTTTCCTGCCTGGGGTGGCTTTGAACCATGATTCTCTGATTGTAGTCTCCTAAGTAGCTAATATTACAGACATGAGCCACTGGCATCAGGCTCTACTCCAGACTTTTGTTTATTTTTTTCTATAGATCAGTTAATGTTACCTGCTACAATAAATTATTGCATCTTCACTGAAGGTATTTTTCCTTTCCTTAAGAAAATAATCAGCTTTAACTTTTTTTTTTTTTTTTTTTTGGCCAGTCCTGGGCCTTGGACTCAGGGCCTGAGCACTGTCCCTGGCTTCTTCCCGCTCAAGGCTAGCACTCTGCCACTTGAGCCACAGCGCTGCTTCTGGCCGTTTTCTGTATATGTGGTGCTGGGGAATCGAACCTAGGGCCTCGTGTATCCGAGGCAGGCACTCTTGCCACTAGGCTATATCCCCAGCCCCAGCTTTAACTTTTTAATAAAACAAAATGCAGAAGAATAAACAAATAGGCTCAAGTGGAATTTACAGTGGAATCCAAAATACTGCCTATTGGATTTTCACGAACAGTTAATATTCCTATTTACAGACCAAAAAAAGCGATTGAACTTCCTCTAAGACCATGATGTATAACTAGTAAACATGGGTCCTATGCATAAAATAAAAATAGATGCTTGTTTTGACTAACATACTGGCAAAAATGTTATACTATTGCAACAATTTGATAAAAAGAATTTATCCTCACTGCTGGCATCCAAATTCTTCTTACAGAGAGTCCTAAACTGCTTTATTTTGGAAGAATACTTCAATAAATGATTGAGATGCCAAGGTCTTACATGTCAACTGGTGACAAAGCTTCTCAAAGGGAGTTAAAACTGCATAGTTTGGTAATTTGCTGTGGAGGAGGAGAAAAATTCTTGGCTTCTGAGAGAATGTTGAAGAAGATAGAGGAGGGGAAACGAACATGCTAACAGAATGAACATGATTCAGGGGTCATGGCAGAGGGCCATGAGAAACCACAGGTCATAGGCTTTTGAAAAGACTCTAAAGAAGAAAATATAAACTGGGAATGATGGTGCATGCCATGAATCCCATCTTCTGGGGAGTATGAGGGAGGGGCATGGAGAGTTGGAGGCCAGGCCGGGCAAAGGAAGGGAGGGCCTGTCTCAAAAACAAAGTACAAACAAAAGAGCTTCATAGTATGCTGGAGACCCTGGATTCAGTTCCCAATCCCAAGGAAGGAGGATGGAAGGAATTGTATAATATAGCCATTTCCCAAGATGATTGGTTTCAGGAACCCACAAGGGCACCACAATAATCTGGGAATGCTCAAGTCTCTTACATCAAATAGTATAGTGGGCTAAGGTTATAGCTTAGTGGTAAGAAGATGCTTAGCGTGCCACCAGCTCTGGATTCAATTCCTAGTACACAATAAATAAGTAGTCAGATAAAAGAGTATAGTATTTGCATACAACCTAACACACACATCTGGCCTTAGTCATCCTTAGCTATTTATTATAATACCCAATGTAGTGTAAATGGTATGTAAATAAGTGGTGATACTGTATTATCTAGGTATAATAAGAAAAAAGTATCTGTATCTAGTACAGATGCATTTTGCTTTGTTTTCTTTATGTGGTACTAAGAAATTGAACACAAGGCCTCTTACATGCTAGGCAAGCACTCTACCACTAAGCCATATCCTCAGCCACACATGTTTTTTGTGTGTGTTTTAGATCAATAGTTGGTAGACTATAGATGCAGAACCTGCAGATAGAGTGTGTATGACACTCCACTTGTTGCTATTTGCCAGGTTGTGCCTCATGGAGGAATATCCCCTTTAGTTCCTAGCACTCCTATGAAATCTACCAATAACACACACACACACACACACACACACACACACACACACATCAATACATGCACACTGTTTTATGCATTTGTTGGTTTTTCTCTAAGAGTCTCAAAAAGGGAGACAGGACCAATTTGGAGACAAAGGTGCAAACACAATCATCAGTCCCACCCACATCTCCCATGAGAGTCACACACACACACACACACACACACACACACACACACACAAATTCTGCAGAGGGATTTTATTTTTTATTTTTTTAAGTTTTTATTATAAAACTGATGTACAGAGAGGTTACAGTTTCATATGTTAGGTATTGGATACATTTCTTGTACTGTTTGTTACCTTGTCCCTCATATCCCCCTCCCCCCTCCCCCTTACTCTTTCCCCCCCTGAGGTGTTCAGTTCACTTACACCAAACAGTTTTGCAAGTACTGCTTTTGTAGTTGTTTCTCTTTTTTTACCCTGTGTCTCTCAATTTTGGTATTCCCTTTCAATTTCCTAGTTCTTTTTTTTTAATAAAAAAAATTGTATTTACTTAGAAGCATTCAGAATGTCAACAAAACAGCTGCAACTTTTTTTTTGCAATTACAGAGTGGTATTCAGTTAACAGAACAACAATTATTTCGTATAAGCTGCGTCAGACAACTGAAGATGAAAAAACTACCGTCCCCATATATAGCTAATTTGTGCTGTGCACCAACAAGAACCTGCTTTAAATTTCCATGCCAATTTACAACCCCCATACTGTACCAGGCAAGGTTAGTGGCTATTGAAAATACCACCAGGACAGGGCTATCTAAAGACACATTCGGTAGTGTGTTAACTATACAAAAAAAGACACTGTACAGTTTAAAAACAAATCTTACACAGCCTTACATTTCAATTTTTTTTCTTTAAAAGGAGTGAGTTGTGTACAGGGGGGTTAAATGCTTTATAGACAAGAAAAAAACTGCGTTAGAACCAACTTATTCATCATCATCCTCTTCATCTTCATCCTCATCCTCTTCGTCTTCCTCTTCTTCCTCATCTTCTTCATCTTCCTCATCTTCCTCCTCTTCCTTCTTTTTCTTGCTCTTTTCAGCCTTCACAACCCCCTTTTTGGCTGCATCAGGTTTTCCTTTAGCTCGATAGGCAGCAATATCCTTTTCATATTTCTCCTTCAGCTTAGCAGCCTTCTTTTCATAAGGCTGCTTGTCATCTGCAGCAGTGTTGTTCCACATCTCTCCCAGTTTTTTCGCAACATCACCAATAGACAGGCCGGGGTGTTCCCCTTTGATTTTAGGGCGATACTCAGAACAGAACAAGAAGAAGGCCGAAGGAGGCCTCTTGGGCGCATTGGGATCCTTGAACTTCTTTTTTGTTTCCCCGTTAGGGGGGATGTAGGTTTTCATTTCTCTTTCATAACGAGCCTTGTCCGCCTTGGCCATGTCTTCAAATTTCCCTTTCTCTTTAGCAGACATGGTCTTCCACCTCTCTGAGCACTTCTTAGAAAACTCTGAGAAGTTGACGGAGGCATCCGGGTGCTTCTTCTTGTGCTCCTCCCGGCAAGTTTGCACAAAGAATGCATATGATGACATTTTGCCTCTCGGCTTCTTAGGATCTCCTTTGCCCATGTTTAGTTTTTCCTCCGCGAGGAACAGAGTCGCTCGGTGCCCGTCCGGCTCTCACTTGCCCCTGCGCTGTCTCTATTCAATTTCCTAGTTCTAATACCAGTATACACGGTTTCCAATATACTCAGATAAGATTACAGAGATAGTGTAGATACAATCACAAGAAAGTGATACAAGAACATCATCAATAGTAGAAGCTACAGATACACATGGGATGTTGAAAGTAGTTACAACTGTGATATAACAATCATTTCCATAAAATGGAGTTCATTTCACTTAGCATCATCTTATGGGATCATAAGGGTATAGCTATTGGGGCTCTTGTGATCCTCTGCTGTGACTTGCCTAAACCTGTGCTAATTATTCCCAATAAGGGAATAGAGTCCATGTTTCTTTGGGTCTGGCTCACTTCACTTAGTATAATTTTTTCCAAGTCCTTCCATTTCCTTACAAATGGGGCAATGTCATTCTTTCTGATAGAGGCATAAAATTCAATTGTGTAGATGTACCACATTTTCCTGATCCATTCGTCTATGGAGGGGTATCTGGGTTGGTTCCAGATTCTCGCTATGACAAATTGCACTGCAATGAACATTGTTGTGCTGGTGGCTTTACTGTGATTTTGTTTGTGGTTTTTTGGATAGATACCCAAAAGTGGGATTGCTGGGTCATAGGGGAGTTCTACATTTAGCCTTCTGAGGAATCTCCATACTGCTTGCCAGAGTGGCTGAACCAGTTTACATTCCCACCAACAATGAAGTAGGGTTCCCTTTTGGCCACATCCCCTCCAACAACTGTTATTGTTAGTTTTCTTGATATATGACATTCTTACTGGGGTGAGATGGAATCTCAATGTTGTTTTGATTTGCATTTCTTTTATGGCCAGTGATGTAGAGCACTTTTTCATATGTCTCTTGGCCATTCTCATTTCCTCATCAGAGAAGTCTCTTTGTAAGTCTTTAGCCCACTTGATGAGCGGGCTATTGGTTCTTTGCGGTTTTGTTTTGGAGGAAGGTAATTTTTTTAGTTCTGCATATATTTTAGATATGAGGTCTTTGTCCGTTGAATGGCCGGTAAAGATCTTCTCCCAGTCTGTGGGCTTTCTGTTTATCTTGCGAGCTATGTCCTTTGCCGTGCAGAAGCTGCAGAGGGATTTTATACTTGTGTAAACTCTTCCTACTGATTTCTAGAACTTATGAAACCAGGTGTCTCCAGCTGGCACTTACGGATTTATGGGAGAGCCTTTGTTTCCTTTTGGTTGCCAGGAAAAAAGTAAATGATTCCTAGTTACATTTGAATTTTAGATATAGTTAAGTTTGACTTTTAGATAAACTAAGTATACTTCTTAGGATAAATATGTCCCAAATATTGAACTGGGTATAATTTTGTAGCAATGAATAACTCTAACAAATGCTTCTATAGCTACCTAAGGCAGCTGCTTCACTGAATTTTGGACTTATTCCTAGGAAATATTATAATTTCTTAACAGAGTTTAAGATTATACCTCTTGGTGTAAACTGGTGGTAACTGAAGTTAAACTGAAAGAAGAAATTAGGTAGTTTAGCATCTTCCTCTGCAAAGGGCAGATATCAGTACCTACCTAGGGAATTACTGTGAAATTTCAGTGAGTTGTTCATGTAAAGCATTAAGAACAGCCTGGTACAGATAATATAAAAATGCTTGACACTATGGCCTAGAGTCCAGAGGCAAAGCTTTGACCTCTACATGCATCGTTCTTGTCTTTCACTAACTCACTCTCCATACTGCAGTTAGTAACCATTTATTTTTATGTTTATTTACTTATTTTTTGTTTTCCTTTCTTTTGTTTGTCTATTTTTGCTAGTCCTGGGGCTTGAACTCAGGGTCTGAGCACTGTCCAGAGCACCACTTCTGGCTTTTTCTATATATGTGGTGCTGAGGAATTGAACCCAGGGCTTCATGTATGTGAGGCAAGCACTCTACCAATAGGCCATATTTCTAGCCCCATTTTTTGTTTTTTGTTTTTTTTGAAATAGGCTAGCCATAAAGGCCTTGCATTTGCCATCTTTCAGCCTCAGTTTCCCAAATGTTGGGGTCCCAGGAATAAGAGTGACAGCAAACCTGGTGAAATTTGTGATCTTTTCAAGCTGCAACTCTGACTCACAATATTGATATAAAGCCTTCAATGACTTTCTACTACTTCAAGTAAGATCTGCTAGGCCTTTAGTGCTTTTGCATTTACTTAACCTTGCAACTTCTCAGCTTGTTCTCCCCTCCTCACCTTGTATTTTCCAGGTCTTTCCGGGCCACCAAGGGATCGTGCATATTATGCTTCCCTGCCTGAAATATTTTTCTCCTCTCTATTTCCCCGCCACCATGTCAATTCCTAATCGTTTTTTAGTCCTGTCCAAGAATCTTTCCTCAGCAAGGCCTCCCCTGACCTGGCCTTGAATATAGTTCATAGTGTAGACACTTGATACTTCTTCATAGCCTTTATTAGACTGTAGTTTCCAAATTAGAATATTATGTGATCAGTACAGCATATGTTCTATATTGTTTCCTTTTGGTTGCCATTTGTACTAGACATTATAGTCTCAAGACTAACTTAGTATCTGACACGTAGTAGGTCTTTTACACACACACTCACACACAAATAAGTATTTATTTATTACTTGGATTTTGAGTTAATTAGAGCAGCTATGGCTAATAGGCCCAAACCAGTTCATTATCTGCTTTTGTAGAACTGACAATTTTTTTAATGATTGAATAAAATTGCAATAATAATAATATTCCTTGTTATGGAAAAATGAAATTAAATTAAATTTCAGTATCAATAGAAACAGTCTCATTGCAGCATAACCCTGCATATTGGTTATGGTGGCTTTCATGCTGTAGCAATGGAGTTGAATAGTTGTAACAGAGACAGACCATCTAGCCTGCAGCGCCTGAATCATTACATTACTCTCTGGTCTTGTGCACTGTGTGCTGACCCTCATGTTAGATAATAGTATTTTTTGAGCTCTGGGTCAGCTTGTGTTAAAAAGCATCTGCAGATGGCTATGCTCAATTGTCAACTGTTTGCTTCTGTTGCTGAAATAGATCATCCTATTTATTTTACTTAGTTGGTAGGCTTAAGGAAACTTTTCTTTGTCCTTTGTCTTCCTGCTTCTCTATCAACATACAGAGGCTCCACACACTGCATCCCTACCCCAAAGGAGATCAGTCAGTGTTGAGCCATATAACTGCTTCAGACTTTCAGTTCTTTGCATGTGTCATGGATTCCTTTCCAGAATGAGATAATGAGTTGATAGGTGGCAGAAAAATTTAAATAGATTGTCTGCATTTTTCCATCAATTTTCCTCTAACTCATAAACTGGGAACAAGTTGAGAACTTCTTTCTGTCTTCTTTTAAAGTATCATATCCCTTCCCAGTTATAGATTCATACTTGCCAGAGTAACACTTGAAAATATACATGAAAATCCAGGAAAAGGTGAAGATAGTTTTTGTGTAGTTTCACCATTGTACTATGTACCCATCCCAAACAGTGGCAAACTTTATTCTTTTTTCCTTCCTTTTTAAAATTTTATTTTTATCTTTAAGTAGTTGTATAAAGGAGTTGCCATTTTACAAAGCAGTTTATAAATGCACTACATCTCTTTTTTACTCTTTTAAGAAATTTAATTAAAAATATCTGACATGAAAAGTAAGGATGGTATGTATTTTGGGGTGCTTCAAAGATATGTTTTGTGCTACAATAGGTAAAGGGGATTAGACTGAATATCAGTGTTTTATTTCCCGGACAAACAATGAACAACCCCCTAAGGATTTAACAATGAGTTTTTTAGAGCAGGGAGCTTTTTTTCTAAATGGAAAGGAGGGAGTTTTATAAAGCATATTCAAGGAAATTCAAGAGTTATTTTGCAAGTGCATCCAGAAGCAATATGAGCTTTTCTACATATATTCTGGCAGGAAGCTAACAAGATAATTAGTGCTGACACTTTAATATTTGCTCATGGGTAGAGTGAAAATTAATAAAAAGTCAAACAGTTTTTTCTTCTCATGGACATTATGAAGGAAGAAATGTTAATATATAATATCCTAATTGTGTGTGTGTGTGTGTGTGTGTGTGTGTGTGTGTGTGTGTACATGCATATCAGTACTGGGTCTGATACTTAGGTCCTGAGCAATGTCTCTTGGCTTTTTTGCCCAAGACTGGAATTTTACCACTTGAGCCACAGCTCTACTTCTGGCTTCTTTTGGTGGTTAATTGGAGATAAGAATCTCATAACTAGCTTTGAACAGCCTCCTGAGTAGCTAGGATTACAGGCAAAGCCACCAGAGCCTGGTTTTTCTCCAGAGGATTTTAAGTAAGGAGAGAATTGGAAATTCTTTCTAAAAATGTATTAATGTCTTCTTTCTGCCAAAGAAAAATCCACTAAACACAAGGTTTTTTTAAAAAATGGATTAAAGATCTCTCAGTGATATTCTCAATAAATATCAGCTGTTATTTTACAAAGGTACATATTTCTATATACAGAAGATGGAGGATTTAAGCCTTCTGTAGGAAAACAAAGATCATTTTGTTGACTTTCCTTTCCTTCCTTCCTTTCTCTTTCTCTCTCTCTTTCTTTCTTTCTTTCTTTCTTTCTTTCTTTCTTTCTTTCTTTCTTTCTTTCTTTCTTTCTTTCTTTCTTTCTTTCTTTCGCCATTCCTGGGGTGTGAACTCAGGGCCTGAGCACTGTCTCTGGCTTCTTTTTGCTCAAGGCTAGCACTCTACCACTTGAGCTACAGCACCACTTTCAGCTTTTTCTGTTTATGTGGTGCTGAGGAATCAAACCCAGGGCTTCATGTATATGAGGCAAGCACTTTACCACTAGGCCATATACCCATCCCTTTCCTTTTCTTTTTTTTCTTCTTTTTTTTTTTTTGGCCAGTCCTGGGGCTTGGACTCAGGGCCTCAGCACTGTCCCTGGCTTCTTTTTGCTCAAGGCTAGCACTCTGCCACTTGAGCCACAGTGCCACTTCTGGCCATTTTCTGTATATGTGGTGCTGGGGAATCGAACCCAGGGCCTCATGTATACGAGGCAAGCACTCTTGCCACTAGGCCATATCCCCAGCCCCCTTTCCTTTTCTTTTCTTTAGAATTTTTTTTTTCTTTTTTGCCAATCCACGGGCTTGAACTCAGGGCCTAGACACTGTCCCTGAGCCTCTTTGTATTCAAGGCTAACACTCTACCACTTGAGCCACAATATTACCTCCAGCATTTCCTGAGTAGTTTCTTGGAGATAAGAGTTTCATGGAGTTTTATGCCTGGGCTGGCTTTGAACTATGATTCTCAGGTCTCAGCCTCCTGAGTAGCTAAGGATTACAGGTATGAGCCAGCAGTACCCAATTTTTAGAATATATTTTTATTTTTAATTTACGCACAGTAACCATACAAATTTCTGAAGTACAATGTGAAATCTTAATGCATGTACACAATATATAATGATAAGCTCAGTGAAACGAATATCTCTCTCCTCAGACATGTATCATTTATTTGTGTTGGGAACATGTGGACTCCTTTCTATCATCTATTTAAAATTTGGAATTGATTATTATCAATCATAGCTATCCTATAGTGATATAGAACATTGGAAGTCTACCTGTACAACTATCTGGTAACCAACCTTGCTCCATCCTTCTTATCTTTCTGCAATTTTTAATATAGTCAAATTACCAAGTACTTATTTTCTCATATTTTGACTCATTTTGAAGTATCCAGGAAAATTATTTTTGTTAATGGTTTAGTAACTGAATATTTCTTTCACACTTCATATATGGTATTCACCTATGAGCTTCAACAGGAAAAAATTTTGTTTTGCTTCTGGATGGAGATTAATTATATTTTCTAGAGAATGGAAACATAGTCATCATTTTCTTCCCTCTTCTCAACTCAGCACATAATAGTTACCGTAAAAATGTATGGTGAACTGAAAAGAATTTGTAACAGAAATGGCAGCAATTATTCTAAGGAAAATTACTGGCTGACCTATGGTAATTTTGTGAGGACCAAGTTTGTATACATACAGAGAGAATAAAGATCATAATGTATTTTGTTCTTTAAAAGGTGTAAAGAGGGATCTGAGCACAGTATTTAGGAGTTTTAGTCCCATTGACATATTGGAGAAATATATCTTTTTCTTTTTTTTTGGCCAGTCCTGGGTTTGGACTCAGGGCCTGAGCACTGTCCCTGGCTTCTTTTTTGTCAAGGCTAGCACTCTGCCACTTGAGCCACAGTGCCACTTACTGTATACGTGGTGCTGGGGACTTGAACCCAGGGCCTCATGTATACGAGGCAAGCACTCTTGCCACTAGGCCATATCTCCAGCCCCGAGAAATATATCTTTTTAAAGAATAGGGATCTTGTGGGCTGGTGGCATGGCTCAAGTGATAGAGCACCTGTCTATCCAGATCCCATATTCAAAATCCCAGAGACAATCAATGAAAGAAAAGTTCAACACCCTAGAGCTGACCAGAATGGTGGATTTGGTTTAGAAATAGACTTAGGTAGGAAGATGAAGTTTCTAGAACAGTAAAGCATAACATCACACAACCACATTCACTAGGGATAGAACTGGCATTTCGTCCAGTAATACAACCTTAAGTATGCCCTACATGTTGAAAGCTTCAGGTTTGCAGATTTTCTAAATTCTTCCCCACTGTGAAATGCCAGCAGGAGTATTTGTGCTAGGAGCCTGGGAGTGTGGGCTGAATGTGATAAATGAGCTTATTGTGGGCAAGTGGGAAATACTTAGAAAATAACAAATTATATCTGAATGGTGATGATCTCAGCAAAGTTAAGGATGAGAGTCTAGGGGTCATTGTGGAGTGCCTTCTGGGGCCATAAGCCCAAGGTGCTAGGACAAAATGGACATAACAAGTTGAATTTCATAAAGCAGGTGTTTCAGAAAGAACTTGAGGGCTGGGGATATGGCCTAGTGGTAAGAGTGCTTGCCTCGTATACATGAGGCCCTGGGTTCAATTCCCCAGCACTACATATACAGAAAATGGCCAGAAGTGGCACTGTGGCTCAAGTGGCAGAGTGCCAGCCTTGAGCAAAAAGAAGCCAGGGACAGTGCTCAGGCCCTGAGTCCAAGCCCCAGGACTGGCCAAAAAAATAAAAAATAAAAAAAAGAAAGAACTTGAAAATGTCACCTTGACCTTTAACAAAAGCTGCAGGTGTGTTTATACTGGAAATACTGGGTGTCTTTATTTCCTGAAGATCACATTGGATATTAGGAAATTCTTATTATATTCTAATGCAGACTATTAGAACCCTGAAGGAATCTTAAAGCTCAAGTGTAAGACAGAGCTGGTGATATAGATCAATGGCAGAATTTGGAAATTCATGGGGCCCTGGGTTCTATTTCCAGGACCAAAACCAAAACACCAACAAACAACAATCAAGCATAAAACAAAGCTTTTAAAGCAGTAAATGAGAGGAGGCTGCATTTTAGAATGTGTACATGCAAAGAGACACATGCGAACGATTGAGCCTCCATATTCACAGGTTCTGTATCCTGGGATTTAGCCAACCTTGGATGGGAAATATTAAGGGAAGAGAGTTAAGTTGTTGACATGTACTAAGTAGATAGTCTTACCTATCATGACTATTGCTGGTACTACCATGATTGTGTCTGTACTGAATATGTACAGACTTTTTCTTCTTCATTGTTCAGTAAACAGTATAAACAGTTGGGTTCAGCAGGGGTGTGGGAGGGCGTGGTGGATGGGAGTGGGGATGGAGTGTGTCCTTTTTACAGAAAGAGTGACAAGTTTTACACTTTGAGGTTTGCATGAGGGGCCAATCCGTTTAATCTTTTTTTTTTTTTTAAAGTAATTTAGTTCCGGGGCAAACGGCAGAACTAAAGGACGTGACTTATTCTTAACTTCTAAGGGAAAAAAAAAAAAAGATTTCAATGCTTCTCTAGATTATCGCTTGTGAGGGCAAACCAAAAGAAACCTCCAGGTTTGCAGAAACCTCTTTCAGGTTTCAAGCTCCACCAGGTGGCTCAATGCCAGAGAATCCAGGGTGTGAGTGGACAGTGAGAACTTGGTGAGCTTAGAACTAGGGTTTTAGATATTCTAACTCAATGTAACCACTCCATTCCGTATAGATTCATCAAGACCCTAGATACAGCCCTGCATTCCTGACCCGGGGAAGATTTTTGAATTTCTCCTTTTTCTCCTTTTCCCACTCTAATATACACCACAACTTTGTCTTCGACCCCTACCAACATCGAAAGGGAAGTGGTCTTAGAAGAAGCCGAAGTAGAGAAGACTTTGCGACTGTCTTTCTCAAACCCGTGAAGGGAGAGCAATAATGGGCAAGGGGCGTGCACCCCAGCCTCTTTCTTGCCCAATCAGGTGCACAGGAAGATGTCCTTTCACCAATAAAAATAAAGTTCGCTTTCCGAGGGCGGGAGGATGAGCCTTGACTGCCAGTTCTCCAAAGCTACGTTCTAGGAGAGAACCTAGAGTGATTAGAGATAGGACCAACCCGGAGAAGGGGGCGGGGAGAAGGCGGGGTAACTATTGAGTGGCGGGCAATCTGGCCAATAGTGGGTGAAGACTGCTGTTCCTAGGGTAGAGCTTCGCACCAATGAGAAAGGCGACGGGGTGGGCGGGGCAGGGAAGGGGTGGGAAGAGCTCGCAGCACCGCCGGCGCCCGTCGGGTTCTAGGAGAGGGAGAGAAGGAGAGGGAGAAATCCTGTTAAAATCCGAGACGGAGGGAGGTTTAACCACAGATCGGTTCCGATCGGATTATTCCTTAAAGGGGACGCGCCATTGTCAAGAGAACGGAGCCTGGGGCCTGAGGGCGGGGACCGGCGGCGCTGGAGAAGCCAGGCGGCTGCACTTGGACTGGGGTCGGGTAGGTGTCGCCTGGGGGAAAGGCGCTTCATTTCACTTTCCCTTCCAGCCCGCCAGCCGGCGCCGGGCTGCTCGCCGCCCCGCGGCCCCGGGCGCGGTGGGTGTCGAGGTCGCCGGCCCTCGCCCGGCTGGAGGAGAGAGGCGGGCCGGGTCGGTGGGCCGGTCGCGTCGCCCAGGCGGAGACTCCTAACGGACACTCAGCCGCGGCGCAGCCCCGGGATCAACCGAAAACCCGTGGGAGCCGCGGCGGGTCTTCGGGGAGCGCCGCGCGCCGGGCGCCCCTGAGCGCCGCCTTCCCCTTCCGCGCCCGGTTCTCGCCGCGCTCCCGGTCCCGCTCGGTGCGCGCCGCCGCCTCCTCGCGCGCCCCGCTCCCCTCGCGCGCCCGCCTTGCTGCGCGCCGGGCTCTGCTCGCGGGAGCCGCCCGGCTGCGAGGCGCTGGCCGGGAGCGGCGGGGAGATCGGCGGCCACATCCTCGCGCACCGGGCTGGGGAGCGAGCGCTGAGGCTGGGAGGAAACTTAAGCGTGGCGGCGGGTGGGCGGGCAGGCGGCCCCCGGGAGGGGACGGGCGGCGGGGATCCGCCGAGCGCCGCGGAGGTCGCTTGCCCGGCCCGGCATTGTCCGCCTTTCCCTTCGCTCCGCTCTCTCCGCCCACTGCCCGCGGCCGTGGGGAGGGGTGCGGACCCGGGCGCGGTGCCCGTGCCGCCCTGGGCCGGCGGCTGCACCCCGGGATCCGGAGCCTTCCGGAGACGGGGTCGGCCCCACCGCCGCCGCCGGGGCCACCGCCCGCAGGCGGGCCCGGCCTGCAGGGCGCGTTGGTGGCTCCGTGTCCGCCCCAGCCCGGGCTTGCTGCTAGAGCCCAAGCTCTTCCTCGCAACTTTTTGTGCCTTTCTCGATGGAAGTTGTTGCTTCCGGGCGGCAGGTTCTTTGGGCAGACTCGGTTCCTTGTGTCTGGAAGGGGCTGAGGGCAAGGATGCAGTGATGCTCGAGTGCCAGGGCTCTTTGCTGCCAGCTCAGTTTGTTTCCTCGCCACCTCAAATTGCATTTCTGATGTGTGGATTTTGTACAAGAAATGTGAGACAAGAATATGCGGGATCACGAATCTCTCCCAGGCCACGATTGTAAAAGAAATAAAAAGTAAAATAAAGGGGTCTTAGGGACTGTGTTGGTGAGGGGAAAACTCTGGATTTCCTTTCCTTTGAATAGTGGACGGTATTACCTGGACTGTGGCTGAGACACTTGGAAGGATGTTTGGGTTGCTTGGGGGGAGGGGTGTGTTCGTAAAACGCAGCTAAGCAGCTTGCCAGGGTCTATAGGACCCGGGAAAAAAGACTATTATGAAAATAAAGTTTTTTTTTATAAAAAATGTTTTACTTACGGGAATCGTAGGTATAAACAAGCAACTTCGAAAACTGGAAGAACAAATATTAATGTCTTTTCAGTGTTATCACTTGGTGCTATACTTGTCAATACTTGTTAAAGAAACCATAGTTAAAAACAGCACATCCCTTGTTAGTATCCTTATTTAGCAAAGAGTATTTTCATCAGTATTCATTTTTGTTAGTTTTTTTTTTTGTTCTTTGTGGGATACTTGCCTGTGTAAATTACGACCTTAGAAACAAAGTAGCATTGGGTACGTTATTCTGTAGACTTTTCTTGTTACTTGTTATCAAAAATAGCATTCCATTCTGTTTTTTCTTCCACTCATGAATTATAGTATTTTGTAAAATTACTTTAGAAGTCTGAGTTTTGTTGAATCACAAGTCCCAGCAGTTTTTCTTTTGTAAGTAATACTAACTTTTAAAGTATGTTTATTAACTCACTGTCCAGTAACTTCTGAGTAATGTGGAATATTGAAAGTTCCAAGTCTCAGAAGTAACACAGAAGCTATAAGTGGGAAACTGAAAGCTAATTTCAGATAATAATGTTCAAAAGGGAATTCTGCTCTTCCACAGAGTAAGTTAGGAAGTGAAGACAGAAAACCATGATCTTCTTGATGATGTTACACTCTGTATTCATCTTTTGTTTTCTTTTGGGTCCTCTTCTGGTATAATATATAAGTTGAGCATCTAGGGACAATCTTTTTATTCATTTTATTACAGAAAGTAGATGTTAAGATAATTTCAAATTTTTCATCTTTGTTTGATTACTAGCTTTTTTAAACAATAGAGAAGAGAATTTCTGAGTTTTTGAAAGATCATGAAAAGAAAATGTTCAGGAATAATTACCTTTGGAATGCTGAAGCAGTTTTTCCTGGACAAGATAGTTGTGTTTTTCCCATTTGTTTAAACACATTTTTGTGTGTATGTGTGTACAGATCAGCAAAACATTGTTTTGAGTTGTGCCTTGAGACACTTGGGAGCAGGGACTGGGACTGTCCAACACTTGGACCTTTCTAATGTCCAATAAATGTGTGTTGGTAGGGGTCTCATGACTGCTAGGCAAGCCCTCTACTACTGAGCTTCCCTCTGTCCCACCTCTCCCAGTAGGTTTTTGTTGTTAATAGAAATTTGGACAGTCATTGGTTTGTTGTGGGGAGCATATATACAATCTGGATACTCTTTGCTGTATAAAATTGTGATTTAATTTTTATAATACCTGATGCACTGATATCTTTTATGATGATGATGATTTATCATCATTTATTAGAACCAGGGTTAATCTGTCAGCAACATCTGTTAAGTACCCATTTGTTTCTGGAGTATTATGGAGAGATAAAGTAGAAATTCGATGGCGGTCTTGCTCTCCAACATACAATTCAGTGGAAATAATCAGAATTCCTATCTTTAGGAAAAAGAGTGTCTCAGAGTCTTCACAAGTGCAGAGTTCACAGTGGCACAGGATTCATACTCAAATGGTATAGAAACACTGATCTGAGAGGAAAAAACCCCTAAAGGGTAGGGGAAGGTTTTCATGGCTTTAGTGCTTTTGTAATATATTTGAAAAACTTTTCTTATAAAAGTATTGAGAAGTAGAGTGGGCCTATGGTCTCTCTCCTTGAGCTATTTTTATCTATAAAGTATTTTTCCTTTTGGGGAGGAGAACAGAGTGTATGCTCTGACGTTCACTATTGTTACCCATCTGTCCCCCACCCAGTATAAATGTCACCTCATCTTCAAGTTCTTCCTCTGGCCTCCAAATCAGAATTACTCTTTTGCTTCTACAAAACACTCCTGGTGCACGAAGCCTTGTCTCTCTGTGGGGGTAGTGGTCATCTATAATTTCCTTCCATTAGATTGTAGAGTTTGGTAAAAATTCAGCAAGAGAAGTTGGGAGGCCTATCATTTTTACTGTTACCTAAAATGTTTGAGCAGTTTTATTAGCTCACGAATATTGTATAAACTATGAACTGTAAAGAAGCTCAAAAACCAAATCTCAAAACGCATAGTATTTGTGACGTTTCCCATGTTCATTGTAAAATACTAATAAAAAAGAAAAATGTAATTTAGAAATTAAGAGGGTCTCATAATACCATTGATTACATAGTAACAATTGTTAATGATTTACTTTCATTCTTCCAGTTTTTGGCCTTTCATGCTTAGGACTGTCTTACACTATCTCCTAATATTTGAACATTTAAATTAGTAAATTGTACTCATTGGGAATGGATAAAATAGTAATTTTTATACACTTAATTGTTTTTGACTTGTCCAGGCTCTGTAGTTTTGGTTTCTTTTGTTTGGATACAACACTGCCTCCAGTATGCTTGAGTTCAAAATGTAGACTTAAAAATCTTTTTTTCAAATTGATCAAAGCTAGCGTACTGGGACATATTTACCATGGAGTATTCTTGTAGTAATTGCTAAGAGTATTTTTTTTTTTAATTTCTTGATTCTTCTTATGTCTAGAGAGAAGTTAACATTTGCTTTGAGACTGCCAGCACACCCTTCATGGTATCCCGAGGGAAAAATACAGATTTGTTCCCAGCCAAATCACACAGAGATCTGACTCCTAAGTGTAGATTGCTCATTATAAAAGGGAGCTATGGTTTAGGCTGGTGTAGGAGGTGAGAAGAGCTTATTGTTCTAGATGCTTCTCTTTAAGCTAGTCCCTAGGAGAAAAAGGTTTCCAAAGGTTCCTGGTAACCAGCCCAGCTGCAGCCTGCCAGGTGGCCTAATCAGCAAAAAAAAAAAAAAAAATCTCCATTCAAGAGCAAATTGGGGGGTATGGCACTGACTGAGTCTACTGAGGAGGCCTGGAGGATGACTAAGTCTATTTATTATTCCCCTGCTTGTTTACAGGTTTGAATAGTCTCTCCCAAGTAAATCCTAGCAAACCCACCTGGCCTGCCACAGGAGGTAGGCTCAGGTATGCTACAGAGCTGTTGAAATAAACCCTGAAGCCTTAGAATATACATTAAAAAAAAATAGAGTTTTATGCCTGTGGGACAGAATGTTCCTGAAATCCTTCAGACATTAGAGGTGTCTTTCTAACACTTCACACACGTTATCCGTCTGTAACGTAGCATATAGTTCATATTTTGCTCATAGACTAGTAACACATTCCTTCAAGCTCAACTAGTAAATAAAAACCTTTACCAGGATTTAAGGTGGGTTTTTTGTTGTTATGCAAAGTAACTTGAAAAAAGACTTGTATTATAATTTCAGTATTAAATGTGTCTAGCTTTTATAAAATGGACCCCTCTCACCATCTCTGTCCCTGAACCCCATTTGGAAAACAATAGAATTGTTAGGAAAGGGGCTATGTGGCAGTCAGTAGTGGGCTGCCTCGGCCAGTACAATTGTGACCCATGGTGTAGGGCCTGTGGAGTTTGATAAGAATGCAGCAATTTCTTTTTTTTTTATCAGCCCTGGGGCTTGAACTCAGGGCCTGAGCACTGTCCCTGGCTTCTTTTTGCATAAGGCCAACACTCTATCACCTGAGCCAAAGCACTGTTTCTGGCCTTTTCTGTATATGTGGTGCTGAGGAATCGAACCCAGGGCTTCATGTATGTGAGGCAAGCTCTCTGCCCAAGTTTTGTGAAGTTTCCTGAAATAAAATTCAGATACCATACTATTTACCTATTTAAGATAATTTAGTGGTCTTTTGTAAATTCCAGGGTTGTGTATGTTGCAATTAATTTGAGGACTTCTCATAATCTCAACTCTGTCCTCCAGCCCTAGCCCCAAGCAACCACTGAGCTAAATCCTCTCTTAATACCTTTGTCTGTTCTGGGCATTTCACATAAATGAAAATGGACACTTTAATCAATGTATATTGCTATGTAGCTTGGTCCCTCTCATTTGTAAATATTAGGAGCTTTCATAATGTGTAGCTTCAACTGTAGAAAGATTTTTCTCTCCCCTTCTCATTCATTCATTTTTGTGCTAGCCCAAAGGTTCAGACTCTGCCTCAAACTCCCTTTTAGTTTTTTCTCCCCAAGGCAGGTGGGCTACCACTTGGGCCATGCCTCCAGTCCATAGAAAGATTCTTTTAAGAGGAAATTGATCTAAATCCCGTTCCACAAAAGCCTGCAGAGTAATGGGGAAAAGGAACTTTTTGCCCTTGGAAAATGATTACACTCATTTTGACAATTCTTTGTACTTATTTAACAGTTGGTAACAAAGTAAACAATTTATTTCACATTCTACTGACTACACTTAAAGGGCAGCACTTTAAAAGAAGCTAAAAGTACTTAGTAAGTTTTAATCATTGTTGAAAGTAATAATAAGACCCTTTAATTGTCCAAGGCCTTGTATTTGACTAGAAAGTGTTTCATAATGTAACCTTTATATGAGTCCAAGTCAGAAGATTTATTTAATCCTAACTTCCCTGCTAATGCACCAAATGTTACCGGAAATTGAAGGCAGCTAAATTGACCTCAGTCCTTGCATCCAGTGAGAGAATTCTGGCAAGACTTGAACATAGTAAAGGTGATTGGAATGGTTGTAAGATATATGGCAGAGAAAGAAAGCATGTGGCATAGATACACTAAAGGAAAACAGCCCATCAGCCCAACTCAATCATCTTGCACTGTAATTACAGAGCTTGGCCTTGGGTTAAATAGTAGGAATTGGAGTCTTGAAGATGGCTTGTTTCCTGTGAGGTTGTGATGCCAAACATTTATCATCTTTTCTTTATTTCCTCATTCATTTGTCCTTATTTCTCACATTTTTGTAACCTCTTGCTCCCATTTAGTTGTCAATCAGGTTTTGGTTTATCAGCTGATCCCATCTGCAAGTTCTCTAGGCTACAATTCCCTGATTGGCTGTTTTTCTACTTATAAGTAAGTTGATCACAACGAACAGTGTGTTGTTCATCCACATGGATAGGACTATGCCTTGTAGGCCTTTAGTATGTGCTTTTTGATATTACCTGATAAATATGATAAAAGTAGTTCTATTAGCCCTTTTGGTCTTTATTTTCTGTCTTACAAAAAGCTAATGAATTGACTCCTGATAAGTCCTTTGCATGTTCTATCTTTAAAAGTAGCAGGATGTAGCTGGTTTTTTTGAGTCCCTTCTGTAACTTTCTGCACTGATTGTAGTTTCAGAGTTTTCTGGTGATTGTTTTGTCCTTTTACAATTTTGAGTGACCATTTTTTTTATTTGTTTATTAATTGAACATAAATTTTTTTACAAGGTGTTGTGCAAAAAGGGTACAGTTACATAGTAGGGCAGTGTGTACATTTCTTGTGATATCTTACGTCCTGTTTTTCTATCCCTTGTCTAGGTCAGGTAGACATATATACAATATACAATGTATCAAGAACATATACAGTATTCACAGACTTGGTCTCTACTGTCTCTCCGTCTCCCTTTGTTAACAGTCATATATCAGGGAGATCATGCCCCTTTGTTTTCTGTGTTCTAGGCTTGTCTCACTCAACATTATTTGTTCGAGTTCTGACCATTTCCCTGCGAATAACAATATTTCACCATTCCTAATCACTATGTAGTATTCCATTGTGTATAAGTACCATATTTTTTGGATCCATTCGTCTGTGGTTGAGTGACCATTTTTGATCAAGCCTGACAATTCATTGCTTGTGAGTTATTGATCTCTCCAGGGGCTGCCAACAGATTTTTCACCAACTGCATCTCATTGTTGGATGACAGTAGTTGTAAGATTCATGTGTATTTCATATCATAGCATGCAAACTTCAGAAGAGGTTAAGATGTGGGCTTTTTCTTTGTTTGCTTTGATGTCTAATGTGAATGAAAAAGGAATATACTATTTTGTTCACTTTAGTAGCCATCTTTTTTTTTTAAGACTGTAAACTACCCACCTGTGTTTCTTGTTGCCTGGATGGATTTAGTTCCATATTTCAAATTGTCAAGATTTCTTTGTTTTGCCTCTTGGTATCTCTCCTTATTTCATGGTACTCCCTGTGTGCATTAATTTAGTTCAGTAGTTTTCCATTTACAACTTCAGATGGATCATGCTGTCTGTAATACTAGGGAACAAATATTAGTTTGGTATGGCTCCATTTGGTGTGTTTAGAATGTTAATAAGTTTAGGGGCCGGGAATATGGCTTAGCAGTAGAGTGCTTGCCTTGCATTCATGAAGCCCTGGGTTTGATTCCTCAGCACCTCATAAACAGAAAAAGCCCAAAGTGATAGATACTGTGGCTTAAGTGGTAGAGTTCTAGCCTTGAGCAAAAAGAAGCCAGGGACTTGGACCCTGAGTCCAAGCCCCAGAACACACACACACACACACACACACACACACACACACACACACACACACGTTAATGAGTTTAACAAGTTTACTTACAGAAGAATCCCAGCCATTAGTATCCTCACTCTCTGAACAAACCACCATAAATATATATGTGCATATATATGTGTATACACACACACACACACACACACACATATATATATATATTTTTTTGCCAGTCCAGGGGCTTGAACTCAGGACCTGAGCACTGTCCCTGGCTTCTTTTTGCTCAAGGCTAGCACTCTGTCAACTTGAGCCACAGCACCACTTCTGGCCTTTTATATATATGTGGTGCTGAGGAATCCAACCTAAGGCTTCATGTATATGAGGCAAGCACTCTTGCCACTAGGCCATATTCCCAGCCCACAAACAACCATATTTTGTCAAGGAAACCATTCCTTTCTAAATTGTGCCTGGTTTGGGGGTTGACTTGTTATTACTTTACTGTTAGCTGTTATGTCTTTATCTTCATTATACCTGCCTATAGAAGTCTCCTTTTTCTAATTTCATGCTTCCAGTGGGATATCAAGGAGTACAGAACATAAGCATGCTGTGGCTTGGTGGAATGAGTTGACATATAACTGGGTGAGGAGCCGCAGACTTGATGTACACAGAGCTTTGCTGCTAGGACTTGTTATGGTGCTTTTCTTTCTTTCGAGGTTCTGGATTGTTAAAAAGTAAGTGGAGCATCTGGATTGATTTCAGGGGTGGTGAAAAGGTGGTATAATTATCTTGTGGATGTTTAACTTTCTCTGAGTCCACCTCTTTAAATTCTGTCCAATGAAGTTTAACTCATGTGCACAGAGAATAACTGTGTTTTATTTCTCCCTCCTTGTGTGTGTGTCTTGGGAATCGAATCCAAGCTTCATGCATGCTAAGTAACTACGTGCTCAGCCACTAAGCTGTACTCCAGTCCCTGTTTTTGGTTTTGTTTTTTTTTTCCTTCTGGTACTAGAGTTTGAACTCAGGGTCTCTTACACTTGTTTAGCTTGCTTGCTCAGTTGAAGCTCTATTCCTAGAACTATCTTCCAGCTCTACTTTTTGCAGGTTATTTTGGAGATGGAGTCTAAGGACTTTTCTGTCCAAGTTGGCTTGAAACCAAGATCCTCCAGATCTCAGACTCTTGAGTAGTAGGATTACAGGTATGAAGCATCCGTACTGGCTATTCTTCCTTTTGGAATGACTTGATATTTCAATTCTTGCAAGAACCATCATAAGCCCTTTGCACAAACATTGGTATATGAACCTGTTATTATTCAGTGAGCAGAAATGAGAGGCCTTAAAGACTACAAGGTTGCATGTAAACTAGTGAAATGTGTCTGTTATTTAAATATTTTATTTATTCACTTAAAAGTATTTGGCAGCTCTAGGGGTGTGAGCTCAGTGCTTTGTGCTTGCTAGGCAGGTGCTCTACCTTTTGAGACACAAAGTTATTTATATTTAAAACTGTGTTTATCGTAATTTTTTTTTCCTTTTTGGTAGTGGGGCTTGATCTCAGGGCTTGGGCACTGTCCTTGAACTCTTCCTCAAGGCTAGTGTTCTACCACTTTGAGTAGAGCCACAGCGCCACTTCCTGTTTTCTGAGGTTAATTGGAGATAAGTGTCTCATGAACTTTCCTGCCCAGGCTGGCTTTGAACCTTGATTCTCAGATCTCACCTTTCTGAGTAACTAGGGTTACAGCCGTGAGCCAAGTACCCAGCTTATGGTAATGTTTTATTTGAGATAAATTACCTTTGTAGTCACTCATTTCTGTTTGTGTTGATTCAACTTAGATATATCTTTTGGTTAATATTCCTGGCAATACTATGTATTTAGTATACTTTAAATAAGTATTGGGTAGAGTTTCAACCACCTAGTTCTTCATTGTTTTACTTTTTTCTGTTAAACAACTTACAGGATCTCAGTTCTCATTTTGTAAAGAGATTTACTTAAAATTGTTTGTGTATTTTATTGAATGAATACTACATAGATATTTTAAGGCATATACTGACGAATAAAATGTTTATAATAGTGGAACAAATTGACACATCCCTTATCTCCCACAACCATTTCCCCCTTGGTGGCAATAACTAATTCAATGCACTGTTACTACCTGTAATTCTCATGTTGTGTGTTAAGGTGTTTTTTTGTTTTTTTTAAATGTCAGTACTAGAGCTTGAACTCAAGGTCTCACATTTTTGGATTTCTTACTCACCAAGTGTGAGTAAAGATGACTGTTTGTATGCTAGAGTCATCAAAACTTTGCTGTCTGTTGGTTCGTTTTCTTTTTTTTCTTTCTTTTTTTTTTTTTGGCCAGTCCTGGGGCTTGGACTCTGGGCCTGAGCACTGTCCCTGGCTTCTTTTTGCTCAAGGCTAGCACTCTGCCACTTGAGCCACAGCGCCACTTCTGGCCATTTTCTGTATATGTGGTGCTGGGGAATCGAACCCAGGGCCTCATGTATATGAGGCAGGCACTCTTGCCACTAGGCCATATCCCCAGCCCCGTGGTTCGTTTTCTTTTGTACTCAGGATTTTATTCCTAGATATATCCAATGTTGGGACAAGACTAAAAAGAAGACATGCAGAAGTTCTTGCAACTTTTCGTTGGTATGGTGGTGGGATTGAACCCATGGCCCCCATCATTATTATCACTGAGGATTCATTTACATATGGCTGATATAGGGTTCTACAAAACAGTGGATTGTATGTGTCAAAGCATAGTAAGATGTTCATAGATAATGTCTAACCCAGTTTATTACACTTCAGGTGTTAGGCAGTGTGCGCAAAGGTAACAAAGTAGCTTGGTTTGTAAACAACAGAAATTTATGTCCTATACTTTTGATGGCTTAGAAGTCTGAGAACAAATTGCCTTCATGAGTTGTGGCGAGAACCCCTTTTTGGTTGCAGGTTTTATACCTTTTGTATGCTTATTTGGTGAAAAAAGTTCAGCAGCTCCCTGTGTCTTCTGATAGAACACTAACCCCATTCATAAGGACTTCAATTGTATAACTACCTTCATAATGCCTCTCCTTATACAGTCATGCCACCAGCCAGAATACATGGGTCAGACGTTTACATCTGATATATCCCCCTTTCTGTAATTATTAGCTTTGTTTCTTTTCTTTTCTTTTCTTTTTTTTTTTTTTTTTTTTTTTTTGGTACTGGCGATCGAACCCAGGGTGTTGTACTTGCTAGGCAAGCACTTTGCCACTGAGCTACATCCCAGCCCCCAGCTTTGTTTCTTAATATACACCCTCTTCATATACCAAAACCTAAATGGAATGTAGTTTTTCTGTTTTCTGTGTTTTTGTGATGCTGGTCCTGGGGCTTAAACTCAGGGCCTAGGCATTGTCCTTGAGATTTTCTTGCTCAGTGCTGTCTCTCTACCCCTAGAGTCACAGCTCTATTTCCAGCTAAATTTTGGCAGTTAATTAGAAGTAAGTGTCTCACCAACTTTCCTGCCTGGGCTTGCTTCAAACTGTGATCCTCAGATCTCAGCTTCCTGGGTAGCTAGGATTATTAGTCATGAGCCATTGGCACCCAGCAGAAAGTGTGTTGTAAAACAGACATTACTTTTTCTTTTAAGGCATTCACATAGAGATCTCAACTATAAAGGAATGAAGAGGATACAAATGTACAATGCCTCTGTGCCTCTGATTATATGAGACAATATTCATTGAAATGAACTCTAGGAAGTGGAAAGGAGGTTTTGTTCTTTGTTTTTGTCTCTTTTTTTTTCTTGTTTGTTCATTCATCTGTCTTTGGGAGGGTAAGCAGGGGAGCAAAGTTTGAACAAATGGCAGCAGTGGTACAAGAAATGAAAAGAGGTTGTTTTGGTTCTTTCCCTCCCCCCCAATTCCCTCACCACGGGAGAAGGTAATGAGGACTTTAGAAATAGACCAGTGGAGGCTGTGCTGTCATCTGAATCCTGGTTCAGTTCCACAAACATTTACAGTAACATCTATACTATCAACTTGTCATTTTGCATTGAAATCTGTGAAAGTGCCATGAGTAGCCTCAGTTTTCTTATGTATACAATAAGTAAAACACAGTCTCAGTAAATGAAGCACATACATTGTGCATCCAGTAGACAGAATAATCTCCCACCCTCCAAGATGGCACATCTTAATTCCCTGGGCCTGTGGAAGTTATGTTGTCTGGCAAAAGGGAAAGAAGGTGTAGGTGGAATTCCAGTTGCTTATCAGTAGAAAGATGAGGTTATTTTAGATCACTGAGTAGATGGGCCTAGGGTGGTCACTTGTGAACATACAATCAAGAGGCAGAGCCAGCAAGAATGGCCTGAGAAGGAAACAGGCCATAGCTGGCTTTGAAGATGTGGAGGGCCAGGAGCAGCCTGTATAGACTGGAGAAAGCAGGGAAGGGCTAACAGATGCCAGGAGCAGCCTGTATAGACTGGAGAAGGCAGGGAAGGAACTAACAGACAGACACTTGGCTCTACTGACACCGGACTTATAGCCCATTAAGACCCATTTTCTAATTCTGATCTCCAGATAAATTTGTGTTAAGGTGCAGAAACTTGTAATAGCTTGTTATAGCAGTCATAAGGAAATGGACTTAGTGCTTCTCTAATACATATCAGGAGCTAAATATTTGCTTCCTCTTAACCTGTCAACCCACCTATCAGTTTTGTGGTTTTTTGTTTTTTTTTCTGTTCAGAGAGAAAGATGGCCTTTTTTTTCTTCAGTCCAATCCCATAATCCCATTCCTTCTACATTTTCCATCACCTGTGTTTTTTGGTTTGTTTCTTTTCTGTCTCCCTCTGTTGGAATTATGCCTAGCACTATCTCTTTTGCTTCCTTTCAGTTGTTACACTTTGGTCGCTCTGGGAACTAGACCTATATCTATAGACACACTCAGCTAATTTTCACTTTAACTCTTTAGAGGCCGGCTACAGGTGACATGAATTACTCTATTTGTGTGCATTCTGGCTCATGAGCATTGCTGGTTGTGATGAAATGAGAAAAGAATGGAAAGAGTTGCACCCTGCAGAATCTGGCGGTGGTCAATGAATAAATCATCAAGCTGTTTACCAACAAAGAATAGGAAACCTCAGGATTGTCAGTGGGAGTTACAGTAGTAGGTTTCGTGGAATGACAAAGTATAGATATCATTTAAGACCTGAACAGTCTTTGAAAGCTTTCTATAAAAAGGATGTTTGAGCTAGGAACTGGAAGAATTGGCTTCAATAAAATGACTTATACTATCAGAAGTACAATTTGCCAGTTACATTGTATTTTTTAAGCCAGAAGGCATATTTTTCCTATTGAATTTTTCATGGTTGAACAAACACTTGTAGGTTTAAAGAAAATTATAAACTTAAGCTAGAGTAAATGAATGATACATTTGTCTTTATTTTAGAGAGGATATGTGTGATATTTTAGTTCCTTGGGTTGTGTTGAATGATAAATATCGCTTTTTTTAAATCATTTTTATGTTTATTTGTTTTGATTTTTTTTTTTTTTTGGTTGCCAGTCCTGGGGTGTGGACTCAGGGCCCTGAGCACTGTCCCTGGCTTCTTTTTGCTCAAGGCTAGCACTCTACCTCTTGAGCCACAGCGCCACTTCCGGCTTTTTTCTATATATGTGGTGCTGAGGAATCGAACCCAGGGCTTCATGTATAAGAGGTGAGCACTTTACCACTAGGCCATATTCCCAGCCCCTGAATATTGCTTTTTTATCGTTACATTTTTAACGTTACTACAAAATCTGTCTTTGTTTTGAAAGCTTGTATAATATGAGTCATTATTTGCTCAAAACATTGACTGTGATTACATTTTCAAATGAAAGTATTACATGGGCTGAGTAAAGACAATTATGTGAGGCTAACTTGCTTCTTTATAGAGAAGAGAATGCTCAAGACACACTACAACTGGATTTCAGCTTCAGATTTTACAATATCCCTTCTTGAGTAATGGCTAATAATGTTGGCTAGATAACCAACCACACAGTTACTTGAATAATACTTTTAAAAGTTAATAAAGCTGGGTGCTCATGCCTACAATCCTAGCTACTCAGGAGACTGAGGTCTGAGGATATTGGCTCAAAGCCAGCCTGGGCAGTAAAGTCCATGAGGCTCTTATCCAATTAATCCCAGAAAAAAGTGGAAGTGTCGCTGTGGTTCAAGTGGGAGAGGACTAGCCTTGAGCAAAATAAGCTCAAGGACATCTAGATAGAAATTTCCAGTGGCATGTTGAAATTCATCATGCATCTTTTTGTGATGAATAAATTTGAACTCCTTCTTGACCCCCCATACACAAAAATTAAGTACAAGTGGATGATAGACTTAAATGAAAAAGATGAAATTATAAAGCCCTATGACTGACCAAAAAAAAGTTAATAAAATGGTGACATCTAGATAGAAATTTCCAGTGGCATGTTGAAATTCATCATGCATCTTTTTGTGCTGAAGTGAATGCAATGATGGGCTGGGGCTAATATGATGTTTTAATGGATGTGAAGTCATATCTACCCATAGGCTCAGAAACCACCTGCACAATTACAAGGGCCAGAGCAATGGGGATGGATTGGATACAAACATTTTTGTTGTTGTTGCTGATATGAGGCTTGACGTCATAGTCTTGAGCTTTTTTTTTTTTTTCCCTACCAGATAAAAGTCTCACAGACTTTCCTGCCTAGGCTGGTTTTGAAGCATGTTCCTTAGATCTCAGCCTGGCAAATAGCTAGCATGGCAGGCACGAGCCACTGGTGCTCCAGCAGCCTTAAGCTTTTGTATGGCTTTCTTGCTTACAGCTGGCATTCCACTACTTGAGCCATGCCTGTAGTCCTTGCATGTTAATTATTGTAACAAACTTGATGTGGACAGAATGTATGTAATTTGACTTCTAGTAGGTTCACAGAATCATAGTGTAGACTAATTGGAGGAGAAGGGATGGTAATACATGTAGTCTTACATTCTGTATTGTGCACAATATGTATATGATTGACTAATATTATATACTATTCTGAGCTAGAGGTAACATTTCAAAAGGAGTCAGAAAATAGAAAATAGTGTCAGTGACCACGTGGAGAAACTGGATCCCTCATATACTGCTGTAGAAATATAAAATGGCATAGCTGCTGGGGGAGAGAATGAATGGTTCCTTAAACAAAATAGTTAAATATACAATTATTGTGTGTCCCAGATATTCCACTCCTAGATATCCCAAAGAAATGACAACAGATAATCAAGCAGATATTTTGAATAATGGATAACAAAACCAGAAAGGAGGGAATTCCATCGAAAATGCTCCTTCCAAAAACAAATAACAAACACTGGTGAGGATACAGAGAAATAGGAACTCTTGTATGCTGCTGGTGGGAATGTAAATTAGCAGTCATTTTGGAAAATATTATGAAAGTTCCTTAAGAACTTTAAGAAAAAGGGAACTACCAACAATCTCTCTTTGAATATATATATATATATATATATATATGTGTATATATTCTAATCATTTTGTACTGTCATGTTTGGGAACAATCTAGAAGTCCATTGAGGAATAAATGATTTCACTTTATTTAAAAGAAAATAACAGAACATCAGTAAATACTGATTAAATAGTTTTAAAAGTCCAGAAATGAACATTTATGGTTCATGATGTATATATATTTTTTTCTTCTTTTCACTAGGATGACAAGATAATTCAGTGAGGACAACAATAGTTTTTTTTTTTTTTTTTTTTTTTGGCCAGTCCTGGGCCTTGGACTCAGGGCCTGAGCACTGTCCCTGGCTTCTTCCCGCTCAAGGCTAGCACTCTGCCACCTGAGCCACAGCACCCCTTCTGGCCGTTTTCCATACATGTGGTGCTGGAGAATCGAACCGAGAGCTTCATGTGTAGGAGGCAAGCACTCTTGCTACTAGGCCATATTCCCAGCCCGTTTTTTTTTTTTTTTTTTTTTTTTTTTTTAACAAATAGTGCTGAGACAACTGGATATCTATATCAGTAGAATAAATTTGAACCCCTTCTTGACCCCCATACACAAAAATTAAGTACAAGTGGATCATAGACTTAAATGTAAGATGAAATTATAAATTTCTTAGAAGAAAATATGGGTAAATGTAGTGACCCTGGGTCATACTGAGTCTTCTTGACTGAGATACCAAAAGCACAAGAAACAAAATATTTGATAGGTAAGTTGAATTTTGTTAGAATTAAAAACACTTGTGCTTCAAAGGAAGCTAATCTACAATAGTAAGAGCTTTTGCTATTTACTAAGATAAATTCGTTAAAGTGATGAATGAAATGGTTGCTTTTATGGTGAATTATCTCTCAGTAAAAACTTTAAAAAATGAGTCATGGAATATTCATAGAAGAGGTTTCTAGTCTGCAGGTGGAATTCACAATTGACGCTCTTTGTCCCCAATTTCTCTCCCTTGTATCTTTGGTACCGACAAGGTCGTGAACATTTTGTTCCTGTGTATGCATGTGTGTGCATGTGTGTGTATGCGTGTGCTGGTCCTGGGGCTTGAATCTCAGAGACTGGGGGCTGTCCTTTTCTTTTTTTTTTTTTTTCCCATAGCCTTCTACCACTTGAGCTACATACAGCTCCACTTCTGGCTTTTTAGTGGTTACTTGTAGATAGGAGTCTCTTGATCTTTTTCTGCTTGGGTTGGCATTGAATTTTGATCCTCCAATCTCAGTCTCTTGAGTACCTAGGATTACAGGTGTGAGCCACAGGCTCAGCTTTCTTTGTGTTCTTCAGCTTTAATGAAGTCTCTGAGGCCTTATTTTTTAGATCCTGTCTTTTTAACTAGGCAAATAGTTTGGGTTATATATCTTTTTATAACACATGGCAATAAAATAGGAAACGATTCCTAGTATCAGAATCAAATGGATTCTCTTCCTGCTCTGTCAGTTTTTCCCCATACCAGAACCATGACTTCTTGGACTGTCCCATCCATGACTGTAGGTGACTTTTCCTCTTACTGCCAGTGGCTGCTATAGCTCTAGGTATCTTTAGCTTGCTTACATGCAGGAAGACTGGGAGTAGGAGGTACTGTGGGTGCTGCTTCTTGTGTTCCCCATCCTCTGTTTTGTGCCAATCCTAGGTCTTGAACTCAAGGCCTCATGTTCTCACCTGGCTTTTTTCACTTGTAGCTGATGCTCTACTTCTACTTCTGGCTTTAGCTGTGAGCTTTTGTGCTCAAGGCTTGTGCTTTACCACTTAAGTCACAGCTTCACTTCTAGCTTTTTGGTATTTGTTGTTTAATTGGAGGTAAGTGTCTCAGGGACTTTGCCTACTTGAGTTTTGAGCACTGAACCTGGGAACTTAACTTCCTGAGTAGGTAGAATTACAGGTGTTGGGGCCACCAGTGCCCTGCAGTTTGCAGCTCTTTTGCTAGTTAATTTTAGTCTCTTGGGTTTATCTGCCTTGTCTAGCTTCAATCCTCAACCTTCACATCTCAGCCTCCTATTCAGGAGGAATAGCTAGGATTATAGGTATGAGTGAGCTCCCAGGCCCCAGCTTGGTGAATCTTTTGTGAGAAAGTTGCAGATAATAGGACTTTTAAATATTTTGCCACACATCATTAAAGGAAAGGCTCTTCTCAAGTGATCATAGAACAACAGTTCAATTTAAGAAATTTAATGTTATCAATTGTCCCAGGTTGTATTCTCCAGGAAGCAGAGGTTGAGACAGAAGTATAATTGCACAGGAGTGAAAGGAAGAGGGAGCAGGCTTGGATAGGTAGTGCTTACTTATAAATCAGCATGCCAGCACCAGAGTCAGACTTGTAGTCGATATGAACCATTAGAGAAGTTCTGTGATGGGCAGAACTGTATCCCCACCACTCGCCAAGGCTGTCTTTAGAAATCAAAAGCCAAGTGGCATCACCATCGGCATCATAGTACTTCAGTGGCTGAGAGAGGAGGATAGCCAGTTCAAGGCCAGTGAGCTAATTTGGACAAAGTGATCAGCTCAAGAACCTCAGTTAACCTTCCTCCTCCCACCTTTTGGATGTGAACAACTGATCCATTTCCATGTGTGCTGTAATACTAGACTGTTATCCAAAGTACTATCCATAAAACAAAAAAAACAAAAAAAAAACAAAGTACTATCCATATTTGAATCCACCAATTGTCAAAGAACATCTCTTATAGCAAACTCTTCTCCTCACATTGATTTCTTCTTTTATGAAAGACAATCTTTAAGTAACTTTACTGGGTGTTTCATTGGTCTGAACCAGGGATCCTGTCAACTTATATATCAATCACTGGCAAAGGAGGGTCTAATGATTGGTTCCAAGGGTGCAAGGGAGGGGGGCTACCTTTCCTATCATGTAGTTTTTCCCTGATATATTTCTTTTTTTTTTTTTGGCCAGTCCTGGGCCTTAGACTCAGGGCCTGAGCACTGTCCCTGGCTTACTTTTGCTCAAGGCTAGCACTCTGCCACTTGAGCCACAGCGCCACTTCTGGCCGTTTTCTGTGTATGTGGTGCTGGGGAATCGAACCCAGGGCCTCATGTATACGAGGCAAGCTCTCTTGCCACTAGGCCATATCCCCAGCCCTTTTACCTGATATATTAAAAAGTGAGGGCAATATGAGTTCTTTAACAAAAAATAAGAGAGGAAAGGCTGTTGCTAGTACCATCCAGCTGTATTTTGCTGGAGTAACTCTCTCTTTTAATTGAGAAAAGAAACTACCTTTTGTCATTAGGCCAGTTACTTAATTATTCTGTCTTTTGAACTGAATCTGTTTCATTCTTCTTTTTAGGGAGTTCACCAATTTACTGACTTGATAGGATACATTATTGTCTCTTCCCAGCTGTCTTCCTGGGACTTTTCCATTTTCATTCTTGAACCTTTTCTACTGTTTCCTGTGTAGTTCATGCTGAACTTCATTGATTTTAGTCCTGCTTTTGTTATAGGACACCTTCAGATAAACATCTTTAGTCTAACTTGATCAGTCATTCATCTAGGCCAAAATCATCTAGTCATTCGTCTAGGCCAAAATTATTTTACTTTGGCAGTTTTTCAGGCACTGCTTTGTCTTAGTTGATTCTGATTTCTTAACAGGATTCTTGAATTTTTTTTTCCTGTCACATCGTTTAAGAATGTTCTTTTCTTAGTAATTGTGATGTTTTATAGAATTCATCTTGATTTTTCCTTTTCAGGGACCAGGAGATATGCCATTTCCTCTCATTTCATTGATCATGTAGGTCCTCATCTTACTTGGTACTCCTGCTCTATCTACTACTGGCATTTTTAAAAATTATTTATTTTTTGTCAAAGTGATGTACAGAGGGGTTACAGGTTCATAATAAGGCAATGTGTACATTTCTTGTGTAACTTGTTATCCCCTCTCTTATTTCCCCTTCCCCCTCTCCTTCCTTCTCTCCCCCATGAGTTGTTCAGTTGGTTATACCAAATGGTTTTTGTAAGTTGCTTTTGGAGTCGTTTGTCTTTTTATCCTTTATCTCTCCATTTTGATATTCCTGGCATTTTCTTAACTTGTATAATTTTAACATGTAGGTAGATGGTCTATCTGGTAGCTCTTGGCCTCTTTGGAATAGGTTTGTGTGTATATGTATGTGATGCATGTGCCAGTATTGGGGCTTGAACTCAGAGCCTCGCTTTTTCTTAGCTTTTTCCCTCAAGGCTGGTGCTGTCACTTGAGCCACAGCTCCACTTTCCCCTGGCCTCTTTGGTGGACACTAAATGTGCCATTCCTCAGTCCTTACTAGAGAAGATTTGTTCAGATATTTCTGTGTCACAGTCATGAGCTTTCTGGGCTCTTCCTCAGCTTGGAGAGGGAATTGTGAGTGTTGTTTAACCTAAAGTCACTTGCATTTGTTCTAGTCTCTTTGGCAATGGTTGGTTTAGACATGGTGACACATAAGAAAGCTTGCTGGGGGTCTGGTTTCATTCTTCTTTTTTTTTTTTTTTTTGCTGGTCTTTGGGCTTGAACTCTGGGCCTGGATTCTGCCCTTGAGCTTTTGTCTCAGAGCTAGCGCTCTACCACCTGAGCCACAGCTCCGCTTTTTTTTTTTTTTTGCGGGGGGGGGTGTAGTTTTTTTTGTGGAGATAGGAATCTCACAGACTTTCTTTTTGCCTGGGCAGGCTTTGAACTGTGATCCTTAGATCTCAGTCTCCTGAGTAGCTAGAATTACAGGCGTGAGCCACCAACACCCCAAATGTCATTCCGTTTTTAGGACACTCCTCTTTCGAAGTTGACTTG
The DNA here is from genome assembly GCF_023159225.1 of Perognathus longimembris pacificus. Lineage (NCBI taxonomy): Eukaryota > Metazoa > Chordata > Mammalia > Rodentia > Heteromyidae > Perognathus > Perognathus longimembris. The sequence continues at coordinate 25,823,012 of NC_063176.1, read as the reverse complement.
GGAACTCATGGTACTTAGGCAACTGACCAAAAACAAAAAACAAAAAACAACCCTCAACTTGAAATCATCACAAGTGGAACTCAAACTCTAGCTCTCCCTCCCTGCAGTTTCCCCCCTCATCTTACTAGTTTCTTAGTGTTTGAACTGAGGGCCCTATGCTTGTTAGGCAGAAATCTACCCCTCAGAGTAATTCTTTAAAATGGATGTCAGCTCACATGACATCTAGCAAACTCCACAGTGGCTCTACACTTTTCTGGGTGCAGCTGTCTATAGCTCTTACCTGAGGTGGTCCCCCATAACCTCTCCAACTCCTTTCCTACCATTTCCTTGCTCACCTGCTGAGCAGTTTTGATCCTCTAATGTGCCAGGTGTGTACTTACAGTCTTTGTAGACACCTCCTCATGGCTGGAATGTTCTCCCCTTGTCCTTTCTACTTTCTCTTTCATAGTCCTCTTACTTTCACATACTTAATAAATTGTCTGTTATATTCATTGTTGTCTCCCACTCGTATGCTGGCTCCATGCAGGCCAGATTCTTGGTCTGTTGTGTTGATTGGTACATCTCAACTGCCTAGGTCGGTCAGTACCCGACACCCAGCTGATGCTTCATAGTGTGTGTGTGTGTGTGTGTGTGTGTGTGTGTGTGTGTGTACATGTTTAAATAATATAAGCATCTGTTTCCACATGCTGGCTAGAGGCTAGTGGGTCAGGGCTGACACCCACCTCTGGGTAGTTGTACTGTTTTGTCAGGACAATGGAGAGATCCAGGCCAGGGACACACATGTCCCTACCCAGAAGGGCTGACCTTGATCTCACATTCTTTTGGCCAGAACTATGTCATATTGACCAATTGCAAGGAAAGCTGGGAAATTAATTTTAAGTAGGTATAGGTACTCTTATTTACAGTCCTATTTCTAAAGGAGGAGGGATGGATTTCAGATTATAATTTGATGCTTAATATTTTAAATAAGTGAGCACTCATAGAGCACTTTCTTTATGTCAATTATTTTAAAACATTGAATCTTCTTGAAATCATCTTGAAGATCTTTTATTGCTTTTTGATAACTATAGATTTAATAACCATGTATTAGTAAGACTTGAGATTGTCTTCAAAATAGTAATGCAAATGTTGCTTTTTATTTTTGAACATTATCACCCCTTTGTTTTGATGGCAGCCAGAGGTGAAAATATGACTTGTAAGATTTGTGGAAGCAATGTGAACTCAAGGTAGCTGAAGCAGGGATTTTTGCCAACGAAACAAAACAAGCTATTAGAATTTAAAACTTTTAGGGTTGTGCTCGGGGCTGGGGATATGGCCTAGTGGCAAGAGTGCCTGCCTCATATACATGAGGCCCTGGGTTCGATTCCCCAGCACCACATATACAGAAAACGGCCAGAAGTGGCGCTGTGGCTCAAGTGGCAGAGTGCTAGCCTTGAGCAAGAAGAAGCCAGGGACAGTGCTCAGGCCCTGAGTCCAAGCCCCAGGACTGGCCAAAATAAATAAATAAATAAATAAAACTTTTAGGAATTGCTTTATCATCTTGTTTCATTATCTTTTAGCTCAAGTTAATGAGATGATCTTCGGTAAAACCCCCAAATCTAACTCTAATATATCAAGAAAAAAGATTATGAATTCACTGATGGTTTTCAATCTAAACTAAATATTAACAATTGTGAATAAAATAAGTGTTGTTTTTTTTTTGTCATGGCCCTTGAACTCTAGGCCTGGGTGCTGTCCCTGAGCTCTTTTGCTCAAGGCTAGTGCTCTACCACTTTTAGCCACAGCGCCAGCACCACTTCCAGTTTTCTGGTGGTTAATTGGAGGGTAAGAGTTGCATGGACTTTCCTGTCAGGCTGGCTTTGAACCAGAATCCTCTGACCTCAGCCTCCTGAGTAGCTAGGATTACAGGTGTGAGCCACCAGCATCCAGCTATAAAGTAAGTTTTAAAGCAATATTCTTCCTGGCCTGCCCTCATTCTAGCATCGTGTTTACTAAAGCACAAAGTAGTTTAAAACCAAAACAGTCATTTATTTTGCTCACATAGCAGGGGTCTGCCTGGGTTCCGGCAGCCATTTTGTCTTGTGGGTTCTCACTTGAAGCTGCGGGCATAACTGCTTTGGGCTTGGCTTGGAGTGGGAAACTTCAGTCAGCTAGGACTTCTGTCTTTGAGCGGTTTGTTCTTGTGGTCTCTCCACAGGGGGGCCTCAGAGAAGCAAGATTCCCAAGGAAGCCTGAGGCTTCAGAGTGGTATCTCAGGAGACAGGCAGGAGCTCTTTGTGGCCTTTTCTGGTATGCTTCAGAAGTCATCCTCACTTCTCTTACTCCTAAGACCAGCCCTGGGAAAGGAGGGGACACATCCCCTCCTTGCTTGGAAGGAGGAGCCTCAGGGAACTTGTAAACCTGGTTTAAAACTACTACATGGCCTTTCCACTGTTAACTGTCAAAATGAGAGCAGTTAGCACTATAGAAATCCAGGCCTTTCGAGAAGAAGGATGTGCTAGCAAACCATGGCAGCACATTGTGTTAGCTACTTTGGCACTGCTCTGATAAAAATTCCTGACATCAACAACTTATGCAAGGCAGGATTTATTTTGTTCAGAGTTTCAGAAAGTTTACTCCCTGTCACTTGGCCCTGTGTGCTTGGGCAGAACATCATGTGGGAGGGAACCTGTGGCACAAGTGGTTTTCACCTCCTTTCAGATAGGAGGCATAGAGAGAGGAAGGGAGTTGGGACCTGGTACAATCTTCCAGGTTCAGCTTCAGTAACCTACCCACCAGCTAGGCCCTACCTCCTAACATTTGCAGACCCTCCCAAGGTAACATCACCAGCTGGAGACCAAGAGTTCAGCACATGTGTCTGTAGGGGGCATTTCATAGTTGAACAAAGCGCTCATGGGGGATATTTTTTAAAATTCGGTAAACTTTGTAGACATTGGGGGGGAAAAAGAAACTTTTGAAGGGAAAAGAAGAAAGGAAAGTGAGCTTTTAAGGTGAGAAATAATCATACATAACAAGAAAAGATACAGAATCCGTTGAAATGTATTTGTTCAGAGTTACTGTGTTATACAACGAATCTCAGAGAATATTAGAGAATGGAATAGCAAACAAAGTCAACACATTAGTTGCATATGCCTGATTAGAAAAAGTCAAAGGCATCAAAGCATCGAAGTAAAAGCTTTAATAACATCTAACATAGCTATAAATTGCAAGTGAAACATGGTGGTACACACCTGTAATCCCAGCCCTCAGAAGGCTAAGGCAGGAAGACCACAAATTAAGGCCTGCCTGGGCTACACAAAACAAACAAGTGGGGACAGGAGGGAAAAACTGAGAGCCAGGGACACGGTGACATTATTCAAAGAAGAAATGCACTCTTAGCCTGACTTATACTCTAACCTCTCTGTACGTCACCTTTATAACAATAAAAATTTAACAACAGGAAAAATTTCTCATTGGTGGCATTTGAAACCATCCCAGGCCTAAAATCTTTTGCTTGAAATAATGTTAACTATTTTTAAAATCCTTTCTATACTTAATCTAATTACAGGGATCATTTTAAACAATGTAAGATTTCCATTACACTTAACCACAATTGCAGAACTTCAAAAGATCACATTAATACAAGTTTATTATGAAATCTGTGATACCCTATCTTCCATACTATTAAATTATGTGATTTGCACTCAATATAAAAAATAGATTTTTTGGTGGGTTGCCAGTTGTGAATGCCTATAAGCTTAGCTACTCAGGAGGCTGAGATCTAAGGCTCTCAGTTTAAATCAAGCCCAGGCAAGAAAGTCTGTGAGACTTGTTTTTCCATTTAACCATGGAAAAGCCAGCAGTGGAGCTGTGACTCAAGTGGTAGAGCATAAGCTCAAGTTCAATCCCCAAACCACACACACAAATGCAAAAAAGATTTTTTTAAAAGAAATTACATACAGTGCTTTCCTTTCTTTTTCTCTATATACATATAGACTGACAGGAAGGCAAAGAGTAAGTCACAGAAGATTTAGTGAAGATACAGTGAGAAACAGTATGGCTAGAGAAAAACGTTAAGTTTGCAGGGAACCAAACCAGAACACAAATGAGAACACCATGTTCAGAAATTTCGATAGACAGGCTCAGAGAACTTTTAAATTAGGGTTGCAACATCATCACAACTGAATTTTAGAAAGTGGCAGATAAAAGGAAAGAAAGGCTGTAAGAGGAGGTCCTTCAGGTGCATACCTGAATACCAGGCTCCGCATAGCAATACCAAGTTCCAGGCCAGCCTGGAGCATCATAGCAACCCGCATAGCAAGATACTGTTTCAAGAAAAGTAAAGAAGGGCTGGGGATATGGCCTAGTGGCAAGAGTGCTTGCCTCGTATACATGAGGCCCTGGGTTCAATTCCCCAGCACCACATATACAGAAAACAGCCAGAAGTGGCGCTGTGGCTCAAGTGGCAGAGTGCTAGCCTTGAGCAAAAAGAAGCCAGGGACAGTGTTCAGGCCCTGAGTCCAAGCCCCAGGACTGACCAAAAAAAAAAAAAAAGGAAAGGAAAGGAAAAAAAGGTTTGGGATAGGGCACATAGCTCAAGTGGAGAAGTGCTTGCCAAGCACCCAAGAGGCCTTGGGTTCAAATCCCAGAACTGCAGAAAGGAACATTAGAGGACTGTAAGGCAGGACAGAAGTGATCTATAAAATTTGAAATTATAAATGCTGTGTTAAAATTGTGGTAACTAGGACAATGGAGGAAAATAGATTGGGAGGCATTTTAGATGCCTAGTAAAATGATACCTAATAAAAAGTAGGAACTTAGTGTCTGGAAGCAGAAAAAAAAATATAGTTAACATAAAAAAGTTGGAAGTGGAGCAGTGGCTTAAGTGGTTGAGCACTACTCTTGAGCAAAAATGTTCAAAGAGAGAGTTCAAGTTCCAGGACCAGCACCAAAAAGGTCCCCCAAAACAAAAACATAAAAATCTAGTAAAAGGTTTGTGAATATTTCTCAGATACCACAACTAAGATCCCTCTCAGCAAACAGAAATTTCTTTAAAAATAGTGTATGTAGGCTGGGAATGTGGCCTAGTGGTAGAGTGCTTGCCTAGCATACATGAAGCCCTGAGTTCCATTCCTCAGCACCACATATATAGAAAAAGCCAGAAGTGGCGCTGTGGCTCAAGTGGCAGAGTGCTAGCCTTGAACATAAAGAAGCCACGGACAGTGCTCAGGCCCCGAGTCCAAGCCCCAGGACTGGCAAAAAAACAAACAAACAAAAAAGTGCATGTACTGATTATCTGCCCCCCCCAAAGCATTTTTTATTGAAGTGTGAATAGTGCTTTAATTGGATTGTACTGAGGAAGGACACAGTACTGAGATTGTCTTTTATAGTGGAGAATGACTGATAACATCAATCTATTTTAAAGGCCATAAAGATGGTGCTTAAAGGTATGAGACTTGGCAAGTTCAAGTATAGATAGAAAAGACATGCAGGAATGAGGCATGATGAAAAATGATAGCAAAAAAAAAAAAAAATGGAGAGACACACACCAGGGAAGGCCAGAGGCAGGTGTTAGTTCTGTGGTGCCCTTGAAGCCTAAAGAGGAAACACTTCCAGGTCATGACCAGCTGTATTGTACCTTGTAGACTGGTTAAGCCAAATGAGGATTAAAAAATTGGGTCATGCCAGATACAGTGGTTTATGCTTCTAATCCTAGCTATGTGGGAGGCTTAGATTGGGACGATTGAGGTTCCAGGCCAGCCTGGGCAGAAAAGTCTTCAAGAATCTGGGCTGGGAATGTGGCCTAGTGGCAAGAGTGCTTGGCCTCATATACATGAAGCCCTGGGTTTGATTCCCCAGCACCACATAATATAGAAAATGGCCAGAAGTGGTGCTGTGGCTCAAGTGGCAGAGTGCTAGCCTTGAGCAAGAAGAAGCCAGGGACAGTGCTCAGGCCTTGAGTCCAAGGCCCAGGACTGGCAAAAAAAAAAAAAAAAAAAAGAATCCATCCCAACAAAGAAGCTGGGCATGGTGGCTATGACAGAAAGCCTACAATAGGTGTTCTCAAGGTCTGGTGGTAAGTACTGAAGCAAGAAGCAAGAAGCCAGGAGCAAGATCTTATTTCAGAAAGTAACCAGCGGAATAAAGGGCTGGAGCTGTGGCTCAAGAAGCAGAGCATCTGCCTTGCAAGCCCATGACCTTGAGTGTTAATCTCTGGTGAAAAACTCCTTCCCATTAATTTTTTTGAAAATTAGCTTACCCAGAGCAGCTTTAGGTTCATGGAAAAACTGAGAAGGTATAAAGAGGTTTCACAAACGGCCTGTTCCTGCTTGTGTGTGGTTTCCATTATCAATGTCTCCCACCACAAGTAAAGCTTCCGCTGGAAGTTTAGAGATCACTGTATCACATTTCTTTGGTCAACAAGTCACACAACTGTGCCTAACTTGAGGACAAAGAAAAATAACATTATTCAGAAAAGGGGAAGAAAATAGCCCTGGCTCTGTATCCCTAGCAATTGTCCTGGCAATCAGTGAGGCGAGTGTTCACAAGAGGGGTTTTTAAGAAAAGACAACTTTCCATGAAAGTGAGATACAAATCTGTATTTTAAGCCATTGATAATTGCAAGGCCTGCAACATGAGACAACCTTGTTTGAACAGTGTATTGATTTCAGATGTTTCTTGAGGTGTAGTCCTCCTAAACTCCCATCATAAATTGAAAATAATCCCAAGTCAGAAATGTATTTAATGTAAATATTATAGCTTATTAATTAGCAAACATTATAGCCTAGTCAAACTTAAACATGTTCAGAGCACTTACCTTAGCCTGCAGCTGGATAACATTGCCTAGCACAAGCCTATTTTATAATAAAGTGCTGAATATTGAATATCTCGTGTACCTTACTGAATACCTGTATTCAAAACAGTGCTGGCACACAGCTCTGCAGACTGTGGGTTGCTTGTGTGTGGCTGATTGGATGTGTGTTGCATCTCTCTGCTACTGTCCAGCACTGTAAGAATGATAGATACTGTGCATCACTTGACAGGATGTACATCAAATTCAAAGTGTGGTTTCTACAGAATGCACATTGCTCTCCTACTATCATAAAGGTGAAAAATCATAAGCCAAGCCTTTGTGAGTGGGGATCATCTGTGCCAGAGTAAGTAGAATTTGTCATCAAAATAATATTGTTTGCATTTTTTTTCAGAGTGTCCCACATATTTCTAGTCCTGGTTGGTTAATCCTCCTTTCCTAAGTCTGACCATTATTCCATCACTTAAAAAAAAAAGAGCAGCTATCTTAGAAAAAAAGCAAAAGATTGTGCCTTTCACACCTTCATTTACATGTTAAGACCATTTTCATTGGAATTCTTTTCTGAATTCCAGTTTTTTGGCTGTGACAGATCTTGTATTCAGTTTTTCCTTTTTTTTTTTTTTTTTGGCCAGTCCTGGGGCTGGGACTCGGGGCCTGAGCACTGTCCCCGGCTTCTTTTTGCTCAAGACTTGCACTCTCACTTGAGCCACAGTGCCACTTCCGACTTTTTCTATGTATGTGGTGCTGAGGACTTGAACCCAGGGCTTCATGCATGCTAGGCAAGCACTCTACCACTAGGCCATATCCCCAGCCTGTCACTTTTTCCTATTTCTCAAGGGATAGATGGAGTTTATCCATTGCAGATGGCAGCCCTTATTTAGCTTAATGAATTTTACGATGTAATTTCTTCTGGATCTGTTCTTGGTATGGACTGGCAGAAGGCTCTCAACCACAGCAGATAATGGCTGATGTAATGACAGATTGCTTCTCTTCTTTATTCCTTAGGATATTTTTATGCAAACTCAGAATTTCAGGTGTGTAGTGTCTACTTTAGAATGTCTAAGGATGCTTGCGTTTTCTCTATGAAATTATCTAGCACAGAAATTTGAATCCTTTTGTCATCTGAATGTTTCTTCTTCTAAGCTTGTTTGAAGGTAGGTTTATTCAGGAAATAACAGGAAGAAAGGAAAGTGTTAAAATCTGTTATTTTCTGGAGACATTAGGGTACAACATGGATGTGACAGAATATGCAAGAATATGTTCACTTTCTCTGGTGAGGACATTCTTCCTGTCATTTGGCATGACTGTAAATTCAGAGCACTGCAAAATGAAAATTTATGACATTGTCAAGATTCATTTTATTACACAAAATGTTTGCAGGACTATTTATTTTTCACTGCAGTGCTTATTTATTATCATTGGTAGCATTTACTTAGTCAACAAATGTTTATTGCCTTCTTGTGGCAAGGAGATTGAGGATGGTAACATCAAGAAGGTAGCCACTTCCCTCCCAGAGCTTGTGTTTAGGCAGGGAGGTGAATGTAAGTGGATACAAACGGTGAGGAAAAGTACATTTGGCCGTTAGTAATCTCAGATGGAGTGGTGAGAGGGCCTCTTTGAGGGCTGTGGTCTGTGGTTGGGATGTAAGGAAGGAGCTGAGGACACAGTACCTGCAAAGATGCCTTATAAACTTGAATGATGGAGAAAACTGGTTTAGCTAGAATAGGAGAAAGGGGAGGTCAGAGAGATCCTGGATCTTTCCACTTCTCCCTCCTCCCCCCAATTTGATGTGTGAAATTCATAGACTTTAAGCATGGACGGAATGAATACATTTGCATTCTAAAAAGATGACTTTGATTACTGTGGAGAGTTGAGAATGAATAGATGCAGGATATCATTTAAGTCTCTTTAATTGGAGCAGAGATGATGGTGGTTCTTAGTAAAGTGGTAGTGAAAGATGGAGAGAGAAGTTGACCACTAGTATTTTGAAGACAGGGTTGATAACTTGGTGAGGGTACAGTTGTGGGTATATGAGGAAAAGGAAGGAAACAAGTGTGAGTGTGAGGTACTTGGCCCTAGTAGGACAACAGAGGTGGTATATACAGAGGTGCAAGGCTGGGGATAGGCAGATTTGGGTCTGTTAATAGTTGGTTTGAGATCTTTTAGGTGTCTAGGTGGCTGGTTGAACTTTCAAGATTAGTGGTCTGAAAAGAGGCAGGAGAACAGCTCATGAGGAAGAGAAAAAAGTGTCAAGAGAGTACATGGGATTTTGAAATCCAAGGTGTTTCAAAATGTGGGAAGTCAATGAAGGTGAGTCAGTGAAGATGAGGACTCATATTGACCTTAGGGGTGTCATGAGGCCAGGAAGGCTTGGGGAGTGTCTACAAATGCCCTGATGTCATGAGGCCCAGAAGCAGAAGGACTTGAGAATGTTTACGAGGGGTCCTGTGGAGTGCAGAAATAGGAAGTCTTGTGATGGACTGAAGATAGATGAGAGGCGGAGGAGAAGCAAGTGCAATAAACAGTGCTGTTGGGGATGGCATTTATTACAGAGCAGTGAATGTAATGAGGAGGAGAGGGGTATTTTTTCCAGTCCTGGGGCTTGAACTCAGGACCTGAGCACTGCCCTTGGCTTCTTTTTGCTCAAGGCTAGCACTCTACCACTTGAGCCATGGCACCACTTCTGGCTTTTTCTGTTTTTATGTGGTGCTAAGGTATTGAACCCAGGGCTTCATGCATGCTAGGCAAGCACTCTGCTGCTAAGCCACATTCCTAGCCTGAGAGGAGTGTTTTGATAAAGAAGGATGGAGTCTTTGTTTTTTCTCCTTAACGTAGAGAAGATATTATGTTGTGTTTTCCTACTGAACCCTAGGGAAAGGGGAAAAGATGAGAGTTTTATGCCTTGAAACTGCTGTTCCTAGGTTTTAAAATGATGTGGTGGTGGTGGTAGGTTGAAGTCTTGATGGCCCACCATCTTTGAGGAGCCTTTGTCATTTTATTTTTCTCTTTTTGGCTTGCTTAGGCTTATTGTGTATCTGATAGATTTTTATCTTTCCCATTTCTGGTAAATGGTGATTATTAGGAAGTTGAACCAATTGTTTATGAAAAGTGCAAAAGACATTTAACAGGGAATGTGTTTCCCAAGGCCCATTGTTTTCCACAGAAAGGAAACCACTGACTTCTTGTGACATCAGTAAAGATAAAATTACTTTGTGAACACCATACTCCTTTTATGGCTAACATTTTTCATACTGTGATCAAAAGACATTACTTTATGAAAAAAAGTTAATGAGAATTGTAGACTGGTTGAGTGGAGATTTATTTGGGGAAAATATTTGGAAAAAAACTAATTTCTCATGACATTTTAATTTCCTCTCATTGTGGAAGCAGTTGCCACAGTTTATGGAAAAGTACAGCTGAAGGAAGTTAGAAGTTAATTACATATATATATGTATATGCACATATACATTTATACATACACAGATATATGTACATACATATATAGCTTTTAGTAATCTTGAAATATGAAAACTTTCAACTAATTTTAAGGCAGGAGGGGGAAATGTACTCATTACCTTACTTATGTAACTGTAACCTTTTTGTACATCACCTTTACAATAAAATTTATATTAAAAATAATTTTAAGGGAGGAAATGACCAATACAGGATGGTAGGAATGTTTACTTTCAATCTGATACATGTGGATGAAATGTATATTTTGGTAAATGTAGTTAATATTATAGGAGAACATTTAAGGGATAGAGTACATGTACACAACCTAGCATCTCTTTTCCCATTGTAAATTCAGGTAAATATACGTGAAATGTATGTAGAAAAGCCCCAGCTGGGTGTGATGGCACAAAATTTGTAATCCCAGCTATTTGGAAGGCAAAAATAGGAATCTAAAGGCCCAAGACTGTAAGGTCCACCCCCGGGAGGCCTCCATGCAGATACCTCCCCTCCCCCTCTAAGTCTGCCCCCAGTACCTGAGTTACTTAGGTAACTGGCACACCTGGAGGCAGTTACCTCCTCCTTCTCTGAGGTCACTTCTAATCCACTTGGCCATACCTCCTACCTTTCCCTATATAATCCGGCTCAACACAGTCCCCTTGTCTTTCCTCTTCTCTGTCTTTCCTCTTCTCTGTCTTTCCCTTCTTCCTTCCCCTCTGTCTCCCCGTGCCTCCATCTTGTGTGGGCTGGCAGTTTGCTTTCTCCCCAATAAACTCCTTTCTGCCTAAAGCATGTGGGTGGGTTTCCTTTCTGGTGAACCTTAAAAAGATTAGCTCTGACAGAAGCATGAGACCTTGTCTGACAAACTAAGGCCAAAAGGTCTGCATTCAAGGCTCAAGTGCTTGCCTGGTAAGCATGAAGCCCTGAGTTCCAACCCCAGTACTGCCCCTCCCCCTAAAAAAAAGCCAAAAATATCTTCAGGTAACAAACTACACTTCATATATGATGAAGATATAATAGATTTGAGCTGCCTAAAGACCAGCCATCTTGAACTATTGAATTTCTCAGCATTTTGTCCTCTGTCTTTGTCCCATTCCCCAAAACAAAACAACCCTCTAAGTATGTCTTTGGCAGTAAGGAAGCCTCCCATTTTTTGAGCATTTAAGAAATTTACATGTGGACCAGAGTCTCAGAATAGCTGGAGATTGTGAAATGTTTGCCTGTAAATCATAGCTACTCAGGAGGCTGAAATCTGAGATTTATGGTTTGAGGCCAGCCTAGGCAGTAAAGTCTGTGAGACACTTCCTTCCAGTTAACCACTAAAAAGCCGGAAGTGGAGCTATGGCTCAAATGGTAGAATGCTAGCCTTGAGCAAACAAAACTCATGGATAGCATTTAGGCCCTGAGGTCAAGCTTCAAGATGGGCACCAAAAGCACCCAACAGATAAGAAAGTTAACACTTTTACAAGTGTGGTGGTCTCAGTCTTTAAAAGAAATCTACATATGATTGCTGCATGGTCCACCTTGCAACCTTGTTTTATAATGCCCCTTTCTGCTCTTCTACTCCTGTCTGAGAGCTTGTTTGAGGATGCAGTAATTTTAGGTGCTTATATTTTAGTTGGGGAGAGAGGCAATACGAAGTTAAATAGATAATTGCAAACAAGCCTATGTGAGGTAGCAAATAAGAGTGGTTACGTGGTGATCTGCTTGATGGTCTATAGAACTACAGGATTAAAGGTAATTAGCTCCTTAGAATTGAATGGACTTCATTAAATGGTATGTGAAATGTATGTACCAAAATACCTGGTACCACGCCAGGTGATCAGTGCATTTTTATGTTTCTCTTTCTGTAACTTGAGAGTCATCTGAGGTATAGTGCTATATAGTATACCTCAGCTAGGATTTCCGTGTGTGTGTGTGTGTGTGTGTGTGTGTGTGTGTGTTTCCTTCCTTCACTCCTTTTCTTTTGCTGGTCTGGAGCTTGAACTTAAGGGTCTGGGCTCTGTCCCCAGGCCTCTTTGTGCTCAAGGTGTTCTATCCCTGAGCCACAGCATCTCTTCTGGCTTTTTCTGAGTAATTTATTGGAGATAAGAGTCTCATGGACTTTCCTGTCCAGGCTGGCTTTGAACTGTGGTCCTCAGATCTCAGCCCCCTGAGTACCTAGGATGACAGGTGTGAGCCCTTGTACGGTGCCCAGCCCTTGTATGGTTTTAAAGGTCAACAATATGGATGAGCCTTGAGGACATCATACTTAGCAAAAATAAGCCATTCTTCAAAGGGCAGATAGTCTGGGATTTCAGTCACATGAAGGACCCAGTGTTTAAACTCACAGCGTAAGAGTGGCTGTAGGGGCTAGGCAGAGGAAATGGGTGTGGGGATGGGAAAGGATTACTGTGTAGTAGGTATAGTCAATCTTATGAGGTAAAGAGTTCTGGAGGGCTGGGAATGGGCTTAGTGGTAGAGTGATTGCCTAGCATGCATGAAGCCTTGGGTACCACATACACAGAAAAAGCCCGCCCAGTGGTTCATGGGTAGAGTGCTAGCTTTGAGCACAAAAGAGGCTCAGGGACAGTGCCCAAGCCTTGAGTTCAAGCCCTAGGACTAAGGGGAGAAAAAAAGAGTTCTGGAGATGGAAAATGATGGTGGTGATTGGACAACAGTGTAACTATTTTTAATGTGCACTTAAAATGCTTAAGATGGTAAATCACATGTTACTTGTATTTCAACAGTTAAAGTAAATGATATCCTTTTGGGTAAATATTATTAAGAACTCAAGTAACTAAATCATGATGTAGTGATTTGCTGTTCTTACATCATGGATGTGTGTGAGGTTCTTAAAGTGAAAATTTTATCAGAATTTTTTTTTTTTTTGGGTCCCTGGCTTCTTTTTTTTTTTTTTTTTTTTTGGCCAGTCCTGGGCCTTGGACTCAGGGCCTGAGCACTGTCCCTGGCTTCTTCTCGCTCAAGGCTAGCACTCTGCCACTTGAGCCACAGCTCCGCTTCTGGCCGTTTTCTGTATATGTGGTGATGGGGAATCGAACCTAGGGCCTCGTGTATCCGAGGCAGGCACTCTTGCCACTAGGCTATATCCCCAGCCCCCCCTGGCTTCTTTTTGCTCAAGGTTAGCACTCTACCACTTGAGCCACAGCACCCCTTCTGGCCTTTTCTATATATGTGGTGCTAAGGACTAAAACCCAGGGCTTCATGTATGTGAGGCAAGCACTCTGCCACTAGGCCACATTCCCAGCCCTTATAAGAAATTTTTATCTTTCAGAGGTGTCAAGTCTTTAAACTGTTGCCTGAAAAGCAAAGAGCAAAGGGTAGCTGGAAAAGACATTTTCTATTGTTTTGTTTTGTCTACTTAGAAGTATTTATTGGTACTCATTGTGTTGAAAGAACAACAATAACAGCATTTGTTGAATGATGACTGCCAGCTATTGTTCTAAGTTTACACTTAAAAATACTTGAGATATTCAGCACTTCATAATCTTTGTGAAACTAACAACCCTTGAAAGGTGTCCTCATTTTGTAGTTGATAGGTGTTTTTCTACTTTAAAAGCAATTTTAGAAGAATTTTAATACATAGAAATGAAGGGAAGACATACTGGATAGCAGAAAGCTAGCAGGTAGATTGGGATGTAGGAATGAATGAGATGTATTTACAACAGAGCAAGGTTCAGCTTGACTGAAGTCTAAATATCCTTAGGGAAATGGGCTAGTGGTTTCTTTTCTTCCCTTAGAATCCTGACTCCCAGCTGCATGAGCTCAGACTTAATTCTATAGGCCCTGATGGGACTGAATTACTCATGAGGGGATTTTGTGATCAGGATCATGTGTGTGGAAGCAATATCTGAGATGCACTGGAGAACCTAGAGTGGGAGCCACAGACTACTTAGAAAGACCACTTAGAATTCTTTTATGGTGATTTTATACATTTCAGTATTGCAGTGACTGGAAGTTGAGTAAGTTGAGAGACAGACAAGAAGCACAGTCACAAGAGAATATGGAGGGTTTCTGGAGCATGTGTGTAAGGAATACCTTTTCTCTGTGTGTGTGTGCACACACATACACATCTGATTTATAGGTCAGATGTGGTTTTAGCTTTAGCTTTGAAAATGGAGGATGCTTAGACATCTTTGTGAAAAAATGTCTTCATAAATGAAGCCCCGTTCATAGGAAGAATGAGGAATTTGGCATTGATTAAAGGGTTGATGTTAGGTGGCCTCTTCCTGTTTATGAGATTAGGCTGGAGCAGGCCTGGAGACTGGAGAGTAGCAAAGCCTCAACCTTTGTCAGAGGGAATTCAGTGGGTTGCTCATCAGTCTACAGAGTGTGGCATAGAATAAGGTAATGTAACCATGGTAGTTTTTTATATAAATAACTCAGGAGCTCTTTATACAACATTGGTTGTAGAATAGACTGAAAGTTGAGTTGCTTAAACAAAATTTGTTTAAAATTTGGAGGAAAATATGTACCTTAAATATTTTATGAATAAGTGTTTAAATGCTTATAGTTCACTTTTCCTTTTATATACAGCCAAGATTTTTTTTTGTATAATCTTTTTAGGATAATTTGTCTTTATTTGACCATAGAAGCAAAGAATTTTCCTTTTACACTCATTTTTATATAACATTTGACTAAATCATATAATTGTAGCAAATAAGCATGTTTCCTACAATTTTGGAGCAAACAGTTTATTCCTGGTAGATCTGGTGTTTGGAGAAAAATGAGATGGTGGACAGGACCCTCACTCTTCCTAAAGAAAGTGATGCTCAGGTTGTCCATGGCGTTAAGATCGACAGGAAACCCATTAAAAAAATCCAATGCTTTCTCTATTCTAAAGAGTTGCAAGATAATAGACATACTATGTCAACTATTAGATAGTGGTAAAGAAATTAAAACAGAGAGAGAGAGAGCATGAGAGAGGGAGGAAGAGAGGATGCATCTGCACAAGACAGAATACTGGGACTCAAACTCAGGGTTTCACACATCACACTATCAAATGGCTTTCTTGCTCATAGCTGGCTCTTTACCACTTGAGATGTGTCCAGTTTTTTGTTTTTTTGTTTTTCCCTGTATAATAGGATATAAGAGTCTTGGATTTATCTGTCTGGGCTATCGTTGAGCCCCAGTGCTCAGATCTTAGCCTCTAGGGTAGCTAGAATTACAGGCATGAGCCACTGGCACTGGGCTTAGTTTTGTTCTACAAAGTTTCTTTGATAAAATTCACATATCACTATATACCATCAATTTATTGTGTACAATTTGTGGCTACTAACCAGCACAAAGATTGATTTTTTTTTAAAAGAATGCGTCCAACATTTCCTAACAGAAGCCTCATACATACCAGACTTAGAGACTCTTAAGTTTTTTTCTTTTTCTTTTCAGTCCTTGGCAACCGTGAATCTGCTTTCTCTCTAGGTTTTTCTACTTTGAACGTGTGTGTGTGTGTGTGTGTGTGTGTGTGTGTGTGTGTGTCTTGGTAGTGGGGCTTAAACTCAGGGCCTTGGCACTGTCCCTGAACTCTTTTGCTCAAGGCTCATGCTCTACCACTTTGAGCCATAGTACCACTTCTGGTTTTCTGGTGGTTAATTGGAGATAAGAGTCTCATCCACTATCCTACCCAGGTTTTGAACTGTGGTCCTCAGGTCTCAACCTCATGAGTAGCTAGGATTACAGGTGTGAGCCACTGGCACCCAGTAACTCTGGGCATTTTATATAAATAGAATCATGTAAAGTGTTTTTTTTTTTTAATGAATATCATCTCACTATGATTTTTTTTTTTGCCAGTCCTGGGGCTTGAACTCAGGGCCTGAGCACTGTCCCTGGCTTCTTTTTGCTCAAGGCTAGCACTCTGCCACTTTTGCCACAGCGTCACTTCTGGCTTTTTCTATATATGTAGTGCTGAGGAATCGAACCCAGGGCTTCATGTATTCAAAGCAAGCACTCTACCACTAGGCCATATTCCCAGCCCCACTGATGTCTTTAAGATAGGTAACAGTGGAATACGAAGTTCACTTGAGCAAGAGTTTTTCAGTTTTGTTTGCTTTTTGGTGGTTAATTGGAGATGTGTCTCATGGACCTTCCTGCCCCGGCTGGATTCAAAGCACAATCTTCAGATCTCAGCCTCCAGAATAGCTAGGATTACACGTATGGGTCATGGCATCTAGTCTGTAAACAAGTGATTTTCTCTGAGTTTTTTTTTGTTGGTTTTCCAAAATTAACCAAGCATTATTAATATTATATTGAGAAAAATTAAATCATTTTTTGTCAGTTGCTGGTGTCTCATGCCTATACTCCTAGCTACTCAGGAAGTTGAAATCTGAGGATTGCAGTTTAAAGCTAGGCCAGGTAGAGAAAAATGTGTCTGTTACCAACAATTAACCATTAATTAACCAGTAACTTTAATGAACAAATGGATAGATTTGTGTTTTTTTTTTTTTGGCCAGTCCTGGGGCTTGGACTCAGGGCCTGAGCACTGTCCCTGGCTTCTTTTTGCTCAAGGCTAGCACTCTGCCACTTGAGCCACAGCGCCACTTCTGGCCATTTGCTGTATATGTGGTGCTGGGGAATTGAACCCAGGGCCTCATATATACGAGACAAGCACTCTTGCTACTAGGCCATACCCCGAGCCCCTGATTTGTGTTTTTTTAAATAAAGACACCTTGGTTTATTTTTTATAATTATGAGACAAGAATAAGTTCCATCTCAACTATTAGAGTATTTTCCCCTAACTTCTTCTATTTAAAGTTAGTGTCTTTCCTTTATTCTTTTTTTTTCCTATATTCTTATCCTCTTCTGCAGACCTCTAGAACATTCTTAAATTTGATTCAGATGTTTTCTTTCTATCTACTCTGACTATTCCAACTACTCTTAACTACTCTGACTAGAGCAGATAGTTAAAATTTTTTAAAAAGCTTCAAGTGCGGGTGTGGTTTAAGAGGTAGAGTGCCAGTCTTGAGCAAAAAAAAGCTAAGGAACAGCACCCAAGCCTTGAGTTCAAGCCCTAGTACTAAAACAAACAAACAAAACCTCAAGCTTTTGTTTTTGTAATGTATTTGGGAAATATTTTGGTAGGTGGCAAAAAAGAATTAGTCCTTAAAGAATTTTCAGTCTTGTTTTTTGTGTCTCTATAGATTTTTTTTCTGTGTATATGTGAGACATTTTAATTTAGCTGTATCCCTGGGTATTTAACCTGTAAAATACAGCCCTGATATATTTTTTATAAGTGAGTTCTTGATCAAATGGTAATTATAATACTAATTTTATTAGCTGTGTATATTAGATGGCAGCTGCTATAATGTTAAGAACATTTGTTTTAGACTTGGGTGTTATTAACCATATTTCCTTCTTTTTTGCCTTTCAGCCTTCAACATTGCATATTCTGCTTCATACATGGAAGATCACTCCTTCTTTGCTCCTGTGTGCCCACTTGAGTGCCTATAAAGAATTAGCTCCTGGTTGAAAAGATTTCTAGATGGATCCTTTTCAAATTTGTTGTCTTTTCTACAAACTCTGTGCCTCAACGTCCATTTCTAAGTGGTAAGAATATACTTAAAAAATAATTACAAATTCTAAAATGTTGTTTGCATTGCCTCCCTCTTTTGTAGGTCTCTTATTTTTTCCATGCAAATTATACTTGTACTCATGTATACTTGTATCATCATCAGCATTATTAGTTTGCTATTTTTGGGGGAAAGAAATCACATCTAAGTATCAGTAACAGGTTTTTAGTGGCTTCAAAACAAATCTCTATGTATTACATTCTGGGCATAGTATAGTTTGTAATATAACAAAATATAGAAATATGGAGGTAAGGACATAAAGAAATATTGTTGTGACAGATATGTGAGAAAAATCATCTTAAAGGAGGAAAGATTTATTTTGGCTCATGGTTTTCAGAGGTTTTTAGTCTTTTTAGGCCTGTGGCAGGATAGAAACATCCCAGTGGAAATGGGACTGGAGGAAGGGAGCAGGGAGTTGCTCTCCTAAAAGTAACCAACAAGTAGAGAGACTATGGGTCTGCATTGGAGGGATTAAGGGACTTTGTCTCTTTTCCTTTTGTTCCATCAGGGGCTCTACCCTATTTAAAGGTGATGCTTACATTCAAGATAGATCTGCCCCTTAGTGGCTGTCTCACATATCAATCATCTTTGTAAACACCTCAAAGACATGTTTTACTAACCTTGTGTCTCCCAATCCAATCAAACTGATTAGCCATCACATATGTAAGCAACTTTTTTTTTTTTTTTTTGCCAGTCCTGGGACTTGAACTCAGGGCACGGGCTCTGTCCCTGAGCCTCTCTGTGCTCAAGGATAGTGCTCTACCACTTGAGCTATTGCAGCACTTCCAGCTTTTTTCTGAATAGTTTATTGGAGATAAGAGACACACAGACTTTTCTGCCCAGGCTGGGTTTTGAACCATGAATGCCAGATCTCAGCCTCCTAAATAGCTAGGATTATAGGTATGAGCCACCGGCACCTGTTGTGAGCAACTATTTAATATGTGTACTTTATATAATTTCTGTGTAAGGCTGAGGAAGTTTATACTGGTACTGTCTTTTCCTACCTAAAACTATTTGAAGAACAGTTTTATTTTTTTTTGGCCAGTCCTGGGGCTTGGACTCAGGGCCTGAGCACTGTCCCTGGCTTCTTTTTGCTCAAGGCTAGCACTCTGCCACTTGAGCCACAGCGCCACTTCTGGCCATTTTCTGTATATGTGGTGCTGGGGAATTGAACCCAGGGCCTCATGTATACGAGGTAAGCACTCTTGTCACTAGGCCATAGCCCCAGCCCCTAAAACTATTTGAGTCTGAATCATGAACACATATCTTAAGTCCTAGTGATTGCAAATTATGTAAATGTTTATAGACATAATAAGAGGTATGTAATGCTACCTCTTTTGCAAAGCACTGTGTGTGTCTTTCAGATTTCAATATTTCCTTCTGAAACCACAGATGCCATCTTTGCCAGAAGTTTGTGGATGTCTCTGAGGTTTACTTAGAATACATTTGTTGGAAGAGATGGCAGAGGAGAAAGATGGAACAGAAAAAATTGCTAAATGGGAAATTATAAAAATGAAATTTTGAAGTAGGTTTATTTTGAGAGTGTCGACAAATATTTACCAGATGCCTACTATTTATGAATGAAAATACATAGTGATATTTAGCACATGGTAAAAAAGTAAGTCATCACATGAGAACCATGATACTACATGAGGCAGAATGCTGATAAGAGGAATGGAGAATGAGGCGCAGGTTAGCTCTAGTTTTTATCATTAACTGCATCACCTTTTTTTTTTTTAAACTTGTGCCAGTGTTGGGGTTTGGAGTGGGGGCCTTGGAACCTTTCTACCACTTGAGCCGCAGCTCTATTTACAGCTTTTTAGTGGTTAATTGGAGTCTTACAGACTTTCCTGCCCAGACTGGTTTCGAACTGCAGTCCTCATCTTATCCTTCTCAGTAGCTAGGACTACAGGTGTGGCCGCCAAGGCCCAGCTTGCACCATGTTCTTGAATGCAAGTTAATAAGACTTACTAGACCTTAGTTTTCTCATCCATAAAGTGAATGATTATACCCAATAATTTTTGAGGGCATTTTTTCCCCTGTGATTTTGTACACATAATATTTTAATGAACAAATTGTGATAGGTTTGGGTATTTTTTTTGAGACACTGGTTTATTTTTGATAATTATGAGACAAGAATAAGGTCCATCTCAACTATTAAGAGCATTTTTTACTAACTCTTTCTATTTAAAGTCAATGTTTTTCTTTTATTTATTTTTTCTATATTCTTATCCTCTTCTGAAGACTTCTAGAGCATTCTTAGATTTGATTCAGATGTTTTCTTTCTATATACTCTTATAGTGTATTAATAATACCCTTGTACTATAGTAATAATACTTTTTTGGCCTGTTTATTGTCTATTTATTTTACCTTAGTTTTTTTTCTAGGGTTACTATATTAAGTCACTGGTTCTGAATAGCTCTCACTCCTTATAACTTCCTGACTTTGACCTTATTAACTGTGTTACTTGGGACAGGTCTCTGAGGCTCATAAAAGATGTTTTAAGGGGTTGGGAATGTGGCTTAGCAGTAGAGTGCTTGTGTAGCATGCATGAAACCCTGGGTTCACTTCCTCAGCACCACATGAACAGAAAAAGCCAGAAGTGGAGCTGTGGCTCAAGAGGTAGAATACTTGAGCAAAAAGAAGCCAGGGACAGTGCTCAGGCCCTGAGCCCATGCCCCAGGACTGGGGAAAAAAAATCATACATATACACACACATATACATATATATTATAATATATAATATATAATATATATTATATATAATATATAATAATATTATAATAATGCAACATTTAAAAATCATCTATACAAGTTACATATTACAATATAAATAATAAATGTATAAACTTATAAACTACTGAAGTCAAAAGAAGACCTTTTACCTTTATGTATGTGTATAGATACATACATATATAGATATACATATATCCATATATGTATAACTTATGTATATACACACATATATAGATATACATCCATCTATAGATATATATCTATATTTTTTCCCGGTGTCATTTCTAGCACTTGAACTAGGTGGGCATGGTCCCAGAGCTTTTGTGCTCAAGGCTAGCATTCTGCCACTTGAGCCACAGTTCTACTTCCAGCTTTTTGGTAATTAGTTGGAGATAAGAATCTCATGAACTTTTCTCTCGGGGCTGGCTTCAAACCATGATCCTTAGATTTAGCCTCCTGAATAGCAAGGATTAGAAGTATGAGCTTGCACCTGCCAGTTTTTATAATTTTTGAAGAAATATTCCACTACTATTTAAAAATTTCATTAGGGAAAATTTAAAACATGCAAAAATAAGCAGAGTGAATCTGGGTTTGGTGGTATGCCTGTGGTCCCAGATACCCGGGGGTAGAGATGGGAGAGTCAAGGTTTGAGGCTAGCCTGGGGACAAAGTTAGCGTGAGACCTCTCCTGAAACCTACAGAAGAGCTTGGGGTATGGCTGGTAGACCAGTTCATTCCTTTGGATCGCAAAAAAACAAAAAACAAAAACCCAAACAAACCCCCACAGAAACAAAAGATAACAGAAAAATCAACAAAACCAACTGATATAAAGAATCCCTTTATGTTTACTATGCATATTTAATAAGTTACCAGGTCTTCCCCAGGTCATCATTTGTATATATTTCAGCAACTTTCTTTTTAAGCCTTTACTGGAAATCAAATCCCAGGTGATATGTAATTTATTTAAATATGTAATCCTAAGTCTATAAAGAGGAAAGAGGCAAAGTAACATCACTTAAAAAAGGAAAATTCCAGTTAATAATTATCCATACAGTATTGATTTGAATTCTCTTTTTCTATTCCATTTTTATTGTTATTATAAAGGTGATGTACAGAGGAGTTAGTTACATAAGTCAGGTAAAGAGTACATTTTTTCTTTATTATTAGTATTTTTGTTTTTATGGTTTGTGCCTTGTTCTTTATTGTTTATTTTTAATTATTATTATTTATTTATTTTGCTAGTCCTGGGGCTTGAACTCAGGATCTGAGCACTGTCCCTGAGTTGCTTTTGCTCAAGGCTAACACTCTATCACTTGAGCCTCAGCACCACTTTCAGCCTTTTCTGTTTATATGGTATTGAGGAATCAAACCCAGGGCTTCATGCATGCTAAGCAAGCATTCCACCACTATGCCACATTCCCAGCCCTTTATTATTATTTTTTTGTTTAAGTGATACTTAGGAATCAAACCCAGGGCCTCATGCATGCTAGGCAAGCATACCACTAAGCCACATTCCCAGGCAAGAGTACATTTCTTTTTGGATAATGTCTCCCCCCTCCTAGATTTTCCCTCCTATCCCCACTCACAAGTTCTCTAGTTCATTTTCAACATGATATCCAGCGAGTGCCATTGCTGCATTTGTTCACCCTTTGCCCCTCCATTTCTTTGCCTTGAACTCTTTTTCAAAAAATTAATTTATTAAAAAAAAATTTTTTTTTTTGCCAGTCCTGGGCCTTGAACTCAGGGCCTGAGCACTGTCCCTGGCTTCTTTTTGCTCAAGGCTAGCACTCTGCCACTTGAGCCACAGCACCATTTCTGGCCGTTTTCTATATATGTGGTACAGGGGAATCGAACCCAGGACTTCATGTATATGAGGCAAACACTCTTGCCACTAGGCCATATTCCCAGCCCTAAAAATTAATTTATTGTCAAAGTGATGTCCAGTGGGTTTACGATTTCATATGTAAGGCAATGCATATCTTATCCATCTTGTTACCTCCTCCCTCATTTTGTTTTGAATTCTCTTGTCCATTGTAAACATTGTTCATTTGATTGGATATGGAGTTGCAGCACTCACCTCCATTGCAAATGGTTCCTTTTCAAATCTAAGTCTGACTGTGCAGCCTAGGCTGGCTGAGTCCTCCTGCCTCAGCTTCCTTCCTGAGTTTTGAGGTTACAGTACCTTTTATTCCTCAAAATTTATTTGATGAAGAGATGGGGTCATTGTCTTATAGATACACATTTTCCTGATTACATTCCTGTGAGCTGTTTTAATATTTTCATCTGTCCTTTGTATTTCTTGGTAACTGGTGCCAGGAGTTGGGTCCAGAGAGTTAATCATATTCAAGATCTTTTTTTGGGGGAGGTCTAAAGATTTAGACATGCTGATATGCTGAGACATCTGTCTCTGCATGCATCCTTTAGTATCTACAACATCTGGCTGTCTGTTTTTGTGTGGATAAAGCCTGGCACACCAATGGCAATGGGGTCAGGGTTTGGGAATTTCTTTTCTATAGGGAGGCAGTTAATATATATGTTTGTGTACTTAACCATGTTCAGTAACACCACATAGGGTTATTTACTCAGCTTGTGACAGGTATCATCCTGTTCTCTTTTCTTCCTGAGACTGCCTCCTAAGTGGAATCATACAGTTATAGAACTTATACTTTCACTTGTAGCATTTTTCCCCCAGCATAACGTCTTTGAGGTCATCTATGTTGAAGCATGTGTTAGAATTTCAATCTTTTTTTAAGGCTGAGTGATTCCATTATTCGTAGATACCACTTTAAAAAAAATCCATTGATGTATTCTACCTTTGAATTGTGGAAAATGCTATTGTGTGTATTACAGTGTGCTACACTCTTATTTTTATAATAAAGTTTCTAAATGTAGTCTATGCTAAAAAGGAGACGATTATCTAAGAGTGTGAATACCAGCAAGTAAGGATCATTGTTGGCCCTCTCAGACATACTGTATTACTTGTCAATCTATTTAGGTGAACTTTCTGAAACCACTCCTCCACTGGGTTTGGAACTCAGGACCTCATGCTTTCTAGAAAGGCACTCTACTACTTGAACTATGTTGCTAGTCTTCTGTTAATAACGGTTCTCTGTTATACTTAAGCCAATAGTTACTTATACTTTTAGTTCTTTATTTTGTGTGTGTGTGTGTGTGTGTGTGTGTGTGTTAGTATGTTTGTGTGTTTGTGTGCCAGCATTCTTGTCTTAGGACTTAAGCTCCGGGCCGGGATGCCATCTAGCACTTTATCATTTGAGCCATAGCTCTACTTCCAGCTTTTTGGTGATTAATTGGAGGTAAGAGTCTCATGGACTTTTCTGTCCAGGCTGGTATCAAATAGTGATTCTCAGATCTCTCAGCCTTCTGAATAGCTAGGATTATAGGCATTGAGCCCCTAGCCCCCAGCTGAAGTTCATTTATTTTATTTGTGATAATTTAACAATTATTCTAGGATGAAATTTAGTTTTGTATTATATGTAATAATTTCATGGTTTCAAAGTCCAATCTCAAAACAAAGTATATCCAAGGGAGTCTGAATTTCACTATTTTCTTCCTTTTTCATAAGTAATTCTAAGCTTAAATTTTTTTTTAATTTAAAAAGGTTGTGTATTTTTGTTTGTTCTCTCTCTCTTTCTCTTTCTCTTTCTCTCTCTCTCTCTCTCTCTCTCTCTCTCTCTCTCTCTCTCTCTCTCTCTCTCTCTCTCTCTCTCTCTCTCTCTCTTCCCTTTGGTGCTAGCCCTGGGGCTTGAACTCAGGACCTGGGTACTCTCCCTGAACTTTTTTGCTGAATGCTAGCACTCTACCACGTGAGCTACAGCTCCACAGTTGCTGTGTTTTGGTGTTTAATTAGAGATAAGAGTCTCATGGACTTTCCTGTTGGATTGGTTTTGAACTGCAGTTTTCAGATGTCTGTTTCTTGACTAGCTAGGATGACAGGCATGAACCACCTGGCTTATTTATCCTTCTTAAAAATATATATGGTAGGGGCTGGGAATATGGCTTAGTGGTAGAGTGCTCATCTTGCATGCATGAAGCCCTGGGTTCAATTCCTCAGAAGTGGCGCTGTGGCTCAAGTGGCAGAGTGCTAGCCCTGAGCAAAAAGAAGCCAGAGACAGTGCTCAGGCCTTGAGTCCCAAGCCCCAGGACTGGAAAAAAATTATACATATATACATACATACATACATATATATATATATATATATATATATATATATATGGTAGAATACTGTGGCCAGCATAGTGGTAATCCCAGGTATATGGGAGGCTGGCCAGGCAAAAGCAAGTGTCTGAAAGATAACTAAGTCCAAAGGGGCTAGGGATATGGCATAAGCAGTCAAATAATGTTTTGTAAGCACAAGACCCCAAGTTAAAGCCCCAGGACAACTAAATTAAAAAGAAAAAATAAACAGTAGGATACTATATACCTTTCCTTGACATATTCTTTTTCTTTTTTTGGCCAGTCCTGGGGCTTGGACTCAGGGCCTGAGCACTGTCCCTGGCTTCTTTTTGCTCAAGGCTAGGACTCTGCCACTTGAGCCACAGCGCCACTTCTGGCTGTTTTCTGTATATGTGGTGCTGGGGAATTGAACCCAGGGCTTCATGTATACCAGGCAAGCACTCTACCACTAGGACATATTCCCAGCCTCTTTGAAATAGTCTGAGGACTATTTCTTAATAGGTTATTACTTATCTGTTTTTATAGCCATGTAGTATCTCATTGAGTAAACATGCCATAGTTTATTTCAATGGTTCCCAATAGATGGGGATTTGGGTGCATTCTAATCTTTTGTTAACATAAACTGTTAAACTGAATTTCTGTCATCTGTCATCTATAATGATATCTATAATTTTATAATTTTGTACATTAGAGGTAGATTTGCAGGGTCAAAGCTAAAAGAGTTTGTGTTTTTATTAACTATTGCCAGATTCATCCTGTAAGGTTTGCCAGAGAGGAAACCGGCCACATGGTTCAAGCAGAAAGACTTTTTTTGGGGGAAAGCAGACTGCCAGCTCACACAAGATGGAGGCCTGGGAAGATAGAGGGGAAGGAAGAAGGGAAAAAAGAGAGAAAAGAGCAAGAGAGAGTAAGAGAGAAGAGCAAAGAGAACGGGGACTGTGTTGAGCTGGATTATATAGGAAAAGATGGGAGATATGGCCAGGAGGATTGGATGTGACCTCAGAGAAGGAGGAGGTCACTGCCTCCAGGTGTGCCAGTTACCTAGGTAACTCAGGTACTAGGTGCAAACTTAAACAGGTGGGGGCATCTGCATGAAGCCCTCCTGAGGGTGGACCTAACATATCCTAAGGAACATGGCTATTTTCTCCACCTCTCTATATCTTTGTCAACAAAGTATGTTAAATTTTTTTTTCAAAGAAATTTCATTCTAGTATTAATTTCCATTCTTCATTATGAGGGAGATTGAGTACCTTTTCATTGTGAGAGTACCTTTGTATATTTTTCTGTTAACTATTTCTTTAGGCCTTTCTTTAGGTCTGTTGTTTTCTACTTTGTAAGCTTTTTACATATTAGGACTATCAACCTTTTATATTTCTTTTTCTTCACAGAGATACTCACTAATCTGCTTTCCACCTTCCTCATTTTTCCCCTCAATCTTTTATTTACTTAGCTAGTTAGTTGGTTGGTCGGTTGGTTGTAGGGCTTGAAGCTGAGAGCCTGTGCACCGTCCCTGAGCTCTTTTGCTCCAGTCTATTGCTCTTTGAGCCACAGTTTCACTTCTGGTTTTCTGATGGTTGATTGGAGGTAAGAATTTCACAGACTTTCCTGCCTGGGCTGGCTTCAAACCGCTATCCTCAGAGCTCAGCTTCCTGAGTAGCTAGGGTTATAGATGAGAGCCACCGGCATCTGGCTCTTATTTATTTTTCTAGCTAAGTGATCATTCTGTAATGAGTTCTAGGCCAGAGGCCCAACTCCAAGGCCTCCAGTATGTCAGTTCTGGCTCCTTACTCCAGGATGATGAAGGCCAGAGAAAGGAGATTTATTTCATAGCAGGACATCCCTCATCTTAGGGATACAGACATAAACTTTAAGTAGAGGAAGAATTTTGGCAGGAGAGAGGTATGCATAATTAAGCATTTCCCACTGGAATATGGCCTCCCTGATCATTATCTCAGTTCTGGTTCTGCTAGGAGTTCTGGGGAAGTTGTGTCAGTGTCATCATTTGAGATGAGCAATCTGGTTGCCTTGAGAGGATTATTCCTGCTCTAAGGTGCAGCTTCATCATTATAAAAATTGCCCTTACTTGGAGGAGGTCTGTTCTACAAGTTCTAATGTTCATCGGGATAGGTTTTAATCTGTACCATAGAGATGCCAATGATTAGTCTTTCCCTTGCTGGAACCCCAAGGTGATTGTAGGAAAGAGTCCCAACAAAAGATATAAAATGGATGCAGGCATACCTAACCTTTCTCTTGCTTCTGGAGACTAGGCTGTACACTCAGTGCTTTCTAACCAGAGAAATTGCTAAGCTACCTGTTAAAACTTGGTATTTGATAGCTCAACTTGCATAACTTAGACTTATTCTATTTCTTTAAATATGCCCCAGGTAAAACTTGACTTTACCCATATTATTGCTGTTTTTATGCTCTTTTCATCATGTAATGGCATGACCATTTTCATAGTTGACAACTGAAGTGACCTTTTGTGGCTCTATTTATTATTAGTTTAATAAGTACTTGTTGAATATCTTCCAGGATTTAAGTACTTATAATCCTAGCCTTCTAGGAACTAATGGGGAATCCCATAGTAAACAGGTATAAATGTGTGGTTACATAATTAAGAGAGAACTGAAGGGTTAGAGTCTTTATTAGATTGGAGAGGTTATATATTGCTTTTTTTATTAAATGATATTTAGTTTGAGAGTGGAAGAATGGTTCAGGTAGCCTGCTGGTCAAAATCAGTTGTTAGACTTAAGAAACAGTGTGGAAGGATGCCAGGGCAGGAAAGGAGATGAAAAGGTCAGTGTGACTGTCTGGTAAGGAGAGAAGTGGAGAAGGAATGTTCTGTCATCTGATTTACTTTAATGATCGGTACTTGGGAGACTGACTGGGGAGGATCTCTAGTGCCAGGCCAGCCTGGGCTGTATAGTTTAGGCCAAATAGGCTGGGTACACAGCGAGACTCTGTCTCCAACCATGATGATCCATGAAAGGAAGTGCATGGTTGGCAGATTTGTTCAGTTGTGAAATTCTTTTCAGTCTACTTCAAGTCTTCACTAATTCATGTGTGTGTGTGTGTGTGTGTGTGTGTGTGTGTGTGTGTGTGTGTGTGTGTGTTCGCATTCCCAGGCTTCAACTTGTGGCCTGGGTGCTGTTCCTGAGCTGCTTTTGCCTAAGGCTAGCGCTCTACCACTTGAGCCATAGCACCACTTCTGGCTTTTTATGAGTAGTTTATTGGAGATAAGAGTTTCAAGGACTTTCCTGTCTGGGATGGCTTCAGACTGTGATCATCTGATCTCAGCCTCCTGTGTAATGAGAATAACAGGTATGAGCCACCAGTGCCTGGCTTGTTCCTCATATTTTTATGCCCATTGCCTATTTCAGAAACATATTCTCAACTACTCAAATTTTTAAAACATTGATTCTGCCTCATCCAATCTGCTTCTCAAGTTAACTTAGAAATCACAGATTGCTTCATATGTTATTTCCTCTTCCAAAAAGTTATGGTAGCTCCTTCACAGAGAAATAATGAGGTCATATCTGTAATGGAAGACTTATTTTTTTAAAAGGCTTTTGGGTCTATTTTTGGAGAGACTACTTTGCTTTAGGCAACCAGGACTAATTGTTTTCTGCCTCTTAGCTCATTTTCAAATTTCCATGTTCCATCATGACATCTCTGCCCTCAGACCCCTGCCCTCCCCTACTTTTTTTTATTTCCTGAAGGCTCAGTCCTATTTCTTCACTCAGATCGTTTTCTTTCTTAACCTATGTAACATTTTCATTTGTTGATATGTCTGTTTTAAGATTCATTATAGTGTTTATTATATTAAAAACTTATTTATTTGGAATAACAAAGAACTGTATTTTTTCATTTCAGAACTGAGAGAGACTCAACTTTGTGGAGCTGTATGAGACTAGAGGAAATCATGTATGGAGCTCTCTTTTAAAAGAGTCTCAAGTACAATCTTAACAGATATCTTGCCTAGAATTATCAAATAATGACCGTTCAGAGTAAGATAGGGCTTACCTTTTGAAGAGGTCACTGCACTTCAAGTAATAATTAAGACTCTACATTGGTTTGACACAAGTATTGCTTCTATGGAGTATTAGAGTATTTTTATGACTGGAAGTAATGGCATATTTAGAGCATAAAATATCCCATTTCCATGGTGGTAGAGAATGGCTAAAGAATGTGGAGCATCATTCAAATTATACTGCACTTATTTGAGACTTTTTAGCATTTTCTAGGTTCAGTGTCTGTGTAATCTTTTTTATTAATTAAATTTTATTGACAAGGTGTTGTGCAAAGGGGGTACAGTTACATAATAAGGTAGTGAGTACATTTCTTGTGATATCTGTTGCACCCTCATTTTTCTTTCCCTTCCCTAGTTCAGGTAGGCATATATACAATATCCAGTGTAGTCTGTGTAATTTTTGATGAAGATTAGTGTACCTGGTTCTAACCCTTGAGTGTTACATTTCTGTTGTGAAGAGAAAGGTGCAACTGTGTACAGCTTGCAGAATGATTTTTTTTTTTTTTTTTGGCCAGTCCTGGGCCTTGGACTCAGGGCCTGAGCACTGTCCCTGGCTTCTTCCCGCTCAAGGCTAGCACTCCGCCACTTGAGCCACAGCGCCGCTTCTGGCCGTTTTCTGTATATGTGGTGCTGGGGAATCGAACCTAGGGCCTCGTGTATCCGAGGCAGGCACTCTTGCCACTAGGCCATATCCCCAGCCCTGCAGAATGATTTTTAAGTACTTTTTTTTTTAACCCTTTGTGGTGTTGGAATTTGAATTCAGGGCATGCTAATCAAACATTTATCCATAAGGCACATCCTCAACTCTGGTACTCATCTTTAAAAAAATCTCTTTTCTGCCAGGTGTTGTTGGCCCACATCTGTAATCCTAGCTACTCAGGAGGCTGAAATGTGAGGACCAGGGTTCAAAGCCAGCCCACATATGAGAGGACATCAGACTTATCTTCAATTAACCACCAAACAGACCTGCCTTGTTAGCCATGCTAGCCTTGAGCATAAAACTCAAGTCCTGAGTTCTAGCACACATATACATACACACACACGCATACACACACACAAACAAACAAAAAATTCATTTTTCCTTAATTCCTTTCTGTTCCTTGTTTTCGGCAATTGAAGTTAAAAAAATCACTTTGAGTTATTGGATCAACTATCGTAGTTCCATTATGTTTTTTTCTTGTGAGGTAATTTCTCTGAAATTGTAAGCAAATGGTGAAATTTTTATGTTGTAGTTTTCAACATATGTAGTTTTCAAACATAAATCTCTTAGTTTATTTGGATCACCTCTTGAGTTAAGTGGCTACTTTTGTTTTACAGAGGGTGATTATATGGTACTTTTGGTTCTATACCGAATGGAATTTACTTTTGCTACCTGAAATATGGTAGAGACTAAACCTTTGAACCTATTTAAAAAGTAAGTTTCTTGAAATCATACTTACAATATTTTGGTTGTTATTTTCAGGTAAAATGTTTCAATGAACATTTTAAAGGAGCCTTGCTAAAAATTAAATTAGGATATCAAGGCTTAGTTTGTGGAATATGATTTTGTTTTAAAAATTATCTTGAACCATAAGTTGTTTATAGGTAAGAATCAATTTATCATTTGGAACTGTGGTCTTCAATCATAATACATTTAGTTTAGAGTGATGTAAGTCTTTATTTTTAAAATGCAGAGTCTATAAGACCAAAAATATTTCACATACCTCATGGATTGGCACAGGTTTATGAAAGGCTTAAAAGATAAGGTTGTCATGAGTAAAATATTGCATTCTGGGTAGGATTTATGTAAGTAGGAGTGATGGTGAAGAAACCTGATGAGGTTGGAGAAATGACTCAGTTCCCTAAGTTGCCCTCTCCAAACCTCATTTCCTTTCCCATTTTAAGTCACACAGGAGAATTACAGCATTAATTCACAAGACCAGTATAAAGATAAGCTAGTATGTTTTTGTGTGTGTGTGTGATAATCATGTTTTTACCACTTGGGAACTTTTTTCCATACCCTTGTTCTTAGGGGAGTTTAGGGGCTGTATCATCTCTGAGCTAGGTGAGTCCCACGCCACCCCACATTCTTTAGGATATGGAATCTCCCCCCCCCCCATTTCTTTATTGTTAAAGTGATGTACAGAGGGGTTACAGTTTCATATGTAAGGCAGTGAGTACATTTCTTATCCAACTTGTTACCTCCTCCCTCATTTTCCCCCCTCCTCCCTTCCCCATCCCCCCATGAGTTGTACAGTTGGTTTACACCATATAGTTTTGTAAGTATTGCTGTTGCATTGACTTTTCTTTTTTTTTTTTTTGGCCAGTCCTGGGCCTTGGACTCCGGGCCTGAGCACTGTCCCTGGCTTCTTCCCGCTCAAGGCTAGCACTCCGCCACTTGAGCCACAGCGCCGCTTCTGGCCGTTTTCTGTATATGTGGTGCTGGGGAATCGAACCTAGGGCCTCGTGTATCCGAGGCAGGCACTCTTGCCACTAGGCTATATCCCCAGCCCGCATTGACTTTTCTTTTTATCCTTTGTCTCTCAGTTTTGATATTGCCTTTCCCTTCCTTAGTTCCAAAACACATATATTCAATATCTAGGGCACTAAAATCAGTTGTAGTGATATCAGGGGTAAAACCATGGGGAAGAAAGACAAAAGAAAAAAGGCATAATTTCACATGGTATGTTGAAAATAACAACAACAATGATAAACCACTTCTTTCCATAACTTGGAGTTCATTTTGCTTAGCATCATCTTATGTGTTCATATGGACATAGCTATTGAGCTATTGTAATCTTCTGCTAGGACTATCCTAGATGTGTAATAGTTATTCCCAATGAGGAAACCATAGAGTCTTATGTTTCTTTGAGTCTGGCTTACTTCATTTAGTATGATTTTTTCCAAGTCCTTCCATTTCATATGGATGGGGCAATGCCATTCTTCCTGATAGAGGCATAGAATTCCATTTTGTATATGTACTACATTTTCTTGATCCACTCATCTACTGAGGGGCATATGGATTTGTTGGCTATGGACTCTTATATTTATTATTTGTGTGCCTTACTATCTAGAGTAAGGCTTCATTGTATTCAATTAGGCTGTCTTCATATATGTTTCTGTACTTGGCATTAGGTTTCTAGAAAGCTTTAAAAGAATAGCTTTTGCCTTTTTGCTTTACTCTGATAAATCTTCCAATTAACATGTCTACCCTAATGTGATTTACATATATATTCAACTTTTTTATTAATTAAATTTTATTGACAAGGTGTTATGCAAAGGGGGTAGTTACATAATAAGGTAGTGAGTACATTTCTTATGATATCTGTTACACTCTCATTTTTCTTTCCTTCCCTAGTTCAGGTAGGCATATATATAATATCCAGTGTACCAAAATCATATATAGTAGCCATGTAGGGTACACCAAAGGAAATTCACCTAGAACATTAAACGTAACGACAACTATATTCAACTTCTTGAGAAGAGGTGCATAACCTAAATTGGGTCTTGGACAGGAAATAACATTCAAAAGGTTTGTTCAGATGACCCAGAACTCTACTGCACTGAGTTAGAGACCAAATATTTCTCAAAATAGAGTGAGAACAAAGCAAAAGGGGCACCTAGGGACTCAGGAGAACAGGAGTGATTTGAGTGAATTTTCATTTAAAATGGCAGAATTGATCCCTTTGTACTTTGTCAGATCTTCCTTATTATGTAACAGCAGCTGGCCTGAAATTCTGCAGCTGATTGAATTATCACATGCTTAAACTGTTAATAATGGTCTTTGGTAAGCATGTTTTCAGTTCAAAATTATTTCTAAGACTTGTAACTAATGGGAAGGTTTCTTTCCTTTATAAAGTTTTTCATTCTAATAGGCCTTACAGAAAAGGATTAGATGTTGTCTAAAACAAGTTTAAAATAAGAACTTTTCAATAACTTGTTGGTCATAATGCACTTTCTGTCTTTCCCTTTTTATTTTCACTTTAAAAAGGTACATTTATTATTTTTATAAATATTTAAAAGACATTGTTACATTTTATCCCTTGTTGAGAGACACTTTCATTTTTGTTTTGAAGTTCAAAATCATTATAAGAGCACAGTGATATTATAATTGCATTTGAGTGCCTCTTCTTATATATGTCCATATAACAATGGCTTATTCTTTTAAAATGTAAAATAAGGGGCTGGGAATATGGCCTCGTATACATGAAGCCCGGGGTTCGATTCCTCAGCACCATATAAACAGAAAAAGCCGGAAGTGGCGCTGTAGCTCAAGTGGTAGAGTGCTAGCCTTGAGCAAAAAGAAGCCAGGTACAGTCCTCAGGCCCTGAGTTCACACCCCAGGACTGGCAAAAAAAATGTAAAATAAGCCAGAGTGTCATATTTCTTTTTTAAAATTTATTTATTAATTGAATACAAATTTTTTTGACAAGGTGTTGTGCAAAAAGGGTACAGTTACATAGTAGGGCAGTGTGTACATTTCTTTTTCTTTTTTTCTTTTTTTTTTTTTTTTTTTTGCCAGTCCCAGGCCTTGGACTCAGGGCCTGAGCACTGTCCCTGGTTTCTTTTTGCTCAAGGCTAGCACTCTACCACTTGAGTCACAGCACCACTTCTGGCTTAAAAAAATTTTTTTTCTATATATGTGGTGCTGGGGAATCGAACCCAGGGCTTCATGTATACGAGGCGAGCACTCTACCACTAGGCCATATTCCCAGCCCAGTGTGTACATTTCTTGTGATATCTTACACCCTGTTTTTCTTTCCCTTCTCTAGGTCAGGTAGACATATATACAATACACAATGTATCAAGAACATATACAGTATCCACGTGGCCAAGCCCAAGAAAATTCGCCTAGGGCTTTAAATGTAATGTCAATATTAGACAATATGTCGACAGTAGTCTTATATGAACGTATATACATAGCTTTTGAGCTATTGTATTCCACTGAGAGGTCAATTTTTGACCTTTATATGTTGAGTAGTTGTTTGGTTTTAGTTACATACTGTTGGGTCGCTGCCCCAATCCTGTGGAAAATACCATTTGACAAGCAGTTTTTGGTTTCACAGACCTGGTCTCTACTGTCTCTCCGTCTCCCTTTCTTAACAGTCATGTATCAGGGAGATCATGCCCCTTTGTTTTCTGTGTTCTAGGCTTGTCTCACTCAACATTATTTGTTCAAGTTCTGACCATTTCCCTGCGAATAACAATATTTCACCATTCCTAATCACTATGTAGTATTCCATTGTGTATAGGTACCATATTTTTTGGATCCATTCATCTGTGGAGGGGCATCTGGGTTGTTTCCATATTTTGGCTATTGTGAATTGTGCCGCGATAAACATGGAAGTAGAGTGTCATATTTCTTAGTCCACTATTTTTTTCATTTCTCTATTTGTAAAGTTGGACATTTAAAAAAGTTGTACATTTGGGTTAAAAATGAAGTAATAAGCTAGGCTCTGGCGGCTTACACCTGTAATCCTAGCTATTCAGGAGGCTGAGATCTGGGGATCACAGTTCAAAGCCAGCCTAGGCAGGAAAGTTTGTGAGATTTTTTTTATCTCCACTTAACCACCAGAAAGCCAGAAGTGGAACTGTGGCTCAAAGTGGTAGAGCATTAGTGTTGACCAGAAAAGCTCAGGGACAGTGCCCATGCCCTGAGTTCAAGCACCACGACCAACAAAAACAACAAAAAAAAGTGATATGTATGTGAAGGACCTAACCTGGTTGGTCACATCCAGTAGACCTTAGTTAATCTGATTTTTTAGGGCATCATTTCTGAGGGTTCAGTGAATGAATTCTTAATTCTCTCCAGTATATGTAGTATTTTTATTCTGACTTAACCATTGTGAAAAATAAAGTTTACTTGTGGGGTGGGGAGAAAGCTTATTGGCTTTTATATGCAAGTTCTTTCAGTTACTGGCTGTGTACTAAAATGGAAAAGCTTTGCAACCTATTCTGTATGGTCATCTATGGTCACCACATTGATTTGCAGTGTTTAGTGACTACCTTTGCAATATGTTGCTTTCTGCATAGAGAATGATATAAATAAATTGCTGTTATCCTTTGCAAGTTATTCTACAGTGAGGGAACTGTCAAACACTGTAAATCTTACCCTGCACAATACTTACATACATGTGGGGAGGAGGCAACAGCAAGATAACCACTAATGGATTAGAGCCAGTAGCTGTTGTGCAACTTCCAGGATAGTGGTAGAGTCCAGCTCTGGAGCCCAGCCCTCTGGGAATCGTGACTTGGAGCCTTGCAGTCAAATAATACTGCTTATTGAGCCTGAGTTCAAGAAGAAGCCGCTTGTGTGATTCTAGATTGTCTTCTACTTAGTTTCTGGTAAGAAAGGCAGTGAATAATACTACTCCAGTGAAGCGTGTCATGGTCCTTCTCTGCCACTCAGATTGATGGCTATTCCCTCTGTACTGGTGGGGCCTAAGCAACTGCTCTTCCCAGAACACCTGAAACATACCACATGCCTATCTCTTCAGATTGTCCCCATGATGGCATCGTTCACTGCAGATTCCAGGTGCCCAAGTTGATTCTCAGTGAGTTCCCTTTCTCCCTGTGGCTTGGAAGGGCATCAGTGCCTTACTGTTGATTTTTAACTGTTAACTGTTCAGTAATTCCTTCTGACTTTATCAGTTCCTTAGAGAAATACTTAGAGACACAATTCCCACCTTTGCCACTCCCCACCCCCCTTCATTCTATTCTTTGGCCAGGGCAAAGCCCATTTTATTTTTATTTTTTGTTGTTTTTAATTTCTTATGTTCTTCATGAAGCAATTAATATTTAGAAACCCAAGGAAAGGTGAGAAATGTAAACTAAAGCTGAAATTTTAGAATTGTCCAATGTTAAAATAGATTATCATTAAAAAAAAAAAAAAGTTCTAGCAAGATTGCAGAGTGCTGGTGGCTCACACCTGTAATCCTAGCTACTCTTGAAGCTGAGATCTGAGGAACGCATTTGGAAGCCAACCAGGGCAAGAAAGTCCTGTGACTCTCTTATCTCCAACAAACCACCAGAAAACCACAAGCGGAACTGTGGCTCAAAGTGGTAGAGCACTGGCCTTGAACAGTGCCCCACGACCAACTACAAAAGAAAAAAAGAAAAGTGTTCCCTTTACAATACATCCTAGTAAAAGATGTGTTGTAAGGTAGTATTCTTTATTATACTGATGTTATTTGCACACCTGGGCACAAATAAAATGTTTTGGTGGCTCTGTTAATCTGAAAGTATTGTTTTGGAGGCGCCTAACTTGGTACCAGGATGAGATTAGACACCAAGAGAATTTGGATTATTTTATGTTGCCACATAATAAAATGGCTTATCAAATATTCATGTGGGCACATACAGAGGCATAATTGTATTCTTGTAATGCACAGTATAAATACTAATATTGTTTTGCCGAAGCTGCCTGGTATGCTGAAGCTGTGGTTTGGAAAAATGCATTGTAGTATATTTTTTATCTGTGGGAATTACTGGCAAGTGTAATTGAAAGGTTCTAAATGCTGTAGTTGTTTACTTCACTTTTGGTTTTGGCTTATTAAACATTTTGGGTTATATTATTTTGGTAATCATTGAATTGTTATCCTTGTAATCTTTATGGTAGAAGCTCAATCATAATTGTCTTGTAGAAGTTATTTTAAACATTAAATGTACTTCTAAAAATACGTTTAAAAATAAAATTTCCCCACTAACATAGTTTACAAGGTATTTAAATGGGAGAATAGTAGAGTTCCACTCTTCAGCTTAAACATTCAAGTTCTTGTTACCTCTATGCTTATTCCTTTTCCTGAGCTCATGATTTTATTGTATATTTACCTTGTCATAATGTTTCACCTGTAAATATTTCACTAAGTATTTAATTTTTTCTTTATTTTTCTTTTCTTCTTGATTATTATTTATTTGTGTCAGGGGCTTGGACTTGGGCCTACATGCTGTCCCTTAGTTCATTCTGTCTAGGATTGAGCTCTATAACTTGAACCACAGCTCCACTTCCAGCTTTTTGCTGGTTAAGTAGAAATAAGAGTTTCATAGATTCCCCTGCCTGGCATTGAATGGTGAGCCTCAGATCTAGGATTACATCTACTGGTGCTTGCCATTCACTATGTATTTCTGCATTCTGTATGTCTTTTTCATGCCATTTGAATAGCAGTAATAGTTGATGACTGTTCTTCAGGGAAAAATCAAAGCCATATACAAAGATTCCCAATCAAGGTATTATGTATCGTAGCAGAGAATTGAACCTGATGCTTAATATTAGCTGAATGATTAAATGATGATCATAATATCTTTGTAAAATAACATTTTAGCCCCTAGAAATTGTACACTGTAATTCCAACTGTATGAAATGTTTAATATTTATCTTTGATTAAAGTATTTAAAGATCTGAACAAAATTATCCTAAATTTAATTAAGCTATGATTTAATAGTGACAGTCTCTAGGTTATTGACACATTCTATTTATTACTTTTGTGGGAAATTGTAAGTTTAGTTGTCTGTGAGTAAATGTGATATAACATAAAATTGTTGCATCTACTTGTCATAGTCAACGACTATTTAAGTACTTTTCTTCTTTGACACAAAATTCTCACTGCAACCCAAGGTATTTTGTTACCTTATTGAATAGATGGAGCTACTTAGTCATAGAGAGATTGGAGGTACCTTTCTTTGTGATTAAGTACCTTGATAATTTGATTATGCCCTTCAGGATTTAGTCTCTGCTTTTAAATCTGTTATTTCTAACAATTGGAAAAAGATTATAAGTATTGTTTTCCCTTTTCTTATATATTAAAAATAAAACTCATGATAAGGTTGGTGGCTAAAAATAAAATCCATGATAAGGTTGGTGGCTCATACCTGTAAAATCCTAACTGAGGCTGAGATATGAGGATCTTGGTTTGAAGCCAGCTAGGGCAGGAATATCTTCAACTCTTTTATCTCCAAAAGCTGCAAGTGGAGCTGTGGCTCAAGTGGTAGAGCTATAAGTATAAAAAAAAGCTCAGGGACAGTGCCCAGGCCCTTGAGCTTGTCTTAGGGCCCCCTCCCCCACACAATTTGGTGACTGTTTAGTATATCAGCCATGTTTTCCTTTAAATATGTTTTCCTTTAAATTGATGGATAATGTTTCATTTTGTGAATATATTATGATTTTTTAACAGCTCCTTTGTTTTTTGTTCTTTACCTAAGATTCTCTTTTGCTCATAGGAATAATACTGTAGTGAACTTCTTTGAAAGCAAAGTTTTCTGTGCATTTTTGATGACCTCTCTAGAATGAGCTTTTAGAAGTGGCATTATTAATAAAAGATCATGAACATATTAAAGGCTTTCTGTGATACAAGTTGTGAGCTTGCAGGTGATAATTGCTTTTTTGTTCTGTTATTTACATTCTGGGATTTGTACCCTCGGCCCAAGGCTTGCCTAGCAAACTCTGCTACCACAGGAGCTATGTCCCTAGCCCCATTATTCTTCTTTAGAAAGGTTCTTTTCAGGCAATAAATCCCAGAGAAATAGATCATAAAAGTTACCAGTGGGAATCTGTACCTTCATAGTTTCTCTTATGGAAATCAGGTTTCTCCAAGCTTGCTGGAGGCATTAAAGAGAGAAAGGAGGAAAGATGGGCTTTGGAGATTAAGTTGTGGCCATTCAACTGCTTTATGACCTTGAGCTGCTGCTTAATTCTCCACCATTTACGATTTAGATTAGTAAATTTATTTCTCTTAAATTATTTATTTCTTTTAAATTGTTATAAAATCATAAGATATGCTTATGATTTCTAGATGGCTGATCCCTTCTGAGGATAAGCAAGAATTGAAAATTGTGATAGTTTTTTTAATAGTGATTTTTATTGTGTGTTCCTGTGACTTCTAAGACCTTATTTCTAAATTCATTGTGAGAAAACTACATTTAAAAGCAAAACCTTGAATGGGAAAAGAAGCACTTTTTAAGGGTCCAGAGAATAACAAAATTGGAAAAGGAAAATTGAGGATTTTAGAATTGGATTATTCTGGAAAACCCATGGCTGGTAATAGTTAATCTGATAGCTAGTAACTTATGAGAGGCACAAGAGGAAAAGATGAACATTTGATTCAAGTTTAAAGGCTATACTTGTTTGAACGAACAGAAAAAGAATTGTAGTTTTTTTTACTGTAAATAATTAAACTAAAATGATCTAATATATATGACATAGATAGTAATATAAGGAGTTTTAGTAGAGGCTTTAAATATTTATTTCTTTCCTTCTGGAGTTTGTACTTAGGGTCTCATACTTGGAAGATAGACACTACCACTTGAGTCATACTCCCACCCCTTTTCTTAGGTCTTTTAACCCATAATTAGTGGTTGGATCAGGAAGGCTCTCATTTCTGTGTGTGCAGGTTGGATGGAGAGATCTTCATTTTTCCTCTAGATTTGCAAAGGAATAACTTAAAATAACCTGAACTATAAGAATGTTAAGGGCTGGGAATATGGCCTAGTGGCAAGAGTGCTTGCCTCATATACATGAAGCCCTGGGTTCAATTCCACAGCACTACTTATACAGAAAACGGCTAGAAGTGGTGCTGTGGCTCAAGTGGCAAAGTGCTAGCCTTGAGCAAAAAGAAGCCAGGGACAGTGCTCAGGCCCTGAGTCCAAGTCCAAGCCCCAGGACTAGCAAAAAAAAAAAAAAAAAAAAAAAAGAATGTTAACTTCACAAGGCTGGGGTTGATTTTTCCCTCTTTTTTAGCAGATAGTTCTTCTCAGTAAATATTGATTGTAAATTTTTGTGTAGTATATGTGTAAATTTATGTATAGTGTACTGGTAGTAATGGATATTTAGAAGTTGGGGGCTAGAAGAATATTCTAGACCTATAAGCTGGAAGCACATGATTCATACTAGATTGCATCTACATTTGTCCAAAAATTTTCTAAATGGGAATATAGAGTAAAGAGCATTTATATGATACATTTTTGGTCAAATGCCATTATTTTTCTTTTCTTTGCCAACATAGAAATACAATAAGAAAATTATGCCAAAAATACATACCCATTGACCAGTACTTAAGAAAATTTGTACTCGGATGTTACTTTCATTTGATTCAATAAGGAAGCCTTTCTAGAAAACTTCGGAAAATTGTGAATGGAAAATTTGCTGATTGATTTTCTTAGGTCAAGTATTATGACAGCAACTGCTATTCCAGGTAAAAATGTAACATCAACAAAATGTAGACAAATTTACCTGCAGAGAACATTGCTTTATCAGCAAGAGATTTGAATTTGTTACTTTTTTTTTTGCACTGAAGCCCAATTATTCTATCCTCAGTATCATTATACAGCATTTTATCAGGTCATGTCATGTAATCTGTGATCATATTAGTCAGCATATACTTTAAAATTTCTATGG
Organism: Perognathus longimembris pacificus; assembly: GCF_023159225.1. Lineage (NCBI taxonomy): Eukaryota > Metazoa > Chordata > Mammalia > Rodentia > Heteromyidae > Perognathus > Perognathus longimembris. Next base: position 25,782,879 of record NC_063176.1, on the reverse strand, counting down.
GAGAAGGTCCAAAAGAATAATTGAGAGAAGTTAAAATATAAATCCCACTTTTAAAAGGTATTAAAAAAAGGATAGCATTTTTAAAGTGGTTAGAGAAAAAGCAGATTAGGTAAAAGTTGGAAGTGTAGTACAACCATTTTCAGTTTTCTGATAATTAATTTTCATTGGTAAGAATATGAATGATCATAAGTTATTCTAATAGGTTTTTGTTTGAAAAATTTTAAACTTTTTCTTTCTTTTCCTTTTTGATACTGGGGATCAAACATTTGCCACTGAGCTACAACCCAGTCCTCTTCTAATAGTTTTTATCTGTCAGACTTAAAGGATATGTTTTAGATTTTTCATGTTTTATATAAAAATTTACTGCAGTTTGTGATTCCCATAATTGTTCTGGTATCACAGATAAAAGTGGTGATCTTTTAAAGCATATTTGGTGCTTGCATTCTTTCCCTCAAAGATGGCCATAATATTACATCATTTTAGATTTTTATATAATTTTCTTAGTCCTTGCAAGGTTACTAAAAAGCTTTAATAGAAGAGTAGGAATTGGCTTTCATGGATTCCATGTCTTGAAATGTATTTCTACTCAGTCGAAATACAGTGCATTTCTAGGTTAGCATGTATTCTGGTATTCAAGTATAACATAAAATACATTTTGAAGTCAAATTTAGATTCCCAGTTGAGATCTTTGAAGTAGTTTATCCACATCTATTTTATCCCATGTGATAATCTTTTTACCTTCTGTGTTAATCTTTTTTTCATTTTATAGGATTGTTAGCTTTTCTTTTCTTTTTTCTTTTATTTGCCAGTCCTGGGGCTTGGACTCAGGGCCTGAGCACTGTCCCTGGCTTCTTTTTGTTCAAGGCTAGCACTCTACCACTTGAGCCACAGCACCATTTCTGGCTTTTTCTAAATATGTGGTGCTGAGGAATTGAACTCAGGGCTCCATGTATGTGAGGCAAACACTCTACCACTAAGCCATATTCCCTACCCTGTGGATTGTTAGCATTTCTAACAATCTTTGCCTAAATATTCAGTGGGCATTATTCCTTTATGAAAAAGACTTTTTGTTAATTATATAATAAATAAACTGTTTTTGTTGTTGAGACAAAATGTGCCATGTACGTAACTTTCTTTTCTCCTCTTCAGGTTATGAAGTATTTCAAACAAAGTTATATATTGAGAATGCTGTAATGAACATCACTGAGATTCCTTTTCTCTTTGTGCTTCTCTATTTATTTCAAATTATTGTTTCCTATATTAATGTGTATTAGACATACCTACATTAGATGTCTTACTAAAATTAAAGCAAATACTGGTATTCATTTAATTATTCAAAAACTCCTTTTCAAAAATGAAATGAGGTTCATGTGTCATCTGATACATTTTATTTATTCTCTGGAGTGGGGAAAAGCAGGCCTTTCCTGAGGGACTGCATTTGATCTGAGATTCTTCAAGCATCGTGTCTGAGCTGCTGTTCTCTATTTGGTGCCTATGGAAACATCTAGATCTGTACTCTAGGAGGAAAATCTTGCCTTTTAAGCCTTCTGTTATTTAGCTATGTACAATTTTTCTCTTTGGTATTGTCAAATACTTAGGTGACCTTGTTTATTTGACCTTTCACTTTTTACATCAGAAACCAGAGCAATGGTCATGTGTACAACATAACTGCCTACAGGTAACCTCTCTGATTGTCCCTGTCATAAAAGTGCCATTAGAAAAATGGGAGTGGGGCTGGGGAGATAGCCTAGTGGCAAGAGTGCCTGCCTCGGATACACGAGGCCCTAGGTTCGATTCCCCAGCACCACATATACAGAAAACAGCCAGAAGTGGCGCTGTGGCTCAAGTGGCAGAGTGCTAGCTTTGAGGGGGAAGAAGCCAGGGACAGTGCTCAGGCCCTGAGTCCAAGGCCCAGGACTGGCCAAAAAAAAAAAAAAAAAAGAAAGAAAAATGGGAGTAAAACATACTCTACAGATAAAATGTTCTTCGAATCAGTTAAGTGAAAGAAAGATAATCCCATGTCATATAATATGTGTGGAGACACGATTAAAAAAAGAGACATTCAAGGAAACAGGAACACCCTTTCCCAAGTGGGAAACAGACAAAACCTTCCACATTTTCAGTGCTGCTAAAAATGATAATAACCTATAAAAAGAAAACCTCAGAAATAATACTTTCCATGCTAACTTAAAGGTGTATTTATCTTGGGAAGAGTGAAATGCTGAGAATTTGGTCTCCTGAAGAGGTATTGAAAACTTGGGACATAAATGCTGGAAACTCTTAAAATTAAACAGTTCTATGATAGTGTAGCTCCAGCAATAGTGGACACATAAAAATATGACTTTGGAACTTGCTATGTCCCTTAAGTAAGATGAAAGACCTAAGTATGGTGATAAGAATTAATCCTTGGAATTGTTGCTGTATTCCTAAAATTACATTGTACTCTAGTAGTGAGTGGTTGGGTTTGTGATTTGTCCCAAAAGACATGGTTGGGAAAAAAAAGTTTTAATCTCATTAAATGTTATTGCTCAATACATGATTGTACTGCAAGATAAGACTTTTTTTTTTTTTGCATGAGCTTATTTGAGGGATAAAAGACAAGCTAGCACAAGTAAATCAAGAATTCTGGCAGAGTATGGGTAACATTGTTAACAGATTCAGAAATATTTGATGGGGCAGTAGAAGATTGTAGCAAGTCTGAGTGATATAGATTATGTGAATAATTTAGTGTTGGTTTATATTTACTAGATCTAGAAAAATTTGGTCTTAGTTATGATTTAGTTATACATAGCTCTTGAGTAAATGGATTATTATAACTCGAACAAAGGAATTTCAAATTGAGAATTTTAAGTTCAAAGGTAGCATTTCAGAGAATAAACTTTTTCCTTGGGGTTGTATATTAAATTTTTAAGCAGGAAAAAATCCAGTAGGAAACTAGTGAGATGAATAGGAATTTCAATGCTGTTTTTAACATTTGGCACCTATAACTGTTAAAAATGCTAATACCTTTAATGTTAGTACAACATAGAATGTGCACCATCACATGTGAGTCCTTACACATGGTAAAAGGACAGATCCCTGTGGCCAGTGGGTTTATTTATTAGGCCTAATTACTTATAGGAACTGTTTTGCAAATCCATATTTTAGCAAATAAAACAGTAATGTATTAAATGTGTTTTTGAATAAGGCATTATCTGAGTTTAGGCTTTGGCTTGTTAAAAGTATTACAAAGAAATGGAGGGAGCATGTGGCTGGGGATGTAGCTTAGTGGTAGAATGCTTGCCTGGATTTAATCTTCAGCACCACATAAAAAGGAAAAACAGGCTGGGACTATGGCTTAGTGATAGAGTGCTTGCCTTGCATGCATGAAGTCTTGGGTTCGATTCCTCAGCACCACATATACAGAAAAAGCCGGAAGTGGCACTGTGGCTCAAAAAGAGCCACAGTTGAGCAAGAAGAAGCCAGGGACAGTGCTCAGGCTCTGAGTTGAAGCCCCAGAACTGGCAAAAAAAAAAAAAAGAAAAAAAGAAAAAAAAAGAAAAACTAGATTGGAAGAGATTTAAGGGTTTTGTTTAGATTTGGATTAAAAAAAAACTATTTAAGACACTGAGGAATTTGAGCACTGATTGGTAGGAATAAGAAGTTATGATGACTTAATAGCCAGTTAAATCTGACTTAAGTACTTACTGAATTATTAACAAACACTTGGAGGTATGGGATGGTTCAGAATAGAGGTCTGTGAAGATATAAATGGAAGATGATTTGCTGTGACTTACAATGAAACTGGGAATAATGGGTGTTCATGTTAGTATTCTCAGTAATGTTGCATGTTTGAAATTTGTTGTAGACAAACAAAAAATGTAATATGCTAGTATTGGCAGATGGTATCTTCAGCGTAAGCAACTGTTAAGGTAGTCAGAAGGATGGATATATAGCTCAAATGTTCTTATAAACATACCTGATATCCAAATGTTCAATTTTGTTTTTCTTCATAGCTGAAGCCATTTATTTGAACCTTGGATGACTGGCTTCTAAATACTTAATTCTGAAAACTGCTCAAGTCATAAAATCAGGATTAGATGATCCAAGTGAACACCAAGAAACTACAGCCTCAAGTGACACGGTAAGATTGTAGTAAATATTCTGAAGGCTAAATAATGGTGAAGATCTAAAATGATTTTGAGGGCTGGGGATATAGCCTAGTGGCAAGAGTGCCTGCCTCGGATACACGAGGCCCTAGGTTCAATTCCCCAGCACCACATATACAGAAAACGGCCAGAAGCGGCGCTGTGGCTCAAGTGGCAGAGTGCTAGCCTTGAGCGGGAAGAAGCCAGGGACAGTGCTCAGGCCCTGAGTCCAAGCCCCAGGACGGCCAAAAAAATAAAATAAAATAAAATAAAATGATTTTGAAATGTCGTTTTACCTTCTTTTAGAAAAAAGCTTCTTGATTACTAGGTTTTCATGACTGAAATGCCTGAGATAAACTAATTAGTTAAGTGTCAAGGTTTATTCTGGCTGATAGTTTTGAAGTTCCAGGCTGTGTACAGTTTGGGGCCTGCAGTGGGGCAGCACGTGATGATAGAAGTGCAGGGAGGGCTGGAGCAGATCCACTCACCTAATGGCCAGAATTGAAAAAAATAGAGTGAGCCAGGACCCACATTTCTCTTAATAGGCATTTCCCCCATGACGGCTTTTCCACTGGGACCTCCCTCTCAAAGGCTCTACCGTCTCTCAGTATTACCAAGCTTTAGGCCAAACTTTTAATTTGTGGCACATGTGGGCCTTTGGGGCCATTGAAGATTCAGCCTACAGCAAGTTCTATTCTATGTTGTGATCATGTAAATGAGTGGAAATACTGGTAGGTGAGCAGAGTTTATGGCCTTTTGTCTTCAGACTTGTCTAGTAATGGGCATACTTGTTGGAATGCCATGCTTCCATGAAAAGGAATATGGTTTTGAAGATACATTGCATACATGAACTGCTTTGTTAAATGTCCAAAAATCTTCAATACATAACCTATAAAAATGAAGCAAAGTGAGGGAAGGGGTGGGATGGGAAGGATGGGCAAGAATGTTGAAAGGGGTAACACTGATCAGGAGGTGTTGTGTTCATAACTGCTTGGTTGAATGGCAACTCTTAAAGCTAATAGCAATATTTTAAAAAAAATTCTCTCACCAAAAAAAAAAAAAGAAAAAAAAAGATGCTTACTAGGAGTCAGCACCTGTAAAGATGGGGCGTGGGATAGGAAGTTGATTGGGCAGAGGAATCGGAACTCCAGTGCAGGCGCAACTGAGGCCAACCCTTTAGGGTCTGTGGTAGCTCTGAGAGTTGATTTCCCTTAGCAGTAGGCTTGGAGACACATCTCAGTGCCTTTGTGTCTTGCACCGATCATTGTACTAGCTGCTCTGCCAATATTTGTTGAATAAAGGAAATCTGAGAAAAACCATGTGTTCCCCTCAGGGACATCTGTTTAGAGCCCCTCCAGTCTTAGGGTACCTTATCCTTCAGCTTCAAAATGCAATTTTAAACAATGAATTGACAATGACACAGCTGCTTGTTGTATATAGTATTTATGAGCGTAAAGGCAACTTCCCCTCCATAATTAGCTTGTGTTGCGCACTACTATGTCTCTGGGCTCCATAGATAAGACTAGACCAGGTCCACAGATAAGACTAAGGCCTCTGTGCCTGGGGCAAACAAACCTAGGATATAATGACCATGAGATCATATTCATAAAGAGAAGCAAATTTGTCTTTCATATGACTTCCTTGTTTTTTTCTTTCCCCTTTTTACCTAGACAGAATTTGTGTTGTATCTTTAAATATTCTCTGGGACTTAATACTTTATTACTACTTTAGTATAAAGGACCTTTAGATAGCATCTTTTAAATGAACCAAATAAGGAGTAGTTGGCTATAAAAGTAATACAGTAGAAAAGTAAAGATAAAAAAATGAAGTAATTCAGAAGTAGACATTTCAGTGGTTTTTCTTATACAGGCATTTTCCTGATAGACATCATGTTTGCTTCATTGCTAGAAACACCATGTAAATAATTTCCTATATGTTGTATGCTGGAAGAATGAGATTGTGAATGTGTTTCACTAGGTGCTTTGATACTTGAAATTACATGTGTGTCTTGAAATTACAAATATGATTACTTAGAATGTTTCCTCCTTTTCTGTTCCTTTTGTCTCCTCATTTCCTTCTTGCTCACTTAGTGTACCCCCCCCCCCCTCCCGCTCCCTCCCAGCAGAGGGCAGGCAGAGAAAGGGAGAGAGTTAGAGAATAACTTCTTCTCAAAGTATTTTATAGGCATTCTTTTTATTAAAAATTTTGTTACATTTTGGGTGACACTAAGGGGGTAGGATCAGCTACATTTCTATTTTAAGATAATTATTAGAATGACAATTTATTTTGAAAGTAAATCATAATGTTGGCTTCTGTATCTAATTTTATTTTATTTTTTAATTACCAGAGTTTGAATCCAGAGCTTGTGCTTATTAAGCGATTCTGAACCACTTGAGCAATGCCCTTAGTTTTTTGCTGACTTTGAACTCAAGATCCTCCCAAATTAGCTGGGATTATAGGTGGCTACTGCCATACCCAACTATATATTTTAAATTCTTCAATTTTATGTTCTTTCATCTATCCTTTAAAAATTTTTCTTGTAAAGGCAATGTACAGAGAGGAGTTATAGTTACAGAAGTCAGGTATTGAGTATATTTTCATTTGAACAGTGTCAACCCCTTCCTCATTTTCTCCCAGTTTTTTTCCCTCCTGACCTTGCTTCCCACAAGTTGTATAGTTCATTTCCAAAGTGGTGTGTAGTGAGTAACACTACTGAAATCTATTTATTTTAAATTATCAATTTTCTTTACATTTGGAATTTTCATAATACGAAGTTTTCCGTGAATTGTTTTCATGTTCTATAGAAATTGCTTCTGAAGTCTTTCAGTGGATTTTGAAAATAATAATAATTGTCTTTTGAATACAAGTTCCTGTTTCATGCTTTAGATGTAAGTTTATTTGAAAGGCACACCTCAGCCCAAAGTATATTTGTCTTTACATTGTCACAGTAAAGGTTTTCAAAGTCTTAAATGTTAAACTAGATAGATTCTTAGTACTTTACGGTCTCAGTATTGCTGTTACCACCCAGTGTGCAAATACATGTCTACACATAGTACAGTTTTACAGTGGAAAACTCTGTAGTTTGTTATCAGCACCAACAGTACATGTCCTAAAAATCAGCTTCCAAACAGCTGGTGGTTGACCTGTGGGGCTGTAGCACCGCCTAAATTCACATGACGTATCTTTGCTCTTTGACACAAATAGTGTACTTTAACTTCCCATCAAGGAAGTCGGTGTAGGCACTTTTCTGTGTGCTTGTGTGTAGTAATGTAGAAGAAACTTCAGATGGATTTTTTAAAGAGAGTCATTCCTCCCATTCTTTCTGGAGACATGATTTTGGAATCTGGAGACAGAATTCAGGAAAACTTCCCAAGATTAGTTAAGGTGCAACATTTTAGTGTGCTTTTATCTGAGAAGATAGTACATGATCAAGGTGGGAATAATCTGCATGGAAATAATTGTGACAGATACCAACATCAACAACTAGGTAAAGTAAAAATACATTCCTTTCCAGAAGTATTTTGGGAAAGCAAAAATGTTTGTGCAAATGTGAAATCTAGATAGTATGAGTCTTATATGAAAATCTCATTTAAACATTAAATTGGTGGTTATAAAGTAATTATGCTTGCTCTAAATTTTTAATATTAAAGATTTTGCTTTGAATTTAGAGGGAGAAATATTTATACTATAAAGTAATGTAAAAACATTAATAACATGGGCAATTTTGATAATCTCTAGAAAATGTTTTGATAATGAAGGATTATTGAAAAATGTAGCACATGTAGTTGAAAATGAGATACCAAATTTTACATATATAGGTATATGTTTAAAAAAATGTGTCCAACTATTTTGTTCTAAAGATACCAAATATCTAGAGTGAAAATATTGGAGTGAAATGTTAAAGAGTGTTTTAAGGGCTGGAGAGTAGCTCATCAGTAGATTGCTTTTCTAATGTGCTTGGCCTTGGGCTTGATCTCCATCAGTACTGCTCAACCTCGCCTTACCCCCCCAAAGAAGTCTTGGAATAAACAGTGATTTTTTTTTACATCATAGTACTTTTGTTACAAAAATCAAGTTTTTAGTATAATTCAATGGCCAACAAGTAGATAAATATTTTAAGTCTTAAAATTTCTGGTTAAAAACACTTTTTAAGTGTGTACATATATTTTTATTGATAGAAGTTAAAAATTAGATGGATTATTATCTAAGTGTTTTTTGAACTTGTGTGGGTTTTTTTGTTTGTTTGTTTTTGGGTGGGTCACAGCCTTGAACTCAGGGCCTGGGCACTGTCCCTGAGCTTTCTAGCTCAAGGCTATGCACTGTACCACTTGAACTACAGTTCCACTTCCAGACTTTCTAGTGTTAATTGGAGACAAGAGTCTTACAAACTTTTCTACCTGCGCTGGCTTTGAACCACCATCCTCAGAACTCAGCTCCTGAGTAGCTAGGATTATAGCTGTGAGCCACCCGTGCCAGGCTCAACTTGCTTTTTTAAGTTTACTGCATTGTAGATATAATTTAAAATATGGGTTTTTTTCGTTTCGTTTTGTTTTGTTTTGCCAGTCCTGGGTGGGGCTTGGACTCAGGGCTTGAGCACTGTCCCTGGCTTCTTTTTGCTCAAGGCTAGCACTCTGCCACTTGAGCTACAGTGCCACTTCTGGCCTTTTCTATATATGTGGTGCTAAGGAATCAAACCCAGGGCTTCATGTATACAAGGCATTCATTACTCATCACTAGGCCATATTCCCAGCCCATAATTTAAAATATGTTCTACTGAATAAAATGATTTATTCCACTTAGCTTTTAATCATGAATGGTTAATAAATTTAACTTATTAAAGTATTACCTAATTAATATTTATATATCAATTGCATATAAGTTTATATACATGCATTTAAGATTTGAGCAAACACTGCAACCTTTCAAATATTTCTCAAATTAAGCCCCTTAGGGCAAGATGTGAGAGTTTCTGTTACCTGACATTTTCTTTTTTGCTGTTTCATGTCAGTTTAAAAAGTACAATTACAATATATGAGAAACTATAATTTCTACTTTTCAAAATGTCAATTATATAAAGCAGTATAGGAACTTTTTTTAAAACAGTATTATGTTGATATCTGCGACAGACTGGTTGGTATTAGCAGTCATCTGTTTCTGTACTCTTCATTCTTATAAATGGGTATAGTGCAGAGGAAGCCACTATGGGGTTGATACCTCTTAATTTCAACTAACATGTATAAATCAGTAAGCATAGTTTTGTGTTCAGTGGTGTACATTTGCATAAATGAAAATGAATGCTAATATGTACAGTTATATGTAGACTTGCTTTTTCTTTCAAGTTGCACCATTGGATTATTTTCTGTTCTGTGCCATACCCTATATGGTTGGACTTGATGTTTAACTGTAATATGACCTGTGTTCTTACATCTTCCTTTTTTTTCCTGTCTCTAAGCTTGATCTTTTTTTGTCCTTCTACCCTTTGAGCCATGCCTTTAGCCCTTTTTTGTTTTGTTTTTTGCCAGTCCAGGGGCTTGAACTCAGGGCCTGAGCACTGTACCTGGCTTCTTTTTGCTCAAGGCTAGCACTCTACCACTTGAGCCACAGCGCCACTTCCAGCCTTTTCTATATATGTGGTACTGAGGAATCAAAGCCAGGGCTTCATGTATACAAAGTGAGCACTTTACCACTAGGCCATATTCCCAGCCCCATCCTTTAGCCCTTTTTCACTTTTTTTTTTTTTGATTTGGATTTCCAGTTGAATCAGGCCCCTCCCACATATTCTTCTTTTGTAGTTGGGGTCTTGTTGAAAGTGGGGTATGGCTTAATTTTTAAGCAAGCTGGCTTCAAACCATGATCCTTCCAATCTCTGCCTCCTAAGTAGCTAGGATTAATGGTATAAGCTACCATGCACAGCCTGTTCTTGCCTTCCCCTCAGGCCCCCCCTCCCCCCAAAAATGTACCTTAAACTCTTGGAATAAATTAGTTTTGGGGTAGATCAGATTAAAATTCAGAATTTCTGTTAATTTTTTTTGTTTGTTTTTTGTTTTTGCCTGTCCTAGGGCTTGGGCCTCAGGTCCTTAGCACTCACTGTCCCTGGCTTCTTTTTGCTCAAGGCTAGCAGTCTACCACTTGAGCCACAGTGCAACTTGTGGCTTTTTCTATTTATGTGGTCCTGAGCAATGGAACCCAGGGCTTCATGCATGCTAGGCTAGCACTCTACCACTAAGCCACACCCCCAATCTCTCTGTTAATTTTTAAACAGATTCAATAGTTAAGAATTTTCATAATTACATTAAGGACAAAACAAAGCAAAATTAGGGAGTACTAACAAATCTGATCTCTGTTGAAATTCCTAGGGCTGCAGAGCCAAGTTCTTGGTGGGATAACTTGACCAGCTTTTCTCTTTGGAATCAAAATACAACTTTAGGGAACAACTTTTAAAATGAAAGGATTTGTGTAGCTATTTTAAAGTGTGAGGGTCTTCATTTTCAATTTGCTGATAAAAGTTCTTCTCTTTGAATCTCAAGATTTTTTGTTACCTTTGTATTGTCCATGCGTACAGTAGGAAGAGGAAGTGCAGTTTACTTTCATATCTATGCTTACTGGTAGCTGAGGGGTAAAGATAATGCAGCTGTTAACCAGGGGGAAAAATGCATGGAACAGTTTACTGAAGAGGTGTGTTGTAGGTTTCTTTCCATTTAATGAAAGAGAAATTAAAAATAGAAAATTTAAGATAAGTAATAAAACAAGAAGGTATTTTTCCAGAGCAAAACAAATCTCATAGCTTTATATTTGAGTCAGTTTTCTCCCAAATTCTCTAACTGTTAATTCAATATTTTTAAACTTTCTAACAGATGTTAGACTAGATTGTCAGATAGATGAACAATTATCATTGTGGTAGAGAAATGATTGAAAACAAGTCTCGCTTAGAAAATGTAGAAACTACCTTACTGCTTTTAGCTCTAGAGTTATTTATGAATACATATGGTTCCTTTGACAAAAGTATGTGCAGAGTTGAGAGAGTGGGCTAGTACTTTGAGGAACTTTTTCTTCACTCTTGGTAATTTTGTTGTCCAGTTTTAAACTTTAACAGCTAAGTACTCTAATATTTAAAAATAATTACAGCCATTCTCAAACAGCCCACTGGACACACCATGATCCCCTATCCTTCAGTACAGTAGCAATGAATGCCTGTAGCACACTTGTGCTTGTTGTGCAATCCCCTGCCACCATTTCTCTTCCCAGGAGGAAGAGTTGTGACCATCCTGAGTTGCCTGCCTTTTAAATTTTTTTATGCCAATTATACTTGTTATTGTGATGATGTAATTTAGTTACCTATTACATAATTTGTTAAAATATGAAATTGAAAAGAAAGAGTTATTTTAGTATAATAATAGAGTTGGGTGCTTTGGTCAGACACCATAAAGATGAATTCCTAAAAATGAAATATGTGGTTGAATTAAATGTAAGGCAGAGAAGTATACAATATTGGAAGGATTTTGCCTTTGGATCTGTTCTAAAACTGGAAATGATAGCTAGTGTACCCGGGTTCAGAGATAGGCAAGGAAGACAAATGACATAATCAGTCAACCATCCTGAAAGACAAGGCCTTGTCCCTGTATTAGAGAATGGGGATTAAACAGGAATTTTATATTTGAAGTTTAAGTTAAACCAAAATATACCTCTTGATTTTTTCAATTATTAAAGTCATCATTTCTTTGCCATATTTAGATCCTTAGTATAAAGAAGGCGTCTAGGGGGCTGGGGATATGGCCTAGTGGCAAGAGTGCCTGCCTCGGATACACGAGGCCCTAGGTTCGATTCCCCAGCACCACATATACAGAAAACGGCCAGAAGCGGCGCTGTGGCTCAAGTGGCAGAGTGCTAGCCTTGAGCGGGAAGAAGCCAGGGAAAGTGCTTAGGCCCTGAGTCCAAGGCCCAGGAATGGCAAAAAAAAAAAAAAAAAGAAGGCGTCTAGATGATTGCAGTGTGGGTTATTGTGGTCACATAGTCTTATTTTGCCTAGGAATGCTGAAATATCCTTCTAGTTTTTATGTCAAGTCATGGTTATATGAGGAAAGACTGATGCAGATCAGTTTGGATCTGGAGATAAGTAGATCAGTGGTAAGAGTACTTACCTAGCATGTGTGAGGCTCTGGGTTCTACCCTAGCACTGCCCTGCTCCCTGCCCTGCCCAGACACCCCCAACACAAATACTTCCCCAACAAAGCCACAACACAAACCTCTGATCTTATTGATAGCTATTAGTAGTTCTACAACATATAATATTAATTGACAAATGTTGGTGCCATACTCCTGTCTCCACCTCCTGAATAGCATGTGCCACCTTGCCTGACGTTCTTGTTTTTGTCCTTTTACTGAGGCTTGAACTCAGGACCTGGCTGCTATTCTTTAACTCTTCAACTCAAACTGGCATTCAACCAGTTGAGCCACAGCTCTACTTCCATAACATTGAGTTTTATAGTGCACTACGAGGGAAGACAATGATAAATTGAACAGAATATAGTTATCAATATTAAAGATGAAAGAAATGTATGAGTATCTACTATATTCTACTAAAATTTTAGAAGCTGATGGAGGCTTAACCAAACCATTTGAAATTTTAAAAATCACTAAGTGTTAATAGCCATTTTGTTGTTGTAAAAACCAACATTTGCTCTTTCTATAACTATATCTCATTGCAATGCTGTTTGATGTTTTAGGAATCTTAGTTACAAAATACTGTAAAAGTATAGTGTATTCATCCAGTTTAGTTGTTCTTTTATAACATATACCCTCTAGGTGAGTTCATTTTAACTGAAAGAGATATTTCAGTAGGAAAACTCCTTAATTCTAGTATCATCAAGCATTGCTTTTAAGACCCTGTCTTTCACTCTAATAAACAGTTACAAATATATTTTACTGTTTTGGTAAGATAGACTGGTCAAGTGAATAATTGTTCCAGTTACTTTTTACAAAAGACATGTTGAGGTGTCATTTCCATCTTACTACAAAATATTGATGACTGCCTGGAATAGAAATATTTGTAATAAGTAGTGTTCATCAAATTTCTTTAGCTATCACAAATAACCTATGATAGAGTATGAAGAGAATAGATTAGTGTGGCTCACAGTTTTAGAAGTTTCAGTCTATGACCTGTGGGCCTTGCTGCTCTGGGCATCTGACAGCACATCATGGAGGGTCCACATGGTGGAGCCGATCGATCACTTATTTCATGGCCAGGAAGTGAGAAGAAAGGGGAAGAGAGACAGTGCCACACTCTCCCGCAGGGGAATGCCCCCAGTGAGCTGAGACCTCCCTGCTAAAAGGTTTTACTACCTTCTAACAGTGCCATGGGCTTGAAGCAAGCCTTTTTATGACAGACCTTTGGAGGACTTGGCATACTTGAATTATAACAAGTGGTATACTGGTATTGATCTGTGCTGAGCTCTTCAGCATAGCTAGCTTATCAGGGTGAGCCAAAATGGCTCATACTCAAAATAGAATGGCATATTTTCACCTTTCATTTTCTTTATTAATTAATTTATGGTCAAAGTGATGTACAGAGGGGTTACAATTTCATACGTAAGGTAGTGAGTACATTTCTTATCAAACTTGTTACCTCCTATTCATGACCTCTTCAATTTTATAATTCCTTTACTCAGTTTTTTGTATACTAAAGAACTTAATTGGGGCTGGGGATATGGCCTAGTGGCTAGAGAGCTTGCCTCATATACATGAGGCCCTGGGTTTGATTCCCCAGTACCACATATACAGAAAACGACCAGAAGTGGCGCTGTGGCTCAAGTGGCAAAGTGCTAGGACAGTGCTCAGGCCCTGAGTCCAAGGCCCAGGACTGGCAAAAAAAAAAAAAAAAAAGAACTTAATTCCTTGCTGTCATATACTAGCCAGAGCATAGATTTTTTTCTTTTACTGAATATAAGTGTGTTTTCAACTTCCATTTTGAAAGCTGCTGTTTGTATTTGACCAGCAAAGAAAGAGGTATGCAGACTTTTAGTTGCATTTCTGTTGTAATTGATCCTTTCTCTTTTGTTTTTGCAAAACCATTGATGTAGGAATTAAGTTGTCTAAGAGGGTTTGCTTGATGCTCCTAGTACAAGTCTCCATTGAAGACCAGATGACAAGCAAGGGTTGAGAAAGTACTGGGAGCCAATTGAGATAAAGGTTCTTTCTGACACTTCTGATGCTGGTAGTGTTTATTTTAGCTACTGTAATCACTTTATTTATTTATTTATTTTTAATTTTTATTCCCTCCTCCCCCCTCCCCCTCTTCCCCTTCCCCTCTCCCTCTCCCTCTATGAGTTGTTCAGTTGGTTTACACCAAGTGGTTTTGCAAGTATTGCTTTTGGAGTTGTTTGTCTTTTTTCCTTTGTCTCTCAATTTTTGATATTCCCTTTCACTTCACTAGTTCTAATACCAATATATACAGTATCCAGTGTATTCAGATGAGATACAGTGATAGTGCGGGTACAACCACAGGAAGGGGATACAAGAGGATCATCAACAATAAAAGCTACGGTTTCACATGGCATGTTGAAAGTAATTACAACAGTGATATAATAATTGCTTCCATAACATGGAGTTCATTTCTCTTAGCATCATCTTATGCATTCATAAGGGCATAGCTATTAGGCTCTTGTGATCCTCTGCTGTGACTAGCCTAAACCTGTACTAATTATTCCCTATGAGGGAGACCTCAAAAAACATAAAATACCTAGGAATAACCTTAACCAAAGAAGTGAAAGACCTCTATGATGAGAACTTTAAAAACATGAAAAACGAAATTAAGGCAGAACTAAGGAAATGGAAAAACCTCCCATGCTCCTCAATTGGGAGGATTAATATAGTCAAAATGGCAATATTGCCAAAGGCTATCTACAAATTCAATGCAGTACCCATTAATACCTTGACACCATTTTTTAATTAAATAGAGGAAGCAATCCAGAAATTCATATGGAACAATGAAAGACCATGAATAGCAAAAGCAATCCTAAGCATAAAGATCAGTGCTGGAGGAATTACAATACCAAACTTCAAGCTGTATTATAAAGCTATAGTAATAAAAACAGCTTGGTATTGGCACAGGAACAGGCTGGAAGACCAATGGAATAGAATTGAAGACCCAGACATGAACCCACAGAACTATGCCTACTTAATCTTTGATAAAGGAGCTAAAAAAATAGGAGACAATACCATCTTAATCAATAAAAAAGCTGTCATCCCAGCTATATAAATAGGAAGCATTAACAGGAGGATTGTGGTCCAGGCCAACCAGACAGAAAGAAACTCTTATTTGGAAAATAATAGAAACAAGAAGGTCTGGAGGTATGGCTCAAGTGGTAGAGTGACTCTCTAGCAAGTGGGAGGCACTGAGTTTCCCCCCCCCCCCCAATTCTCCCCAAAATACAGCCATAGACCACATGTTCTCATGGTCAATAATCGATTGTACATATGGTGGTGGTGTCCAAAGATTATAAATCATATGACTGCCTGGGTTTATATAAATTTACTCTGATGTTTGCACAAGGAACTTGTATTTCTCAGTATGTATCCCTAGCATCACTGTATTTCAGTTCTTCAAATCAGGTGATTTTAAGCCACTGCTCCAGGTCTCCCATGGTTGCTCCTGATGCTTCTTTAGTCTTCCTACTTCTACTGAGGTTTCTCTTGGACCAGCCTAGATTTATCAGCTAAAGAATAAGTCTTGTTCAGATCCAGCACTAGACTGAGGCTTCACTTAGTCCAAATGTACTGTAGTGCTCTATCTTCCTGCTTGATGGTTCTCTCAAGGATCACCCTGCTTCTTTCTTACTTAACAAGCAAAAGGAAGGTAATATCAAATCCAAGGCAAGATAAGTGAAAGGAAATGAGAAAGACATATAAATATTAATCAGTTAAAACACAGGAGACAATTTAATACGGGCATAAAAATGAGCACAATAGCAAAAATATATCAGAACATACTAGCAGGATGTAGTGCCTTTATCCCAGCACTCAGGAGACTGAAGTTGGAGACTGCTGAAGTCAGAATTCAAGCCAGCCTGAGCAACATAGTGAAACCCTATTGGAAAAGCCAAATCCCAAACTAAAAGCGAACAAAAAAATACTAAAATAAAGATGTAGCTAAATGAAAATTTGACTAGGATGAGTCAAGTCAAGATGAAGTTAAAGGCATATGCTAGGTAGGTTGCATAGATATAAGGTGCTCTGTAAAAGGAATTCAGGAAGTACTGTATAGTCCAAGGGTTAGCCCCACCCCGGTCATAATGGTGGCCTTTGAGATGAGGCAACTAGAGACAGTTACCGATTCCAATTCCTGGTGCCCTTATGAAACTGAAATTGTGCAGGGCAGGAGAAGTCCCATGAGTGACCAATCTTGAGTTGATTTTCTTCACTCTTTCAACCTAATTCATTTCTCTCAACTCATTATCTACTACTTTGGCTATGCCATTTAATATCAACGCATTGTTTCTTTTAGCAGTTAGCATGAGTTCTTTGAACTCTCAGCTTCTCTGGTTTGTGTGGGTAATCCTAAAGCTTAGTTCAGTGGTACACAGTAAAATAAGCAGTCAAATTTAGTTCTTTGGTTCTTGTCCTTTATAGAGCAAGTTTTTACTTAACAAGAGCTGTTGTCACTTGCTATATTTAGCCTACTGATTTTTCTTTCATAACCATCCAGCACATTGCTTAGAGGGCAGTGGTTCATCAGACAAAAACAGTCTTTTTTTTTTTTTTAATCAGTTTCTAAAGAAAAAGAGAAGACATCAAACCAAACAAGCAATCCAGAAGAGGCATTGGCAAGCTTTTTCTACAAAGGGCAAGATAGGAAATGCTTGCGCTTAGCAGGCCACAAATCTCTGTCACAAGTACTCAACTCTAGCTGTGTATGGTTACAAAAGCAGTCATAGATGATGCATTAGTCAATGTCCATGGACTGTCCCACCTATGATTTGTGCTTAGAAAAACTCATGATTGGCCAGGATTGTCCTGGAGGCCAAAGTTTTCCAATACCTAAGATAGAATATAGAGGAGAATTTTGCCATCACTAGAGACTATGTACTGGTAACATCTGGGAAATGAAAAGTGGAAGCGTTGAGACCCACTATTATGATTTTTGTATTTTCTATAATCCTATGGTAGTCTTTTATCTGTAGTATGTGCTCAGGAAATATTAATTTTATTTAAGATTCAACTATATCATCTCTCCTCTATGGCTTTGGTTGTTTCCAATGAAATGTAAGAGATTTTGATAAGCGATCATAAAGACTCAGTTAAAAAAAATCCTATGATTCCATGACCATTTTTGGAAGGCTAGATGGTTTATTCTTTAAAGATTACCCTAATCTCTTTATGTGGAGTTTGAAAGTGGCTTCTGTTATCAATCATATTGTTTTATGGGCCTTCCCACAATGGAACTGTCCTCAAAGCAACAGCCACACCTACACATTCAGTTTCATCTTATCACCTCAGTGGATAGAACATATATTATCACATTTTAATCATAAAGTATATTGAGTTGATTATTTACTTGTTTAAAAAATTAGCCAAAAGTTAACCTAGACAATCTTAGGTAAAACTTATTTATTTTTTCATAAATGGATGGCAAGATGAGCATCAGTTTTCTTTTAAAGTTGTATTTTCCTAAATTTTATACTTTAAGATAAGCAGTAGTCCACAATGATTTCTAGTCTTAGGAATCTAAATTATAGTTACTGTATTTCAATTCTTGTTCTTTCACCTAGATTTTTAATGTGGGTTGGTTTTTGGGTTTTTTTTGGCCTATTTTATTTTTTAAAGATTATTTTTATTGTTATTATAAAGGTAAGGTCCACAGTTTCATGAATCAGGTAATACGTTTTTTGTTCTAAAGAATGAATTAAGATTAGGTAGGTCCTTTGATGATTGAGGTATATAAGCTGATGTACACACACACACACACACACACAGATAGGACACACATATATGTATACATACATATGCACATGTATATGTAAAACTTCCTATAAAAAGTTAATTGAAGAAATATAAACATTTCCCTTAGGCGTCTGAATTTTCCCATTTTGTATTTTAAACTATTTATAGATGTACTAGAAATGATATAAGCAAGATACGTATCTATATTCATGTGTTTTTTTGAAGTCATTTTTCCTAAGCTCTAATGTGCTTAATTAAGACTCTGCTGGGGGATATTATAAAAATGGATTCTGATTTATTAGTTTAGAGTGAGGCTTTAAGGAGTACTAAAATTATGAAATTAGGTTCTTTCAAATTACTTTTAACACAATGCATTGTGATGAAAGTTAGCCAGATATAGACACTTTTCTGTTTAGATTCATCTATTTGGTTGCAGTAGACAGTCCCTTCATCTTTTCTAACTACTTCCTAGGTGTGTTTCTTGTCTTTACATTTGGTTTCCTCTGTGTTTTGGTGGCTCTTTATTTCCTGGTTTCTACTCTTCCTTATGGTTCTTACAACCATATCCACCTTGACTCACCCTATTGTTCTGAAACAAAAGTGTGATATACAACTGACCCCTCGTGATTGAAGATTTACTATGCTACCGACAGTTTAGAACAAGTACAGAAAGACAGGTGTGGCTGTGGGTGAAGAAAGCCTTCATAGTGCTTGCTGGGTAGGGTAGCCTAGGTTTGCCCTGGGAGTGTGATGTGCTCCTTGTTCTGCTATGAGTGTTAACAGTGCCAGCTTCATGCTTATAGCAATCCTGCTCTGGGCAGTAAATCTGTGTTTACCCTATCAGTGGTTCATAGAAGTTTATTTGTACTCTCATAGTTAAGTTGACAAATTGTGATATAGATACCCTTTGCTGTTCCTAATATCTAGTTTACACATATTAACAGTGAAGGTAATATAAGTATTAATGATTCTCATTTCTTTCTTGCCATATACATACATATGTATCTATATAAACATATGTATGCATAGTGTGTTATATAAACTTAGTAACTAGGAGCTTTTCGAATAGAAGTCTTACAAATCTAGATATTTATTGAAAATTTTTATTGTTATGATAAAGGTGATGTGCGGATGGATTACATTTGCATAAGTCAGGTAAAGAGGACGTTTATTTTTGGAAAATGTTACCCCTTCCCTCGCTCTCTCCCAGTTTTTTCCTCCCATCCTCACCCTAGATTTTTTAATTAATATCTTAAAAGTTACTGTCTGAAGTGTTTTAAGATCTCGAGAATGCATTTTAAATATAGTCACAAAACGCAGACTTTTCTTCATGTAATAGTCTTAGTGTTGTGCCAGCTGATAACAGATTGGCATGGCTGTGAGGGTAAAGAAGAAAGCATGATTACAGGCTCTGGTTTTTTCATTCATAGCAGAGGAAGCAATTTTTTTAATGTGTGTGAAAGATAAAAAAAGAACTAAAACCAAAAGCTAGGAACAAGCTGGGCTATTAATAAATACCTGTGTCAGGACCTTGATGGTAATTGTACCTTATGGCATATACAAGAAATATAATTGCTGTTCCTTTCATAGGTTTCTACTCCTGAAATGATAGTGCTGAGTTACAATGACTTTTACAGGCTGTGTGTTGCTAATTTGAATATGTTGATTCATTGCTGGACTCTATGGAAATCTACTAATATAAGCAGTTGATTTTGGGTATGACCTTAAACCTTATTCCTAAGACTTCTTGTCTGTCTTAGGACTGGTTTCTCCCTTCACACAGTAGGGTTTTATTTGTCTTTCATAATCCTGTATTTGAATGGCTGTCTCTCTTTTATTTTCCTTCAGTTGATTTGTAGTTATTATTGAGGAGTACGTACTTGAAAATAATTTATTATTTTTCCCCTCATGAAGATGGCCTGAGAGCTTTGAGGGATTGCTGTATGCCTATTTCTGTTCCCTCTGTCCTCTTTTCTCTGGGATCAACATCCCTTTGTTCTCTAGTCAAGGCTGAACTTACTGAATTTTTTTTTTTCCCTAGGTATGCTAAGTTTGGGATACCATGGTTATTTTTTAGCTGCTAATACTAGAAATAATCAATCCATTTCTGTTCTTTTCCTAAGAATGAGTTATAAATTTAATTATTTATTTTGGAGTATTTGCAATATTAAATTCTAATGAATTGTATCTTTCCAGATGAACCCAAATTTCATTATTTATCAAGAGCATCTTGTTCAGATTCCATCTAAATGGCAGTATTTTGTTAGATTCACTGAGTTTTTTTTTTTTTCTTCCCTAATATAACTTGTTTTGATGTAAGGGAGTGTACCTCTGTCTGCTTTCCACTGAAAAATCTTAAAACAAGCAGTTAATTCCATGAATTTTTACAATTTTAAAAGGCATAGAGGTAATGGAAACTGGGTACAAGGAGAGGGAAGCCTGCTCTCTAATCTACAGTGGGGCTGCCATGGTCATCATCGTCCATCCTCTTCACTGTTCACTATAGTACCCTGCCCAGACCAGAAGGACCTCTGCCCAGACTCAGAATATCCAGATGGTGAAGCTCTGAGATACACAGCCTTATTGAGAAAGCATTCTATAATTTCTGGAATTATCTTTTCATGGTGATGCTATGAAAATATACATGTGTTTATATAACTTGGAGAATTCTGAATTCGTAGAAAGTATAGGACGGAAAACATTCATCTTTGGTTTTCTGATAAACTTACAATAAGCTTTAGGTTCTTACTTGGTTTCTGTGATTAATGGCAGAAAACTCACTTAAAGAATAATGGCAATATCATTTTTTTTGTAATTTAAAAACAGGATTAGTTACTAAGAGATTTGAGAAAGAAATTGGAAAACAGTGGGAGTTTCACTTGGTCTCCTAAAAGAATTGTTGGCAGCATATGTAAATTTCCCAGTGATTTGGATAATAAAAATTTGAGAAGAGTTTGAAAGACAGTACTTACTCCACTAAGTATTGCTATGATGTTTGTGACTAATAGTTGAAATAATAAGAAAATTTGATTTATTGTTTTTATTTTAGAACAAAATTCAGAGAAAACCATGATAGTCCACATGGGCTATTGAAACAGTCTATATTCAAAAGGATAGTTCCATTTTCCTCAGCCCCATGTTTACAGTGAACTTCTGATTCAAAATGGAGCTCCAAAATAAGCCCTGAAATCTATTTATATGCTTGTTTCCCAGAGTAACTAATTTGCCGAGGATATATGTAATGTAGTGATAGACTGATAAGATAGAATAGAAACTTCAAGTTCTGATGTAGTCTTTTAGATTTACATGGACAGGTTTAAGTAGAAGAAAATCCATTATTGTTATAGCTGTGAGGAAATCATCTTTCTTTCACAAAAGTTACCATAATCTGACCTTTTGTGGCAAATAGTTGTGTTCACTGTGTAGTTGATACAACTTTACTAGGAATGAGCCTCAGTTGTCTCTTTGGGTTATTGTAGCTAATGGTATTAGTAGCTTCTAAGTCTTAAGTAAGCTTGCCTCCATAGAAATAGAAAGAACATAGCAAAATATCTCTGGATATATCCTTTTTACTTGTTTGTTGACATGATTCAGTTCTACTCCTTGACATTAATACATTAGTGGTCTTGTTTGTTTGGGTCTTGAACATGTTATGCCGTGAATCTATTAACAGTTATTTGATGAAAAGAGGATTATGCTGTCAAATCACTTTGGGGAATACTTTTCATTAGAAAGAAAAATTTAAATAGTTTCTGTAAAACTCAGTGTCTTTTGAATGTTGATACATTGTTAACAAGGAATGAGATGGTCTAGGCAGGGACAGGGAAATGCCCTTTATTCAATCAACATATGAAGGCATTTCTATTTCCTTAGACCAAGAAAAACTGCTTTAAACTGATGCTGAGATAATGTCTGATGCATAACGAAACAACAGTGTTGTGGAATTGACCTTCTATGTTGGTGGTCAGCCTTTGTATCCCTCATTTGAATTGACTTTTAGGTCTGTTTATGAGTGGGCATAGCCCATTCTTGAATAACAAAAATAAAAACAAAGAAACAAACACAAAAAATCCCAACAATTTCAAGAATACCACTGCTGGGCTGGGGATATAGCCTAGTGGCAAAAGTGCCTGCCTCGGATACACGAGGCCCTAGGTTCGATTCCCCAGCACCACATATACAGAAAACGGCCAGAAGCGGCGCTGTGGCTCAAGTGAGCGGGAAGAAGCCAGGGACAGTGCTCAGGCCCTGAGTCCAAGGCCCAGGACTGGCCAAAAAAAAAAAAAGAATACCACTGCTAGTGCACATTAATGAATGTGACTTATCTTTTCCCCCTTAGCATGTGGTACTTGTGCATTGAAAGCTGTTGTATTAGCAATTTGACTATACGTTTTATTCAGTTACAACTTCATTCATTGCATTTACTTATTCCTTATGGTACCTAAGAGGTGGATGGATTAGTACAAAAGTATTGCCCACACATAGAGAAAAAAACCCTAAACATGCCTGTGACCTCCAAAGTAACAGTGAACTTCTATGAGGTCCAAACATTTTTAGTTTGATATTTATATAAACTATTATTTTAGTTGTGAATTGTTTCTACTGTTTTGAAGAACTCTTAGGCTTTTAACAGTATCTATTTAAGTTTAAATTTTTCTTTTATGGAAAAGAATAAAGTTGACAAATGAGTCTTTTATTTAAAAAAGTTAGCTTTAATTGTTTGCTGACTTTTTGATTGTAAGAATTTCAGGGTAATTAGGTGCTCTAGGAAGAGTAGATGACTCTATGTTTTAAAGCTGTCCCATTAATATAATGGAGTTATCTCTTTTGAGTAAGTTGCATGCAGCAGAAAACTGTCCTGAGCTGGGCAATTTCAGAGGTGGCTGGAGGCTCAGCCAGTGCTCATGACATCATCTCTCATTCCATTAGCCAGCATTATCTCCAGTGGTGAGAGAGACTGTGGGCTCTGCTCATCATAGGCATGCTGAGAGCTACTGCTCACTCTGGGTGCAGAGAAGGATAGAGAAAATGTACTTCCCAAATACCTAGAGAAAACCCACTTTGGTGTGGAGAAACACCACTGATTTTTTTTTTCAGTTGGGAGTGAGAGGAAGGAAGAGATTTAGAGATCTTTTGCAAGTGAGAAAAGTTAGCATCCAAGGGCAGCGCTTCCTCCCTTGTCTGTTTACTAGCAGAAGTGATGAACTGAAAGCAGCCAGAGGGAGGCTCTGCTCCTCCAAACTGATAACAGGGACATAAACAGAGACATAATTTTGGCCATGTGCAGGACTGCATAAAGAAAGGTGAGGGTGTCCTTCAGGGGACTTGTAATAAAGTTGTGAGCTTTAATTCAACTGGATGGTTCATCTGCATTCAGAGCGCTTGCCCTATACTTGTGCGTCACTGTGAGACTGCATGGTAATGAAGCCAAGGCACTGTGGGCCAAACCTCTGCTGCCTGTGAGAGGAGAGGGGACAGCGGTGTGGAAAGACTGATCAACAAAACCGCTGCTGCTGCAGCTGCTGCCGCTGCCGCTGCTGCTACCCCTGCCCCTGCTCCTGCTGCCACCGACCGCTGTTACTGTCGCTGCTGCCTCTGCTGCTCTTGCAGCCCTTTGAGACACGATGTTGAGTCTACAAGATTCTGTGTTTTTTGAGATTAGCATAAAGTCCTTGTTAAAGTCCTGGAGCAGCAGCTGTAAGTATACCTTCCTAAATAGAAGGAATGCTGAGGTGTGATTATTGTTGCCATTCCCTGCATGCTTTCTCTGTACACTCATCGAAATAGAATCAAAGCTGTTGAAAAATACCATGAAGAGTATGTTTTTGATTGGCCATCATTAAGATAGATAGAAAATCCTGATGCACACATTGGGCAGCTAGAATATCAGTAGTTTAATTCTCTTTGACTGAAATTTGCTAGCCTTGGTTTTCTTGTTATTGTGTGTTGTGCTAGCAAAAGTTTCTCATAATTGGGGAAAAAGGGGGAGATGAAGAAGGTGAGAAATAGATACAAATTTCTGCAGGGTTATCTGATACCAGTACTATTCCATAGTTCTGTCAGCACAAAATGTAGGTTTGAAGCTACAGCAGCCAAGACATCAGGCTATGTAATGTAAGACTTTCCCCCAGATTCTTATAATTGAAATTACAATGTAACTACTTATTACATGTAAGTAATTTTTACCTGTAGCACGTTTTCTGATAAAGAACATTTACCATGATCTACTTTTATTTCAGAGTTCATTTAACTCAGTAAAACTAATAATGCCTCTGTGCTATTATCCTGCCCATAACTCCCTTTCTAAAATGAGAGTTTGGCAGAAATATGAATTTTGTTCAGTATTTCTAGTCATTTCCATGATACTTTTTTTTTAAAACTTACAATCTCAAAACACTTATAATAATTCTTTATTACCAGAGTTTGTGTACTTTTTTTGGACATAATTATATCAAGCTAGTGAATTAAACAACCTTGGGTCCCATGCTTGTGTTTGTTTTGACCGTAGAATATTGAAGTATAGGAAGTCTGTGACTTTTCCAAGGTCATGTAGAGAACTGGAAGAAAAACTCAGTTGTTCTCACTTCCAACTGTGTGCTGGTGCCTGAGTGAGCTAATGAATAAAATATAAGAAATGAAATTTAATTTTTTTCCAGCTAACTCTTTATGAAAATATTTAGTGTAGTTTTATAAACAAATAGTATCAAAGACTAAATGTTAACCTAAAGAAAAAGTCTTTTGAGATAGGGCTTTAATTGAATATAGTTGGAGATGTGTAATATGTCATATTTTCTGCCTTTATACGCCCTTTCATTTTCATTTAATTATATGCTGTAAAATAGATCTTCTTTTAAGAAATTCTTCCTTGTAGAGATATTTTGCACCAGACAGCAGAAAAATGTTAGTTTTTGAAAACTTTTTCAGTGAGTATGTATAGTGAAAATGCTGGGAGAATTGCAACTCTTGATCAATTGAACTTAAATACTTTTACTAGTTCAAAGGAAGCTAGTAATATAGAATATAGTTTTGCTGATGTATATGAGAGTATATTTGCTATTTCTTCCTTCTCTTTCATCTCTCTCCTTCTTTCATTTTTACCATATACTTATTTTAAAATAGTAAAGTAAATTGAGATGAAGCTAAAATTAACAGGTTCTTACAGAAGAGCAGTATACTATGATATCCCAGCAGTTTGCCTTGTAAAAATTTAGTTTGTTTAGGTACTTGTCAACACTGTAGTTTTTTTGTGACTATTTAAATATTTCTACATGTTATTGCCTGGGCCCTGTAATCGCCCACAGCCAAATCTTATTTAGTCATATTCCCTAAATCCAAGAGTGAACCGAAAACAGATGTTTGCAAAGCCTTGAATTTTAGCTCTTTGTAGTAAAATGATTCAGTCTGTGGGTATCACATTGTCCTTGGGCATTCCTAGTACATCCCTATTTTATTTTATTTTACAGATTTAAGGCACTACATTAATATTGAAAATAAATTGTTGGTATCATCCAATGTTCAATTAGACCATAATCATATCTCTGATAGCCCTGGAAAATGAGAGCATCGGCAGCTCATATGAATGTCTTTTGTATCCTCAGTTAGCTCCTTTGAATTGAGAAAAGTGGGGAGAGGATTAAAGCATTATAGGAAAGGATAGTAGTTAGCCTTTTCTTTCTGGGGTGTTTTTATTGCCATAATGTGAATCAAATGGAGTTTGTTGAACATATACTAACCAGTAGTAGACAGAAGGAAGTGAGATGTGATCTTTGCTGTCTGAATTTGGACAGAAAATACCATGGAAAGTTACAGTAAGGAAGTTGCATGAGCCATGATATATATGTATTCTGACTTACAAGATAACTGTTACAGTTAAAAGGAACAGTAAGTGCAGAGACTGAAGGAATCCTGTTAAACACAGGGATCAGAGGAGACTTAGAGGGAAAGGGTCTTTTTGGGGTTTGAGGGTGAGGACTTGGACGTATCCCTTAGTGGCATACAGAATGGAGATCCAGCCTCCCTAAGCCAGAAACCAGTAGCCAATCAATTCCCCTTCCACTCCATACCTTTTAGTTATTGCCCAGGAGTTGTTTTCAAGTATCTAAGCTTCCTTGCTCTCTCTCTCCAGGCTTCTGTTGCTCTAGCTATGGGGTAATCTGGACCCCTCTCAACGGTCACCTGGATTCGTGCCATTACATCCTTGTATGTCTTGATGTGACTTCCAATTGTTGCACAAGGATTTTTTTTTAACTAATTGCCCTTAATGTCCCTCCCTCGTGTCAGCCTTTCTGTCCTCTGTGAAACAAAGCTTTTCCATTCCTAGCTCATTTGTCATCTCTTCTCCTGCTATGTTTATCCCATTCTGAGAGTATCCTGTGCCTTTGCATTAGCTGCTACCTGTGCCCAGAATGCACCTCTACCTCTGTCTGTTCACAGTGCATCCTCAGAGTCCTGTCTGTTTCATAAGAGATTCATATTTATCTTTCACTACCCATCCTTGGAGTCAGATTCTTTTGAGTGCTTCATCTGTTCTCTGCTTCACTTTGGACATCTTGGCGCCATTACCCTACTTACCCTTGTGTCATTACTTTTACTTGAGTGTAACATTCTCTGGGGTGCTGGTTGATTGTCTTTTTGTTCTTCTTGTAAATTTAATAATTAGTTAAGCTCTGGGGAATGTACAGGCAACTAAGAAGCTAGATAAAGATGTTGTAATTTTTGTTGAAATGAATTAACAGTAACAAAGAAGGTAGGAGGCTAAATCCTCCTTTTCCTTTTGGATTATTAATATTACTATACAGTGATGCCTCTCAAGGGAACAATTCTTGAAGCAAGAATGCAGAAAATGATGCTATAGTGGTTTAAAATATTTCATCATTTAGTGAATGTTTTTATTTTGTGAATTTCTTGGGAGAAACATAGAAAAACCTGATTTGTTAATAGCCTTTATAAAGAAGGAAATGAAAAATAATTTTTTCATTAAGTAAATTACATATTTTAGATCTTGCCCCCTACCTTCCAAAAGAGAAATTTATTTTTTCTAATTTAATAACAGCAGTGTATATTATAGGATATTATTATAAAATACAGCATATATTATAATATTTATAATATCATTAGCTATAATAATGTTTCTTATTTATATGCTCAGTTTGCATGGCTTGTACTAGGCTAGATGGTACTATATTAATAGTTGATGCCCTCTGGTTTCAGGCCTGCTTAGTTGGCAGAATGTTGATGCAGTGCTGCTGAAGTTTGATTAGAGTTGAGCTTATTTTTTTCAGTAACAACAATGAAGTGACATTCATATGGCCTAAATTCAGGATTTTGTCTTTGTGCCAACAGTTTTAGGCATTACTGAATCAGGAACATTCTGTTAAACCAGCTGTGTAGTGCGGATGTTAACATTTAAAAGATTGGCTTAGTTCCCTAGAATTGATAAGACAAAGCATGGTTTGGTACTTAGATCCTGTCCAGTCATTATCTGCAGTGTTAAGTCCACAGATGCATGTACTGTCCATATAATATATCTTGTAATGTTCATGGAATTTCGCCATACATAATTTTATACAACTATTTTGAAGGACTTGGTTTTTGTGCTCAGAGGCTAAATTGTTGTGTTTTAAACACTGTTTCATAAAGTATGAGTAAAGTCTGTTATGCTAAGGAACTAAATTGCATAGATGACTTGGATTTTTGCACAATGAGAAGTTACAGTTTTTAATGCTCAATGCTTATCTTGGATTGCAAGATATACAGTTTGCCTTCATCTAAATTTCAGTTAAGATTTATATGTTATTGAATTGAAATAAACCTTGCCTTCTATTGGCCTGGTATTGTGGGATGCACAATATCTGTCTGTGTTTTCACATTCTTTGTGTATATGCTTATCTCAGGTAATAATGAAAATGTGATGAGAATTATTAATACTATTAAAACATCATATTATAATTTACATGCTGTAAAAATACATCTTCCTAAAATCTTCAGTTTGTTAGTTCTTCATGTACTTACAAAGTTATGCATCTATTTCCATTAATTGCAGAACATTTTCATCATCTCCAAAGGAAGTTTATGTCATTGGACACATTACATAAATAGAAGTGTTTTGTTTTGTGTTTTTGTTGTTTTTTTTTGGTGACTACCTTTTCACTTTGTATTTCTAAGTTTCATCCAATGTTGTAGCATGTATTATACTTTTTATAATGGGTTCATACTTTTTATAATGGAATACTCCATTGCATGAATATTGTTTGCTTACTTATTCATTAGTTGAAAATTTCCTGGTTTTATAGGGAGTAAACTGGAGGCTCAGAGAATCAAATACCAGGAATACCTCACACCTCTAAACACACATAATTTTTTTCCCCTTTTCTTTACTGTCTACAGTGCTTGGGGATTGAGCCCATTACCTTGACAGTGCTAGTTAAATGCTCTACCACTGAGCTACATACCCAGCTCCAAACTCTTTATCTACCTAACTTCATTTAACTGCTCATTTTGATTAAATGCTTTCCTAATGAGGTGACATTTAAGCAAAATCTGAAGAAGTACCTAACAGTTTGGAAGAAGGATAGGTGGGCAGAAGCGATAAACAAGGGCGAGAGATGAAAGGAATTAGCCAGTTTCTCTAGGAGAAGCAGCTCTTGGGAGAGTGATGGGAGTGAGGCAGCAAAGGTAGGCCACGGTTAGACATAGGCTCTTGAAAGCCCTGTTTCTAACTTTGGTCTTAATCCTAAAACAAATGGGAACCATTAATGAAATTTGTAATAACAGTTGCTGTGATTTCATCAGATTTCCATCTTTCATGGTATGGGTGGTAGGAAGGGGGTGAAATGAGACACAATATTCAGGGAGGGAGGATGTTATTACAATAGGGCAGATATAGGAAGAAAGTTGAAGAAATACAGACCAATTTCTTTACTTGCCAAACAAGTATATAATACTGCATAGCAGCTACTCCTTGTATGTCCTACAGACTAGCTCATCTGTCTAATCATGGATACTGGAAATGTTGTAAGTGGTAAAAATAATATATCTTGGGAGATGAAGGAGATTGAACTTGGTTTTTGTAAAATCTTGTAGGTAATTTTTCATTCCCATTGACAGTAATTTCAGTGATAAATCTACTGAGAATTAATGTTGGCCATATTGGAAAAAAATCATCTATTGCTTATTGCTAAAATACTCTTTCTTCCCTCATAGAAATCTGTTTTTGGAAATACTAGAAAAAGAAACCAACTGGGCTGGGAATATGGCCTAGTAGCAAGAGTGCTTGCCTCGTATACATGAGGCCCTGGGTTTGATTCCTCAGCACCACATATACAGAAAATGGCCAGAAGTGGCGCTGTGGCTCAAGTGGCAGAGTGCTAGCCTTGAGCCAAAAGAAGCCAGGTACAATGCTCAGGCCCCGAGTTCACGGCCTAGGACTGGCCAAAACACACACACACACACACACACACACACACACACACACACACACACACACACACACACAAAAGAAAAAGAAAAAGAAACCAACTAAATGCTGTGTAAGTGGGAACTCTGTGATGAATCTAGACAACATTGCATTTGGGAATCATAAGCCTACTTATCTCATTTCACAAAGAAGATATCTTTCCCTTTTTTCAATACTAAATATTGCATATTTACTTGGCATTATGATTTACTCTCTTTGCTAGTACTAGGGCTTGAACACAGCGTCTGGGCACTATCCTTTAGCTTTTTTTGCTCATGCTGGTACTCTGCCCTTTGAACCACATCTCTACTTTCAGCTCTGTAGTGATTAATTGCAACTAAGAGTCTCATAGATTTGTTTATGCTGGTTTTTTTGTTTTACACTGTCTCATCCTCAGCCTCCCGAGTAGCTAGGATTACAGGCATGAGCCACTACCTTTTTTTGTGTGTGATATCCCTGGTACTTGAATACAGTGCCCGAGTGCTGCCTCTGAGCTTTTCTGCTCAAGACTAGCATTCTACCACTTGAGCCACAGCTCCACTTCTGGTTTTTTCACGGTTAATTGGCGACATGAATATTACAGACTTTCCTGCCTAGTCTGGCTTCAAAACTGACAGTCAGATATCCGTCTCCTGAGTTGCTAGTATTATAAGTGTGAGCCACCAGCCCCTGGCCATGAGTCATTTTTTATTATAGGGAAACTAAGAGAAGAGAAGGATGATTCCAATAAAATAGCCTTAGTAACTTTTTTTTTTTTGGCTAGTCCTGGGGCTTGAACTCAGGGCCTGAGCACTTTCCATGGCTTCTTTTTGCTCAAGGCTAGCACTCTACCACTTGAGCCAAGCACTCTACCACTTGAGCCAAGCACCACTTCTGGACGTTTTCTGTATATGTGGTACTGAGGAATCGAACCCAGGGCTTCATGTATAGGAGGCAAGCACTCTACTACTAGGCCTTATTCCCAGCCCCCAGTAACTAATATTTTTAAGGATAAAGTTATTGCTTTGTTCTTATGCAGAGAAGGCCATGTTTTGCTGTTCAGAGCTGCCCGTTGGGATGTATTAGAAACAGCACTTCCTCTGTGAACTTCATGTAGGAAGAAGGAAGGAGAACTGTGGAGGAAGATTTTTGGGGGAGAATATAGGTTGTTACCAGGTTTGAATTTATGTAGGCTGAAAAAGACTAATGGGGATGGGATTTTAACTAGACTACATGGGGATGGATATAAGGCACAGAGAAGAATTAATGATTTTAAAGTGTACTATGCCATTAAAATTCCACTCTTCAAAGTCATGTACATGATGCTAAGGTACCTGCATAGAGGCATGGACAGTGAATGAAATGGAGTGATGAAAACTTTAGAGAAAAAGTCATGTATCAAAATTCTGCTATGAGAAGACTCATAATTAACTTTTGAAAGTCAGGAGGTTTGAATTGTTTCATTGGGCCTTCACTTTATTTATTAGGGCTCTACCCACCACCTACATTTATTTAAATTTCTGTCAACTGCTCAGTGAGTATAATATGTGGTACTATATAAACAGAATCTCTTTTATTTATTTATTCACTTGTTTTTGTAATTGTCAGTTGTGGAGCTTGAACTCAGGGCCTGGGTGCTGTCCCTTAGCTTTTCCACTCAAAGCTAGTGCTCTACCACTTTGAGCCATAGCTCCACTGCCGGTTAGGGGGTGATTAATTGGAGATACGAGCCTCCTGGACTTTCCTACCTGGGCTGGCTTTGAACTGAAACCCTTAGATCTCAGCCTCCTGAGTAGCTAGGAGCCACCAATGCTCAGCTAGGTTTTCTTATTTTTATGTAGCTTTTAAAACTTTCCACTTTAATGAACTCATTGTATGGAGCCAACTGTTCCATTTTAGGAGCATAGTGTGTAAGGCAATGTTTGCATTAGAATCAGTGTGGCGAAGCTTCCAGAAACGCACAGATGCCGGGGCCCCACTCCAGAGATTTTTGATTCTGATTTAAAATGTCACCAGAGATGGCTGGAGAAGTTCAGGATCAAGTCAGAAAGCTTGGCTTTGCCATCATGCTGAGAGTAGATGCAAAATCTTTTCTAGAGGACAGAGTCATAATAAATAATATGATAGATAGGTTTTTAGAACTTTTCCAATTTACTAATTCACAATGAGCAACAGGCCAAGTGGATATTAATGCTACAGCTGGCCCATGCTCCTTTTGCTGTCCTCGCGGAGTAAGCTCATCCATAGCCAAGGTCTAATCAGAAGGTTGTGTGAGGAGCCTGATGATGATGGAGATGTGTGCCCACCACAGGACAGAGCATTCTGCCACTGCCCATACTTAGATGGCATTACATTGCCCTCAGCAAGTGTGTGTTGTGTTACAAACACATTCACAAATATAAAACTAAATTTCATTGTGAGATTACGTTTTCTGGATTAGACTAAGCGTTAGCACTTTTTGATATATTTATTGGCCTTTTAGGTTTGTTTTATATGAATTGCCAATTTACCTTTGCCAACTTTTCTTTATTGTTGTTTTCTTGTTAGTTTGCAAGAGTTCGTTGAGTATATTTTATACTATTTACATCACAATTTTCCAACTTTGTCCTTGTTTATAATATCATTTACCCTCAGTATTTTAAACATAAGACATTTGGGCGGCTGGGAATATGGCCTAATGGTAGAGTGCTTGCCTAGAATATATGAAGCCCTAGGTTCCATCCTCAGCACCGCGTACACAGAAAAAGCTAGAAGTGGGTACTTGGCTCAAGTGGTAGAGTGCTAGCCTTGAGCAAAAAGAAGCCAGGGACAGTGCTAGGGCCCTGAGTTCAAGCCCCAGGACTGGGGGGCGAGAGGGCTGGTAAAATGTATTCATCTTTTTTGTTGTTGTTAATAATTTTGTTTTCCATCTTGGGTAATCATCACATCTGGATTTTTGTTATACAGACTTTAAAAATTAATTTTCACCTGTGCATCAGACTTTGATTTTTTTTTTTTTTTTTGGCCAGTCCTGGGCCTTGGACCCAGGGCCTGAGCACCATCCCTGGCTTCTTCCCGCTCAAGGCTAGCACTCTGCCACCTGAGCCACAGCGCCCCTTCTGGCCGTTTTCCATATATGTGGTGCTGGGGAATCGAGAGCTTCATGTGTAGGAGGCAAGCACTCTTGCCACTAGGCCATATTCCCAGCCCAGACTTCGATTTTTGAATATAGAAGATATACTATTTTGATAATGATTATAGGTCCCCTGATTTGGAAGTACTCTATACTCTCTCTCTCTCTTTCTCTCTCTCTCTCTCTCTCTCATAGTCCTTGGGCTTGAACTCAGAGCCTCTTTATGCTCAAAGATAGTGCTCTCTACCACTCTACTACTTAAGCCATTGTTCCACTTCCAGCTTTTTCTGAGTAGTTTATTGGAGCAAAGAGTTTCCACCATCTTTTCTGCCCAGCTCGTTCTGGCTGCAATCCTCAGATCTCAGCCTCCTGAGTAGCTAGGATTACAAGAATGAACCACTGGCACCCGGCATTAAAACATACTTTTTGTAGTATATCTTGGATTATTATTCCCCCAGGTCTACTCTAATATTAATATAATATTATTTTATCATGTACAATTTAGACAGAATACTATCACAATTTTCACTGGAATTATGTTAATTTGTGAGAATTGACATTTATGTTATACCAGTTTGTCTTTTCATGTGTCCAGATATATTATGTTCTCTAAGAAATCCTTATAATTTATTCCGTGTAACTCCTGTTTTTCTTTTTTTTGTATTTGAATTCTTAAAAAAATATCTTTAAGTAGTTGTAGAGACATTGTATTCACAAACTGCTTTGTTAAATGACAACTTCTATATATTTCTTATTAAATTATCCTACTTTATTTTGTGAATGGAAGACTTTTAATCCATTCTCATTTCTAAGTGATTATTGTATTTTTATCCATTTTTATATTACACAGAAAATGTTATGTATTTTTCAGTATCAAGGCAAGCACTCTTACTGAAGTCATAACTCTAGGAATTTTATATATCTGTTACATATAATGCATATATATGAAATGAACACATGGGTAGTGTTTTGAAACCTGTTAGTAAACTTTTATCACTACAACAAAGTGCCTGAAGTTAACAACTTAAAAAGAGGAAAGGATCAGTGTAGCTCATGACCTTCGTGGAAGCTGTAGAGTTTGATTGAGTGGACACCATTAGTTTTAGGTCTTGGGTAAGGGAGCCAGGCGACAGTAGCAGAATGTGCTAGATTAACACTACTCACCTCAACTATTAGGAAGTGAAAGTAGAAAAGGAAGGAACCATGGTCCCACTATTCCTTGGGAGGATACCCCCAATAACTTAAGGATCTTTGATGAGACCCTTCCTCTTGAAGGTTCACAGAACCTCCCAATAAAGTTTTGATTGTTCCAACACTGCTCAAAGTCCATGTAGAAAGTCAAACTCATTTGTGAACCTCTACAACTATGGAAAGTACTTCTAAGATACAATGGTTGGGCAGGCACATTGTAAACACTGTTATTTTGAAATGATTAGGAAAGTAGTAAGGAGAGACTGGTCCAAAGCAAAACCATAACTTAGCAGAACAAACATTAAGGCTTCATGCTGAGGATTGAACCCACGGTGGTTGTAAAGCTTTGGCCAGTTCTGTACTTGCTTATTGCTGTCCACTTGGCTTCTGTGCTGCTTTGCTCATTGCCACCCACAGGTCTTCTTCCTGGGCAGTTTTGCAGGCTGCCCACAGCAGGCGTTGCCCACTGCTGGCCCCTATACCTTGTGGTTTTGGCTTTACTCTCACAATTGTACACATCACCTAGGCAGAGGCTGCTTGAGGGGACTCCAACCCAGTCGCACACTTTGTGATTTCCCTTTGGAACAAATTCCAAGGTCTCCTTACATCACGAGGTGTGTAAAAATGGGATAACCCATCCCATTGTCAGGACCAGATTTCAATGTTTAGTTTTCCATCACTATAATAAAATACCTGAGGTAATCAGGTTTTTGACGTTCCAGTCGATCACCAGGCCAGATATATTGTTTATATACTTCTGGTATGGAGGTGAAGAATGGCAGTAGAGTAGACCATGTGGCACTAGGATGCAAAAAGGAAAATGCACAGGATTTGA
This sequence comes from Perognathus longimembris pacificus, assembly GCF_023159225.1. Lineage (NCBI taxonomy): Eukaryota > Metazoa > Chordata > Mammalia > Rodentia > Heteromyidae > Perognathus > Perognathus longimembris. The sequence goes on along the minus strand of NC_063176.1, from coordinate 25,748,245 downwards.
CTTCCACAGTTCTCTGCCCCCCACACCCACAGTACCCTGCAGACATCTCAGAGCCCTTCTTTCTAAAGGTCCACAGCGGCTCCCAAAAGTGTTACTCTGGGAAGGAAACCTCTAATGCAACCTTTTCAGGGCCATTTAACCTCCAAACTGAGATAACCTGTCCTGATGTTTGCAAGTGGGGCTTGATAAATATTTAATATTCACTTTTATTTGTTTGTGACTGCTGGATACCATTAGATATGCACTTATACTTCTTTCGTCTGTCAGTTCAATGTGGGTTAGACTGCTACTGTATTTTCAGGAGCAATCTCAAGAGAGATGGAAAGGAAAGTAGACATAGCCTCTGTTGGACAGTATACCAGTTCAGATATTAGGAGGAAGTCCTTTCATATCTTGTCTTGTCTTCTCATCCCAGCCTCACAGGACTTTGCTGCTTTGTGCAGATTTCTCTCTGCAGCTCAGGTGTCAGAGAAGATGGCAACACCAGATAGAAAGCCTTGCTCCAGTTATTTGCTCATCAAGGACCTGCAATATATGGATAATCACTTCTCCCTGCACCATTTATTGAAGAGATGAATTGTCTCACATTTTGTCATGGCTTGAATGTAGATGTATAGATTTTATTTCTGGCCTGTCACCTTTAATGCTGGACTCATTCTGTTTTGATTATTATAAGTTTGTAATATAGTTTGTTTTGGAGATTGATGGCTCTAGCTTTGTTCTTTCTTCTTGCTCAAAATTGCATTGCCCATTTATACTTTTTTGTGGTTCACTTAGAATCTGTGAACATAGGTATCTTGTCATTTTCATTTTACAAACTGTCCACCTCCTCCTTGGTGAGACTTATTCCTAAGTGTGTTATTCTTTTATATTCTATCTTAAATAGGATCTTTTTCTAAACTCTTTTTTCCAATAAAATTGTTTGGCAGTACATGAAATACAACTTTAAAAAAAAGGGCCTGCAAGATTCTGGTGCTTGGATTCTTTGGTTTTCCTTTTTCTTTTTTTGTGCTGATCCTGGGACTTAAACACAGGCCTGGGACTATCCCTGAGCTTTTGCTTAAGGCTAGTGCTCTCCCACCCGAGCCACAGCTTCACTTCTGGTTTGTTAGTGGTTAATTGTAAATAAGAGTCTCATGGACTTTCTTGCCTGGGCTGGCTTTGAACCTCAATCTTCAGATCTCAGCCTCCCGAGTAGATAGGATTACAGGTGTGAGCCATCAGCATTTGCTCAGGTGCTTGAATTCTTCAGGGAAGCCCTGAATAGGTCCTCAAACTTGTGTTTTTCTACAAGAGAAAAATCTGCCGCAGATTTTTCTTTGTTACATTCAGTGTGTGTGTGTATGTGTTTGTGTGTGTGTGTGTGTGTGTGTGTGTGTGTGTGTGAGAGAGAGAGAGAGAGAGAGAGAGAGAGAGAGAGAGAGAGAGAGAGAGAGAGAGAGAACGAATGAACCCGTGGCCTGTGCTCTTGCTTGAATTGCTAGCTAGCACTGTACCAGCTAAGCTATGCCTTCATTCTGGCTTTTTTCTTTGCTGGTTATTTTGGACATGGAGTCTGCTTGGACAGGCTTGGAACCTCCATCTTCTGATCTCAGCCTTCTGACTGGCTAGGATTACAGCAGTAGACCACTGGTGCCTACCTCCCATGAAAAAATTTAAAATGCTACCTTATCTTCTAAGGTTTTAGAGTACTTTTTAGCTGAGCTTTGAAAGCTTATCCTAAGAGTACCAGAAAATAATAACTCAGGGATTCTCTAGCTGAGTGAATAATGGATTATTTAGATGACAGGTCATTTTGCTTATGCGTCATAATAAGTGTTATTTCTGTAGTAGAATTCAAGTAAAGAGCATTGAACACATGCCAAAGATGTCATAGGACTGCTATGTTTAGAAACTGTTTTCAGTGGGAATAGTTTAGATTAGGATAAATAAATGTTTTAGGACATCTGTTCAGAGAACAAACAAAAGTTTGATTTTTCTACCCGTTGGAATTGAACCCATAGCAAAAGCACTGAATTGAATAGTGAGGGGGAAAATGACTGTACTCACAGAAAACAGATGGAACATGTTTAGGAATAAAAATAAGATTCAGATAGATATTCTAGTGAGGGAAGGGCACATTTTTCCTTGGGTACACAAAAGAATACAAGTTAATTGAGGATATGCTGACTTCTTTCTTTTCTTTTTTGCCAGTCCTGGGGCTTGGACTCAGCGCCTGAGCACTGTCCCTGGCTTCTTTTTGCTCAAGGCTAGCACTCTACCATTTGAGCCACAGCGCCATCTCTGGCCTTTTCTATATATGAGGTGCTGAGGAATCGAACCCAGGGCTTCATGTATATGAGGCAAGCACTCTTGCCACTAGGCCATATTCCCAACCCCAATATGCTGGTTTCTAAATGAAGAGTCTTAATATTGCAATGATGCCAGGCTTATTTAATGTGTGGAGATTTTCATAAACTTGGAAATACAAATGATTACAACAGATGAAGATGTTGAAGAAGAGGGAATATTTGTGCCAACAGGTGTTAAAACCTATTAAAAGCCACCATAATGGAAAGTATTGTGCCAACAATGGGAACAGATGAAAAGAGATGAAAGCTGTGAAAGTGTATCTGAGTATGGACCTAGTTCATGATAGTAAAATCAGAGATAACATTTCAGTAAATGAACTCAGATAAATTGGATAAATATTGGAAAAATAATATAACCTTATTATATTAACTCTAGTTGTTGTAGCACATGCTTATAATTGCAGCTCCCAGGAAGAATGGTCAGGAGGATATGAGTTCCAGACCAGTTGGCTCAATTGCAAGAGCTTGTCTCTCTTTGTTTGGATAGTTCATTGAAAGGTATACCAATACCAAAGGTATAAGTCATGCAGAGTTAGAATTTACTACTTTTCCCTAATATTGGCTTTGATTTCTTCATTTCTCCTTTAATTTGTGAATCATATAACTAATTTTTGTTTTCAAAACTTCTGTCTTTGAGCTTGTTCCAAGCTTTAACTTGAACATATGTTTGATACGACTTCTTTCAGGCAGTTGGTTCTGATCAAATAGAATAGGCTTGCAATTCTTTCCTTCCTTTTTCTTTTTTTAAATGAAAAGAGTTTATTTTAGAGCACTTTGATGTTTACAGAAAAATGGAGTAGAAAACAGATTTCCCATATATACCCTTCTTCTCATTTCCCTTGTTCTTATGTGGCATATATATGTATGTGTACATTCATATATGTATATGTGCGTATGCTTATGCATATATATGTATGTATACACACATATACACATACATACATATATGTACATACATACATGTTCTGTGTTCAGCCTTTTCAACCTTTATTTCCTCTATTTGGTAACCAGAGACCCTTTTTATGTCCTCATAGTTTTGCCTTTCCCTGTATGTAGCCTTTTCACACTGGCTTCTTTGATTAGTGATATATGTTTTCACATTCCTTCATCTTACTGCTTCATGATACTACTGAAGAATATCTTGGCCGCCTCTGTGTTTTTACAATTCGGAGTAGCACAGCTCTAAACGTGTATGTGGGGTTTTTGTGTGTACACTAGTTTTCAACTCCTTTGGGTACAGATGAAGGAGCAGGATTTCTAGGTCTTATGAGGCATGGGGTGATTGTTGTTTTATGTATGTGTACCAGAGCTGGGCTTGAACTCAGTCCTGGGCACTCTCCCTTACCTATTTTGCTCAAGGCTGGCATTCTACCACTTGCGCCACAGCTAAACTCTGGCATTTTGGTGGCTAGAGTAAAAAATCTTATGAACTTTCCTGGCCAGGCTGGTGTTTGAGCCAAGGCCCTCAGATCTTGGGCTTCTAAGTAGCTAGGATCACAGGTATAAATGACTTGGCCTGGCATTTATTTATAAGAAATTAAGCTTTCTGAAGACATTTGGTAACATTTTGCATTCCCACTAGCAGTGAGGAAGTCTCTATAAATCCTTGTTGGCATTTGGTGATTTCGGAAGTTGAGTCATTCTTGTAATGGTGGTGGCATTGTTTGTAATCTTCAGAATATAGTCAACACTGAACATCTTTTCATATGCTTATTTGACATCTGTATGTTTTGAGTGAGGCGTCAGTTAGCTTGTGCCCATTTTTTAATTGAGTAATTTTTCTTACTCTCTACTTTCTATGTCAGTCCTGTAACAGATTTTCTCTGAGCTCATTTTTTTCATTCTTGGAAATTCTTTTGTGGGACTTAAGTGTTTATTTTGGCAAATTTTATCTTAATTATTCTTTCTTTCATATCATGGTTTTAATGTGTGGCTTTATACCAAGATCACCTAGATTTTTTTTGTCTCCTAGGAGTGAAATTGTTTTGCACTTTATAGTTACATTTAGAACTACTTTTAGTCTTAGTGGAAGGTAAAAATTCTTTATTTTTTTAAAAACACAACATGTGTTTAGTTATTCTAGCACCATTTGTTGAAGTCTCCTTTCTTCACTGACTTGCCTTTTCTCCTTTGTCAAAGATCAGTTGACTATATTTGTGTAGGCCTATTTCTGGGCTGTCTGTTCTGTCCCATTGATCTGTTTGTCTATTCTTTTGCCAGTAACATAATGTCTTCATTACTGTAACTTGTACATGTTGAAGTCAGGGAGTGTCAGGACTTTATTCTTACCCTTCAATATTTTGTTCTCTATTCTAGGTCATTTCTCTTTCCATAGAAACACTGGAATCAGTTTGTTGGTATACATGAAATAATTCACTGGCATAGGTTTATTACTATTATTTTTAAGTAGTTGTACAAAAGTGTTGCCATTTAACACAGCAGATTCTGAATACAGTGTGTCTTGATCAATGTCATCTCTGTTGTTAAACTAAGAATTTGCTTTTAAAACACAGATATTTTAAATTTTACTTCTGTTGGCTATTTTACCTTATGCATTTTCTTTTCATTATTATTAATAGTAATAACAATAAAAATTAGTATGCCAGCCCTGGGGCTTGAACTCAGGGCCTAGGCACTGTCCCTGAGCACTTTTTGCTCAAGGCTAACACTCTACCACTTAAGCCACTGCTCCACTTCTGAATGTTCTTTATGGTTAATTGGAGGTAAGTGTTACATGGAATTCCCTGCCCTGGCTGGCTTCAAGCCACCATTCTCAGATTTCAGCCTCCTGAGTAGCTAGGATTATAGACATGCACCACTGTTGTCCTACTTGTGTTTGCTTTTTAAATTAAGTTAATTAATATGTAGTATGTACTACTAGGCAAGTACTATACCACTGAACTATATCACTAGCTCCTCCATATGTTTTATTGTTTAAGGGTAATTGATATTTTATTACTAACCAATATAAATAATATTTGTTAAAATAGTAAGAATTATATAGAACCTTGTTATATTTCTGAATTATATAATCTACACTTAAGTATTTTCATGTAATATGAATATAGGTATACATCTGTGACTATACAGCAAAGATTTTTATCCATGAACCCCTTTTCTGGGCAGTTTTCAGAAGATTCCACTGAGATCTTTTTATACCATATCTTTTTGCAGGGATTCAGAAAGACTCCACCTTTTGAGAATGTTACATATATTTTGAAGGATGCTTTTATTTAGAACATTGTAGAGCATAGTGGAAAGAGAAGAAACTCATGTCAAAAAGCACCTGTCAGCTCCCTATTATAAGCTTATAAACTTAAATATATATATATATATATTATATGATTTTAAGGGTTATAGATCTGTTCTTAATTTGTCCCTTCTCTTGACTGGATTTTAATTTATGCATATAAAAGTTAAAAAATATAATTATTTTATTGAATATGTTAAATAATAAACCACTCTACAGCACAGAGTTAGACCACCTAAAATATTTACTTTCTGTTGCAACAAAACAATTTTTAAGAAAAGCTTTAAGAATATAATAGAAATGCTAAAAATTTAAATAGGTCTTACTTTATTCCTTTTATTAGCAATTAGAATTCAGTAGATTTATATTCCAAGGATGTTTAATATGACATTGAGTTTTTACTATTTCGAATTCAGTGCCTGAATTTTGTTCTTAAAGAATTATACTTTAATACTTATGTCTTTATTCACTCATAAGATTACATAAATTTTTCAAATTTTATAGTAGCATGGAGAGAAACATTATTATTTAACATTATAAAATATTTAATTCAAGTAGTAAAGTGTCATAAAGTTAATAGGATTATGTGGAGACTACTCTTTCTGCTTAGACTGATTTCTCTTGGCTTCTCTACTATTAGCAGACCATTAAAACAAATTCACATATCCTTCCCAACGCTGGGCAGTATACTGGAATATGAAGTTGGAGGGAACAATTTTGGTAAAGAAAATAGATTATCTGGTTAATAATGTTAGTGAGGTTAAATTCTACTTTGGTTTATTCTTGTTTTTTTTTTTAAATCTTTTTAAATTGTTATGTTTTCAATTTGAGAATGATCTTATTTCTTCATTTGAGATCACTAATGCTTTGTGCATGAGAAAATGAGGGAAGAGGTGACACTGTTAAAAAAGAAATGTACTTATTACCTGACCGATGTAACTATAAACCCTTTGTACATCACCTTTACAATTTTAAAAAGCTGGTCAAAAAATAAATGAAGTTAACTCTTCACTATATGCTGCTGATATTTTTCCTGCCTTTTTTTTGGTTCTGTACACATTTCCTAGTTTATTTTTTGTTGTTTTGCATCACACACTATATTTTGAATATTTACTCATGCCATCAAGCATTTTAAAGTGCTATTTTAAATATTTATGTAGCATTCTATTAATTTTTGCTAATTCCATGCAATGAGAATAGATTGCTGCTTAATGGCTTGACATTACTATCAGTAGTCATGTTCATTGTTACTCTTTTAGGTTTTTTGTTTGTTTGTTTGTTTTGCCAGTCTGGGGGCTTGAACTCTGTGCCTGGGCACTGTCCCTTGAAATTTTTCTGCCTTGGGCAATAACTCAGCAAAGATTTCCTACAACTTTGTCTTCACTGGTAAACATATCATGCATCAGGATATTTGCCTTGCTTAATATTTCAGTAGAAGTTAGCAAAGGGAGATTATTATTATTATTATTATTATTATTATTATTATTATTATTATTTGCTCAAGGCTAGCACTCTGCCACTTGAGTCACAGCGCCACTTCTGGCCATTTTCTGCATATGGGGTCTGGGGAATCGAACCCAGGGCTTCAAGTATACAAGGCAAGCACTCTTGCCACTAGGCCATATCCCCAGCCCAGGGAGATTATTTAATAATGTCTGAGTAGTACTCTCTCTCTCTCTCTTTTCTTTTTTTTTTTGCCACTCCTGGGCCTTGGACTCAGGGCCTGAGCCCTATCCCTTGCTTCCTTTTTTTGCTCAAGGCTAGCACTCTCCCACTTGAGCCACAGCGCCACTTCTGGCCGTTTTCTATATATGTGGTGCTGGGGAATCGAACCCAGGGATTCATGTATACAAGTCAAGTTCTCTTGCCACTAGGCCATATTCCCAGCCCCTGAGTAGTAAGTACTCTTTTTTTTTTTTTTTTTGGCCAGTCCTGGGCCTTGGACTCAGGGCCTGAGCACTGTCCCTGGCTTCTTCCCGCTCAAGGCTAGCACTCTGCCACTTGAGCCACAGCGCCGCTTCTGGCCGTTTTTCTGTATATGTGGTGCTGGGGAATCGAACCTAGGGCCTCGTGTATCCGAGGCAGGCACTCTTGCCACTAGGCTATCTCCCCAGCCCCGTAAGTACTCTTAACAATGTAAAATAATTAAAATATTTTTTAAAGATACCTTTTTACACAATGACATTTATTAACAGAATTTGTTCCTTAATATAATATACAATGTTGGATCACGATACAGAGTAAACAAACAGGTCATTGTGTAAAATAATGTTCACTGTGTTTGAAAAACTGTAAATTTTTGTTTAAATTTTTTTATTATCCAGTTTTGGCTCTAGAGTACAGTACATAATACATTTTAACTTGAAATAAAAAATACACTTTTTAAAAGATTAATAGTTTACATTAATCTTTAGATTGTTGTTTTACAGATTTCTGTATGTTTACATAATATATTTAATAGAGTAGGTGTTTTGATAGAAAATTTTATTGTAAGCTTTGAATTTATGTATTTTGAACAAAGTTGTTGTCTTTTCATTATATACACATACAAAGAAGTACAGTTTGAATAAGTATGTCCTGTCTCCCCTTCAAGTATGAAGGTTACTTGTAGTTATTTGTGTGAAAAAGGCAGTAGCTGGAGTTTAGGTTGAGATGGAGAAGTACAAACTTGAGAATTTCCCATGGATACTCTAGGAATACTAGGCCCAAGGAGATCATACAAGCTGAAGTTTCAGGAGAGTTCATACTATGCATCAAGATAGGCTGCAACAGTTAAGAGACAGAGGGGTAAAGCTTTATAGCATGAAGTGTTGGGTGTGTTCTTTTTACACCAAGTCTCATGCAACTTGATGTTTGCCAGATACTACTATCCCCATTTGAGTAGATATACCACAGTCCTCTAAATGATTCAAATAAGATTCCATGAGTCATCATTACCTCCCCTAACCCCCTAACAGATGACAAATGTCAGATCTTTTTCTTCCTATCCTATACCTTTACTGTCCTCTTAGCCTAGGCTTTGATCATCTCACCTGGATTTCTATAATGGTACCCTTGATTCTATTTGTCCTCTTCAAAACCATTCTCCAGGGAAGCGAGACTAAAGAGAGATCAGATCCTGTTTGTCTCCATACTAATACTTTCCACACAAGGTCATTTGCATTTAGAAATCTAATTTTGTTAATGAGTCCTAAAAGTTCCTCTATAATTTACATTCCTACAAATGATCCTACCTGTTTCTTCCCTTGGTTTTCTTGCTTCTCAAACATCCTTGCTCAGTCTTGTGCTTTATTCTTGGTTGTTAGCCTGGCTGCCTCTTTTTTATTATTTAGAATCTGTGTTCAATGAAGTCTTCTATGAGCATGCTTTCCAAAGTTACAATATTTGGATCTTGTACTTCCATCCTTTTCTATTTAATGACATTTGTTTTATTTCCTTCATTGCACTCATATATTGGATTAGAATCCATACACTCAATAAGTATTTCTTGTGCATCTAGTATATGCCAGGTATTGTTCAAGAACACTAAGAATAAATGAGAATCTCCAGTCTCATTAGTAACTCACAGTAGGAGTATAGGAAAAAAAACAGTACATAATAAGCATGGTATATAACTGCATTGTAGATATACTTGGCAATATATTAGGTAGCAAATATAATAGAAAAAAATGGAGTAAGTAAGAAACTGAGATTGGTAGCATTCAGAGCAGGCTGCATCTTAAATAAGGTAGAAGTATAGGTCTTATTGAGCTATTAATGTAGAGTTCTTTTGTTTCTTTTACTTTTAGCTTCAGCACCAGTGAGCAAAGTGAACAAATACTGTGCTTCTTCTAACTTTCATTCCACTTGGGGAAAAAAGAATATCATCATGTCAAACATTACGATTGACCCTGACGTCAAGCCTGGTGAATATGTCATCAAGAGCCTCTTTGCAGAATTTGCCATTCAAGCTGAAAAGAAAATTGAAGTTGTAATGGCCGAACCCTTGGTGAGTAAAGCTGACCTATAAATCTAAAATTTTTTTTTTTTACTTTTGCATTAACTTAAAAAATTTCAAAGGAAATAATGTAACTTGAAAAAAAATACTAAGAGTGAAGTGATGATCTGGGAAGCTTCAGTGACTTCAGAATTCACTTTGCTAGATTACTGCAGGTCATGAAAGAACAGAAAATGGACTTCAATGGTGAGAATTGTGGGACTAGTTAAAATATATCAGGAAATTAAAGGAAATCTAGAATATTCTGAAAGTTGTTGCTAAGATTATACTCTTACCAGAACTTGTAAGAAACCAGTGAACATATTTTGACACTTGTGGTGCATAAGGAAGAAAGAGAAAGACAAAAAGGCTTGGGCAAGTTCTGAAGATCTGTAAATGCTGCTTCAATGGGTTTTTATAGCGGTTAGATATGAAGGAAAAGAGATTGAGGACAAAGGCTCTTTGTTATATATAGTAAGGATGGCATAAAACTTTTTAAACTCAGGCATTAATGCAGAAGAAAGAGAAATGACTTAACCAGAATCAATAGAACTTGACAAGGATCAAATAGGAGTGGCATTTTGAATGAAAGTTAAAGATGGTTTAGAATGTTAAAACAGAAATATATTTACTTCAGAAAGAATAGGATGTTCTTGGTAGAAGAAATGAATAAGATACTTTTCATTTGTATGCATTAGCTTGACTTCTAGTAAACCAACAATATGTAATTCTTTGGTAGTTGAAAATTATTTCTGAGAACTCATGAGATGAATAAAAATGTTGATTTCGGCATCATTTATATTGAACTTAAAGGGGCAGGTGGTATATCAAAAGAAATTTTATTTTTGTAATGAATAGAAATATAATTTTCAAATAATATGGAAAAACAATTCAATGAAAAGTTATGGGATGTGGAAGTAAAGCATTCAGATCTTTTAAGAGAACAGCCAGCTTGTTGATGCAACTTTGTTCAAGTACCTTTGAAAACACCAGTTGCAGTGTAAGTAAGTCACTCTGATTTGAAGAGAGGAGATGTGTGATGACAGTGCCTGGGGTAAAATGGGCATGCATGCTGATGAGGATATAGCAGGTGAAATTAATTTGCTCCTATGCAACTGGATTAGGGTAAGGTGTTTAGCAACTTCAGACGCAGAAGACTTGTTGCTTGTCTGAAGTCCATAGCCTTGATCGGCAGGTGAGGAAAGGGCACAGTATCGTACTACTTCAACTACTTAAGCCATTTGTCTAGCGGAAAGGGCACAGTATTGTAGTAGTAACTTTAGGGGCTATGTGCTTCCTCACAAGGATAGAACAGAAGCGAGGGGAGGTGACAACCTCATTGAAGGAACTATTATTACATGCTCTTAATTTTCTCAGTGAAGAAGCAAGACATAAAATTACTGTTTGGAAAGGTAAGCTTCTTCTTTTTTTTTTTTTTTTGGCCAGTCCTGGGCCTTGGACTCAGGGCCTGAGCACTGTCCCTGGCTTCTTCCCGCTCAAGGCTAGCACTCTGCCACTTGAGCCACAGCGCCGCTTCTGGCCGTTTTCTGTATATGTGGTGCTGGGGAATCGAACCTAGGGCCTCGTGTATCCGAGGCAGGCACTCTTGCCACTAGGCTATATCCCCAGCCCGGTAAGCTTCTTCTTGATCATTAAGGTATTAATTATACCAAGGAAAGCATCTATAAAATTGTATTTCTTTAAGATAGATAGCTAAATCATTGACCTAATGTATGTTTCAAAACTATGCACATATCATTATATGTTGTATTATACATTGCTGATTTTTACACCAATATATTTACAGCATGTGCATAACATAAAGTTCTGTTTTAGAAATATTAATTATAATGTTGGGTGCCAGTGATTCACACCTAATAATACTAGTTATTACTCAGGAAGCTGAGATCTGAGGATTGTGGTCCAAAGCCAGCTTAGGCAGACAAATTATTGAGACTCTTACCTCTAGTCAACCAGCAAAAAGTCAAATGTAGAGGTGTGGCTCAAGTTGTAGAGTACCAGTTTTACACAAAAAATCCAAGGGAGGACAAGCATGAGGCCCTGACTTTTTAAGTCCCTGTACTAGCACCAAAACAAACAAACAAACTATAAAACCAAAAAGACACGACCAAATGATAAGCATTCAATAATAAATGCACTTAATGCACAAAACTTTGATTTCCTTTTTTAATAGTCTCTTTAAGTATGTGATATATTGTTCCAGTCACCTACCTAAATAGCATACACTAAAAAGGAAAACAATTTTAAAAATAAACATTAACCTATGTTATGCTGTTTGAAAATACAGAAAAGTAGGAAATTATAGCTTCAATGGTTTTTAGCTTGTGCACAACACATTTTGAAAACACTGCAGTTTGGTCTTAGTTTCCAAATATTACATTGTCTTAAAGAACTTTTAATTTTGAAATGTAAAGAATTTGAAAGCATGAAGAGAAAATGTAGATGAGATTACCTAATTTGATTGAGCTGATAAAATGGTAGTTAATATTTTTTAAAGTCTTTCTCCTTTTTCCTTCACATCAATGTTTAGTTCAGGCTGAGGCTCAGGCCATATCATACGAGGGCAGTGCAGATGCTTCTAACCAGCCACAAGCCACAGTGGCCTATTACCTTTCCATTTCCTTTTGCTCACTGGTCTTTACTTAATGTACAGCACAAATATTGTTACCTCTTTCTACTTCAAACCTCTTACTCATTATTATAGGAGTAAATTCAAGTTCTTGATAGGTATTTCATGGTCTTAGCCTTGTTTTAGTTCATATAATGTCTTCTGGGTCTCTTATCCTAATTTGTCGTGATACTTAAAAAATACTTTTTGCATGTATGTGCATGTGTGAGTGCATATGTGTGTTTCTTGCAACTGAAAATGCTTTATTTATTTATTTATTTATTTTTTTGGCCAGTCCTGGGCCTTGGACTCAGGGCCTGAGCACTGTCCCTGGCTTCTTCCCGCTCAAGGCTAGCACTCTGCCACTTGAGCCACAGCGCCACTTCTGGCCGTTTTCTGTATATGTGGTGCTGGGGAATCGAACCTAGGTCCTCCTGTGTCCGAGGCAGGCACTCTTGCCACTAGGCTATATCCCCAGCCCTGAAAATGCTTTTAACGCCTCCTTTTTTTCCCCTCACAACTTTGCTTAATTCTTCTAAACATTTCATAGTGGTCCTATTCTAATCTAAACATTTATTTTTACCATAATAATGTGTATTATGTACCTATAATGACCACATAGTAATTGTACATGGTACATACCTGAATGTACATACAGATTCTGACTGTTATAATCTGATAGTCATAATCTGTTACTTGATGCCAGGGACCAGGTGTCTCCTCTCTGCAGTATCTGCAGCACTCGCTGCCCATGCTGTAGATACTTTTAGGATAGGGGAAGGCTGAAGATTTGTATTTTAAATTGAATTGAGCCTTAAAGCCACTGCTGTGGCATCATGTCATTTTTCCACCAGACTTCTCAGTTCCTTTTGAATAGTTTGATGTTACAATATTTTACTTATTCATCTAATGAATAATTTTGGAGCTGTCTGTTAAGATAAGATTCTAAAATGATAGGTAGTAGTGGTGTGGGTCCAGTGTACATCGATGTTTCTATTCTGTCATCACTCTTGGAGAGAAGAGGCATTTCTGCTTATCCTTTCAGATACGGCAGGAAAATTCCCAAATCCTGGTCAAATTTTACAGATGCTCACCCATAAACACAGCAGTTCCTTCTTTTTTTTTTTTTTTTTTTTTTTTTGGCCAGTCCTGGGCCTTGGACTCAGGGCCTGAGCACTGTCCCTGGCTTCTTCCCGCTCAAGGCTAGCACTCTGCCACTTGAGCCACAGCGCCGCTTCTGGCCGTTTTCTGTATATGTGGTGCTGGGGAATCGAACCTAGGGCCTCGTGTATCCGAGGCAGGCACTCTTGCCACTAGGCTATATCCCCAGCCCCATGCAGTTCCTTCTTATCTAAGTCAGAGCTCTATCAGCTTTGTCTTCATTTATATGCAGGTCTGGGTAGATTGGAAATCTATAGCATCTAGATAATGAAGATGCATTTAATCTACTGTTGTGACAGTGTTTATCTTACAGGTTTATAGGCCTCCATCATGATTTTACTTATTTTGAAATTTATTCAGCTTATCATGCTTTGGAAATGATAAGCAGCCATCCAAAGAGTTCTCTTGAGTTCTCAAATGGCAATCTTGCAGAGTCACTTTAAAATCAACAGCCCCCAAAGCTTGTCAGGTACAAGGAAGTTGGGCTCATGTTCCAACAAGACAATGGGTTACAGAAACACTTAGAAGCACAAATGTAAGTGCCTTTTGCTGAAAGAAATTAGTCTACCACCCAAATGAGAGAATTGGCTTTTTAATTCCCTTATTAGAAACCATAATAAAAGGAGGTTAAGGAGGCCAAAGGAAACTGAAGATTAGCTGAGCTTGATATTTAGCACAGCTTCATCTTAGAAGGAAGATTGAGGAAGGGCAATCATTGATTGAAATTGCAGTTTGGAAACTATGCAATTCAACACTTTAAGTTCTTCCTAAAAGGAGGTGGATCGATCTTAGGCAATGGTCCAGGTAAAGCCTTGCTCGCCTATTAATCTTGTAGATAGCCAAGCACTAGAAAATAAAGCAAAAAAAAAAAAAAAAAAAAAAAAAAAAACGGCTTTAACCAATCACCCGATCATCTAGATCTTAAGTAACCTGTTTAGGCCTCAGTATTAAAAAAAAACAACACTGCAGCCCCCCGCCCTTTTGAGAGTATTAAGTACATATACATTTTCAAAGAAATGAATTTCTTTTTTCTTGTGTGATCCATTTGCCAGAATTTTCTCATTAGTTTTTGTCTTCTGCGTGTGTGTGTGTGTGTGTGTGTGTGTGTGTGTGTGTGTGTGTGTGTGTGTGTGTGTGTGTGTGTGTGTGTGTGTGTGTAGTGGGGCTTGAACTCACGGTTTGAGTGCTGCTCCTTAGCTTTTTTTGTTCAAGATTGGGGCACTCTCACCAGAGACACAGCTCCATTTTTGGCTTTTGGAGGTGCTAATGGAGTTGAGAGTCTCATGGGCTTACCTGTCCATACCATACTGAGATCAAACCATGATTCTCAGATATCAGCTTCCCCAGCAGCTAGGATTATAGGTGTCAGCCACTGACACTTGGTTGGAAGAGATTTTTTGATGTGGTTTTCAGTGTCTAATCAGACCAGCAACTTCAGCTCTTTTTTTTTTTTTTCTTCTCTAGTTAGTCCAAGTACCCTGAGATGGTTCTTGTACTACCGAGAGTGGGAGAGATTAGGCATTGGCTGCTAGCAAACATAATCAGAGGCTAGAGGCAGAAGAAAACTAGAGATTGTAGTATATAAATTTTTCTTTCCTCATCTTCAATTATTGTTATCTCCCAGTTGGAACCTATCTTGCCTTTCATTAAGAAGGTAATACCTCTGTAAGATGAAGAGATTGTCAGCTTGCTCTGCAGATGGATAAAAAGAATGGGAGAGTCTGAATCTCTCTTAAATAATTTTTTACAACAATCTTTCAACCACCTTTATTTTTATCTTCACTATCCCTTTCCTTACAGAGACCTAACTTCTCAATTCCTGAGCCTTCTGGGATTTGCAAAGCATCCATTGGGCTATCTTTCCTTTACTCGGTATGGCAAGCTTACGCCTCAGTGGTTATGCTCAAATGTCATTTTCCTGCAGCTTTCCTGTCTGTCTCTCTTTTCCTGAAATCTCAGTCCCCGCTCCACCCTCCTGTCCTACTGTCTGTCTAACATAGTTTGAAGTCCCTTGCTGTCTTATTAAGCTGTCTGCTCCAAGAGTTCAGAGGTTGTTTACAGATTGTTACTGGCTGTGTCTCAAGAGCATAGAATGGTCCCTTCCCTGATGAACACTCAGTACACAAGCGATTTCCAAGGATATTTACAGACTTCTGTGTTTTCTTCTTCCTCCTCTTCCTCCTCCGCCTCCTCCTTCACTTCCTCCTCCCCCCCCCCTTTTTTTTGCCAGTCTTGGGGCTTGAACTCAAGGCCTGAACACTGTCCCTGGCTTCTTTTTGCTCAACGCTAGCACTCTACCACTTCTGGCTTTTTCTATACATATGTGGTACTGAGGAATCGAACCCAGGGCTTCATGTATACAAGGCAAGCACTCTACCACTAGGCCATATTCCCGAGCTTATGTTTTCTTTTACCTACTTAGGAGCCATTATTTAGTGAGATGAGTTTTGTCTTTATTTTTATTTATTTATATTTTTTTGTTGGTTGTGGGGCTTGACCTCAGGGCCTGAGCACTGTCCCTGAGCCTCTTTGTGCTCAAGGCTAGTGTTCTACCACTTGAGCCACAACATCCCTTCTGGTTTTTGAGTGGTTAA
The DNA here is from genome assembly GCF_023159225.1 of Perognathus longimembris pacificus. Lineage (NCBI taxonomy): Eukaryota > Metazoa > Chordata > Mammalia > Rodentia > Heteromyidae > Perognathus > Perognathus longimembris. Next base: position 25,732,284 of record NC_063176.1, on the reverse strand, counting down.
TTGGAGATGAAAGTCTCACAGAGACGTTTCTGTGCAGACTGGCTTCCAACCATGGCCCTCAGATCTCAGCCTCCTGATTATCTAGGATTACAGGCGTGAGCCACTGGCACCCAGCAAGTTAATTAGGTTCTTGCTTACTTTTTACCTTCTCTTTCTCTTTGACCTTTTGATTTTGTTATTATAAAAGTTATATTACCATTATCTTAGTGGGAAAAATGTTGATTATGTGTGTTCAGCCTGCCATCTTTCATTTCAACTTACTTTCATATTTCAGTATCATTGTTTTACATGCTGTTGAAAATCTTTTGAGTAAATCCTCCTGCTTCCTTTTATCTATTGATAGTATGTATGTACACAAGTATAGAAGTAAATTAGAATATGAAGGATTGTATACATTAGAATTATTTATTTTTACATTATAATGAAAGTAATAACTATATGAAAATTAGAAATAGTTCTACTAAAGGTTATATAAATCATCCTATATAAATTTGTCTTAGTCTTTCTAGCAGTCTTATATATTATTTCAATAAATGAAAATAACATGTATTTATCTTTCTCCAGCTTCTATTGGTACTTTTGTACTTCATTTTGGTTCTGTGAGAAAAATGCCACTATGTTATTTATTTATATAAGTCTTATATGGTCACAATAATAGCAAAATAGTACAATTACCACAATATGTTTGGATCATGGCTGTATCATTGTAGATGGTGATGTGTCTTACTTTTAATGCTAAGTTACATAGACCATCAACATTTAAAAAATTATGTGTCCTGCAAATCAGTACAGTTTTCCCTCTTTTCCATGGTTTTAGTTACTGTAGGTCAGCCATGATCCAAACATATTAAAAGTAGAAAATTCCAGAATTTATTTGAACATTAACTTTCTTTATAGTATATTGTGGTAATTGTACTATTTTGCTATTATTGTGACTTACATGTTACAAAGAAAGTATTTTGGGGGTTTGGAGCTGTCTGTGGTTTAGCCATGCACTTGAGGTCTTGAGAGGATGCCTCATAAATAAGGGGGGAGTGTGGTGTACCTGTTTAAGCAATAATTAGGACAGCCTGAGCCACACTAGAATGAAGCTGAGAGGTTAACAAAGGTCTCATTAGTGATTTATGCTTAATGCAATACATTTAGTACATGCTTTTTTTATTGATAGTAAGTGTGAGCATTCATTCAAAGTAAAAGCCTGGTACTGTTGGCTCATGCCTGAAATCCTTTCTATTCAGGTGGCTGACGTCTGACGATCACAGTTTGAAGCCAACCCAAGCATGAAAATTCACGAGACTTTTACCTCCAGTTAACTACTAAAAATGCTAGAAGTAGAGCTATGGTTCAAGTCAAATTTCTCAGGGACTGTGTCTAGGCCCTGAGTTCAAGTCTCAGGATAGGTGTGCATGTGCACACACATGCGTGCACACACACACACTCACTCACACAATCTCACTATGAAAAAAAAAAAAAAACAGCTCCTCTTCCTGCTTCAGGAAAAGCCCAGTAAAGATAATAAATCTTAGAAATCTTTGAGGAAGTATGGGATTGTTGAAAAATAAAAAATAATAAGTATAAGTCAACAGTGAATTTCTGAAAAGGTTATAGTTCTTTATTACAACTTTTCTATTTAGGTATTAATGATCTTAAATTTTAATATTCACAGTGAAATGAGGATCAGAGAAGTTGGGAGAAGACTGGCTAGCACATCCCTGGCCCCCATCTTAGATACAAGTTTTCTTTAATGTATCTTTAAAAGCTCAGAATTTTTTTTTTAAAGTATCAGATGCTTTGGGGAACAGTATTCTACTGGATGTCCTAAGAATATTACTCATTGTTTTACTTAAATTTTAGATCTAATTAATTTGGCACCTGTATTGATTGTACAGAATATTCATCATGCCACATGTGAGTGGTGTATGATTTGGCTTTATGGACAGATAACAGCTGAAGTGTGCTCAGCCTGTGAAGGCTCCTGTGATCTAGACAAGCCCCACACTTTCCCTGTTAGCAAATGAAAGTGCCTAGGTTTCCAAGTTTGCCTCGCCCCATTTAAGTTAGAAACTTGAATCTCAGACAGATGGGAAAGTTATATATAATTTTTGTAGCAAAATATACATGTGATTTTATTTAGGTAAAGTTTAGTCATAATGAGAGAAGGAAATTTGAACTCTATTGAATAGGGAGGCATCATGAGTATGCAAATTGAGTTTTCCCTCAGCTGATTGGATGGCTCCTATCCACTTGAAAAGGGTGACCATTCCTCAGTGCTGATTCTAATGTCCATCTCTTTTGGAAACTCTTACCACCATACCCAGAAGTAATACTTTACCAATTCTCTGGATATCTCTTTATCCAGTCAAGTTAATAATTAAAATGTATAAGTCATATATGGTTTGAAGCCAGCCTGGAAAGAAAAAAATCCAAGAGACTGTCATTTCTAGTTTACCAGCACAAAGTCAGAAGTGGAAGTATGGGGCTGAAGTAATAGAGTGTCAGGCATGAGTATAAAGCCAAGCAAGAGTATGAGTCACTGAGTTCAATCCCTAGTACTGATATAAGAAAACGACAGCCCCCCCCCCCTTCAGTTACAGCTAGCTAAGTATTTATATTGTAATCTCAGAATTCTAAATTTTCTTTTTCTGGAGGTACTGATGATTGAACTATCAGAGCCTTGTGCTTACAAGGTACTCTATCACAGCAATACCTCCAGTCCTTTTCCTCTTTAGATATTTTGGCAGTAGGGTTTCACTTTTATGTTCAGGTTGGCCTCGTAGAGTGCTTGCCTAGTGCACATACAAAGCTCTAGGTTGGTGCCCAGTACAACAACAACAACAACACAAAGACAAAATCAGTTGTACATGGCTTATCTACAGTATAGAGTAATTGCTTTGTACATGACAGGCTGAGTTCATAGTACCCTTTAAGACTTTAAAAATTGTTGAGAGTTTCTGCATAAAATGTATAGGTTGCTTTGCCTGTAGTGCTACTGATGAACAAGGAAATTATAAATAATAATTGACTTGGCAGCAGGCCGACATCTAAATCATACATGAGGGAAATTTTTGATTAAATAAGCTGCTTTCCTAAAGTGATAGTTCCAGGCAGTCTAACTAGTTTTTAGTAAATTTTAGAAAATGATAGTCTTCATTTTTGAGCTGTTACAGTACATAGAGACAAATGGACTACTCCCCACCCCACCCCCATTTTTTTCATCTTACCTAAAGTTAGCATATTGCTAGCTTGTTTTTTCAGATGAGAAACTAAAGCACAGAGAGTTCAGATTTTAGCCGAAGATCACTCACCTGATAATGGTAAAGCCATCTGCCAAATCAAAGCCATCTGGCTGCCGTGAGCCTAGCTCATATCATCATGGGAGGCTGCTGTACTCTACACACCAGGCAAATGAATGACCTGAATAACAAAAACATACTGCTGACTTTTGAACTTCAATCTAAACAGGACCTTTGTTGAACTTCTAACTTGTAATTAGTCTTAACTGTTGAACTTGATCTTGTGCCATAGTCATTCTTGTTCGGATATGGCTGTGAGAACCTGTGTGGGAAGTTCAAATCCTAGTACGGTGATTCAGCAAGGTGGACGTTTATATTTCTCTAAAACAACCTAATTACAAATGGAACAAAAGCACAACCAATTCCTAAATCTAAACTGCTTTTTTATTTGGAATATTTCTAGTATTTCTTATTTATGCTTTTTTTTTTTAAATTGTAGGAGAAGTTGCTGTCCAGATCTCTTCAGAGGGGTGAAGACCTTCAGTTTGACCAGGTACAGCATTTTCTTCTTCTTCTTCTTCTTTTTTTTTTTTTTTTTTTGCACAGGGAGATACAGGGATACATTTTATTTTCCTGGAAAGAAATTATGTCATCTAATGGTCTGGTCAAAATATCTCACATTAAGAAATTTGTTTTGTTTCATGATCCTGTGTATCCTTACACAGTCGATTCTTTTGGAATTAGTAGTTGATTTTTATTTATTAACAGTCTTAGGGTTTCAACTCAGGGCCTGGGCACTGTCCCTAAACTCCTTTTGCTTAAGTCTAGCACTCTAACACTTGAGCTAAGTTCCACTCTGGCTTCCCCCTCCCCCCCTGTGATTAATTGGAGATCAGAGTCTCATGTACTTTCTTGCTTGGGCTGGCTTTCAACCACAATCTCAACCACAATCAGATATCATCCTCCTGAATAGCTAGGATTATAGTGTGAGCCACCAGGTTCCAGCTAGTTGTTGCTTCTTTTTAAGCAGGTAATAGAAAAAGTTATAAACTTAAGTGATTTTAATTCACTTACCATTTTAGAACTTTTACTTTTCACATTAATCTTTTTAATAATATGCCTTTGAAAATTCTCTCAGAAGACTTCTAAATATAGAGAAACTCATGTAACCCTTCCCCTAACATCAGTATTTTTCTCCTACTGAGTTTTTATGTGGGTTCAAAAACTGTTTTATCGTAATTATTTTGTTATATGTTGACTATTTGGAATAATCAATAACCTAGATTAGTTTTCTGTTGTCACCTAGTATTCCTGGCCACATTACTCAAAATATATCTAAGAAAAAGAAGTCTGGGCTGGGAATGTGGCTTGGTGGTAGAATGTATGCCTAGCATACATGAGGCCCTATGTTTGATTCCTTGTTACTACATAAACAAAAAATAAATATACTTAAATAATAAAAAAAGAAAAAGAAGTCCATGCTGAGATTAGACTAGCCCACTGGATTAAAAAGAATAGTTAGGATTAATTGGATTTAAATACTATGTTCCTGGAGACTCCCCACCCTCAAGTTTTGCCATATCAGAGCCACCAAGTGGTGTATGACAGTACAACTCCTGTGTTTACTGCAGCTCTCCCGGTGCAAGCAGACCCCAGTCTCCAAAGGAATCAGAAACAGGTGGACTAGTTAGTTCTTTTTCATAATCAGAACACTTTACACAATGCTTCTCAAATCTTAGATTTCACATGTTGAATACACTTCATTAATCAATGAAGAATCATGATTCAAAATCAGATTAAATATTACACTTTTTTTTCTGTTTTCCTATATTAACTATCAAAAACTATGTATGATCATGTCTTATACTTTTCTTTGTGTGAGGTAAATTGTTTTGGTAAATATTTTTAGTAGCAAATATTTTGTTGTCCTCTTTTAGGTGTTAAAAGGGATTTCCTTTGTGTATTTCTGTTTATTTTAATAAAATACAAATTTAAAACAGTTAAATAGAGCTAATTCCTTGCATTAGAAACTGTATAAATTATGGTAACATAATGAATGAAAGAGTAAAGGAAGGTATACATAACCAAACAGAAGAAAGTCTTTATAATCAAATAAGTTACTTCATTCTTTAACTATTTTCTTGGATGAAGTTATTTGGAAATTATGTAGAATATGAAATGTTAGGGAATTAAAATGTTCGATTTCTAGAGATAATGATTTATCTTCATTAATAGACTTCCTAAGGTCATAGAACTTACAGAGCCTTAAATATTTGTACAACCTGCATTAATTTTTCAAATAAGTCAACGGAGATTCATGGATCATATTTGAAAATGTAATGATGATGTTAAATGTTAAATGATGATGTTTGTATGTACATTGGGTTAGATTCAGAAATACTTATGAAGAGAGAGTTTTCTGTTGGAATCTTCAAGATAAGAACAGTCATCAGCCCTTGAACGGTAGCTACTTCAGGCAGATAATGACAATCTTTTGTTCACATATGCATAGAGAAGCTGGTGAGACATGAAGTAGATATTATTTATTCAAGTTATTCCTAAGAGTTCTGCCATAAGTACCCATGTGCATGATTGGTGGTGCTGGACATGGCTGTACAACATGTGAGTGGCGTATAAAGGCAAAAAAAAAATGTTTGAAAGCCATGGAGATAAACTGGTTTTGGAAAAAGTTATTAGTAGTTGAAACTTTCTCTATTCGATTGGGTGGCTAACCTAGGTCTTATTTTAATTTTCAAGCAGTTACATTTGAGTTGCTATGCTTATTCATTTCCAAATGATAGCTAGTGGAGTTATTCTGCTACGTTTGATGCTACATTTTAGTTTCTGGTGTATCTTGTGTTTTAGTTGATAAGCTCTATGAGCTCAGTAGCAGAGCACTGTCTCCCTTCCTTACTCCGCACCTTGTTCGACTGGTACAGACGACAAAATGGAGCTGAAGATGAGTCTTATGAGTACAGGCCTCGATCTAGCACAAAGTCTAAGGGGTAAGTGGCTTTTTTCCCACTGTTTTACCTAAACTCTAAACATCTCTGGTGAAGGAAGTAATAATGTTATCTGTTCAAAGTTCTTGTTCCTTGGTTTGTAAGCATAGAGCTTTTTGTTGTGAAGGTGGTAGTAAGTAGGGAAGGAAAATTCATACTTAAATCATAAATCAAGAAGTACCAATTAAACTAGATGGAGCCCTGCAATGCCCATCCCCTTGTAGCAATGTGAAAATTGACCTATACAGTGCTATTCAGGTAGTTCAGTCATAGGAGCTTTAACAGTCATAGGGAAAATTAAGAGCCTATTCACATGGCTAATGAAGGAAACAATTGTGATATACAGTAAGAATAAAATACCTAGACACTCTCTTGGCCTCACATCCTAGAGCTTGTCTTTTCTATCTTGGATGGCATGTAACAGCTATAATATTCAGGCAGTTGCCCATAATTCAGCATCATTGACTTTCATAGATGCCGTTTGTGACTTTTCAATTTAGGTTTATTAGTTCATACTCTATTTTCACCTCAAAAAAGTTAGAACTCTAGTTTCTATTCTTAATTTTAAGATGGATCAATGCTACCTTTTCTGAAGGAATTTTAAATAGTTTTCTTCTTTCTAATAATTCTGTTAGATTAGGTTTGATTTCTTATAGATATAATAGAGAAGCGTATGTGTAAATAATCAGTGTCTAAAATGAAAGAATATGTTGTATACATTACTTCAGTCACTTAAAAACCCCTACGACTCCCTATCCTGTAGCAAGCAAGCAGGAGCACAGTTAAGTAGCATGAACTACCAGCCAGCAGTCCTAAAACTTAGTTGTAATGCAATACTAATTTGGGGGTTTTGTTTCAGAGATGAACAGCAACGAGAAAGAGATTACCTTCTGGAAAGACGTGACTTAGCAGTCGATTTCATTTTTTGTTTAGTTTTAGTTGAAGTTCTAAAGCAGGTAAGTGCTCTATCTGCAGTCTGTTTCTTAGTCCTTTGCTCCCTGTCTCCATATTTCTGTTTCTTCATTTAGGATCTAACCTCTCCAATTATGACCAACATAAACTAAGCACCTTGAATTTAATTACGCTTCTTTCAGTTTCCTGGGGCTTGCCTGCTTGCCTGTACCTGTCTGTTTTCCTTATTCTTTCTTCCTTCATATGCCATTTGAGATATGAAGTTTTGTTAGCAAGATGCAACTGAATGGACATCAGGTTAAATACGGGTTTTTAGCTTTAACTACAGTCAGCCTGTCATTTAGCTACTTCTGACCCTCTTTACTTCTGTTTCATTTCTCTTCCTAAGCCTACAGGCTGCATTTCAACATGTAATAATTATGCAGTTAGCTGAGGAATGAGATGATTTAATAAAGGTGAGACTTAATTGTCAAGTGCAAATAGTTTTCAGACAGATGATGAGTTACATGCATTCATTCATGAGCACTAGAATGCCTACTGTGCACTGGCATTGTTGCAGGCTTTCAACTCAGGAACTTAGATCTGAATGAAATGGATAGTGAAGATTAAAATATATCACTCAGGCGCTGGGAATATGGCCTAGTGGCAAGAGTGCTTGCCTCACATACATGAAGCCCTGGGTTCGATTCCTCAGCACCACATATATAGAAAATGGCCAGAAGTGGCACTGTGGTTCAAGTGGCAGAGTGCTAGCATTGAGCAGAAAGAAACCAGGGACAGTGCTCTGGCCCTGACTGAGTTCAAGGCCCAGGACTGGCGTGCTCGCGCGCACCCCGCCCCCCCATATATATATATATTTCAATATCATCTTAGAATTTTTACTATGCAACTTTAGTACTAGTGTACAAATACTTTTATTGATTTTGAAAGCTTTTTTTTTAAGTTCACAGTCTTTAAAAAGTTCTATATCATTCAAATATGTTTTTTAATTTCTAGTCATGGACATTATGTGGTTTAGAAAAAAAGCCTAAAGAAGTTATATTTCATATATGACATTTAGATAGATAATTTTGGTTTTGTTATACAGAGTGGGTATATGATAAATATGATAAATAGCAAATGTAAAACATAAAAAGTAATTGGTAGTCTGTTTTTACATATGTTTTGAATTGTAATCATTGATAGTTTGTTCTTTTTTAATATATGTGAAATAATGGTTATTTTATACTTTGAACTCTGCAAAAAATTACAAATATGTAAGAGAGATAAACATTCAAGGTAAAATTACCTTAATCTGTGGCTTTTACAAGATTTCTCAGGAGTTATAAGGAACAAATTTTCTTCAGGATTTATGTTAACAAGCTGTATCTGTAAGTTTAGTTGGGATGCGAAGACCCTAAAGCTATAATAAATAGAATAGGAGGAGCTGGGATTAGAATGTACCATGAACGGACTTGCTTATTACTCTTTTGTTGCTCTGTAGCATTTGTTGAGTGTTACATGTAGGTTATTGGAGTTTTTTAGATGTCTTCACTTAAATAGAATAGGGTTTTTTTTCTTTATTTTTTAATTTTTTTTTATTTTTTAAGTTTTTATTATAAAACTGATGTACATAGAGGTTACAGTTTCATACGTTAGGCATTGGATACATTTCTTGTTAGAATAGGGTTTTTTCTTTCAGTCTAATTGTATACTCTCTACCCAGATATTTGACTGCTTTATGATCTAACTCCACAATGCCTTTTCTCCTTTACTGATGACATTCTCCTAGCAGTAAGTCCCTTCTCATCAAAAAAATCGCCTATTATTGTACTCGCTTCAGAGCTTCAACTCATGGGAAACCTGTGGAGCTGTTTGGCTTCTCTTCATCCTTCTGCTTTCTGTTCTTTCTCCTCCTCCTTCTATGGTCTTCCTTCTCAATTTCACTTTTCCTTATCTTCTTCCACAATCCTTGCTGAAGGAAAACTTCAGAATCTATAAGCTTTCTTTAGTTGGCTCATTTTTCACAATGATTTCTGATTCATGGGTTGTGTGGTACAGAAATATAGTGGCTCTGGTAGTAGTGTGAGATAGAAATATAGTGGCTCTGGTAGGAGTCTTTGTCTTTTCTTCATTTGCCATATTGTTCCTACCAGGCATGCCTTTCCACTGTCATTTACCATTTCTGTCAATACCTTGGTTCAAATGCATTCAACAAGGAAAAAAATAGATCACCAAGAAAAAAAATATCCTTTCTCTAAAATTCTGGTAGCCCTTTCCCAGAGTAAGAGGCAAGTCTTTGTTAGCTTCTCAAAAACTGCAGAAAATGAAGTTAAAAAAAATCAATAGAGCTTTCCTGAAATCATAATAAATGAATCCAATTTTCTTCTGCCAAGAAGACATAGAGTTTAATAGATCCCGACAGTAGTAAAGATAATATATCTTGAATCTACTAGGATTTTTACTTTTGTCTCATGTAATATACCCATATTAAAATGTTTTTTAGTTTTAATTTTTATAGGATGGACAGTTCCTAGGCTATTGAGGTATTGATACACAGTGGTTCAGGAATAACTATTCTTTGTGGCTTAATGCTGAATTCATGGAATAAATGACTTGGATAACAATGTCTTCAGTAATATCCACGTATTTAAGAAGTCAACCCACCTGTCTTTTCCCCCCTCCCTCCCCGACTCTTCTTCTCCCCCTTTATGATAGTAGTACCACTGCTGGGGCTTGAAATCAAGATCTAGGCTCTGTCCTTCAGCTTTTTCCACTCAGGGCTGATATTCTACCACTTGTGCTACAATTCCACTTCTGGCTTTTTGCTGGCTAATGGAGATAAGAGTCTCATGAATCTCGAACCTTCTTACCTGTGCTGGCTTTGAACCACAAGCCTCAGAGCTTAGCTTCCTTGGTAGCTAGCATCACAGGCATAAGCCACTAGTGCTTCATCCCTTATACTTTTGACATAGTCTTGCTAGAGTTGCCTAGGCTAGCTTGAATCAGTCTCCTTCTAACTCAGCCTCCTGAGTGCTGGCATTATAAGTTTGTACCACAGTGTCTGACTTGTTTAGCGTTCTTTGTGCACAAAGAACTTTTGTGCCAACAGAGCATTATGAATCTTGGGAAATGGCCAGGGAATATATTAATATCTCAGCTCCCTTTCTTGCTTGCTGTATAACTTGATTATCTATAAGCTTTCCTTTTTATAAAAATGGATGATTATGGTATCATTTTTTGTAGAATCAAGGGAACTAAATACGATAATGCTCAGCTTATAGAAAGCTCTCAACAAGTGATAACTGTTATTTTCATTTTATAAATAAAAGTTCTGAGATGTGTGTTGGTGAAGATTTTATAATATATTTCAATTAAAATTTTTTCCAATTCTTCCTTTAAAAACAAAACTTTATGAAATTCATTTTCATTATTTTTGAGCCAAACTGCAGTGTGCACCTCCTGTGCCTTTTTCCCCTTGGAAAATATCATTTCTTGGAAGATGTTCAGAGTCCACTGATCAGTCATTTCCATGTGGTTCTCTTGCATAGTCTACCATGTACACGATTTGGCAGTCCTTGTAACTCTGAGATTATAAAATGCATTAGACAATATAGTAACTACTAAGATCTTTTTTTTCTAATTTCCCATCTTCTTCCTTTCATTTTTCTGTCCATATTTTTTAAGTCGTTGCCTAGTTGCCTGCATCACATAAGAACAGCAGTAGAAACTTACTGGAGTGCTTCTAGGTGCTATTTTAGTCTATTTTGTTTCTTTAATGTGTTTGGACAATTTTGCTGGCTATAAAATAACTAGCATATTCCTATGCTACATCAATATTTTGTATAGGAGTATAAACAAATACAATCAATATGTTTTATTTAAAATTGTGAAAGTAATAAAAAGGGAAAATATACTTATGAGAAAGGAATGAAATGATAGAGCTCTTTTGTCCTCCCCAGATTAAAAAATAAAATAAAAAGATAAGTCCTATTCTTAGAGATTAAATAACGTTCATATCACAAATCAGAAAAATATAGATATCTTAATGTTTAGATGTACCCTGAACAAAATGACTACATGCAGGTTGGTCATAAAAATGTAGATAGCACCTTCAGATAGTACATTCAATGTAGATGCCATCTAATACTTTTTATACAATAGATTCATATTTAAGTGCTGACTGATTACTTTCTCTGACTGGCTTATTATATTGTTATACTGAATATAAGTTGTACAGTGAAATAAGTTATTAAAGCATGTATAAAATATTGCCAATATATTTTCTCATAGATGGAGAAATTTAAATAAAATATCTTTTTAAAAAAACAAAAACTTTATCCCTGTTTGTAAAATCAGTGATATGAAATGATGTGGAAATCGGCAGTATCTTTTCAAGTAGAGTTAAAGTTTAGTTATAACAAGTTAGGTCTCAAAATTTTTATTTAATTTAAATATGAAACTAAATACTGTGGTTGACCATGGGAACAAAATTAGCTCTGGATGATAACTGGCCCTTTTCCAAAAAGTCAGAAGAATAATTTTGGAGTAAAAGCTAAATTTTAGTGTTAGTACAGAGGCCTTAGAATGCATGAGGTAAGGTTGGAGACATGGTTTAAAAAAAAGGAGCATATGATAAGAGTGTATATACTCGTATTAGATCTAGAGAAGGGAAAGGGAATATCAAAATTGAGAGACAAAGGATAAAAAGACAAACTAATCCAAAAGCAATACTTAAAAAACCATTATGTGTAAACCAACTGAACAACTCATGTGGGGAGAAGAAGGGGTAGGGGAAGGGGGGAAACGAGGGAGGGGGTAACAAATTGTTCAAGAAATGTACCCACTGCCTTACGTATGAAACTGTAACCCCTCTGTACATCACTTTGACAATAAATAATTATTTGACAATAAATAATAAATACATTTTAAAAAGAAACAGGAAAAAAGAGTGTATTTTAAATAGCAGTATGGCATTGGGCAGTTCTAAGCCAATCTTCTTTTGATAGTGAATTTTAGTTGTGCAAAAGCCTAGCTTGTATGCCATTTTAGGCCTTGGCTTAGTTCATCTGTAGGTCCTTGGCATTTTCATATTCACACCCACATTTTAGATGTGGATAAGCATCCTGAAGTATGTCATCGAAATATTATACCCTTCCCATGATCACATCATGGATTACTGAGTAAGTTCTGGGCATCAGAGTGCTCATTCAAATACCTCCTGCTTTTTGTTCAAGTGTGCCAACACCTCATGGCAGATGGAAGGGTGAGAGAACAGTCTTCAATTTTAATGCCCCAGAATTTACATTCTTCTGGAGCTAATTTCATATACTGTCTGCATTTGAAAGCAAGAAGAAAGTTACTCAAAGTTACATAGCAAGTCAAAAGGGAAACTAATCAAATCCCTAGTCTTTATACTGTTGTCATTATAATGAAAAAATATTTTTAAAGGTTTGATTATAGTTTGCTTATAATAAATTGGACATCTTGATCAGGCTGACAGGTATTACTTGAAGGATCCTTATTAGTCTCCTCTTAATATAAGATGAATAATATAGTTCAAAAAAGAAGTATATGGGGTAGAAATAAAAGATTGCCATAGAAACGGTAATAACCTCTCTGTACATCACTTTGACAATAAATAAGGAAAAAAAAAGATTGCCATATATTTGCTTCATTGACCGGCCAGTATTTTGAAATTTATGTAGCAATAAGAAATAAATGTTATATATATTTTTCTTGGTGGAGGTGGTAGTTCTGTGAAATTCAAGGGGTTTTGCACTTATGAGGGTAGTGCTTTATTATTTGAGCCTCCAGCTCTGCTTTTTGCTAGTTATTTTGGAGATGAGATCTAGTGAACTTTTCTGCCTAAGCTGGCCTTGACTGTAATTCTGTAGATCTCAGCCTCCTGAGTAGCTAGGGTTACAGGTATGAATCACCTGTGCCCAGTTTGTTCTTTATGCTTTTATTTTTATTTTTTACTTTCATTTTTTGCCAGTCCTGGGGCTTGAACTCAGGACCTGAGCACTATCCCTAAGCTTCTTTTCCTCAAGGCTAGCACTCTACCACTTGAGCCACAGCAACACTTCGGCTTTTTCTGTTTATGTAGTACTGATGAATCAGCTTTTTCTGTTTATGTAGTACTTCGTGCATGCTAGGCAAAAACGCTACTACTAAGCACATTCCCAGCCTGATCTTTACACTTTTAAAATGAGATGTGTTCACCTACAAAAGATTAAAAAGATGTAACTAGGTAGTCTTTCACGGAAAAGAAAGATAACAAAGAATGTTTAAGAGATTATTTACTATTTATCAAAGATAATACTTCTCAAAATTTTAGGGAATTGTTAAGACAAAAAAAAGTCTTGACTTTCTGGGGGCTGGGGAAGATAAATATATTTAGTAAAGGAATGGAAGATAACGGTTATTTACTAAAGCTCATTTGCATAGACATGTCTCTATGCTAGTCTCCAGTGATAATGATTAGTCTCCACTTCCTGGTTCAGAGAAGATCTTCACACATTCTTACTGCTATTGATTGGCTTTTTAAAACCATAGATTAAGTTTCACGGCAAATTAAAATCCAATCAGTAGAAAATCCGTGTAGGTTCAGAAAAAAAGTATAATACTGTAACAAAAAATTTTAAATTCATTACAACGAAGACATCTTCTGTTTCTAATTGCCTTTAACTCAAAACAGTTTGTATCACACATGGCTTGTTATGGGGTGACATACTCTGGTCCTTAGATTGTTTCCACACTTCCACCAACAATGCATACAAAAATCTCATTTTCTTGTATTATCTCTCTAGTCTCAGTTGTCAAGTTAATTTTATAAAATGGTATTTTGTGTATTTTTATTCTTTTTATTACTAGTGAAATGGAGCATTGCTTAGGAGTCAGTTGATTATTTAATAAAAATGATTAAAATATTCACAATAATAATAATGCAATTAGCTTTTCCTTATGTAATTTCCTTTATATTCTAGATTCCCGTTCATCCTGTACCTGATCCCTTAATTCACGAAGTTCTAAACTTAGCTTTTAAGCACTTTAAACATAAGGAAGGGTAAGTAAAATGCCAACTAAGGATTGTTGTTTTCCTCCACAGTCCAGGTTTAGACAATTTAAATGAAATGTACTGATAATTTCATAAAAATAATTCTTACCATTGTAGATTGGATTTTTAAGAACCAGAAGATTAACTTTTATGTCAAATTAAAATTAACCAGGGCTGGGGATATGGCCTAGTGGCAAGAGTGCTTGCCTCGTATACATGAGGCCCTAGGTTCAATTCCCCAGTACCACATATACAGAAAATGGCCAGAAGTGGCGCTGTGGCTCAAGTGGCAGAGTGCCAGCCTTGAGCAAGAAGAAGCCAGGGACAGTGCTCAGGCCCTGAGTCCAAGCCCCAGGACTGGCCAAAAAAAAAAAAAAAAAAAAATTAACCAGAGGAAAATTCATGTATTTTCAGGAAAAAAAAATACTCTAGTAAGGAATTTAAGGTTCATTTACAAAAGAGTATTAAAGAAGAAAAATTTATTGAATTGTGTTTGTTTTGTTGTTTCAGATATTCAGGAACCAACACTGGGAATGTGCATATAATTGCAGATTTATATGCAGAGGTGATAGGGGTTCTTGCCCAATCAAAGTAAGTCTTAAACCTCACCAATTTTTATTTGCTGTTATTTGATGAGAGTAGACACTCACAGTCTTAGATTTGCCACAGTTGTCACTGTGTAATCACAAAGTCTGCTCTTTTATTGCTTGCCTTTCTCTCCTTAGAGGATGCTCCAAATGCTTGCTCTCCATTCCTCCTGTGCGCAGCTTGCTTCCATTTATTTGAGGTTTCTCATAAATGTCTGAATTAAGCAAGTCAGAAATTTTCACAAATAGTCAACACAGAAATTTCTTTATTTCTTACTATTTAACAGCTCTGTGATAAGTGTTTTTACTCCCATTTAGAGCTCTGTATAAGAGCTGATAACTACCTTCCTTCCTTTTCTGTTGTGTCCTTTTATTTCTGAGGTTGCGACACAATGTCTTCTAATTATTTTGTCTTAAATACTAAATGGTTTGAAATAGGTAGGAGAGAGACCAAGGAAAAATAAATGAAGCCAAGATTCCTTCACTGAAATATTGGTTAAGAGTTGCCCTCTTTGAGTTATTGATCCATGATCCTAAGTAAAATATTGTTTGCAGCTTGTGGTTGCTCTAAAAATTTTGAAATTTTTTTGGATTTCCTGTTGTTGCTACTTGGAAGTATGTAAGAAAAAAAAGAGTTAGTTCATATTTACTTGAGTTCTTTTGGAAGGTTTTTTGTTTGTTTGTTTGTTTGTTTGTTTTTGCCAAGAGCACCCCCCTTTCTCCCAACAACCTTTCTAAATTCTAAGAAGGCAAGCACTATTATTGTGTTTAGTATCCCACACCCCCCATGGGGGGGGGCAGAGCAGTATTGGAGTTTAAACTCAAGGCCTGTGCTTACTAGGATATATCACTGAGCCATACCTGGAGCCCAATAGTTAGAATCTTAACATTAAGTAATACCTTATATTTATATATATATATATATATATATATATATATCCCTTTAATATACAAAGGATAACCCATGCTACAGAACTTAAATGAAGTTTGAGATTTAAAAGATTAAGATATAAAGCCTGGTGTGGATGTGAGAACAGCCTAGGTAAAAGATAGTAAAATTTTTATTTTACAGCTGGGCATGGTGATACATGTGTAAAATCCCAGCCACAGAGAAGTCAGAGACTGGGGAGATGGTGGTCAAAGACTGGCAATGACAAAAAGTGCAAGGCAGTATCTAAAATAAATGACTGAAGCAGAAACTACTGGGATTGTGCCTCAAGTGTTAGAAGCCTAGAGTTCCAACTCTCTAAGCATGTGGACATAAAATTGTAGACACGAGGGATATTTTTTAAATTAAAAATGAATTATGATCTCAAACATAGCCCAGAAATTCTAAATGATAGTACATGAACAAGTTAAATCGAGGAGAACACCACATCATGGTTAACTCTCATTGGTCAGGATATAAATCTAAATACCTAATCAACTGGTGAAGGAGCATAAACCTTGCTAGTCCAGCTATACCAGAGCTATACTGCAATTGAGATGTTTTCACTAGAATGCACTGTGAGCATGGGGAAACATCATAGGTGGGTCCAAACTTGATCAGATTCATAGTTGGTCCACCTGGGGTTAGATTCTTAGCATCTAAAGGGGTGGATATTCCATCCTGATTTTGACTCTGAATACCCTAGTACCCTGGGTTAGACTCCTAATACCCAGTGGGCTGGTAGCAAAGTCGGGGAGATGGGTAGAGATGGTTGGGATATGAGTCTTTTCTAAAAGTTTTCTGTGGCTGTAGTGACGAATCATTTTGTGGAAACTTGGAAAATCCCTTGGGTTTAAATAAGTATTTCCACAAAAATTTTGATCTCTTTAAAAAGATTTCATAGAGAGTAATATAAATGATACTATATTCCCCAATATTTTAATGAAAATAATTGAGTTGTCCTTCCTAACACATGTCTGGATTTGGTTCATGTTTGTTTTCTTTTCCCTTCACTAGTCAATGACCATTGGAAATCACCTGCCATTTGAGGTCATTTTAACTGTCAGGAACTGGTTTCATCAAGGAATAGTAACACTAAGATGTTACTACTAAATAGCATATAGAGGTAGATAACTATTGATTAATCAACTATTACCTTTTTTTTCATATGTACAACAAAGAATACTAGTTTTAGTAATTGTGATTTGAATCTGGGATCATACTCAAAATCTTTTTTGTAGGTGACTTACACTGGGAGATGAGTGTGCTCTCTCTTCAGCTTGTCTTTGGTTAATGAGATATTAGTTTTAAGTAATAATTGGCACTCTGTAACTGTCTGATTTCTCTCTTTGAAAAATTTTTGGTCCTCAACCTGGAATCTGTGTCATTACAAACTTTTAGAAAAGAGACTTTAAAGCTGGAGACTAATTACTAATATCAAGATATTAGATGAACATGTCATTTGATCTTACTTTGTAATGAATATTAATAAATGACAATTGTACTGGTTGATAGCATCACAAGAATATAGAATTCCTAAGTTTAAAATAAACCAAGGAAAATTTTTATATAACAATTATATTTCCCTGTGTGTGCTTTTTCTGGTCATTTTAATAAGGACAGAGAAAGAAGGTATTACCCAGGCAACAGACTTTTTGATTTCATCTTTAAAGATCATGTGGGAAATTGGTGTTTTTAATGCACATTACATTCTGTCTCCCTTGTATATTAAAGGTTTCAGGCTGTAAGGAAGAAGTTTGTGACAGAATTGAAAGAACTACGACAGAAGGAACAAAGTCCACATGTGGTCCAAAGTGTAATCAGCTTAATAATGGGAATGAAATTTTTCCGGGTGAAAATGTATCCTGTAGAAGATTTTGAAGCATCATTTCAGTTTATGCAGGTGATACACTTTCTAAGGGCTAGAAATTAGAATTAGCCTAACAAGGGAGTTTGTATTTTTTAATGACTATTCATACTAGCCAAAAGATAGATAAATTAATCGCATCATGATTTTCTGATTTTAGTTTTTGTTTTTTGCCAGTCCTGGAGCTTGAGCTCAGGGCCTGAGCACTGTCCCTGGCTTCTTTTTGCTCGACTAGCACTCTGCCACTTGCACCACAGCGCCACTTCTGGCTGTTTTCTATATATGTGGTGCTGAGGAATTGAACCCAGGGCTTCATGTATACGAGGCTAGCACTCTTGCCACTAGGCCATATTGCCAGCTGATTTTAGTTTTTAAGTTCTCACAAACTGAGAATTTTTTGACTTGCGTATCCTTTGACCTTAGCTTCTTGGTAAAATAAAAGAATATTCATAAAATTATTGTAATAGTACACAATCTGTTCATTTATTAATCTAAGCATACTGTTTTTCCTTTAAGGAATGTGCTCAGTATTTCTTAGAAGTTAAAGATAAAGATATAAAACATGCACTTGCTGGTTTGTTTGTGGAGATCCTTATCCCTGTAGCTGCTGTAAGTATATTTTATTTGTATACCATTCCTGTGTCAGGACTTTATGCTTCCGTTTCTTCCCCTAAAGCACTTGCTAGGCACTATGCCAATGGCAGCACGAGTTCATCTCTGCTTTCCTGTTCTTCAGGGGTCACTCATTTTGTTGGCTGATGGACAGTGTTTTCTGCCTTACCATTTTATTTATTTTATTTGTTTTCTTGATTCAGATGGTAGAATAAATAGAACCTTCTTTACCTTGGCTAGAAGTGGAAGTTAATTTTATTCTTCTATCTAGAATTTATTCTGCTGAAATTAAAAAAAAATGCTGCTTCTTTTCCTACTGAGAAGGTGAACCACTTTGGCTTTTATTTTGAAAGTCAAGTGTGCTGCCTTGTGACTGTCTGTTCATAGGAGTTAATTTGTAGTATTCATGCTGTGAACAGGTAGGAAGTGAATTTCTTAACTTTTCCCGCAGTACTCTAAAAGAAAAGTTGACCACTTAAAATATCAATGACAGAGTGGTTGGTACTCAGATTTTTTAAAACCTGTATTGAGTATTTTCTTGAGTAAACATTGACATTTAAAAAAACAAAACAGTGACAAAAGTCAAGAATTAGTGGTTTGCATGCTTTGAAGAATGGTTCTCCTTATCTTCCTACCCAAGTTTTCAACTGGGTAAAATAGTGTATTTTATTTTTTAAAGGAATGCAAGATATCAGAAAGCTTTGTCATTTATCTATTGTCATTTAGCACGTCCTTCCCTTTCCTTTCTTAGAAATGCTTCCATCTCAAATTGTGGAAACTAGTAATTTCATGGGAAAATTAGAAACTTTGGGACAGATATCTGATCTTAGGTTTTAGCTTTCCAGGTAATTCATCTAAAGAAGCAGGTGTTCCATTCTCACTGTGTCGCCCAGTTCTTTGATACCATGTTTGCTTTTGTGTCACCCTTTATTACTTTGGTAGGGCTGCTATGATTACTACCACCAAATGGGTAGCTTAACAACAAAATGTCTATTGTTTCATAGTAACAGAGACTAGAAGCAAGATCCACAGGTTGATTCCTTTGAGGGATGTGAGGAAGGGTTTTTTTTTCTTGCCAACTTCTTTGCTATATACCAAAATTTTTCTATATTCCTTGTTTTCTGGTAGCAGCACCAGGGGTCTAGATTCATTATCACTTGGTCTTTTCCTTTCAGCCTGTGTCTGAATCTTTTGTCCTGCCCTCCCCTTTTTTTTTAATGCTAGATGGCACTTGAATCACACCTAGCCCAACTTTTTGCTGATTATTTTGGAAATAGAATCTCAATAGCCTTTTCTGCACAGACTGGCTTCAAACTGTGATTCTCTAGACCAAAGCCTCCTAAGTAGCTAAAATTGTTGGCAAGCATCACTAGTACCCAGCTCAAAATTTTCCTTTTTCAAAAGAACATCAGTCATGCTGGATTAGAGGCCCTCTAATCCTAACTAATGCCATCTGTAATGACCTTTTTCCAGTTTAGTTCACTTGATTTTTGTGAGAACATAATTCAGCCCACGACCCCAAGCCTTTACATAGGCAGTCTTCTGTCGGGAACACTTTGCCTCTCTAACAACCTCTTTCCTAGACTGACCTCTCTTCCTTCATGATTTATATCGAATCCTTTTTATGTGGTGGGGCCTTGTCTGTGCACAGCAAATACTGCAAGAGAGATGACATGACAGCAAAGGCATTCAGCTTTTGGGGCTCTTACTTCTAGTGTGGAGACCAGGAAATCAACATAGGATGTAAGATACATAGGATATCAGAGTATGGCAAAGACTTGTTCCTAAGAATATCTTAGGAAGAATGGTTCCAACAGAAGGAAGAAGTGAGGGCATCTTGAGGCTGTTCTGGAGAGGGAAAACAAGCCATGTGGCTGATGCTAGCATTCAGAGGTCCAGCCGTGGCAGGTACAACCAGGTGTTTTACATAGGAGGCTGACACAGCAGCAGGTGCAATAAGCTTTGCTGACTTTGGCTTAGATGTCATATCCTGATGGAGTTTGTCCAAAGCACCCCCCTCCCTTCTAGAGGCTCTCTGACCCTAGATAGCTTGGTATCACCGCACCTGTTAGACGGTGCTTTCTGCCTGTTTGCTTGTCTTTTTCACTTGTTCTTCTGTTGGAAAGATAGACTTTATCTTATTGATTTAACACTTGGTACATAAGACTTAACTCTAATCTCAGTAAATTATTACCTAACTTTAGTACTTATAGAATGTTCTTGTTAGCCCTTGTAGAGTTTAATATGTGTGACCATTCTCTTTTTTTGTTTGTTTGCATTACCTCGTTCCTAGGCTGTTAAAAATGAAGTGAATGTTCCTTGTTTGAAGAACTTCGTAGAGATGCTTTATCAGACTACGTTTGAATTGAGCTCCAGGAAGAAGCATTCATTGGTATTGAGAAATATTTCAAATTTTTACATGCATAATTTGATACTTTAGTACTTGGTTTATGAATTCAGTAGACATTTAAAAGAATTGCAAAGTCTGTAATGGTAAAAGTCCCTAGAGTGTGATTCAAGGGCAAATTTAATGTCTTCCGCTGTATTTTAGATTTCTGTTAATTTTTTTTTTTGGCCAGTCGTGGGCCTTGGACTCAGGGCCTGAGCACTGTCCCTGGCTTCTTCCCGCTCAAGGCTAGCACTCTGCCACTTGAGCCACAGCGCCGCTTCTGGCCGTTTTCTGTATATGTGGTGCTGGGGAATCGAACCTAGGGCCTCGTGTATCCGAGGCAGGCACTCTTGCCACTAGGCTATATTCCCAGCCCGATTTCTGTTAATTTTATTGGCTCTACATTTAATAGGTTATTGTACACTTTCTTGTAGGTACTTTGTTTCTTTTTTTTTTTTTTTTTTTGGCCAGTCCTGGGCCTTGGACTCAGGGCCTGAGCACCATCCCTGGCTTCTTCCCACTCAAGGCTAGCACTCTGTCACTTGAGCCACAGCGCCCCTTCTGGCCGTTTTCCATATATGTGGTGCTGGGGAATCAAACCGAGAGCTTCATGTGTAGGAGGCAAGCACTCTTGCCACTAGGCCATATTCCCAGCCCTGGTACTTTGTTTCTTGACAGGCACATTAAACTTTATAATATGGGAGAACTTGAATATAGTCTTTTATTAATCATGAATTCCTTCATTTTAATAAATTTTATAACAAAGTGTCACAATTTTTAGAAAATATTTTGTAACCATGTATCATCTATTTACAAGTTGAAAGACTTTTGTTTGTTTGTTTTTTGGGGGTTTGTACTTGCTAGGCAGGTTATCTGTCTATTTCATTAATACTTCCAGCCCTTTTAGGTGTGTGTATGTGAGTGCATGCATGTGCGCGCGTGTGTGTGTGTGTGTGTGTGTGTACACAGGTACATATATGAGTATGTGTGCAGATGAAAGCCAATACTGGGACTTGAGCTTCACCAGGCTTCTTCTTCTCACTGGGCTTTTCACTCATATCTGGCACTTTACCACCCAAACCATACCTCTACTTTGAACTTTTTTCTGGCTAAATACAGATAAGAGTTTCTGAGACTTCTCTGCCCAGGTTGGCTTTGAGCCAAGATTCTCAGATCTCAGCTTCTTGAGTAACTGGGATTGCAGTGTGAGCCAGCCATGCTTGGCTTGGTTTTAGGTATTTTTCAGAGTCTTACATTTAGGCCCAGGCTGGCGTAGACTGCAGTCCTCCTATTTGTGCTTTCCATATAGTTGAGATGACAGGCATGTACCACCACACCCAGCTTTATTGGTTGAGATGTTGATATCCACTTCATGTGTTGCAAAATAAAACCCCTGAAGTCCCATGCATGGCCAGTATAAGCTGGAATTTGACCTTGCATGGCCAGTATAAGCTGGAATTTGAATGCCAGCCTTCTTCAGATCCTATGGTCTGTGTTAATGACCATTGTATTGGCTGAGGGACAGCGTGTGCCGGGGAGAACATAGTCTAATTTGGATGATAGTTCAAGGAATTCTTCTTAGAGAAAACATAAAACATACCCTTTACCATTCTTGTTAGGTGGTTCTGTGGAGGTATATTTATTCAAAATGGGAAAACTGCCTGAAAAGATTTAGTTTTTCATTTTCCTGTTTTAAGAGACAAAAATGAGACAAGTTCAGTGCTTTTTCATGGAGAATGTTAATTCTCTCTTTTCCCTGTCTCCTCTACAGGCTTTGTATCCACTAATTACCTGCCTTTTATGTGTCAGTCAGAAGCAGTTTTTTTTAAATAACTGGCATATTTTCCTACAGAACTGTTTGTCACATTTAAAGGTAAGATATAATTACATTTCTGACTTATAAATATCAACAGATATATTCATTTGTATGTATACATCGAACAATATAGAATAAACTTTCATTTCTGTTGCTATACTTGAATACTATTTGTTTCCTTATTTCCTTTTTTTATGTACTTTGTTTCATCTATAGGGAATCACATATGGAAGTGAATAAATGTTGAATGAAAAGCTCACAAAACTCTCCATAAACTTGTGTTTTTTCTTGAGAAAATTCAGTAATGTTGGCATAAGCCTATGTAATCCATATATAGCTTTAATAATATGTCACTAACTTCACGTGTAGTATAATGCTGTGTAATCATATTACATATGATGTTAGCCCAGCTAGACAGATGTGAAGTCTCCAGAGACAACAGAACTTGTGTAAACAGATACTTGTCACTAACACTATTTGGCACTGTCATGTTCATTCTTGTATTGACAACAAAACTGTGTGACAGATTGTCTTCTTCCCAGCATGCTCTGCTAGCAGGGTCCACTTTTCTTCTCTGAATAGGAGCACATTTAATGTCTGACAAAGAAAGTGGGAGTAGTTTTGTCTGCTTGTCACGCAAATACTCCTTTGAATATCTGAATGTTAAAGGAGTCTATTTAAATATTTGCTTATATGCTATAAAAACATTTCAAATTTCCAGACTTGACATTGTCTTTCCTTATTCTTCAAAGGTAGATTTGAGACTGAATATCTCATTTTGACCATGAAATGGAGACCCTGATAGTTTAATTGACTAACTCGGCCACTCTCCTCATTGTGGCACTATGAGCTTTATGAGAATGTTCCACTGGATGTAATCCTGTGTATATTTTTCATGGTATTATGCATTATTTTTCAATTTTTTATTTCAAAGATATATGGGATATATGTTTTTGAAAACCTTTTTCTATTTCCTCCTATATATAAAATATTAATACTATTCATATTTGGATAAGGGTTGATATATTTTCTTTGCTTTATTTATGAAAATTTCTAGGACTCAATCAAACTAATTAATCTCTTTTTGGCTTAAAACCAGGAAAGAAATGTGATTAATTGCATTACACTTGTTTTTGTCCTTATTTTGAAAATTTGTACAGAAGTACTAAAAGGGAATGGATCACTTTCTGAGTAGTACAGTTTTCATACTTTGAATAAAATATTTTAAATACATACCTCTAAGTGTTTTTGGAAGATTGCTTTGTTTCATGATAATCCATACTTTTCTGTTGCTTGTTGGAATTTTTTTTATTTTATGTTCCCACCTAACATACTTGCAATCCTTTCGCAGTACCTTAACTTTTTTTTGTCTTAAGGCTTTCATTTAAAATGCACTGTTTTGTTTTTTTCCTTACCTCCTTTTTAATATTTCTGGCATATTGTCCATTTTCATGAATGGCTACATCAATCTGCCAGATGAAAGGAGATAAGAGCCACTTAGCATGAATATTTGGAATAGTTGTCTTGGCCATTAACCCTTAACTTACATTAAGGCTCTATTCAGCAGAAATTCTATGACTTGGCTCCTGTTTCTTAAGTTTTAGATAATGTGGCTACCTTGCTTAGTTGAGGTAAGGAGTTATGAGCATTGAAGGAAGAAATTGTGCTAGCCACCTCTTATACTAGTTATTATTTATTTCTTTTCTGTATTGGAATAGTCGACCCAAGATCAGGATCTTACTTAATCAATTACAGTATTCCAGTAAATGTCTTGATTTGAAAAAGAAAAAAACATGTAAAATAGATTTTCATTTGTTAGACCCACTCTTCCTTCAGACTGACTCCTACTAAAATTTACTGGATGCTAGACTCTTTCTCCTATTTAATTTTCATTGTGATTAAGGCTGAACGAAGACAAGTAACTCATGTTTAGGGAGCCAGTACATTATAGAGGTAGCTGTGCCTCCAGATTCATCCAGCTTTATAACTCCTGTTCTTTCTGCCCACTCTGTTATCTTTTATACATGATAAGGAATGTTGCTATATTGAATATTTTAAGAAAATAGGTTGGCTGTCATTCTGGGATATTAAAGAGGCATTGTTATTTAGAGTCATTAAAGTAAATTCGATGGGTTTTGTAGACACTTTATGATAGTATACAGTTTGTTACAAAAATCATAAGTTTTTAGTTTGGCAGCCAGGAAAAATGGCCCATAAATAACATGTGTCTCTTTATTTCTACTGAAGAGTTAGATTTTTAATTTTTCTTTGAAGCAGAATTTGGTATTTTCTCATTTCCATACCTTGATATCAATTGAGGTATATGTGAAAAGTTCTTTTAGCATTTCTGAAGAATTATTGAGAGAGACAAGAATAAGAGTAGATGTCTTATAAAAGTAATTTGGACATTATGTTCCTATAGTCTGTTTTTTTTAAAAAAACAAGTTATTTGAACTCACATGCAGTACTGTAGGAATAAAAATTAGGCAGTTAACATTTAGGTTTTCTTGTGTATCTGTTAGGATATGGGAATTTTTTTTTCTTAGTGCTTCTGGCCACTGTTTTGGAAAGAGAAAATTTCTTCTAAATAGAGGCCTTGGTGAGGAGCTGTCTTGTTTTGTGCTTATTTTCACCTAACATGCATGTGCTGCATCTCATGTTTATGTTTGCTGTCTCACATTGCTTTATTTAGATGCCATCTAACAACAGTATCAGAAAACAAATAGAAACACTTCAGGTGAGTTGTGTTGATGCTACAAAGTAAAATATTGCTTTAATTCTTTTATATGTGGCATTTTCCCCTTTTGCCATTGCTGTATTGCATGTCTAAAGTATTTATCCATGCCTGCTTCAGCTATTGTCAAAGAAGAGTCGCTCACAGCAGGGACATTCTTCCAAAGGCTTACTTTTAAATAGACCCCTAAGAGATGTCCTTAAAAGACAGAAAAAAATAGCAAATACTCATTCTTTATCAAAATTTGCAGTCTTAAAATATTGTGTTTAAGTGATATATAGCTGTTAGAAATGAAAAATATTAAAAACAAAACATTTGCCAAGACAATTAAGGAGACAATAACTTTGAATTGTTTGTGTGTGTGTGCTGGTCCTGGGGCTTGAAGTTTGTTCAAGGCTAGCACTCTGCCACTTGAGTTAAAGCTCTGTGTCTGGATTTTTGGTGGTTAATTATAGATAAGAGTCTCACAGATTTTTCTTCCCTGAGCTGGCTTTGAACCACCAGCCTCAGATCTCAGCTGAGTAAGCAAGGATTACAAGCATGAGCCACAGGCGTCTGATGATTTTGAATATAATTTTGATGAGTACACTTTTTAAAAATTTTTGTCCTGTGGGTTTGTTTTTTTAACTATTTTTATTTTGGTTTTGTTTGAGACTAGGTCTTACTTATGTAGCCCATGCTGGCCTTGAACTTGTGATCCTCAGTTTCCATGCCTGTTATCAAGTGATGGGATTGTAGGTGTGCACCACTATAACTAATTTTAATTATTTTGTATGTAATTAAAGGAAATGAAAACAATAAAATTGTTTCTCTAAATGAATCACCTTAAAATGGGTGCTTTTTCTCCTGTCATTAAGTTAATATTGTGGTAGAAGTGATTTATCAATAACCTATGTGTCATTTTGGCAGTTCTTTGAAACATTAATAGAAACTTAACATTTTACTATTTTATTTTGAGAGTATCAGGAATTGCATTATTTCTGGTTACTTTTTAGTCATGTATACTTACCACTTAGTAAATATTTACTTGATATGTGAACTCTTTTTACATAAATACAAAAGGAGAAAGTGGGGAGCTTGAGTTGTTGACATAGAAAGTATTTGATTTTAAAGGATTGCTAGTATTTTTTATAAGTTTACTCTTACTTTCTTTTTGTTTTTAAACAGAATAAAGATCCTAAAATGTCTCGAGTTGCACTGGAATCTTTGTATAGATTGTTGTGGGTTTATGTTATTAGAATAAAATGTGAAAGCAACACTGTAACTCAAAGGTGAGTGTCTTTGTTTTAAATTTCTTTTCAAACAAAACCTGGAGGTATGGCTGTTGCTCAGTGGGTAAAACACCAAAATAGGTGGAGGCCCTGGGTTTAGTCCCTAGCCTCAAAATAAAGTAGCTCATAAAATCTTATTAGGAATCACACTAATGGAATTACAGTTACATATCTTGAGAAGGAATATAAATTTGCCCTGACATGATTGATAATTCTTTGCTAATGTGCTGTTGAGGTTGTCATTTCATTGTGACTAAATCTTTTCATTCTATAGTCGTCTAATGAGCATCGTGTCAGCACTTTTCCCAAAAGGCTCTCGAAGTGTGGTGCCTCGTGACACACCTCTTAATATATTTGTGAAGATTATTCAGTTCATTGCTCAGGTGAGTGTTCCCCATCACCACTTAATAAAGCCTTCAGAGGCTTAATCATTGGGAATTTAAATTTTTTCTTACAGATCTATACATATGTGTAAAACTTTAGTTAATATTGAATTGTTAAAAAAGTAATATTCTTTTAAAAACTAAAACAAATACAGGGTGGTAATGATTTTTCTATAACAAAATAAGTTTATAATCAGTCTACATACTTGGAAAGGAGACAAATAGGTAGAGGCACTTTTAACTGAGGAAGAGTGAAGATTGTGTCTAATAATGCTGTTAACCCATTTACTAATTATCTCCACATCTCTTGAATTATTTCTTTCTTTTTCTTTTTTTGGCCAGTCCTGGGCCTTGGACTCAGGGCCTGAGCACTGTCCCTGGCTTCTTCCCGCTCAAGGCTAGCACTCTGCCACTTGAGCCACAGCGCCACTTCTGGCCATTTTCTGTATATGTGGTGCTGGGGAATCGAACCTAGGGCCTCGTGTATCCGAGGCAGGCACTCTTGCCACTAGGCTATATCCCCAGCCCCTCTTGAATGATTTCTGAGAACATTGTTTTCATAATCTACATGAATCCAGGTGCCTTAGGTACAGATAGTAGATATTCCTGTTGAACCCTCAGCCCAAACCCAAAGCTGTTAAACCAGGAAGTTGTCTAGTATGCTATGCTGCAGCATCATGCTGCTTCTGCCATGGTCCTTGCCAGTAAGACAGATCCCTTCCTCCCTGACCAGTGATGCCTCCTGCTTCTGCTCCTCCTCCTTCTCTCCTCCCCCTTTCTTCCTCTTCTTCCTTCTCTTCACCACCACTGACTGCCCCATTTCCCGAGTCACATGAGTATACCACTTGGCAGGGCTGATATCACATGCTAAATCCTATTGTCACAAAGGACCTTGAGAACTGCAGTTGTAGCATTCTAGCCTCTTTGATGAAGGAAGGTCCATTAGAATGGGATTACATGGGTTTTAAGTAAGCAAGTTTTAGTCACTTTCTCTTTTGGGACATAAGTCCTATTGCAATGTATTGTCTCCTCACTTTACAGGGATAAAAAACAAAACAACTGATTCTAGGACATTCATTATGCTTACTTTGAACTGAAGTGATGATTCAGATTATCCATAATGAATTTTTTTAACTGGGAAAAAATAGGAAATGTTTAAATAGTTTTGTTTATTTCAGCACTGAAAAAATACACCTTAGATTAGTTAATGCATGAAAAAGATTAATAAAAGCAAATTGATTTAGGCTTAGAAAATTGTGCATTTGGGTTGCATCGCGTGCCAATTTTTCTTTCTAGAATTTGT
This sequence comes from Perognathus longimembris pacificus, assembly GCF_023159225.1. Classification (NCBI taxonomy): domain Eukaryota; kingdom Metazoa; phylum Chordata; class Mammalia; order Rodentia; family Heteromyidae; genus Perognathus; species Perognathus longimembris. Next base: position 25,704,208 of record NC_063176.1, on the reverse strand, counting down.
ACACTCTCCCTTAGATTACTCACTTCATTCCATACTCTGCTAGATCTGTGTTACTCATCTCAGATGTTCCTTTTCTTAGCTAACTTTTCCTTGGAGATCTCTTTCCTTGAGTCCTATTCTTCATGGCACCCACCATTTTCTACACCTGTGCCTACCTGATGTCATTCTTGGAAAATTGCCTTGCTTAGGTTGTAAATATGATTTTGTTGAATGAGTGTTGAAAACTAATAGCTTAGATATTAAATAAATAATTTTATATTAAACAGTATATTTTAGTCATATTTTTTTATTTAATTTTCATATCTTTTTCTTTCCTGCTAGCTAGACTTGTGGATATTTTAAGGACAGAAACTTGCATTGTTGCTATTATATGTATAATTCTTAAATGTACTTCCTATAAACTAGCAAATACTTACTAATGTTTTCCCCTCTAGGAACGTTTGGATTTTGCAATGAAAGAAATAATATTTGATCTTCTAAGTGTTGGAAAATCTACTAAAACTTTCACCATTAATCCAGAGGTAAATGTGTGTATACTGTGTATACATACATATATACATGCATACATACATATACTATCCTTTGAGCCTAGTTTCTGTAGTCAGAGTTTTTATTATGTTTAAATGTGAGTCCTAACTACAGATGTGGTAGAGAACAAGTTATTTAGCATTGTAGGTACTGGCTGAATTCTGTTGACAGTGGTGTTAAACATGGTAGGAAGTGACAGAGGGAGCAAATTTTCCAGGTCATTCAGCTCAGCTGGCATTCACAAGTTATGCCATGACTTCAGGTTTCTTCTGCTTGGAATAATTCATATTTGTGGTACACATTAATAAATAGCATTCCTTCAGTATTTTCCGGTATTCTCCTATAGAGAATACCAAAAATCCTTTCACTCAGGTGAAGCTTATGGTGAAAAAAAAGATACTTAATGCTATACTTCACTCTTGAGACATTATATTTTCAGATTGTTTGAAATACTTTATAATAACCTATTGGAAACTAATGATAAATGAGATTATAAAAAGGCCAAGTTTAGATGTTGCCTTTGTTCTTGTTTTATATTACTGTGCTGGGAATCTTAAAATATATTTATTTGTGACTAACAGATATGTTGGGAAGTTATTGACGCTTTCCATATGCAAGCTTTTTAAGATAAACTAGTAATACTTTTCCATATATATATATATCATATATATATATATATATATATATTTTTTTTTTTTTTTTTTTGCCAGTCATGGGGCTTGAACTTAGGGCCTGAGCACTGTCCCTGGCTTCTTCTTCCTCAAGGCTAGCACTCTGCCACTTGAGCCATAGCACCACTTCAGACTTTTTCTATATATGTAGTGCTGAGGAGTTGAACCCAGGGCTTCATGTATGCGAGGCAAGCACTCTACCACTAGGCCATACTCCCAACCTTGCTTTTCCATATTTTTTAAAAACTCTTTTTAAAATTTGATTTTATTGTCAAAATGATATACAGAGGGGTTACAGTTACATACATAGGTAATGAGTACATTTTTTGTCATACTTGCTACCCCCCCTCTCATTTTTCTCCCACCTTCCCTTCCAATTTTCCAGGTTTTTAAAGTGAGTAGACACAAGTGCTTTTATAGGTATTATACTTAACATAGTTTCCAACAAAAAAAATTTTTTTAGGTTTCCAGATTTAAAAATATTCTCGCACTTAAATTTATGAAAGTCATTTTTTTTCCTACTGAAATTTTTGTACTAGAAGTGGTATTATTTTACACTTGTGAAGGCCAGTTGTGTTAAAACTATTCGTTAACCCATGTAATTGAATACATACAAATCTCAGTGCACTGAAAAAATGTGTAAGTGAGTCTATACCAGCCAAGGCCAGGACATCTTAAGTATCTTCTGTGACTGTGTAACATAGGACCCTATGATAGGTACACTATGGGAAGGCATCATTACTCTCACTTCAGAGTAAGACTTAAATTATAAGGCCCAAAGTCCTTATCTTATCTAGATCCAAAAAGTAGAGTTCTGTTCTCTTCTTGTGTTCCATTGTGTTACCTTGCCTACCCACTGGGCTGTGCATGTCCCATTTAAAGACCATCGTTACAGGTTATAGATGATAGTTTGTGCTTGGATGGTAGTGATAAAGATGGAAGAAATAGACAAGCAGTCAAGTTTGGGGAGAAGATCGTACTTTTGATTTGACCATGTCTAACCTGAGGCGTCTTTTTGACAACGAAGTAGAGATGTTAGATTAGTCTGAGTGTCTGAGAGGGTGAAGAGAGGTATAAAACTGGTTGGTACTGGAATGGTATAAACAACACCATGTAAACCATTTACTTACTGGGAGAGAACATGTACAAAGACGGGGAGGCAGTCAAGGAAGGACCTGGAAAACAAGTAGAGAGGACCTGGCCAGCAGTAACACAGAAGTACCAAGGGAAAGGAGTGTTTCAAGAAAGAAGGGATATTTGATGTCCAGGCCTCTGTTCAAATGGGATGCAATGTGAAGAATGGAATTTACTTCACACCAATATTATGGAAGGGTTTCTTCGATTACAATGGTTGGACATAGTTAAAAGACATACTATATACTCAGTTCATTTGAAAGGAGAATGTTTAGGATGCCAAGAAGAGAAAAGATCATTAATGGTATATTTTCAAAAAATGCAGTAATAGGTGGATTTCCATCACCATCACCCCCTGAACAAGAGCAAAAGGAAGGAAGAAGAGGAACAGTTCTAAGTGTGACCTAGTTAAAAATGTTAGACAGAAAGGTTTACCTTCTGCCCTTCTTCCCCTCCACTTCCCCAGCATTATTTTATGAGCTATTTTAAATGTAAGGAAAGATAATACCCTACACTGATTTCTTCCTTTTGGAACTGTTTTCTCTGAAGAGGATGAACATAGGCCTCAGAGTCTTCCTTGTCATAGCAGACAGTTTGCAGCAGAAAGATGGTGAGCCACCCATGCCAACAACAGGAGTTATTCTTCCCTCAGGAAATACTCTGCGGGTAAAGAAAATTTTTCTCAATAAAACCTTGACGGATGAAGAGGCAAAAGTAATAGGTTAGTGTTACCTGAAATAAATTGCTTAGTACTATTGTTCAATATTCTCTTATGAAATTTGAATGAATCTAAAATGTATATATTTGCCAAATATGTTCATCTCAGTATGTAGATTCATACCATGTAAACGTATTTTGATAATATATGTAATTGTCACATCAATAGTCTTCTTGTTAAATCTATTTTCTTACAGTATACTATGGGAAATTTGTAATTTCTTCAAATTAATTTAAGTTCTCTGCATAATAATACAATTTCACCACTTGATATTCTGAAGCTGATCATCACAGAAAGGCATATGTAACTTGAAGCTCCTTCTTTTTAAGTATTTAATTTCTGACATTTTTATAATTAATTGTGAGGTTATTTTTCTTCCATAGGAATGTCAGTTTACTATCCTCAAGTAAGAAAAGCACTAGATAGCATTCTCCGACATTTGGACAAAGAAGTTGGGAGACCGATGTGTATGACCAGTGTGCAGATGTCTAATAAGGAGCCTGAAGATATGATTACGTATGTAGTAAATTATTTACCTCCATTGCTATTTCAGCTTTCCTAAGAGTACAGATAGTTGGTTCTTGCTTACCCATTTTCTTTCTTTTTTTTTTTTTTTTTGGCCAGTCCTGGGCCTTGGACTCAGGGCCTGAGCACTGTCCCTGGCTTCTTCCCGCTCAAGGCTAGCACTCTGCCACTTGAGCCACAGCGCCGCTTCTGGCCGTTTTCTGTATATGTGGTGCTGGGGAATCGAACCTAGGGCCTCGTGTATCCGAGGCAGGCACTCTTGCCACTAGGCTATATCCCCAGCCCCTTACCCATTTTCTTGTATTGTTCTCATACTGCTATCTGCTGTACTTTTAAATATAGTGCATCCTTCCACGAGGCTGTTTTGTTCTTCAACATGATTATAAAACTAGTGTAGATAACAAAATTCACCTTGGGTCCAGTCTAGTTCATTTGACTGATAAGACCTTGCACTACTCCATGAATGATGGATAAGTCCTCATTACCCCAGACATGGGTGGGCAAGAACAGTTGTTGCTTTTTTTTTTTTTTTTTCCAGTCCTGGGGCTTGAACTCAGGGCCTGAGCACGGTCCCTGGCTTCTATTTGCTAAAGACCAGCACTCTATCACTTGAGCCGCAGCACCACTTCTGGCTTTTTTCTGTATATGTGGTACTGAGGAAGCGAACCCAGGGCTTCATGTATGCAAGGCAAGCACTCTACCACTAGGCCATATTCCCAGCAAGAACAGCCTTTTCAGTTAAATAAATGATCTTATTTCCAAAGTTGTGCTAATCAAGGAACAGAAATCCTGTAAATATGGACCAGATATTTTTGTGTCCTGTTGCCAGACAGTACAGAGGGGTATAATTTTTTTGTCTGTTTTTTTCTGTTTTGAAGAAACAGTACTTCATTCTACCTTATCCATAATCTTGAAATTATCTCCTAGCATCTTTTCTCTTTATTGTGAGAAACTTCCTTCTCACGAAGATGCATTTCATGGCAATAACTTCTTCTACATTGAACAGTCTAGCTACATATTGTAGAAAATTGCTAATGTTTGAATTATATCTTCGAATACTATTGATTTGATCTCTCAATTTATCTAATATATTGTTACTATAAACTAGTGTGTTATAATGACTCTTAAGATGTCTCTAATGTGAAGTTTGTTTGTTTTTATATTACTTTCTGTGGGACATCTTCCTTTCATAATGACACTTTCCTCATTAATGCTTGCTTTTGTTCAGTTCTTCTGACTGTTTTGTAGCATCTCAAATGACAGCCCTGTCAATACTCCTTCACCAGCTCTTTCTCTATAACTCCGTTAACACTCAGTTGAATTTCACTTCTGTGCATTTTAATTGAAGGTCTTTAAGATAGAAAGTGTTTCTTCAGTGATCTAGAGAGACACATGATGAATGAAGGTTTTCATTACTTGTATCTCCTAGGCATAGCCTGCCTGAAGGCCACACACACAGAGGTCAGAGAATTTGTGAAGAGAGAGAAATTAATCCAAGGCTAGTGTCTTTATTGGGTCCAGAATGTTACTCAAACAAGTTTCCTGCAGGGAGTTTTAATTGGTGTGTTCGAAGAAAGGAGTGACAAGTTGCAGGAGGTCATGCTGAGTTGATAGGCCCTGTGGTGAGGTATCTGCTTGGTGTATGTGGGCCAGGCAAGTGGGCTATATCTCGATACACCCTAGGGAAGTGGCAGGTACGTAGATGGATCCCACTGAGGAACTGGTAGGTGACGACTGGTAGAAACTGTCAAGAGTGACATGAAAAAGTTAGTATGTATTTAATGGACACTGAGACAATAAAATTGTAAGCATTCACTACCATGTTACCACTTTTCTGCTCTTTCCTGAACTACCATCTTTGTGGGTCAGGCTTCTCTTTTGATTCGCAATTGGCAATAAGCAGGAACCTCAGTGGCCCACTTTTCTGTCTGTGTGAACTGGACAGCTGATGGACCCTTTCTAGTACCCAACAGCCTTCAAAGATATAGTATGATGGGTTACTGGGCATGGTGTGCATCTGTCACTTGAACAGTGCCCCCCAGACTAATCAGCCAACATTAGTGCACCATTAGGGTGCATCATTCAAGTTAAAGTGTATCAGGTGAAATTCAACCATGTTGTTGGGGACTAGTATTATTTAACTGAACTATGGTTAACTAAAATTTTTGCACTTGGAGGCCATGTAAAAAGAAGAGGACTATTTAAAAATCTTCGAAAGGAAACATAGGACATCCTAATTCTTTTCTGCATAAGGATTATCTTATTATACCAACTAGAGAACAATTTGGATGAAATAATCTTCAATACAGTTGTTACGCATGTGGGGCTTTTATTGTTGTGTTTTGTTGTTTTAGCAGTACTAGAGTTTAACCTCAGAGCTTCATGCTCACTCTGCTTGTCTGCTTGGCTGATGCACTACATTGAGTCAGACATGTAGTTCAGTCTTGTAGTTATTTTAGAGATGAATTTTCTTAAGACTTTTGTGCCTGGGCTAGCTTTGAACTATGATCCTCCACTGCTCAGCCTCCTTAGCAATAATAATCACAGACCTGGGCCACCAGCACCTGGACTGTGTTTTTACTTAGTGAATACTTTTTTGCTTCAAATATGCTTTAATTACTTTGTTTAAGGCTTGATAATTATCTACTGGAATTGTATGAGTTCCTATGTACTCTTTTATTTGTTTATTTATCTATCTATCTATCTATCTATCTATTTATTTATTTATTCACTTATTTATTTATTTATTTATTTATTTATTTATTTATTTATTTATTTATTTATTTATTTATTTATTTATTTATTTATTTATTTATTTATTTATGGCCAGTCCTGGGGCTTGGACTCAGGGCCTGAGTACTGTCCCTGGCTTCTTTTTGCTCAAGGCTAGCACTCTACCACTTGAGCCACAGCGCCACTTCTGGCCATTTTCTGTATATGTGGTGCTGGGGAATTGAACCCAGGGCCTCATGTATACAAGGCAAGCACTCTTGCCACTAGGCCATATCCCCAGCCCCCCTATGTACTCTTATAGTAAGTAAATTATACTTGTGGGTGGGCTCCTGCCCTCATGATTATTTTTGCAAATTTAATTCCATTGTCTAACATGTATTATTATTTTTTAATCCTTTTTATTTTTTCAGGGGGGAAAGAAAACCCAAAATTGATTTGTTTAGAACTTGTATTGCTGCCATTCCAAGATTGATTCCAGATGGTATGAGCAGAACTGACCTCATTGAATTGTTAGCAAGGTAACGGAAAATTACTCTGTTCTGTGTTAAGGTCTTTACTGTCTCTTCAAATCTATGATGCACTTCTACAATTACTACCATTACAAAAGCCATGGTAATTTAATTCTAATTTTCTTGGTTTTTGCTTTTTTCTTTAACTTCTAAAGGTCTTCTAGATCACCCTATAGATACTATTTTTTTTCTTATTTATTGTCAACGTGATGTACAGAGAGGTTACAATTTCATACGTTAGGCATTGGATACATTTCTTGTACTGTTTGTTACCTCCTCCCTCATTCCCCCTTAGATACCATTTTTAAACTCTTCATCTTTCTACCTGGTAATAAAATAGTTTCAGGATGCACATAAGGTCATCCCTTAACATATGAGTCTTCCAATGTGTGATGATATTTGTTTAGGAATTCATTATTATTTTTATTCCTATAACTTCTATAACATTATTATGTTTATTCATATAACATCTATAGCATCTAGAGTGGTAACTAGAGCATATTTTTGCTTTTCAAACGTTGACTTGTATTTCCCTTCAGGTATAACATAGCCCTATAAAATAAGTAACCTGACACCCAAACTCCCAAAATGAGTTAAGGTAGTATCCCGCTAAAAACTGCCGTTTTGATCACACTAGGGGTTCAAGATAGGGGGTCAGCAAGGTTCTCTGTGAATAACTATACAATAAATATTTTAGGGCTCCCAAGTACAGTCCCTGCTATACATGCACATGTCTACTGGTGTGGATTAACAGTCCTAGAGTTGGTATTGGATGGGAAAGCATTGACTGCATTCCAGTAAGCATGCTCTCCCATGGCAGGACTTTAGTGCCTGCGCCACAATTTCACAGCCTCTGCTCTAAAGGGAAAATTAAGGACAGTGACTGGAATAGAGCAAAGAGATTCATCTGTATGTAAGGTACTGACTGTTGCTAGGCACTTACCATGAAGCCTGAAACTAAACCCACAATGAATATATCAAATAAATTACTCCAAGAACTTCCATCTGTTCTTAAATTTATCAACCATTGCATACAACCACACAACAGCCCTCAGCTGCTTCAAGCAGAGAATGGTATTTGTCTCCAGTGAGTTTTGTGAGGAGAAATTTCTCCATTACATTACTTCCTTCATTTCCCACTCCAACTCCTAATTTTTCCCATGAATTAGACTACAGAGTTACATGTCTGGTGTGGTAGTATATGCCTTTAATCTTAGTACTTAGGAGGCTAAAGCAGGAAGATTGTGAGTTGAGGACAGCTGAAGGTACACATAGGGAAAACCTGTCTGAATGAGTGGCAGAGTTTATAAAATGAATGTTAGCATTAGAAACTGTCAACTCTATAAACCTGGAGTGTTCTTCCTTGGGAGAGCAAAAAACAGCTACTGTTCAATTCTGTTCTGTTTTCTCCTACTCACCTAAACCTACATCTTTGTGGAAGGTGATCCAACCAGGTAGACTTTGAATGGCTCCCACCAGAATGGAGCTGCCCTTGTGGCACTTAGCGGTGGGGAACCATGTTAAGGAAGCACAGGGAACGACAGCTTCTGTGAGTGTTTTCTCTTTCCTTTATGATATTTATTTTACTTCTTGGTCAGGAAGATCCTAAGGTCAGTTCTCTTGTCCTCTATTCATAACCTTTAGAATTTCAGTGTTTAAATCTTCTTTACTTACAAACATAGGAAACAAGCAAACCAAACAAAGATGCATTGTAAATTTGTAGAACTGCATGCAGTCTCTAAAGGAATTTAAGTAATTTCCTTGCCTTTAATTGGCCAGGCCTCATTGTTATCTCCTCTTTTCAGTGAGTAATTAACTCATGGATTTATCTCCTGAGTCACCCTAGATAGGTAGTGCAAGTTACTTGAGTATTCCTAGATTTAATGGGTGACCAAATAATCCTTAAAGAAGTACTGTCACTCTCCTCTCTACAGCAAATATCTCGCTTGATGTCACTGTCAGAGACATTGTGTGTACTGGAGAGCCTTTCTCTCATCCTCTTTGCTTATGATGCATGGGTGTAGCTGCTGCTGTTGCTGCCAGATAGCTTCCTCCCAATCACTGTAGCTGTAAAACAGTTTCTCTTCACATTCATTCTCCATAGAAAAACTGGCTTAGGGAAGATTAGGGCTGAGTTTTGCAGCATGCAAATGGTGATGTGTCCTTCACCGAAATCCTACAGTTTCCTCTAATATCGTGGTTCAGTCTTCTTTCCCAGCTGCCCATGCATATATTGTGGCTACCCTCAACCCTGGTCTTGGGCACTGTCCCTCAGCTTTTTGCTCAATACAAGTGCTCTACCACTCTTGCCATAGCTCCACTTCAGCATTTTGGTTAAGTAGAAACACATAACCTTTCCTGCATGGACTTTCCTGCCTAGGTTGGGTTCAAACTGCCATCCTCCGATCTCAACCTCCTGACTAGCCATGGACCACCAGTACCTGACATGCGGCATGTTCTTTATCTTATTCATTCAAGCTACTTGTAATGCTAATGCATTGGTCTTTATTGACAGTCACTTAAATAATCTTTAGCCCTCAAATCAGAAACTCTTATTCATATGCTATTATGTATTAGTGGTTTTATTATTACAGTATTTTAATCGCTTTCTTAGCATTTTCTATACTCTGCTAAAATTATATAAAATTGTGTTCCTGATTCTATGTTATTTTAGTGTCTTTCAGAAGTAATTTTATATATAAGTTATATATTATGACTTTTTTTTTTTTTTTTTTTTTTTTTGGCGCCAGTCCTGGGCCTTGGACTCAGGGCCTGAGCACTGTCCCTGGCTTCTTTTTGCTCAAAGCTAGCACTCTGCCACTTGAGCCACAGCGCCACTTCTGGCCATTTTCTGTATATGTGGTGCTGGGGAATTGAACCCAGGGCCTCATGTATACGAGGCAAGCACTCTTGCCACTAGGCCATATTCCCAGCCCCTATATTATGACTTTTTTAGGCTTGTCTTTAGGGCCTTACGTGTTGCGTAGACTCATTCTTTTTGTCTATATACTTTATTTAGCATGTTATTCGCAACGTCAAAAATTGTTTCTGTTAAATTGATTCCATCTCAGTTTTTTGTATTTCTTTCGTCATCTAATGTTTAACTGTAACATCAGCTGAGTGGAAGAAAAGATTGTCATGATCTTTCCAGGGATGGTGAAAGACTAATGTGAGATAAGATGAAGATGTTTGGACATCATGCAGGAATGAGGAAACTTTTTTCTGCCAGAGGCCATTTGCATATTTATAGCATCATTTGTGGACCATACAAATTTCCAATACAGGCAGCTGGCCAAGAATAGCTGACAGGAAGTGCACATTTCTGTCTTGTCATGTACCAAATGATTTTTTGGGTCTTATTCAGTCTGCAGGCCAGACGTCCCTTACCCCTGGATTATAGGATAGCAATATATAGTATTTTAAGGATTAAAGAATTTTTTAACTGGGATTCTGATGTCATGTGTATTCTAAGCTTCTTAAGATCAAAATTAATCTGATTTATAGTTTAAAAAAACTAATATGAATTGCACCATATGCAAATTTAAATGAGTATAAACCAGCATAAGAATGAATATAGCACAAAAAAGTGAATTAGTTCCTGTCTTTCTATTTCTTACAAAACAAGGAAGAAGAATATGTTCTAATGTTACCGCTTTAAGTTTTATGTGATATGACTGTAGGAAAGACTCTGAGGCTTGCTAATGAAGTTCTGTTCTTGGTAGGCTCACCGTCCATATGGATGAAGAGCTGCGTGCCCTGGCTTTCAATACTCTGCAGGCACTGATGCTTGATTTTCCAGATTGGCGGGAGGATGTTCTTTCAGGATTTGTTTATTTTATTGTCCGTGAAGTGACTGATGTTCACCCTACCCTTCTTGATAATGCTGTAAAGATGTTGGTACAGTTAATAAATCAGTGGAAACAAGCAGCCCAGATGCATAACAAAAACCAGGACTCACAGGTACCAAACATTCCCGTACTGTTCTGTTGTCTTGATTATTGCTGAATGACCAATAATGATGTTCATATACATTTACTTTCTTAAACAGTTTCTTAGTTTTATTTCTTCTGTCATCATAACCCCTTGCACTGAACTTTCCAACAGTTCACTTATTAACTCAAGATATTTGCCTAGTCTTTCCATACCTCTTCCTTTGGTAGAAATCAGATTTAAGTGAGCATAGAAATTGCAGATTATACATAGAGGTATTTCCAGTATTCTTAAAGCTTATGTAATAAGAATGTTTGGTAACTTCTGTTTGGATTATTTGGGTTTTTTAGTGATGCATGGTTACAGTATTTGGGTTCCTTGACCATAAAAGATGTCACATTGTTGGGTTATAATGTATAAATCATGGAATGTTGGAATTTTAGAGCTGGACCATTTAAGCCCGACGTGCCTCTCAAACTTTAATGCACACACAAATCACCCAGTGCTAAGAACCTGTTTGTAACAAGCTCCTAGGCGATGTTGGGCTACTGTATGAAAGATGTATTCCAGTCCCCTATTGTCGAAATAATAAAAGTGTTCTTTCCAAGCTTACAAGGTAGTCAGGACAACAGAAGCTCCATACATAGTCCATGTAGAGGCTGCCAATGAACACCTTTTTCTTGATACACATTGCATTAATTAAATAAACATTTGAGCTTCTAGAGAGGCAGACCGCCATAATTTCCATGACTTGCATTAGAGTATATGTATGCATATTTTTATTTTATTTTTGTAATTATATTTAATTTTTTCAAGCATGGTGTTGCTAATGGAGCATCTCACCCTCCTCCTCTGGAAAGGAGCCCATATTCCAGTGTATTCCATGTAGTGGAAGGGTTTGCACTTGTCATTCTCTGTAGCAGCCGACCTGCCACTAGGAGATTAGCCGTCAGTGTCCTTAGAGAAATTCGGGCTTTATTTGCACTTTTGGAAATACCTAAGGTAAGATATGGACTTTTCACTTAGTTGTCTAATGAAAGTACTTAAAACCATCCTGTTATTTATATTTATTCCATTTCCATTTCTATCACCTGGGTAGAACTTACTCTGTAAAAGCAGCTTCCTGAGAAGACCTAAACTAATCCACCTGCACTTAGTTCTTTGTAACAAAGATACAAAGTGTATTTTTTGGTATTTACTTAGCTATGGCTACATTGTTTCACTGTAGCATTCACAATGTTTTAGATGCATGATGTCTTGTTTTTACAGGGTGATGATGAATTAGCAATAGATGTGATGGACAGGCTGAGCCCATCCATTCTGGAGAGCTTCATACATCTCACTGGAGCTGATCAGGTAAATAATCATTCCAGGCACTCTGCCTTTGTAGGGGATTTAAGGCAGCCACAGTCACATACAAACAAGCGTAAGTGAATTTTCTTCACATGCCTTAAAAATGAAAGTATTTTTAAAGTGGCATTTGTTGGGCCAGAGGTGTGGCTCAGGTGGTAAAGCACCTGGCTAACAAGCACGAGGCCCTAAGTTCAAATCCCAGTATCATACCTACTACACACACACACACACACACACACACACACACACACACACACACACAGCACTTGTTTGTGCTGTGGCTGGTTTTTATTCCCATAGAAATAAAGATAATTGTATCTTCTTAAAATCACCATCATTCCAATCTATGAAATTTCTCTTAAATTTAATGGTATTGTGGATTACTACTCACTGTTCATAACAGCTCATATTTGTTGATGTAGTGGTACTGATTAAAGAAAACAAGTTGTTGACATTCAAAGGAAAACTCTGTACTCCATTGCAGTGAATGCTTTTGATTTATCACATGAGATGAATTGGAGTGGCTCATATATGTAGTTTAGTATTCTATGTCAACATCATACATAATTTGACTTAGTACAATGGAGAGAAATACTCTCAGCAAACATATTACAGAGAAAAGTTAGGCAAAGTTATTATTACTGTTACTGTTATTAATTTTAGACACTGAATTCAGAGACTTGTTCATGCAGGCAAAGACTGAACCATGGAGCTACATCTCCTGCTCAACTTAACACAGACTTTCTTAGCTTGAGTTGGTGGAAATGTGGTTTGGATAGGGTGGCCATGTGAAAACTCACAGTTGGTAGAAGAATAATACCCACACTTTGCTACTTGGCTTTTCTTTCTATCCTATTTTGGAATACATGGACAAAAGAGTAATGTGCTTTCTGTATAACAGCTGGATTTTACAATTTATGACTTACGTACAACCTAATAAGCCTAAGAGATGACTAAAAATCTGCACAATTAAAAGAATCTCTTTTTCATAAAAAGTGAACTACAAAGAAAGAGTATTAGATAGTTTGCTTTCAGTGCCTAAAGCAGTGTTTACTGACTAGAATGTTCTGAAGGTAAATCTTATTTCTTCAGTTTTACATTTTGTAAATATCATCAAAGAAATACTTAAGGAATGTGTGCCCTGGAAAAGAGCCCTTGTTCCAGTCTCTTCTGCTCATGCATGCATAGTTAGGGTGCGTCAGTATTTAGGGCACGTCAGTATGAAAGTCAGTAGTTCACGCTTCAGTTCTCTAGCAGTTTCAGCTTGTCTGAAAGTTGAATGTTCATATATTTCTTTTTTTTCTTTTTTTTCTTTTTTTGCCAGTCCTGGGGCTTGGACTCAAGGCCTGAGCACTGTCCCTGGCTTCTTTTTGCTCAAGGCTAGCACTCTGCCACTTGAGCCACAGCACCACCTCTGGCCATTTTCTGTATATGTGGTGCTGGGGAATCGAACCCAGGGCTTCGTGTATAGGAGGCAAGCACTCTTGCCACTAGGCCACCTTCCCAGCTCCCATATGTTTCTTAAGTAGTGGTCCTTATTTTGGTCTGTATATCCTTTTGAGAGTAATGGAAAATTTGCCCATATGGTCAAATTTCCATTACTCTCAGAAAAATACTTATTTCCATTACTTCAGAAAAACCCATCTACACATACACAAAGGTAGCTTGTATGTAATTTTTAGAAACCTGCTACTCCCTTTAATCTATCTTGGATCTCATCCTGTATTTTAGGACCTACCAGTAGACTACTTTTAGTTTAAAGCAATTATTGTGCTAAGATAGTGAGTTACAAAAAGGTACATTAATCATTTTTTTCTCTCTTTCTCTTTAGACTACTTTGCTGTATTGCCCTAGCTCTATAGATTTACAGACATTAGCAGAATGGAACTCTTCTCCCATTAGCCACCAGTTTGATGTGATTAGTCCATCACACATATGGATATTTGCACATGTGACCCAAGGCCAAGACCCATGGATCATAAGTCTCTCTAGTTTTTTAAAGCAAGAAAACCTTCCTAAACACTGTTCTACAGCTGTGAGCTATGCCTGGATGTTTGCATATACAAGGCTACAGTTGCTGTCCCCCCAGGTTGATATAAAGTAAGTGATTTTCCTAATGAAACATTTTGTTTTGTTTTGTGCTGGTCCTGGGGCTTAAACTTAGGAGGGCACTGTCCTTCAGCTTTTTTTTGCTCAAGTTAAGTGCTCTACCACTTGAGCCTTAGCTCCTCTTCTGGCGTTTTGGTGGTTAATTGGAGATAAGAGTCCCATGGACTTTCCTACTCTGGCCAGCTTTGAACCATGATCTTCCAGAGTATACCACTGTTAGCAACTTTTTGCTACCCATAACCCCTAATTTGATAGAAATTTAGCCTTTGTTATATAAAAAGTACTTAGGAACATGTTTTACTAACCTGGTTTTCTGTACTGCTTTTCCTTAGTAGCCCTATCAATGCTAAGAAAGTAAATACGACCACAAGCAGTGACTCCTACATTGGCCTGTGGAGAAACTATCTGATTCTTTGCTGCAGTGCAGCGACATCCGTGTCATCGCCAACATCGGCAGGTTCTGTGAGGTGTTCTCCTCCTGAGACGCTGGCGTCCACCCCCGACAGTGGCTACAGCATTGACTCCAAAGTAAGTTTGTCAGGTCCATGGTGCAATCCAAATGGCCCTAGGGAATGAGTATTTTTAAATTTCTTTTATACAGTAACTTAGTTGCAAAGTACATTACTTACTTACACTGATGAAGAAAATCCTTGAAGAAATCCACTTCCTGTTATTGTTATTGTGGATTCCTAGTTGGACTGAATGATACTGGTAGTGCTTTTCATTAGGGAAAAGTAATTGCTTTTAAGGAAAGCATTTTCTCCTTTCTTCTCATCTCTGGAATTCTCCCACTTCTTAGTTTCTAAATTAGAGTCATTTAAGTAACTAAGTGCTATTGTAGAATGGTGACTCATCAAAGTACAGTGACATAGTAGTTTTTGTGTTGTTATACCAAAGGCATGATTGAAGGAATGCTAAGACCAAGGTGTCTGCTTGACGCTGGTGACTATATTAGAAGTAATTTTTCTTTATTCATGTACATGGATCAAATGATGCATAGTATCTGTTAGGGGGCATCAGCTATTATGTGATGATGAGCCATTGTAGTAAATTAAGAGAGCCACAAACAAGTCCTGAACTTGCAGTTACTATTGGATAAATCAGCTTTCCTACACTGTATAGTGTAGATGAAGTTTGAAGCAGCATTCATTGCCAAATTTTATCCCTTTGTTGTCCTTCACCAGAGGCTTAGATGTCAAATTCAGTAGTAGTTGGATGTGATTTCACTGGTGGCTGATGTAACTATCATTTTTCTTCAGATTATTGGCATCCCATCCCCCTCATCCTTGTTTAAGCACATAGTTCCAATGATGCGCTCCGAGAGCGTGGAGATCACAGAATCCCTGGTTCTAGGACTTGGCAGGACCAACCCAGGAGCCTTTAGGTAATTGTCTATGTTTTTTTCTCTACACTAAAATAATACATGTGTTACTTGGAGGCATGGGAGACTTGAGCAGAACTTACTAGGATAGTTTTCACGCCAGCCTTTTTGTAATTATCTGGCCAGATTACAATTAAGTACATTAATATATTTGAGTCTTTATTTCCTCATTATTACTGAGCAAATTAAGACTTTATGTTTTTTAGAGTTGTTTGTTTTCATTTCTTCTTGGTACTGGGGATTGAACCCAGGGCTTCATGCATGCTAAGTATACACTTTGCCATACAACCCATCCCACTGAATTGTTAAGGAATTAAAGCATTTCTATGTATAATTGTGTACTAAAAGTATGTAAATCTTTAATGTTTTCTTTCTTTCTTTCTTTTTTTTTTACCAGTCCTGGGACTTGAACTCAGGGTCTGGGTGTTGTCTCTGAGCTTCTTTTGATCAGTGCTAGCACTCTACCACTTGAGCCACAGTGCCACTTCTGGCTTTTTCTGTTTATTGGTGCTGAGGAATGAAACCCAGGACCTCATGCCTTCTAGACAAACACTACCACTAAGGCACATTCCCAGTTCTTTTAATATTTTCCAGCTCAGTTTATTTACATACTTCTTTTCATATGCAGTCTTCATCTAGTGATTAAGCAGATCTTTTTTCTCTTATAGAAAAGAATAATTACAGTAATTCAAAAAACATATGTACATTTTACAAAATTCTTGATGTTTTCGTTGTTAATAAAGCAGATTCTTCCTCTTGCCTGAAGGTCGACTTTTTTTTTTTTTTTTTTGGCTAGGCCCTGAATGTATTTGAAAGTGGATATGTCATGATCTTTGATACTTGTGTTGTTATTTTCTTCATAATTAACATGTTTAAAAGACCAGGTAAACAAATTATATATGTAGTCTTGGATACCTTTTTCCTCAAAAAAGTTTTGGAAAAGTATTTTATGACAAATAATTTACTCGTGGCTAATAAAAATGAGATAGAAAATGAGATAGAAAAGTTATTTCATCTTAAAGACACTCAAATTACTATAAATAAAAACAATTCTGAAAATACCTTGAATCTTAGCAGTTTTCTATAAATGATGAAATTATAGATTTATTTTCTCTTTTTTTGCCAGTCCTGAGGCTTGAACTCAGGGCCTGAGCACTGTCCCTGGCTTCTTTTTGCTCAAGGCTAGCACTCTACCACTGGAGCCACAGTGCCACTTCCAAATTTTTCTGTTTATGTGCTGCTGAGGAATCGAACCCAGGGCTTCATGCATGCTAGTACCACTAAGCCACATTCACAGCCCCTAGATTTCTTTTCTTCCATCCAGAGGGCTATAAAAATTTTCATAATTTCATACGAGTACATTTTTAAATTTATAATTACATTTTTAAAGAACAATGTTGTGAACATCTGTAATTCTGGTTACTAGGGTGGAGGCAGAAGGATATAAAGTTCAAGGCCAGCCCTACCAAATTTAGGCAACCCTATCTCAAAAGTAAAGTATTCACCAAAAAGGCTATGGCTGTTGCTCAGGTGTTAAGAGTACTTGTTTATCAGCTACTGTTCAAACTCTAGTACTTAGAGAGGGAGTTAAATAGAAATTCATCATTTTCATGAAATGTGTATACTTTAACCCAGTGATTTCATTTGTAAAGTTCATCCTAAGGAAGTATAATCAGAAATGAAAATAGTGAATACTAGACCAAGTTGCAGAATCACTTTTCATAATAGAAGTAAGTCAAATGAAATTGATTCATTAATTACTGAAAATGGTTAAGAAAATTGTAGTATCCCTCTCTATTGAATAATAATATTCACTAATGAATGACATGTGAAAGTAACTATTAGTGTTAAGTAAAGAACAAATAATATCACCATTCATATATAATAATACTTCAGCCACATAAAATACATGTGGATTACAAAATGTATAAACATTTTATAATATTCTATAAATTTATTAATTGGCCTGTATCATTATTTGTAGTTCTATAATGTAATGTGTTGTTTTCTATTCAAAATAAAACAAAAATTATGTTTAAAACAATATGATCAGTGTTAATACCAAATTATATCATTATGTTATATATTTGTCAGGTTCTGTTTTGCTATTAATAAAATAGTATATCATTTCTCTTCTAGGGAATTGATAGAGGAATTACATCCAATAATTAAAGAAGCACTTGAAAGAAGGCCAGAGGTAAGCTATGTTCTGTAGTTTTTCTGTCATTAAATTTTATTTGGCTAACACTTTTCTGCATTATATCCTATATACTATACAGAAGCTTGCGATTAAGAGAGAAAAGATTATATACTGCATAAACTTTATTTTCCCAGGTACAGTCTTTTGCCCCCACCAGAGAGCATACATAGAAAACAGGAGAAAAAAAAATTGAAGGGTCTGGGATTTTGGCATAGTAAAGCCCTGGGTTCAATTCCTTAGCACCACATATATAGTGGCGATGTGGCTCAAGTGGTAGAGTGCTAGCCTTGAGCAAAAAGTGGCCAGCGACAGTGCTCAGGCCCAAGCTCCAGCACTGGCAAAAAAAAAAAAAAAAAAAAAAAAAAAAAAAATTGAGAAATTGTTGTATCTTACATGAGAGCTAGAAGTATAGACTGACGTTGGGAAGGTTTCCTATAATTGGCCAGATGGTAAATCTTTTCAACTCTGCCAGCCTCACTGTCTGTGACACTTGTTCACTTGCCTTGGTAGCATGACCCTGGGTCTAGAATCAAACATTCTGTACCAGATACAGTACAATTTTCAGAAACTATAGGTATAGTGAGGTAGACATCTATACAAATCCAAAGCACAACAATTTACTCGATCAAATAAAGTTACAGGGAAATGTGTTACAAAAATACAGAGAAGAAAACCTCTGAGTCTTTCCTATGGGGAAATAAATGCATTATGAAGGAAATGCTGGTACTTGATTTGAATTTTTTCAAGCCTGTACCCCAGGGACAAACAAGGCAAAGGCATTCTAGTCAGAAAAAACAGCATTTGCAAATTTTATAAAGGATAGGCTATATAACAAGACTTGAATCTTATGAAAAACTTGTAGCTCTTTCTGTGTCCGATATGCTGGTGGTTCTGATAGGGCAGTAATGCTGAGAATTACCCAAGAATTACAGACTCCTGGGCTTACTGAATGAGAATCCCGGAGTCAAACCCAAAATCTGTTTTTGTAAAGGACTTTAGGCGCATCTGTAAGGAATTTAAACTGGAGAGGGCTGAATTACAACAGCTATCCCAAGCACAGGAACATCCCAGCTGGGTCCTCACTCCCCTCTTTTTTTTTTTTTTTTTTTTGCCAGTCCTGGGCCTTGGTCTCAGGGCCTGAGCACTTGTCCCTGGCTTCTTCCCGCTCAAGGCTAGCACTCTGCCACTTGAGCCACAGCGCCGCTTCTGGCCGTTTTCTGTATATGTGGTGCTGGGGAATCGAACCTAGGGCCTCGTGTATCCGAGGCAGGCACTCTTGCCACTAGGCCATATCCCCAGCCCCTCACTCCCCTCTTAATCCACCTTGAAGAGTAGCAGCAGCAACCCCATTTTGTCAATAGAATTTTGTTTCAGAATGATCACTTTGGGAGGCACGTGTGATGATTTATTCCGTGATATAATACAAAGGAGCAGCATTCATGGGGAGGGAGTAATGTTCTCATACAAAATTATAACATCTACACAGTGATGTGCCTTGAATGTGAGCTATAGAAAGCCAAAGACACACAGTTTTTCTGTGGAAGCAAAAACTTAAGCATTGTAGAAGTCCTCAAGTATTAAGAAGCTCTGCCCCATCAAAGAGAAGTTCTGTCAACTTCAGAAAGATTCCAGAGAAGTAAGAAATGTGATGGTTTGATCATTTGCCAATTGTCCTACTTATTGAAGGCAGAAAAGAAGATGATGGAGACGATGCTGAAAAACTAATCAGGATTTTTTTGTTGTTTATTTTTGCCAGTTCTGGGACTTGAACTCAGGGAATAGGCACTGTTCCTTATCTTTTCTACTCAAAGTTGGGGCTTTGTCACTTGGGCAGCAATGCCACTTCCTCCTAATTAGAGATAATAGTCTCACAGTCTTTACTGCTCAGACTGGCTTTGAACCGCCATCCTTGGGTCTCAGGCTCCTGAGTAGATAAGGTTACAGGTGTGAGCCACTGGCATCTGGCTAATAATCAGGTTTTTAATTGCTATGCCTTATGAAAGTTGCTTCATAAGTGATGAGCTAGAGTAGAAAGTGATGGAGATCAGCACCACACGACTGTTGTCTTTCCTATTAGAATTAGAACCTAGTTGAAATGGTACAGCTATTATTGTAGCCATTACTCCTGTTGGTCCTAGTCAACAGAAACATTTATTTCATAATGAGCAAGGAAGTTTTCTTCATTTGTGTTTATATTTGTTTACTTTTCCAAAATTAACTAAGTAGAAAACCTTGCCATGAACAAAATCTTTAGGATTGTTTTTCCTGCCTCTTTGTGAGATTTTTGCAAGTGTTTCAGAGCTTCTTTATACATACAATGACAGCAGTTTACTAATCCCTTCAGTTCCTCCAAAATTACCAGATTAGGGGCTCACATCTTTTTTTTTTTTTTTTTTTTACAATTTTATTAGCATATGTTTTTAGCATAGGGTTTTTTTTTCTTCAAATTTTTATTATCAAACTGATGTACAGAGAGGTTACAGTTTCATACATTAGGCATTGGATACATTACTTGTACTGTTTGTTACCTCATCCCTCATACCGCCCCCCTTCCTCCTCCACCTTTCCCTTTCCCCCCATGAGGTGTTCAGTTCACTTACACCAAACAGTTTTGCAAGTATTGCTTTTGTAGTTTTTTTTTTTCTTTAACCCTGTGAGGGGGCTCACATCTTCTAACTCCCCAGGAGACTGAGACCTAGAGGACTGAAGTTTGTTTGTTTGTTTTTTGCCAGTCCTGGGCCTTGGACTCAGGGCCTGAGCACTGTCCCTGGCTTCTTTTTGCTCAAGGCTAGCACTCTGCCACTTGAGCCACAGCGCCACTTCTGGCAGTTTTCTGTATATGTGGTGCTGGGGAATCGAACCCAAGGCTTCATGTATTAGAGACAAGCACTCTTGCCACTAGGCCATATCCCCAGCCCCTAGAGGACTGAAGTTTGAAGCCAGCTGGTCAGAAAAGTCCAAGACAATCTTCCTTTCAAATAATCAGCAAAAATCCAGGCTAGAGGCCCTACTCTAGTAGTACAGGGCCAACTGAGCAAGCAAGCCAAGTGAGAGAGGCCCTGAGTTCAAACCCTGGTGTACCAGTAAATAAAATCATTCGATTAGCAGATCACCTAGAAGTAACTCGAATCTTTATGTCTCCCATATGTCAGAAGTATCAGCATGTAAAATACCATGTAACTTTCCGTGCCCAGGCCCTAAATTTAAATCCTAGTACTGGCACCCCAAAACAAATATTAAGGAATCATGTAATTATTTACCTCATTAACTCCTGTGTTGCAATGGTTAAGTCAGTGCTGAGAATCTGTATTGCACAAGCAAGATAATTTTGATGAAGTCCCAAACTCGCTGGTATTGACATTGTTCTTTCCAAGTTGCACAGGAAGTTTTCTTTGCATTTTCCTGATGGCTGTTTAATGAATACCTTTGTGTCTTCGAACTAGAATATGAAGCGGCGCAGGCGTCGAGACATACTGCGAGTACAGCTGGTACGAATATTTGAACTGCTGGCAGATGCTGGTGTTATTAGTCACAGGTTGGTACTGGACTTAGGTTTTTTAAACTTCAGAATGTTTAGGGAATGTAGTCTATTTTTCTCATGGACATGCAGCAAAAATGCTGGTGTATATCATTGTAAATATTATTTTACCAAATTAGCATCCAGTCCATTAACCAATGACCAAAAAACAAAAGAAATTCTACCAACAAGGAAAAGAAAAAAATAAACTTACCAGCAAGCTGGACTGCTTTAGGCAAAAAGAGAAAAAAAGTTATAGTGTACCTTTTGATTTTGTTATTTGTGGTAATGTTGTTTTATCAGCATGGGGAATGCAGTAGTATTATCCTGACAGATTTACCTATTTCTTCATTTTGAATGTCTGTTTCTTTTGGGCTTGAGAAGAATCATTTAGCCAAAGAGCAAATATTACTTGAGGTTTTCAAAATTTATTCCAACCAACTATGGTTGATTCTGCTGAGAAAAATCCTGAAATCCACAAACATAAATACAAATTGTCTTTCACAAAGTGCATCATAAAGTGAATCACAAGACCTGGAGTTCTTCCTAGAGAAAGGCTTTGTGGCACTTAAGACCAGCACCTTGAGGAAAACTCCATCAGCAATGTGTTCAAAAGTAATTGTTTTCTTAGAAGGGTAATGGTGCTTCCTGACCACTGAAGGAAAAATAATGCATCTGATTATATCCAGGGGAGATAACTGCAAAGAAATCTTATGAGCAATAGTGTTAATAATCTAGCAAGTGTAGTCACCATTCATGGTTTCCTTGGCATTTGTCCCAATTGTTTCTCAGTGTGACTAACACCTTTCAGGTTTAACATTGAAAGCTTGTGACAGTGCTTTTAAAATAGAATTTTAATCAAACAGGTTTTTTTTAAAAAAAGGAAACAATATTCTCTTCTCTGTCTTCCTACTAAAATAAAATAGTAGAAATAAGGAAAAGTAAAATTGAATGTTTGGGGCTTTATTTTTTTTAATATATATCTGAATCATTTTTCTTTTATATCCTTTTAATATATCAGTGGGCAAAGGATCTTTAGGTAGTACTTTTTTGAGGAATTGAAAAATAGTGCCATATTAGTAATTTAACCAAAAAAGTCCTCCTCACTGTTAAGTAATAGTAGTTTTGAACTAGTGCTTGGTTTGTGTAAGCTTGAGTACTAGAAGGTGGTTACTTCTGTATACTTTTTTTCCCCCTGTTGGTTAAGTAAAAAAATGAGCTGTGAGTTACAGTTAAGAGAGGTCTGTTCCCCTATCCCTGTTGCAGAGTAGATCTTCAGTGAAAGTTCGTTCTGGTGCAGTTTTCAGTCCACTAAATGCTTTCCCATTTGTTGATTGGTCATGATCCATAAGTGAAAAGTATATTCATTGAGGGAGAGGAAAATTAGCCACAAATTCATTTGACATGGTTTTCTTGTTCTAAGTGTAACTCCTTGCTCTTATTTTTATAGGATTTTGATGGTTTTAAAAGCTATTTACAACTAGTTGAAAATAAAAAAAAAAAAAGGCCCTGTACTCGTGGCTTATGCTTGTGATCCTAGCTACTCAGGAGAGTTAGATCTGAGGCTCACAGTTTGAAGCCAGCCCAGGCAAGAAAAGCCTGTGAAACTTGTATTTCCAATTGGGCACCAAAAAAAGCCAGAAGTAGAACTGTGGCTCACGTGGTAGAATGCTAGCCTTGAGCACAAAAGCTCACCGAGGCCAGGCCCTGAGTTCAAGCCCCAGGACCAGCACCAAAATAAATACATGCAGATCGACAGAACTAGTTGTAAATATTATAATATTATTACTTAGAAGACAAGTTCCAACCAGTTCTTTCCTGACTGGTCTGATGTCAAGACAGAAAACTTTCCTCAATGGGAATCTACCTTCAGAGTCTTGAGGCAACCCCAAGAGCCCAAAACACCTTGATATACCCAGGACTCAATCCTGCTTTTACTTAAAATCATTCTCCTCAAATTTTTATATTCCCCATCATGCCTTTCCAAGAAGGTTACCAGCCTAAGTTATATTATGAGTAACCAGAGAGACTGCAAATGGCCATAACCAGTTTTTCCTCTCTTTACACTGGTTCTCTCCCTCCCTGAAGCTTCCTCCCCTCTTTCTTAAAGAGTTGTATATTTTAAGAGAGCAGATAAGATTTCGCATTCCTAGTTGAATTGAATAATATAACTTTCAAGAGCATTGAACTGATTGAGACACACTATCAATTTTTTTAATTTTTTCTAATTTTATATTTATTTTTTGTGTCAGTCCTGGGGTTTGGACTTAGAGCCTAGGCACTGTCTCTCAGCTTTATGCTCAAAGCTAACGTTCTACCACTTGAGCCACAGCTGCACTTCTGGCTTTTTTGGTAGTTAGTTGGAGATTAGAATCCCATAGGCTTTTCTGCCCATGCTGGCTTTGTGCTGTGATCCTCAGCTCTCAGCCAAGTATGAACCACCAGTGTCTGGCTCCATTTTTATATGTAAGAAAACCACAATCATATTCATTGAATTTTTGTATATGAAGTGTTATTCTGACATGACATACAAAGTTAAATGTATAGTGTTCTGATTTTTATTCCTAGGATTTTATTTTGATGCAAAC
Organism: Perognathus longimembris pacificus; assembly: GCF_023159225.1. NCBI lineage: Eukaryota > Metazoa > Chordata > Mammalia > Rodentia > Heteromyidae > Perognathus > Perognathus longimembris. The sequence goes on along the minus strand of NC_063176.1, from coordinate 25,680,312 downwards.
AATAATTTGAAGTCACATTTTCTCTGTCATATATTTCCAGTGCAAGTGGTGGCCTTGATAATGAAACACATTTCCTCAACAACACTCTATTGGAATATGTAGATCTAACTAGACAACTCCTGGAAGCAGAAAATGAAAAAGACTCTGACATGCTGAAGGATATACGATGCCATTTTAGTGCCTTAGTGGCGAATATCATTCAGAATGTTCCAGGTATTGTTTCCATTTCTGATGCATTATTGAGCATTAATGCACCTCCTGACATTTTCTTTCTTTATAGGTTTTGTCGTCTTAAGAAAGCAACTTGTGAACATACTGGGAAAATGTCAGCACAACCTGGATAGCAGGCAATTGTGTTACCTTTAAATTAGTGCCAGTGATTAGAAACCAAAAAGCAACCCAGTACTGATTTTCAATAGTTAAGGCACTCAAAGATCTGAAAAAATCAATTAGATAAAATAAACTCTTGGGACAAGTTTGTCTCAGATTCAACAAGCAAAGAATGAAGTACTCCAAATGATCATTGAGAGAATAAGAGTGTAGACATATGTGTGTGTGTGTGTGTGTGTGTGTGTGTGTACACATACATATGTGGTCTATACTCTATATATGTGTATATATGTAGTGTTATTGGTATAGCACTATTGATAGATTCATTGAACAGATGTGTTCCTATTACTGATTGAAACATGTACTATGAAAATCAATGTAATGTACACAATTCATTCCATTGTTAAAAGTTATTTGCAAGTGTGAAACTCAGTACATTAAGACTTTTATAAATTGCATAAATAGCAATTTTCTCTCTAATAGTAAAGATTAATTTGTTGGATAATATATGCTAATAGTTGGCTTCTGTAAACACATGTTGTTTTTTATAACAAGGTAATTTAAGCACATAATTAGATATGTAAATTTCAAGGTCAGGAGCCCTATTTTGATCTTTGGAAGGAAAATAATACCAGTTAGAGGAAAAGAACTGGTCTCTTGTTTGAACTTTACTCACCACTTCAGTCTTGTTTTATCACGATACTTTTAAATTTTTGCAAATATTGATGTAGAAAACTTGCAGGGCACAGCTTCAAAGTAGAAAACATCATCTAAACTACAATTTCTCAAAGGCCAGAGGCTCTCTGGTGCCATGAGCACCGGGCAGAAGAATGGGTTTTGCAAACCAGCAATGAGAAGGACATCAGCACTTTTGTTTTTCTTTCTTTCTTTTTTCTATTTGGAGGAATGAGAGTTGAGCTCAGGGCTTTATCCTGGCTAGGTGGGCACTCTACCTCTTGAGCCACCTGCTTTACCCCCTTTTGGCCCACCTTTTATACCTATGCTGCCCCGAGCCTTGTTGCACCTGTTTACGCTTCCTGTGTGGCTAAGAAGACATACACCAGCCACTGTGTCTACCTGTTATTTGAGATGAGTTTGGCTTAGAACTTCCATTCTCCTGCTCTTTGCCTCTCAAGTAGCTAGTATTTATGCAGGACCCATCAGCACCTGACTGTGGTGTAAGTCAAGATTCTTGTTAAAGGGAGATTTAAATTCTGTTTCTGCATGGGGAGCAAGAAATGTTTTTTTTTTTCTTTTTCATTTCTCATTACTATAACCCTCTCATATGAAAATAAATTCTCATTTAAAAAAAAAAAAAAAAGGTTCTCTGTCAGATTCTGTAGCCAGTGATAGTCCAGGAGGGGCAGGGTTCTTACTCCTTTCTCTGTGCAAGCCTCCCTGCACCATTCCGTCTGTCAGGATGTTTCTGGATTTGCGTATATGTAAATGGCCTGTGTTACTATGGAGGTTTGGAATGGGTTTAAATGAAAACTTAAAATGAAAACTTCAATTTTATTGCCTTCCATATTTAACAATGAAGACGCTGGTGTGATAGGATGAAAAGAAAAAAGGAAATACACATTCTCATCTCTGTTTTCATTTACAGTGCACCAGAGAAGAAGTATTTTCCCTCAACAAAGCCTCCGTCACAGTCTGTTCATGCTCTTCAGCCACTGGGCAGGCCCTTTTAGCATCATGTTCACACCCTTGGACAGATACAGTGATAGGAATATGCAAATCAATAGACATCAATACTGTGCATTAAAGGTATTTACTGATAACCTCAATTTCTTTTTTTTTCTTACATTATAGCCAAGTTAGATATTTTTATGTCAATATCTGATATCATAAACAGATTGAGGGTTTCTCCATAGTAGCTACCAGTATTAGCATGTATATTTGCCCACAAAAACACCGTAACTATTTCAGTACATATATTGCAGTGCAAAAGAGTTCCATAATCTATAAAATTTGATCACCATTTTTCTTGAGGAATTTAGGATTCCATCAAAGGAATGTCATGCATGCTTCCTTGAGTATTTTTTTCTTAATCTTTTTCTCCTCTGTCCAGTATTGTTTAAACTCTCAGGGCTGATAAATTCACTTGCCCATAAAAGTTTTAAAAGTTACTACTACACTTTTTGTAAAGAAAAAAATTCAGCTGTTGTGGCTAGGTTAACATGAGTGAAAATATCTTGCCTCTTCTCATTAAGCAACCACCATTTAACCTCTTAAAATTTTTAAATGTAATTCTAATATTATTGTTTGAAGGCTATGTCTGCTGTACTGTGTTGTGGCCCTGTTGCAGATAATGTAGGACTTTCATCAGATGGCTATCTGTACAAATGGTTGGATAACATCTTGGACTCTTTGGACAAAAAGGTAATTCTGACCATTCCCTTAAAATTTCATAATAAAGTGTTATTGCACTATTCACAATTAATGTATGACCTATTAAAAAGAAACTGTCAGGGGTTGGAGGCATGGCTCAGTTGGTACAGTGTTAGCCAGTGAACAAAAGTATGAGGTGCTGAGTTCAAGTCCTGATCTTGGGCATAAAGAAAAAAAGAAATCTGTAATAAATCAACTTCATTTTACTAGGATAGAATCATAATTTATATTGTAAGAATAGAATCATATGTAGAGAATATATTAGGAAAGATTAAATAGAATACCATAACCTAGGAAATTTATAACTTACCCATTTGATTAAATTCCCCTTTCATATTAGAAGACTGATGGTAGCTTCTATGAATCTGAATAGGGTTCTGAGTCTTTTAAATATGAATTCAGAGTACATTGGGGTTTGTGGAAGAAGTATGTTCTTTGTTATATACTTTGTTTGCTAGTCTTGAGCAAAAGCTCAAGGACAGTGCCCAGGCCATTAGTTTAAATCCCAGAACCAACATGAGAGAGAAAAGAGAGAGAGCACTTACATTTTTCCTCTCCCTCAGAAGAATGTTATTGTGTTGTGACAAATTAGAATAAAGCCTGATAAAAAGAACTGTAGAGGCTACCAGTTCATTTTTCTAAAAGCACTCATTACTCATATTCATCAGCAGCTTTTGTGGCCTCTGTTGGAAGAAATATTCATACTAAAGAATCAGTGTAAGAAAGCAAGGAGCCAAATATAATTAACCCTGCTGTTTTTTTCTATCGCCTAAATAAAGGAGTTGAATAAAAGGAAACTGAATTTTGTATCAAATACAATAAATGTATGCCTGATGTTAACTTAGTTAAAAAAGAAAAGAAAAAAAGAAAATATGCAAGCAAATAACATTCCCCTCCCTGGCAATTTGTGACCCTCCCACAGGTTCATCATTTGGGCTGTGAAGCAGTCACATTGCTGCTGGAACTGAACCCTGATCAGAGCAACCTCATGTACTGGGCTGTGGACCGATGTTATACAGGCTCCAAGAGGGTGGCAGCTGGCTGTTTTAAAGCCATCGCTAATGTATTCCAGAATAGGTACTCTGGGCACTGTGGCTTATATTTCACTTAGATTTTTTTTTAAGATAAAGTCTCCATTTTAATTTGGAAATACTAAAACATTTCTGTTTTCTCTCCTGAAGTACTAGGAAAATTTATCCAGTAAGGATAATGATCCCATAAATTTGTTGTCCCTGAAGTTACCCCCCAGGCCTAGAAGATACATAAGCCCTTGCTCTTTGTCCGTGTTTTTAAATGATATTCAGCCTCCAAACATTGTTATTTACCTAACATGTGAAATTTATCCTCAGGGATTATCAGTGTGACACAGTGATGCTTCTAAATCTGATACTGTTTAAAGCAGCTGACTCTTCTAGAAGCATCTATGAAGTTGCTATGCAACTTTTACAGGTTTGTAAACAGATATTAAATGTTTTTTTTACTGAGGGTTTAATGAAACCTAATTTTTTTCTTGCCTTTAAATCATACTTGTACAAATATTTTGCTTTATTGTTCACTGTGAAATATGATATCAAGTACTCTGCAATATGTTATAGAACTATCATGTATATTAGCACTTTTGTATGTGAAGGTACTTACAAATACTCTTTAGGAGGTAGGTAGCAAGTAACTTAGAGTTTGTTTTGGGAACTATGTGAAGAGTAATTAGCTCATTTAAGGTACCTCATCAGTTTTCTTAGGCTACAGGTATGTCATTATTATACAATAATGAACTAATTGGGCAAGAGTATTTGATCTTACCAAGAACTTAAAGTGATTAGAAAGTATGCAAATGTTAGTAGTGCTGGTAGGACCTTCTTGGAAATTATGCTTAATGCCTTTATTAATAAGAGAAGTAATGGTATAGCTTTTTATACACTGTAATATGAAAGTCAATTTTAGTTTATCTGTGAAAAGCAAAGACCCTTTTTGAATTTTTTCCATTATAAGTATATTTTCTTGTGCCAGTAGTGGGGCTTGAACTCAGCGTCTCAGTGCTGCCCCTCAGCTTTTTCCTCTGAAAGCTAGCACTATTCCACTTGAGCCTCAGCTCCATTTCAGGCTTTTTGGTGGTTATTTGGAGATAAGAGTCTCACAGACTTTTCTATCCTAGCTAGCTTCAAACCTCAATCCTCAGATCTCACTCTCCTAAGTAGGTAATAAGATGATAGTTACAAGCCACTGGTACTTGACCACTATGCCACATTTTTTAACTAGACAAATGATAGATCCTTTTCAAGTAATTGTACATTAAATGAGAATACTATTAACCTATACCACTGGCATTTAAAGTCAAGTCGTAAGTACTTCTAATTAGTTTTAGTCTTTTGCAAACATCTCTTGGCATTAGTAATTAACGTTTCTTGTAATATACATAAGCATATGATTTTTAAACTGGAATGTTTCCTGGGGAAAGGTTTTACAATTATAGCTGAACTTCAGAGGCCTATTAACTGAAGCTGATGGAATTGTCATCCTATAGATTCTGGAACCAAAGATGTTTCGCTATGCTCATAAATTGGAGGTTCAGAGAACAGATGGAGTGCTCAGCCAGCTGTCTCCTCTACCACATCTGTATTCTGTTTCATATTACCAGTTGTCCGAAGAATTAGCAAGGGCATACCCTGAGCTCACTCTTGCCATATTCTCAGGTATGACCAGCCCGTGATTTGATATTCTTTCACTGTCACTTTTTTCTTTTTTGTCCCAGTACTGAGGTGTGAACTCGGGGCCTCACATTCTTGCTTGGGTTTTTCACTCAAGGCTGACATTTTGACACTTGAGCCACAGCTAGTGTAAGCCCCCAGCACTTGGCATAAATGCTGCTGTGATTCTTTATTATTTCCATCTTACTCATTTTTAAGTGTACAGTTTTAGAAGTGTTGAATATATGCAGTATTGTGAATTATTATCACTAAAACTTTCTCATCCTGCAGAATTGAAGCTCTGTTGCCTTTTTCTTCCCTCTCAATCCCACTCTACATTTTAAAGAATTATACTACTGCAGATGTACAGTAAAAGTGGAATCTTAAATTGTTTTCATTGTTGTGACTGGATTATTTTGTATATCTTCATCCACTTGGGAGCATGTAACAGGATTTTCTTAGGGCTGTGAGGTATTCCATTGTATGTGACATTTGTGTTGCTTCCTCCCTTGTCTTGTGAACTTTCTTCCTGTGAACATGGGTGTACAAATATTTGTTTAAGGCCCTGTTTTCAATTATTTTTGTATGTAATAAAAGAAGAACCTGAAAATCATTTTGCATTTTTTTTGGATTGCTTGATGGCAGAAGAACCATTTTTTTTTTTTTTTTTTTTTTTTGGCCAGTCGTGGGCCTTGGACTCAGGGCCTGAGCACTGTCCCTGGCTTCTTCCCGCTCAAGGCTAGCACTCTGCCACTTGAGCCACAGCGCCGCTTCTGGCCGTTTTCTGTATATGTGGTGCTGGGGAATCGAACCTAGGGCCTCGTGTATCCGAGGCAGGCACTCTTGCCACTAGGCTATATCCCCAGCCCCCAGAAGAACCATTTTTAACTTTGTGTGCGGGGAGTAGGGGAGGGAGGGCTGGTACTGGAACTTAAACTCAGGGGCCTGTGCTCTGGCTCACCTTTTTCCATCAGGGCTGACACTCTACAACTTGATCCATGATTCCTCCTCTGGTTGTTTTGTTCATTGAAAACAAGAGTCTCTCAGATTTGTCTGCCCGGGCTGACTTCCAGCCTCTGTCCTCAGATCTCAGTTTTCTGAGTAGCTAGGATTATATGCATGAGCCACTGGTGCTCAGTTTGTTTTTTAACTCTTTGGAGGAACCACCAAAGTGCTTTCCATGCAGTATGCACCGTTTACAATCTTTTTTTTCCTCTCCAGTCCTAGGACTTGGACTCAGGGCCTGAGCACTGTCCCTGGATGCTGCTGCTGCTGCTTCTTTTTTTTGCTCAAGGCTAGCACTGTACATCTTGAGCCACAGCACCACTTCCAGCCTTTTCTGTTTATGTGGTGCTGAGGAATCAAACCCAGGGCTTTGTGATGCTAGGCAAATACTCTACTGCTAAACCACATTCCCAGCCCCACCCCCCCCCATTTTACAATTTAATTAAACAATATACCTTTTTTTGTTCAAGCTTAGGACTCTAACTCATTGACACCTTCACTCATTGGCTCACACACTATCATCTTAGCTATGCCTCCAACACAAAATTTATTTATGCTACATAGAAGTAAATATGACCAGCCATGGTGATTTACACCTATAATCCTAGCACTTTGGATGCTGAGGAAAGAGAATTTGAGGCCAACCTGAGCTACAATAGCAAAGCCTTGTCCCAAACGAAATAAAACCAACCATAATTATGGGATTTATGTTAGCTGTTCATTTTCTTTATGATGTCATTGAGTGAGTTTTATTAAAAGGAAAAATAGCATTTATCATTGTTAAGTGTCCTGAGTAAAATCTGGCTCCTAACCTTTAAGAAGGAGATGTTGGGATTCATCACAGGTCCAAGGACAGCAAAATGACTCAGTTCTCTGGTTTGATTTGCTTGGAACTAGAGATCAGCCAGAGGATCCAGACCGCTCACCCTGCGGGCCGGCAGGTCATGCTGCACTACTTGCTGCCGTGGATGAACAACATCGAGCTGGTGGATTTGAAGCCTCTGCCCACAGCCAGGCGGCAGGATGAAGAGGAAGATGAGTCATTGAAAGACCGGGAGCTCATGGTGACTAGCAGGCGCTGGTTACGGGGAGAAGGCTGGGGATCCCCACAAGCCACTGCCATGGTTTTGAACAACCTGATGTACATGACAGCAAAGGTAAAAGGGGTTGAGAGAAGGAAACATGGGCAGAACCTGGCAGAGATTAGATAACCCAGGAATAACTAAACAGAAATGAAGTTAAAGTCCCCTAAAAACAACAACAAAACCTTCTTATTGGACACTGGTGGCTGATGTCAGTAATTCTAGCTACTCAGGAGACTGAAATCTGTGCAAGGTTCAGAGCCAGCCCAGCAGTAAAGTCCATGAGAGGTTTGTTTGGTTGGCTGGTTTGGTTTGGTTTCTTGATCTCCAATTAACCACCAAAAATCCAGAAGTGGAGCTGTGGCTCAACTGGTAGAGAGCTAGCCTTGAGTGAAAAATGTAGCAGACATCTAGTTCAATTCCCAGTACTGGCACCAAAAAAAACAAAACAAAACAAAACAACAACAACAAAAAAAGCCACTCGGGGCTGGGGATATGGCCTAGTGTCAAGAGAGCTTGCCTCGTATACATGAGGCCCTGGGTTCGATTCCCCAGCACCACATATACAGAAAATGGCCAGAAGTGGCGCTGTGGCTCAAGTGGCAGAGTGCTAGCCTTGAGCAAAAAGAAGCCTGGGACAGTGCTCAGGCCCTGAGTCCAAGCCCCAGGACTGGCCAAAAAAAAAAGCCACTCTCTTCACCTGTATCTTTTCCTTAACTAAAACCTTATGAGAGTAGTGCAATTAATGCTCAGATTCATTGAAAGAATTGTTCCTCTAATGTGTGGAAAAGATGAAAGATAGCTGTGCAAATGTTAGTTGGGAATGTGTGTGGTGTGTACGTGTGGCTTTGAGTATGCACTCATCACTGAAGCGTGTTGTGTCTGCTACTTGCAGTACGGGGACGATCTGGCCTGGTCTGAGGTGGAGAACGTATGGACCACACTTGCTGATGGCTGGCCGAAGAACCTGAAAATCATTTTGCACTTTTTGATCAGTATTTGTGGGGTGAATAGCGAGCCAAGCCTCTTGCCTTACGTATGTATTATGTTCACCTAACTTCTAAATATCATCAAGATATAACAGATTGCAGGTGGAAGGCAAAAAGGAGAATAAAAAGCAAGGAACCCTAGCTGTCTGGAGGAGGGAGGTGATACTTCAGAGAAAATGGAATTAAAGTTGAGACCACCAAATTGGGTACATTTATAGTTTGTGCTCAGCAGCAGCTGGTGTTGAGCCAGAAAAGCTCAGTTTCAAGATCTGTTTGCAGCAAGCAAGAAAAAGCCTGGGAAGAGAGGAAAGGAGAAATGAAGAACTCAAAACTTCCCAGGTGTAGAAAACATACTAAACTTACCAAACATGAGAGTTAAGTTGAATGTGCATACGAGTATCTTACATGATAGCATCTCCCAGAAGACTGTTTCCCAGAGCACTGGTTCTTCGGGATGGTGCTGTCAGAGTCCTTGCACATCCCACTTTAAACCAACCATTAATAGCATGGTAGTAGCCAGCCTTTTCTGAGCGTACATGAACTCTTCTCACTGCATATCACCGAGTTAGGATTCTTTGAAATGTACTGGGAAAGGTGGATGTATGGTCCCAGATCAGACAACCCCACTCTTGGATCACATCTACCATTCCCCTTGCCCTTTCAGCCATGCTGATCCACTTGTTGCTCACTCTCACACCAGGAATTCCTACCTCCGGACCTTTGTACTTCTATTCCTTGTCATACTATTTACTCCTTACTTCCTTCAGGGATTTCCTCCAATGTCAGTTTTCCCTCAGATATCTTCCACCCATACTGTCTAATACTTCAAGTGGCCTCCCTATGTGCATACTCCTTTTCCCTATTTGAGGCTTGCCTGAGCTTAAACTTGAAATCCTCCTGCCTCCATCTTCCTGAGTGGCTAAGAATTACAGGAATGCACCACAATGCTTGGCTTCTTAATTACTATTTCTCAAGCCCTTTTTATAGTCCAGGCATGGCAGCAAAAACAAAAAGCTTTTTTTTTTTTAGTCTATGTTATTCTATTTCATTTTAGAATAAATCTATTTATTTGGTAAGTTTTGCAGAGAGAATAGTAATGACTTCAAAGCCACAAAACCATATAGGCTTTAATAGGGCTGTTATTCTGCAACTTCATAGGACTAGAATTCCAACCCACATCTATTTGTGAAGTCAATGAAAGCTTCCTGGAGAAGAGAGTGGAGCTGAGGCTAGAATGCCGACTGAGGGATCTTCAGTGAGGCAAAGCCAGGGCCCTGAGGCCAGGAGTGCATACCACATGTTCAGATGGAACTGATCCACAGAGCAGAGATTTAGTGAACTGGGCCAGTTGGGTAGGGAGTGTAGCATAAAGTCAGTTATCACTGAAAACTCATGATAAGATGTTGAATATGACTTAACATTTGACCAGGCATTCTCTGAGGTTATGGATGCTTATGTTTCTTATGTGCATGTGGGCCATCTGGAGATCTTGATGCTGGAAATAGGGTGGGGACCCTAAAATCTTTAATTCTAGTAAATTTCAAATGCTGGTAACTGTGCTACTAGAACAAGATTTTTTTTCTTTTTTTCTTTTTCTTTTTCCCTTGGTATTGGTGCTGGGGCTTGAACTCAAGGCCTGGGTACTATCCCTTAACTTCTTCTCCTCATGGCTAGTGCTTTACCATTTGAACACAGTTCCACTTTCAGCTTTTTGGTGGTTCATTGGCTATAAGAATCTCATGGACTTTTCCTGCCCGGGATGAGTTCAAACTGCAATCTTCATATCCCAGGCTCCTAAGTAGCAAAGATTACAGGCGTGAGCCTGGCTGCTTAGGACCACATTTTGAGTAATAAATAAAATGCTTTATAAATCTTAAATCAGCCCTCTCTGAACAATGGAATGAAATAAGCACTATAATTGACCCCCTTCTGCAGGTGGGGAAATGGCAAGTAACTTTGCAGGTGGCATAAGCTAGAAGTTAGAGATCTGCACTCCACCCCATACTGGGCACTCTGTGTGGTCTGGCTCTGGTTCTTCCTTGCTGTAATGATATATCTGCTGCTTTGCTCAATGCAGAGAAGGAGGAAGTCACACTAAAAGATAAATCCTGAATTTGTAACCTGGCTCAGTAAATATAAAAGAATTTTAGGATGATACTAAATACTTAAAGAATGAATAGAAATTTACATAGAAAAGTTTTTATTTTCTGCTTTTATTTTATTTTTTTTTTGGCCAGTCCTGGGCCTTGGACTCAGGGCCTGAGCACTGTCCCTGGCTTCTTCCCGCTCAAGGCTAGCACTCTGCCACTTGAGCCACAGCGCCGCTTCTGGCCGTTTTCTGTATATGTGGTGCTGGGGAATCGAACCTAGGGCCTCGTGTATCCGAGGCAGGCACTCTTGCCACTAGGCTATATCCCCAGCCCTATTTTCTGCTTTTTTAACAAACGAGAAATAAAGAAGATCATAAAGTCATGTGGCTAGCCAGGGGCTGGTGGCTCATGCCTGTAATCCTAGCTACTCAGGAAGCTGAATCTGAGGAATGTGGTTCAAAGCCAGCCTGCACAGGAAAGTCTAGGTGGCCCTTATCCCCAGAAAACTAGAAGTGGCGCTGTGGCTAAAAGTGGTAGCGTGCTAGCCTTGAGCAAAAGAGCTCAGAGACAGTGCCGGGGCCCTGAGTTGAAACCCCATGATTGACCACCCCCGCCCCCTCCAAAAAAAGTTGTGTGTGGCTGAACATGGCCTGTTCATGAGTGCATTGCGCTTATTCCTCTTCACCTGAAAGCTGGACTTTGGTTAATTGTATCTGGACAAATTTGTGAGATAAAATTCTCACTTTTTTTTTCTCTTCCAATTTCCTTTGTGCAGGTGAAGAAAGTTATTGTTTATTTAGGTAGAGACAAAACGATGCAGTTGCTAGAAGAGCTGGTGAGTGAGCTACAGCTGACGGACCCTGTCAGTGCAGGGGTCACTCACATGGACAACCCCCCCTACTACCGCATTACTTCCAGCTGCAAAATCCCCTCTGTCACCTCAGGTGAGGCACACAAAAGTGACTGCTGCTAGCAGAAGACATGTCTGTTTTCACAAATGCAAGTGCCTTTCCATACCATTATTGAGGAATCACAATCAGATAAGAGTCATGTATAGTAACTAATTTGGTAGGGTTTGGTAAATCCTCTAAAGAAATTTGACCACGTAAGAATTTTGTTTCACTCTTAAGGGATAAAGTCTTATTCTGAATTAAAATAGAAATAAATATCCTTGTGGAATGAATTTTTTTAATGAATGTAATAGGCATGTTAAATTTATTAAAATTTCTATAAATATAATTTATAAATTATTTGTGTAACTCTTCATTATAGTCATTTGATATATCATACACAGGTATCTAATTATTTGAGTAAAAATTGTACAGGTTTTTTGTAGCAAATAGTCAATTTATAGTTACATATATTATAAAGTACGAAGTAGTATTGTGATTTATGCATGTGGTGTGAAATCATTAAGCCAAACTAACATGTCTTAATATAACTCAAATACTTATCTAACTAGAATATTTTGAAGTGAAGAAATTATATCCCTAAGGGAATAATTTCCAATTAACATTAAAACACCAAAGCTATTGTGGATGAAATTTCTGTTAAACTTTTTTTGCTTGGTTTATATTAAATGCTTTTAATATATCAATAACCTTGTATAATTCATGATATTTATGCCTTTAGAATTTACTTTTCTTCTGTTTTTATTTCAGCCTTGTGTCCTAATTTTTAGATTAGTTCTAATATCTCTTCTATTGAAGTTTTTCATTTCTTGAAACTTTGTTTTATTCCTAAGCAGTTTTTTTGTTTTTAAATTTTCTTTATTTTTATTGTAAAAGTGATGTATAGAGGGAATACAGGTACATAATTCAGGTAATGAGCCTAAGTTTTTTATTAGGATTTAAAAATAGTATCCAATTCATGTTTCATGGTTAGACAGTTTTTTTCTATATCTGGCAAGTTACATAAATTTTCTTTTTCTGGCTGAAGTTCCTGTTTTCTCTGTATTGGTGCTTGTTCTGATTTATTTCCCTGAAAGCCTTCTAATTGTCTTTTCATTATGAGGGGCATAATAAAAACTTACAGCTCTATAAGAATAGGTAGAACTTGTTTACTACATCCTTTGTTAAATGATATCACTATTATTAATAATCTCTTGGATTAGCTATATACTACTAGTTAATCTGCTTAGTAGAAGGTATGTGTGTATCTGTAGATTACGAAACTTCATCCTAGAACCTGCACACTGTTCCGGCCTTGAAAGGCCAATGAGTAGGAAGGGTGCAGGGCAGGAGAGGTGATTTCAATTTCCTCATGTGTGATTTCTCCCCTAGCTGTACAGTGTGCCCGGGTTCAGAAATCCTCTCAAGAACTCACTACAAAAGACTTTTAGGAAGATACCACTCAGAACATTGAATACCTTTTTAGACTATCAAACAATTCTATTTGTAACACTGCTGTCAACCTTTTCTTACAGATGCTGGGTGCTCATGGCTCCCAGCCTTGAGGAGGTACAACATTTTCAAAGCTTCTTAGCTTCCCCCACTTCCTGCCATTGTAACACTTAATTACTTCTTTGTCTACTTGTTTGTTGTTAAGGTCCAATAGTGTGCAGGCTGATGTCTCTTTTTCTTCTTGCTCTTTATGAGCACATTCTTTTTTAAAAAATCAGTTTGCTTTCATTTCAATGGAGTTTTGACTGACAGCTTTTGTCTTTTACTATCTTCTAAGTTAACAGGGACTGTTTTATTTTCCATGACAGGAACTACTTCTAGTAGCAATACAATGGTAGCTCCCACAGATGGCAACCCTGACAATAAGCCAATAAAAGAGAACCTTGAGGAGAGGTAATTCCTTCTCTTTTCTTCATTAACCTTTCAGTGTGACAAATACTGATTATCACCACAGTTAATGGTAATTTCTGCCTTGGCATGTGTAGTTCCTTGTGTTAATTCTGTCAAAGAAATATTTCCATTTGGAAAAATTCTCACATTGAAAAATTAAATATGCTGCTATGCTAGGGTTTCTTAATATGCAGTAATGTGAAAAGTTGGAATATAAGTCATCACCCCAACTCCCCATTACTGGAGATTGAACCCAGGTCCTTGCTCATATTGACAAAGCCCTCTGCCTTGAGGTTAATTCCCAGCCACAATAAGTCATCCTTCCTATTGCTTTCCTTTCAAGGCTTTTCTAAATGACTACTCTACTTGTTTTATATAAAATAGGTTTCACAAGACTTTCTCCTTTAAGAGAAGCTCTAGGTATGGATAATTGACTACAAGCTTAAGCTTTTGAGTTAGGAGATAGAAACTAATACATGCCAACATAAACTTTTGCTAATGAGTTATGCCTTATGTGTTTTGCTAAGCAATAAGAGAGTAGAACATAAAGTACACATACCATTTTCCCATGAACTGTGATTGACTCCCTTTCTCATTCCTGTAGCTATGTGCACCTGGACATCTACAGCGGACTGAACAGTCACTTAAACCGCCAACATCACAGGCTAGAATCTCGGTACAGTAGCAGCTCCGGAGGATCTTATGAAGAAGAAAAAAGTAATAAATTCCAAATGTTTTTATATAACCTTGTTGATGAGATGTGTTGTTGATTCTATTCAAGATAATAAGCTGTATTTTTCCAGGAAATTATTTCAAAATTTATATATGACTGCCACTAGTGGTGTTCTAATATAATCTGAAGCATCTTCATTTTAAGGAACCATTTTAAATAAGCAATTTAAATAGTGAGTAAGAAACCCAAACAAATGCTTTGCTTAAGATGAATCAAAAGGAAGTAGAGTTGGTTTTGAAGAGCATCATAGAGCAGACACTGGAAGCAGCCTGCTCTTTTTGAACAGGTTTGCTTTGTTCTGCACAGATTCTCATTTTTCTAAAAATGTACTTTCTTGGATTGCCAAGGGAGTAATTCACTGGAGTCTCATTATAACATTAAGGTAGGTAGTAGAGAAGCACAAGCTTCCCAACCAGGAAGGAACCCTGGAGGTGATCTGGCCCAATCTCCATTTTGTGCACGATGGAACTGAGGTCCAGAGAGGTTAAGTGACTTACCTATGTCACACAGAATTCACATTTCCTGACATTTTTTTTTTACTGCACCCTGCAGCCCTACTGTGATAGAACAGATTTCTGTACAAGCTGGGTTTGTGTTGGCCCAGGAAATTTAGAACCAGATGACCCTTGCTACAAGGCAGCTTCACCTATACCGTAATCTGGCTTGGTCATCATTTGGGCAATCATAAGGAGGACCAATGCAGTTTTGTTTTGATATAAGGATGGAATCTGAAGTGATAGATCTGTCTATCTGTCATCTATCTAGCATCTTATCTATCTCTGTTTCTTCCCCCACCCCCACCTCTACTTCTGTCTCTTCTCTCTGCCTAATTTGATAATATTTGTACCCAGATCTTCCTAGCAAACATATGTCGAAATAGTGGGAAATTATATTTGATCACTTTCCAATGCTATAAATAGTTGTTGGTATCTTACTAGAGTTTGCTTATACTGGCAGAAATGAGATGGTGTAGAAAATGAGATCATTTTATTTTGATAGGTGATTCAATGCCACTTTATTCTAATTGGCGACTGAAAGTGATGGAGCATAACCAAGGAGAGCCACTGCCCTTCCCACCAGCTGGAGGCTGCTGGTCGCCACTGGTGGATTACGTGCCTGAAACGTCATCACCTGGATTACCTCTTCACAGGTGGATTAGAGCATCATTCCTATTTCACATGGGCCATGCTGCTGCTGAGCTTTCCTTTTGCTATCTGACAACACAGAATAGAAGCCATCTTCTTTATCGAGATACTGCACCAAATTAGACCAAAGGCTTTCCATTTTATGAAATCTAAAAAACTTGGTATTTTAACTCTGCAGTTGATATTATGAGATCTAATTTTGCTGCTGCCTTTCTGGGTGTCTGGCATAGTTACTTGACCTTTCTGGGACCCAGTTATTACATCTGAGAAATGTGACGTTCTTATTGTCAGTACTTCCATTTTGAATTGATATCCCCTGAGTAAAATCACACTAGAATAATGTCTGCATTCTTTCAGAATTTAGCAATGCACCAAACCTGTATGAACACCTACTCTGTGGCAAGCAATGAGCTGGGTTTGAAAGTTGAAAGATAAAATGTAGCCCTTGTCTCAAGGACCTCTGAGCCCTTATTTTTTATTCTAAAACTGTCACTTTTAACAGTTTCTTCAGCTGCATTTGTTATTCCTCTTTTTTCAATGGGAAGTATTTTTTCATGAAATACAATCCTCAAGTCTTTGAATAATTTGTTCAAACCTTTTTCTAGGTTTCCGTAAGCCTGGTAAAGCATTAATAATAGTCTCTTTATCACAGGTGTAACATTGCAGTGATCCTTTTGACTGATCTAATCATTGATCACAGTGTGAAGGTGGAATGGGGAAGCTATCTCCATCTTCTTCTTCATGCAATTTTTATAGGTAAGACATTCCAATGTTCAGTTCCTTCATTTTATGTTTGTATGACAATTTAAAGGCCATTTAAAAGAAAGCTCTTAGACATTTCTGTTACCTCCATGATACCTTGCCAGTCTAAGGGAGAGTTATTCTCAGTCTGATTTCCTCTTTTTGTTATTTGTTGAAGCTACTGCGGTTTGAACTCGTCCTCCCATGTACTCAGCTTACTTGCTCAGCTGGTGCTCTACCATTTGAGCTATACCCCCAGCCTTGCTCTTTACTGGTTATTTTGAAGACAGTCTCATGAACTTTCCTGCCAAGGCTGGCCTCAAATCATGATCTTCCCAATCTCAGCCTCCTGAGTAGTTGGGATTATAGGCATAAGCCACTGGCACTTGGCACATTTTTTTCTCATTAGCACACATTAATAGTACAAGGGAGTTTAATTGTGATGATTCTATAGAAATGTGCAATGTATTTGGGACAAGTTCACTGTCGCTACAATGTTCTCTTGACTCCCTCTCTACCTTTCCAGACAGTACCTAATAGATTTTATCATGCTGTCTTCATGTCTACCTATGTAATGTACTTTGATCCTCTTTACCACTTAACTACTCCTTTCCCCTGTCTTTCTGATTCCTCCCCTCTGCCAACAATTTCTCTTTGACACTTATGCCTCATTACTATTATTACTACTATCATGATCATCATTGGTTTAGATCTAGATTCTACATGTGGGAGAAAATATGAGCTATTTGGCTTTTGGGGCTTGGCTTATCTCACTCAACATGCAAACCTCAGCCTGATTTCCAACCACAAGCACGTCAGTTTCGCACTATGGAAATGGAGTCTTGGCCTAGACTCATAATCCTCCTGATCTTACTTTCCAAGTAGCTAGGTTTATGAGCGTGGGGTCTTGGCCCTTAGTAGTTCAGACATTTTTTTTTCTAAAATTTTATTTCTTTATTGTCAAAGTGATGTACAGAGGGTTTACAGTTTCACATGTAAGGCAGTGCGTACATTTTTTTATCTGACTTGTTACCTCCTCCCTCATCACCCCCCCCCCCCGCCGTCTGCCCCCTCTCAATTCCCCCCCCCATGAGTTGTACAGTTGGTTTACAGCATACAGTTTTTTTGTTTGTTTTGTTTTGTTTTTGTTTGCCAGTCCTGGACCTTGGACTCAGGGCCTGAGCACTGTCCCTGGCTTCTTTTTGCTCAAGGCTAGCACTCTGCCACTTGAGCCACAGCGCCCCTTCTGGCCGTTTTCTGTATATGTGGTGCTGGGGAATCGAACCTAGGGCTTCATGTATGGGAGGCAAGCTCTCTTGCCACTAGGCCATATCCCCAGCCCCCTAGTTCAGACATTTTATACTACTTGCTGTATTAAACACATGCACATGCATGCGCGTGTGCACGCGCACACACACACACACAGCCTGCCTTTAAAATTTTTGCAATCATGTTTAATATAACAGGAATAATTTCCATACAATCATTAAATTTTAGCCCTGAAACAAATTTAAAATTTATTGTGATTCACTTAAGGGACTGTTTAGTCTAAAAGAAGGGAAAACAGAAAGAAAAAATAAAAAGACAGAGTAAATAATTTTGAAATACATTGCAACTATATATGAAAACAGCACAAAGAGCCTGATGAAAGCCATAACCCAGAGGAGGGGCTTAGAAAGAGAAACAGGCTCTGTAAGGGGGTGGGATCTAGTGGGAGAGAGGAGGCTAACAAAGAGAGTGAGAGATGATGAGCATAGTCTAAGTAAATTGTTTGCATCTATGAAAATAATACAGGGTAACCTAATGAAATTATTTGGGAAAAGAGGCCGGGAGAGTTTAAGAAAGGGTGAGATTGGAATATATTGTAAACATGTGGAAATATTCACCCCCATATAACTAATGTAAAAATGAAACAAAACATGGTGGCTCTTCCTAGGATAATAGGCTTCCAAAGAAGTGTAGAGACCAATAAAAGCTAATGCATGTAATGCGCCATACTCTGTATATATAATTCACCGAGTCCACGGATCTGATTTGCCGTGTTTGTAAATGCTCTGGGGATAAGTGTGGGATTTGTGTCTGCAAGGAACCAGGTGCAGCTTCTGTTTTCTTTTCATTATTTCCTAGTCAGTACTGTGTTACAACTGCTTAAGTAACACTTACTGGGTGTTGTACATGACCTCAGGTTGAGTGTAAAGGAGGAGGTGTGCTGCATGCTGACACTTCCATTTGTAAGAGACTTAAGCCTTGAGGTAGGTAGTGGAACCAGTTCCCTCGGCTGCATTTCTACATTTCTCTGACATGAGAATGGGATGACAATTTTCCTTTTTCCTTTTCAGGGTTTGACCACTGCCACCCTGAGGTGTATGAACATTGTAAACGCCTGCTTCTGCACTTATTAATAGTGATGGGACCCAACAGTAACATCCGAACTGTTGCTTCTGTCCTACTCAGGAACAAGGAGTTCAATGAGCCCAGGGTGCTGACAGTCAAACAAATTGCACACTTAGATTATACTTTCACAGGTATTTATTTACTTTACATCTGTAGCTTTAAGCTAGAAATATTCTTTGTTACTGTGGAATCCTGTGAAGTACTAAAATAGAATTTCATATGCTAACGAAACTTTAAATACCGATTTGTTATTTATTCACTGGTTAATGAATATATTAAACTTAAAACATTTGAATCTCTATTGCTCTTAAGGATCTGGTATCACAAACAATTTAAGTTTGGAATGTGTTTGTTGAACTTACAATGAAAGTGCTTCATATATTGACTGCTCTTTATGAAAATTTGGTGATATATATTATATTCCTTCCATTCCCAAAATTAAAAAATGGACCAAGTTGGGCATGAAAATTTTTTTCAGTTGATTATCTTTACTGCATTTAAAATGTTACATATTTTGCAATAATAAGGTCCAATTGTTGGGATTCTAGTATAAAGCTGATTTCATGGTCAGGTTTTTGTTTTTGTTGACCTTTACTATCAGAATTCCACTGTGGTTCTTTCCTGATAGTTCCCAACTTGTTCTACTCATTCATACCATCAGGCTAAAACCAGGTGATTGGGGAAAAAAAATCATTATTCTTAGAAATTGAAATAAAATCATATCCTTTTTAAAATTAGATATCACATACAGAGTTAATGAATATTACTTAAAACTTTACCAAAAAGCATGTAGATAGTAAGAAAGTAGTTCACTGCCTCTGTATGAAACTGTAACCCCTGTGTACATTACTTTGACAACAAATAAATAAAAAATAAGAAAGTTTTTGCAAACTTTAAAAGCAAACTAAAAAACTGTAACCTTTTAAAAACTGTTTTAAGTAAGATTTTTAAAACTATCATTAAAAGAAATGGAATAAAACTTATGGTCTTTTGATGTTAAATCACTTTCTTTAAAATTCCATAGCTTATTTGTTTTCAAATATTCTTTTGCCATTTTGTGTATATATATTCAATAATAACTGAATAATATTTAGTGCTTTACTATAAATATTGCAAAAAGATACTAACATGTGTTTTTAAAAAAGTAAATAAAAATATAGACTTTCCCACAAGGAATTTAAAATCAGTTCACATTCTAGAAAAGGGGCTTGTTTACTACAGGTTGATAAAATAGGTCAAAATGTTAAGAAATCGGCACTTTCATCATTGTTTTGGCAGATGGCAGCAGAGGACTGCTTACAATTGCAGATTGCTGAGTTGCTGACCTGCTGCCAACAAATTCACTTAGTGTGATTGTGCCTTTGAGGGTCATCAGCAGATCTGATTTGCATTGACTCACACTGACAGCCTCTGTGTCTGTGTGAGGGTCGGTGGATAGAGTAGTTCTGTAAGTGTTTTGTCCATTCTTTTCTGTATGGGAACTAATGACAAGCTTTCTCTTTCAGCAGGCATTAACGATTTTATACCTGATTACCAGCCCTCCCCTATGACCGACTCAGGGCTTAGCTCAAGTTCTACCTCTTCTAGTATCAGCTTAGGAAACAACAGCGCTGCCATTTCACACCTGCACACCACCCTCCTCAACGAGGTGGACATCTCAGTGGAACAGGATGGAAAAGTCAAAACCCTCATGGAATTCATTACCTCAAGGTACCCCTGCAGCTCTTACCGTCCCAACAGTTAAGCCATGTTCATACAAATTGGTATTATGTGGTATTTT
Source organism: Perognathus longimembris pacificus (assembly GCF_023159225.1). Classification (NCBI taxonomy): domain Eukaryota; kingdom Metazoa; phylum Chordata; class Mammalia; order Rodentia; family Heteromyidae; genus Perognathus; species Perognathus longimembris. The sequence goes on along the minus strand of NC_063176.1, from coordinate 25,660,156 downwards.
GAATATCATGATGCAACTAGATACTTCCTTGTTTTATATGGCTGTGGTTATACCTGAGAAGAGTGAATCATGGCTGGTTACTAACTGTGCAAAGAGAATACAGTATTGTCTGAACATATAAGTACTCTAGTTTCCTTCATTATCAGCCAGTCAGCAAATGCTTATGTACCTCCTACTACTCTATGCAAAATACTCTAATACAAAAGAAAAATAGATAGGAAGAAAGGATCTGGTATCCCACAGAGAAAGCCAAAGCAGTGGGTCATGGGGAAGCAAAAGGTGTTCGAAATTAAAAGTGGTCCATTCTGGCTGATGTGCTGAGAAGAAAAAATTTTTTTCTACACAAGCTTTCATTAAAATTCTTTTGGGGCTGGGAATATGGCCTAGTGGCAAGAGTGCTTGCCTCCTACACATGAAGCTCTGGGTTCGATTCCCCAGCACCACATATATGGAAAACGGCCAGAAGGGGCGCTGTGGCTCAGGTGGCAGAGTGCTAGCCTTGAGCGGGAAGAAGCCAGGGACAGTGCTCAGGCCCTGAGTCCAAGGCCCAGGACTGGCCAAAATAAATAAATAAATAAATAAATAAATAAATAAATAAATAAATAAATAAATAAATCTTTTTAAAACTCGAGTTGGTAAGCCATGAAACCAAGGCCCAGCGTTATAGATGATATTAGAAATCATTGAGCTAGTGCTCTACCATCTACATGGCATGTTGTGAAATGTTAGAGCACTTACCTCGCATGCATGAGTCCTTTCGTTCAGTCCTCCACTCTGGGCATGCAAACCCACAGTAACATTGAGCTAAATGAAGAGGGGGAGAAGGATAAGTTAGTGCATGCATAGAGGAAAGCGGCCTCACTGCAGTGGATTAGGTGGTTTAGCAGAGACTAGCATACCCATGTGCAGGGTATTAAAGGCACTTGGAAGTAAGCTTAAACAAAGTGATGACCTTGAGATTACAACGGCAGTTTTCAGTGTGAACAAAGAGCACCATATTCTTCCCCAAGCTTCCCTGATAGTTTTATTGAGTAGCTTGTCATCTTTGCATTGAACAGATAAATCACCTTCTTTGTCTTATCTAGACACAATCTATCCTTTACAAGTTATGTTTTTGTGACATGTAGATAGTAGCCAATAGACAAATATGTCATCTTTTCTTTTCACTTTTTAGAAAACTTGGTGTTAATGAAAGTAGATATTGAAATTATTTACTTCTCTAGACTATTCCATATCCATGTAAATAAATAATAAAACCAAATCCTAACCTGCTGTTGAGTTATTCACCTAATATCTTTTTCTACTTGTTTTAGCATAGTTTATGGGAGTAAAAGTAAAACTTAATGTGAGTTATAAATGGGGGAACTCATCTATTCTCTCTTTTTAGGAAAAGGGGGCCTCTTTGGAACCATGAGGATGTTTCTGCCAAGAACCCTAGCATAAAGAGTGCTGAACAGTTAACTACATTTTTGAAACATGTAGTTTCTGTTTTTAAGCAGTCAAGCTCAGGTATCTTACAGTAAATATTTTAGAAAATAATTGTTTTAATGAGATACTTTAATGTGCTGTTGAAATTTTGATAAAACTTAGCTGAAAGTGGATTGTTGTTCATGTCTGAATCAAAACTTTTAGAAAGTTTTGTTGTTGTTTGCTTGGTTGGGTTTGTTTGTTTTTTGCCAGTCCTGGGGCTTAAACTCAGGCCCTGAGCACTGTCCCTGGCTTCTTTTTTTGCTCAAGGCTAGCACTCTACCTCTTGAGCCACAGTACCACTTCTGGCTTTTTCTGTATATGTGGTGCTAAGGAATCGAACCCAGGGCTTCATGTATACTAGGAGAGCACTTTACCACTGGGCCATATTCCCGGCCCCAGAGTAGTTTTTTTTTTTTAACTTGTTAATGGCTATAGGTCTGTTCTAATTAAAGAAAAAATTAAGTCACTACTTTAAGAAGTTTGGCCAGGCAGCTTACACCTGTAATCTTAGCTATTCAGGAGACTGAGATCTGAGGATCATGATTCAAAGCCAGCCCGGGCAGGAAAAGTCCATGAGACCTCTTATCTCCAATTAACTACCAGAAAACCGGAAGTGGCACTGTGGCTTAAGAGGTAGAGCCCTAGCCTTGAGCTGAAGAGTTCAGGGACAGTGCCCTGCCCCAGAGTTCAAGACCCATAAACAACAACAAAAAGAATCTTGTACATGATAGGACCATAAAATTCATATTAAGAATTATGGAAAATTACATTAAGGGAAAATAAGTAGAGATGATGAAAATTCCTTCTTAAACTAATAATTGTATTAAAATTTAACACAGCTAAACAATGAGTAAAAATATATGTGCTTCCAAAGCATTGGTTGCATTAGGGCTGGTCTTGCATCTAGGGACATTTTCAATGACTAGAGATACTCTTGTTTCCATTCCTGCATAGGTCCAAGGGATGGGTGGGGAGAGTCCAGAGATGTCAGTAACATAAAGTGTTCAGGGCAGCCCTTCAGAGCATGAAGAATTGCCTGGGCTAAAATGTTAGTGGTGCTGTGGTTGACAAACCCTGCTAAGGGTTGCTTTCCGAGGGACCTGGATGAAGAGCCGTCTAAAATGCAAATGGAGTTTAATCAGAGACCAAGCATTGACTTACTTACACAAGTGTTAGTGTCGATGGTTGGCCAGATAGTATATGAGATTCTGGTTTTAAATGTGATTGTAACCCCTGTAGTCCATAAAAATAAGAACCACCTGCTTGTTGCCTTTGCAGAAGGTATTCATTTGGAACATCATCTTAGTGAAGTTGCTCTGCAAACGGCGCTTTCTTGTTCTTCTCGACACTATGCTGGGAGATCCTTTCAGATTTTCAGGGCCCTAAAGCAGCCACTGTCTGCAACTACACTTTCTGATGTTCTCTCCAGGCTTGTGGAAACTGTAGGGGACCCAGGAGAAGACGCCCAGGTGGGTCATCTCATTTTTTTGACAGTTATTGGACAGTTTCTGGTGGTCACGCACTTGTTGCTACATAGAGAATCCTGTAGTTAGAGCTAGATAATGGTCATCTAGATTAATTGCTCGTTCCAAGTTAGCAAGCAGACAGATAATTAAGCCAAATTAAAGTTTTGTATTGACTATTGAGTTATCTAAAAATACATATTTAATAACCTAGAGTTTAGATCATACAGTCTTATACACTTGAATGCCATCCCAGAATGATAAAGGAAGTCAAATAACAAAGAAAGGTCAGATTTTGGTTTTAAAGACCATTAAATGAAATACTGCAGGATATGACTTGAGCTTGATGTGAAAATCGAACTAGAAAATTTGAGGGGATAGGGGGTTGGGAGAGTTGAAGAAGAATTATGAAAGGGCTGACACTGATCACAATGCATTATACTTATAAACTGAATTTATACTTTTTGTATGATTAAAGTTTTTAATAACCATTTTTTAAAAGTTCTTGGTCTTCTGGAGCTCATCCTCTATTCTGGGAAACAAACCTTTAGTCTACCAGTTACACATAATGTAATTTTATTTGGTTATAGATGTTGTGGAAATAATTGTATGGAGTAAGAGATGAAGGAGCAGTGACTGATGGGGAGTTGTTTTATATATGATCTTCTGATTTTTGAATAGTGGCACACTGGGGTCCAATGCTAGAGCATATTTTAAAACAGATATTTTTAAGACTTGCCCAACTTAAAACTGCTAATGAAAGAACAAAGAAGGCTCTTAGACTTGTCCACCTGAAAAATTTGGGGTAAATGATAGTGCCGTTTTAAGCAATTTATACCATTAGTTTGGTGAGTTTTTATCAGTCAGCAAAATTACATTACTCAGGAGTTTAATCATTTTGTGATATTAATGTCAAGTTTGTTCTATTTTAAAATGTCATCAGGAAGTCCATTGAAATTTTTTTTCCAAGCATAATTAAGATCTGTCCTTTTTTCCCCAGGGATTTGTAATTGAGCTTCTTCTCACCTTGGAATCTGCAATTGATACTTTGGCTGAAACCATGAAACATTATGATCTTCTTTCTGCCCTTTCTCAGTAAGAGCTTCAACCAAGCAATCTATTGAGTGCGGGATACCAGTCTCAAAATGCATAGGGTTGTAATGTTCTTAGTCCAATACCAGCAGTGAGAGTACCCCAAAATGAGATGGCTGAGTAGAGTGGGACACAGGCCTGAGACAGAGGGCTTCTGGAATGTCCTGGAGCTCACTGTGCCAGGGCAGCACTTCCCAGTGTTCATCATTACTACTCTGCTGTTGGGCTCGATCCACAAGCTCCACTGCTACCACACTCAGAGTCCTGTGCTCCCTGAGTGACTCCCTGGGGCACATTCCCTCTAAGCAACTTTGCCTCCTATGTTCTCTGCCTTGCAAGGTTCCCCTGAAGCATGGCCTTCTAGCTAAACATTTCTGACTCCCCTGAGGGAATGCTCAGTGTTTTCTTAACATTTGTATAAGTTTGTACATTCATCTTGCCTGTCACTTTTGATAGTCTTGACTTAATTTCCCTGCTTTTTGCATCCATACTGCTGGTACATTTAGAAGGCATTCAGTGAATGTGGTTTTACTCAGTGATGTTGGATATGAAGAAAAAGGAGAAATCAAAGTTAGGTTTTTGAGTTTGGTTTTCTTGGAGAGAATGTGCTGTGTGAAAAAAACAGGCACATGAGGACCATCCAACTTGAGATGATAAGCAAATAAGGCCTGTTTTGAGCATGCTTTGTTCCTGAATCCCAGACCTGACCGTGATTACTGTAGCAGAATTTTCTCACCAATTCAAACCTGATCCTACCTCAAAAGCCATGTCCATAATGGTGCTCATTGTACATTTCCTCTGGAGGCAAAACTAAAAACTGAGGGAAGAAAGTCAGTTATACTAAAACAGAATTTTTCTGGTAATAGTTACTGTCTTTCAGTTTTAAAAAAGTATAAAATTAATGTAAAAAGAAATGACTTAGACATGCATTCATCATTTCTTCTTTTTTTCCCTCCCAAAGAACCTCATACCGTGATCCTATAATGGGAAACAAGTACGCAGCTAACAGGAAAAGCACTGGACAACTCAATCTAAGCACAAGTCCCATTAATAGTAACAATTATTTTGGATACAACAGTAATGCAAGAAGTAACTCTCTGAGATTAAGTTTATTTGGTGACCGAAGAGGTGACCGGCGGCGCAGTAACACACTGGATATAATGGACGGACGGATAAACCATAGCAATAGCTTAGCTAGGACTAGAAGCCTTTCCTCTCTGCGAGAGAAAGGCACATATGATGTGCAGTCCACTACTGAGCCTACCAACTTGATGGCCACCATCTTTTGGATAGCAGCATCTTTATTAGAATCAGACTATGAATATGAATACCTCCTGGCTCTCAGGCTTCTCAACAAACTGCTTATCCACTTGCCTTTGGATAAATCGGAGAGTCGAGAGAAGATTGAAAATGTACAAAACAAATTGAAGTGGAATAATTTTCCAGGCCTTCAACAGCTCTTCCTTAAAGGCTTTACCTCAGTATCTACTCAAGAAATGACCATACACCTCCTCAGTAAACTCATTTCTGTCTCCAAACACACATTGGTGGATCCTTCCCAGTTGTCAGGTGATGTTCATATAATGGTAGCAATGTTAATAGAATTGCATTTTTATGTAATTGAAGTATGAAGTCATCATTTGTTTTGAAATCTGCTTTCTACCATTTTTTTAAATAAATTAGATAGCTTAAGGTATCTAAAGGACATAAAAGATCAGGTACTCCAGGAAAGGAAAAGTAAACTGTTGCTGCAAACCATCTGAAAAATACCTTGGGCGGGGGGCCTGACTCAAGCGATAAAGTGCCTACCCAGCCAAGCCCCTAACACCACCAGAAATTAAATTAAATAAAATAAGTAAGTAAAGTACCTTAAACTTTTAAAATGGTATGCAATAAAATTGGTTGTTTGTTTGTTTCTTGATAGGCTTTCCTCTTAACATCCTTTGCTTATTGCCTCATTTAATCCAGCATTTTGACAGCCCAACTCAGTTTTGCAAAGAAACAGCTAGTCGAATAGCAAAGGTAAGCAAATCTTATACTACAAATACTACTTTAAGGGCATTATTCTTCAGTTTCTCCTAAGAGGGAGCCTCATAGAAATCTTACTGTTCTATCACATGGGAATTTGACATTTAAATGTTCATTCTGTTTGTGCATATAAAAGATTACCTAGTAATGTAAGTTATAACTATTCAAATAACACTGAATAAAGTTGTTAATCAGTGTAACCCTCCTCTTGAGTCTGAGTCATTTTCTGCTCCTTCTCTCTCTCTTTTCTCTTCTATCTCTCTGTCAGTTTCTCACTACCAAATATTGACCCAGCACTGGGTTAAAGCTGGTAATACAATACTAAGCAAAGTAGTCAAATACCCTGTGGATCTCAAAGTGTGAAATGCAATCAGGGAAGTAGGCAGTCACCAGAAAGTCTGGTATTTCCTCAGTGATAGTGAAGAACTTTCTAGCAGTACATACAGTAGACATCTTCCAGAGGAAGTCCTACCTAAGCTGGTATCTACAAGACAGAATAGGACCGACACAGTAAGATCTCCAGATGAGAGGCCAAGTGTGGGAATCAGGGTTGTAGGGTTCATGTGTGAAAGGCATGCTGCATTTGAGATTCTGAAAGTTCTCCCTTTGTGTTTGTCTTTTTTGCCTTCAACATTTTTTCCTCATCTTCTCTGCTTCATTCCTTTTTTCTTCCTTCCTCAGTACTCCCTCCCACTGCATAGTTTTGCAAATTGTAATAAGGCTATTTTTAAATCGTTTAATGAGTTTTAAAGTATATTGTTGTTTTAGAAGAATATGATTTTTTAGCATTTTGTCTTTTTTTAAGATGATTTCCTATTTTAAGAACAAAAAGACCCCTCACCCAAAGTGTCATGGTTCATGACCTATAATCCTAGCACTTGGGAGGCAAAACAAATAGGAGTTTGAGGGCAGGGTGGTGGGAGGGAAGAAACAAAAATAAAGAACAGTAAGGAATTCTTAAATAGCTCACCTTCTCAAAAGTTTTGGCCAGTCACTCAGCTTTTCTGGAAAATATAGACAGTATAAGGAAGAGTTATAGAGATTTAATAATCAGTGGACAGGAGTAAATGTGGTGAACTTTGAGTGAGTGTCAGAATAGTGAAGAGAACATATAGCTAAAACTTCTGGAAGAAAAAAAAAATCATAAGTTCTCAACCAAAGAGAACAAGGAAGGAAATTTTTCAGGAAGAGCTTTTTTATAAAGGCAGTTTTCTTAAAAGCTGAGATTCAATTAACAGCTCAGAAAATGGACAAAGCAAACATATATGAAGTGAAACGCCTTCCTGTGACCCAGCTCTGCTCTCACCGAGTTAGAGATAGAGAGAGTTTTATACTAAAGTGGGTGCTTTTAAAAAGCTATTACTATTGTTAATAGAAAAAATACTTCAGGGGCTGGGGATATGGCCTAGTGGCAAGAGAGCTTGCCTCGTATACATGAGGCCCTGGGTTCGATTCCTCAGCACCACGTATATAGAAAAGGCTAGAAGTGGAGCTGTGGCTCAAGTGGCAGAGTGCTAGCCTTGAGCAAAAGGAAGCCAGGGACAGTGCTCAGGCCCTGAGTCCAAGGCCCAGGACTGGCCAAAAAAAAAAAAAAGAAAAAAAGAAAAAATACTTCATTACTTAAATAAAAATGGTAGTAGGAGAAAATAAGCCAGAAATGTGTTTTATTCTTGGTTTTATCTTAAACCAATCAAGTAGAACATTAAGCATGCTTTTTTAAATATATTAAAATACTGCCTTTTGAACATGATTCTTCCAGCCAGGGGCCAGTGGCCCACACCTGTAATCTAGGCTAATTAGGAGGCCAAGATTCTCAGAATTGGGGTTTGAAGTCGGCCCAGGTAGACAAATCTAAGAAACTGGTACCTCCAATTAACCACCAAAAAGCCCAAGACAAGGTGTGGCTCACGTGGTTAGAGTAAGCAAAAACAAAACAAGTGAGAACTCAGAGCCTGAGTTCAAGTCCCAGTATTAGGGCACAGGTGTGCGCACGCGCACAGACACACACGGAAATAATTATCCAAAGGAAACCCAACTTTGCACCAATGTGCAAGCAACTTTCATTTTAATTCTCTAATGACACATCATTAGAAAACAAGGATTTTTTTTTTTCTAAAAGAGGTGTTAGAAAAATAAGGGCAAAGTGTATATTGGCTTAGTTTGGGATTTTAAGAGACTGAAGACACAGCACTGTGGTAGAGGAGGTAGAGGCACGGGAGGGACTGCAAGGAGTGTACAGAGTAGCTGGCATCATGGAGGAGCCTGGGCTGGCTGAGGATATCGCAGCCCTCGAGTATAAGGTGGATGATGCCATGACCACATCTGGGCAAGGGAAATTTCCCAGGTAGCCTCTGGCCTTTGAGAACTCAAATGGTGCCTTCTGTGATAAATTGTTTTGAAGTCGGCTTTCTTCCTACTGAGCAGCATACAAAGGTTCCCCGTGTGCTTTTAGCAACCTGCAGGGTGTGAATTAAATGCATTCCTTAATTTATTCTCCCACTTAGAGCTGTTGAGAGTAATTTTCTGCCATTATGTGCTTCCTCATTATGTAAATACCGCCAGTTCTGCTGTTTGTACCCATGGAGAGCACAGAATTTCAAAATGAGACAACACTTAGGACTAATACAGTTCCCTTATTATGGCAAAAATAGTATGCTGAAAAAGTTTGCTATGAAACAGGCTCTGGAACATTTGTTTACTTAGTGATTTAAACATCTCAAATCTTAAGACATTTATTATAAGATTGTGTAGCATATTTTCCCAGAAATTCTCTCTTGTAAAAAAATAATTCCTTAGAAATAAATCATTCTTTGGGGGAAAAATGTTATTTAGGATTGTAAGAATTCAGGAAGGGCAAAAAAGCATGGTGGCATACCCTCAATCCAGCACTTGAGAGAAACTAAGGGCAAAAGAATCTCATATAGATGGGTTCCATAGTGAGACCCTTCCCAAAAAACAATAACAACAAAAAAGAAAGAACAAAAACCATAAAAAGAAAAAAACAAACATTTATTCTTCAAGAAGTTCTGTCATGTTTCAAGACTTGGAACAAGATTCCATGGAGTGATAAAATTAGGGAACTTAAAAAATACATGGTAAATTATGTGTTGAAATGGAAATAAACAGTAGTCTTCCTCTTGTTTCATAAGTAAAAGATTAATCCACGAAAACAGCTGCTTTTAGTAATTCTATAGAATCAGGTACTAGGAGCTATGAATAGCTCCTAGCACATCTTAGTAATAATATCAGTGATAACTTGATATTTTCCACGTCTGTTAAAGTCTTCTGAATTATCAAAGTAACAGTCATTTATAATTCATGAGAAATAGTTCATGTGTATCTGTGTGTGTGTATGTGTGTGTTAAAAGGTAATACTCAATTTCATTATTGAATGCTTTAGGCAGTTGTTAAAATATATACAAAACAAGTATATACTAAGCATTAATTAAATCAAAGCATAAATAAAGGAAAATAAAAAGCAGGCATATTGAGTCTAATCATTTATGATAAACAGGTATATAAGACTAGCAGACCCTTTTGCAGTTCTAGGCTGTTCAGGTGTCCTCTAGAGGAAGCTAAGGCACATCTTACCCAGTCAAGAAGAATCCCCAAACATCTGTTGACGCTGATTCCATATTACTGTATCAAGCAAACTTTGAGAATTTCTTTAGATTATGGAGTGACCTCGGAAAAGTTGGCCAAAGCTCTCAGAGCTTCAATAATTCCCGGATGAGCAGTTTGAGGCCCAGCCTACAGGTATCATCCAGTGGAGATGACACAGTGCTGGTGAAGTACTTGAGTA